>NC_140792.1:10657807-12157807 GCF_037176805.1 Vigna unguiculata
CACTAAGGCTAGTCCAATGTTTAATTATCCCTATATTTTTTAGCCCTTAGGTTACCTCTCCATTGGCTGCTAGGTTTCTAACCCTTTCACATTCATGCCAGGGGAAAAATTGGCAAAAAGAAATTATTTAGTTCTCAACAAGGTTTGAACCCACACTCATGCACATACCAAACCAAGGCCAAACCATTCAACCAATCTAGATTTCATGATAACTCCTACAATTCTAGGAATTTATCATCACACCACGCATTTAATATATAAATACACAAAAATGCATAATTTAAATAACATCCAAGTGGCACACATAAGATCGAACCCAAGTCCTCACATACAATAAAGTACTCTCAACCACTTGAGCTAGTACTTTTCCACGTCATAGTTCCTCACATTAATTGCTTTAAATGTTTCTATTACCCGTCCTAATTAAATAATTAATTAAATAACTATTTAATTTTCCAGGGTCTTACACGCATCTCGATAATTGCCTTGCATTTTTCGGGATTGGCTTCTATGCCGCGTTGGGTCAACATAAACCCAAGAAATTTACCACGGTCGACGCTGAATACACATTTGTCAGGGTTGAGGCGAAGGTTGTATTGGCGTAGCGCGGAGAAGACCACCGAGAGGTCCTCGGCATGTTGGTGGTGACTTGGAGACTTCATAACCATGTCGTCAACATATACTTCGACACATTGTCCCATTAGATGACTGAAAACCTTGTCCATTAGCCGTTGGTAGGTTGCTCCAGCGTTCTTAAGACCAAAAGGCATAACTCTATAGAAGTAGTTGGCATCGTCCGTGATGAAGGTGGTCTTGTGCATGTCAGATACGACCATGTGGATTTGGTTGTACCCAGAATATGCATCCAAAAAGCTAAGCACCTTATTCCCTGTCGTGCCGTCAACAAATCGGACGATATTGGGTAAGGGGTAGGCATCGTGAGGGCAAGCCTTGTTTAGATCCGTGTAGTCTACACACATCCGCCATTTGCCATTGGCTTTCTTTACCAAGACTACGTTAGAAAGCCAAGTGGTGTACTGAGCTTCTTCTATGAATCCTGCATTCAGTAACTTGTCGGCCTCAACCTCAGCCGCTAGTCGGTGTTCTTCACCAAGTTTGCGTTTCTTCTGGGATATGTATCAGGCTTCTTTGTAGATGGATAGTTTGTGGGATGCCACTAGAGGGTCCACCCCAGGTAGGTCAACGGCTGACCAGGCGAAAAGGTTTGTGTTGCTGGTGAGGATGGGTGTGATGATGGCACGCTCATCAGAGTTCAAACCGGTGCCTAGGTTGATAGAGTGGCCGTTGGGAAGCTTTAGAGGGGAGGTCTCCTCAACTGGTTCGAGACAAACATCCCGACCTACTCTGGGGTCTAGATCTTCGCCTGATAGGGCGATGTCGGAGCCAGGTGGTCGCTCAATGTGGTTGGTTTGTTAAATTGGGAGCTGTGGGCGCAGGCTGGCCATGTACCATTCGCATGCCAAGCGCTGGTCGTAGTGGATGGTGAGGATGTCACCGGAAGGAGAAGGAAACTTCATGGCCAAGTGGGGGGTGGAGACGACAGCGCCAAGGGTGTTGAGGGAAGAACAGCCGAGGAGGAAATTGTAGGATGTTGGCGCGTCGACGATAAGGAAGCGGATTGGAATGGTTTTGGTTTGGGTTCCCTCACGAAAGACGGTGTGGAGGTCGATGTAGCTGCGGGTGGATACTTGTTCGCCAGAAAAGCCATAGATTGGTTCGTCATACGGGACCATAGCGGTGTCCGAAAGTTGAAGTTTTTGGTAGGTGGCCCAGTAAAGGATGTCAACAGAGCTGCCTTGGTTGACAAAGACTTTCTTAACGGCGTAGTTTTCGATTTCAACAGTGATGACCATGGGGCCATCTTGTTGATGGTCGAGGCCATGAAAGTCGTCATCTAGGAAGATGATGGGAGGCATGCGGCGTCTGTGGTGGGAATGGGTGATATGGTGGATGGATTGGATATGGCGAAGGTGTCTCTTTCTGGCGGAAGAAGTGGATCCTCCACTAGCGAAGCCACCAGAGATGGTGTTGATGGTGCCACGTAGGGGAGGGTCGGCAGGGGTGATATCGGTGCGGGCCGATTCGGGTTCCTGGTTAGGGGGTTGGGCGGGGCGTCTGTCATCACAGGAGTCGTGTGGAGGGCATCTGTGGTCGGATTGATGGGGGTGGCGGGATCGATAGGGATGATCATCTCTACGGATGAAGCGGCGAAAGTGACCAGCACAGACCAGTTCTTCTATCTTATCCTGGAGTGCTTTGCAGTCTTCTGTAGTGTGGTCGTGGTTGCGGTGGTAGCGGCAATATTTGGTCATATCAGCGTTAGGAGGTGTGGTTGTCTTACGTGGTGGAGGGATGATGTCAGCTTGTAGGGCCACATCGAGGATGCGGGAGCGGGCTACGGTAAGAGAGGCATATCTAGGGAAGCGAGCTTGGCAGGGCTCGCGTGGGCGGGTATCAGGGCGGGCAGGTTGAGGGGTAGCGTTGGCGGTGGTGGCTGCATAGTCATTGCAAAATTTGGTATGGAGGGTTTGCATCTCCTCCATGCGGACATAGTCGGCTGCACACAATTTAAGTTCGTGCACAGAGGAAGGTGGGTGGAGGTAGACTTTGTTGGCGAAAGGGTCGGGTTGTAGGGTAAGTGCCATGCACTGGAGGATCATCTCCTGGTTGAGGTGTGGGGTGCGAAGAGCTGCCTTACTGAAGCGATCTATAAACGCTCTGAGTGGTTCGCCTTGTTCCTGTCTAATGCCTAGGAGGGAGATTGTGGTAGTTTGGTGTGACGACTTCCAGCAAAATGGGTGGAGAACATGTGGGAAAGAACGTCGAAGATGTCGATGGAGTAAGGCGGAAGGGTTGTGAACCATTCCAGAGCAGGGCCCTTGAGGGTGATGGGGAAGGCTTTGTAGAAGACTGCGTCTTGGGACGTGTACACGGTGACATGGGTGATGTAGACTTTGAAGTGCTCGTCAGGGTCGGTTTCACCAGTATAGCGTTCCAAATTGAAGGGTTCCCATTAGGCAGGAAGAGGGGTGTTGGCAATAAAGTCGGTGAAAGGGTGACGGCGTCTGGATTGGTGGGGAGGGAGCATATGAGGTGGGATGGGATGGTTGATCATAGTGGGAAAGGTGGAGGTAAGGTTGTGAGGGGGGATGTGGGTTGTTGGGAGGTATTGCGGGTTGTATGGTGGAACATGTGTGGTGTGTAGGGTGGTGGGTATGTTGTAGGGGATCTGGGTGGTAAGGAGGGTAGCGGCAGGGGTTGGGGCTGCGGTATGCCTTGGTTGAGTGGATGGGAAGTGAATGGGGTGGGTGGAGGGAATGGGTGTTTGTTGGGTGGTGGTGAAGGTGTGAGGGGTGGGGTTGTATTCGCTTTCCTCCTCTGTGGGCTGGAAGGCTGGGGACCTTGCAGCCTCAGAGGCTTCCTTGGCCTTTCCCTTCAGGGTAGGATCAGCTTCGATCTTTCGCCTAAGGCGAGAATTCTCTTGCCGCAGCGCCTCCATCTCATCAGCGCTGTGTTTCTTCAGATCTGCCAGCTCTTGTTGCATCTTCGCCTGACCGTCTAGGATGGCGGCTAAGTCAGGGGTGATGCCAGCAAGTCCTAAGTGACCAGCATCCGCCTGCTTGTTCACTCCAGCTCTGCTACAGGTGGAAACCATCTTCGGAGAAAAACGGGTACTAAAGGTGCTCGTCTCGTGCCCCACGGTGGGCGCCAATTGTTCCTGCAGAGAACAAACAAGATAAGTTAGGCACAAGCGTCACCTTACCCATGTAGTCCGCTATCTCCTCAGTTGGCCTCTTCCCGGTTGGTACATGTCGGTTTGGACCCATGAGGGGTTACCTGCAGAAGGGATAAATATATATCTCTTTTGTGAGTTGATAAATGTACCACACCTAGCCGATCCCGTTAGCACACCAACACATAATCACCCTTGACCGACAACCCATATCGGCCAAGGCTGGGGGATTGGTGTACCACACCTAGCCAAACTCGACCAAATAAATAAACGATACATATATGCCAAAGCAGTCAAGTAGTCAGCCTAGGCCGGGTTGGCCTAATTCTTACCAGATTGAACCGATGGCATAAACCGTCAAGGAAAGTAGTCGGCCTAGGCCGACTACTCCAATATACTTAGTAAAATTAAAGCCCCTAGTGTTCAATAGGGCTCGATGCAGATGACTTCTTGTACGTTTTACCAAATACATGATGTACTTTATTAACTTTTTCATGAATTTGAATGCCAGTTAATGGAGTTGGTGCTTTGTCATTCTCTTGATGTCCATTGAAGGCTTTCTTTAACCTTCGATAAGGATGATTAGCTTGTAAAAACCTTCGATGGCGCAGATACACGGTCTTCCTTCCGTTTTTCAACTGATGAGATGATGTGTTTTCTTCACATATAAGACATGCTTTATGACCCTTGACATTGTACCCTAACAAATTATCATAAGCTGGAAAGTCATTAATAGTGCAAAATAATATTGCATGCATCATGAAAGTTTCAGAAGCAACAACATCAAATAATTCAACACCATCAACCCATAACAACTTCAAGTCTTCAACTAGAGGATTGAGATATACATCTATGTCATTTCTAAGCTGCTTTGGACCAGATATCATCATAGACAACATCATGTATTTTCTCTTCATGCAGAGTTCAGAAGATAAGTTGTAAATGAATAATATAACGGGCCAACAACTGTGGTTTGTACTTAAATTACCAAATGGATTCATTCCATCGGTAGCTAAGCCAAAACGAATATTTCTGCATTCTTCACCGAACTTGGGAAATTCCTGATCAATATTTTTCCATTGCATTGAATCAGCTGGATGACGAAGCCGTCACATCTTCTCTCAGTTGCATGCCATCTAAGGTTTTTAGCATCTTTAGGATTTGCAAACAAACGCTTAAGTCTGGGCAGGATTGGAAGGTACCAGACTACTTTCAAAGCAGATCCTTCCTTCTCTATTTGACCATTATCTTCACTGTTTCTTTTCTTCTTGTACCGTGATGACCCACACTTTGGACATTTTTTCAAATCATCAAATTATTTTCTGTATAATATGCAATCATTAGGACATGTGTGTATCCTTTTATACTTCATACCCATCGGACAAAGAATTTTCTTGGTGTCATAGTTTTGAGTGGGTAGAGTATTTCCTTCGGGAAGCATTTCATTCAAGAGCATGAGCAATTCTGTGAAGTTTTTATCTGTCCAACCATTGGTCGCTTTCAAATTCATAAGTCTTGAAATCGCTGATAATCGCGTGAACTTAGTTGTACCAACATACAACGAAGTTCTGCATCAGCAAACATCGTCTCATACACATGCGCTTGTGCAAAAGCTTCTACGCCAACATCCCGTATCATGTCCTCCATATTGTCTTCTTCTACTCGCTCTTCACATCGCTCCTCCCGTCGCTCTTTCATAGAGGAATCGGCAAGATATTCAGTTCCCTAACTTGAGTTGCATTCAATTTTCTTCCATTCAAACAGTTGACACAAGGACATCTGAACTTGACCTCATCATCACTTCTACCGTCATAACGTTGCGCAAATTTTATAAATTCTTCTACTCCATTCTCATACTCAGCGCTGATACGTGGTAAATTAATCCAATCTCGATCCATACTGAAATTGCGTGAACAATTTTAGTAATCTTTGAATCAATGCTCACGTTGTAATCAAGGTGTGACCCTATCCCATTTAAGAAGATTCACTTTCTTTATTTTATTGGTACATACTACTTTTAAAATACATATCTTAAATCTCACACAATTTTGCCAGCATTTCGCATTGGCCTTCAGGATACACGAAATGAAAGTGATTATAAACCACAATCAAATATGCACCCGAAGATCAATACAAAACACAATTCACAAATATTCATGAATTTTAAGATATGTATTTTAAAAAGTATATATGAACTAATAAATTACTAGAAAGTGATTAATCTTCTTAAACTGTCCAATCGAACAATTCAATATTCAATACATTTAAATGATTAGTATTGTATCCCTTTATATCTAATTTAAAAAAATGTAGTTTTTTCAAAATGAAAACTCGGGGACAATACATAATTTTCGTATTGAATCTCAAACGGGAAACAAAGGCTAACTCATAGTATGTACAAACAATCCACACAATTTCAATTCCAATGAAAATCAATACTTACAATAATCGAAATTTAAAATTAATATATAAAAAACGAAAAATGAAAAAAAAAACGAGTTAGAAACTTACCTTGGAGGAACCGCGGTACGACACTTGCTGGAAAAACCGAGAAGGAGAGCCGCACGAAATGGAGGTGCAGCACCAACGGAGGAGGGTGGTGGCAGCGACGGTGGAAGGGAGAGACACGAAAGAGTGACGCGATGGTGGTGCGGCACGGAGAGGGTTCACATTCGCCTTCACCTTCGCCTTTGCGTGGTTGCAGTGGTTAGTGTAAGACCCGAGGAATTTAAATAATTAATTAAATAATTATTTAATAAATGCGGGTAGTAGGAGCCTTTAAGGCATTTAATGCAGATAGCTATGACGTGGAAAAGTACTAGCTCAAATGGTTGAGAGTACTTAAATGTGTGAGAGGACTTGGTCAAGTCCTATGTATGTTGTTTGTGTGTTATTTAATTATTATTGTTTTAATAATATGTTAGAGCATGTTGAGTGATAATATAATCATAAAATTATATTAATCATCATGAAACATGAATTGGTTAAATGGTGGAACATTGATTTGGCTTTGGCATGGTGAGGGGTTCAAACCTTGGTGAACCCAAATTAAACTTTATTTTTTTGCCAAAATGTTCTTTGGCATGAAGGTGAAAGGGCAAGGAAACCCAAGCAGCCAAGGAAGGGCTGAAAAACCATCATAACACAACAAATTGAATGCCATTAACCTTAGTTTAATTGTAATTTCGTTTTGCATCATTAATCCCACATTAAGACACCAATTATTGGCCAATTAAGGGAAAAAGAGAGAGGTTTTGTGGCTGGTTTTGTTGGATGGGTAGAGGAATACGAAAATCAGAGTAAGGTGAGTGTATTGAGTGAGACATTAAAGCTAAATTGAGGAGAACTAAGGAAGACTATTGGAAGTAAGGGAGAACCAAGGGCTACTCAAGTTTTAAGCAAAGGAAACCAGGTCAGGGGAGCTAGAACCGTACTTTTATTGTGTTGTTAAATGGTATGAAATGTATGAAAAACTGGATGTATATAACCTGCCTATATCATGTAATTTTCATGTTTCTGGAATTTTCCAGAAACCGTCTGGCGGGCGATGAACCACCGCCAGGCGACTCATCCTTTTCTGGGTTATTTTGGGGTTCCAAAGATGGAACCGCCTGGCGACACGTGACTGCACACCCAGTTTTCTAGGTTTTTGATGAATCGCCTAGCGGTGATGAACACCCTCCAGGCAACGCAAGTCAATTTTGCTCGATTTTAGTGTTTTGGGGTTTTGGGTTGATTATATTCGGGGAGAAAAGATAGTGCCAACTGTTTGGGAAATGATTGGAAGCCCGAATTCACTGAAGTATATAAAATTGAAGGTTCGATTGCGTGAAAATTGCATGAATATCAATTGTTGGGTTGATGAATTGGGGATTTCATAGTCACACTAGATTAAATGGTAAGGTTAGTGGAATTTCGTATATGGAGAAGTCTTATGAAGGAATAATGAATATAAACATGTGAAGGCAGCCTATTGGATCATAAATCGAGTGGAATCAGAATTGTAGGGGTTGCAATAATGTTCGCAAGTGTTGAGAAAATTTATGGGTTCCTGGAACTGTAGGAACCGCCTAGCGGCACCCAATTGGCCGCATGGCGCCACACCAGAGGTTGTGGTGTTTTGATTCACGAAAAACGCTGTTTTTCGTACTTTTCGCACAACAGTAACCGCCGGGCGGTAGTTTAGTCCCGTCGGGCACCAGGCTGCTAATTATGCGCGCTAGGCGCCGGCAATTTTTCTAGTTCGCGCAGTTTTTGTAAAACTGCATTTCCCGGTTCGTTAACCGTCTGATTTAGGTGAAATTTTGACAGGTGGTCTATAACATGTGGTTCTTCACTTTGAACGGTGGAGATTGGATTTGGAGGTCAGTAGCTAGATATATAAATTACTTAGTATTGTTGATTTTGGAGTCTGTAAAATACATGAATAAGCCCTTGATTAGTTCAAGTAAGTTCTAATGAAGCATGATTGGGTTATGTGGTAAGTCTCTATCAATTTGAATGTTCCTTTGGGTTAGTCACATGTGAAGAATTGGTTTGGTGAAGCCATGGTTGTCAATATTAAATTGCATTGGTGCATAAGATCATGTGCTTAAAATTGTTAGAATGCTGCTACTTATATTTTGTTTGAGCATGCTTGGGATGGTCTATATGACTAGGGGATGAATGCACATGTGAGGTGCTATAAGGCCTGGAAAATTATAGATGGCTATGCCTTTCATTAGGGGTACTCTAGAATGAGAGCAAATGAGAGCAACCTATGTGAAGTGTGCTTGAACCTGAACTAAAATCAGTACTGCGCAAGTACTGGTGTAGCGCCTGGCGGTGGTGATCGACTCGCCAAGCGACAACGTAGAAATAGGGGGTTCTGGATCTCGGTGACGCTTGGCGGTATGGAGGGGTGCGCCAGGCGGAGTCTGCAGTTTAGCAAATACTAAGGCACGTGGTGCCTGGCGGCATAGGAAGTTCTGTCACGCGATAGTTGCAACGACAGTGAAGACTAAGGCGCTTAGCGCTTGGCGGTACGTGTCCCCCGCCAAGCGATCTGGAAGCGGCAGCGCCTAGCGGTACCTGTCCCCTACCAAGCGATTTTACTACAGCAGTATTGGTGTTCTTAATTCTGTGGGTGTGATCTACAAGGCTTATGGTGATGCTTCAAAGGTGGGATTGCTGGTGTTCCTTGAGTTGTGGCTCAGAACGTATCCCTTGAGTTGTGGCTCGTGATAGGGGTTAAAGCGCGTCGTATTCCTTGAGTTGTGGCTTGGAATAACATCTCTTGAGTTGTGGCTCGGGATGACGGATGAACACGAGGAACTCTTAAGTTGTGGCTCGAGTTGGCGAGTGTTGCCGGTGTGAGTGTGTTGGTTGTGGCCAGTACGGATGGGTCCAGGTAGATTGCCCTCCTCAGTAGTTGATTGACGAGTTTGGTAGTCTTGGGACGTTGCGAACTATGTTCGTATTTGGGAACTCCACCTAGCGTTACGGTGTTGATCCGTAACATGGTTTCCTGCACGTGCTCTATCGGTTGTGGCCGATAGGTATGGCAACAAGTCACCTAGAAGTAATCACTAGAAGATGTAGAACACGAATAACCTAGTTGTGGCCAAGTGGTATGAATCAAAGGAAAGGAAATCCTTTGGAATGATTGTGTTATTTATATTGATATGTTGTATATGAGTATATATAATTGTATATGTTTTATCTGTTAAGCTCACCCTATCTGCTTGTGTTTGGCGATGATCGTATACGCGATATACGTGAGCAGATGGTGTTGCAAGTAGATCTGGTGAGGCATAAAGCCGGAGCGGGGCTAGTCTTGGGGCAATTTTCTCAGAGCTTTTACATTGTCTTTATGATTTCAAATTAGTTGTAATTATTAATATTATTGGACTATTTTTTATGGTAATAGTAATTATATTCAAGGATTTTGGCATATTTATTTATTTAATAAAGTTGAAATTTCCCGCATTTTTGGGAAATGGATTTATAATTAATGAGTTTTATTTTTTCTTATTTTATTTTATTATTTAAACCCGTAATATCCTGACTGGATGTTACTGTCGGAGGTTGTCGGAGGTGGTTGGATGCTATGGTGGCAGCAGCGGAGAGAGAGTGAGAAAGAGGAAAGTTCCAGAGGCGCGGGGAAGAAGAAGGGGGTTCACGAAATTGGAACCCTAAATAAACCATATGGCTTCGGTTGTTCAAGGAACCGAAGCCATACACCCCTTTTTGGCACCGGGTCTTGCTGGACCGAGGCCAAACACCTAACGGCTAGTTGACTTTTTCAAAATGCAGTCCCTTTTTGGCTTCGGGTCTTGTTGGACCGAGGTATATAGTGCTCTTTGGCACCGGTTTTGGGTAAACCGAGGCCTATAGTGCTCTTTGGCTTCGGGTGTTAGGTGAACCGAGGCATAAAACTTGGCTGGAATTGCAAAAATGCCACTGCGCCATTATATGAACTAGTGTCAGGGAAAAAATTTGAACTCACCCCACACCCACACTTAACCTTTTGCACTCCTGGGCAAAATTGAACAATTTCAAAACTTTATTCTAAGGTATTTTATTCCATATCTTTACTGGATTAAAGGAATGAATACAAATGGAAACAAATCAATCTTTTAGAAATCATGTTGTCATGCACATACAAATGGAAAGATTTTATTTTTCACACATATGTTAATCTTTTAAGTTTACAAGATAATCAAATATGAAAGAGAAACACTCAAGTTAAATGTATATTTTCTCACCAAAATTCGCTCAAGTGTTTTGGCTTGTGTTTCCACTCAAAATACCCATGCAAGAAAACACTTTCAATGATTAGCAAGAGTCTAATATTCACAGCTTTCAGAAAACATGGATTCAAAAATCATGAGGACTTCACAGGTTATAATGGGACTAAGGCAAAGGTAGGAATTTTTTTTTTAGGATTTTAGTGGTTTTGAAATAGTAAGGTAGAAAGAATTATGGAGCATAGTTTCGAAAACAATCCCTTTTGTCTTTTTTTCTATTTTATCCTTTGTTGCTCTTTTTCAGAAAGCAATCATTTTTCATTTCAACACTATATCATCAACAATTTTGTAACATAAAATCCAATCCCAAAATTTTCCCGCCCAAACGTCACATTAATAACAAAGTAAAATGTCCATAATTGAAATGACTCTCAAGCTTCTCTTGGCATGATTCATAACATTCACTGACTTTGCACCTTCCCTGGTCTCTGAAAAAGCCTCAATGTCATTTCCACTTCTCAAGGTTGGGGGACTACTATAGGGATATACCAATATACCAAGAAAAGAGAGTTTTTTATTATAGAAACCTTGGACACAACATGTTATGCCAAAGGCTGGGGGACTGGTGTACTATACTAGGCGGATATGACCGGTATAAATAGATACCTGGTCCTAGTCGCCAACCTATAGTCCTATTTAGGAAATAATAGCTAAACTCTCATAATCAAGTCATAAGCCTGATATTTGAGCCCTGATAAGGCCCATACAAACCCAAAGGAGGCCTAGCAAGCCCAATAAAGGCCTAGCCCATAAGCCAGGTAATCTATGATTAATGCTTTATAAATATAGGTGGACCATAATAATTCAAGGTACACAATTCATTAATACAAAAACTAAGATTTTACTTTTGAGAGCTCTCGTTGACTTGATCGTTGGAGTTCTTTTCTGCAGGTAATATCTAAAATGTTTAATCCAACAGTAGGACATGAAGGGATACCCAATAAAACTGATGAGTATCTGTCTAGGAGATTCAAAGATTGGGTGAGACTTGATTTGTGTTTCCTGATATTTTATTATCTTTTCCGCAAGAACATTAGGGCTTTCAATTTTAACTACATTAAGGCTTTTACTCTATAATATTCAAGAAATGATTTTTGAACATTTTAATCCTTCAGTATTATAAAAGAGACCTTTTACATAAGAGTTTTGAACAAATTATGTCACTTAAAACTTAAAATTCTAGTGTGAATGTGAAAGATGTAATTTTGTGTCAGACTTTTTACTTGACAAAAATATCATATTTCTATGGATGCACTAATCCATAATAGATGTGAATGAGTATCAGAGAAAAAAATAATTATAGAGTAAATTTTACCTTTGATTATGTAATGTTTGACATAAATTTACATGAAATATTGCATAATCCAATGTAATATTGGTATTTTTTTTTTAATTCAAATAGTTTTGGTTTAAAACTAGAACCTAAAATACACAAAAAAAACTAGTTCATATATACCAATAATATAACCCAAACATTTGTATCAAAAGTTAAATAAAATAATCTAATGTAACCTAAATGAGCTAAACAACATAAACCTAACTACACTATATATGTTGGAGAAAAAAGATTTACCATTGTTTTTTTATTTGTTGACGTCATCTCAGGATAATGCAGATTGTTCATTCAATACTTGAAACATTTGACTCGTCTTATTATGCAATACTCGTAAAAGACAATTAGCAAATGTTGAAATGGGTTACCTTGTTCAAGAATCAGTAATATCCTCTACTTTAGTATTACACTAAAATGCGCAAACAAGTGACAATATTATTTTCATACAACTTATAAATAAATGGGTTAAATATGTTTTTGGTCCCTTAACTTTTATAAAAATTAAAATTAGTCCCTCTTCGAAACTTTGGACCAATTTAGTCTCACATCTTCAAGAAAAATGTGTTACCCCAATACAAGTTGCACTCGTAACTAGGCTCCCAGCAAGGCATCGCATCATCACCTCCATCCAAAGCTGTGTAGCGATCCTCATCGTGATCCAACTCTGCACCCAAAATCGCTTGGCGCACCACTCGCGTCACTAGGCGGAACTTGGTTCCAGACCGCCTGGTGGGCTTTCCTCATCGCCAGGCGCCAAGCGCCTTCCAATACTCCTGGTAACAGCTTCCGCCTGGCGGGCCTTCCCTACCACCAGGCACCACGCACGTCTAGTGGCCACTGCCACTGTTTTGGTTCTCTATCGCCTGACGGCTCGTCCCACGCTGCTAGACACCATACAATAGCACAATGATATTGGTTTCTGGCACTTTTGAAAAGGTTCCAATGAACCCCCAAACATACAACACACAATAATATCCAGTCAACGATTATCCAATCATAATCCCTATGACTGGATCACGATGTACACATTTATTCACGCCACTCAATTAATTATTATTATGCATACCATATTCTCCATCATTTACTAATTGAAACTTGTCATATTCCACTCAACATACTCCAAGTCTTATAATCATACATATTAGTATTCATGTAAACTCATGCCACTAACATTGGTCAATATTGCGCATATGCTTTAAAACAACATAACAAATACACCTGCCTATGAGCAATGAAATACACAATCCAGACCACCTCACATATACTCAATCTAACACACTTCACAGACAAACCTACAACTATTTTTTTTTCACATATAATATGCCAAGCTAAAATTTACCATTATACATGATCATACTATCATACATAGACATAATTCCATAACAATTTCCCTCATTCACACATAATTCAAAAGAAGAAAATAACTTAACACCCACTAGATAAAAAACGCGCCCAAAACAGCCAAAAGAATGCAATGTTGTCGTTGCCAAGGCGGCATATCATATTCTGAGCAGAAACCCAAAATTTTATCGCTCTAGTGAAAACCTTAAACCCCCAATTCGAATTTCAGTCAATCAAGTGCATAAAATCATAACAATTCCGATTTCCTACATGCATATTCATCACATACAGTAATAAACTCTCAATTTCACCATGCTTTAACTCCAATAATCACATTAACAAATTAACTCCGACCCCCAACATGACTCCCTCATGTTTATGCTTCCTAAATCAATCACCAAACTCATATGAACATAGCATTAATCATCAATTACCTAATTTTTATTCGTCAAATCATGTATAAAAACATTACTAAAGATCCAACCATCCAAGAATCCATAGAAAATTGCCGCAACATAACAAGGGTTCGTGTCGCCTAGCGGAAACATCCCTACCTCCAGGCGGTTCATCTCAAAAACCTAGGAATGGGCTTCTCGATCATGCATCGCTTGGTGGATCTTCAAAGTCGCCAAGCGGTTTCTGAGAAATTTTTAGAAACTCGAAACAATGGAAATTTAAAACAAAATAGGCAACATCCAATCATACCATACATCACGAAAATCATACAATAAGTATACATGTAAATGAGCTTCCCTAACCTGGCAATCCGTGCTCCAATTGCAAAACCTAAGCTAGCTTTTTGATCCACGAAACCTTCTCCTTCTCTTCCCCCCGTTCAGCTCTTCCTCTCACTCACTAACACACAATGGTTATTCTGTATTTCCTCTCGTCATAGTACACACCAATTGTAGCCTCCAAAACACACTCTAACACCCTTAATTTTCCCTTTAACTATGCCTTAATTGTGGTTTATTGCAAGTAAACGAAAATACATTGAAATGGGGTTTAATTGCCATTCAACAACCATTATGAGATGCTTTTCTAGCCCTTCCATTTGCTCCATGGCTAGGGTTTTCTGATTTCCCTCATTCATGCCAAAAAGGAATTTGGCAAAAGGAACTTAATTTGCTTAAGTTAAGGTTTGAACCCATTACCACACAATCGCAATTCAAAGTGCACAACCAACTCAACCAAATCATGTTTCATGATAATCTTTATAATTCTAGAATTATATTATCACTCCTCATGATCAAGCATATTATTATTAAAATAATAACAATTAAATTAACACCCGAATGTCATACATAAGACTCGAACCAAAGTCCCCCTGTAGTATCCAAGTACTCTCAACCACTTGAACTAGTATTATTCCTTATCATTTATTCTAGCATTAATTACCATAAAGGTTCCCAATACCCGCATTCATTAAATAATTATCTATTTAATTATTTAAATTTCTCGGGTCTTACAAGATGAATTGTAAAGTTGATATGCATGTGGAATGACAAGAAAGTTGCAATGGTTGATATGGTTTGGAGTGTTGCTTGAGTATTGGGGTTGTATGGTCGAATCCTACTCAGAAAAAAAAAGGAGAAATTATTGGTATATTTTTTAGTAAATTCGTGATACACATAGGGAGGCAAAAGGTTAAGGCAAATACATTGTATCTGGACACAGTCACTATGGAGCTAAGTCAGAATTTTTTTTTAGAAGAAAGCATAGGGAGAGTAAGGGGAATGTAAGTTTTGGAGAAAAGGAAAAGAGGGGCTGCAACTAAGTCAATTTTTTTTTTAAAAGAAAGCATAGGGAGAGTAAGGGGAATGTAAGTTTGGGAGAAAAGGAAAAGAGGGGTTTTTGTGAGGCAACATTGGATTGGAAGCAAAGGAAGGTAGAGAAAGTGAAGGTGATCTCATTTCAAGAATTCCAAGTAAGGGGAGCTGTGTGTTTATGTGATGAATGTCTTGGATATGAGATAAGAAGTGTTTATCCTTGTGGTAAAAGAAGGTTGGTTTTTTGGTGTAAGAGGTGCTAAACCATTTCTTTGATATTACTTGATTTATTAATTTATGGGATGGTGAATTGTAAATTGGGGTTAAGTTTTGGCATAAGGGTGTTAAACCATTTTCTTGATATTAAGTGATTGTGTGTAGAGAAATGATTGTAAATTGATATATGGAATGGTGAAATGGAAAAATGCATCTATGGGTTACATTTTTTTGTGTAAGGTGGTGTTAAGCCTTGTTCTCATTATTTTGTATTTATGTATGGAGAATTAGTTTCATTTTAAAATATGGAAATATCACTGCAAGAAATCAGCTTATTATCTACGCCAGTTTTTCGTGGGTAATGTTCACTTTTTCGTAGGTAATGCGTTGTTATCTACGAAGCAAATTTCGTAGGTATTGAGCTGCTAGGTAACTTTATCTACGAAATTGTGCTTTGTAGATAACGTACCTAATATCATTATCTACGAAAGAAAGACGTAGATAATTATCTACGAATAACCTACGAATATCATTATCTACGAAAATAGTTGGTGGATAAATTACAACTGGAGTTATCTACGAAATATTTCGTAGGTAACTTATCTACGAAAATTGTCGTAGGTAATATATCTGCGATATTCTGCGTATGTAATTTACCTACGAAAATCTTCGTAGGTAAATTATCTACGAAATATTTCGTAGGTAATTATCTCCTACATTTTTCGCATATGTAAATTACCTACGAAGGTCTTTGTAGGTAATTATCTACGACAAGTTTTGTAGATAATTTACATACGAAACTTTTCATAGGTAACGTTATAATATTAAAAAAAATTATAAATAATTTTAATTTCTAAAAATTATCATTATATATTTGTCAGGACTTACGTCTAAACTCCACCTGTAAACAATGCAGTAGACAATTTTGTCTACTTAACTATACATAAAATATTCTAGAATTAGAAAATATAGTAGTTTTATATCATAGACAAGAGAAGTGATGTCTAGACATAAAAGTTGGACTCCACCTGTAGATCCTACAAACATTCCAACATTCAAATAACACCTTCAAATATAAAACAACATAGTTATCCAAAGGTTTAGCAGCATTCATATAATCACATCAAAACTATAAAACTACAAATATAAAATAAAGTAGATAACACAAATTAAGAAACTAACAAATAAGCTACATAGGTCAAGTCCTACAATTTAAAAACTAACTAAATTTACCTCTAGTTCAACAAGTCCTACAATTACAAACCTAACTAATAATCTGCATAATGAGAAGAGTTTTGCCCATGCTGGTGGTCCCTCTCCCGAGCATCATCTTGGTTTTGATCCTTATTTTGTGGTTGTTCATTGAAGTCTTGCAAAATGGTTTGTGCGGCGGGAGGAAGAAGAGGGAGAACAACAGTTACTAGGGATTCTAATTTTCTCTGCACTCGTTGATTCTCCTCCCTAGATTGACGAAACTCTTCCCTAGATTGACGAATTTCTTCTTCCAACCTTAGAATCTTTTGTGAATCCATACTTGTAGAACTGGATGGTTGTTGTGTGAAGGCTTCCCCACAAAGATAATTTTCATTCAGTTTTCCAACACCATATACTCGTCCCTTAGGATTTTTTCCACCAGCAGCAACTAACCAACTTTTTTTCCTTAACTTCTCTTCCTCACTAGGGTCCAATGGAGATATTTCTTCTCCTTCACCACAAGAAGCAGCCTCAGATCTTGCTTGGGAAAATACAATTTGAAATTCCTCCTGTTATTCAAAATAGACATGTTATATAATGGCAAATCTTTATATTTAAAAAGGAGGAAATATCTAAGTTAGAGAAATTACATATGTTTGTTTAGATCTGTGATCTACAAAATCACCGGTATTCTTGCGAACATGAGTATGGTGGAAAAGCTCAT
Source organism: Vigna unguiculata (assembly GCF_037176805.1). NCBI lineage: Eukaryota > Viridiplantae > Streptophyta > Magnoliopsida > Fabales > Fabaceae > Vigna > Vigna unguiculata. The sequence continues at coordinate 10,674,927 of NC_140792.1, forward strand.
CAAAATGTACAGGACGACCCAATTGTTCTGCCTATAACTAAAACTAATTAATCATGATAAAATAGTAATCAAGTTATATAACACCGGTTTTCAGTAGTCAAATTTTGATTTTCTAGTACAGAATTGAGTCATTTGCCAAATATAACCTAACTTGAACAATTTTCCCTTGCACCCATTTTTTAGCCTATTTTTAACTTTTATTATGAATTTTTAGCTTATTAGCACCTTGGACCCGTAAAACCATGTTTATACACTGTTCTACAGTTGTGAGGTGAATTAGGCTGAGTTGTGGGACATTGTTGAATTCAAGTGCGAGGGGATTTTTGATAAAGAGGCATATGTGACTGAGTTGGTTGCTGAAATATCTTGTGAATCAGTGAAAAATGAGAGCAAAAACTGGAACAAAATGAGAGAAAAAACTGGAACAAAATGACAAAATTCTGGTGAAGAAGAAAAATATGAAAAAGATGGAAAAGTGGAAAAAAAATTAGGATGTGCAGTTTTTAGTTAGAAAAGTAGGATGAGTCAACTGTGCAAAATTTTTATTGGGAGATTTGTTTCTGTTTTTAGAAAGTGAGTTGCTTTTCTTTTTATTTTTCCCTAAGTGTGCAATTGTTCAAGTGTGGGGGTGTGATAATTTTCTAATTTTTCCTTTTTTTTTGTCCATTTGTATTCATTTTGGGTTGGTTAAAGTGTTTAATTCATAGTTTTTACCTTAAATTTAGTTTGGAGTGTCATATTCTTAGTTTTTTCTTAATTTGTGTTAATTAGTTTTGGATCGTAGTAGTTTAGCCTAGTTGTTAGTTGTTTAGCTTCATTAACCTATACTAGAATAGTGTAGTCTAGTATTGGTCATAACATTTACTAATTTCAACATCCTAGTTCTAGAATCAATTTGAGTAGGTAGTTACTCTTAGTTTCTATTTTTTTTTATTTTGTTAGTTCTATAATTTTGCATTATTAGGCTAGTTATAGTATTTTTACATCTTAGCTTAGTTTAGTATAGCACAAACTGATTTGTAGTTAGCTTAAGTAGTTTAGTTTAGATTAAGGTTACTTTGTATGCATTTGGAGAGTTTTATTGTGTCATAAATCTAGTTTAGAATAGGTAAATTGTAGGCGCTGATTTGTAGTTTTTAGCAAGTTTAGTCTAGTTAGTGACCTACCTTAGTCTGGTTTGAGTAGTTTTGAATAAACATTGTTTCTAACCAGCAAAGAGGTGCAGTCAAATGGAATGTAGGCCAGTGCTTTAAAGTTGATACAAGATTAGTGATCAAGAGAACAAAGTGAAACCAATCAGCAAAGAGGTGAAATCTGGACTAGTTTTGGCAAAAATCCACATAATTGATTTTATAGTTGACTTTTGCATTGAAGCTCAAATGGATATGCCAGCACTGGGGGAGGCTAATGGACATCAAAGTACATTTGTGTTGAGCTATAGCTGTCAAAACACACCAGTCTTCATTTACACTTGAATAGTTAACTAGCCTAGTTATATATTACTTAGTTGAATCTTATTTTTACAGTTTTAGGAATTAGAATAGTTAACCATGTAGTTTTACTTGAGTTTTGTAGTAGTTTGGATTGTTTTACTTATAAACAGTAACAAATGGATGTAACCCAAAAATAACAGATATCAGTCAAAAAAGTCAGCAATGTAGTACCTTAAAGAAATTTTATCAAGAGAGTGTGACTTCAGGACCAAAACTTTAACCTTCTCACAAACAAAAAACCAAGCTAGGATCTCAGATGGTGCAACTCTATCCACAAAAAGAAAAGAGATACATAAGTGCATGAGTATCAAAATTGTGATCTAAGAAAATTTGACACACCTAGGACATATAGCAGTAAGTAATTACAATCAACTTCTTATATATCAACTTACAATATAATATTTTATAATTGAGTTACTCAAAAACGATAATCCTTGATAGGTTACAATAAAACTTTCCTATACATATACAAACCAAAAATCGAACCTCATCATATACTTAATGAAACATTAATTATGCATCATAATTGAAGGAATTTTCACAATAAACATAACATGTAGTTGAAAACTTATTTGAGCTGCATTCTTGCATTTGATTGACCACTGCATATTATACAACCTCAAATCTCAACATCGTGACAGAAAAAAGTAAGAAACAAGGTACTAAAATAGAGGAGGAAATTAACAGTATGAGTATTCCATTTTTACCATCATTTTTCAGTTGACCCAATGATGTTAAAGATATCTGGAATATCTGAAAAAGATATTGGTCTCTAAAAGAGCAAGCATACCAATAATATTATCTGATTTTAATGTATCAAGGTATTTGATTAAAAGCGTCATCCAACGTTTGACTTCAAAATATGTCAATTTCTCTTCCACCTTTCTTAAGCTACTCTACTATCACAATCACCTACATTTTTCAATCATTTGATTTACCTTTTAGAGACTTTGCTGCATCAAATTTAACAGGAGCACAAGGTCTCAAGGGAAAATCTTGGCCTGATTTGGACATGTTACCATTTGGATGGCTAACTAATCCAGGTTAGCCTAAATGCTCTTGCATTTCTACTTTTTTCTTTAATTCATTAGGATCAAGCTAGTCATGGTATTCTAATCAGTTCCCAATTTACATCAAATGCATAACAATTTTCTAATTTACATCCAGTGAATTTTTTATGCTAGATGTTTAAGAATATAAAGTATAAAAACTTCTTTTTATTTTGTTTCGTTTTTCGATAGATGCTCATGAAGGTCCACATAGGTCTACTAAGCTTACTCAAGATGAGCAAAGAACTCAGGTACATATGCAAAAACACACAACATAATCAAATTATTGTAATAAATTCTAAGTGGTGTTATTCTCATCTCACAAACCTTTGATCTTATAACAAATCCTACCCTTCTGGAGATGAACTCTTTTAGCTTAAACAATTAGGAGGCACGTTGAAATTTTCTTGCTTTTTTTCCTTTGTAATCAATGTTTATAAAATCTTACATTGGCACTGTTTCTGCTTTTTTCTTATGTAGTTTCCTCATATCGTAACATTAGATTGCAACCGGAAGAAATGGTTTGTCTAATCATCATCATCATTTCATCTATATTACACTTTTATAGTTCAATTTTTCTCCAATACCAAATTCATATGTAGTAAAATAATATAAAGAAAAGTCTTCATTAAATGTTAGTGTAAGTTAGTATGAAAAACTTAACATTAACTAAATTAAACACAACAAGATGTGTAAGCCACATTGAATCTTCAAGACACTTGACATGTAAAACAGAGTATTCAAGTAGCACAAGTTAAGACAATTGCCTCCATAAAAAACACATACAAGCACAAACTCGTGCCAATAGTATTTTGCAATGTTCCCACTATAGATATTCAAGTAGCACAAGTTAAACTCTACCCTGATTCATCTTAGAGATAAGTTGTAAAATGAAAGATCCCTATCAAATTGAACCCGTAAATAGAACCAAAGGAATCTTCGCAGAATAACAAAACTAAACAAATGGAGACAGAATCAATCGAAAGAAAACGGTTAGCCACAACCATACATCCCAAAATGTAAAACCCTAAACCCATCACTTACAATTATTTCCCAATTCATGGAGCATTTCTGATTCCTTCTTGTGCACAAAGTTAGGGTTTGTGAAGGGTCTTTTGCTTTGTGAACATGAACGTCTTTTTGGCCAGGGTTGGAGAATGAACCTCAACCTGATTGGGACGCGTTGCTGCCACGGAGTCACATTGCCCGGGTCAACGATGAAGATTGATGTTGCTGTGTTGGATGAAGGTTGCTATGACGGAGTGACGAGTTTCCGGTGAGTGTGAGGTGAGGTTTCAAGATGATTGGGACGCGTTGATGCCACAGAGTCACATTTTCTGGGTCAACGATGAAGGTCGACGTTGCTGCGTAGGATGGAGGTTGCTGCGATGGAGTGACGAGTTTCCGGTGAGTGTGAGGTGAGGTTTCGAGAAAGGGAAGTGAGGTTTTGAGAGTGTGAAGTGAGGTTTCGAGAGTGGAGGTGAGGTTTCGAGATTGAGAGTTTTTCTTTCTAACTTAGAAAAAAAATCTGTCTGAAGGATTGGGTAATACAAAGTTACTTTAAAATATTATATTTTTAATAAAAATAATATAATTTTTACATACAAAAATTTTCGTAGATAAAATTTTTTAAAATAATTTTTATATATAATTTTTATGATATTTGTTATCTACGCCAAATTTCAAAGGTAATACTTCGTAGAAAAATTTTCCACCAAAGTGAGTCATAGTTACTTACAAAATTTTTGTACGTAATTTACTTTTCTTTTACCTACGAACTATTACATTATCTACGACTACTCTTCGTAGATAAAATAAAATTATCTACGAAAAATATTTTGTAGATAAATTTTCCTAGATAATAGCCAATTTTCTTATAGTGTATAAAGGGGTAATTGCATTCTTAAGGATGAAATATGACAACAAGTTTCTTTAATGGTTGAGCTCATGGTGGTAGTGTGAATTGTATATTTTGGGATTAACATCTAAGGTTTACACACTAAAACATATTTATCTTGTTTATTATATGAAATTTTATTAAAAAAAATAAAAGAAGAAAAGAAACGTAAACATGGAATTAGATATCTTCGACCATTGACATTTTTAAGAAAATATATATAAAATGAAAAATTGAATTTTGATGTTTATTTTTATTCGAAAAAGAAAGTAAAATGGGATATAGCGTAGAGAATTCCTTAGGGCTTACTATAATATTACAAATATGTTGCAAATAGAGATGTTAAAAAAATCCGTATCTGCTCTTATCCGCGAATAAAACTCGCAACGGGTAGAAAATTGATATTGTAAATAGATATTCATATGTTAATGGGACGGGTACCGATATCATAGTATTTGTACCCATGGATATCTCCGTACCCGCTATACTCTAATTTAAATTTTAAAAAAAATTAAACAAACATGATTAAAACATTAACACATTGATTTTTAATGGATTATTTTTTATCAATTGATTTCAAAAAATCTTCATTTCATTGTAAACTATCATTCAACACTATTTAAATGAGTTAGTTTTACACTTTGTTTGAGATTTATGAATTTTATGCATTGTATTTTTATTTAGATTTATGGTTAAAATATGTTGTTCAATATTAAATTTTACTTTTGTAAATACCCACGGATACTCATACATATATATGGATATTAAAAAATATGTGAATATCCACATAACGGATATTCATACAGATATATGTATGAATACAGAACAAATATTTATCCAACATATATGATACGGAAGAACTACTGTCGATACTCTAGTTACCTTGTTGACATATCTAGTTACAAACCGATCGATCTATGTGAGTAAAAATAGAGCATAATTATGATCAATTATTTGCAGTGAAACAACTATTATTGAGAGAGTACAAGAAGAGTTTGGGGTATTACATAGTGCACCTAATTAATAAAATAACTGATTCAAGAGAATCATACTTCAACATTACTTGGTGGCAGTCCAGGAGGCACAGTGAAATCTAAAAAGTAAAAATCCAAATTAAGAGGTCATCAGTTAGCCATTAAAACCATGAAAAATTGTAAGTAATACTAATTTCATCCCAATATGTTCACTTAAAACAAAAAAAAAATTAAATATTTACCTTTTTATATATTTATATTAAAATTATCTTAGTCACATTATTAAATACATTGTATTTACTGTGTTTATATCTATTCATTGTATTAACTAAAAGAACAAATATAAATTATTCTCTCAAAAATTTTGCAATTCAACCATATTATAAAACTATTACTGAAATTTAGATTATATAATTTTCTTACTCCAACACTTGTAGCCAGCAGGCAAAGGCAGGCGACTGTAGCTGAAGCAGTGTAACACTCTCTTCCAGTCCAGAGTTTCTCCCACCACACCTCCAATTGGAAATACTGTTCAGAAATGAATAAATAATAATTATTAAGTTTCTTTCATATTAATTTTTTTGCTACCAGGTTTCTGTATAAACTTCACATTTAATTAACTAATTAAGATAAATTACTCCTTACGTACTCTTAAAAAATAGAAAAATAAAATAGATAAAATTAGGCCTACACTTAAAATGAAGTTTTGTATTTAAATAATTTTTTATTTTTCAATTATTATAAGAAAATGTGTTTTATTTTTAAACTAAATTACAAGTATTTAGTACTCCTTAACAACTGACACATGAAATATATGTAATATGATAAATTGAGTTTTACGGTGGATTATAATATAATCTTCAAACGCCCCGTTTGATAGAAAAAATATTTTACGTGACTTTTATAAAAAAGATGAAATATTTTGAGGCGGAAAAACAAATTTATTAAACCTATTTCATATAAGTTATGAAATGAAATATTTTTTTCTTTAAAAAATACAAGATTAATAGTTTAATTTTTACCTAATCTCCTTCTACCCATATGTTATTATTATATGTGTAAGAAAAAAAAGGCAAAAGGGGTTCAAATGTAAAAGAGAAGTTGATAAACTATAAATTATGCGCGTAGTTTTCAACTAAAGATTTATGAAGGAAAAAAGAAAAATAAACAGCACACTTCATTTTGAAAAAAATTATTATTTCATTGGTGATCACATATAATGGACAAATACAATATATATATATATATATATATATATATATATATATATATATATATATATATATATATATATATATATATATATATATATCGGATGCAAATTTAAATTATATTTAAAATAAATATGATTATTTTTGTGTGAATGTAAATTAAAATAAAATATATTGAATATTTTCAACAGAAAAATTTATAAATAATTATCGTTTTTTATTGGTTTATATATTAGACAATGACAAGTATCAAATTCAATAAAGTATTAGATATTGATACATGTTACAAATTGAATTGGTGCATTATGATCACTTTACAATTATTATTTTTTTAAATCCGGTGGAACCCAAGATGCACGGAATCCTTATTAAAAATTAAAAAATTAGACGGAAGAAATTAAGTTTACATTTGAAAAATATATGTACTTTTGAACAATTTTTATGGTTATTTTTTTTAATTGATAATCAATAAGTTCATCCTCAATAGTCTTTAATACAATATTTTTAGTACCTGAAAATACTTTAAAATTACCAAGTCATGATTGTTGAAACAAGTCTAAATGTTTTCAAAGGAAGAACATACCAACTTTCCGAGAGAGGCTGTTGCACCAGCATGATAATTTTGGATATACGTCGTTGATGGCTTTAATGCACCTGTCATTAGGGTTCACAAGTCTTTGATTAGTCTTGTTCATGTAATACGTGCATTCTATAGTCATGCCACGTATTTCTACTTCACATTCCTCTGCGGAAACCAATTTTTTCTCATTCAACACTGATAACACATTTATTACAAGGATTACCAGCAACCACAAGGATTTCATATCTGAATTTCCCATTTTCTCTTCTACTTTTTCTTTCGCTTATGTTCACTTCAAATGTGGCTTTTAAATACTCTAAATTTCTTCTTGGTTTAAGACCAAACTTTTAATGCCAGTGAAGAAACGGCTACATATGTATTAAATGTTTATAACACCCCCATATGTAACTGTTTGCTACATAAATATATACTTAACTTTCCATAACCGTTTATTGTTCAGACATGTAAATAAACTCGGAGGAAGATAGATCCATGTGTATAATATCAGACAGATGTGGATAGTTAAGGTAATTAGGGTAATTAGTTGGCCTTTTGAATAGAGGTGTCAATTTGGTCCAGCCCACAAGGCTTGGCCCTGGCCTATGTAGGCTAGGGTCAAAAGCCCACATTGAAAAAAGCTCCCAACAAAGAAGTCCACAAGGCCAAAATATATTATTTTTTAAAATATATTACTATCTGTGGGACAGGCCCAACGAACTGGATAAACATGACGACCTGAATAGGTCAAACGACTCGGACCTGCCCGACGACCTAGACAAGAATGACGACTCGAATGGACCTGATGATCCAAACAGGCCCAACAACCCGAACGGGTCCGACGACTTGGACGACCCGGACCACCCGGACGGACCCGACAACCAGAACAAAACCGACAACACGGACGGACACGACAACATGGAGGAGCCCGATGATCCGAACGGGCCCTACGACCCAAACAAACCCAACGACCCAGACGGGCCCCACGACCCAAACAAGCCCGACGACCTGTATGGACCCAACGACCTGAACGGGCCCTACGTTCCAAACGGTCCTAACGACACAGACAGGCCCGACGACATGGATGAGCGCGATGACTCGGACGAGTCTTACAACCCAGACGGGCCCGATGAGCCGAGTGGGCCCGACGATCCGGACAAGCCCTACGACCTAAACGGGCCTGATGACCCGGGTGGGCCCTAAGACTTAGACGAGCCCGATGAAACGATTGGGCCCAAAGATCTGAATGGGCCCGACGACCTAGATGGGCCCGACAACCTGGACGAGCCCAACGAGCCAAATGGGCCCGTCCGGGTTGTAAGACCCGTTCGGGTTGTGGGGCCTATCTGGATGATCAGGCCCGTCCAAGTCGTCGTGTCTATTTGGATCGTTGGGCCCTACCGGGTCTTTGGGCCCGTCTGGGTCATCGGGCCATCTAGGTCGTAAGGCCCGTCTGAATTTTCGGGCCCGTCTGGGTCATTGGGTCCGTCCGTGTCTTCGGGTCTGTCTGTGTCGCCAGGTCCATTTAGTTCGTAGGACCCGTTCGGGTCGTCGGGTCCATACGAGTCGTCAGGCTTGTCCAGGTCGTTGGGCCCGTTCAGATCGTGGGCTTGTTCGAATCGTCGGGCCCGTTCGGATCGTCGGGCCTGTTCGGGACGTCTGGCCCGTTCAGGTTATCTGGCCCGTTCGAATCGTCGACCCCGTCCGGGTCGTCAGGCCTGTTCAGATTGTCGGGCCTCTCCTAGTCGTCAGGCTCGTCCAGGTCTTTGGGCCCATTTGTGTCGTCGGGCCCGTTTGGGTCTTTGGTCCTGTTTGGATCATCGGGCCTATTTGGGTCGTTGGGCTTGTTCAGGTCGTTAGGCCCGTCCAGGTCGTTTGGCCTGTCCTGGTCGTCGGGCGCGTCTGGGTCGTAAGGCTTGTCCGGGTCGTCGAGCCCATTCGGCTCCTCGGGCTCCTCCAGGTTATCGGGCCCGTCCGGGTCGTTGGGTCCGTCTGGGTTGTCGGGCCTGTCTGGGTTGTCAAGGTCGTTCTGGTCGTCGGGTCCAACCTGGTCGTCGAGCTCGTTTTGGTCGTCGCGCACATCCTAGTCATCGGACCCATCCTTGTCATCGGGTTCATCCTGGTCATCAGGCCCGTTCGGGTCGCTCGACTTGATCTTTAACTCTGGCTTAATGTAGTATTATTTTGCGGGCTAACCCACCTTAGCCCTAACCCTAACCCACTAGAGAAGGGGCTTTGGGGGTTGGGGCTTTTTTTTGGCCCCCTCATTTGGGGCCCCCCTAAAAGGGAGCTTTATGAAGAGTGGCTAGGGGCCAAATTGACACCTCTACTTTTGAATAAGGGTGAACAAAAAATCTAATTTTCTTGATCCAATCCACCTTTATTCCAATCCAATCCATTTACAATTTATTTTATTAAAAATCCAATCCATTTAAAATTCGTTTCAATAGATCTGGATTTCAATCTAATCTACATTTATATATTTTATGGATTGAATATCCATTCTATAAATCAAGATTTTCAAATATGCATAATCCAACAAATCCAATCCAATCCAAATTTTTAATTTAAATTTTTAGTTGGGTTAGGCTAAAGATTGAGATGGACTAGGCTAAATTCAGACTCGAACGAGGCTTGCTTGACGTCCTGTACGGACAGGACAAGCCTGACGACCCTGAAACCTAGGCAGGCCTGACAAACTAGACGAGTTGGTCGAGCCCAATGATCTAAAAAAGTCGGGTGAGTCCGATGACCCAAACGAGCCAGGTGGGCCCGAAGACGCGAATGGACCATGCGAACCCGATGAATCGAACGGGCCAGGTAGGCCTGAAGACCCGAACGGGCCAGGTGGGCCCAAAGACTCATATGGACTAGGATGTGTCGATCAAACGACTCGGATGGGTCGTGCCCGATGACCTATACTAAGTGGGCAGGCCCAATTTACCTTGATGGATCAAGCGGGCTCGACGACCCGAACAGGTTGAGTCAGCCCGACGAGCTGGACAAGTTGAATCAACTCGATGATCGGACAAACCGTGCCAGACAAGTTGTACGAACCAGGTAGGCCCGATGCCCGAATCAGCCAGGTAGGCCTAAAGACCCATATGGGTTGGGTCGGGTCGGCCTGACAATTGGGACGGGTCGTGCCCGACGACCTGTTTAGACTGAGCAGGCCCGAGACCCTAATGGGCCAAGTGAGCTCGACGACCCGGACAGGCTGAGTTGTGTTGGCCTTAAGGACACAAGTTTTATAAAATTCAATTTAAATTTCTTTTATGAAAAATAGATTCTGGATTTTGAACTTGATCCAAATATTTGGACTAGATTTAAATCTTGATCCAAATATTTGGATTTGGATTTAAAAAAAATTCAAACTAGTTTTTGCTGAAAAAATTAATTTGGGTCGAAAATCAAATCTAATTATTTGGATCTAAAATGGATGTGGATTGGATCATTAAAAATCCAATCCATGTCCACCACTACTTTTGAAGCAGTTTGTCAGGAAGGATTGTTTGGAGCAAAGTCTTCCTCATCGGAGAAGTCTCTGTACGCAAGCTTTGAAGAGCGAAGCATAGGGTCGATCGAAAGAGAGAACATTTGAGACTAAGAAGCAGAAGCATATACCGCCTATTGAGAGGGCACATATATACCATATTTAGAGGATTCGCATGACTTGACTCCTCCAATTCATCGCAAAAGAGGCATGTTCGAGCACTTAAAATGGTGCATTTTGTCGAGAGGAAGGTTAAAAGCATGCCTCTAATAAAATTCAATGACCAGGACTTCCAAGATCTAAATCCTGATTATGATACCTCTATGGTCATCTCGACCGAGCTAGTAGAATACGACATCAGTAAAGTGTTGGATGATTAAGGAACTTCAGTCAACATCTTGTACTGGAAAAAACTTTCCAAAAGATGGAGATTTTTAAAGACATGAATATACTTAATGATGAGCAGATGGTAAGGTTCTCAGATGAACGGGTTGCTACCCGTAGTTACCTATACATGTAGACGCAGATGGAGTCAATTGGGGATAGCCGAAAGGTGTGATTGTAGTAGTTGTTGGTAGAAGCCCACACCTTATGCAATGTGTTGTTAGGAAAACCATAAAAATGCCTTCAGGGCCATAGTATCCACGCCAGACTTAGCCATGAAATTCGCATCCGACAGGGGTAGAATCTGCAAGGTCTACGCAAAGCATAAGGAGGCTCAGGAGTGCTATGTTGCAAGCCTAAAAGTAACACCCTACCACCCTCCTCAGAAGGTTCGTTGTCGTATGTAGCGAAGGAACTTAGATCCTAGGACGAACACCACTGGTAGGATGGAACCTCAAGGAGAAATTAAGGATCTAAAGATAGGCCAATCAAATGACTAGGTCACTAAGTTGAGTAGTGATCTAAGTCATGCACAAGAGCAAATGTTAGTGGCTATGATCCTAAAATTCAAGGACCTTTTTGCATGGACATTCACATATATGTCACGAATACATCTTCGAGTGATATCCCACAAGCTGGCCATCTTTAGGGAGACTTGACCAATGGCACAAAAAACTGGGCAACTAGTAGAGGAAAGGTGAAAAGGGGGTTGTGGCCAAAGCAAAGAATCTGTAGGAAGCAGGGTTTACTTGGGAGGTCAAGTACACCACTTGGCTCTCCAACGTGGTGCTAGGAAAGAAACTAAATTATTATTGATGGATATGCACTGATTTCATCAACCTCAAGAAAGCATGCCTAAGGACGCCTACCCCTTTCCTAACATTGATCAACTGGTAAAATGGAGTCTCAAGTCATCAAGTGCTGAGCTTTCTGGATGCATGCCCTAGGTATAATCAGATACCCATGTACCATCTAGAGAATGAGAAAACCACATTCATCACAAAATGGGGAAGCTATTGTTATGAAGTCATGCCATTTAGCTTAAAGAATGTGTGGGCCACTAATGAGTTCATATTTTTGTCCTCATTTAATACTTAATTTTGGGTATTTTATAGAATTTTTATGCTTAAGGATTGATTTAATTAGGATTTGTGATTATTGGGCTTTTTTTGTTCGTGAGATAAAAATGGCTTAAAAAGTGATTTTAGTTGCATAATTGGCTTAAAAATGGCTTAAATTTAGTTTTTTAAAAGTGTGGAATTAAATTGTTTCAAGTTACAAAATAAGGCCAAAATTAGTAAATTATGGAAAGAAGTATACACAAAGTTGAAAACACCTATGATTTTTGCTTATATACCATCCCTTTCAAATAGCTCACACAAACTCTGTCCCACATCCCTATTTTTACTTATTTTCACCCCCTCCTACAAGTTAAACCCAACTCAACCAGATCATGCCATGTGACAATCCTTACCTTTCAAATTTGTCCAACCATATGTTGCCACGTGTCACTATCCTATCAAAGTAAGATGAACCAATGGAAGGCTGCTACGTCAACATCTTCCCTTCCACTAGCCAGAAACCCTAGGCTATCATGACAGCCACCATTGAAGCCTCCATCATTTAGCCTTTGACGTCAGTAGCCATAACGTGCTTCTTAATGGAAAGAACCCAGAAAACGCAAGTTATTGGCGCCTCCGGCCACCATGGAATCACCATCTCCACCACGAACTTGCAACAATGCCGACGACAAATGCAGATCACGCCATCTTCTTCACCATAAAAGTAGCACCTCCATTGAAGCCATTGAAGCCCTCGCGCACTAGAGGATTCGAGGCAAATCTTTCCACCACACCTGCACCAGGCAAGCTGCTAGCGTTCACTGCACCAAAACAAAAACAACCACAAACCTCAACCACGCACCACACCGATGAGCTTGTCAAAGTTTCATCACCATAAGAATAACACAAGAGCCTTGTCGAAACAACATCCAATATGACATAAACCATTCAGATTCATGAAACACAACACCTTCACGCTTTTGCGTCTATAAAAACCTTCTACTAATGGACAGTCAATAGATAAAAGATGGTGAAACAATCAAAGTCTGGTCAAAAGAGGGTTGAAATGCAATTATTCATCTTTTTGGATTTCTATGCAAATTTGGACTACAAGATCGAAGGGGTTGAATTGGAATTTTGGGCAAAATTCAGTTGATTAATTATCAGAATATTTTTAATTAATTTAATTACGTATGAAAATATCAACAGAGGATAATTACCAAATAATTTTAAAATTGCTCAATTCTTTTGGATTATTATTTATATATTTTTAGATAATTAATTAGATAATATCAATTAAGAATATCTTCTAGATATTTTTAAAAATGATAAAATTTGTTAATCATTTGAAAAATATTATATCAAAAGAGAAAAGATTTCAGCAACCAAAAAGATAAAGTCTAAGTCTAATCAAGACCTATATAAAGAGACCCAAGGGAGTAGAAGAATATACTTAGCAACACTATGGTTTTGGCCGCTACCATTCATCACATCTCTCTCTTCCTTTCCATCTTTTTTTTTCTTCATAATGTTTCTTCCATCTATCATGTATTTCACTCCATCCATGGAGGGCTAAGCTTCTAAGGTTAATTCCGTTGTAATTTTTTAACTGGATTTTGAGGTTGGATGAATAAATTTGTTTGTTCTTTTGATTCTTGTTGAGATTTATTTTCATCTAGGTCTTTTGGTTCTTAATCTAGTAGAAGTAATGATTTTTACATTGTAGCAAGTTAGCATAGTGTTAAATCTACATAAAATAACAATGGTATGAGTCCAAGAGTTTTTAAATTTTAATTGAGAAGTTACTTTGATTAATTTTAGAAACTTTCATATGATTGCATGAGTTTTTGCTAATTATTGAGAAGTTACTTTGATTAAAGATGAAAACTTATATTAGAATTAATCAGGAAGCTACTGTGGTTAATTATATTTTTACTATATAATAGAGGTAAAAGAATAGACATGATTAGGCATAGTAATATTTTATTAAGAAGTTACTTTGGTTAAATTTATTATGACTAATCTATAAAGTTTTTATTTCCGATTGAGAAGTTACTTTGGTTAATTGTGAGGACGACAACAAATTAATCGAGAAGTTACACTCATTAATTTGAAATCTTAGAGAAGAAATCAATAATAAAAATCCTTAGGAAGCGAATGATGAATCCTATTTTGAAAAAGTAGTGGAATTGACATGTTTTACTATTACTTTGTTTATAATCTTTTATTTGCTTGTCATTCATTCTTTTCATATCAAAACCCCATATTTTCATAGTTGTTAGTTTTAATTGTGTTAGGATAGATTTTTATAAGAATCAAATATTGAAAATCAATTTCGTGTTCGTTGGGAGATGACTCAGGGTTAGCTTAACCCTATCTAGTTTGTTCACTACTAACTTGCAATATTGAAGTTGTTATAGTTAAGTAGTGATAATTTGATCGTTTCACGACAATGATACTAAATTTGGTGCCGTTGTAGGGAATACAGTTAGTATTTTTTATATTTTGATTCTTATTTAATTCATTTTGTTTGTTTTAATTTTTTTAACGCATATACGTTTGATAGAGTTTGCGTTTTTTGTAGTCTTTTGTTATTTTAATATTTCAAGCAAAGTTTCTACTTTTTTATTAAGAATTTCTTTTGAGACTAGTTGGAAAAACACTGGCTAAAAAAGAGAGGCAAAAATAGAGGAACATCTTTAGGCAAACTGCATAGTGCATGACTCGGGCCAACCCAAGTGAAATCTATCAATTTGATCCAAAACTTGAAAGAAACTTGTGTAATTACACATGAGACTTGAATTCGGGTGTTCTACTAAGGGAGCACCTTCATCATTTGAAGTTTTTAGTGAAAGTGCACCGCTAGAATCACTTCCGGTGATTGACATATCTTCTGATCTATCACCTGAATTGGAAATTGAAGAAGATATAATTGCATAAAGAACTATAAGAGAGTAGGCTACACCAGATACAACGACTACACAAAACATGTGCTTCCAATATCTAGACGGAATGTGAGCTAAAACCCGGGTTAATCCATCTTTTACCTAAATTACATGGATTAGCAGCAGAAGACCCGCACTAACACTTGAAGGAATTCCATGTGGTTTGTTCATCCATAAGACGTACAACAGTGATTGATGAACACATTAAGCTCAAGGATTTTCCATTTTTATTACAGGATTTCGCTAAAAAGTGGTTATCTTACTTTCCACCAAGGTCATTAATACTTGGGAGACTCTAAAAAGATAATTTCTAGACTTTTTTTTTCAAGCATCTAGAGTTGTTGTTATTCACAAAGACATTTATGGGATAAGACAACAAGAAAGAGAAAGTCTTCATAAGTATTGGGAAAGATTCAAGAAGTTGTGTGCTTCTTGTCCTGATCACCAAATAAATGAGCAACTCCTCATTCAGTACTTTTATGAGGGATTGAATATAATAGATAGAAAATTGATACATGTTGCAAGTGGAGGGGCATTGGTGGCCAAAACACCAAAAAATGTGAGACAATTGATTGAGAATATGGCGTCAAACCATAAACAATTTACCACCGGGACTAATTTCGCGACTCTACTGAAGGGATTCCATGTAGTAGAAGTGGCATATGTTGTGAGATCCGCTAAATTTAATTAATTAATTAAATAATTAATTAATAAATGCGGGCAGTAGGAGCCTTTATGACATTTAATTCTAGCAAGTATGATGTGGAATAGTACTAGCTCAAGTGGTTGAAAGTACTTGATTATGTGATAGGACTTGGGTTCAAGTCCTATGTATGCCATTTATGTGCTATTTAAATTATAATTATTTTAATTATGTAATTTTTTTATATAATATTTTGGTTGTGAGGCGTGATATTATATTCTTAAATGATTAAGAATTATCATAAAATATGAATTGGTTGAATGGTTGTGCATGAAATTAACATTGGTGTGGGTATGGGTTTGAACCTTGATAGATACAAATTTACTTTCATTTTGCTAAAATTAGTTTTGGCATGAAGGTGAAAGGGTAGAGAAACCCTAGTTGTCATTGTGTCATAGTCAGAGGAATACGAAATTGAAGAGTGATCAAAGAGGAACTCCCAATAATCTTCATTTTTAGCAAAGGAATCCAGGTTAGGGGAGCTATACGCTTTAATTTTATTTTAAGTCTGATTCGCATGCTAAATTTAGTATGATTATGCCTGAGATTTTATTCTATTAAGTTAGTGTTTCTGGAAATTTCCAAAAATTGTCTAACCGGTGATGAATTGCCGCCAGATGATTCTTTCCTTTTCTAGGCCATTTAGGGTTCTTGTAGAGGAACCACCTGCCATATATTGCGTAAAATAGGCAATTTGACCACTGTTGACCAACCCTTGCCCAGAGTTGACTGGTTGACCAATTTGATTCATAGGACTGTCCATTGAGAGGCGGACATGTGGCAGTGTGCTCTCTCTCTCTCTCTCTCTCTCTCTCTCTCTCTCCAGAATTAGGGTTTCCCATGTGATTCTTCCATGTTTGACGGTCGCTACAATGGTAGCGGATCAGACTACCGCAAGTGGCTTTCGGCAACGCGACGACGAGAAAACTCTGGTTCGAGGTTGTTCAATATGCATGTAGAACGGAAACGTTGAACGACGAGTGTAGCAGTGGGGGAGAATGATGTGACCCCAACAAGCCCAAGCTCAAGTGCATCAACAAGTCCAAGCCCACATCAAGGCCCAGTCACTAGAAGCATGATGAGAAAGATTCGCATGGGTCTCTCACAAGATGATCAAGTCAATCATGGGCTTTTTACATTATTCACATGGGCTAAAGAAATCTCTAAAATATGAGATGATGCATGAAGGAAGTAGTATAGATTTAAATTGGGCCATTATTTAGGCCTTGTTTTTCTAGAATAATAAGTCAAACAATGTGTAGTTAAATTGATAAAATTGGGCTTAACTAAGCCCAATAGGAGATTTGGCCATGAGCTACCAAAGGTCAAAGGTGGACTAAGTGGAAGTCAACATTCCTTCCTACACCTCATGGATCATGCTTCCCATGGAGCCAAGTTCACACTCCACCCATGTGCCTCCTTCATCCAAGGGCTAAGAGAGTGTCTTCTTTTCCAAGTCTTCATCCAAAGGCTAGGAAGATGCCTCCTTCTCCAAGCCACCATCCAAGGGTGATGATTAAAGGATCTTCTCCAAGCTTGATCTAAGGGCCAAGAATTAGTCTAGCTTTTAGGCTCACATATAAAAGCCAAAAGTAGACCATTTGTACATTTTAACTCTTGAAATTTCTAATAGAATGTTTGTGTTGAGATCACTCCACTCTTCTATTATTTTGAGAGCATTCATGGCTAACCTTGTCCTTCATCTCCTCTAGCCACCTTCCATACCATATCTCCACTTCTACTCTTCATCTTTACCAAAAACCTCCATTGCCTAGAGCTCTTCTTGCTCTTATCTTCATTTCCGCTGCATTTCATCTACTTTTTGGTGTCTTCCATGGATCTCCTTCCTCTCCTACACCAAGGACATCCATCAATTGGTATCTAGAGCCATCCAAGCCTTTGGTGCATCCATCCTCTTGGTTTGGGTAAGGTTCTTGGTCCATACTTGTCTTTTTTTTCAATTTCCGTTTTGTCTCTTTTCTCCACTATTTTCTTCAATTTTTCTGCTGTTTTTTCATGTTCTTGCTGCTCTCCACCATTTGACATTGAGGCTACATGAATCTCCATTGATTCATCTTGTAGTACTCCTTGCTTCATTGGTGCAAATCTGTTTTAGGTTCCATTTTCGTTTTCCATCACTTGTTCTTTTTTTCCTTGCTGTTTTTCTTCATTTTAATCAGTGCATCTTTTAATTTTCAGTTTCTTATGTTGTGTTTTGTCTTAAGTCATGTTTTATCACTTTCATACATCTTAATTTTCATTCATATGGCTGAATTTTGCACTTGCTTGATGAGAACCAAGTCCTACATCACACAAAATGAGCTATGAACTTCAAGTGGTGCTTGTGGATGTGTAAGGCAATGGTCTCACTGTTTTTCGTCCATTTCACCGATTGGATTGTGCTTTTGAATGTTTAAGATGTTCTTCTATGATTCATAATTTATTTTAGATCATAATCAAGTTCATTAATCTTGAATTTTCATAGAACATCTTACAATTTCCGTGAGCAATTCTGCTCCAGTCTGTTTTTCCAGTTTTCACTGCACGCACACCTACTGCTTGAGATTTTTCATGAATCACTGCCTATTCCAAATTTTAATCTGATTTTTTCCTCATTTATCTAACATCCAGACAAAAAATACAAAAAAGAATCATTCAAAAGTGTTGAGTACAAAAAAAAATGAAAAATCGACGAAGTTGAGGCAAATTTTCACGTTTTCTGGCGCAATGGTCTCGGGAATTGTATGTTTTACTGCTATTTTGTGCATTTTGTGGTGCTTTTAAGTGCTCTTTGTTATTCTAATTGATTCCTTGATTGTGTACTCTATATTGGCTTGAGTTTGCCTTTAATAGAAGTGGAATTTATTCCCTCAATTTGGCACAAAATTGCAATGAGTACAATGGTTGTTTCTGAGCACTTTTTCTTCTCTATTTTCAATTTTTTTTCATCTATTCTAGTGCATTTCTAGGTTCCTTTTGGTGGTGCCTGCCTTTCTTTCTAGCCTTTAATTTCTTGCTTGTCACTTCTTGAATCTCCTTCTAGTCATGTTTCATTTCAATTCTCTTTTGGTTTAATATTTCTAATTAGCTTTTCTTGCTTTCTCCTTTGTTTGGGTTCATATACTTGACTCTTGGTTATTGGTTGTGATTGATGATGCTATGAAGTTTAGAATGGTTTCTATGATTTGGTAGCATCTTAGGTGGTGGATATTGAAGTAGAATTTTAGCTTGTGTGCTTATCCTTTTCCTCACCTATTGAGAGTTTTGGACCTATTCATTTGAGAGTGTGTGTGTGCTAACTCCATTGCTTGGTATAGTTTTTTTTGCTATTTTGTTTTTTTGGTGCAGGTTTGGTGGCTATTTTGGCCTTAAAACCAAGGCTATAGTTGTTGTTTTGCACTTCATTTTGGTGGCTTAAGGTGCTTACAAGTGCCTTACTTGGTGGTGGTCTTTGTTTAAATCAAAAGGAGGCTACAAGCCAAGCTCTTGACTCTTGATTTGGTGCAAATTGGCAGCACTTTGGCAAAACATTTGGAGTTGCATTGTTTCTTATTTTTTGGCTTTATTTCTTTGTACTTTGTACTTCTTTTTGGAACATCTTATTTGGTACCATTTTGAAGCCTCCATGATTGTGAAATTGCATCTTTTGAGCATCAAAATTTGAGATATTAAGTGGCTTGAGGTTGCTTCATTTTGAGTACCAAATTAGTGAACCAAAATAGCTTTCAAGTTCTCAATTGTATCTGTAACATCTCTAAGGAATATTACTTAAATAAATAATTAAAATAGGCAAATGAATTTCAATAGTCGTAATTTTATTATTCCTAAACGTGGGAAAATTAAAAATGTGAAAACACACACCAAAATATATAAAACATGAATACCAAGAGTATTACAAGTTCCAAAATTTATTATTCATAACTGAAAACATAACAAAGTATAGTGAGAAAATCTCCTAGCTCTAATCCCCAAGCTAGCCCTCACTCCGTCGCCTGAGCATCCTCAGCATCACATGTATCAACATCTGCTCCCGTGTAACGAATCACACGATCATCGCCATACACAAACAGAAAGGGTGAGCTGAGAAAATAAAATAACATATATTCATAGATATATTAATACCAAATAAATCATACACCCATCTCATTCAACCTACTTAGTTCTTGGCCAAGACCTTAACCCCAAGGCTTTACAGCCTTCAAATCACACAAATGGTTAGCCTTGGACTCGGGAATATGATGCTCACACGAACCTGCCCGCTCGTGGTCCTGCCTCTACGAACCTCTCCGCTCGTAGTCCTGCTCTACGGACCTACCCGCCCGTAGTCCAACACATGTGATCCACCAACTTCTTACCTCCCCGCACGTGGCATCTCTCAATTGTGAGCACGGAACATACGAACCTACCTCGCTCGTATCCCCACACAAGAGTAACTGGATATGAACCTCCCCGCTCATATCATCACATGTTATCCACCATCCAAGAACCTACCCGTTCATGGCACAGCAGTTCCCGATCCAAGTGTAGCATCCTTGCTCAAAACAACAAACAAACAAATCAAGGACATCAACATTTTCGCCTGGCTCAGCCTACACGCCGCCAGGCGAAATCAGTCCAGACCGCCTGGCGGTACTTGTCCACCGTCAGGCGCTAGCGCCCTCCCAGCGCCACTGTTTTTCAGTCACCACCTGGCGGAGGCATTAGCAGGCCGCTAGGCACCACACCAAAAGTACCTCGCTGCTGGTTTTGGCACACTCACTGATTTGTTCCAAAACTAGAACACTACCACAAGCATCACTCTTCTCATTCATCAAGACCTTATTCAAAGTTACCCAGCCATACCTCAATCAATTTAATTCATATTCTTGCCTCCTTGGCACTCCACAGGTGAACCCATTACCTATAAATTTCCCTTCCCTAACCACAAAACAAGACATAAGATTTTCCCAGTTCCTCTATCCTTAACCAATGACTCATCCCAACTCAAAATGAGACCACCCGCACAGTACCTTATAGCAAATTACCTACCTGATTCACACTACAACAGTAACACAACTTCTACTCATTTAGCATTCAATCCTTTTTACACAAGTCTTAGCTATTACCTCAACTCATTAAGACACACCATCTCATGTCCCAATTATACACCATCAAACAAGCTATACATTTTAACCCTGAAACTTTGGATTAGGATCATTATTCTCCCTATCTTGCATTAACTTTCCTACAACCATACCATACTATGCTCATACCTTCACACTTATTCTAATTCACACAATTCAATAACATAATTATATCGTTCCTTACAGATTCATTAATAATTCTTTAGTACCACTCACTCACCTAGGTTCTTCTCCCATTCTCCACTTCTCAAACTCACAAATTGTGCCACTACTCTAGTCATCGTCTGACGGCAGGTCATGATCCGCCAGGCGGCGTATCAGGTTCTGGTTTCATCTCTCTTTGCTGCACTTACAAATCCTCCAACTCTCCATTAATTCAATCCAGGTTCAAATCCTAAAAATACCCAACAACTCATTACCATTTTCTTTTCCTGTTTTTATCAGCTCAAATCCCAATTCCTATGAAACTTCATGTATCATGAACCCTTCACTCCTATCCTCGTACCCTAAAACCAAAATATTATAGAACTCCTTGATTTGAACGTAATTCAATTGATTATACCCTCACGGTATACTTTACAGACACCACAAAAAACCAATCAAAACATTGAATTTCGAAGTCACACATACACTGAATTACCTTGGAACTCGATACATCTCAATTTACCCAAAAATACAATAAAATAGTGGCCTAACACCATATATCGCCTGGCGGTTCAGCTTCACCGCCTGACAGTTCAAGAACGAACCCAAAAACAAGGTTAGTACTGATGTGCCGCCTGATGGCACATGCTTGCCCGCTAGGCGGTTTCTGGGCAGATTCCCAGAATTTCCTGATAACATCATAATTCAACAGGAAAATTCATACAATTCGATTCATATCAATACATTACAATAAACACGAATCAAAAGAGTTAAAAATAATTCCCCTTACCTCGAATCCTCGCTCCAAATTCGAATTGAATGTGTCCCAAAACCCAAAACGCTCTTGTTCTTTGTTTACTCTCCAAAGATTGGTTTTCGACTCCAATTCCTCTCTGCAGTGCGTGCCAATTGCCAGAATCTCACTGCTCAACGTTCACACTACTATTTCAGGTCTCTCTCTTTGTAATTCCTCTCCCTCTCTTCAAATTAACTCTCCCTTAATTACCCTTTACACCCTAAAACGAATTTTAATTAAAAATAAAGATTAAGGCTAATCAATGGTTATTAAAAGTGTTTTCCAGCCCTTAGGTTACCTCTCTATTGGCTGCTAGGGTTCCTAAACCCTTCATATTCATACCAAAAGAAAATTTGGCAAAAAAAGAGTACTTTTGTTCTTAGCCAGGTTTGAACCCACAACCTATCAATCACCAAGTCAAGATCACAACCAATTCAACCAATTCACAATTATGATAATTCCTCCATTTCTAAGGTTATGTTATCACGTCTCACATTCAAATATATAACATAAAAATGCATAAATTAAATAACATACAAATGACATACATAGGACTTGAACCCAAGCCCTCTCACACAATTAAGTACTCTCAATCACTTGAGCTAGTACTTTTCCACATCATAGCACACCACATTAAATGCCTTAAAGGCTTCTATTACCCGCCTGTATTAAATAATTATTTAATTAACGATTTAATTTTCTTGGGTCTTACAGTATCCATGTCCTACTTTGGTGTCTTGGGGAACCAAAAGTGTTCAATCCCATCTCCTAAGTAGAACCTTTTTCATATTATAGTTCAACATTTTAGTAAGTGAGTGTGTTGAAAGTTCTAAGTGCTTTCTCATCTTGCTTTTAGGCCGCATAGATTAGACGTTTAGTGGTTTTAATTTATGAGACCAAAGTCTCTAAAATTTTTGCCATTTAGGGGTCCGTTTTTAGTGTTAATCTTTTATTTTCTTTGAGTCTTGTTTGTGTTTGTTTGTGCTTAGTATCTCAAGTGATTCTACTTACTTAGCCTTAGACAATTATGTGATCTTTGAAACCTTTTGCAAGTACATCTTGGCAAGGATTGGCCTTGGTACTTAAGAAGTCTTTTAGACTCACCTCGCCTAACCTGGAGGTCTACTTGTGCTTGGTTTCTTCTTTCACCATTTTGTTAAAGTTTTAAGTTCTTTCAATCACCATGAGCACTAGAAGGGCTACTCGTGTTAGTACCCAACATCAAAAACAAGTTGATGAAAACAACCTCCGCACAAGTGGTGATGAGGAGGTTGAGGTTGATCCTAGAGTCCTAAATAATCTCTCTCAAGAGGTTAGGGACCTTAAAATTCAAATGGCTTCCATGCAACCAATCTTCAATTAATTGCCAATCAACCTAACCCTTCCAACCTTCATACCCGTGCCTCTCCTAGGCCTTCTCGTGCCCCTTCCAGGCATGAGTATGATTTTGAAGAGGAGGAAGATTAGAGCATCAACCTTAGACAATCGCCTCGTGTAAGAAGGCACAGGCGCATACCTCCTCATCCTAAAGAAGTCAAAATTGATTTGCCTCATTTCTATGGAAAGGATAATGTTGAGGTTTTTCTTGATTGGGTTACAAAAGTGGAACAATTATTTGAGAGTCATGTTGTGGAGGAAGAAAGGTGTGTGTCTCTAGCTACTCTTAGCTTTCAAGGGCATGCTCCTAATTGGTGGACTTCCTTAGTCTTCCAAAGAAGGAGAAAAGGGCCACATGATATTGAGTATTGGAATGATCTTAAGGAAGCCCTTCATGCCCGCCATGTTCCCTCCTACTACAAAAGAAAGCTCTTGGACAAGCTCCAAAGGCTCCAACAAAGATCTATGTCTATAGAAGAGTATAGAAAAAAGATGGAGCTCTACATCATGAGAGCCGGAATTGAAGAAGAAGAGGAACTTACCATTGCTAGGTTCTTAAGTGGACTCAATTACAACATAAGAGATAAAGTCGAGTTGCTCCCCTAACGCAATTTTAATGATCTTGTTCAAATGAGCATCAAGGTGGAGCAACAAATTTTGAGACGTCCTTCTCGTAAGGATTCTCCCTCTTTTTCTAAAAGTGATTATCAAAAGAAAGATTTTTCAGAAGAAAAAGATTCCACTCATAAGAGCCTTACAAAGGTAAGTGACAAGGGTGAATCCTCCACCAACAAAAGAGGTAGTGACATCAAATGTTTCAAGTGTCTAGGTAGAGGTCATGTGGCCACTCAATGCCCTACCAAACGCACAATTGTGCTTAAGGGCAAAGACCTTTACACTAGCCAAGAGGAGTCATCTTCAAGTGACTCTGACACTTCTCATTCTAGTGATTCTCAAGAACATTCATATCCAAATGAAGGGAAACTTGTGATGATTAAGAGGCTTCTCAATAACCAACCTAGCATTCCTCTCAATGATCAAAGAGAAAATGTTTTCCACACAAGATGTGAGGTTTTGAAAAACACTTGTTCTTTGATTTTTGATAGTGGGTCTTGTTGCAATTGTTGTAGCACAAGATTGGTTGAGAAGTTGAATTTGACTTTGTTACCCCATCCCAAACCTTACAAACTTCATTGGCTTAATGAAGATGGGGATCTCAAAGTTGAGCATCAAGTGAAAGTCAAGTTCTCCATTGGGAAATTTAAAGATAAAGTTTTATGTGATGTAATCCCAATGGAAGCTTGCCATATTCTCTAGGGAAGGCCTTGGCAATTTGATCATAAAACCTTACACAATGGCCACACCAATGAGATCACCCTCCAACATCATTCAAAAACTTTTGTGTTGCATCCCCTCACTCCTAGCCAAGTTGCTAGCGATCAAGTTCAAATGCGAGCTAGGAGAGAGGAAGAGAGTTCCAAGAACTCTAATGCTTCTAAAGATTCTAAGGACAAGACGAAGGTAGAGGAAGTTTCTTCTTCTAAGGATGTTGCTCATGAAGTTCTTTTAACTTATAAAACTCTTTTTCACACTCTTCATAATGAGCAACCTCCCTTCCTCTTACTTTGTCAAGCAATCCTTACTTGTCTTGAACATCCTTCTTTTAAGGATCTACCTCCTTCCATTCGTGCTCTCCTTCATGAATTTCAAGATATTTTTCCAAAGGATGGCCCCCGTGGTCTCCCACCTTTAGAGGGACTGAGCACCAAATTGATTTTGTCCCAAGGGCAAGTCCTCCTAATAGATCCGCCTATAGGACAAACCCAATTGAGACCAAGGAGATAGAAACTCAAGTGAATGAGTTGATAGACAAGGGATGGGTTCAAAAAAGTTTAAGTCCTTGTGTTGTGCCTGTGTTGTTGGTGCCCAAGAAAGATGGAAAATGGCGTATGTGCTGTGATTGTAGGGCTATCAACAACATCACCATAAAATATAGGCACCCAATCCCAAGACTAGATGATATGTTGGATGAATTACACGGAGCTCAAATCTTTTCAAAAATAGACCTCAAAAGTGGTTATCACCAAATTTGTATTCAAAAAGGTGATGAGTGAAAAACCGCTTTCATAACAAAATTTGGTCTATATGAATGGTTAGTCATGCCCTTTGGCCTAACCAATGCTCCTAGTACATTCATGCGCCTAATGAATCATGTCTTGCGAGATTGCATAGGAAAGTTTGTTGTTGTCTATTTTGATGACATCTTGGTGTATAGTACAAGCTCTAAGCTTCATGTGGGTCATCTTAGAGTTGTGTTATCTCTTCTCCGAGACCACCAACTCTATGCTAACATTGACAAGTGCACTTTCTATGTAGAAAGTGTCATCTTTTTGGGATTTGTGGTTAATAAGAGTGGGGTGCATGTTGACCCCGCAAAAATCAAAGCCATCCAAGAATGGCCTATGCCAAAGAATGTTGGGGACTTTAGAAGTTTTCATGGATTAGCAAGTTTTTATAGAAGATTTATCCCCAACTTCTCCACCATTGCTTCACCCCTTAATGAACTTGTTAAGAAAAACATATCTTTTGAGTAGTGTGAAAGACAACAAAAGGCTTTTGATGATATCAAGACTAAGCTCACTCAAGCTCCCATTCTTGCTCTTCCAAACTTTGAGAAAACTTTTGAGCTAGAATGTGATGCTTCTAGGGTGGGAATAGGTGTGGTTTTGTTACAAGAAGGCTATCCAATTGCCTATTTTAGTGAAAAACTAAATGGTCCTTCTCGTAACTATCCCACCTATGACAAAGAGCTATATGCTCTTGTGCGAGCTCTTCATACTTGGAAACATTATCTTGTGACCAAAGAGTTTATTATCCATAGTGATCATGAAAATATCAAGTATTTGAAGAGCCAACACAAATTGAATAAAAGGCATGCAAAATGGGTTGAGTACTTGGAACAATTCCCTTATGTTATCAAGTATAAAAAAGGGAAAGCTAATGTGGTGGCTGATGCACTATCAAGGAGATATACTCTTTTAGCCAAGCTTGGATCCCAAATTCTTGGATTTGACAACATATGTGAATTGTATATTCATGATCCCTTCTTTGCTACCATTTATCATAATTGTCTCACTAAGTCCCAAGGCGGCTTTTATCTCTCAAATGGATATCTTTTTAAAGAAGGCCGCCTATGTATTCCTCTAGGTTCTCATAGAAAACTTTTGATCAAAGAGATGCATGAGGGGGGACTTATGGGTCACTTTGGGGTTGCCAAAACTTTGGCCATGCTTAAAGAGAAATTCTTTTGGCCCCATATGATAAGGGAAATACAAAACCATTGCGCTAGTTGTTTGAATTGTTTGCATGCTAAGTCTAGTGCAATGCTTGCAGGGATGTATACTCCTTTGCTTGTTACTTCCACCCCTTGGAAGGATATAAGTATGGATTTTGTCCCAGGGCTTCCAAGGACTTCTAGGGGTGTGGACTCTATATTTGTGGTAGTGGATCGTTTTTCTAAAATGGCACATTTTATACCATGCCACAAAGTAGATGATGCTAACAACATAGCAAGGTTGTTCTTTAGAGAAGTGGTTCGCCTCCATGGCTTACCCAAAACAATTGTGTCTGATAAGGATGCTAAATTCCTAAGCCATTTTTGGAGGACCTTGTGATCTAGGCTAGGAACAAAACTTTCTTTCTCTACCTCTTGTCACCCACAAATTAATGGGCAAACCGAGGTATTCAATAGATCCCTTTCCACAATGCTTAGGGTTTTGCTTAAGGGGAATCATAAATCTTGGGATGAGAATCTTCCGCACATTTAATTTGCTTACAATAGAGTGGTCCATAGCACCACCAAACTCTCACCCTTTGAGATAGTTTATGGTTTTAACCCTCTCACACCATTGGACTTATTACCTCTTCCAACTTCTTTTGATTTTGTTCATAAATAAGGGGTTTCTAAGTCCAAGTTCATCAAAGATTTTCATGAGAAGGTTAAACACCAAATTCAAGCCCAAGTTGAAAAGATTGCTCATTCTAAAAACAAAGGTAAGAGAGTTCAGTCTTTTAATGAAGGAGACTTAGTTTGGTTGCATTTAAGGAAGGAAAGATTTCCTAATATAAGAAAATCCAAGCTTAGTCCCCGAGGTGATGGTCCATTCCAAATCATCAAGAAGATCAATAATAATGCTTATCAATTGGATCTTCCTGCGGAATATGGTGTGCATCCTACTTTCAATATTACTGATTTGGTTCCTTTTGTAGGTATTTTTGATGAAGAGGATAACCACCAAGATTTGAGGGCAAATCCTCTTCAATGGGGAGGGGATGATGTGAACCCAACAAGCCCAAGCTCAAGTGCATCAACAAGTCCAAGCCCACATCAAGGCCCAATCACTAGAAGCATGACGAGAAAGATTCACATGGGCCTCTCACAAGATGATCAAGTCAATCATGGGCTTTTTACATTATTCACATGGGCTAAAGAAATCTCTAAAATATGAGATGATGCATGAAGGAAGTAGTATAGATTTAAATTGGGCCATTGTTTAGGCCTTGTTTGTCTAAAATAATAAGTCAAACAATGTGTAGTTGAATTGATAAAATTGGGCTTGACTAAGCCCAATAGGAGATTTGGCCATGAGCTACCAAAGGTCAAAGGTGCACTAAGTCAAAGTCAACATTCCTTCCTACACCTCATGGATCATGCATCCCATGGAGCCAAGTCCACACTCCACCCATGTGTCTTCTTTTCCAAGTCTTCATCCAAAGGCTAGGAAGATGCCTCCTTCTCCAAGCCACCATCCAAGGGTGATGATTAAAGCTTCTCCTCCAAGCTTGATCTAAGGGCCAAGAATTAGTCTAGCTTTTAGGCTCACATATAAAAGCCAAAAGTATACCATTTGTACATTTTAACTCTTGAAATTTCTAATAGAATGTTTGTGTTGAGATCACTCCACTCTTCTATTATTTTGAGAGCACACATGGCTAACCATCTCCTTCATCTCCTCTAGCCACCTTCCATACCATAACTCCACTTCTACTCTTCATCTTCACCAAAAACCTCCATTGCCTAGAGCTTTTCTTGCTCTTATCTTCATTTTCGTTGTATTTCATCTACCTTTTGGTATCTTCCATGGATCTCCTTCCTCTCCTACACTAAGGACGTCTATCAGAGAAGGTGCAGATCAGCGAGTGGTCGTGGTTGTTATAGGTTCCGCGAGTGATGCCGCAAAGGTGGTTCCCGCAATGGGTTGAACGGAGAAGATGGTGGCATGACAGGAAGAGGCGAGTGCAGCGGGGTTGCATGGTTGTTGTAGCTCGCGAGGGGTGCTACAATGGTGGATTCCGGCAGCGTGGGTGCAGGTTCACACGAGACAATGTGGTGCGTTGGTGTGAGTGCTTCCGGTGGTTCGGGGTTGCTCTAGCGAGTTGCAGTCACGGCACAAGTGGTGCTATTATGGTGATGGTCGTGTGATGAACGAAGCAGATGACGCAGCGAAGCTCCGCAGTGGCTGCTATAGGCTCACGAACTCCAATGGCGCAACAACGGTGGCTGCATTTTTCGACATAGGGGCGACAGGGTGGTTACGGTTTCAGCGAGCTACAACGATGGTCGGACGTGGCGGTGGCTGTCGTGGAGGGTGGCGGTTGCGGTATGGAGATGGTAGGAGAGAA
Source organism: Vigna unguiculata (assembly GCF_037176805.1). Taxonomy (NCBI): domain Eukaryota; kingdom Viridiplantae; phylum Streptophyta; class Magnoliopsida; order Fabales; family Fabaceae; genus Vigna; species Vigna unguiculata. The sequence goes on from NC_140792.1 coordinate 10,703,836, forward strand.
GGAAAATTAGGGTTAGGGTTTTGGATGTGTGAAGGAGAGAGGGTGATGAGGTGTCATTCCATGATTAGGTATTTTAGTGAGTGAAGGATTGATGACGTGCCAAGTTTTAAGTGGTTATTTTAGTGAGTGGAGGATTGAGGACGTGGCATGCTTTAATTGGTTATTTTAGTAAGTGGAGGATTTCCACATGGTGTAATCTGGTTGGGTGGAGTTTAAGTGATAGTAGTGGTGCAGATTAGTAAAAAGAAGGGGTGCAGAATAGAGTTAGAAGACCCAATTTCAGGAGGGGTGTGGAAAATAAAAATTGGAGGTGCATTTAGCTCTAGAAATATTCCTTTTCAGAAATAGATAGCCAATTGTAGAAGGAGGGTATAAAAATGAAAATTGGGGGTGCATTTAGTTCTTGAATTATTTCTCTCACAAATTCTGATTTTTGGGATTATTTTATGACTTCAAATATTCTCAATTTACACTCTTAAGGACCTAAATTAAATTCCAGTTGCATTATTAAACTTAAGAATATCCAATAATGTACTATGCGACTAAAGTCAATCTTTAAGAGAAAAAAGGACATTAAATTCCCAAATTTTAAACACTTAATAGGGGCAAAGGTTCAAACTCATCATAATTGCCAGGCGGTATAGAAGTGGAAAGTGGCTGGCATCTCGTGAGTAGTGCCAGGTGACATTGCTGCAGTAGAATTATATTTTGCTGGTGTGATTTGCATGGTCTACAAGGCTTCTAGGATAACTTAAAGGTCGGCTTGCTGGTGTTCCTTGAGTTGTGGCTCAAAACGTATCCCTTGAGTTGTGGCTCAGGATAAGGGTTAAGCATGTGGCATTCCTTGAGTTATGGCTCGGAATGACATCCCTCGAGTTATGGTCGGGATGACAGATGAACACGAGGGACTGTTGAGTTGCGGCTCGGGTTGGCAAGTGTTGCCGGTGTGAGTGTGCTGGTTGTGGCCCGTTCAGATGGGTCCAGATAGATTGCCCTCCTCAGTAATTAGCTGACGAGTTTGGTAGTCTTGGGATGTTACGAGCTATGTTCGTATTGGGAACTCCACCTAACGTTACGGTGTGTGATCCGTAGCACAGTTTCCCGCACGTGCTCTATCGGTTGTGGCCGATAGGTGTGGCAACAAGACATCTTGAGGTACTCACTAGAAGACGTAGAACACAGTTAACATCGTTGTGGCCATGTGACATGATATCAAAGGATGGAATTTTCTTGGTGTGATTGTGTTATATATATATATATATAAATGTATTGTATATATGTTTATTTTGTTAGCTCACCCTATTTGCGTGTGTGTGGCGATGATCGTATACGCAGTATACGTGAGCAGATGATGTTGCAGGTAGATTTGGTGAGACTTAGAGCCGGAGCGGGGCTAGACTGGGATTTATATTTTTATTCAGACTTTTTATGATGTTTTGGAACAGTTGTAATAAGTTATATTATTAGACTTGGATTTCTTTTATTATGGATTTTTATGTTGATTTATAGTAGTAGTTTTGAGAATATTCATTACTCTTATAAAGTTTTAAATTTCCCGCGTTTTTTGGAATTTATGTTTTAATAAATGAAGCAGATGAAATATTTCTTTACTTTATTATTTAAATTCGTAATATCTGGTCGGGATGTTAGATTACAAATCATAAGAAAATAGAAGGCAAGTTGGATGACTTAGCTGCCATGGTAACGACCCTGGCAGATTTACAGAAAACTGCTACCCCTACTACCTTAGGTGGAATTTGTGTTTCTACTAATCATTCTACTAAGGTGTGTTCTATATTAAAAGAAATAGGGACATTGGACATTGAACCACCTTAAGCATATGCTGCAACATCTTTGGCCATAATAGACAACCTCAATAGCAATACAACCATGATTTGTCCTCCAACAGGTACAACCTAGGCTGGAAGGAACATGTCAACCTAAAATGGCAAATCAACAGTCTTAACACCAAAATCAACAACAACACCAACAAATCTATGTTCCATCTAAATAGAGGCAACAACCACTGTAAGACTCAAGAAAATTAAATAAATAAATAAATATTTATTTAATAAATACGAGGGCGGGAATCCCTAAGTTAATTAATGTGGAAAGAGAAGACAATGAATAATAGCTCAAATGATTTAGAGTATTTGGCTATTATGAAAGGACTTGGGTTCGAGTTCTATGGATGTCATTGTGTTATTTAATTATTTAATAGTTTTGCACGGGAATAAGGTCTCGTGACTTAATGTATAAGCACATGTGTGCATAAAATATAATGAAACATGAATTGGCCGGTTGGTTGTGCATTGGCTTTGTAATTGTGTTATTGTGTGTTCGAACCTTGATAGGTGCTAAATAGGTTTCTTTTTGGCCAATTTCCTTTTGGCGTGAATGGAAAGGTTCAGAAACCCTAGCCATCAAAAGGAGCAGCTGGAAGGGCTGTAAAATCTTCTAGTAATGGCTCTTGAATGGCCATTAACTTCAATTTTAATTTAATTTTCGTTTTCACAATTAAGCCAATTGAATTGGGGCGGAACAAGAGAGAAATTAGGATTAGTGAAAGGGAGAATGAATATGGTGAGTGTGCCAACGTGAAAGAGAACATTCAGAGAGCTAAGTGGAACTACAAGGAGAAGAGAGGCTAGGAAGGAGGTTTGTCATTGCCAAAGATTAAAAGGGGATCAAAGCTTGGGCAAGTACAATTCTAGAAGGGTTGTCGGAGCAACTAAACCAAGTTAGGGGAGCTGCACGTTGTGATTTTATTTCTTAATTGTGTTATTGTGAGTTGAATGAAAAGCACAGGTACCTGTTTATACATTTTTATGGGTTTTTTACGTTTTTTGGATTTTTCCCAGAAACTGCTTGGCAGTGTTCTTAAACCGCCAGGTGACATGCATTCTGCACAAATTTTCTGGGTTCTGCCCTGAAACTGCCTAGTGGCAATGAAGGACCGCCAAGCGATATAAACTAGATTTTCATTTTTTGTGACTTTGTGGTTTGATTTGAACGTGCACCTTTGGTTTTGAGTAGTTTTATGCATGATGGATGAACATTTGCTAAATTTTGCATGTTTGAGTGCCTAAATTGAACAAAGTAGGTGCAATTATGATGTTTCTCATATTCTTCACATAGCAGGGATCGTTGAGTGGTGGTTTCCTACTGCCAAGCGCCAGGTCTCTAGTTTTGGTTCGTTGGACAAAAAGATCTAGTCGTTGGGGGACTAAGTTTTTCTAATGTGTGCAATTTTAGTAAACTTTCCTTTCCTAGTTCGTTAACCGTCAGATTTAGCTGAAATTTGGACCATAGGTTCATAACATGTTGCTCTTTAGTTTGTATGGTGTGATCATGGTTTGGATATTTGCGATTAGAGATATATAATACGCAAGATCATGTACAGATGATAAATTGTGGGTTGGTGGCTTGCAACGTGAGGTCCTCCGCCAGGCGGTCAGGAGCGTTGTTTCGCTAGGCGACGCTGGATTTGTGCCAAGCGATTCAAGTGAAGAGGGGGTTTGCATTGGAGGATTCTACATTGCCTTGGATGGAAGCCTTGAGTAGATGACTTATTGGGGGCCCATTTACGAGTTGTAGCTTGTAATGGGGAGGAAACATGTGGCCATTCTAGGTTGGAGCCTGGTGGCATTATAATTCTAGTGTGAGCATGCTAGTTATAGCTAGTATGAATGGTTCACTTGATTGCTCTTCACGATTGTAGTCGGTGAAACTAGTAGTCTTGTGATGAATATGGATTTTGGTCCATATTGGGGAGCTCCAATCGGTGTTACAAATTGTAATCTATAATTGGATAATTCTCGTGTGTGGACTACAGGTTGTGGCCTGTAGTCGGAGGGGCAAGTTGTCACTCATGGCAACAAGTATCAACTTAAGGATATCATCAAAGGGTATAGAATTAGGAAGCAGACAATAGAAGAAATGAATGCTTGGGTTTGAAGGTTGTAGTCTTCAAAAGAAGTTGAGCTGATTTTACAAGCTTTGGATGATGGCTTTAAGGTGGAGATTTTTTGGAGGATTCCTTTAGTTGTGGCGCGGGGATCTACGAGTTGTGGTTTGTGGCAACAAAGGATATCTTAAGGTCATCATCTGAAGACATAGATTGTGTATGAAAATGATAATGGACATGTCTGATGGGTATGTGTATACTTTTTATGTTGATTATGAGTTATTTATATTGTTAGCTCATCCTATTTGCTTGTGTTTGGTGATGATCGTGTCATTCGATACACGGAAGCAAATGATGTCGCAGGTAGAGCTGGTGAGGTTTAGAGTTGGAGAGGGGCTTGCAGGGGAACTTCTTTATGGACTCTTTTCTTTTACTCTTTTGTAAACATTGATTTATTATCAGTTTTAGAATTATGTAAACTTGGAGTTGAATTTATGGATTTTGAATTTTGAGGCATTTAAAAAAGTTTTAAACTTTCTCGCATTTTGGGAAGGAGGTTTTATTTAAATGCGAGATTATTACGATTCTTATTTCTTATTTTGTTAAATTAGTAATATCCAACCAAGATGTTACAACCATAACCAATTACAACATCGAGTGACTCAAGCATGGAAACAATGATGAAAATAATGGGTGAGTTGATGAAGGGACAAATCAATAAGTTGAGATAGGCGATGGAAAAATCTAACCAAAATCTGCAAAACCAGATTGGACAAATGACAAATGAGTTGAACCAAGTGAAGACTCAACAAGACTCGAGTAGTCTGCCCGCACAAACTATAATCCACCCACGAAATGTAAGTGCTATTACTTTGAGATCGGGTAAGCAAGTACAAGGCTTTAGGGATGCCCAAGAGGATAAAAATAAGGACAATAAAGTTGTACCAGATAATGAAATTGGAAGATCAAGCGAAGCAACATAAGTAATATCTGAAACCCCTAATCCTAGTGATGACTCCGGGTTAGTATCTTTAATAATCCCTCTGAAAATTCTTCACCTTATTTTCCTCCTCGTCCCTATCCAAATTGTTTGAAACCAAAAACTAAAATGATGGAGGAGTTGGACAAAGAAATCTTGAATACTTTCAAGAATGTGAAAATAAGCATCCCTTTGTTAGAGGTTGTAAGAAAAATTCCTAAATACGCTAAGTTTCTTAAAGAACTTTACACACATAAAAGGCGTGTTGTAGATAAAGAGGTAGTTAACATGAAAAGAAACATGTCTAGCTTAATTAAGAAGCTTGCAGTCAGAATACCACAATAGTACAAGGATCCAGGTATGTTTTTTGTTTCGTGAATTATAAGAAGTACTAAGTTTGACAATGCTATGTTAGATTTAGGAGCTTCTATTAATGTAATGTCATTGTCAGTTTTTACTTTACTTTGTCTCGGACCTCTTAAGACTACAGGTGTGGTCATTCAACCAGCCTACCGTAGCATAGTTAACCCTATAGGTGTGGTCTATGTTTTGCATTATTCTACTAAGTGATGCAGTGAACAATTTTGCTTCTGGTTTCTTAGACGTTTTTTCTAGTTTTTCTTCTTCTTTAGATTTTTCTTTTTCAAATATGTCGTACACGATTTTAGAAGATAAAGAAAACTCTAAAATAGGTGATATTAAGGATGTGGTGACACTAGATGATACCTCTATGGCATTCGAGTGTGATGCTAAGGTGGCTAAAATTACCTTAGGCAATAAAATGTTGCCATCCCATTTGAAATATGCTTATCTTGAGAAGGATGAAAAAAATCCTTGTTATGATATCTGCCTTGCTTACTCATGAGTTGGAACAACAACTATTGTAGGTTATCAAAGATCACAAAAGAGCAATAGGCTAGGTGTTGATAAATTTTCCTGGTATTATTCCTTCTTTTTGCATGCACAAAATACTTTTGTAGGAGAATGCTAATCTAGTAACAAAACCAGATAGGAGACTAAATCCTCAATTGATGCAGTTTTTGAAGAAGGAAGTCACCAAGTTGGTACAAGCAAGTATTATTTATCCTATTTCTGACAACAGTTGGGTGAGTCCTATACATGTGGTCTCTAGGAAATCTGGAATCATTGTGGTTAAAAATTAGAAGGACGACTTGATTCCTACTCGCATTCAGAATAGTTGGAGGGTTTACATTGATTATAGAAGACTTAACAAGGCCACCAGGAAAGACCATTTTCCCTTACCTTTCATGGACCAAATGTTAGACCAATTGGCAACTAAGTCTTATTACTGGTTTCTTGATGGATTCTCTGGGTATTTTTAGATTTGTATAGCCCTAAAGGATCAACATAATACCACTTTTACATGTCCTTTTAGTACATATGCTTATTGGAAAATGCCATTTGGCCTTTGCAATGCTCCTAGAACATTTAAGCCATGTATGACAAGCATTTTTACAGATTTTTTGGATCATTGTATTGAGGTTTTTATGGATAATTTTAGTGTATATGGTTCATCTTTTGATCATTGTGTGTCTAATCTTGCGAGAGTCCTAGAGACATGTGAAGAAACTAACCTTGTTTTAAATTTTGAAAAGTGTCATTTTACACTCCCTCTAAAACTCAGTACTCATGTCATCATCATCATCATGAGTAAATTCTTTATGAAACTTTTTTTCAAGATTTAATACCCGACAATCAAGCCCTCTAATTAACCCAATAACTTCTTCATGGTAGGCAGATGAAAGAAGAAAAAATTCTTTAAGTCTTCTACTCATACTTAGGATGCTTTCTTCTAAGGAAGAGGAGGAACCATTAACCCCACTAGAAGAACCAATATTTGTGTCAATAGGAGGAACATGATCAGTAAGAGGATTTTCTTTTTCATTGTCATATTGTGACATCTCATCTTTGTGATTTGTGCCCTGAGGACATAAGATCCAAACAATCAGATAATGAAGCAGACATTCATCAACTTTTAGAGGTTCTGCAAGCAATTTTTTGCCTATATCTTAGTCAAGTTTTCTTAGAAAGGACATGTAGGCAAAGAATCTGTTAAAACCATCAATCCCAGCAGTCAAAATGGGAGAGGTGCCTTCATGGATGGGAAACTTGAAACATTTTCCTAGATATCATCGTCAAGAATGATATCTACTCCCTTGACATTGGTGAAACCAACTCCATCCCTGAATTTGCAGTGTAGTAAAATACCCGAACTAAATCAGGATAGTACGCCCCCTACATTTCTCCAAAGAACTTAAGCCCTATTCAGCAAGAAGAGTGGAAATCTCAAATCCACGATTAGTAAATCATTGGGATTTGATGAACTTTGGAGTGATAAGAGGTTTGTCTTTCCAAAGAGTTATGAACTCTGGTCAGCGTTCATCATCATAAATCTATCCGTCAATTGAAGCACTTCGTGTAGTAGGTTGATTGGGATGTGAAGCAGTTCTTCTGTGAGTAGGAATTTTGTTGCGAGATGGTTCTGCCATTGATTACAACAAGGTTTTAGAGAAGAAAAGTTTGGAAGTTTTTGAGAAAAGAGGGAGTAGTTAGGGTTCTGAAAAGGCTTGAGATAATATGATGATTTTAGGAAGGCATAATGCAAATAACGACCATAATTTATAGGAAAAGAGTGGCTCGCAGTTAAATTTCAAGTTTCAATGTACATCCAACCGTTACAACAACTAGTTTTTAAAGATTTTTTGCCCAACGACACGAGATAATTGATTATCACAAGAAGATAATTGATTATTGTTTCAAAAATTTTGAAAATAAGAAATTATGATAAATAGATAATCGATTATCTTAAGTGATAATCAATTATTCCAGAGAATTTTTGCAATTTAGGCAGAGGTCCAGATAATCAATTATCTTCCACGATAATTTATTATTCTAGTAGGATTTGAAAATTTTTACAAAAATTGATAATTAATTATCCTTGTGACAATCAATTATTGACATGTTTTTTGAAAATTTAGAAAATTCAAGTTTTAGCTCTCTCATGACATTTTTAGTACAGTAAACCTTCGCTTAAGTACTTATTTTGATCTTGAGGGTTTGATGCGGATTTAATTGGGATGTGGACTTATGAAATTTTGAGAGCCATATTACAATATAAAATATTAAGTGTAATATAATTACAATATGGAATATTATCAATGTTAAAAATTTGTAAAGATTGTAAAAATATGAGAGATATAAGATATATAATAGATATAAGAGATATGTTACTTGAGTCATATTACAATATGAAATATTAGGGGTAATATAATTACAGTATGAAATATTATGAGTGTTAAAAATTTGTAGAGATTGTAAAAATGAGAGATATATGAGAGATTATATATATATATATATATATATATATATATATATATATATATATATATATATATATATATATATAAATGTAACAAAATATAAAGTTATACAGTCAAATTACTTTACGTGATTTCTTTCTAAAAATAAAGTCACACAAAATTATTGATCCGAAAATTTTCCCTTTTCCAATGCGGATCTAAGTGGGATACAAACTTAAATTAATACGGACCTAAGCGAATGTTTATTGTATCCTCAAATCTTTCCTAAGTTCATAAAACCTATCCTTGGAAAGTGGTTTGGTGAATATATCGGTTAATTGATGCTTAGTGTCTACATATTTTATCACACAAGTTCCTTTACTTATATGATCCCTTAAAAAATGATGTGTAATTTCTATGTGCTTTGTTCTAAACTGCGTTATGGGATTTTTTGTTAGATTTATGGCACTTGTATTATCACACTTTAGAGGTATATAATTTAGATATATATTATAATCCTCTAATTGTTGTTTCATCCATTGAATCTGAGAACAACAATTGCCTACAACAATGTATTCAGCCTCACTACTTGATAAAGCCACAAATGCTTGTTTCTTAGAGTGCCATGAAACTAAGATTCAGGTGCTTGTTTCAATCCATAAAGTGCTTTCTTTAATTTATAGATGTGATTAGGAAATTTATAATCCTCAAAACCGAGAGGTTGTTCAACATACACATCTTTTTATAAATCCATTTTGAAAAGCACTCTTAATTTGATATAGTTTAAATTTCATACAGGAAGCATAGGCAAGATGTAAATGTATAGCCTCTAACCTTGCAACTAGAACATATGTTTCATTATAGTTTATACCTTTTTCTTGTCTATATCCTTTTGCCACAAGCTTGGCTTTGTTCTTACTAATGTTACCATTTTCATCCAACTTGTTTCTGAACACCCACTTTGTTCCAATTACTTGATGTGACTCATCTTTAGGAATCAGTTCCCATAGTTCCTTCTTTTAAATCAATTTATCTCTTCTTGCATTGCAATGCACCATTGATCATCTTAAAGAGCTTTTTCTACATTCTTTGGTTCAACTTGTGAAACAAAAGCTATTGTGGTGCAAAAATTAGACATATTCCTAGTAGTTACTCCCTTTGATATATCTCCAATAATGTTGTTTATAGGCAATCCTCTCGGTGATTTCCAAGTTTTAGCAAGATCTTCAGGTTGAGGTAGTTGGTTCTCATTTAAATACATTTCATCAAGGACCTCTTTAATATATTCTTCATCACCTACATTTATCTTACTTGACTCAAGAGGGTTCTCCTCAAGGTCCACAATTTCATAAAAAACAACATGCATAAATTCTTCTACATTTAAGGTTCTTCTATTAAAAACTCTATATGTTTTACTAGTGAGCGAATATCCTAAGAAAATGGCCTCATCTACATTAAAGTTAAATTTTCTAAAATTTTCTTTTCCATTATTTAATACAAAACATTTGCACCTAAAAATCTTTAAATGAGATACATTAGGCTTTCTACCTTTAAAGGTAATTTTTAATATAGGCCTAATGAGCATTCTGTTCAAAACATAACAAACAATGCTCACAACATTAGTCCAAAAATATTTAGGAATGTCATATTCATTCAACATTGTTCTAGCCAGTTCCTCTAAGGATCTATTTTTCCTTTCTATAACTCCATTTTGTCGAGGAGTTTTAGGTGCAGAAAAATTATGCAAAATTCCATTTTGTTCACAAAAAATTTCAAACAATTCATTCTGAAATTCCCCACCATGATCACTTCTCAAAACTTTGATTTTTTAAATCTTTTTCATTTTGAATCAACTTTGCAAAGTTCTTAAAGGCTTTAAAAGCTTCAATTTTTAATGTGAGAAAGAAAATCCATGTAAATCTTGAGTAATCATCAACAATAACAAGAGCATAGTAATTTTCTCCAAAGCTTTTTATCCTAGAAGGACCAAACAAATCCATATGCAAAAGTTCTAATGGTTTTTAAGTAGAAATAATAATTTTTGAATGAATGGATATTTTACTTGTTTTCTTTTTTGACAGGCAGCACATAGTTAATCTCTTTCAAACTTTATTTTTTGGCAAACCAATTACTAACTCCTTAGAAATTAACTTGTTTCAATGTTGCATGTGAATATGAGCAGCTCATTTATGCCACAACCAAGGATTTTCTTCTTTGGCAACTAAACAAGGTATATTATTTGGTGATGCATTATCAAGATCTATCAAGTAAATATTGTTATTTCTCATACCTTTTAGGGCAATGTCCTTAGATTCTTTTTGATGAATGGTGTAGTAGTGACTTTCAAAGATGACTTTTAGTCCTTTATCACACAGTTGACTTATACTAAGAAGATTATCCTTTAATCCTTCAACAAATAGCACATATTTAATCTCTAAGGTATCTCCTCCACCACCATCACTAGTTTAAAGTATCTTCCCTTGTTGTTATCCCCTTATGTAACGAACCCTTGTTCCTTTTTTTTAAATTATTAAACTTCTTATCTCCACTCATGTGTCTTGAGCATCCACTATCAAAATACCACATTGATTTTCTGGATTTAGAAGTTATCTACAAAATAAGGCAACAATTTCTTTAGGTCCCTAACAACTTGTTTGGGTCCTTGGGGTTAAGGACACAAACGAATTATTTAACAACAGGCACCCAAGCATACTTCCTATTTGGGACATCAAAATGTTTGATATTGCATGTATGTGATGTATGACCATTTTTCAAGCAATAAAAACCAGTAGCAACACATGCATTCATAGAGTAATCAATTCCTTTTTCTACCCATACTTTGCGAGTTCTTTTATATTGATTTTTATTATTAGGAACATACTTGATTCTATTCAAATTCTTTTTCTTAAAAACAAGTTTTTCAAAAGTTATATTTTCTAGTGCATCTTCAAGTTGTTTTTCTAAAATATTTAAATCAAGCATATAACTTTTGCAAGATGCACATTCAATAATTTTAGTGTCTTTATTTTCTAAAATTGAAATTTTATTTTTTTAAATTTCCTCTTCTTCAATAGATTTTTCATATTTACTTTGTAATTCTTTAAAATCATATTTTAATTTCTTATGAGCAGTATTTAATTTACTAGATTTAACAAAAAATTGTTGAAATGAATCATATAAGTCATCATAATCATTTTCATTGCAAGTAAAGCTTACCTCATTGTCAGAAAGGTCATGATCACCCTTCAAGCAAATTTTTTTTCTTCCACATCAGATTCACTAAAGCTGGATGTACTTAAGGCATTATCCTCCCATGCTACCTTTTTCTTGAAAAACTTTCTGCCCTTATTTTCATCACTTCTCTTTGAATTTGGGCAGTCAGCCTTGACATGTACAACTTTTCCACATCCATAGATTTGAAATTTGAGGATGATCCTTGATTCTCCTTTTTATTACTCCTGAATTGATTTTTACCTTTGGCCTTCATGAATTTTGTGAACTTTTTTTATCATAGGCTCATGTTCTCATAACCATAATCTACTTGTTCTTTATGCTTTTTTTTCCTCTTATAATCTCCATCTTGAAAGTTATATTAATTTTCATAAAAATGTGATAAAAGGGGTAGTCTTAATAGTATTTTAATGCATTTAGTTTTTTTTTTCTTTTTAGAACTTCCTTTTTAATAATTTAGTTTGTCAAGAAGTCCCTTCTTTATGTTATTTTAAGTCTTAAACCCTTGACTCTAATTTTTTCTTATTTGTAGAGGTGCCCTTGTTAAACTCCTTTGCTAATGGTCAAAATGAACATTTCATTAAAAAAGGAAAAAGGAGCCAATGCTGACCCATGACAAAAGAACACGCTTGATGGACACAAACACTAACCAAGTTTTAGGTGCAAAAGCTAATCCGAGAAGAGAGAATGAGGTTTATTTGCGTTATGGAGGCTTTAGATCTAGAGATCATCATGAGCTTGAAGGGTAAGCTGGGAGGTGATTCAAGGCCAATTTGTGATGAATAAACGATAGAAAGTCAAGTAAATCAAAGGCGCCACGAATTGGGTTTCAAAGTCATGATTTTGGTTTGAAAGGAAGGATCATGGTTAGGGATTTACTCACATTTCGACGAGCACAAAGTGGTTGACAGGATTGAGTCTTCTTGAGTACGAAGTAGTTATACTTGGATCAGCCATGACCACAAAGTGTTCAGGGCTTATTTGAGTTAAATTCTTTACACCAATCAAATTCTTAGAACTCTCTTTGTTTGAATCTTTCAGTTGTAATGAAATACACTTTGCTATTCAATTTCCATTCCAGTTTGCAGTTTGCGTTTTGTTGGTTTATCTTTGCTTTTTGTGTTTAATGGTTTTCATCCTTTACATGTTGAGTCATTTAAAATTCCTTCACTGTATTTTAGTCTTCAATTCAATTTATCATTCTTGAGTCAGTGGGTTGAGCTTGGATTTATGGTCTGCATACATAAATGTTTCCTCTTGGAAATCATGTGGGCACAATTTATCAAGATGTATTCTTGAGTGTAGATGAATTCATGTTCATTCACTACAAATGTTCTAAGTTTATCTTATTCCAATTCTGCAACATTTTAAATTTCCTTTATTGCTTTCCAAATTTCAATTCAGTTTCATGTTGCTATGTTAGTAAGTTAAGCATGGTTCAAATTGCATAATACAATGTTTCCATTTTGGGAACCAAGTGTCCTTAAAGTGGGCACACATTAATGAGATGTTTTCTAGAGTGCAAAAGGTCCATAGTTTCATCACTAAATCAGTTCTCAATTTAATTTGTTTTGTGGTTGATTTTTATCAAGATATATTTTGATCACTAAGTCATTATTTTCCTCCATTACACTAGCCTTTGTGTACCCATTTGATAGTTGTTCAGTGCTTAATTGTTTATCTTTAGTGTCTGTTGGGCTTTATTGGGCCACTATTCCGAATTTGGGTTAATTTCACATTATTTGGCCTAATTTTCGTTTTTAATTATTTTTAGGTATTTGGGTGAAGCAATTTTGGAGCATGGACATTAATAATCAGTTGAAGAGAGATTCCTAATCATTTTCACATCATTTCCACGTCAAATCCATGTCATCTAAGTGAATGGGCCAACATTTAAGGCCTAGTAATGGCATTTTTGTAATTTTGAGTGGCAAAGTGACAATTTTGTAAATAGTGGTGGCAGAGTTGACAAGACCACGAGAATTAGGTCTCTTGGCATGCACCAGCCGCACTTATTCTTCTCCACTCTTCTCCGACCTCCATTTTTTATGCTTTCAAGCTTTGATGGGTGTCCATGGAGGTGTTCTTCTTGTTTTTTATGTTTTGCACCAGTTTTTGCCATTTCTATGCACATCTGACAACACCCAATGTGGGATTTATGTTTTGAATGCATTTGGTAGATTGGGCAACTCATTTTGTGGATTTTATTGACTTGGAACAACACCCATTGATGGGGTTAACGAATTTATATATCACAGCAGTGTTTTTCGTTCCATTGAAGCTTTAAAATCTCTTTTTTGCTCTTGATTTTCATTTAATAATTCGTAGGTTAGGGTTTTTGATGTTCTATTTTGTTGCATTCAGATTTGAAGTGTTTAATTAGCCCATTTCCATGTCTAGCTAAATTTGTGTATTGACTCCTTGATAAAAAATGCAATAAAGCTTTGAGGTTGTGCTTGTTTTGTGAAATCTGCCATGTCTCTTTGTTCTGAATTCGGGGAATATATGTGGTGAATCTGTTTGTGCTTAATTTATAGAGTAATTGTATATGTTTGGGTTAAGTTATGTTCATGCTTAATGTATGTAGCTTTGCTGTCACAAATTTAAGGATGTGTGCATCACTTAATTGCATAATGAAGCTGGATTGTAATTTTTGCTTAGTAGATTATTATCTAGTGGATTGAGAGAAGGCAGAGGTGTTAATTTGGTGGCCTATGATAAGAGAAATTGTGTTTGAATCAAGGATGTCAATACGTTTTTAATCATCGCCGCATTTAATTTAATCATTTAATTAGCATTGTGAATTTGTCAAAACCCCCTTATGTTATATTGTTGTGTTCATCTGGAAATTGAAACTTTGGACAAAAATCTTGGTCGTTGGTAGACGACTAGGTTCAACTTTCATATGCTGCATTTAATCTGTTTTAATTTGGTGGGGTACGACCTCTATCACTTAGCATTGCTTCTGAGTATGAACCCAATGAAATTGATATGTTGTTGCTGTGAAATTTTAAATCTGCCCAGGAGTTAAAATTTATATTAGTTTATGTGGAATGCATAATGGTTTACTTTGGTATTTTGTTGTTGTCATGTACTTAGTTTTTGGTATTGAGCATTAAATACATATTAGTTAATGACTAGTGATACAATAGGCGTTTGCATTTGCACATTAATTATAATCATGCATTTTCTAAGCTACCTAATTGCGTGATTAAACTTGTTTCGAATTGCACTTTACAAACCCATTAGTGGATTTGATTTTTTTTTTGTAATGTATTGGTGTGTTGTAGTCAGGGTCCAAGTTTTTGCTGCCATTTAGTTTCATGCATATTTGGTTTATTACATCTGCTATGCTGCTCTTTCTATAAAAATCAATCATAAAAATTTAAAGTTTGTTCTTCCATTGATTTTTCTAGTTCATAAGAGGGTAGTGTTGTCATATACACGTGCATCTGCATCCTTTAATTCTAGGTTCACTACTTGCATAATTCATAACCTTTATTTTAGCATATCATGCATCCATTTAGCCATTATCATTCTAGATCGTGATAGATCATTCATGCATCCACATTCCATTGCTATATATCTACAATGAAGCAATATGATGTGATTTTGGATAGTCTTTATGCTACTGTTAAGTGTTAACTTATGCTTTCAGGTTAGAATTTCAATTACTGTCATTTTAGATTTTAATTAGACACTTTGAGTTATAGCATTGTTACAACTTGTGCATTGCATATCCAATTTTAGTTTACCATCTTGATCATGTCTAAAACCAATCAGGAGCATTTATGTTTCAATTCACACACTTTAGCGAATTCAGCTTAACATTTTTGGTTAGTCCAATCAAGGTCGTTGTTGGTGTTGCCTTGTTTGTATCACACCTAGTGCTTCCATGATATATTTTAATTGCATTCATGGACCACCGTATATGATTTCCCTTTCTACATATAATTGATTTTTTATTCATGTATATCATTACATTTTGTCATAGTATTTAAAGTGTGTGTGAAACCATTATTGTCACTAGTTCATTTCCAGATAGTGCTAAAGTGTATCATGATAGAGCTAAACCTGCACTTTCCACCCATCTAAGTTCATCTTTGTTTCAATTAAATTCCAATTCATTATCCCATTAGATTCCATTTCAAATTTTACATTCTGCATTGCACTTATGCATATTATGTTAGTGGTCATCATGCATTTGAATTAGTTCTTAATTGAGTTAATTATACATTTTTTTCTTAATTTATTTTCCCTCATTTTCATGTTTTATTTTCTTCTTTTAGCAAGATTAAATTGTGCAAGCTAAGCTTAAAATGCACTATTTTCTTGGATTCGATCTCGAGTCATCATCCCTACTATATTAGGGGGATAATTTAGGTTTTGTTGGCCTTAATGCGACTCAAAGGTAGTTAACACCTCTCCAGAAAACATCGAGTATCAACCTATCTAGGTATCCTTCTCACTCTATTTTGTGATCAAGAACTCTCAATTAAAACGACTAATGAAATTATCTCTCATGAAGGAGGGTTACAATCATGCTCACAGGTTACAACTTCACTCAATGAAGGATTTTCCAATATTCAAGCTCTCAACCCAATTTTCTAAACACAACTTATATGAAATTTTTCTGCTCTTTGTTCTTTTTTTTTCTTGTGTTCATATACTTCTTGTATGACTTTGCATCCATTTTATAGTAGTTGCATTAACTAGCCATTGTGAATTCGAATTGCAACTCTTCGTTTGCAATCTTTTTGATATGGAATGCCTTGATCAATTTATTGAATTCAATTTTCAGTTTGAATCTTCAACACCGATCTTCAAGAATTCATTTTTGAATGAACTAATGCTCTTCAGGATTTATTTTTCCTTTTTATCATTAAGCTCATACTTGATTTAGATTATGCTCTCTTCAACATTCACAATTGTCCTGTTAAGGAAATTTTGTGCAACTTGATTCTAGATATGAATCGTTAGTGCAATAACTATATTCAATCAATCAAACAAGTCATTCACCAATCACATACAATATTTACTTAATGCTCATATTGTTTGACCGTTTGATTTCAAAAACTTTCTTCATCTAGAATGTAATTATTACAAGCTAATATTCTTGAACGTTGCAATTTGTGTCATTTAATCTTTGTTTCGGAAACTTAGATCAATATTCCAATTCACATGATTAATCATATATCAAAACATATATCAAACCATTAAAGCACATTATAATCCTTTCAACTATTTAGGTCGTCTAACGCCTTGGTTGTCTAATAGCTTAAGCTTCCTTGAAATTGAGAAAACTTCAAAAATTTAAAATCCAAAAAAAATATATTCAAAAGCCATGGACTTAAAATTGTAAAATTGTTGCCACTTTATCCTTTTCTTTTTCTTCCTTTGCTTTTCTCCCTTTTTGTCAATATCAAAAAAGTTATTTAAGTAAAAAAGGTGTCATCAATGCTACAGGAAAGGCTTGGGTGAAAAAGGGGAGAGTAGTATGTCACGCAGAAAGAAGGTGTGATGAGTTCAAATTTTTGCCCTCATTTAATGTTTAAATTTGGGGATTTTATAGAATTGTTTGTGCTTAAGGATTGATTTAATCAAGATTTGTGATTATTGGATTTATTGAGTTCGTAAGATAAAAATGACGTCAAAGGTGATTTTAGTTGCATAAAATATTATTAAATATTCTAATGTTTGTTAATGCAACTAGAATTTAATTTGGGTCATTAAAAGTGTGGATTTGGAAATGTTCCGACTTACAAGTTAAGCCCAAAATCAGTAAATACTAGAAAGAAATAATTCAGGAGCTAAATGTACCCCTAGTTTGTATTGTATACACTCCTTAAAGTGGACCATCCAAAAACCTGTTATGCATCCCTAGTTTTTTCTAAATTACACCTCTCCTACCATTTAAACCCAAATCAACTAAAGCGTGCCTTGTGGCAACCCTCCACTAATTGAGCTGACCAACCAGAACATGACACGTGTCTAAATCCAAACACTCATGAACTGTGCCACCATCGACCTGCATCCTCCACACCATCAGCCTTGCTCCACGCTACAGCCACCACGACAACCACCAGATCTACGTCAACCACCACAATTTTGTCATCATCTGTACGAACCAGCGACTCCTTTGTTCACGCATCTACTGCAAAGACATCGTCAAGCCACCATTGATGGGGAACTCGCGTTGTCAGAAAACGCGAAGCAACGGAGAAGGCCACCACGAGTTCATTCAACCTCGCTGGAGTGACCACGAACCTCCATTATTAGACGAACCAAAACGTGCAGACCCATCGATGAAGAACCCACAACATTCATGCAATCAAAACCTCGACACCAACAGAACCACCATAGATGAAATTTTGTTCATGTTTTTCTACGATGATGTCAACCACCGCACTACACCTCGATGAATGACAAAAACCACCATTGCAGCAATAACACCTCCATTCTTCACCACTGCAGCAAAACTCACCTGTTCGAATCAGATCTGCACCATTGTTGAATGATGCTTAAATAGCGTGGCACCTTCACTATATTGAAAACCGTAATTCTGATGTGAGAGAAGAAGGAGATGTCATGTGTTAGTTTGTCATTGTGATAGAGGTCGTACCACCAAATTAAAACAGATTAAATGTAGTATATGAAAGTTAAACCAAGTCATCTCCCAACGACTAATATTTTCGTCCAAAGCTTCAATTTCCAGATGAACACAACAATATAACACAGGGGGGTTTGATAGATTTACGGATGTAACACACAATTGAAAACTTAAATGCAGATGTGTAAAAATGATGTAAAAACAGCGTTGATTCCTTGCTTCAAATGAAAATCCACCAATCACGGATTACAAATCAAAATGGTTATATTAACTCTCATGAGACCCGAATTAATTAATAAGCGCAAATTAACTCAAACTCAAGTGCAATTAAACAATGCACACGTTCATGAATCTGCTATAGTTCATTAAGCATGAACACACAACGATTTCACTCTGCAAATTAAGCAAAAACATAATGGTTTATTCATTAAACCCAAACGCAAATTCAGAATGGAGATTAACAAAACTCCACCGAACAAAACACTAATCTCAAGGTTTTAATTCATTATCTGCAAAGAATCAACACGTAAACTTAGCTCCTCATGGAATTCGAATTAGGGTTCAACATAAATTGTGATTCAACCATTCAAATTTGTACAAAATGGTGCAGAAAACCTAAATTGGTACAAGAAATGAAAATGTTTCATTATAAATGTTACCCAAGGTGTAGAAAATGAAAATCTCAACAATTAGTGCTCTCCACAACTCATAAAATGTGAGAAATGAGTGGAAAACGTGAAAAATCAACTTGTGCCTCCATAGGTCTCCTTCCAAAACTTTAAAAACCTAAAAATGGAAAGTGAGGAAGATGATGCTGCTGGAAAATGAAAATCAGCCCCTCCTATACGAGGTCACATCACCTAAGATTCACATATTTACAAAATTTCCACTATTAGGTGCAGAATTACAAAAAGGCCATTATTGGGCCTCAAATGTTAGCCCATTCACTTAGATGACGTGGAAATGACATGGAAATGACATGGCAACTCTCTTCATCTGAAGATTAATGTCCAAGCTCCAAAATTGCTTCACACAAGTATGTCAAAATAATTAAACACGAAAATTAGGCCAAATAATGTGAAATTAACCCAAATTCGGAATAGTGGCCCAATAAGGCCCAACAAATGAAAACACATTAAAGATAAATAATTAAGCATTGAACAACTATCAAATGGGTACACAAAGGCTAGTGGAATGGAGGAAAATAATGACTCATCACATTGTACATTCAACAAGTCAAACTAATCAAAATTGATCAAATTCTGGTCAATAATTCAAAAATGGTCAAATAAAATGGGCAAAATTGGAAATTGGACAAAAATTAAGTTGCTAAATAATTAAGTAAATATTTTTAATTAATTTTCTTTGATATATCTCAAATTATCAACAAAGAAAATCTTCCAAATATTTTAAAAACTTATAAAATCTGTTAATAATTTGAGAAATATTATATCAAAAGATAAAAGGTTTTAACAACAGAAAAGATAAAGTCCAAATCCAATCAATGCCTATATAAAGAGACCCAAGGGACAAGAAGATGGACACTTAGCAACTCTTTAGTTTTGGCAACTACCATCCATCAACCACATCTATCATTCTTCCATTTGTTTATTTTTCTTCCATTCATCATTATTCATATATTCCATCCAATCCATGGAGGACTAAGCTTTTAAGGTTGATTCGACTGTAATTTCTTAACTAGATTATGAGGTTAGATGAATTAATGTATTTGTTCTTTTTATTCTTTTTGAGATTTATTTTTCATCTATGTCTTTTGGTTCTTATTCTAGTAAAAGTAATGATTTTTACATTATAGCAAGTTAGCATAATGTTAAATCTACGTAACATAACAATCATATGAGTTCAAGGGTTTTTAAATTTTAATTAAGAAGTTACTTTGATTAATTTTAGAAACTTTCATATGATTGTATGATTTTTTGCTAATAATTGAGAAGTTACTTTGTTTAAAGGTGAAAACTTATATGAAAATTAATCAAGAAGTTACTTTGGTTAATTAATTTTTTACTATATATAAGAGGTAAAAGAGTATACATGATTACGCATAGTAACATTTAATTGAGAAGTCACTTTAGTTAAATTTACTACGACTAATCTATAAAGTTATTGCTTTTGATTGAAAAGTTACTTTTATTAAAAGTGAGGATGCCAACAAATTAATTAAGAAGTTACATTGATTAATTTGAAATCTTAAACAAGAAATCAATAACAATAATCTTTAGGAAACCAATGATGAATCCTATTTTGAAAGAGTAGTGGAATTGACCTATTTACTATTACTGTGTTTACAATCTTTTATTTGCATGTCATTTATTCTTTGCATATCAAAACCCCATATTTTCGTAGTTACTAGTTTTAATTGTATTAATACAAATTTTTATAAGAATAAAATATTTGAAATCAATTCCTTATTCATTGAGAGATGACTCAGGGTTAGCTTAACCCTATCTAGTTTGTTCACTACCAACTTGGCAATACTGAAGTTGCGATAGTTAAGTAGTGGTAATTTGATCGTTTCACTATAGCAATATCAAGGTGTCATGAAACAAAGCATTCAATTTGATCGACATGTTATCAATAACATGTTCAACTTGTTCTTATTGTTTGGCATTATATGCTTCTTGAAGGAGAATGTTATATCTTCGTTCTTATGCTATAGTCACCTCCATAATCATTTTTAGGATGTCTACTACTTTGGTGGTTCTAGGAGTTTCATGCCATGCACATTTGCTATGTTAGGTGGATTTACAAAATCATATGCCAATGGAACAAGTTTATATGGTTATTCTAGTTTATATGTGGGTGTCATGAAGGATGAAGAAGCACCTTCCTTGGAAGATTGTGAATCTTTTTGTTAGAACTCATTATCGCTAAGAGATTATAAGTTAAGAGGAGAGGAGAGCATGATTGTGTACGAACCAATGATTGGAACATATAAGCATTGCAGACTTTACAGAAAATGTAGCTCAAACATTTTAAGAAAGATTTTATAATTTGCAGCACTCATCTTTTTTTTAATCTTTGAAAAACGAGAAATATTTTCACACTAGATCATAAAAAATAAGCATATATGGTATAAAATGTTTGAAAATCGAAGCGGTGATTATCAATAAAATGAATATTCATTATGAATCGCAATTAAACATATATTTTATGTGATTATAATGCATAAAGTTTCGAGAATGCCATTGGAATACATGCAACAAATATACATGCACGTGATTTTCTAATGCAACTAATATGCATCTAGTACTTAGTTGGGTCGAATGCATCTGTGTGCATCTAACTGAACATACACGTCTGAGAGGCTGAAATGTGCCTAACAGGCCAAAATGTATCTACTACTCACCACATTGCATAATCATTCATTCACTATAGTCATGCCCAAAAGGGTTCTTAGATGATTAGATCCCTCTTCAATAAAAGGTTTCATTAATATATATGCTAGTTTATCATCTGTTGAGACAAACTTTAAATCAGTGATACCTTTCTAAACATAGTTTCTAATGAATTGATGCTTAGTTTCAATGCTTTTTGCCCTAAAATGCAACACATGATTCTTATCTAAATTTATAACAACACTATTGTCACAGATTATAGGAATGTTGCTCTACTTTATATTGTAGTCCTCTATTTGATTTTTTGTTCCAGAGAATTTAAGAACAACAATTGGCAGCTAATATGTATTATTCTTTAATAGTTACTAATGCAATTATTCATTGTTTTTTTCTACACCAAGAGACTAAATTTCCACTAATGATTTGGCATCCTCCACTAGTGCTTTTTCAATCTACATTGTCTCCTGCATAGTTAACATCATAGTATCCATCCAAAGTATAACTTTTTCACTTTTTGTAGCAAAGACCAAAATTATTAGTACCATTAAAATATCTAAATATTCTTTTGACAACACTTAAATGTACTTCTCTTAGATCTGACTGAAATTAGCACATATATAAATAGTAAAAATTATATTAGGTCTAAATGTAGTGAGATATAGTAATGACCTAATCATTTGCCTATATTTGGTGTGGTCTGCTAGTTCAAACTCCTTTTCTAATCCTAAGGATGTATAAGGATGCATTGAAGTCTTCACCTCCTTTGCATCTTCCAAGTTATTTTTCATAAGGAGTTATCTAACATACTTAGTGTGATGGATGCATATATGTTGAGACCCCTAGTTAAGGGTGTAACTTATCCACCAAGCTTGTTGAAATATAATCAATTCTCCACCCCTTTAAAGACTTGGTGAAAATATCTGCTAACTGATCATTTGAGTTAACGAACTCAGTCTTGATGTCTCTAGATTCAATATTTTCTCGAATGCAATGACAATCAATCTCAATGTGTTTGGTTTTTTCTTGAAAGACAGGATTAGAACTAATATGAAGTCCAACCTGATTGTCACATATAAGTGTCATTTGAGTGACATCTCCAAATTGTATCTCTCTAAGCAATTGCTTAAGCCAAACAAGTTCACAAGTGGTTGAGGCCATAGCTCTATACTCTACTTCTTCACTAGATCTCACCACAACACATTGTTTCTTACTCTTCCAATGGAAACACAATACCAAGAAGTAGATCTTCTATCAAAAGGAGATCATGCCCAATCAGCATCTAAATAGCAAACAACTCTTGTATGGTTATTGGAACCATATAGGAAACCTTTTCCAGGAGATCCTTTAATATACAAATGCATACATTATAATGATCTTGACATAGGAAATTGAGAAATTGGCTCAACACACTGACTGCAAAGGAAATGTTAAGACGAGTAACTCTAAGAATCTCAAATAGGTTCTCCATCATTTTGTAGGAGTTTGGTATTAGGATCCATGAGTATGATCTAGGAGATAACTTATCAAGACCAAGATCAAAATAATGAACAAAACATATAGACCCAAAAAACTTTAGAGGTAAGGAATGGAGAGGTTCATGAGAAAATAAAATAGAATGAGGAATTTTGTTATCTAAAACTAAAGATGACATATGATTATTAAGGCACCATGTAGTAAGAATAACATCACCCCGAAAAATGTTGAGGAACCTCACCATAAATTAAAAGTGTGCTAATTGTTTCAATAAGATGTCTATTCTTATGTTCAACCACGCCATTTTGTTTAGGTGTATAAGCACATGAAGTTTGATGGAGATTGCCATGAGAAGCCAAAAATTGTTTAAAAGAATTTGATAGATATTCACGACCACTATCACTTCGCAAAATTTGAATAGATATACCAAATTTAGTTTTAATTTCATTATAAAAGGTTTGAAAGATGTAAAATGAATCAAAACAATTTTTCATTAAAAATAACCTAGTACATCTGGAATAATCATCAATAAAAGTAACAAAAAATTGAAAACTAAAATTCGACCATGAGACTCACATCGGGTACCAATCACATGTCTTGAACTCCACTCTTGTGAACAACTAGAAGTTCTAATAAAAGAAATAACACAATAAAGAGAACAAGTTAGACGACTAATGGATAATAACTTAAAAGAGGACACAAAGACATAAAGAACATTATCAATGGAAAAAAAAAGGAAAAATGTTAACAGTTCCAACACCATAAGCTAAAATCGTACACCCATTAGCCATTGTAACAAAAGGGAAATTATTGGGAGAGGATAAAGAGGAAAACAAAGATTTGTTACTAGTAATGTGATTTATGGCTCTTGAGTCAAAATCCCTAGGACCAATAGAAGAAGATTGAGTCAAACTAATAAAACATATACTTGTGCGTGCAACAAAAGTAGAGGAACTAAAAGGCTTACGAGCCTTACACCATTTAAGAAATTCATTGATGATAGCAGATTTGTCGGTTGGATCAGATGAAGTATGATACATAGTAGATGATTGTGAGGGAGGATCATTATAAGCAATAGCAGCAGATAGAGGATGATGATCATGTAAAGCATAACACTTGTTAATTTTGTGGCCTAGCCTGCCACAGTGGTCACACTTGGGACGCCCTTTGCATGGCTTGTAAGAGCGATTGCGATCATCACGTTGAATTGCAAAAGTAGAGAAATCATCGACAAAAATAGGTGGATCATTGAGAGGTTTACATGGCACACGTAAAAGGCTGGAACAAGTAGAAGTAAAATTGGGTATGATATGGGAACCCAAAATCTGGTCACGAACATGGGAATATTTATCAACAAGTTCGTGTAAAGGCAAATCCATGAATAACTTTGACTGTTGCTCTAATTCTTGGGCAAGAGTAAAGGAAGGAGGTAATAAATCATTAAATTCATGAAAAAGACCATTCATCTTACCCAAATAAGCAGTCATAGGGTACTAATTTCGAGGAACAACAACATTAAAAAGGTTATGACAAACACCATAAAGATGTTGAGTATCATTGGTATATAAAAATTTGGCATGTTGCAAGACTTCAGAACATGTGTCGTAGGTCTAAAACATTTGTTTAAAAGAAGATTGGATCGTATTCTTGAGAACCATGCATATATGAGCATCAATTCTCTTCCAACGCAGAAAATCACCAAGAGTAATATCATACACTTTTTTAGTAAGATGATCAGCATACCCTTGACTCTCAGGCCAAAGTTTAATGTCTAACGCCCAAGTCACATAATTCATGCCATCTAACTTTTCAAAGGGCAAATTTACATTGAGATAGTTAGAAAATGGACTGGATAGACATAGTGGTGGTGGTAGAAGAGATTTTAGAATTGGAATAGGCAACGAAAGACATCATAAAGTAAGAGACAAACACCCCAAAACACCAAAGAGGTTTGATGGATAAACAAGACCATTTCCAGAAAGAGGAGCACAAGGTGATATCGACGCAATTGATCGTTGTCGGAGAGGAGTGGCAATGAGCGCCCTGCGCGAAGGTGAAACAGGAGGATGCGTGACTTTGAACGACGCGTGAAGGAGCATGGCTACTCCAATGGCGGTGGTTCTTGCAGCATTGAGGTCGCCTGGCCAAGGTGATCAGAACCGTGTAGTCACTAGTCAAATAGAGGAGACCATATAAGGTTAATATCCCTTGTGTCTAAAATACACATATGGCGAATGTATTTATAATAAAGAGTGATGCAAGTATATATGGCAACCAAACATAAATATGGTTCATAAGTGTCTAGTATTAGTTAAATTACACATCATTTAGACACTTATCTTGCATTAAATGAACGTAAAAATCATTAGAATTGCCTTAATTGCACATAAATACCAAATGTAGTGATGATAGACAAATCTTTTGATTTTGAGATGGGAGTCACCTTTGGTTGCTAACTTCTATCAAGGTACTTTAGCACTTTGATGTTTAACTCTTTATTGTTAAACTAGGAGACTAGCCCGTGCGTACGCACGGGTTGTATTTTTTATTTTATTTTGTATATTAAGTAGTAAAATATTATGTAATGAAATATCATGAAAATTATGTTATATTATTGTAAATGTTGTTATTAATGTAATAAAGTAGTAAGTAGTAAATCTAAATGATGTAATAATAATTTCAATTTTAAGTATAATAAATAAAATTGATATTAAATATAGTGCAGTTAATTAATTTTATGAAATAATTATAATAGCTTGTGACTCAAGTAGGGATGACAAATAAACTCGTTTCTCGTGGGTATTGCCTGAACCCGTACCCATTTTGACGAGAATCCCGGCATTGACTTGGTATGGCTATGGATATGGGGATGTACATATTTGTCCTGTCCTCGTCCTCATACCCGTCAAAATACTACGTAATATAAAAAAATTATCTTTTTTACTCTATTATTATTATTTCATTTGAAGAACTATTTTGTTTCGCTAAAACAATTTTCGTTATTTCTAAAGCATTGGTTATGTTGATATTTAAAAAGTTTTTTTAGATCTCTAAAGTATTTTTCATTTTACACTAACACAAAAAAGCCTTTTAACGTCCGACATTTTCGACCTTTGACGTCTGCCCAAACACCGACGTCGTATCGGGTGACGTCAAAATAACGTCGGCAAAATAGCAGACGTCACTTGACGTCGGTCCTTTTGGGAGTCCGACGTTATCCAACGTCGCGGCCAGTAATAGCAGACGTCAATTTTTGCACCAGAAAGAGGGAAAAAACTGAGCAATTTAACGTCTGTCAGAGACTGTCAGACGTTAAATAACGTCGGCCCTGCAACAGTCAGACGTTAAATTACGTCGGCCCTGGTACAGTCCGACGTTAAATTACGTCTGTCAGGGCACACCAAACGTCAAACTGCACCATTTTTTTAAAAAAATTTGACTGTTTTTACAATATCCACACACCTGAAAATCAGAAAATTCCCAGAACAATTTCATAAAACTTTCAGCACAATTTTAGAGTTACAGTTATATATAATAGAACTAAAGTTTCAACATATATTCTAAACTAATATAAATAACAACAAACTAAAAGTTTCAACATGAAATTCTTGTACAATAAAGTTTTTAAAACGAGTTCTAATTCATGTGGTATCAACTCCATCTCTCCAATAGATATGCTGCCCATTCTTGTCTTAGTGTGTGGATAATGTCATCTAGTAGAGGTGATGGATTCTTGAATCGCTGAAAAAGTAATACAATTTCATTATGTATGAATATCATTCTTTAAAGTTTGATATGATTTATAATATGTGAAAGATATATATAATTACCTCTATCCATTCATCTTTAACTGCAGCTCGAATGATTGTTCTTATCCAAGACATGACATAATATCCACATTCCCATGAATCTTCTTGCTTGTTACACTGAACATTACAAATAAAATAAACACATCAAAGTCATAAGTTGACATACAGAAATTAATAACTTTAAAATGAATGAGTTCTAACCTTTGGATATATGACTTTAAGTTGTTGGCCTCTAGGTTTACCCACAATTCTAATGAAATTTTGGAAACATAAAACATATATAAGTTTTTATAACTAAGTAGATACATAGGTTAGGATTGAAAAAAAAATAATACTTACTCTTGTAACATGTTTTTAAAAGCTGGTAGAATCTTCCTATGGCATGAACAAAACCATACAACTAGGCATTGTCTTGGAATGATGAGACAAAGTTGCCAATGATACCTACCATCAATCAAGTATGCATCCAGAGAACAACACAAATTAGCCTCAATCGAAATTTTATGAAATTTATGCGTAAACCTCAATGTACACATTGTAGCAAATTATGAAAAATAATTTTTTCAAACTGTCCAATCGGACAATTCAAGATTTAATACAAACGATTAAAAATTTAATCATTTGTATTAAATCTCAAACGGGAACTAAGTTTCGCTCACTGTATACTATAATATCTAATAATAATATTCAAAAATAAAATGCAATGAGAATTATTTAAAATGCATATATCTAATAATAAATATAATTTTATTTACTAATTTTACAAATATTATTATAAAATTTTAAATAAAATATAAAAATAGGCCAAAAAAATTAACAAAAAAATAGTCTAAGACTAAAACTATAATGACATTTATAAATTAATACAAGTAATTCTATACATACAATGAACAAATATATACATACAATGAAAAACTAACCTCCTCTAATTGAAAGACGAACTTTGAGAGGAAGTCTAGGGTCTCCGCACACTGCTGGCCAAATGGGAACGAAGAGCAAGTGGGACGAATCTCAAAACGCTGCAAATGGGGATGAAAACGGAAAATAATCGGTTCAAAACGCGTAAAATCAACCCATAATTAAACCCCAACAAGTTTGATGGCCAAAACCTTTCGAAACTCACCTGGAGGGGGTCGGAAATGGCGTCGCCGGCGGGAACTCTCGCGAAAACGATGAACAGCGCGAGGGTTCTGCGTTTCGCGCAGAGATAAAGCAAAACTTAACGTCGGGGGTGTTATGCCCGACGTTAAGTGACGTCGGGGGTGGGGGGGCCGACGTTAAGTGACGTCTAGCGCGCGCTGGTCCGACGTCCCTTGACGTCTGTCGAGCTGGGGGCCGACGTCCTTTTTTGAGTGACGTCGGGGCGTTTTTGAACAGACGTTAAGTAACGTCTGACGTGGAGCGGGCAAACGTTAAAAATGTCTCATTATTTACAAAAATGCCACCGCGCATTTTTAACGTTGGGCTTTTTTTAGGCAGACGTTATTGGAGTGACGTTAAAGGCCTTTTTTGTGTTAGTGTTATTATATCCTTGATTATATAATTGTTTTCCTTTGTGTGATTTCATTCAATGGTCTCTCAAATTGTTTCTAAGATACACATTTGATAATTTTTTAATATTTTTATTTTCACAATGTAAAATATTATTTTGATATATTTTATATAATTATCTTTTATATTTTAACTCATTATCATACTTTGATTTTATCACTATAATTGTATAAATAAATTTTATTTACTATAATATAAAATTTTAATGTAATTGTCATGAATTTTCTTTTACCAACCCCAACATATATTGAAGTTCAAAAGATACAATATTTATGTTAAAAATTTATTATTATTAGTTTAATATTTGTTTTTTGTGTTATTTGGGTCAAGTGATTTATTATAACTTTTATTAGTATATAAAAAAGATATTCATTAGAACTTAAAAAATAAAATTGAAGTAAAGATACATTTAACATATATTTTAATCTGAATATTTGTTTTCGTTTTATAATTTTTTACAAATTAAATTTTATCAGCTACAATTCATTAATGTTTGCAAATTTATCAGAATTTTTTGCCTAAACCCATGAGGTAGTTGACAAAGTGAGTGAACCTCTTTTGTACTTCAGCTATGGACTCTCCTTGTTGCATCTTCAACAGTTCATACTCTTGTATCAAGGCATCCTTCCTTGCTCTCTTCTCATCATTCGTCTCCTCATGTTTGGCTTCAAGTACATCCCACATTTCCTTTACACTCTTACATTGAGAGACCCTAAAGAACTCATCCATGTTTAAAGATGACGTGAGGATGTTCTTTGGATTTCAATCATATTGAGCTCCTCTCCTTTCTTCCTCTGTCCATTCATTCAAAGGCTTGTCTACCCGCTTATTTTCAAAATTACACTTAGGAGTGTAAGGTTCATTCATAGTTGCATCCCAAATACCTTTGTTTATTGATTCAATGAAAATTTTCATTCTAATTTTCCAAAACTGATAATTTATACCACTAAGCATAGGTGACCTATAAATAGAAGCACCTTCTGCAAAAGGAAGCTTGTTTTCAGCCATTTCTAAACTTTTTTTATCAAACTTGAATAACTTTCAAGAACCTTGCTCTAGATACCAATTGTTAGATATGAAATGACGATTTAATCCAAGAAGGGGGGTTGAATTGGCTATTTAAAACTTTTTTGAAAGCTTAAAACCCCTTTTTATTGAATCAAATAGACCACAAAATTCAAATGCAAAAATTGCATAATAGTACACTTTCCATTGGTAAAAAAATAAAATAGTAGATTAATTTGTTCATATGCTTATGAATCAGTTGATTAAAATTTCAAATCAATCGGTTGAAATTCTAGAAAATTATGCATTATCAACAAAATTTAACACACAAGAATTGTTTTAAACAATATTTCTAACAGGTATGCATTATCATATTACACAAAAATGAATTCAAACATAACAAAGAATGATTTACTTGGTTTTCTTGATATTTTAAAGTGAGAGAGATAAAGGGAAAATTATGCATTATTAACAAACTTTAACAAACAAGAATTTTTTCAAACTATATTTCTAACAGGTATGCATTATCATATTACACAAAAACGCATTCAAACATAACAAAGAATGATTTACTTGGTTTTCTTGATATTTTAAAGTGAGAGAGTTAAGGGAAAAGAGTGGCACAAATTTTTTTATACTAGTTCACTCAACCACAAAGTTACATCCAGTTTACCAAGAAAACATGAGTATGGTTTTCACTATATTCAAAAATTTTACAAATCACACACCAAGATTGCACTTTTGAACAAAGAAAACACCAAGATTTTTGACTCATATAATAATTTAAACTACAACCTTGCAAGAATGACGCTCAGAGACCTGGACTCACACCAAGGACACAACAAGAGGCAGAAGAATTACAAAATTTGATGATGGCTCTCCCTAGTGAACCATACACGAGTTCTGCAAGCTACTCCCAAGCCAAAATGCCTCCAAGATAAACCAAGATCTTCAATCTTCACCTTGCATTTGTGTAATTCAGAGAGAGAAAGAGTTTTCTAGTGATGAATAACAGGTTTTCCCGCTCAAAAACACAGAATTGTGCCTCTACTCTTGAAAACACAACTTATATAGTTTGGTCTTAAGTGAAATCAATCTGTCGAATTTTCCGTACAATCAATTGATTTCCTTGACTTAAGTGAAATCAATTAATTGAAAAATAATTCAA
Source organism: Vigna unguiculata (assembly GCF_037176805.1). Classification (NCBI taxonomy): domain Eukaryota; kingdom Viridiplantae; phylum Streptophyta; class Magnoliopsida; order Fabales; family Fabaceae; genus Vigna; species Vigna unguiculata. The sequence continues at coordinate 10,734,245 of NC_140792.1, forward strand.
TTGATTTAATGTATTCATACGAGAAACTATATAACTATCTTAACCTGTTAAAACTCATGTTAACAGATTAAAAATGACACACTATGACTAACAAGACATCTAACCTATGTCATATATCCTACGAATATGGTATAACATGAAACCATTACATTTAACACATTATTTATATATTTAACACTATAGAAACATGATCTTCAAGTGAAGCTTCATCAATCTTAATCAACCTTCATGCACTTTGCTTTATCAAATCTTTGCACCAAGATTGTTTGTGCTAACAGAACTAACACTTAACGCACACACACAATCTCACCTGCACTTCACGCACACACTAAAGCACTCTCTCATATGCACATCACGCACACATTAACTACACATGCACATGTAACACTCACGCACACACCTCACTTGCATGAATTAACTACACATGCACATGTAACACCTAACCCATAAACGAAGTAAACTGTAATTAATGCTATCTAAATGCAGTTGGACCCCAGCAATTAAAGGTACGCAATTCATTAATACTGAAAACTAAGATTTGACTTTGAGAGCTATTACTGACTTGATCATTGGAGTCCTTTCTGCAGGTAACCTCCAAAATGTACCATCCGACAACAAGATACGAAGACATATCAAACAAGACCAAAGAGAATCCATCCAAGAGATTCCAAGATTGGGTAAGGCAAGGTTTATGTCTCATGATACTCTGTTATTCTTTCTGCAGGAACAATTAGCGCCCACCGTGGACCACAAATTAGCATCTTACCAAGGCAATCAAAGAATCTCTAAAGATGGTTTCCACCCACGGCAAAGTTGGTGCCTCAAAGGAGGCTTAAGCAAGATCTAAAGATGTCGTCCTTAACCAGGTCGACCTAGCGACCATCCTCGAAGGGTAGTCTAAGATGCAACAAGAATTTGCAGATTTCAAGAACCGTAGTCCTAACGAAATGGAGGCCCTAAGGCAGGAAAATTCCCAAAGCAAAATAGAGATGGACGTTACACAAAAGGGTAAGGAAAAGGAGGTTCAAGTGGAGTCCAAAACTCCTCTATGTCAGCCAAATGAAGAAGAAAGCGAGTACAACCCAACCCTTTATACCATCACCATAACCCATCATACACCTTCCCTCGCAAACCATCACACTACCACCTTTACAACTGCTATCAAGCACCTCATACCAGCACACCCACACAAACGTCAACACCCTTTCATCGACGACATCACTGAAACCCCTTCCATGTAACATCCCAACCGGATATTACGAATTTAAATAATAAAAATAAAGAATTATTATATAAGCTTCATTTATTAAAACCTCATTTCCCAAAAACGCGGGAAAATTTAAACTTTATTAGATCGATGAATAAACCAAAATCCATAAATTATAAAACTCAAAATAATTAAAAACATCCCATAAGTGTTTTCAATTTATTTCAAAATCATAAAACATAAAAGCTCCCAAGCTAGCCCTTGCTCTGTCTCTATGCCTCACCAGATCCACCTACAACATCCTCTGCTCACGTGTACTGCGTACACGATCATCACCAAACACAAGCAGATATGGTGAGCTAACAAATAAAACATATATAAAACACACACACACACACACACACACACACACACACACACACATATATATATATATATATATATATATATATATATATATATATATATATATATATATATATATATATATATATATATATATATATATAACAGAAATACATCAAAGGAATCACATCCTTTGACTTCATATCAAATGACCACAACCATGCTAATCGTGTTCTACGTCTTCTAGTGAGTATCTCAACATGTCTTGTTGCCACACTTATCAGCCACAACCGATAGAGCACGTGCGGAAAACCATCCTACGGATCACACATTGTAACGCCAGGTGGAGTTCCCAGTACGAACATAGCTCGTATCGTCCCAAGACTACCAAACTCGTCAGCTAATTATTGAGGAGGGCAATCTATATGGACCCATCCGTACGAGCCACAACCAGCATACTTACACCGATAACACTCGCCAACCTAAGCCACAACTCAAGAGTTCCTCGTATTCATCCGCCATCCCGAGCCACAACTCAAGGAATACCACGTGCTTAACCCCTATCTTGAGCCACAACTCAAGGGATACGTTCTGAGCCACAACTCAAGGAACACCAACAAGCTGACCTTTAAGATATCCTAGAAGCCTTGTAGACCACGCACACCAAAGTAAGCATTACCAATTCCGCTACAGCAACATCGCCTAGCGCAAATAACAATGAGCTAGGTGTTAGAAATATTTTAATATAATTTAAAAAAATAAATAATTCAAATAAAAAACTTACTGTTACTGAAGTTTTTATAGACCTTTAATTTATAGGTTAATGGTTTTTATGACTAATGGCTATATTCTTATTACTATTTACTTCTTTGTCTCCATTTTCTACCTATAAATACCACCTAGGTGCATGGGAAAAGACATAAAAACAAAGACAACAAACATTAGAGTTTTCTCTGAAATATTCTTCTTTTCTTCTCTATATTATCTTTAAGTGTTCATAAGGTTCAGAGATCCTTCGTTGCACTCGATCGATCTAACGGGTTGTTGTATCTTAGGAGAGAAACGCATATGATTTGAAACACATATGAGTGTGTATTTGTTTAGCCCTGTGCAGTAGGGGCGTTTTCTCTCTAAGGATAGCGCTATGCATGCCTCAACCCAGGATATTTCTACTTCTTACCTTTTATATATTATTTATTATTGTTATTATAATTGTTGATCTTTGATTAAAATTCATTGTTTATATATTGTCTTAGTATTATTATTGGTTTAATAATAATTATTATTATTATGTTATTTTATATTTTTATTATTATTAGTATTACTTTAGTAATCTTTTCTAACATTCTTAGAGAGAAAAATTATTTTTTTTATTTTTTTATTTTTTGATTACTCATCTATATTCATTTCTAAAATTAAAAACAATATAGAGCTGAAGACTGAAAAACACATTTTATGAACTAATGTGTTTCTTATGGTTATAATTAAATCAGTTTCAACTAAGCCTAAAAATTGATGTGTATAATTATTTCTATTTCTATTGGTAACAATAATTGAAATTATGGATAAATGATATTCTTGCTCATTGAATAATTTTTTGTGATGTCTATAGCTAATGTTTATGTTGTTATATTAATTTATGCTTTAATATTGTCTATTCTTACCATTCATAAAGATGTTCTATATAATGTATATATTTTAAGTGTTTTGTATGAAAATAATTGTGAAATGTTTGCCATACTAAAAATATTATTGAGTTGTGAAACTTTGCATTTGCAAGGAAAAAAAATTATCTTGATATTGATATGAAAAAAGAAAAGACCGATGATAAATATAATTTTTATCAAATTTATGAATTCAAAATTATTGTTTATGACATGAAATTAAAATGAATTATTTTAATTGATATCATGTTTAAGATTATGTAAATGCTGATATCAAAAATTGAAGGGATAGTCAAGTAAAAATTAAACTTGTCTTCTAGATGTTTTTTAAAATGTTTTTCATGTTTCTGAATTTAGAAACTTTCTTGTGCTCAACAAGGTTATGAAATGGTTTTCAAGTGCAATAAGATTATTATTTCTAGACATGTCTTTTGGTTGATAAATGATATATTTGTGATGGTTTGTTTGAGATAAGGACCTTTATCTTATAATAAAATATTTAGTAGTTTTTCTTTAATTATCACATATGTTGAAAGTATTGATATATGACATGCTATTATTATAATTGTTGAGAAGTTTGGTTAGAGATCATTCAAATTATGAAATTTTGAGGTACAAAATTAATTAAATAGATAAATGATGATATGTGTCTTTACAAATGAGTGTTTTTATGTAAAATTCATGGTATAATTCATTAAGCAACATTTTCATATGGTGTTAATCTAATGGTGCAGCGAAAGAAAAAAATGCTTTTATTTGATATGGTAAATGTTATGCTTCAAGTTCTAGTTTGCCTAACATTATATTAATGAAATTTTATATCTTACTTACCATATTTTGAACACAAAAGATTGAGATAAAACTTTTTATGAGTTATGAAAGAAAAAAGAACCACATTAAAAATATTTCAAAGTGTGGGGGTGTCTTGTAAAGGTTAATATGCCTTTTAATGAAGAAAAAAAAATCTTTGGTTATTTATACGGATAAATATTTAGAGATGTTTCCTTCAAATAATAAATTGACTAAATTTGTTTATAATACCTCGAGAACTATTTTGCCATCTAGTGTAATATTATTTGTGTTTCTTATATTATGGCAATATGTCCAATTTCTTGAGATTATTGAATGATATTTTTAATGTAAATTGGATATTGATTTTGGTGGCGCAAAATCACCTATTGGTTATGGCTATGTTTTAACCTTGGATGGAGAGGCACTATCATGGAAATATGTTAAGAAGTTGTTGTTCTATCATGATCTATTATGCAAGCATAAATTATTCCTTTGTTCAAAGCATCCTGACAATCAAATTGTTATATTTAAAGTTTCTAGTAAAAATGTCAACAAAAAATTGACATATTAGAATGAGAGACAAATGTATTAGAAACTTAATTACTCATGGTTATCTCTCTTGACTTTGTCAGGTCAAAAAGAAATATTGCAGATCTGCTTATCAAAGAGTTGATGCATCAACAACAAGTATTTAAGTCGTCGAGGGGAATGAGACTATAGCCCATAAATTAGTTGCAACAATGGACACCCATCTCCACATGAATGGCGATCCCATGGATTGGAGTTAATGGGTAACAACGAAGTTGTTGTTGACTAAAGTACACCAAATAATTTGATTAAATTTTATATCTCATTCCTATGGTGAGGTGTACTATAAATTGTGGCAATAATTAGGTTGAGGTATATGCATTGTTATGCTTATATATTATTTTATAAAATACCTCTAAATAAACCTAATGACAATTATTGTAGGGGTGTGAGTCACAAACCACCCTTTGAGGGTTTACCTAGTGAGTGTGATGGTGGGGCCGCCATTGTGAGACATGGGCAAGTCTCTAAGTGACACTCATGAAACAAGATACATGCGCAAGGCCGTAACGTGCACCCACTGACTAGAATCTATAATGAACACCGATATTGTATGTGTTATTTACTAAAACCTGGTCACATGGTATGTAGTTCAAGACAATCAAGTCTCTGCATTTTCTCGGGTGGAAGTTTATAAGCACTAGGTGTAAGGGTCAGACCCGGAAGGTTCCTTACGCTGAACTACAATATTTTGTTTTAAAAGATAATATATTTTGTTTTATTTTATTTTTTTAAATTATGTGGGGGGTTGTTAGAAATATTTTAATATAATTTAAAAAAATAAATAATTAAAATAAAAAACTTACTGTTACTGAAGTTTTTATAGACCTTTAATTTATGGGTTAATGGTTTTTATGACTAACGGCTATATTCTTATTACTATTTACTTCTTTGTCTCCATTTTCTACCTATAAATGCCACCTAGGTGCATGGGGAAAGACACAACAACAAAGACAACAAACATTACAGTTTTCTCTGAAATATTCTTCTTTTCTTCTCTATATTATCTTTAAGACAATGGTGTTCATAAGGTTCGAAGATCCTTCGCTGCACTCGATCGATCTGACGAGTTGTTGTATCTTGGGAGAGAAACACATATGATTTAAAACACATATGAGTGTGTATTTGTTTAGCCCTGTGCAGTAGGGGCGTTTTCTCTCTAAGGATAGCGCTATGCGTGCCTCAACCCAGGATATTTCTACTTCTTACCTTTTATCTATTATTTATTATTGTTATTATAATTGTTGATCTCTGATTAAAATTCATTGTTTTATATATTGTCTTAGTATTATTATTGGTTTAATAATTATTATTATTATGTTATTTTATATTTTTATTATTATTAGTATTATTTGAGTAATCTTTTTCTAACACTAGGCACTACACGCTCCAGATCGCTTGGTGGGGGACACGTACCACCAGGCGCCACGCGCCTCTGTAGCCCACTGTCCTACGGTTACCACCTGGTGATTCGACCATCGTCACCAAGTGCCATGCCCTCTAGTTCTTCTTGGATCTGCAGCTATTGCTTGGCGGATCTCGTTCTGCCACCAAGCGCTGCACTAGTACAGCGATGATTACTGGTTTAGGTCCTCCAACTCTAATGACCCAATTTTAATAGATACCAGTACCCACTATGAACTTCACTAAGTGGATTACATTATTTCTTATGCATATGGCTAGCTACTAATGTACCTACGTTCATTTAGGTTCCCCAAGTAAAGCATTCCCATTCTTAGACTTCCTTAAGTTCAACACTTGGAGTTCACAATCTGCCATTATTGATCATAATACTATTTAGTATGATCCATCTTTTACCCTAAGTAGTACATATGTCTCTACTAGTCATGACTTCACTTCTCCCTTTTTATAGCTTACGTACATATAAAAGCCAAATTCCCATCTTATAATCCTATCTCAACTAACCTCATGCATTTACTATGGCATCCAAACAAGGCACGTCATAATCCTGTATTTTAATAAAACCAATTTATGCATCACACTAGTATCTCAACACCTCTTATTTTCTTTTAGTCTCATATACTTAACCCAACATAACCTATCTACAATTTAGGTGGTTTCAATTCACATGCTTATGATCCATTGACCCCATGTTCCATCATCTTGAGCCAATTCCTCACAGAAAAATCCCCAAATCCTTAAAATCCTCTCAGCCACGCAGAGTTGCATTATGTTGCGTTGGCGCCTAACGGCAAGTCCCGTGCCGCCAGGCGGTGCATGAAATCTAGGAAAAATTCTAGAATTTCCATTACACCTGCGAACCTCCGCAAATAATATGCTACCAATGGTACCTATTCTTCCACCTAAGTTAATTTCACAGCTTATCCCCGCAATTCCAACATCAGTCGTCATAAATCCCCCAATTTGTTAAACCCTAAAAGGGGTTCATAAGAATTCATCCAATTTATCCTCCAATTCCACGAACTTCAAAGATATATGACGTCTAGCCATTCAGAAACAATCAGAACTAGACTTCTCCTCGATCAGAATCCTCCCAGAACACAGAAAACATCAAAATCGAGTCAATCTGACTCGCGTCGCCTAACGAGTGTTTATCACCGCCAAGTATTTCAACCAAAAACCCAGAATCTAGGTTGCAGCCATGTGTCGCCTAGCGGCCAAGGATGTGTCGCCAGGCGGTTCCTTTTCAGGAACCCAAAAACCAGTCCAAAATGATGTGTCGCCTGATGGTGGTTCATCACCCACTAGGTGGTTTCTGGAGAAAGTCGAGAAACACGAAAATCACACGAAATAGGCAGAATATTTACATCCAATTCATCATACATCGGACACAATTAATGACACGAATAAAAATAACGGAGTCCAACTCCTCTAACCTAGTTTCCTTGCAAAAATCTTGAGAATTCCAAGTCCCTCTTGATGTTTTCATGTCCCTTCACATTCATGCCAAAGGGAAGTTTGGCAAAAAGAATGTTTAGTTTAGGTTCACCAAGGTTCGAACCCATACCTTGCCAAAGTTAAGTCAATGCATAACCATTCAACAAATTCATGTTTCGTGATAATTCATATAATCCTATGATTATATTGTCACTTAACATGATCAAGTATATTATCAAAAATAATAATAAATTAAATAACACACAATTGACATACATAAGACTCGAACCCAAGTCCTTTCACACAAATAAGTACTCTCAACCATTTGAGCTAATACTTTTCCACATTATACAAGTCAAAATTAAATGACATAAAGGCTCTCACTACCCGCATTTATTATTTATTTATTTAATTAAATTCCACGGGTCTTACACTCCCTAGCAACGAGAAGCCTTCACATCAAGATATATGTCACTCATGTCGGCTTGTATACAAGTGAAGATGCCATTATGTGCAAGGCCTTCCCCACCACCCTTAAAGGGCCAGCCATGGAATGGTTTACATCCCTCTCCCATACTCTATAGATTGTTTCAACACCCTATCCAATATCTTCACTACCTAGTTTCAGGTAGTCGTCCTTATTAGACCACCCTGTTGTCCCTCCACAACGTCAAGTAAGAAAGAGACGAGACGTTAAGGACCTTTATCGACCGGTTTAGCAAGGTGACCCTCCGAGTCAAAAACCTAACACAAGATGTGATCCTCTAGTGCATGGCCTTAGCCCTTAAACCTGGACCATTCGCAAATAACATCTACCTTCGACCTCTTGTCATCATGCATGAACTTAAGCTACGAGCGGCAAATTACATACGTATGGAAGAAATGAAGATATTGCGAACGAAGTTTTGCATTGACCTACAACCTGTTGAAAGAAAAACAGAAAAAGTGTTCCAAAGAGGGAATCCTAGGCCCAGAGAACCTAGGCCACCATGATATTTGCAGCACGTGCCCCTAAGCGCCCTCACGCTCACATATCCTCAATGAAACCCTACAAACAGACCTCATTCCCCCCTCGCAAAACTCTTAACCCGCCAACCATTGATATGATCAAATATTGCAAGTACCACCACAATAATGGGCACACAACAGACAAATCTAATGTGTTGCAAGATAAGATTGAAGAGCTAATACGATTTGGGCACCTCAAACAGTTTGTAAAAAGATAAGGAGAAAGCAGCTCTCGGCCAATGTATAACCGTAATATAGACGCAGGCCACCAACGAGATCAAAGTGGCAGAAAAGACAAACAGAGAGAACATCCTCCGGCACAGACTGATATCAACCCGTCTAATTGACCCTTGTTGTGCGACACTGTAAACACTATGTCAAGCGGCTTTGCGGTAAGAGAAGCAACCGTGTCAGCTAGAAAAAGGCACCTTAGAAGCATTCAATCTGTCGATGCGGTAACCCGCACACATAGACACCAGAGGATGCCTCCCATCACGTTCACAGATGCAGATTTCCAAGACGTAGACCAGGAGCAAGATGACCCAATGGTTATAACTATAGAGCTCGAGAACTTCGTTGTTAAAAAAGTATTAGTGGATCAAGGAAGCTCTGTAGACATTCTCTACTGGGCAACATACCAGAAGTTATAACTGCCTATCGAGACCATGATCCCTCATGATGAACCCATATACAAAATTTCCAGAGAGATGGTATACACACGCGGATACATTGACCTATACACAGTATTCTGTGAAGAAAGTCAATCGAAAACCATTCCTATTTGATTCCTAGTAGTCGAAGCATGTACATCCTATAACATGCGAAGATGCAGGCTAGCTTGGGGTTTTGAAAGAACTATATTTTTAATACTTTTATTTTAAGTTGGTTTTAGATTTCGAACTTATAATAGATTATTGCGAATAATTGGTTTTGTTTTTGACAGTCTTTAAATATTTGAATTTTTTCCATGTTGAAAATGTTATCAATGTTTTATTTTAATTATATTTTAATGTACTAAGTGATGTCCGCTTAGGGTGTTACAAAAATCAACAAAGGCACAATCAGTAAGTACATTATCAAAATAGACAACCATTCCAACAAGATAGATTGAACAAATATGAGTATGCTCTGGCCTAATTCATTCAAGTTACAACAACCACTCAAAAGAACACAAAAATATCCATCATAAATCTGGAAGTGCAAGTTGGCCAAATAGCAAAGCAACATGTTGATCAACAAGAAAGCCAATTTTTAGCCAACACTCACATAAATCGTAAGGAGCATTGCAAGTCTATCACAACTAGGCAAGGTATTGTGATAGGAAAGGGAATTGGAGACCACTTGAGTGGAGAAAATGAAAAATAAAAAGGGGAAAGAATAAGTCTGAATCAAAATAAGGAGGAAATGGAATTGAGCGAAAAAATAGAGATGAGCAATGAAGGTTATGAAAAAATGTAGAAAAATATGTATTAGATGTAAATACTAGAGTAGATAAAAAAATAGAAAATGAAAAAGAAAAGGAAAAGAAAGAGGGGGAGAGAAGAGGAAGAAGAAAGAAAGATGTTGAGATAGAAAACCCCCTGTGACAAGTTTTCCTTACCCCAATGGACAACAGAGAAAGGAAGGAAAGGCAATTCAAGAGATTCTTAGATATGATCAAAAGGTTACATATCAATATACCTTTCATAGAGGCAATGGAGCAAATTCATAGATATGCCAAATTCATGAAGGATCTTCTCACAAAGAAAAACAGAATCCAAGAGAAGGAGACTATAGAATTGGAAGTTGGTTGTAGTGCCATTATTCAAAAGTTCATGCCTAAAAAATCTAGTGACCAGGAAGTTTCATGTTGCCAATAACTATTAGCAACTTAACATTGGGCAAGGCATTGCTAGACCTTGGAGCAAGTATCAATTTAATGTCTTTATCTAGAGTTGTCAAAATGGGTAACCCGACCTGACTCGGCTCGACCCACCATGAGTTGATGATTTAGTGAGCCAATCCAACCCGACTCACATTTTATCGAGCCAGAAAAATTCAAACCCGGCCGGGCCCACCACGGGTTAGCGGATTAAACGGGTTGGCTCACGGGTCCATTTAATTAAAAAATATATAATTTTTTTCAGTCAAAACTAAATTGTAATTCTAATTAAAATCTAAATAAACTAAATTGTAATCCAAATACAAACCAAAATAAAAAAATACAAATTATTTATGTGTTGGCTAAAAAAAAACAACCTAACATAACTCAAATGTAAAGTCCAACTTAATAAAAATCACTTGTATGACCCTTTTATTTGCAAGTTGGTGAGCCAACCCAGCTCACCACAGGTTCAACTCAGATGAGTCAGGTTCTAGATGAGCCGGGTCAAAAATCAACCCGTATTGAAATTTGTAAAAAAATTTCTACCCAACCCGGCCCGAACCCCTGGTGAGCCGGGTTGGCTCGCAGATTGCAACCCATTTTGACAGCTCTATCTTTGTCCATGCTAAATAGAATTGGAGATGTAGAGGTTCAGCCAACCAGAATGACACTTCAATTGGCTCATAGATCAATCAAATATTCATACGAAATAGTAGAAGACTTGCTACTTGATGAGTTCATATATTTTTCCTCATTTAATGTTTAATTTTGGGTATTTAATTGAATTTTTGCAATTAAGGGTTAATTTAATTTGAATTTGTGATTATTGGATTTATTTAGCTCGTATGATAAAAATGACATAAAAAGTTATTTTAGTTACATAAAATATTATTGGATATTCTAACCTTAATGCGGCTAAAATTTAATTTGGGTCATTAAAAGTGTGAATTTAAAAATGTTCTGAGTTACAAGTTAAGTCTAAAATTAGTAAATTCTGGAAAGAAATAATTCAAGAGTTAAATGTACTCACAGTTTTTATTTTACACACTCCTTTAGGTAGACCACCCAAAAACATGTTCCGCACCCCTATTTTTTACTAAGTTACAGCCCTCCTACTACTTTAACCCAATTCAATTAGATCATGCCATGTGACAATCTTCACCTTTCAAATATGGTCAGCCATATGCCACCACGTGACACTATCCAACATTATCAAAATTGGCCAATTAGAACATGCCACATCATCCACCTTCTCCATTCTCACTATCATGCAAACCCTAGCCACCATCTTCTTCTCCGTGCAGCCATAGTCGTCGGAGCAACACCGCCCACGTCCACGATGCAGATCTGTACAGGCGTCGTTTGAGCACCACCACCATGACAGCAGCAATCGTGAAACCTCCATGGCAGCACACGCAAGGCATCTTCTCCACTGTAGCGTTTAACCTCGCACCACATCTTCATAAGCATAACCACCGTGACGCATAAATGAGCAGCACCGCAAGCACCAGCAACACAGATCTGCACTATTGAAGCTTGCAGAAAATCGTAAAGCCGAAAAAACGTGAGAGGTTCTGAATCACGTTGAACCAGGGACGAAATCAGATTAACGCTGCCCCCAACAAAACGCAAATCTGATAGAAGCAAATCTTGCGCGAACTAGATTTGTGTGTTCTTTAATGTTGGAGATCCAACTCGCGCAACCTTCGAGCGAACCAGTCTGCACCAACGCGAGAATGAGACCACTGCTTGGTCGCTTCAACGATTCCACGAGTTCCACCATCTTCACCGCCAGATGTAGATCAAAGCCAGAAAACAAGAACCAAAGCCGTGAAACAGCACCACACACGTCAAAGTCGCGCCACCCACGAAGCCTCCGCAGCCAACGTCGTTCAACCCAAATGCAGCAAGCACCACTCGGCAGAAACCATCGTTAGGTAAAGAGAGATCTCTGCCACGTGGCAGCCTTTAGATAGATAATGGCTAAAACTGGTCAAACTAGTCAATTCTGGAAAAATTCCAATCAAAGTTAAATAATCAAACAATAATGGTAGATTGATAATTTGACAAAAATTAAGTTGTTGAATAATTAATTAAATTATTTTTGGTATACCTCAAATTATTATCAATAGAGAAAATCTTTTAAATATTTTAATAACCGATAAAATCTGTTAATTATTTGAGAGATTTTATATCAAAAGATAAAACATTTTAACAACAGAAAATATTAAGATTCAAGTCCAATCAAGGTCAATATTAAGAGACCCAAGGGAGTAAAAGATAGACACTTAGCAGCTCTTTGATTTTGGCAGCTACCATCCACCACATCTCTCATTTTTTCATCCTTTTTATTTTTTCTCTCATTCATTATTTATCATGTATTTCATCCAATCTATAGACAACTAAGCTTTTAAGGTTGATTTCACTGGATTCTAAAGTTAGATGCAGGGGCGGATGTTTATTGGGGGCACAGAGGGGCCATGCCCCTCCTCCCAACATTTTGAAATTTTTTTAATTATATATATATATATATATAATATTAAAAATTTATTGATTTTTTTAAATTATAGGTAATATATTTTAAAAATTGATGAAAATTAAATTGTGTATTTTTTTATATCTTTTATAAAGCACAATATTTAATGTTAATAGATAATAAAAAATAAAAATATTTAGGTTTAATTTCTCTTTTGTTTTCTGTTTTTGTCAAAAAATTGACACTAGGATTATATTAATCACATCAACAAAACAAATAATTCATATTAAGAGTTTCAATTTTAATGAAAGAAGCATCGACATGTTTCAATAAATTTAAAAGACCAAATTGCATTAGTTTTTCAAAAAATCATGACTAAATTGAGACTAAAAAGATTTGGAGGGCCACCTTAATATTTTTAAATGGAAACATAAATCAAAAGAGCACTTAAACCAAATATTTATTAAGATAATTTTTATTTTCCTTCTTATTGTCTTTTTATTTTTTCATAAATTGTAATAATCTCTCACTCTCCTATATTTTCTTTTTGTTTTTTAAGAAAAAAAAGTTAGACAAAAACTCATTATTTTTGCTTTCATTTCTCATTTATCCTCTTCTTTTCTTGTCTCTTGTCTCACTTGATAATGAAAACATTTTTTTATCTCATTAGCTTTTTGTCTATTATTTTTTATGAATATAGAAAAAAAATGTATCATGTATTTTTTTATAATTAATTTTTAATTGTGACTTAACTATAATATATTTTTTTCAATAATTATGTGCCTCAATTTTTTATTAAATTATGATAAATTATTTTTTAATATTATATACAAAAAAGTATATTGATAAAGAATGAAAGAATGAATTCATTATTAAAAAGTGATAACAAAAAAAACTATTGATGAAAACAAGATAGATTATACTTCTTCACATATTTTGAAACAATATACGAATGATCAAATTATTTAATAGATAAGCCATTTTTTGAAGCATTATACTAATGATGAAATATAATGATCTCAAAATTATATTACTTTGGCCCTCCAACATTTTTAGTCAAGATCCGCCACTGGTTAGATGAATTAATGTGTTTGTTCATTTGATTCTTGTTGAGATTTATTTTCATCTATGTCTTTTGGTTCTTAATCTAGTAAAAGTAATGATTTTTAAATCTATATAACATAACAATCATATGAGTCGAAGGGTTTTTAAATTTTAATTGAGAAGTTACTTTGGTTAATTTTGGAAACTTTCATATGATTGAATGAGTTTTTGCTAATAATTGAGAAGTTACTTTGATTAAAGGTGAAAACTTAGACTAGAATTAATCAATAAGTTACTTTGATTAATTAGCTTTTTATTACATATAAGGGGTAAAAGAATAGAAATGATTAGGCATAGTAACATTTAATTGAGAATTTACTTTGGTTAAATTTTCTACGACTAATCTATAAAGTTCTTGTTTTTGATTAAGAAGTTACTTTGGTTAAAAGTAAGGACGTCAACAAATTAATTGAGAAGTTACATTGATTAATTTGAAATCTTAGACAAGAAATCAATAACTATAATCTCTAGGAAACTGATGATGAACCTATTTTGAAAAAGTAGTGGAATTGACCTATTTACTATTATTGTGTTTACAACCTTTTATTTACATGTCATTTATTCTTTGCATATCAAAACCTCATCTCTTCATATTTACTAGTTTTAATTGCATTAGGATAGATTATTATAAAACTCAAATATTTGAAATCAATTTCGTAGTCATTGGGAGACGACTCAGGATTAGCTTAACCCTATCTAATTTGTTCACTACTAACTTGGCAATACTAAAGTTGTTATAGTTAAGTAGTGGTAATTTGATCGCTTCACGACAACATTATCACTGGTCAAGGTAGATAGATTCTACTTTCACCAATGCAGGAAAGGGTTTCTGCCGCGGTTATTTTGGTCATTTAGCCATGGTTTAAGACCCGAGGCATATCTAGTCGAGGTAAAAAAGGTTCACCTTTCTGCATCGGTTCTTACCCGAGGCATATCTCATCATTACTGCCTCGATTCTGATACCAACTAAGGCATAAAATGCGTTAAAAATTAAAAAGAAATTCAGAAATGGATGAAACCTGCAAGAACATGAGCAAGCACAATATGTGAGCCTCACTGGAAAACGCCTCCATCACCATTCACAGATCTCCTTGCGTTTCAACCACCATCAACGGAAACCAGTTCGCAAAACATCACCATGGTCATCGTCGTCAGCCTATAGCTGAAAAACGCGAGTATTTACCCACCACCTCGCGCATCCAAAATCTTGTGCCAACAACCATTCAATCAACCACTATTCACAGTTCACCTACACCAAAATGTGAGGAAACACAACAAGACAAACCCCAACCTTACAGGAAAAGCACCCAACAAAATGGATTCAAATCGCAAAATGAAAATGCAAAAAATACCCCAATGTGCGGACAAAGGTGGCGCAGCTGTTGTTCTCGTCGGAGGAGGCACAACGCCGGCAGCAGCCAGAGAAGGCAGGCACGACGGTGGATCTACGATGGTGGGTCACGGGACTAAACAAAGAAGATGAGATTTCGCGCACTAAAGATTGTTTTCGTGCACAAGGAAAAAGATGGATATGTTTATTGATTTAAGGATATTTAACCCACATTCTGCCTTGGTTCATTTGAAAACCGAAGCATATCAACATCAACATATTCTGCCTCGAATCCCAACACTCGAGGCCATAGAGTCCAAAAAAAGAAAAAAATATTTAGTAGGCCACTTTACTGCCTCTGGTGAGTAAAAATCGAGGCATAAACTGACTTTACTGCCTCGGGTCAGTAAAAACCGAGGCATAAAGCTTTTGTTTTAAATTCAAAAATTCCAAGTGCGGAGAGGGGGACAAAATTTGAAGAGGCTTTAGGCCTTGTGTGCCTCAGAACCGAGACATAAGATAGGTTTCTGCCTCGAGTCAATTGATAACCGAGACATATAGCATTGCATAAATTACAAAACTGCCACCGCTTATTTATTTGTCTCGTTTCTGCTATAACCAAGGCATAAAGCCCGAGTTAGAAAGTCCAAAGTGCACTAGTGTTTCCAGTAGATTTTGTGGTTGTGGATATGGAGGATGATTCAGAAGTACCTCTCATCCTAGGAAAGCCCTTCATGATAATAGTTAAAGTCATCATTAATGTTGACAATGGCAAATTGAAAGTGAGAGTCCAGGATGAGGAGGTCATATTTAATGTGTTTGAAGCAATAAAACATCCTAATGACGAGAAGGATTGCTTTAGAATGGATATTCACTTGATGAAGTGTGCTTCGAATTTAAAAAGCAAGCTGCAATAGTAGACCCCTTTGAAAAAGTTTTAAAAATTCAATTAGAAGGATGGATTGTTAAGCAAGAGGAGGGAGTTCAAAAGTGCTAAAGGATCTAAATCAAACCAAAGAAGTTTCCTTTTTCGCAACCCCAATATTGGAGCTTAAGCCCAAAAATGAAAAACAAGAGCAGCAGCCAAAATTGGAGTTAAAGTAGCTTCCATGCCATCTTAAATATGTTTTAGGGTTTAGGGTTTAGGGTTTAAAGATAGTGACCAACCAGTGATTCTGAGCAATAAAATCACAAGTGAAGAAGAAAGAAAGTTAGTGGAAGTGTTGAAGGCCAACAAGGGTGCAATAGGCTGGACCTTATCTAACTTGAAAAGTATTAGTCCATCGTATTGTATGCACAAAATCTTGATGAAGGAAGAGTACAAACCTATGGCTCAACCCCTAAGATGTCTCAACCCCATTATGAAGGAAGTGGTAAGAAAGGAAGTGATAAAATTACTTAAAGCTGGAATGATATATCCAATATCATATAGTGTTTGGATAAACCCTGTGTAAGTTATTCCTAAGAAATGTGGGATGACAGTGATCCAAAATGAGAATATTGAACTTATTCCCACAAGGACAATGATAGTATGGAGAATGTGCACTAACTATAGGAAATTGAACCAAGCCACTAGAAAAGATCACTTCCCACTTTTATTTGTAGATCGAATGTTGGAGAGACTTGTTGGACAAACATTTTATTGCTTCTTAGATGGACACTCAAACTATAATCAAATCATAGTGGATCTATTGGACTAGGAGAAAACAACATTTACTTGTCCATTTGGAATCTTTGCATACAGAAAAATGTCATTTGGCTTGTGCAATGCTCCAACAACTTTCTGAAGGTGTATGCTATCTATCTTCTCATATTAAATTTAGAAAAACATTGAGGTATTCATGGATGATTTCTTATCTTTTGTTGATCCTTTGGTGATTGCCTTGAAAACCTCAATGTGGTATTGAGAATATGTGTCGAAACACATTTAGTCTTAAATTGGGAAAAATGTCATTTCATGGTGAAAGAAGGAATTGTCCTTGGTCACAAAATTTCAGAAAAAGGAATAGATGTTGATCCAGCCAAGGTGGAATTAATAGCAAAACTTCCACCACCTACCAATATTAAAGGAATCAGAAGTTTATCAAGGGTGCTAGATTCTATAGGAGGTTCATCAAAGATTTTTCAAACATTGCCAAACCTCTAAGGAATCTCTTGATCAAGGATACAAAATTTAATTTTGATGAAGAATGTGAAGAAGTCTTTGCTACGCTCAAGAACAAATTGAGCTTAGCACAAATAATCACTACACTAGACTGGAATCTCAACTTTGAAATGATGTGTGATGCAAGTGATTATGTTGTTGGAGCTGTCTTGGGACAAATGAAGAATAAACAATTTCATGTCATTCACTATGTTAGTAAAGTGCTTAATGATGCTCAAAGTAGTTATGCAACAACAGAAAAAAGAGATTCTAGCCATTGCCTTTGGATTAGAAAAGTTTAAAACTTATCTCATTGGTTTTATAATCACAGTTTTCACTGAACATGCAACAATCAAATACTTTCTCAGAAAACCCGACTCCAAACTAGGCTGATTATGACACCCCAACTAAAAATTGGTGCTACTAGATGTTCTTTACTTGTCTAATGTATTATTTACTTATGTAATGGAAATTAATTTGTATTATTTTAACAAATACTAGAATAAAAAAATACATCAGTCGAATGTATCATTTGTTAAACATACATGCTATTTATGCGAATAAAATGTTAACATACATATAGGTGTTTGTCACAACCGGAATCGCGACGGGACGACAAACAAAAAAAGAAAACGAGTTTAGAAAGAGATTTGGAGTTGCCACCATAGTTATTTCTGGAAAACTATGGAAAACCATAAAAATAAACCAAGTCTGTGAAAAACCAGATTTTTGGATCCGAGAGTCGGTTACGCGTAGGGAAAGTGTTAGCACCCTACAACGTCCGCCCGAAAGTGGTACCTTTAATTAAAAATGCAAAGTCATGTGGTTTTCAAAATATCAATTTTCCCCAAAAATAATAAGATAAATAATACTAAAAAGAAACAAAAATATTTTTTTGAGTTTTGGGCCCGACAAGGATTGACCTTGGTCTTGCGTATTCTCATTTAAAGTGAGAAATCAAGGTTACGTAATTCCTGAAAACATATTCAAAAAGTTTTTTTCTGAAAATGATTCGATTTTTTTTCAAGTGAACCTAACATAGTTCTTAAAAAAATGACCTTTTCTGTTTGAAAATATTGATATTTTTATATTTTGAAAATTTTGTATTTTTTGGTGTTTTTGAATTACTTGAAAATATGTGTCATACGACGCAAGCAGTCAGACAAACACTAAGAGAAAGAAAACTATTTTTGGTATTTTTGAAAATGAGTGTCACACGGTACGGGCGACCGGACAGACACAATAAAGCAAAAGAGAACATTTTTCATTTTTTAGATTTTAGATTTTTGTATTTTTTATAATTCAAAATATTTTTATTTTCTCTTTTTTTTTAGAAAAAAATTGTATAACAAAAAAGGATAAAAGTGAAAAAAACAACAATAGTAGGGTGCATGAGTAATATGTGAGGTGCATGAAATAAACATAAAACACAGACCCAAAAATGAGAAACAAAGACATAGGGGGTGTGAAACTATCACATGTGGGAGGTGCACGAAGTAAGCAGGTAGGGTGCATGAAGTAAATGTGAGGGTGCAGCGAGTAATACATAAACATATGCCCAAAAATGAGAAACAAAGACATAAGGGGTGCGAGACTATCACATATGGGAGGCGCACGAAGTAAGCAGGTGGGGTGCGTGAAGTAAATGTGAGGGTGCAGCGAGTAATACATAAACTCAGGCTCAAAAATGAGAAACAAAGACATAGAGGGTGCGAGTTATCAAAATATGGAGATGTATGAAGTGAAAACAGGGATGCAGAGATTAAGATGGGGAGCACGAAGAAAACAAATCCAAATTTAAAAAAAAAACCTAATTAAAACTAAAACTCCTCTTTTATCTGGCAGCTTCTTCCTCCTCATCTCCGCACACCACATCTCAAGCGCTAGGTGTTGCCACTGCACATCCCACGGCTGGCGAGACACGCCGCCGTCGACGCTAGCAACAACTGGAGGTGTCGCCACCGAGAACCCAACTCTCGAATCGCCTCTTTTCTTGCTTCTTCTTCCTCGCGTGACCACATGACAACACCACTTCCCTTCACGGCCGCAAAGCCCTGCTTGCTGAAGACTGTGTCAATGGTTATAGCCGTCGCCGACATCCACGTCAGTGCCCATTCATCTCCAACCCTTGACTCTCCTCTTCCGCGAGAGAGAAAGGTGTCATACACGTTGTCGCTCATCACCACCATGCAAGCCACCGTGATTGGATCTGCAAGTACCACCACAACCAACCTTCTGGCCGCCGCGACCTGGACTGCTGCCACGATGCCATTGCCGCTTGCAGAGAACACTACTGGAGATGCCAGTTGCCACGGATTTCCCCCTTTCTCTTCTTGCGTCGAAGTGGCTCACTTAAACACGAAACCTTGTGGCTGTCGCGACCAAGACCACCACAGTTTGATTGGTGCCGTTTGGGTATCTGTTGTTTTTTTTTTTGCATGTGTGAGGTGAAGGTGAAGGCACCAGACGACTCACTAGTGATGGAGATGTTTTCGTTTTGTGATTTGTGTATGATGATTGGTGGTTGAGAGAAGGATGTATTTGGGTTTCTCTCGGAGCTCTCTTTGTGCTAGCGGTCTTGAGTTTTATTCAAGTCTTTGGTTCCTTGCTCGAGCTGTTTTCTCCTTTCTCTTGTAATAAAAAAAATCCTCCTAAAATGTGTATTTAGACTCTCTTTTTGTAGTAATGTTTCCTTGTGTTTGTTTTTCAATTTGATTCCCCTCCATATGTATGGTTCATCATGAATTCCCCGGGTAGAGGCCAATAAAAATCCAACTTAAAGTCCCTGATCCCCTGTATTTCTTGAGCCGTCCGAGAGTGGAAAGGGTGGTTGATTCCTACAACTTAGCCACCCTATCTCCAATCCACCATAGACACTAGCTTTCCATTGATCTCTACGATCTTCTCTCTCTTATTATTATTTTTAATTTTTTTTCTATTTTTGTCTTAAATAATAAAAAGTAACAAATAAATATGAAGAAAATTGTAAATAAAATAAAATAAGAATAAGAATAAGAATAAAACGAAATAAAAATAAAATAAAAGTAAACTAAGATGAAATGACAAAACAAAATAAAAATAAAATAAGATAAGAAGGAAAAAAAAGAAATAAAAAAAAACAGTATAACCCAGACAAAATTGGGTGTTGATAGTGTTTTTAATAGAAGTCTGTTTATACTTTTATAACCAACTAAAGATACTTCTTAGTTTGAAATACTTTACAAATAAGTTACACTATATATGTTGTAGCTTTAACAGAACCTAGAGTTACATGAAAAGTTAAGCTAGACAATCATGTTAGGTCTCCATTTTCTTCCTCTAAAAAATAAAGTGAGGGTGAGTCTTTCCCTTAACTCCAAAACTTCATCATAACATTTCAAAACTTGGTTATTTGAATAAAATTGTAGTTCAATGAAACAAATTTACAAAAGTTTAAATCTTCATAATATCATGAAAACATAACTAACCATGCTAAAAATATCAAAATCAAGTTAATCAATAAAATAATCATTTTATTATGTTTTGAATCTAGAATATCAAAATCCTCATTATCAATCTTTTAATAATCATATTCGTATAATTCTAAGTTTCAACTTATTAGTATATTCATCTCATATCCTTTCTTTATATACTTTAGGTTCCAAACACTGCCATTAGACTTTTCCGAATCATAATGGTCGTATGCCAATATGGATAGTGCTAGCAGCATAAACGTTCTCACAGATACAACATGTATGTTATTCCACCTTCCTGGTCTTACAGTATAGTCAAGAGGACGATCAAGAATAGATTGCGAGGCTTGTGAATTTTTTAATACTCGACTAATTGTGTACGTCAATCCATGGTATCTATATTACCACCCTCCATTCTCCTAGGTCTACCAGACCTTTCTCTAGACTTTATACCTAGTGTATCTTTGTACTATCCATACAGTCTTTCTTATTCTTTATTTTTGTACTTTGATTTATAATCATCCTTTCACATTATCTTTATAATTCTTGAGACTTTCACAAATTTTGCAAGATAACAACAACGTTTATTATCTTTCATAATTTTCAAAGTAGTCAAAACAACCAAATTAAAAAGAGTTTAAAATCAACAACCAAGCATAAATCATTCTTTCACAGTCACTTTACACAAAATTAATCAAAATAGTAATCATAATTAAAACATAATTTTCGTATAAAATCTTATAAGTAAAATAACACACTTGTTTTATTTATAACTTTTTGTGTAAAACTTCAAATAAGATGATTTTTGAACCTATCCCCAGGTTTTCATACCCAAGGAATCCATTTCTCAACATAGAATTTTAAGATAATGTATGAAAATTTCAGAATCAAGAAGACAGATTATATACTTCAAAAAAAAAAAAACTTGCTAAGATAAAGACTTTGAGATTTGAGATAGGTGATGCTAATTATACTCTAAGATAGAAATTAAGACCTCAAGGTGTTGGATTTCCTCTCCTACTTCAATTGTCTCACAAGAGTTTAGATTTCTCTTTCTCTAATTTGTAGGATTTTTTGTGAAGAAGATGTGGAAAAATGAAGTCCTATTTATAGGAAAAATCTTGGCCAAAGGGATAATGATGAATTGATGGTAGATTTATGAGATTCCTTCGTGAAGGTAAATTTATTTTGACCATATAGAGAAGCTTGGTCTAAATTCCCATTATAAGAAACTTCATGGTAATTGCAAGAAGACTTCTTGACTTTCTAGAAGACTTGTTTTTACTCCAAAGTGTAAAATTCATATCTCTTACCACACGCCTCCATTTGCAAATCCCAATGGTGAAACTAAAGCGCTATTTCTCAAGAACACCTTGAACACAATTTAGCTCGACCAAACGGTTAATGAAACTAGAATCGAATATTTACTAAAATAACTCAAAATAGGACGTAAGTGACGCTAGTTCAAACAATAAAACTATTTCTCTAACCATAAACCTCTAAATCAAAATCCAAATGGTCAAACTTAATTACTATGTGTTAAGAACTCTATATAAAAATTTTCATCCTAAGCAGTAATAAAATACTTACCAAGGTAACTCAGAAATGGACAACAAGTGGAGACCTAACTTTTACACTAAAGTGCGGGAGTTACTGCTCCTTGCATACACCTCCAATTTAAAATCCCACCAGGCATATTAAAGAACTATGTTTTAAGAATGCTCTGTAAAATTTTCAGTCTAATCACACGATTAATGAAGCATTAATCACAATTTTACTTAGGCAAGTCCAAAATAGGAAGTAGCTGACACCCAAAAAAGGGCATCATTTACTTTGTACAAAGTCCTTCCTCATAATGTATCAATTTACCTATGAAACCATAAAATTACTTCATACTAGATATTTAAACAAGAAAGTTAAATATAATTAACATATAATATAGGGTGTTACACTGATTAGGTGGATACTTCTACTGCAAGAATTTTATTGGCCTACCATTTCCAAAGATGCCCATGAAAATTGCAGAAAGTTTGACAAGCGTCAAAGAAGTGGTCCTATAACGAAAACAAATGAATTACCCCTGCAAAAGTATGCTAGAAGTGGAATTTTTTTACTGTTGGAGGATAGACTTTGTTCGACCACTACCCATGTCCAATAATCATGAGTACATCTAAGTTGTTGTGGACTATGTGTCAAAATAGGTTGAAGCCACAACTGCTCCAAAGGTTGATTCAAAAATAGTGATCAAGTTCCTAAAAAGGAACATATTTTGTAGATTTGGAACACCTAGAGTTCTCATAAGTGATGGACGAATTCACTTCTCTAATTCACAGGTTAAGAGGATGTTGGAACACTATCACGTGAAGCATAAAGTAGCAACAACCTATCACCCTCAAACCAATGGACAAGCTGAGGTTTCCAATAGGGAATTAAAAAGAATTCTGGAGAAGACAGTAGCCAATTCATGTAAATATTTGTCTGTCAAATTGGATGAAACAATATGGGCTTATAGAATAGCTTTCAAAACCCTAATTAGACTCACTCCATTTCAGTTAATCTATTGGATGCATGTCACCTACCAGTAGAGCTTGATCACAAAGCATTATGGACTCTAAAGACCCTCAATTTTGATTTAAAATTTACCAGAGATAGAAGGATATTGTAGATGCACGAATTGGAAAAACAAGGTTGCAAGCCTATAAATCTTGTAAGATTTACAAAAGTAAAGTAAAAAAGTATCATAATGGGAAGATTTAGAAAAGAGAATTCAGAAAGGGGCAACCAATTATGTTGTTCAATTCAAGGCTTATTCTTTTTCTATGAAAGCTTAGATCAAAGTGGTCAGGACCTTTCTTTGTCAAAGATGTTAGACCATATGGAGCCATAGAGATAGAAGATCCTAGAACCAATAAAAGTTGGACCGTGAATGGACAAAGATTGAAGATTTATCATGGTGGAGCTTTAAAAGAAGCGCCACATTCATAGAATTCAAGGATTAAATGAAAAAAAGGCATTGAGCTAAAAGACATTAAACAAGCACTCTTCGGAGGCACCCCAAGTTGTTTATATGTGCATAATTTTTTTTTTCAATTGATAGAATTAGGATGAATATAGTCTTAGGATTTATTGGTTGGTATATTAAGAAGAAAGAAAACAAAGTGGTTAAAACAGAGTTTTTAACTGTTTTTGGCTTGAGCCCCAAATTTTGGTGCTCAGCCACAAAACGCTGGATTTATAGAGGCAGAGTTTAAATTTTTAAAACTGGAAGATATATAAATTGTCATTCACCTCTTTAAACCCCACTACTCCCCACTCACTTTGTTCACTCTCTCAACTTCCACTCACCAAAATTCTCTCAGTTCTTTACATCAAGGATCAAAATCCTCATTTTCATTTGCATAAACAAGTATCCAAGTAGAAAATTTTGTCAATATGTTCATCATCTCCACATCATTTTTCGTCAGACTTAGGCTTCGGTCAAGCACAACCCATGAACCATTATTGTCAAAGAACCTTTCTTCTTGGTTTTCAATGAAAAGGCTAAATGATCAAGGAGTTTGCTTGAGTTGTGAACTATATTTTAAAGAAAAAATTGATTGTGGGAATGATTAAACCCTTGGTGAACTTAGTGGATCTCATAGAGAGGAGATTTATGTATATACATATTATGTAAAATTATTAAAACATCCTAAATACTTTATTATAAATATATATATATATATATATATATATTTCCATCGAGAAAAAAATGTTTTTATAATTATATATACAGTAGACATTCGCTTAAGTCCGCACTCATTTAAGTCTGCATCCCTTATAAATCCGCATTTCGAAAGGAAAAATTATCGGATTAATAATTTTGTGACTTTATTTTTAGAAAAAAATCACATAAAGTCATTTGACGACTATTTTCAATTCATTCACTCGATTAAGCATTTTGTAAAATGCGACGAAGGGTAAAGAGCACCCCTTAGCTTGATTTAACTAATGATAGATAAGGGAAATCTTTTAACTCACTCACATTGACATCAGGTTGACACTTTTTAATGATTTGAAGATAATATTGCATTGGTCAACTTCAACTTTGTGTAGACCAACTACTTATATTTTATATTTTGTTACATATATATATATATATATATATATATATATATATATATATATATATATATATATATATATATATATATATATATATATATATATATATATATATATATATATATATATATATATATATCATATATCTCATATTTCCACAATCCTTACAAATTTCCAACAACACCCATAATATTCCAGACTGTAATTATATAACCCATAATATTTCATCTTGTAATATGACTGTTAAAATTTCATAAGTCCGCATTAAATTTTCAAGATCAAAATGCAGACTTAAGTGAATGTTTACTATACATATTGCAGCACTTCAAAGTAATATGTTTATATTGTATTCTGTCCCGTTGACATAAAATGGAAAAACAAAACTTACTATTGTTTCCATAATTAAGTGATGGAAGTTCAATCCATTATTTGAATAAATTTACTTTAATGGTTTATATGAAAATATAATTTTATTATAGACATTACTAAAAATTCTCATATTACATGAGATCTTTCTTACAAATTTGTTAAAATAAATTGTAAGAAAAGACTTTTTTTTACTATTTTTTCTAAGAATTTTAATTGGCAGGTAATTTTTTCGTGGATAATTATTTTTTACAAAATTATAAAATTCGTAAGTATTTTCTATCAGTTAAAGTTTACTTTATGTTAAATATAAAAATCTAGAGAAGTTATGTAGAAAATTTTATCTCCTAATAGAGAAATTTCTTCTTATTTTTCTTTCCTAAGTCTTTTTGTGAAGAAATTTCTCTAAACACATTCTTATTAAAATTTACTTAATGACTAACTAATTAATGTTAGTCATTATTTTTATTAATTGTTTTTTTAATTAATTAACCGTAAGTAATAATATTTTTTCTAATTATCATATATTAGATGTTTAGTTCTAAATTATTTCTGTATGACAATCACTTATTTTATAAAAGTTTTTCATGTAGTAAGACTTTTTTTTTTTTTTTCAAAACAAGGTTACCTAATTTGGTCTACGATTCTAGGAGATAGAAGTGCTAAATAAAATGGCGAACAAAATTAAACTTTATCATTTGTAAGGGGTCACACTCAGCTGTGCCTTCTCACAAGTACAATTACCAAATTATATTAGAATCGAAAAAAAAATTGAAATCAAAATTTACTTCATATGAGTTATACATACGTTCATGTTTTGTCATCCGAGACTTACGAGATCATGGATGAGAAAACATGTTATAGTGATAACATTTGCTATCATCACATAAAGTAATATATACATGGTCAATTTTTCAATGGATCTCTAGTCTTCGAAAACATGTTCAGTGCATTAATGTTGTCGAATTGTCTTAACCTGACAAGGTTTCTTAAACTTTCCAAGTATGCTGGAATTGACGCTTCTTCCTGGTTTTACCTCCTTGGGAGAAAAGCCCTACATTGCTTGAGAACAAAGTAAAGGCATATAAAGGCAATAGTAATCAGCATTGGAATTAATTAATTAATTAATCTATTCACATCACACTGAACAGGAAACAACAATCTCGGAGCAAGCTTTCTCCAAATTCCTTTCTTAATTTGACAAATGTACTTAGCATGCATGTATTAAGGTTTCTGGTCCCTAAAAATGAAGTCACGTTGGACCGTACTTGAAAAATGAAGAAACTTAAAAAGCCAACTTGACCGAAAGAAGAGTGAGGATAAAAAGGGGAAAAAAAATATAAGCCGAGGAAAAGAAAATCTTGAAGCAAATGATTAAGATAATCAATGCACTTAATCAAAAGTTGTTTCCTTGTCTTCTTCCTTTTGCTTTTCACTAAAGCATATATAATATATATATACATCAATATTTACATTTAAATTCCCACAAGATATATGATTTTCAATTGAATATATAAGCTGAACAATGTTTGGGGTGAGACAAAGCATTTGAAAAACTAAGGTTTGGTAGATCTAGCTAGGGCAAGATAATAATGTGTGTTTGGTTTCGTTTTCCACTAAAAAATAAAGAGTGGTTTTCTTGGAAAGTATTGAGTGTTGGTGAGGTTGAAGGGAAGAGGTGTGGGGACAAAAGAAGCTTCTGTGCTTTATTACTTTGTTAGAGAGGGATAGGGAATTTTTTACGAGACCCAAAGCTGTGAATGGGATAGTAAACTGAACACAAAGTGCTTCAATTGAACTGCTAATGATTTACATGTGCATGGAAGAACGTGCACCCTTGACTGCTCAACTACCTTATTACAAAGAAAACACTGTGTCAGTTACATTACACTTGTGTCCCAAACCATTTCAAATAATAGTAATATCCATTGTGAATGATATATATAATACATGTTTAAAAACTAATGATAGATCACTAACTATGCATGTTTGTATAAGAAGTTTTGATATCATTTTCAACATCAAAATTTTAAAACTTAGGGCTGATGAGTTTTTTTTTTTTTAGAGTTAAATGTATTTTTTATCCTTAAACTATTATTTGATTTGTAAACAAAATTTATAGATATTTTGTTCTCGTACTTATAAAAGCAATGTAATCCTTACTAATAAACGGTACATTGAGTATTTCATATGATAAATAGAACTCTTCAATAGAATGTTTACCGATGATTTGTTGGGGTAGGAAGTTTTACACCATTTTTATAAATGTTGGGTTAAAATATGTATAAGTTTAGTTTAAGAATAAAACACAATATCTAAAAGTAGTTTGAGGATAAAAAATATATTTCAAAGTAGAATATTATATATCATTTACCCGTTGTTTGTTAGGAGTTATATTTTACAAAAGTGTTGAGACAACAATGTGTATGAATTGAGTTTAGGAACAAAACATATAGATTGAAAAAAATAATAATATCTAACTTTTTTTTAATATGTTACTCAATTTTTTAATTTTATTCAATGTGAGGTTTTGAAGTCATACTTTAATTCTTAACTGATTTTAAAACAATAATTGCTTCAAAAAAATATTGTAGTGACAAAAAAAATGTTAAAAAAAAAATGAAGGTGGGGTTACAATTGGTGATGCATCATCTTTCAGCTTTAAATGTTAAGACTCACATAAAGATAGAAGCTTCCTCGATATGTGCACGCATGGAAGTGCGTTGTATTCTTCCTACCCTTTAGGCTTTATTAGCTTTTCTTCTTTCCTTCTCTCTCTCTCTCTCTCTGAGTACTAACTACACTAGTGGAGTAAGGGAGCTTTCTTGCCAACTTGCAGGTGCATAAAATTTCTCTGCAACCAATAAAGGTTGTGGCGCCACCCTTTTTTTAATCCTTGGGAAAGGGAAGCTTCATGGTCATGGATCTATTCTCACTCACATACTCACAGGGAGAAGGTTTCTGCATGTGTATTTATGGATTATATATTTTTCTTTTAAAGCAACATTTAACACTCTGGAAGGTATGGCTACATATAGCCTCTTCATATATCTATATATAAAATGTACCAAAAGATTACTACACATCGTCTAAAGCACCAACACCACCAAAAGGATTGTCCCTCTTTTTTCTCTTTCCTCTTTTGGTTACATAAGAATTACTGACTTAGTAATATTAACCTCCAAAATACACACTACACCCTATACTTACACACACTTTCAAATACCACTCATCCACTCTACTTGTTTTTTAGGTTTTCAACCTTTTCTGTGTGCCTCCATTGCAACTGCATCAACATCCTATATGCCCTCAACTAGGGTTGTCAAGGTTCCTATATCCTTAATTTAAAACTTGGTACAAATTTAAGATAAGTAATTAGAAAGCTAGGAAATGAGAAAGATGAACCGTATATAATTAAATATATAATTAGAAAAAGATTTTGGGTTGAAAATGTTCTCTTAATATTTTATGAGCTTGTTTAGGACTTTTTAGAGATCCTACGTCGACTAGAGATAAAATATATTTGTCGTATATAAATGAGTATAAATATGATCTTATGATCCGGTTTTGTAAGATTGAGTTAGTCTTAAAGTTCGTTTCTTAAGATTATATCAGAGTCACTCGCGAAGTCTATCATACACTACAAGAAAACTATCAAATAGTGACCAATTTTTGACCAAAAAATACGTTCATAGACCAATTTAGAAACCAATTTTTTAATTAGAGACTAATTTAGAGATGAGTTCTTTTGGTAGCCAAAAACTAGATAGTTAATATTAGTGACCAATTCAATATAGAAACTATTTTAGTTACCAATCTAGAGACCAATTATAATTTTTAAAACTATTTAGTTACCAATAAATTTTAGTTTATAAATTGGTCATTATAGTGACTAATTATTTTTTGTCACTAAAATTGGTCATTAATCAAGGATTTTCTTGTAGTGATAGTAAGATTTGTTGTTTGTTGGATTGATCATATCAACACTATCATATCACCTGTTGTCGGCTATTAATGTCTAATCTCACGTTCGAAACGTATATACCTTAATAATAAGATGTATCGGATAGAGATAAGAGATAGATTTACTAAGAAACTTTGTAATGTATGGTTGTATGTGATATCAATTTGCTTGTGTATAACTAATAATAAAGGTAAAAATTCTTAGACAAAAAAAAAAGGTGGAAGTGTCCAAGTGAAATCTTGTAAGATAAGATGTAGCCTTGTTGTCTTGATCATGTTATTCTGAGGGAATATAGAGCAGTAAAGAAGAGGAAAGATAACGAAAGACAGATACTCTCTGTCGGCTTCAACTCATCGCCTTAGGAACTTCAAGAGAAAGGATCATCTGGCACCACTGTACCTCCATACACTTGAAAATGACTTAGCATTTTAAAGTTCATTATTCTCTCTTTTACCTTTCTCCTTCACTGCTCCATCTTTCTAAATTCCCTGTTATATACGCCGGGAGACCAACATTTCTCTTTCTTTCATTATAAATAAATTACAACAAAACATGCTTCGCTTCTTTCGCATTTTTCCCGAGAGATTTCCTTCAATCATTACCTAACTAACTAACTCCTATCAACTAACTTAAACTTATTTAGTAACCGTTAAAAAGGTTAACTCATGATTTATAAACATACTCACACAAAAAAGTCACCTAAAAACCCCAGATAATTCCAAATAGACATGAATCTCAATGTAAATATACAAAGATTTTATCTTTATCTGATAAGAAAATTATTAGTTTAATTATATGAATAATGTTGCTGGCATTCCTATTTCTAATTTTTTTTATTTAGATTTTCTTTATTTTATTAGTGAACCGCTTCCGTGATATGATTTGTTTGGCACAGTTGATAATTACACGAACCGGAAGTAACTTTGATGAAACTTTTCTCCGTGAATATCAACGTACCACGTGTCACCTCTCAAGACAAAGAAAAGGTATTCTAGGAAAAAAAATTGCTTAATAGTGACGCATAGAATGTTTCACATATGATGTCAGACTATAAATAAATAAAAGTGGGTCCAGAAGGAATAAGATACAAAGAGAAACCATGAATGTGATAAAAAGAAGAAAAGTTTATTGCTTGCTTCCAATCTCATCCATCCCAACAACACATGCAGATCTAACAAGTGATCACCATCATCATCAGAAGAAGAAATAGAAGAAGATGATGATGAAGAATTGATAAAATTGTTAACAAAACTCAACACTAAACCAGTGACTAAGCAACAATGTAAAAGCTACAAGTGAGAATGCTCACATTCAAGCACATTCATGCGTGCTTTAATTATATTTGTCAGAATAAGACTTTGGTTTGATTTGCCATGCAAAAGGCATTATACCACACAACAGTGCTTGAGGGAGGAAATAACCCTCGTAAGAACTGCTGATTTCCAAGACCAAATTCAAAAACCCTATGGTAATATTTAAGAGAGTTTCACATCAAGTCATGAATTACACATAACATAACCAAATGATATCTAAAGTAAAACTATATGATTCTTAATTACTCACCCAAATGGTGAGCCTCTACCTTGTGCCATTGTGCCAGTGCTGATCATAGGACTCATCCTTTCAGCCTGAAGAGGAGCTCTTCTCGGTGATGGCCTTTCAAGCTTCATAGATGCATCAAACTTTTTGTCCCCGACAACAGTTTCACCCTGAAGCACAGGCTTTGAGTCATAGATGTCTGACATGGGATCAATGTCGGTGCTGCCTCTATCCAATGATCCTGGTGGTGTAATCTGAATATGCTCCCCTTTGAAAGGGTCATCTTGAGGGCCAAGGCACGATGAGGCTGGCCCTCCCAGATCTTGGAGCCTGAGATCATCACTCCAAATCAAAGGGCTCTTCCCACTCCCACTGTAAGGGTTGGTCCTCTTCTTCCCCAGACACAAACTCTCGTTCATTGACATAAATCCATGATCAAGGGCTGACTTCTCCATGTTGTGCTGAAGCTCAATTTGTTCACCACCATAAATATTCTCAAGATCTTGAAAAGAAGAAAACCCGAGAGGGGAACCAAAGTCCTTCAACACCCCCATGTCTGGAATGCTTTGGGGAGGTACGATACCACCCTTTAAGTTAGTGGCCGCAGAAGCCATGTTTTCACCAGCAAGTGTTTGATAAGCTTTTTCCAATATGCTCTGCATGTATTTCCCTTGAGCCTCAATCCTCAGCTGAAGGTGTTTCTGAACCTGCCAGATAGATACACCTAATCAGTGCATGTTTAGAGGGAATGGTGATTTACTTTCAAAAGATAAGTTGAACCAAATATGCACTGATTTAAGCATTCTGCAAGACTGTATATATATAATAGAGTTGTAGTTACCTCAAGTTGTTCGTGCAATCTTCTCTGCACCTCTATTTGCATCCTAATCGCATCAACCATGTGTGAGTTACTGTTTCATACAGTGTTCACACATACATTCCACAAGAAAACCCGAATCCCCCCACGACCCAGAAAAGAATCAAGAGAAAAACTCAGGCGATAGAAGTTGGAAAATTATTTGTTGATCAAAATCTTTTTTCATGCAAGTTGAGTCAACAGATTTAGATGAAAGAAGTTATGCATACTCATTCATGTTGCGGCCAATCATGGCAGAAGAGGAAGCAGTATTTCGTTGCAGTTCTAAAGCCGAAGCTGCATGTCAGTGCAAAAAGATCTAGTCAATATAAAAAGAACACTATCATGAAGTGTAAAGATAAGAAAAGTTCAGACCCAAAAAACATTGAGGAACCCTAGAAAGAAGAGTCACCTCTCATACCATCCTTAATCGAGTGATCATTGAATTCCTTGTGGGGCTGCTTGCCAAGCCTAAATTTCTAAATGCAGACAACAAACGAGAAATAAAATAAAGATAAAGAAAAAACGAAAAAAGAAAGAGAAACATCGAGCCAGCACGAGACATGGCAGTCTCATAAAAGTGTTCCAAAACATAAAGCAAAATCAAAAGCACGAAATATGGTTTTGTATTGATCAAACCTGAAGATGGCTCTTGAGGTGGTAAAGGGTGAGACCCTTCACACCCATAACCCTCATGATGGTTTTAGGAGTAGCCTCTGCAAATCAAAAACACACAAAAAACATGATTACTCAAATTATCATATTATCATCAAAACATATTATATTATAAGAAACCAAAGTTTCTGAAAGAAATAAGGAAAAGAAAGAAGTTTGAGAGGGAAAGTGTGAGAGAAGAGTACTATCAGGGCCTCCAAGCTGAGTAACAGCATCAACAAAACGTTCATGGAGTTCAACAGTCCAACGGAGGCGAGGTTTTGGGTCAGTGGTGAGGACAAGACCCGAGTCTCCTTGAACACACATGGGTCTGTCATGAGAATTCATAGTTGAGGGCTTCTTGGGAGGGAACATTCTCTCCATCTCTCACTTTCTCTCTCTCTCTCTCTCTTTCTCTCTGTGTGTGATGAGAGGCTCTGAGAAGGAATACTGAAGAGATTCAAGAACAAATGCGATGCAAAATAGGGGAGAATAGGGTGCGTTTTGAAGAAGAGAGAAGGGTGTGAACGGCTTTGGTTACCTCCTCAGGTATAAAGCACAATGGAAG
Source organism: Vigna unguiculata (assembly GCF_037176805.1). Taxonomy (NCBI): domain Eukaryota; kingdom Viridiplantae; phylum Streptophyta; class Magnoliopsida; order Fabales; family Fabaceae; genus Vigna; species Vigna unguiculata. The sequence goes on from NC_140792.1 coordinate 10,767,125, forward strand.
GAGGTAGCATTACTTAAAAGAATATGTATTCAATATGTGAAATTTCTTTATAAAATATGATAAAGCTACCCTATTATTCCAACATGCACACCTTCCTTTGTCAAAAGACACCTCACTCCCTCTCTCTTTAACATTCTCCAACCTTCATTACTATATTTTGAGCACACATAGTTTATTACATTCCAAAGAGAGATACCCTTTATTAAATTGTGTATGCATGGATAGAGAGAGAGAGAGAGAGAGCTTTTGGAGGCATCATGAGGGAGACCTTCATCATGCAATGATAATGATGGACAATGTTATATATGAACTCAACTATGTTGCTTGCTCCATGCATTATTATGCACATAATCTCACATTTGGCTGTTTATGTATGCATGGGGCATTTCGTGGTACGACACCCTTTTTAGCACAATAATTAGTACGAACCCATCTATGGCCTATCAGCTACATTGGTAATAATAGAAAGCATTGGCTTTATGTCATTACCAAGGAAAAGTTCTCAATCATATATTTCACAGAATTTTCTGTATTTTAGGTTTCATCTTCGCAGTAAGCACATTGGAATAAGGTTCACCGGGATCAGTTACCTCATAAACAACTCTTTATCCAAAAATCTTTTTTTTCTCATTAATCTTCCAAAGAGTTCAAAAAATAAGCTTAATAGATTTTTTTTATTTCAATATTGGAGGAGTTTATTTAATATGGCCTTTCAATTTTTTATTTTTTTTGTCTTTAATTTAGTCTCATCTAATTTAAAAGGAATTAATATGATTTATTTAATTAGTGTTGATACCTTTTAAAAAGTGATCATGTGAGAGAGTAATTTTAAACTTCTCTAACCCTTTCTCTACTCATCACACATGTTTCTATTATCTTTTGATACAGATGTAAAGATACGGTGAGTATAAACAGAAAGAATGAAAGGTTGGAGAAATCTAGAATTACCGACACATAATTATCTTCTAAATGGTGTAATTATCAATTTAACTCAAGAGATCATATTAACTCCTTTTAAATAAAATGGAGGCTGAATTTAGTTAAAAAAAAATAAAAGTGAAAGTTCCCATTGAATAAATCCTTCCAATACTGAAAAAAAAAAAACTATTAATTCTAAAAAAGTATAAAACTATGTAGCTTGTAATGTACATGCAGCATAATTAGGGTGTTGTAGTGTGAAAGGTCATGGAATTGTATTATTGCACACCAAATATTGATTTTGTTGAAACTGCTAAATGAAATGTTTATTTCTTTTTTCTTTGGAAAAGTTTTCTGGAAAAATTTGGTGAGACATATCCTACATAGTAATGAATAATAACTCAATAATAATCTATAATATATTTGTTTATTAATAACAATCTAAACTTTATTACCCACTTCCATTGAAGACATTCGTTTCTTTTTGTTGTGAAATTAAAAATTGATTCCAAAAGCTTAAGATCGGATCGTGGATGAAGATGCTCAGAATTGAAGCCACGATTACTCATTCTGTCGTTAATATTTGGAAAGGATTCGTAAACTATTTTGTTTTGTTTGACAGGTACTCTTCTATGCTAGCTAATGGAATTCGGTATTAAAGTAAAGAAAGAAAAAGAATGAAAATGCAAAGACAGTAAAAACTATTTTAACTTTTCGCTTTTATACACCGTACGTGATTCAAAATTTAAAATTCATGTTAATCAGCCTAACATATAGTTTGAATTATTCTTACCTAACTCAAGAAATTTTAAATTTATTATAAATAAATTGATTTCGCACATTGTTTGTGTGCATCATAGAAATTAAAAAAAAAAAAATGAGAGAAAGACGGGGTGGGGGAGAGGAAAATTATAAACTTCTTTTGACAAACTATCTTAGTTTGTAAAAGGTTAAAAATTAGAATTTGAATAAGTTACATATAATAACGTTTGCAAATTAATTTATAAATAAATTAATTATAATTTATAAAAAAAATCATTTCATTTTTTTATTATTCTTTCCCACGTAATGAATAAGTTCGTTAAAACATACTCGATATATATACTAACAAACACATAGACGCTGTGTGTTGGTACTTTTTAATTTTCATAAAAAGTTAAGTTAAGATTAATAAAAAAAATATATAATTAATTTTTAAAATAACTGTTAAATGTAAAATTAAAAAAATAAAATATGTACACATAAAAAGTTTTCAAAATAACAGTATAAGACAAAAAAAAATTTTAGAATAATGGTTAAAAATAAATTATTTATAAAATAATTAAAAATAAAATTGAAATAATGAAATATGCGCATAAAAGAGGATATCTCTTTTTATATTTATATATATATATATATATATATATATATATATATATATATATATATATATATATATATATATATATATATATAATCAAATTACATCGCATAGTTAGTATTAAATATTTTGCTGTTTAACATATTTCAATTGAATTGTATTTATTAAACTATTTATTATCTCACTTTATTCAGATTTAAAATTATGTGTTTATAGTTTCTAAAATATATTAAAATGTAAATGATTTAGTATTTAGTATTATTCTTCAATTATAATAAAAAAATAGTATGAATAATCATAATAATATGAAACCGTTAAATTCAAAAAAATGTAATGTCATGCAATTTATTAACATTGAAATATTTAATAAACTTATAAAATGTAATTTGATTTTTCACTTATAAATATGGAATTATGTTCTTCGAATTTTCAGTAGCAAAAGGTGACAGCTTTTACTTTCTTTTTCTTTCATTTAGCTTTTCTTTCCGCATTAAACTGCAAACTCATTATTACAAGTAAAACCTGAGAACGATAATATCGCTTACTGTTGCGTTCTACCAGATAGAAAATTTTCTGTAAATTTTTCTAATACGTTTTAACCATACATAAGATGTAAATAATCAAATTTCTATAGTGCATTGAAATTCTATTTTCTCTATGAACGGGTCTACAGTTTCTTAACTGTTCCATCCTTATCCAAATTGACACAAAAAACAAAAATTTACTGAGAAAAATAAAAACAGATTCTAAAAGAAGACTTCGAAGTGATGATGAGTATACATTTGTATCCATGTTCTTTTCTACAAGCGTGCATGGCCTTTTGAATGTAGAATATAGCTTTTAGCTATGCACTTCCACAAATATTAAAGCGATAATTTTTCAAAACTTCAATTTGATAATTACTTCATGATTTAAATTTGGACAACAGATGGTTTTTTTATTATTTGAAGATGTAATCATTTTTCAAAAATATAACCGATAATTTAAACTAGAGATTTAATCTCTGTATATAAAAAAAATTAATACATAAGCAGTAGAATCTTCTAATTTTATATATAAGATTTTAATTAGATTTGAAATTTACTTATTAAAATAATATTAATATTAGAATGATATAGATTTCTTTTTAATAAGAATTATTATTTGTTGAGTTTATCATATTATTTATTATTGAACATTATCATTCATTCACATTAAAATCTAATTTTACGTTTCAAAAAAAAAAAAAAAAAAATATATATATATATATATATATATATATATATATATATATATGTAAGTATTGGAAATTCCATGTCAACTAAAATAATAAAAGTAAAAGCTAAGCTAAAATACGTTTACAATACGTCGACACGAATCAAATTTTGTGAAAGTAACCGTTTTCATTTTGTGTTCTTCATAAACATGAACAAGTGGTTTCTTTTTTCTTTTTTTTTTTTGATCGATGCCTTGTAGAGAATAAACTCTTTTTACACCAAATGGGTTTCAAGTTGAAGAAAGATGTATAGATCTGAGTGAAGATATGTGTTGATAATTGATTTTCAAAATAAAGAGAATGAAGTCAAAATTAAGAGGCAAATTTGGGTGTGTGGTTAGCACGATGAGAAAGCAGAAACAAACAACGTAATATGGAACAAAACTTTAGGGTGTGTGGTTGGTTATATCTGAGGACGTAAACATCAATGCATAAGGATATTACTAAGTGGAGCTTTTGAAGGGTCGAGTGGGGACCTTAGCTTCTAAATCTTTAAAGTCCTCATACCACTCCCTTCTATTTGGAAAGGAGGGATTTCAATCATTTTAACAAATTCATATTTTATTTTTTTATATTTTAATTATTTTTAAATTTTAAATAGATTAAATATTTTAGATTTTAATTTTCCTATTTAGATAAAGTAATTAATTTTGTTATGATGAATTTTCATTTTAAAATTTTTTATTTTAATATCTAAAATTTTAAGAACAAATTCTACAAAAAATATTAATCAAATCTAAAATATCAAATTTACACGTAACCTTATGACAAAGGAACATTGTACATATTTTTTTTAAACGGCTTAAAGTAATATATATATATATATATATATATATATATATATATATACTGTCAATAAAAAAATCAAATTTAAATTATTAAGTAATATTTAAAATTTTATTTTTTAATATGAAATAATATTTAATAATTTAAAAAAAACACACAAGTATTAATTCATTTTAAATTAATATTGATCAATTTCGTGAAGGAGGCGGTGGCAATTTTACAATTTCAGCAACCTATATTGTTTCGGTTCTACAAACAACCGGTGGCATAAGCAGCTTTAGACTTCAATTCCTTAAGAACCGAAGCCTATTAGGCAGCCCAGAAATGAAAATTTTAAAATTGGCGCCAATGAGAACACATTTGGCCTCGGTTGCTTTTCGACCAAGGCAATATTGGGTAGTTTTAGGCCTCGGTTGAAATAGAACCGAAGCCTATAACCCTGTCCAGAAATCCTAATTTATAAATTTCATTAGCGTCGCCCCCTTTGGCTTCGGGTCCCCTTCGACCGAGGCCATTGAGCCTGGTAAAATCCCCAAATCGCGAACCCCGGTCACTATTCATCTTCTTCCCCAATTCTCTCTGCGCGAACCCCATGTGTGATGGATCTTCGTCACTACCGACGAGATGAAGAACGGAACTGCTGTGGAGCAGTCGTGTCAACAGTGCCATCTCTGGGAGCACCACCTACACTCCAAACTCCTTCTCAACGAAATTCCCCCTCCTTCGTGGCTCTGCAACTCTTCGCTTCACGCAGATCCATAAGGTAACACATTCTTCCTCTCTCTACTTTCTCTTGCACATTCACGACTGCGATTTAGGTTTTTGACTTTTGGTAGAAATAGTTTCAGTTAGCATCTCCATTGTACTTATGTATGTGCTGCAATGGAGGATACATCTCCACTGCTGCCATGGTGGTCGTGAATCTAGTTCGATGTGCAACGGTGGAGCTCGCGCCGGCGTTGCAGTGGGAATGGTGGTGGTAATGCTGCGTCTTCAATGGTTGTGGTGGCAGCATGAAGATGAACTCTCGATGGTGATGGCAGCGTCAAGATGATGCGCGACTGCGTGGCTGAAAGGTTGGATGCAGTGCAGATCTGTGTCACGGTGATGTTGGTGCTGCGTTCGCGTTTCCGCTGTTGCAACTGTTCCGGTGTGATGGTTCGTTCTCGCTGCTTCCATGGGAGCGTTAAAGGTGTTTTGAACGTTCTTGTTGCTGCAAGCGCGGTGGTGATGGTTCAGCTGTTGTAAATTCGAACTGCGGGCAACTTGCTTATGGTGGTTCGATGGGGTATGGTGCTGCGGTGGCTGCGCGTTGCAGAGAAGATGGAGAAGCAGTGGCTGTTGGCAATGGTGGAACGTGAACTGCCATGGTTGGTGCGCGAGGAAGCTTCGTGGAGGCTGCGAATTTTTTTTTTTATTTTTTAAAAATATTGAATCTATGGCTTCGTCTCTCTGCAACCGAGGCAGAAAAGAGATCTATGGCTTCGGGTAATGACCAAGGCCAAAAAGGGGTGCCTTTTAGCCTCGCTTTAATATGCCTCGGTTCTTAAACCGAGACAAAATCTCAAAAATAACCGGGGCCAAAAAAGGGTACTGCACTAGTGTGTAAATTGTTGTCAAAGTAGATTTTTCAATTGTACTTGATTTTTTAATTATAATTAAAATTTATGATGTGCTTCACAATATATTTCATCATTCAAATAAAAAGTCTCTCACAATCTTCCATCAATTCCATTTGACATTTATATTACTTACAAAATTACAACAAAATATTCAATAGTGGTTTACAACTAACGCAAACAAATAAAAGACTTACCAAATGCCATGTATCTAATCAACAACAAGAAAACAACTACATATATAAATCATAAAGACATTTGTTCAAAAATGGTATTTACCTACTAGAGCCAAATCTCAACATAATTCAAAGTTGCAGAAATGAGAGAAACTTGGAAACGAAGGTTCACAAGCGCGGCAGTCTAAAACAATCTAAAATTATTGTGGTAGAGTAGAAATTTTTCTAAAATTTTAACTTTAATTAGAAGAATATGCTTTCCCACAAAACCTGCAACCGACTTTTAAGGTAAGGTTTGCACTTCACTTAATACTATGAAATCTCGTTAGGATAAACTTTTTTTTAAACAATGGTTCTGATACCATATTAGAAGTGGACTTTAAGCCTAACTTAACCCTACAAAATCAGCTTGTAAGATGAGGTGTACACCTCATTTATATACTATGAAATTACCTTATCTCTAGTCGACGTGAGACTTCCAACTTAATTTATAATTATTTTAAAAAATGCTACTGTGTCTAACAATGTTTCATTTTCTTATAAAAATAAAATATTATATAAAATATATATAATTTGAAGGAGCATAAATTGAAGTGTTTAATTGTATGTTATGTTTTGTGCTAAACATGAGTATATAAACAATTTGGAATGAAACTCCCTATTGATTCCATTATATATTAAAATAATGTATTGGTAATCAAAACAATAACCTATTACACATTGATTGATTGAGTTTTTTAATGCTTTATATTTCTAATAAAAAAATTAGTGATACATTCTATTCATCCAAATGAAAGGAGAATAAATGCTTTCTTATTTGACTAATCAAAGGAAGATTCCTGCCCAAAATGTGTAAATTACATACATTCTCCACGATACATAACATAAGTTTCATTTAATAGTTTATAATTTGTGAATTCCCACTATATTGAAAATTGTCATATCTTGCATAGTTGGCCCCACCATTAGTAAACTTTGACTAAGCCTCAATTAACAATGCCTCAACCCAAATACCAATCCATTGTTCCCAAGTGGATAGTAAATCTGATATGAGACAACTGAAATCTAGATGATTAAGACTCTACAATGCCTTCTATTCTTCTCCCTCATACTTTATATTATTCCAAATTTAATTCATTTCTCATTTGGTAACTGTCCATTCATCTCTATAATACTACAAATAACATTTTAGTTAAGTCAAAATTTACTACTGCTATTAAGGTAGGATTTCAATTTCTGAAATCGCATTTTCCACTTGCATTTACACAATAGTTGTTAGGGTAATTGTTCAACTTTTCTATTTTTCCTTTTTAATCAAAATTCCCTCTATTTTTCAACTTACACAAAAAAAAATCCCTTATTTTATGAGTTTACTACCTTTAAATCCAAAATATTTTTTAGAAAATGAAAAAAATATTCTTACGATAACTTAGTCTCATTATAAACAATGCTTATTCTATTTTGTCTCGGTATCATTACACAAAATCCCTTTTATTTTATAAATACACTAAAAAAAAATCATCTATACCGTAAGAATTTGAAATTATTAGATGGCAAGTTCTAGAATAGCAGTGAAGCAACTGAAAAGAAGGAATGATAAAATAAGATATTTTAATTGTTTGCATTGATAAATAATATTTTGTTGATTTATTTTCAATCATTTATATGATTATACTTTGATTATTTTTTATTGTGATAATTTTGAAATAACCCTTATCATACTGCTTTATCAGGTCTTTTTTCCATTTTTTTTGTTTATTTTAATATTATCTTAAAATTATTTAACATTGAAATATTAAAATTGCCACTCTATACTGTTGTATAGGCATTTGATTTAATTTTATATAAAATAGAAGGTAATATACATAGAATGTTTAAGAAATAGAAGGAATGCGTCGGGTTTTTTCTACGAAAGCAAAAAAAAAAAAAAAAGCAAAAAAAAAATTAAAACAACTATAAATAATAGAAATTTGTTAAGATAATTAAGATAAAATATAATACAATATATACATGTGTTAGTCCAAATATTATTAGTAACAAAGATATTTTTATAAATTTCATTCTTAGTCTAAGTGTATTATATATACATAAGGGCTTTGTGAATTTTCCTAATAGAAACTGGGAGAAACTGAATCGTACGCTTATAATTATTTCTACTCACTTAAGTTGCCATTTTCAAAACAATATTTTGTAACCAACACCAAGTGCGTGTTGATTAGACTCTAATTAAATTCACTTTTAAATATGTTTATTGTTATTTAAGCTGTTCCTAGTATAATAGGTAAATAAACATGCTTCTTTTTATCACATGAATGATGTCAGTAGTTGACAATTATATATTCTCTTTTAAATGTAGAAATAACTAAAATTGATATTTATTTTCTTTTCCTAATATCTATACCTACCATAATTATAAATAATGTTATATTTTTCTTCGAGTTGTATATCAAGGAAAATTGGTATAAAACTTAAATAATATTTGCATTTGATAAATTAAAAATTAATTCATATAAAAAATTCAAAACCATTTTTAACTCAAAATTTAAAAAATATTTTTATTTCACCTATGTATTCCTTAAAGTATAATTCTCAACTCTATACTTACATTTTTCAAAAAGAAATGAATTTTATTTTTAGGGTTAAATATGTTTTTGATCTCTTAACTTTTAATGAAAATTGGAATTAGTTCCTCTTCAAAACTTAGACCAAATTTAGTCCCTCAACTTTATAAATGTGTAAATTTAGTCCTTTTAACCAAATTTTGTTGAGTTTATTTGACGTTTTAGGTAATATTAAGCTAACATTGAGGAGGAATTGTGTCAAATAGTGTAAACAATTCAAATGATATTATAAAACATGTTCGAAACGTCAAATAAACTTAACAAAATTGGGTTCAAAGGACTAAATTCACACATTTCTAAAGTTGAGAGACTAAATTGGATTAAAATTTCAAATAGAAACTAATTTCAATTTTCATTGAAAGTTAAGAGACAAAAAATATATTTAATCCTAATATGTTTAATAAAACTTATTTAACTGTTAAACGAACCATTATGTGATGGTCCGGTTGAAAAGGTTAAGATCTTTTAAGTCTATGAATTATATTTTATCCAAAATTAATGAATTAATGGTGAAAGAGTTCTCCATTTTATTAAAAAACCAAAGAAATTAATTTATCATCTATTGAATGAGAGATATGTAAAAGGAAATTTAGCAACTAATATTGTGTTGGGATTTTTTATAAACAAACCAGAAAGTGGAGAACATTGGTTACAGGAGTTGTGTTAAATTTGAATTACATATGGTTGTTTTCTTAACTGTGTGAACTCAATTCGAACAAGAGACTCAGACATATATTTTTGTTGTTGGTTTTTATGCTTTTGTGATTTAACGAAGCAAAGGAAGGGGGCATCACTTTCGGCTTGTTGTGTTTGAAAAGATAGAAGAAGAAGTAGTAGTAGTAGAAGAAGTAGTGTTTGCTTGAGTTTGAAGCATCCTTATGGGCTACAAATGAATATATTCTCCATATGAATATATTCCCTCCTAAGGTGAACTTATGGGCCCCATCTTTATCTGAAATTCCAATGCTTTTTCCAAACTCTCACTATCCTACTCTCCTACTTCTTCAATTCTCTATTCTCACACCCATCAAATTATTTAACCTAACAACAAAAAATATGTAAATTCAAATTATTATCTTTTTATCAAACTAATTTTGACATCTTAATTGCACTCACATGTCAAAGTTTTCTATTATCACATTAACTATATAAATATAAAAAATAAAACCAAACCAAATCCATGTTTAGAAAATATAAAACAAACTCCTTACACAATCCCAAACAAATATAAACTAATTTGTGAAAAATTATTTATATAATTTTTCCATTTTTACATATGAAAAAAACATGTAGACTGAATTGTTAAAATATTATATATCATTTTTACATTTTTTTTAATTTTATTTGACTTGTATATAAGCTAATGCTAAGTTAAGAAGATGTTTTTTTTCGGCATTTTTTCTTAGAATGAAATTTCTCTAAACATACTCGTAGTTATTTATATGTAAAGATTTAATTAAATTCCACAAAGTGTCTATGTCTTTGAGAGTAAAGAAAGCAATTTTCTAAATTAAATTTAAATTATAATATCACCCTTTTTACTTTGTTACCAATACTTCAAACTGTTTTCCTATAGAATAGGTGAAACCGAAGTTACAGTCTATTTCACTTGGAGTTCTGATTACTAATATTCCATAAACATATGAGTAATGTATAGTAACTAAAAATATTAATTAAACTTGGAGTTTTACCTCTAGAACTTCATTTATTAAAGCACTTTAATTATGTAGCTTTTCAGAGCTACATTCATGTCAATGTCACAATGTAGTGCAAATTTAATGCTACTTTAACTTTGATTCAATCAAAACCTTTTTTCCTTATCATAGCTATCGGAGTGAATTAAATTTCTTGTTAGTTTCATTAGGTATTAGACTAAGCAAAAATAACATAAATAAAAATACATTATGTAGCTTTGGTTAAGTTATGTTACACATAACTTAGAAAATATGAAGATTTATTAATATTTAGGAGAAAATTCAACGTTGAAATCATATGCATGCATGGTGTCTTTGCCTTAATAAAATCAAATCTTATCTTTCCTTCTTTTATCATCGTATAATTATCATACATTTCAAAACAAATAATATTAAACTATTACAGACAACTCAAGAAATTACATCCACAACTTCGAAATTGTATTACCACGTTTAAATATGATTTCATTTTGGAATACATAATAATATTTAAATGAGTAGGTGAGGCTAATTCTGGATGATAAGATAACTATAAAAAAAAGACACTATCATAATTTACTTCAAAATATGATATTTTAAAAAATTAAGTTGTGCACATCTCAAGATAAATATACGGTCATAAATAAGTTCATAAAATAATAAGGTGAGTAAGTTATGTAAATCTCTTGAACTTTTCTTTTATCGTCTTATTTTAATAGTAACAGTTCTGATATAAAGTCCATTTTCACAAACATGATTGATCAAACTAGCTTCCAACACAAGCTTCCAACACAAGCTTCCATTGCCAACTTTTACTCTTTTATAGGCTCTCTTGTGTACAATAAGGCTACTTGACACTAATTTAGAAGTGTCTTGGATAGGATTAAAGATGTGTTGTCTCTGAACAAAAAGTAAGGAATGGTGGAAGGCATTAACACCACACATATATTGTAAAGGCTAAATTATTAATTAATTTGTCCTTCAAAGAATAAGGAAAAAAATACAATAAATTAATGAAAAAGGAAAATATAATATTATAATTAATATTAGGGAAAAATACAATTTCAATTATTTATTTTTCTCAATCCACAAGTTTGATTTTTCTCACTCAAAATACCAACCCATTTTTTTTTTAAAAATGTTATTTTGTTTCAATCTTTAATTTTGTTTATATATTTTTTTTGTTTATTTTTGTTTTAATTAATTAAATCTCTTTTATGATACTTTAAAATAAATATGTTTGGCCTTGAACCATAATAAAAGAAAGAAAAATATATAAAAATTGATAATTAAATTAAAATTATATATTTTCTAACCAAATCTTTCTATATAGCAAAAAAGAAATACAAAATATATGAATTAAAAAAAAAACTAAAATTGGATTTAAATCTTTATCTTAAAATGTGTCATGTGTGTGTGTATATATATACATTTATTACAAGTTTTAGTCATATTGATTTTCTTAGAAACAATTGTGACAATAATTTATTTTTCAAAAAAATATATGACCACTTAAAAATATTCAAATATATATATGCATGGCTTCCTTTGATGGGTGTGATTAATCGACGATGAAAGAAAGAAAGAAAAAAGGGTGAATATGGGAATTAGTGCATTGTTTATGTTATTAAACCTCTATAAAAGTGAGGAAGAGAAAAGAAAACACTATACTACATTAATTCCATTGTCATAATCACTACTTTTAAACCTACAAAGTAGTCAAATGAAATTAGATTGGATGGTGAATGGTATCCCAAATAAGACAGAACCACGTGGTGGGGTTATAAGAGTAAGATGCATCTAGTCATTGTCACAAGAGACAATGTGTTACCACTTCAAAATCTATAAAACAAAATACGAAGGCCACTGAAATTATTAAAATACTATGATTTGAAATCAATGTTCGACAAATCATCAAAAACGATTCGCTTTTCTTTTAACCTCTTTCTTATATAAAAATATATCACTCATTGTGAATAGACGTCACAATAAACAAAATTGTGTTCTCCCTTTTTGGATCCGCCACGATCCTATATCATCAAGGCAAAAAATAAATAAAATAAAAAATAAGTATCCAACTCTTTCTTTAAGAAAAAACAAATAGGAAAATTCGTCCCATACCTTTTTTTCTATTTATGATTATATATGGTTAGCTCGGCATAATTTAGATGTCTCTCGAATTCAGACATTATTTCATATTTTTCAATTTTAATATTGTTAGATGTAAGATATTTTTAAAAAGTAATACTGATGGTGAGATCAAAGCTAAAAATATTAACCTTTACTTGTATCAAATATCCTTTTTCTAATTAACATGATGACTACTATTATTCATGGTGATTGAGAGGGGGAACCTCTTTCAAGTGTGTTTAGAAAAAATGCAACTGTGCGTCAGGTTATGTAAAGAAGATGAACAAAGGAACAACAAATGCAAAAAGAAGAAAGGGGGAGATAAACGAGAAACAATAAGTTGTTCATAAAGGTATATTACTCTATTACAAAACGAGAAAAACAATCTAGATATATATAGAAAAAATGGAAGTACGCAAACAAACAGGTATAAATTGCTTAGCCAAAGCAGTCAGCCCTAAGCTAAAAAGGGAAAGAATGTAAATCTAGAAGTAGGCACTCCTACTTCCCTGATGCGTTAGTTTTTAAGTTACTTTAGTCTTTAACTCCTCACTCGCAAAGGTCTCCTGATTGTTTGAAATGTTCGGGGTGTACCATGCTTATGTAAGTATTGGGGGAAATTTGTAATTCTGGATCACTTTGACAGCGTATTTGTAAAAAGGGATCAGTTGAAATTTTTATTGTAAAAGTGGGTCGTGTCGTCAGGGAGGAGGACGACATTAAAGATGAAGTTGTCCTCTCAGAGGCCGGATTCCCTTTTTTTTTTAAATGAAGTCGTCCGGCCTCCGGCCGGTTTTTGCATATACAGTGATGAAGTCATCCGGCAGGAGGTCAGTTTCAGTTTTTGATTTTTTTTTTTGTTAACGGGGTCACGGTTCACCATCCATACCAGTTGCATCCTGGGTTTCGCCGTTGGCTTGGGAGTACCAAACTGCGAACGAATATGCGTTTTGGCCAACAGAATAGAAACCGACACAGAAGATGGCATTTGGTGAGAGCATAACATCGTTGGGGTCCTCCACTAAGAGGGATGAACCTTGATGCAGGATTTCTACAACTGAAGATGAAAGTTGCAGAGACATAACGAGAGAGAGAAAGATGAACCACATGGTAAGAATTGAGTGAAAAGTATTACACCGTTAACAATAATCTAACTTCATTACTCTCAATGCATATATATATATATATATATATATATATATATATATATATATATATATATATATATATATTTGCATTGCTTGCAATGGTGTCCATGACTATTGACTATTATCCCTTCATCTCATCCATTGACTATTGATTTAGCTTCATATTCAAATTAGTTGCTTCCTGGTTTTGGCATTGGTTTCGTTATGCTTCCCTGCACAGACTCTTTGATAGTGATAGTTATGTTGTCTTCAAAAAAATAAATAAATCAAAAACTGAAACCGGCCTCCTGCTGGACGACTTCATCACTGTATATGTAAAAACCGGCCGGAGGCCGGACGACTTCATTTTTAAAAAAAAAGGGAAACCGACCTTTGGGAGGACGACTTCACCTTTAATTTCGTCCTTCCCCCTGACGACACGACCCACTTTTACAATAAAACTTTCAACCGACCCCTTTTTACAAATACGCGGACAAAGTGACCTAGAATTACAAATTTCCCAAGTATTGGTCTCATTACATGTTGCATTAAATGTTATAGTAAATGTAATTCAACTATCTTATATGAACTCTCTATTTATACTATTCGTAATGGACTTTCACTTACCACCAATCTAATTACCGCACAATTATACCTTAACACAATGTTCAGTTGATTCTTGATAAACCATATTTGATCTAGTTAATCGTGTTGGTAGGCTTCTCGCTCGGTCATTCCAGGATCAACAATCCATTTGCTCGATCGACATGTATAGTGGTCAACTACTTCTTGATGTTTGACCGATAGGTCCATACTATACTATAGCCTCCCAAGCCCGATTACCACGTCTCGGCAATATGAAGGGGTTTGAAGAAAAGATTCTCATCGATCAATTTTGCTAAACGTTGTGACTACTTATTGGAAAGTACCTCTTTATTTAGTAACCGATCAATATAATGTATCTCTTGTTGGCACCCCAAGGACTCAAGAACATATTCGAAAAATGATCATTGCATTAGGAGGGTCCTAACTCTTCGAAGTTCATGCTAGCAGTTCTAACATCAATGTGAAGTGTCAAATAATTGTGGTCGTTGGATGTTGCTGACCTAGATCGCACAAGCATTGACCCTTTTGGTCTTATAAATAGGGGTGGGGTTCCTCCGTCATTTTCACCTTTCCTCTTCTTAGATCTTCATCCATCAATCACTTGTACAAATGTAATAATGTCGATTGTTCAAATTTCTTCTTATGACAAGTCTTCTAGTCGGGAGGGGTGAGGATACGCCAACGATGTCGCGTCATCATCTTCTTCCGAGTTGAACTTCAACAGTAGGGAATCAATCGAACAACAAGGTTTGTGTAAATATAAAGGGTGTAATAGATAATAAGGGTGAAACCCCCAAAGAGCCAGCCCAAGGTACGAGGGTCGAGCTTGTTGTTGATGCGACCAATGTAGTCGTCCATCCTAGGGTATGATTGGGTCAATTACAAAGTTCGCGAGTTAGTCACCTGTTATTAGTGGGGTCAAGATTTGTGCCTGTTGGCGGACAACATGGATGTACTCGAAAGGGAGATCGATGACTTTGCAATAAACCTTCGAGTGTGTAAAGGTAATGAACATGTTTGCCATGGTCGAGGGGATTCAAAAGAGAATTTTTTTTTCGCATAGTCTCGTCTCTTCACTAACCTGCACGTTTGGATTCCTTTGGACGATTTCCTAATGGGCATCTTACAAAAACTAAATGTGGCACCGACCTAAATGCATTTGAATGGTTGGGCGACTATGCAGGCCTTTCAAAAGTTGTATAAGGCCTTGATCTGACCCCAACACCTACGTTATTTCTTCAACACTATCGCACTTGACCGACCAAGTATGCAAAATGGTTGTCTATAGTGATTGAATCCACTAAGTGGCTCCTCGGCTTATATTGTTCCTCATTTAAGGGTTATGGGCATATTTTTTCAAGGTAGTAATAAAATAAAACAATGAAAACATTTCTTCGATTCAAACAATTATCCTAGATTTCCTATTTATCATACTAAATCTCCCGTTCAGGTAACCTTGTGGGCTTGGTCGATGATGACACTAAATGAGTTATCTACATTGGACATGCTTGACGAGCTTCCTCGTAAACTCCCAAACAGGAGACTCGTTAACTATTATAAATCTTCCACCATGTGGAAGACATTTTCGATATGCAAATTTATTTTGTTTGAGCTATTTCCAACCGAGTGCTTAACTTTGCTAAATTTTTTGTTGTTCTCCATATATCATGGTTTCTGCTAATTCAAAGAAGAAAGGTTATTATTGGGAGATGCTAAAAAAGTTTGAGTTGTTTGGCTTTGCAACCCTTTCTTAGACTGTTGTTTTTCCTACTCATGAGTTTTGCTTTTCTTGCTCGTGTGAGTGAGGCTGCTACCACCGAAGAAGTGGTTGTTACTAAGGCCATTGGTCTAGTAATTAATGTTGCCCCCTTACAAATTGTGCAAGACATTACTTCAAATCAGCGTGACAAGGGTAAGAGAAAAAAGAAGTCATGTTGTCATGGTTCGAATCTAAATCAAAGTGGGACAAAGCTTTCTATGGGAAGAGGAGAGGGGTTCTATGGTATGTTTTAACCCTTTCATCTCATCTCTCTGTGTTGTGTTTGTGTTGTTTTCTTTGTGGATGGGTAAATGAATAATGATGAAGCAAGGGAAAAATAAAATAGGGTAAATAGACTATGGGTTATAAACAAGTTAACATGTGTTTTAGCTTGATGGGTCGGTAGGTTAGGCTGACAGATTTAAATGAGTGACCCAACCCACCGTTTCCATGTTGGGCTAGCAGCCCACCTGGCGGGCCCGACTGTTAGGACTCCGGCAATTGTACCAGATCGTGCAAGTAGTAACCGGTAGGACCGTGATATTGTTTCCCAAGACGCTCATGTATACTAAATAATCATGTAATTAATAACTAATTTAAACTAAAGAATAAATCCATAATATGGGTTTTTTGTGCAAGAAAGTAAATATTGCATAAACAAATAAAAGGTGAACTTGGATATTTGAAAACTTTAGAAGATGGAAAAGACTAGCAATGCAATGGATTGATATTGTTGGGGTTAGACTTCACCGACTTCACTCTCATGTATATAAAACAATAAAACTCTTTTCCCATTAAATTACTAATGTCAACCCACAAGTCTACTCAAACCCTAATCCCTTAGTTGAATGAGCCTAGGTTTCCTTACTAAGAGTCAATTTCTTGAATCCCTAAATAAGCAAACCCGCTTTACAAGCTAGGGTTTAAGATAACTAATGGGTCAAGTTCCATTCCTAGATACAAGATCCATTAGGTATCTTGTTCCAATTCTAGGTTTCAAGAGATATTTTCCAATACCTAATGACCCAAATATCATGCAATGAATGGTTAAAACAAAGCAAGCTTTAAGTAAATAAACAAGGATACTAGCAATTAATGGAAGAAGCATATATAAATTCAAATCATCCACAAATACATGAGAATTTAGTGGCTACATCTAACCCCAACAAAATGGGTTTAGCTCTCCATTGTCCCAAAGAGCCCAAGCTTACAAAATGAAAGTGGAAGAGGGAAGAGATACAAAGAGGAAGAAGGGATAGTTCCCACTAGCCCTAGTAGACTTCCAAGCGCTCCAAAATGTCTTGCTCGAGCTCCAAAACGTCCAAGATGAGTTTCCCCTCAAAAAATCAGAAGAAAAAGGGTCAACTTGTCACACCAGCGAAACTGGTGCCTAGCAGAAGCCTCTCACCGCCAGACACGATCTATCAAAACAGTGTTGAAAACCTGTGTGTACCGCCTGACGGTGTCTAAATGCCACCAGGCGGTGAGCAACTGGAAGCCTGGTTGGCGCTTGGCGCTTATTGTGGCCCGTCAGACACTGAGTCCCTAGAAGAATGGTGTCGCCTAACTCTAGCCTTGTGTCGCCAGGCGGTTGCTGTGTCTTCCAAATTTTAATATTTTTGGACTTCTTCTTGCTACTCATGATCACTCACTTGTATGGGTTTTTGGAACAAAGCTTCTCATCTACAAAAAGGACACAAAAATAGAGATTAGTGGTATATTTAGGTCAATGTAACCCAAAATGTATTTATTTACAAAAGTAAGGTAAAATTGAGGATTAAGTAGGTTAAAAGCTTTGGAAGAGATGATTTTGCAATTAAAATGTAACTTGGATAATGGTAAAAATTAACATTATCACCGACCCGTTTTGATACCCTAACGTAATGTGGTCCCCAAGACGAGCTTGTCGGAGGTTGCCCGACTGGTGAAGAACTTGGCTGAATCACATAAAGGCTTGGATGTTGCATTGAAAACTAACTCAGCTTTCAACGCCCAAGTTACAGAGGCGTTGGGTGCTCATGCCAATTGTCCAAAGGTTAAAGAGGACCTGTTAACTAAGTTGTCGATCCCAATGAAGGAAGAGAAACACCTAATTGATAAAAACCTGTGCATGTAGAGGATAATTGATGATCTTCTATTGGATCGTCAAAAGGACAAAAAACATATGGACAAGCTGATTAAAGAGAGAATGCATATGGCTACTGAGTTGGAAACCGCTAGGCGTGAAGATCGCTTAGAATGAAGTGATGATGCAACGTGAGGATAACTTCGAGAAGGCTATCAACCAAGCAACTTATGTTTGCAAAATCCTACCAATGAGGGTAACGTTGATGTACACAAAGGAGGAGGAGGAGGAGAAGAAGAAGCGGTGCAGTGAAGAAGTGAAGTCTCAGCAACTCTTCGAAATTTAACCCTAGACAGAGTTGTAGGCCTCAGTTATTTAAACAACTGAGTCATAAACCTTTGCACAAAAAAATAATAAAAAAATGACAATTTTGAAATGTTAGCAAACTTAGATGCCTCGATTCGAAAACAACTGAGGCATATAGCATGTATAACCGAGGCATAAACCTCTACGTAAAATAAAATAATAAAAAAAAGAATGACAATTTTAAAATTTTAGTAAACTTATATGCCTCGGTTCTAAAACAACCAAAGCATATACCATGTATATATTCTCTAACAACTGAGGCATATGAGTTCGCAAAATTTTCAAAATTGTCACCACGATTTTATAGGTCTTGATTTCTTTAAAACCAAAGCATATCATTCACGTTAAAAAGTAAAAACTACACTAGTGTAATTTTTGAGTTAACTATTTTTCTTTAGTTGGTTATGAATTGTTCTTAGAATACTTTTTTTCTTCTTCTGATCACAACAGTAAAATGATAGAGTTTATCCTGTTTATGTAAACAAATGACATCATTATGCTATTTATTACCTTTTATTATTTAAAATAGTAATAGTTTATAAACATATCTTAACCCCTACATTTATATATAACAATTGTTATTACTTTGTAAACATATAGATATTATAATTATTCCATCTTTTTATTTTAGTAATAATGTTAATATTATTATGATTTTATCCGTATAATAATTAAATATTTATTTTATGATTGTTGTAACCATTTTATTGTTCTATTAATAAGATTATAAAATTTACTTATTTACGAGATTGATTTATTTATATTATATGATAACATTCAAATATGCTTTAACAAACAATTATATATATATATATATATATATATATATATATATATATATATATATATATATATATATATATATATATATATATATATATATATATATATATATATATAATTCACTTATAAAGATAGTAACCATATTCTATTATTTGAAATATATTTATTTATATTATTCTATTATCCTATTTGATTAATAATATTATTATAATTATGATTGTTAGTATTGAACTTTAAATATTTTATTATATAATACTAGTATTAATAAAAACAAAATAAATTTAATACATTATATGAAAAGTGTTGTATCATAGAAATTTAGGTGTTAGAGTACTGAAAACATTTTGGTATAAATTTGAGATGTTGGTCATGCCTTCTCTGAACTACATCCAAAGCTGTTATTCCCGTGGCAATCAATGAGGTGATTTTTGAAGCACTTCTCGTGGAGGAGGAAGTATTTATGATCATGTTCGTGGTGGCAATCAATGTTTGTTAGTTTCGCTCTGACACTTCATTCCAGCCACATGAATCTTTGTTCTTTATTGATCCAACCACTCAATAGACCATTCCTTACTCAGTTGGTTCCTACAAGATTTCCAACACTTGGGCAAATCCAAATACTAAGTCCACTACCACTGCTTGTCCTAGTGCTACTCAAGGTATTGACAACACCTCATGGACATTAGATTTTGGCGCTAGTTTCCATGTTACTAGTGAGCCTCTCAATATTAAACAAATGTAATAGTTTGGTGGCCCCGATCAAATTTTCATTGGCAATGGTGTAGGTTTGAGCATTTCGTGTTGACTTATCTTCATTTGTCTCACCTTTTGATTCTCTAGTTCTGTTGCGTTTAAATAATTTGTTGCATGTTCCTTCCATTACCAAAAACCTTTTATGTGTTAGTCAATTTGATAAGGATAATTTTGTTTTCTTTAAATTTCATTTTGATAAATGTCTTGTCAAATCTTAGGGAACGAATAAAGTCCTTCTTAATGGATTTGTTGGATCTGATAGGTTGTACTCTTACACCAATGTTCATCTTTTCCCTCCCTCATCTTCATTATTGTCTTCTCCTATGTTCCTTGCTTGCCTAGCTTTTATTTTTGCAATAACCACTACTAATAAGTTTATTTCTAATAGCACTAGTTTTTGTGTGTGGCATACCAGATTAGGTCATCATAACAGTCATGTTATGAACCTTGTACTAAAAGAATGTAATATTTCTTTACATAATAAAGCTGATTCCAATCTTTATAAATCATCTTGTGCTGGTAAATCTCATAGATTACCTTCTCATGATTCTGTTTCTATCTATTCTCCTTTGGAACTAAAGTTTGCTAATTTATGGGGATCTGTAGATATCACTTCTGATGCAGGATATAAATATTATGTTTCTTTTGTTGATGCCTATTCTCAATACACTTGGATTTTTCCAATCAAAACTAAGAATGAAAAATTGTCAGTTTTTCAAACTTATAAAACAATGGTTGAGTTGCAGTTAACTTCTAAAATTGTAAAGGTTTAATCTGACTGGGGTGGTTAGTTTCGTCCTTTCACTTTCATGAAGTGTTTAGCCCATCATGTCATTATTCATAGACTAATATGTCCTCACACTCATCACCAAAAGGGAGTCATTGAACGAAAGCAAAGGCAAATTGTTGAATTAGGTATTACTATGTTGCATCATGCCTCTCTTCCTTTGGAATTTTGGGACTACGCCTTTGTCACTATTGTATATCTTATTAATAGATTACCTACAACTTCTCTTAAGTTTTCCATTCATATTCTATCATGTTTCATAAAACACTTGATTTTAACTTTCTCAAATCTTTTGGATGTTCCTACTTTCCTTTGCTACGTTCATATAAGTCTCAAAAGCTTGACTTTAGATATGAAGAGTGTTTATTTCTTGGTTACTCTCAATTATAAAAAGGCTATAAATGTTTATCTTTCAATGGGCGTATTTTTGTTTCCAAGGATGTAATCTTTTATGAAAATAGTTTTCCCTATTCTAATTTGTTTCCTACATTCCCCAACTCCATTAGCAAATGCTCACTCAGTTTCTAACACCTCTGTCCATCTTGAGCATGATTCCCATGTCTCTTATTCTAATATGAGAGTTGATGTCTCATATTCTCCTATATCAAATATTGTTTCCCCATCTTCTGATTCATCATCTCTCAGTTTTACTATTATTTCAGATTCTTCTCTTGGTTCTTATATAAATGTTCACCCTATGCAAACTCGATCAAAGATTGCTCTTTCTTGACAAAGAGTTCATCCTTCTCTGTTGTTAACTCACATTAAGCATAAATTTGTAAACTAAGCCCTTAATGATCCACATTGGAAAGTTTCCATGTTGTAGGAGTATGATGTGTCATTAAGTCAGAAATCATGGGATGTAGTTTCTTTACCTCATGGGAGAAAGGTTGTTAGGTGCAAATGGATGTTTAGAGTAAAGGAAAATGTTGATTACTCTATCAACAAATATAAAGCCCATGTAGTTGCTTAAGGGTTTCATCAAGTTCATGGTTTTGACTTTCGTGTAACGTTCTCTCTAGTAGTTAAGCTAGTCACTATTCACATTATTCTTATAGTTTCACTTTCAAATAGGTGGAAATTGTTTCAGTTTGATGTTAATAATGCTTTTCTCAATGGGTTTTTAGATGAAACTGTGTTCATCCAACAACCACCAGGGTTTGTAGTTCCTGACAAGTTCTGAGTTTGTAAGTTGAATAAAGCTCTTTATGGGCTAAAGCAAGCCCTGAGGTAGTGGTTCACTCGTCTCTAGATTAATTTTCATTCGCTTAGGTTTTCTACCAACAATTGTGATACATCCTTCTTCATTTTTCAACATGGGTTTGACATCATTTATCTCTTGGTTTATGTTGACGATATTATTATTACTGGCAACTCCTCTAGTCTGATTCAGATTGTTACTACTAAGCTTAATGCCACATTTTCTCTCAATCAACTTGGTCAATTTGACTATTTTCTTGGTCTTGAGGTGAATTATTTAGGTGATAATCCCATGGCGAAAGCTCATGCCATCTCTTCCCCAATGATGTCCACCAATAAACTCTCTAAACATGGTGTTGATCTTTTCTCAGATCCTACACTATACAAATCTATAGTTAGAGCTCTTCAGTATGCTAGTTTTACTAGGCTAGAGATCAATTTTGCTATTAATAAAGTTTGTCCATTCATGGCTAATCCTGTAGACTCTCATTGGGCTATGGTAAAATGCATTATGTGATATCTAAAAGACACTTTGTTCTTTGGTCTTCATTTTCAGCCTACTTTGTTTACTCGTCCAGGTTCATAGATAACATTTTGTGATGCTGATTAGGCCTTCGATGTTGATGATCGTCGTTCTATATCTGGTGCAACTATATTTCTTTGTCCATATTTAATTTCGTGGTGGTCTCGTAAACAATATGTCATTACCCGTCCAGCACAAAAACTAAGTACACAAGCTTAGATCAGACTTATGTTAACTAGTCTTAAGTCATATTGTTTATACATTAGTGTTATTCTTTTCTTTCAGTTGTCATTTTTTGTTAGTATTAAAATAAAAACATGACGACTCCTATAAATACCTAGTACATACTTCAAATTGTTAAGTAATAAACAATTTCTATTGTTATTCATTCTTTCTATTCTCTTACTGAAGTTTTTCTGAGAAAAATTACCTACTAGAATAATGAATATTGAGAAACATAGTTCCTATTTGATTATTAAGACATATTTAGTTGACTACAAATATTTTTAGAATATTTATTTAAATATTTTTGGGAAATAAAGGAAACATGATATGTTTATTTAAAAAATTTATAGTTAACTATATTTGTTTAAAAAAATAATTTATTATATTAAGTAATATAATAAAAGTAATATAAATCTATTACTAAAGTTATTAAAGTGGGTTAAATTTGATTAAAATTAACCCACCTCAATTATTTAAATTTGGATTTAAATTTGGACGCAGTCCACTTAAGACTCGATTTATCTAAGTTGGATCAGTAATGAATTAATCGGTTGATCCGATAGTTTAAAATTTTATTTTAAAAAAATAACCTATTTTCCTTAAATAGTACATATATTTCATGTACTACTAATATAAAATGATAGAAAAGTAACATAAAGGTAAAAGTATAAAGAATATAGCTTTCAAAAAGTAGAAAGAATATATATCACTTTCAAAAAAATTTGTAGTTAAAAGAATTTTATTTTTAATTGGTTTATATTAGATACAATCCATATAAGCCATAATGGGGCTTGGGTACGCTATCTCTAACCTCAAATAATTAAAGCCCATTTGGATTGGCTCAACTCTTTTGACTATTTGGATAACTCTAACTTTTTATCTAACAAAACTTGTTGCAATTAAAAAGAAAACAGTTTTCTTCTTCTTTAATAAAAACAAAGAAAAAAAAAGTAACATTTTCAACTTCGTGTTCAATTTTTTAAAATATTAATGTTCTAAATATATTTTTAATTTTTTGTAATAATGTTATTCTTTTTTAAAAAATAAATCAAACATGAATAAAAGTAACATTTTTAACTTCGATTTTTTTTTTCTACCAAACGTTCCCTTACACTAATATATACTTTTTGAATAATATAAATACATATAATGCTACATATAGTGCAAACGAAAAACAAAAAGTATCATGTTGAATTTTAAAATAATCAGAAAGGAAGAATTTTAGGGTTTCAAAAATCTCAAAATAATTAATAACCAAAATTTATTTTTACTGTTGATAATGATTTTAGTCAACTTGAGAAAATTACATAAATATATTTTAAATTATGTAATTTGGAAATATAATTTAAATTACATAGTTTAAAAAATATTCTAAATTACGTAATATAATCTAAATTATTTAATTTAAAAATACATTTCAGAATAACTGATAATTGATACATTTCTATATTTTTAGATTACATAACTTTGAAATGTATTTTTATTACATAATTAGAATACATTTACATGTTTTAGTATTATATATTTAAAAATGTATTTTCAAATTACGTAATCTAAATTATATTTCTAAATTCTAAGATTATGTAATTATGATGATTTTTAAATTATACAATTTAAAAGATATTTGTAAAATTAGAAATATATTTCAGATAATAAAATTTAATATATATTTGATTTGTATAATATAAAATATATTTTTTAATTTTGAATTGTTTAATTTAAAATAATTTTGTAAATTGTGTAATTTGAAATGTTTTCAGTCCAAAGATAATTTGGACTATGAAAGTGGTAGAAAAACCGCTGGGTCTTTCTTTCTGCACCTCCAAAATTTTTTCTACACCTTCAAACTTTCTTTAAATTCTCAAAAAACACTTTGACCATTTAAGGAAACACGTAGACATCACATCCCAAAATTAAGTCGACTTCCGAAAGTCAAAATATATGACTTCCGGAAGTCGACTTCCGATGATATATTTTGACTTCTTGAAATATTTTTGGGGTGTGATGACCGTGAGTTTCTTTAAATAGTCAAAGGGTATTTTGGAAATTTAAAAATTTTTTGGAGGTGCAGAAGAAATGCTTGGAGGTGTAGGAAGAAAGACCCAAAACCGCTTGAATGAATTGAAAATATATTTAGGCCCAGAAATTCACACTAAAATGGAACAACAATGGGCCTTTTGAATCACTCATTTAAGCCCATGTAGTTTTTCTTTTTCCTTGACCATACTCAAAAGTAATACGGGTTCATTTTGTTCCAAACCTTGATCCATTCTTTACCTAAAGGGTCTTCGTCTTTTGAAAATATCTAACAACAATGCATAATTTTGCCGACAAAGCAAAAGTTACTGGCTCAAAAGATTTTAATCAAATACTTTATAATATACGTAACTGTATAAGCTTTTGAACATGGTTTCGATATAATACATTACTTAGATTTAAAACCCTATGTATTCCAAGGTGTCTGCACAACTTTCCCTCATTTCAACAACTTTACTTGTATTCTTGACTTTAACTATTTTAAAGATATATTATCTACTATACACCAAATTATAAACATTGATTCACATGTTACGATCAAATTCTCTATAACATATTATATACCGTATGGATAGTGTATACTCGGAAAACTTGAATTCAGAAAATAGATTTTCAATTATCAAATTGCTATATATATATATATATATATATATATATATATATGCTCGGTAAATGATTATCATTAACTTGTTTTACATTTTTTTTTCTTAGAAAGTGCTCGTTTTAAAAGACTGAGAAAATAATAATTGAAGGACAATGTATAACAAGCATCACTTCTTATTCTTCTTTTTAGATTTGAGATTTTATGCAAGTGAGTTACTTTTGATGAGAAATCATATAAAGAAATACTTTATCAAAGTGAGTGAATCACTTCTTATTGATCGATGATATACTTTTTCAATTTTGATTTCGATCGGGGAACTTTATGAACGTTATAGAGAGCAGATCATAGATGAAATACTTTTGATTTGAAAGTCATAAGATTCATGAGATCAAAATTAGAGGGATTTCTTGATTATTCATTACATCATAAAAGGTAATCATTTAATTACAGTTTCACGCAATAACTCTTTAGGATAGATTTTTTAAGGGTTAAACATATTTTTAGTCCCTCAAGTTTCAGTGAAATTTGAAATTAGTCTCTCTTCAAAATTTTTGACCAATTTAGTCATTCATCTTTAAAAATGCGTGAATATAGTCTTTTTAATCAAATTTTGTTAAGTTTATTTGACGTTTCAAACGTATTTCATGATAGTATTTGAATTGTTTACACTATTTGACACATTTTCGCTTTAATGTTAACTCAAATATTAAAAGAGTGTTTTAAAGGAAGGTGGTAGGAGGATGTACGAATGGAAAGATTAATTTTGATCATAATAATAAATAATAATAATAATAATAATAATAATAATATTTTATTTCTCGTTGTTATTTTAACTGCTTTAACATAGGATTCATCATTCGAAAATAACCATATGACTTTAAAGCATTAGCTATAGGAAAAGTATGATGACAAGACATTCAAACCTATTTTTCATATATTTTTCACATCAATTCTTGTAACTTTCTCCCCGAGATACAAGCTATGTGTAGAACTAGGATCACAATATATAGGAGCATCTCCACTAGAAAGAAAAACATTGATAAACGTTTGCCCCCAAGCAAAGTACTCACAAAAATATAATAAAACGAAGGAAAGTTGTATAATCATTCAGAGTGCTATATAATCTTGTAAACAAGTCGTTTTGCATATAAGTTTATTTGAGTTAATTAGCTTTTTGTTCTAATTATAGTTCACTTATACGTGTATTTGTGATTTTATATAAAGATGTACCTATTACACCACTCGTTATAAAAAGCATGCAAAATTAACTACTTATAAATAATTTAACAAATATTTTGTTTAATATATAAGATATTTAATTTATTTTTATCTTTGTATTTTGTTCTTTATTTTTTTACACATCTTATAAATATTTCCTTATTCACTCCAATATTAGTGATTTGTTTATTAGTTTGATAATTCTTTTATCATTTTTGGATCTTATTTAGTATTCCACACACAACAAACTAGTATCAAAGTTTGTATTTTCTTTTTATCTCTTTTTATGTTATAGATAAGTTATTGCAAGTACTTTTTTTTATCTCTTTTTGCATTAGTGACGAGTTCTTGTAAGCAAATGGGTATCAAATTCAAGATCAAAAACTTAATCGAAAAGAAAGTTTCAACTTCTAGAGAATTACGATTCTAGAGAATTAAGATGAGAGTTTTTCTCAAGGAGCAAAGTGTGTGGACACTACCTTTATGGAATATGTTCCACATAAAACATACTTTGGAACAATACGAAGAAGCTCTTCATTTAGTTGAGGATGAAGAAGCTCTTCATGATAAAGTTTGTCTATATATGTTGTTGAAGAGACAACTCTATGGACTAGGTATGAAGAATAGTGTGTCACTCAAGATTCACCTTGTTGAGCTTAATTCTATTTTGAAGAAACTTCAAGATATAGATGTTAAGTAGATGAAGATACAATGATGATTTTGGTATCCTCTCATCTCTGATAAGTTCTTTGAGTATAGAAAATGATTATATCACACTTGAAGAGGTTATGTCAAGCCTTTATACAAAGAAATTACACCTCAAAGCATCTATGAATGATGAAGATATGTCACATTCTAGGTTAGTAGTATTTAATAAAGACAAAAAGGTTAAAAAACAAAGATAGACAAAGATTGATCATAAATATCTCTACAAATAATGCAAACAACTAGAACAACTAAGACATAGGAGAAAATGTCGTCTAAGATTGGGGAAACAAAATCATCTAGCAATTACTTTGTAGATGCAGTTGGATGAAGACATGGAGTTAGTTGTTGCATGTAGTAGGCATCAATTCTCTAACTAGTAGGTACTAGACTTTGGTTTTTCCTTTCATATGAGTTCTCAAAGGATTGATTTATCATGTTTGAAGGTGGTAATGTGTTGAAAGGAAATCATGATTTATGCAAGATGGTTGGTACAAGCTTTATTTGGATAATGGTGCATGATGACATAGTTTAAACATTAACCAATGTTAGGTGCATCCCATAGTTGAAGAAAACCCTTATATCCACTTGAGCCTTGGATATTAAGGACTACATGTGTCATACTAAGGATGGAGTAAAAAAGATCACAAAGACTATTGGGGTTGTTGTCATACATGGAGTTAGAAAAGATAACATGTATTTCAATGAAGGATTATTTGTAGTCATGCATGAGGTTGCAACCATCATATGATAATCTTGAGATTTACGTCTAAGGAACATGAGTAGTTGCAATTTTGAAATCTTGTACAAATAAAGTTTACTAGGTAAATAAAATGTGGAAACACAGACGAAACTTGTTGCAGGATGGTCCCATGACATAAGCCAAATAGGTCAAGCCAAAATCAAACAACCTCGTTTGGGTGCTAAGCTCTTAACTAAATTGAGTTATGTACTAACTATCATTATAATTTTTGACGCTTAATAGTAAGCACCCAATCCAATAATTAGTATGAAAGTCATTATCACAAATTTGATTCTCAATTAAGCATTGTTAAGAGGGAGATTCTAACAAGTTGCATCAATTTTCTTATGGCAAAATTCAAGTAGGTCACGTCACAGCCAAAGACTCTAATTCCTAGTTAGGGAGATTATTGAGAGAAAGATTGTTACATGGTTCATCAATTGTCCAATTGTAGAGGCAATGTGAGTCAAGTCACAATTAATAATAGGGCTTGGGTTGATAAACCCCTAAGTAAAAAAATTTGCATCTTGACTATTAATTATGTCTTTTGACCTAGTGAAATCGCTCACTCCAACAAAACATTCTAATAGAGCTATACAAAATGAAGGTCACATTGGACTATGTTTATGTATATTGTTACGGGTCATCCAAAGTTCCATCTTAGGAGGTTCCATGCCTTTAAGAAATTTAAGTATTGGAGACTTATAATGCTTAACCAAACTAGAAAAATGGTCAAGCTTCTAAGGACACATAATAATATATAGTTTTACTAAGGAGTTTAGTAACTTCTATTATGATAAAACATTGACACTTGCTTGTTCAACATACTTCATAGTTGAATATAGTTGCTAAGAGGATGAAAATGACCTTCTAAGAGAGGACAAATATTATGTTGTCACATGGATAGACTATAATAGGGTGAAGTGGTGGGCATAACATGTTTTGGATTAATTATTCTCCATCTACTACCATTTTGTTCAAGACTTTTCGAAAGTTGATTAACTATTCAACATTGAAGATATTTTGGAGCCCAACATACTATTATTAACATGATGGTCAAAATAAATTTGCAACAACTATTTTTTGTAATGCCTTTATAAAGTTATCATCTGAGAGAATGGTGAAAATTTAGAGTTATTATTTACAAGTATTAAAATGTTGTAAACATTTTTTTTCCAAATATCTTTGTAAGAACATTGTTGTGTTTATAAAATAAAAATAGAAGAGAAAGCTTAAACATTGTAAATGTCAAAAAAGAAGGTACCTCTATTTGTTGAGCAACCTGTGATATTTTGATCACACCCTAACCTATATTTAACTTAGCCATGATTCATTATGTGTTAAAAAATACTGAAGTGTTTAGTCAAAAGTACCAAGTGTTAAAGAATACTTAAAAATTATCCAACCATTACCATGATTTGAAACAATACCCATAAAGTTTAACCATAATTGGCTACGAGCTAAAGCAATACTCGTGTTGTATCTTGCAGTGTTAGTTTGCTTAGTGAAACTCAATTGGTTGATTGAGAACTTGACATAGTATGTGCTACCAAATGAACCAATGTAGAATATCTTGAGAAATTTATTCTTTCCTTATATTGTAAAATTACATTATATTTGTATAAAACTAAGAATGAGAAGTTTTTCGAACTTAGTTTTTGAAAATCTTCATTTCATTTGACTATTATGAAATTATTATTTGAT
Source organism: Vigna unguiculata (assembly GCF_037176805.1). Taxonomy (NCBI): domain Eukaryota; kingdom Viridiplantae; phylum Streptophyta; class Magnoliopsida; order Fabales; family Fabaceae; genus Vigna; species Vigna unguiculata. Next base: position 10,796,867 of record NC_140792.1, read on the forward strand.
TGTATACCATTAAAAGATATTTGCAAAAAACTTTAAAATATTTTTAAAACATTATGTTCCACCTATTTTGCATAATCAGTCTAGTGGAAAGTCTAATGTGTGAAATAATATGCATTAGATCCAGTCTAACTACGACAATTAATATGATGAATAGAGATGTGCTCAACCCTAGAAATGAGCATTAACAAGTAGGGAAGGGAATCCTAAGATACCTAAAGGAAACCAAAGACATTGTAACCCTTCAAGGGTAATTCATAGTGTACTTTAGCAAGGTTCTTACATACTAACTTTATTGGCCACTTGGGTGTTAAGTAATTCATAACAAGCTAAACATTCATAATTGGAGGATCGTAGGTAAGAAAAACCACTAATAGCCTTGTTAACCATTAAGGCGAAGTATGTACTTTTTATTAATGGAGGTGGTTAAGAAAGGATTATTGATACATATTTTGTGCACACATTTATAGATTCATTGTACATTAAAAGCACTTCACACATAATTTGTTTTTATTTTTTAGTAATTTCTTTTTAGTTGTAATAATTTGAGTTTATTGTACATATTTACTTTAATTTTGTATTATTAGTTTATTTGATCTTTGCTCCCTATTTTTATCATAACTTTCTTTATATATAGGTTTAATTACTACTTTGGTCCCTATATTTTAGGCTTTGATTCATTTTAGTCTTAATATTTGTTTTTTGTTCAATTAAGTCTCTATGTGTTAATAAGATTCAATTCGATCATATTTGTCAAATTTGTATAAACATTGAAAGAGTGTTGAGTTGACTATCTACAACAAACACATGTCAATATATTAATTTTTTTAATTATTTTTTGAATTTTTTTTCTTTAACTATTTTTCTCTCTCTACTCCTTCTTCTTCTACAAATCCTATAAATTGTCCAATCTCTCCACCTTTTATCTCAAGCTTATCACTAGCAATTTTTTCATTGATAGCCCGATCTTCATGCTGCCACCACTTCTGCACTGAAAACCCCTTATATGTTTATATCACATACAAAAAGATTATCGGTAATGTGTAATAGCAGTGCAAAGTAGCAATCAACAACAAGGGTTGAATATTGCTTTAGTTTGAAAAATCAGTTGCAATGGCCTTAATCACAACCTAAACAAAATTGTCATGGTGGGCATTTTTGAAAATCAACTTTTTTGCTGAAAACAAAGCTAGGGGTGGAGAGTTAAGAGTTTCCTACCCTTTATAGCATTTAAGAATTTGCTAGTTGATTGTTGTTTGTCACTCTTCCTCAACACCAAGACTGACTAACCAATACCATCTCTAGTGACACTATCCCTTCACTCTTATCTCTCTTTTGAACTTTAAACATTCAATTTCCAATGACACGATTATGTCTTTTGAATTTTAAACCTAATATGCTCATTGCGCTTCTTCAACTTATTTTCCAGTGTAGAAATGGTGGCGGCTTGCAGATTATGGCTGCCAAAAATAAAAGCCATTAGTGATGAGCTTGCAATAGACTGTGGAAGGGTTGGAAGGTTTGATAGATTTGAAGAAAAGGTAGAAGAGAGAGAAAAAACTACAAAAAATCTAGAAAGTTTCTTATTCTTTCTCAACACAATACATGTGTTTGTTTAAGATAATCAACCCAACACTTTCTCATTCTCAATGTCATTCATACAAATCTAATTAAAATGATTAAATTAAATTGATTTAACACATAATCGAACTTGATTGAATCAAAAACAAATATTGGAACCAAAACATATCAGAGCTCAAAATATAATGACCAAAATAGTAATTAAAGCTTATAGATATTAGTTTTGGCTTATTTAAGTTGCATTGGATTCTAAATTTCTAGGACTTTAAAATGGACACCTTTTTTTTTACTGAATTTATAGGTTTATGAATTTTAGAAATTGAAGCAAAATTTCTAAATTTTTGAAAAAGAACCTATGCAAAAGTCTTTGTAATTAGGTTTATGAACCAAATTAGAGTCCACTTTCTGGCTCATGTTTACTTTAAATTTCAGAATCTATATTCAACCAATATGTACTACTTGTAACCAAAAGTCATTTACTTAATTTTCAATTTGAAGAATTATATATTCATCTTTTTTTGTCTCTTTTGTCTCAAATTTAGTTTTGACTTTTTGTCTTCACTCACCTAAGGTTTTGTGTTCTTCATCAATGGATAATTGATTCTTAAGGATTAACTTTCAAAAGCAATATCAAACAAGCTGAATTAAGTTGTGCACTGATTATTAACAATCTAAGTGTAGAGGACTATCTCTTGAATCTTCAAGTGGTATGAATTTGGAGACAAATTATGTTCAAGACGGAGGGTATGATAGGGGACAATTCCTTGATTCAATATAAGAAGAACTTGAGGAGGAGCCTTTACAATTCGAAGGACATGAAGACATGAAGATCATGGCTTGGAACAAAATTATAGAATAGTTTTAGGCAATTAAAAGTAATTGTAATTTTCTTTTAATTTTTGTTTTTTGAATTTTCAAGTTATTTTTGGGTCTGATGTCTTTGGGCTTTCTTTTAAGGTTTCTTAGGTGGCTTAAACATTTGTGTCTATATATAGAGGTACCAAATATATATGTAGACACCTTGGATGGCCATTATATGAAAATTGGTTTTTCTTTAAGAGAGGATTTTCTTGGTTCTTGGATTATAACTTTAATTCTTATCAAAGATTGAATTCTTTGTGGCAAATTTTCCTTAACTTATTAATTTGTTAGATTATGGCATCTCCAACTCCAGTTCTTATCCAAGATGACAATTTTTGTGGCGAATTTTCATTGACCTATCAATATGCTAGATTGTGACATCTTCATCTCTGTCTTATTTCATGTTTTTCTCTGATTTATTTTTGTTTGTACTCTTTGAGGATTCAAATTCAGAAACGATCGTACTCTTTACTGAATAGGATAGGATCATATCACTTAGTTTGTTCTTCTCTTCTCTAGTCACGATTTTGAACTTGTGGTTACCATTTTTGTTTTGCTTTTATAAATCAAATTCAGATCAATTTGATCTTGATTTGATAATTAGATAAGATTACATTGAATGATACTTTTATTAGATCTGTATAACCAATTTAATTGATTAATTGAAGTGGATAATTGTTCAAACTTAAATTTCTATCTTTATAAAATTATGGTAAGAGCAATTATTTGGGTTTTTAATATGTGAATTAACCTTTTATCTTCTCTTGATATTCATTTTTTAATTCTATTTCGTCTCTCAACTTTAGTTTTACATTCTTAAATCCATAAACTCCCAAGTTAATTTGTACAATAACAAAGATTGAATACAATATACATATATTCTCTAAATATCGTACTAGGTTGTGTTTTATATTACAAATTTTAGAAATAAACTTAGAATATTTGATTTTAAAAACAAACTTAGAACATTAGGGACATATTTAAATGGTCCCATGAGTCATTTGATATTTTCTCAAGAAAAAATAATCACCTTTTATAATAATTTAAGTGTAATTTATTAATAATTATCTACGGATTTAAATTATTACTTGTGGATTTTGATTGTAGGTGATTATTATTTTTTTCTTGTATTGATTTTTCTAGTCATACGTAATATGGTAGGATAAAACACATTAACTCCACTTATTCCGTATAAAGATTGAAGTAAAGAAGACCCATGTGGAAAATCTCAATAAATGTCTCACGAAAAGATTTCCAATAAGAAAATTTGTCTATTATTTAGACTTATTAGATGTTAGTTGCTTGGATAATTCCAAAAGAAGAAATTGTATGTATGATCTAATAATATAATGTCTTATAATTCAAAATTATATCTTTTGTTATACTAACAATATAGTGTAAAAGTTGACATTACAAAAGTTTGTAAGTCGTCCATATAATAACGGCATTATATCTTTTCAAATAATTATAAAACTCAACAAAAATTATTATATGTGATCATTTCTAATTACATAAAAGTTTTAAAAAGGATACTCTATAAATATTCATAAACTATACTTTTAAGAAAAAGCTTTGTAATAATTTGAATAGTTAGACATGACAGGTATATATGTGTCTGATTTAGTTTAATAAAAGGTAATTAATTACTTTTCTATATCATAATTATATAAAGTTGATTTCTTATTCCATACTCTCTCTTTTTTTCTCATTTATAATGAAGTTATTCTCTCATAAGTTTACCTCCTTCAAAACATATCTTTATTGTTCATATTACCATGAAAACAATAATTTACTTAAAGTATTGTCACGATAATTTAATCAATAATACTTTCAAAACAACTTTCTTTTGGAGACTTTAATTCATATTTTCCATGTTTCTGCTGATACACTTTATTGATCTGCTTTGACGTCATATTCAATTTGTATATCTAGATAGCCTCTTAAAGGTTAGATAAATCAAGATGAAGCAACTCTATTATAAAATAAAATAAAAGTTAGAAGAATAAAAATGGTGAAAGAAAGTTTTTTCTTTTCATTCATAGAAAATTGTTAAAATTAAGAATACAAAATCGATAATAACTCATATACCGTTTAACAAACTGAGTTAAACCTTCTTGTTTTCCAATTCAGTCTTTGGGCATTCACTTTTGAATTAAAATATTATGAAATGTAATGAATACTATATGATGGGAAAGTACTATAAGGTCATATTTAAACATAAAAAGTTTTCTAAAATGGCATAATTGTTCAATATCCCACAATTTTTTCCAAATGAAGTACATAAATATGTGCCATCATTATCTTATACCAACTTATTCCACCCCACCTTGAATTTGTCATTTGAGCTTAATGACTTGACACATACTAACTAGTGCCCACTAAAACCTTACATTAGCAAACATGAACAAAGGTAAAAGTAAAATTACACCTTCTCCCACCAATCCTTTTCATTATACCACCCCCAAAATTAAGTAATACTACAATTCACATTGCTCAAGAAGAAGAAAAAAAAAAGGTTTAATTATGATTTTTATTTTTGAAATTTGAGATAATTCTGATTTTGGCTCCCAAATTTTTTAAAAAACATCAGTCCCTCAAATTTAGGAAAAAAAAAACATAATTTTAGTCATTGAACATTAAATTTAAGCAATTAAAAGTAGTTTTTAACTCTTTAAACCCTGAAGCTTAAACCATTTACCCTAAGGAGTAAATCATAAAAAGAAAACTCCTTTTTAGTTTTTTAAATTTATTATTTAAGGACTAAAATTATTTTCTTTTAATTTTGAGGGACTAAAAATTCTTTTTAAATTTGGGAGACCAAAATCAAATGATTTCAAAATCCAAAAATGAGAAAACCATAATTAAAAAAAAAAAAAAGTAAACCAACCCCCTCTAATAAAGTTAGGTTATTACGGAGAACTTATGTTGTTAAAGATATCTGCTGGAGGAATGAAATGGTCCATGGAGAGTCCAGGCACGTTGAACATCACATCATCAATGGTCCAGATCTCTTCCATCCGGGTTCTGCTATGCTGCATCGAGAGCTCGCCGAACCGGAACACCGTCGCGATGGAGCGCCCTTGATGGGCGATGAGGACGCCATCAACGTCTCTGTAGTCGCCGATGCTGCTCCCTATGGTGGTCTCCCAGAACACCGTATCATTGTCCTGCGTTGGGACCCGTGTGAGGTGAGAGTCTTCGAGGTATATGAGGAGCCCACTCTTTTGGCAAAAGTAACCGTAGAGAATGTGCCTTATCACTTCTGCGGGACCCTCGCTCCGTTCAACCACCGCCGCACGATCCGCTGAAACCTTCAGCACAAAGCAATCAACGGTCCCGATTCGGTTCTCGCCCAAGCACTGCGCGTTCGTGAATAAACTCGCTGTGGTCTTCGGATCCAAACCCTGAAATGTACACCAACAAAGCGTTGTATTTAGAAAATTGAAATTGCTACGAGATATTATTGGGTGACCTGACCTTGGTTAACATAACAAATAATTTACAAAAAAATATTTATCACTCTTAATTTTTTCATAAATTTGAGTTGAGTTTTAGCATGGATTTATTAGAGTAGAACATACTTGTTCTACCAATTTATCTGAAAACATTTTCACTTACTGAATGAGGAGATTCACTATAATTTGATGGATGAGTTGTTTATAGAATAGATCTGATACCACATTTAAAATAAAATCTTTAGACTTTAAACTTGTACTCAAATTTCTAACATTGACCTATGACAACTTGTTTACAATGATGAGAATAAAATAAGGACGGAATTGTCGGTTTAAGGATACTACAAGCGAACATTTGTAACAATCCGAAAAATGATAAATTGAATTTATGATGTTTTTGAAAGAAAGAAAGAAAACACTTGGTGTTGATAAAGGAAGGAAAGGGATGTGATGCGTTATCCTAAGCAATGGGAAACATTAGGTGAAGAGTGAGAGAAGTACAAAATGAAAAAGGGAATATTTAGGCATGAAAGCAGGGCCAATAATGCAGTGGAGGAAGCACCGTTGAATAAAGTGCAGAATTAAAAGGAAAAGTTAAAGCAAAAGGATAATCCAAGGTAGCCTTAGGTACCTGCAATAAGTGGCAATCCCAAGATCATGACTCATGAGCCATAAAAATAATCATAGATGACGTCAGATTGACAGTCACGTGGCATGGAAGTATACTAATTCTTCAAGAAAACAACTCTACATTGTAGGGTAAAGCATGGGACAGTTTCTCCATCATTGTCAGCTCGATATATACCCTTCATTCATTGGGATTTCAATTTTGTTTTTCAATCTTTATATTTGTTTCCTACACTTTTATTCCTACCCTATGTCCCCCCAACCCTCAATTCCAACAAATAAAGTCTACCCACCCATAAAATCAACCCAACTTGCTCAATTTTTGTTTGGCATCATGCCGAAGAAAACAGTGAACAAAATCACTTTTTGTTTTTAAATCTCTCTCTCTCTCTTCGTACTAAGACAAGTTTTAACATATTTAGCAAAATAGGTTTCACTCTACCAACCAAATCAAGTTAATGAGCCACCCACCAAATCAGCAGAAAAACAAAAGCTTTAGATTGTGCTATATGCATATAATTAATGATTTTGATTCTTTGTTATACCTGAATGATACGGCGCAAGGGTCTTTGAGGTCCTTTTGCTGCATGTGTGCCTAGCCACGGTGTGTGCCGCCACACAGTTTTGCCATTGCTTCCTGCAACCACCTTGTGATCACCAACCACCAATTCAAGTGACCACATCCCAGGTAGCATCTGCCAAAGTACGAAGCAACCATTTTCGCTGCTTCTTGTTCCCAGACACTTAACATTCTTCCCAGATGAAATCTCTGTCTCACAACATATCATCTTCACCATGCCAGTGGCATACATGTTCTTACTGTCCTTTTGCTGCTTGAGGCACCCAGTTGCAGCCAAATACTGCTGGATAATGTATTTGGCAGTTGAAGTTTCCTGAAGTCATATTAATGGAAAATGTATCATAAACCGAAATCAATAGTACTAAACATTTGCAAATTAAAACCTTTACTTGTGTGCAAAAGAAAAAAGGGACCAAACTTAGATACAGTATAAGTTACTTTCTGATAGTTTAACTTGATAAAAGATCAACAAAAATGAGTGAAATAAAACATTAGTAATGATAGGACAAAAACATTAAGAAAGCACCATAGAAACTTCATTAAATTGTGTCCAAACAGAAGAGGTAAGTATTGAAGTGTAGAGAGAGGAAGGAGAGAGAGAGAGAGAGAGAGAGGGATGACTTACAAATGGGGTGTCTTTGATGTGAATGCTAAGGGTGGGATCATGAGCTGAGGGAATAGGGGCCAAAGGGCATCCCAAGACACCAAGCAAAAGCCTTAAATCTTGGGTCTTGGCATGAATGGTTCCATAGAATGATTGTGAGAAGGTTCCACCTGGGGAGATCTTCTGAGTTTTGAACCATTCCCTTATGACTTCCCATGAACTCTCTTTCTTGGTGCCCTCCTCTTGCATTTCAGGGCCAGGACCTTCGATTAAGGGTGTCAAAGGTTGTGGAGCCCAACTCTGGCGCCAACGTGCTCTAGAACCCATTTGGGGCATGTAAGAGTCTCGAGAGTAATGATTATTAGGAAGAAGGAATGGAAGTGAATGCAGGAGAAGATGCTGAGAGAAAGAGAAATATTCAAACAGAAGGAGGAAAAAGAAGAGGTATCAATGTGAATGTGGTTTGGGAGTTAAAAAGAGAGTGTGCTTGTGTTTGTATTTGTGTTTGTGTGAGTGAGGAAGTAATGGGGAAGAGACAAAAGCGACAGATTATCTGTTCAACGGCAGAGAAATGACATTATTATATAATACAAACTCGCATGTTGGGTTGTCTATTTGCTTTATTCCACTTGCTTTGGGACTCACTCTTGTCGTTATATTTTTATACTGTTTACATATTTTTTTTATTCTCTCGAGCTAACCTATTCCCCATGCCACCATATAGGTCCCATGGGCATTGGCCTACCACCTTTGATCAATTACTATCTCTTTCCATCACTAAAGTTTTTTTTTTCATTTTTTCGATATTTGAGTTCTAGGAATATCTTCATAACTTGTCAAAATATATGTTTATTGATTCTTTGCTAGTACTAGATGATGAGTCATGTGTACTACCCTTGATCATTTGTAAATTGTATGCTTTTGTTATGAGTTGGGTTTGTTTGCGTACGGTGTTTATAGTTATCGCGAGTTGAGGAGGAGGAGGGTTGTAGAATGAAGTGCCACTAGGAAAATATTTTTTTCTTAAGCTCTGAATTTTTTAAGATGAATTATGGTAACAACCAACGAAACCGAGACATGTCACATCAATGGCATGTCCCGTGTTTGACACGTATAGGACACCAACACTCGTACGACACGTATCAGTTAAGTGTCCAATTTGATAGATATTTTTTTGTTTTTAACATGATTTTGACATGACTCTAACATAATGTTAATAAGCACAAATTCAATGATTTTCTAAAAAAACCTATAAACTTGTAAATTTATCACATAAGTTTCTATTATGGTTATAAAAATAAGGAAAAAATATTATATGATTACTACTTTTCACTTTTTTGGATATTAGATTGATAAATTAGATTTATTTTTGTGTTAGTTGACAATTTTTTAGTTGAAAGTTTGAAACTAATATGTATATGCATGTCGTGTCTCATGTCCTATGTTTTTCAATTTAACTGTATCTCTGTGTCCGTGTTCGTGTCGTATCTGTGTCCGTGTCCGTATATGGGCTTCATAGGTAACAACATTTCCTCTATTATCACTAGTGCATATTTGACTTTTTAATTCGTCTTATAGGCTTCAGTTATAGCGGAACCGAAACCTATAAGGAGGCGGTGGCATTTTTACAATTTTGAGAACTTTTTTGCCTCGGGTCTCCTAAGAACCAATGCAGTAAGAAGTTTTATGCCTCGGTTACAAATGAACCGAAGCCTATAAGGCAACCCAGAACCAAAATTTCAAAAATGTCACCAGCGTAAGATGTTTTGGCCTCAGTTATTATTGGACCGAGGCAGTAAGTACTTTAGGCCTTGGTTATTAAATGAATCGAGGCCATAAAGCCTGTTATAATTCCCAATTCGCGAACCCTCTCCATTATTCATCATCTCTCACAGTTCTTTGTACGTGAACCCTTTGCACTCTCTGCCACCACCACTGTCCAGCTCTGTCGCCTCTGTCGTGCCATCCACTGTCGCTGATTGCATCATCGCCTCTCGTTGTCGGTGAGTTCGAAAAATGGGTTTCCCTTCGCATTTTTTTTTTGCGTTTTGGTTCGTTTGTGTTGCTTTGGGGTTCACATATTTAGGGTTCAAAACACACCATTGCACTGTCACAAAGAGACACCGGAAGAGAAGAAGTGTCATTACCATCGTGAGCTCTCCCGCATTCACACAACGACATCAGTGGTCGCGCAAACCAGATCGGCGATTACGAAACCTGCAAATCAAAAAATCATATATGCAAACATTGTCGCGATCCATGTAGATTCATAAACCACCACTAACAACCGTTGTTGCGCGCGAGCCACGAGCCCCACCACGAACGCGCTACCACGACGAGAACGCCTCCACTACAGACGCGCCTGAGACACCGTTGCATCTTTTAATTTTCACACCCGAGGCCAAAAGCCATCCCTTTTGGCCTCACCCTAATATGCCTCAGTTCTGGAACTAGGGTAGAATATCAAAAACAATCGGAGCCAAAAGCCCTTATTGCACTAGTGTATATTCACTAAAGAAATAACATTTAATATGAATTTACTGAAAGAATTTATTTTCAAATTTATAATTAGCTTTAAGGATAATAATCAAAGTAATATATATATATATATATATATATATATATATATATATATATATATATATATATATATATATATATATATATATAACACAAGAAAAGCACTAATTATTGATGGATAAAATTTATCACTAATATAACAAAAAAATTTCGATAATCGACTCTTCCTCTTCACCATCTTCCTCCTTTACCGTTGTTGTAATCGACTTTTATCCCTTTTCCTCTTTTTCCTCCTCTTCATCTTTGGCCACCCACTATTGTTGTTGTGGCCTCCACCGCTACTCTGCCACTACAATGTTGTTGTCGCTACTGCACATCTACAATCGCCATTGTCACCAATTCTGGCTTTTCCTCCTCTTATTTTTCTTCCTCCTTCTCCTCCTCCATCTCTTCTTATCACTCATCTCCACTTAATCCACACTATTAAAAATGTTGTAGTTACCAACGGAATTAAATCCGTTGGTAAATTTTATTTACCAAAGAATTTTTAAATTTTAATTATTGATGGATAAATTCGTCAGAAATATAAAATTTATTTACCAAGGGATAAATTTGTCGGTAATTGATCAAATCAAATTAAAAGTAATTAAAACGTAAATAATAAATAAAAAAACCTTCAAAAGGAATATAAAATTTATAAAAATGTTTAATTATTGAAAAATGTTTATTCAACAAAAAAAATATAACATATAGAAAAATATTTATTTTAGATTTTTTTTATAATATAAGTTTTTATCATTATTAGAGTAAATTATTATTTTTAAAATTTTTATGTTAATTCACATAAATTTTATTAATAGAAGTAATTTTAATCATAAAATAATATTTATTCTAAATTTTCTTTGAATTTTTTTTCACTATAATTATTATTTTTAAAATAATTGATTATCACTATTGATAATCAATTGTCATTTGCTTATAATAGATTATCATGGCTGAAAATAGATTATCACAGTGAGAAAAATGTTTTCAGAAAAGTTTCTGTGATAATCGATTATCACTTATAACAATCGATTATCTATGGTAGTTGTGACTTAACTTCTCATATTCTTAACCTAATTTCTAAATAGGCTTCTATAAGTAAAGTGGTAGACTTTCATTTGGAAAACACATAAGTTAGAGAAGTCTAAGTACTTGAGAACTCTCTATGGGAAGACTTTGAAAAACCTAGTATGGGTAGAGCAATAACTTTCATCAAGTGAGATACTGAGTTATTGAGTGTTGTTGTTGTTAGGAGAAGTCAGTCATCCATTGTATGATTCAAAGGAGGTGTTCATTCTTTGTGTGATTCGAGGAAGATGTTTGCATCCCTTAATCTGGTTGAGTGTTGTTGTTGTTGTTGCTAGGACAAGCTTTTAGATTTCAAGGGAGGTGCCTTCATCTCTTGAGACTTCAAGAGAGGTGTCTTGTAATCCTTTATTCTCTTAATCTGGTTGTACTCTGATTATAGTGATTAAGTTAATCTCCTTGTTTAAGATATTAACAACTGGGATCTTTTGATATGAACTAGTATAAATATCTGTGTATTTTTCTCTTCCTTACTCTCTTTATTTTATTGTGGTTATTAAAATAAATGAAAGAATTTTAATTGATCTTTGATATTAAAAGGAAAAAATTTTAAAGCACAATTTTATTAAGAACCCAATTCACCGTCCCTCTTGGTTTTTGTCCATTAACAAATTATTCCGCTACATGTTTTTTCAACAACTTTTACATTTTACATACAAATTTTAAAGCTATAGGATTAGAAGACAAAACCTACGTACGTGCTTTGAAAACAGGAGCAAGGCATGAGCGTGTTTTGGAAATGGGAACAAGGCCCACTAGTGGGCGAGCAAGACACAAAAGAAAATGAGAGAGAATATGAACCTTGGCAAGTGACAAACCTACGATTGCACAAGGTGGGTATACTTAGATAAGGAAGAAAACAAGAGAGAAAATGAGAGAGACAATCTTAAACGCACTAGAAGAAGACAACGATGAAGAAAACGAGTAAGAGAAACCTAAATGCAACCTGGAGGAAGAAAACAAGTTAGAAAAATGAAAGAGAAAACCCTATTTAGGGGTTCGCAGCAACGAGAGACAAAAGTGGTATGTGCGAGCAAAGTAAAAATGTTGGACGTTGAGTAGCAGTGTAGCGGAGCACTACATTTATACGACGAAGAATGGAGGTTAGGAAGAACGATGGAGAATGACACAAAAAAGAAGAAGAAGAAGAAGAAGCGGTGTAAAGAAGGTGAATAAATAAAGTCTCTACAACTTTTTGAAATTTAACCCTAGACAGAGTTTTAGACCTCGATTATTTAAAACAATCGAGACATAAATCTCTGTATAAAATAAAATAATTTAAAAAAATGACAATTTTGAAATTTTAGCAAACTTATTACTAGAAGTTATTCTGACATTTGTAGTTATAATTTATTAAGTAATTAAAAAAGTTATTCTTATTACTTTTTTATTATAAAAATAATATTAAATTAACCTTTAGGTTATAAAAAGTTAAAATATTAATAAAAAAAAACTATAAAATGCGAATTTCATATAATAACCCTTGTATTAAAATAAAATTTGAAAAAAGAATCTTAAAAACAATATAGTGTAATAAAATGTATTTAAAGTAAAATAGAAGTTTTGGAAATAAATTGAGAAATATATCCTAAAAGTTATTCAACCCATCTGAACAGGGTGAAATGAGTAACCCCCAATAACAAAGTCTCTTACGAATCCAATTTTGAAAACAGTGATTATATATTAAGAAATTGAGGTGAATGACATAAGCGTGTACTTTTGAGTGAAGGAAAAAGAAAACTGGTCCATGTATGATTCTGAAGTGCAGGATTATTGAAGTGTGAGTGCAGTTGCAGCAGAGACAGAGAGAGGAAGAAAAAGAGTGTGTAGCAGAGAGGATAGTGCACGCATGCGCCTGCACCTGATTCCATGTACGTAGGACAAATCTGCTACCGTATCTTCTTTTTAATTCTACCTAATCCAACCAAGATTTTGCTAAAACATCTCATCTAATCCCAACCATCACTCCTGCGTAATCATCTTCTTTTCATCACCATTCATTCTTCTTAAAAAAAAACACTGCCACCTCGATTCTAACTATCTCTTTTATTACACATCATTAGAATATCATTGTATTTTCTAAAAGTAATTTGTACTAATGTTTCGTATCAAATAAAAAGACGTAATGCACCAACAATAAAGAAATCAAAAATTAATATCTTTTCATGTGAACCTTTTTTTTTTCTTACTTTTATTGAATCTCCAATCAAAATTTCAATTGATTTTATTTTCTAACTTTCTTAATTCAAACAAACTCTTAACTAAATATATATTGATAGTCCTAATTATACTCCAGCCTAATTTATTAAGTTATTGCCCTATTAACGGTATTATTAAATCATCGCTACTTCAGAAAATCTTTGTGGAAAAAGTTTTTATATATTAAAACTGGACAAAATTTTTATTACAATTCATTGAAAAAAATTTAGAGATGAATACATATAGTGTCATTGAAACAGAAAAACGTAATTAAATATTTTATTAATTTTTTGGGATATCTGATATAAAGATAGTATAAGAGAATTTACGATTACTTTATAAATTGATATTTCATTTCTACGTGGCATATAACATATATATTGTTACTTCTGAAATACTTACGTTTAGTGCGCTTATTCTAAGATCTTGTAAATAAAGCTCATGCTACGTACTTTTCAGTATTGTTTCTAAACACCATTACTTTTTTTTTTATCTAATTTTAATAAATAAGCTTTGGCACGGGACGGAAAAAAATTATGCTTAGAAGTTGGAGTCACATACAGCAAGTTACAAAATCTATGTGTTGGTTGAAGTGAAACAGGATCCGATACTTTAAACACGTGATCTCAAGTTTAATGTCGAATCTATGTGTACGTGGAAAATATAATATTGGGATGATTTTCACTTTATGAACATGATTCAATTAAGAAAAATGATAGCCCAAGAATCAAAAGACAAATATGGAAATTACTTTTAAAACGATGTTAATATGGATCTTGATATTTAAATTATACAGAAATATGTACTATAATTCTTTAATCATTTTCTCCTAAATATAGCATAGACTATAAATAAAGTTAAATTACATTATAAAAGTGGACATCATTACCTTGTAAGAATGGTAAGGTTTAAATGGTTAGAAGTATTAGTATAATTTTAAAAGAATTATTAATTAAAATAAAATTCTACTGTAACTAATGGTTTAATGCAATATTAATCCTAAAGTTAAATACTATTTATCTATAAATTTTTTTTATTTTATTTATTTCATTAATTACAAATTAATGTTTGCTTAAATGATGACAATTGATTCTTATGTCTCTTTTCTCTACCTATAAATACTACATAGGTGCACAGGAAAAACACACAAAAATTACTAGAGTTTATATAAAAGTGTTTTGTCTCCCGCCTACACTATTTTTTAAAACACAGTGGTATTCATAAGGTCCAGAGATCCTTCGTTGATTGACTGATGGGTTGTTATATCTTAGGAGAGAAACACATGTGATTTTGTTTTGCTTGTGTAATAGAGTCTTTTCTCTCTAAGGAAGTGCTCTATGTACCTCAACCTATAATATTTCTCTTCCTTTTCTCATCTACTCTTTATGTCTTATTGTTATAAGAATCATTGGGTCTGATTAATATTTTTTTATTCATATATATTTCTTATTATTATTATTGCTCTAATAATTATTGTTATATTATTCATATTTTATTATTATTAGTAAATTTGATTATTTATTTTCTAACATAAACTCACCTTCTCGGTATAAGAACTAATTTTATTAAAATAATTCTTTGTAATGAATTAAGTATTTATGATTATAATGAATTACAATTACAAGCTAGTTTTATGACAATAAATTATGTTTAAATTCGCTTTCTAATGTAATATTATAATATAATTTACCAAAATTTATTGGGTCTATCATTCTTGAATCACCCACAAATAGTCTCATATATAAAATGTACATATATAGACATGAGATGAGATGTATGTTAAAAATCTCACATAGATTAAAAATAATACAATATAAAAGTGGAGTTGATCATCAACTTGAGAAGATGGGTGATATTTTTGCCAAGTCATTCTATGTTTTTCTATTATTATTTTTCTTTAAATGTATTTTTACATATCTTATTCAATTATATTTGTAATAATAGCAAAGAACAAAAGATAGATATAAAAACTAATTTATAATAAATGTGAAACACCATCTTCCTTTTTTTTTCTATAAAGCCCAATACAAATTTAACTTTTCTTGTTAAAAATAGTTGTGTATATATGTGTAAGTGACAACAACATATATTGAAAAAAAAAATGTATCTTATTGATGCTTTAATAAATTAGATTAGGATGCATTATAGTTAGCAATGTTGAATGAGCAGTGCTATCATACAATTTGAGCCAGCTAGAGAAGTAGACAGTGGTAGGTTGGTATCATGATCAAGTAATGAGGTGATTGGTGAGAGATGGTGTTGCTGAGAAGGTATTTGAGGAAATGTGAGTGCATGATCCTGATCTTCAAAGTTAAGCTCTTAGCTTTAATGGATGAAGGGTGATTTTCATAATGGTTGAAGAGTCCTTCCATACAAATATATGTGTACTTGTCATATTTGTTGTAAAGGAATGAAAGTTGCTACTCCATCACACCCAAGTTAGATCAAATCTGACGGACATAGTAACAGTATCTATCTGTTGCTATCATCATTTTTTGCTTTATATAGAATCCACATGCAAAGTAAGATTATGATTTTGCAACATTCGACATAGACATTTTAAGCAAGAATAAACTAATGAGTCTCCCATCCTCCATGTAGTTGTTTATTTATTTGTCTTTAATTCTTGTGTGATTCATAGGGTTCGTACAAGTCCCTTCATCGTTTAATTCTCTTGACTCATTTGTTCATATTCTTTCGGCCTATTTTCCTATAGCCCAAAAATATAATCCACAACCCATATGTCTTCTCTTCCTGCACCCGCATAATTTCTAACCGCACTGAAACTAACCATCTAACTCTGAATTACCTTTTTGAAATATTCTGGAATAAACTCTCAAGATCCTATCCAATTGAATGTTTCATAGTCTAGCTAGCTCTTTAGAAGATATTTTCAAATTCAGAACTATACCTCGGAACATTTAATCATTTAAACATATTTTTTCAACATATCTTTCCCTCCCTTCGATATTCACTATTCGGGTACAGGTTTTTGGAGGAAGTTTTCCAAGAAAAAAAAAAGGCATGGTGCTGTGGGTAAGGAAGGTGTAGAATGGAGATGGAGGTGTAATGAGAAACTTCTCAATCTTTTCTGTATCTACATCATTTCTATCTCATTATTTAGAAAATAAAAAGGGCGGTTCTAACTGCATTCACATAATTCAGAATTTAGAAAACAAAGAGAGAATAAAAAGGACGGGTTTTGGTATGGGTGGTTTAAGTAGGGCATTATGCAGTAAAGTGGACTTACTCTATCTACTATAAATATAAGAAAACAAATATAAGAAACAAGTATTGTGGATAAAACTAATTTATCCTTACTTAAAATTTTGACACATGCTTTTAACCAAACAAATGCAGAATTGCCTGAGTTACCTCTCTTGAAAATATTTTGGAATAAGATTTCAAGATTTTCATAGTATGAAACAGAATTTTTAGCACAAAATTCCTTAGTATGCAGAAGGTTTTCAGAGCGTATTAATGCATTTTGAGATGAGGTTTTTGAATAAAATTTATGAACAAGTTTTTCATAACAAAATTTTCAAAACATTTGAGATGTAACAAAATTTTTGGAAATATATGATACCTTTCATAACTAATCCTCCGAACAAGCGTCCAACCAAAATCACCGTTTACTGTCCCTCTTCTTCTCTATCCAAAGTATGCAGTAGGAGACAACATCGATAAGTAGATGCAGGGAATCGATAACTAGATGCAGAAGGTTATTTTAGTCTTTAAAGAAGGTTATTTTAGTCTTTCTGCTCGAAGAATGAGCGTGGAGTTATTAATCATTGGGTGGGGAGAGAAAAAGCCCACAGTTTTCCATTACAAACAAGTAAAATCTTCATGATTTTTTAATAGGAAATATGGTAATCCATAATTCACAAGTTGTCTCCTTCATTAGGAAACGTTATTTTAGAAAAATAGTTTTACAATTCAAATTACCATTTTTTGAAATTTAAAAGTTCATTAATTGATGTTACTAGGTCCACATATGGTCCGAAGGTTCTGTTTTATTCTTTTGGATTAAGTATGTTTTTAGTCTCTGAATTTTGGTCCAAAATTGGAATTCGTCCTTGGTCGAAACTTTGATAAATTTCGGTCTCTAAACTTTAAAAATAAATGAATATAATCCTTTTAACCCAATTTTGTTAACTCTTTTTTAGGTTTCGAACACATTTCTCAGTAAATATTGGAGTTGTTTACGCCATTTGACACATTCTCGACTCAATATTTACTGAGAAATGTATTTGAAACCTAAAAAAAAAAAAGTTAACAAAATTGTGTTAAAAGGACTATATTCATTCATTTTTAAAGTTTAGGGACCAAAATTTATCAAAGTTTCGACTAGGGACGAATTCCAATTTTGGATCAAAATTCAGGGACTAAAAACATACTTAACTTTATTCTTTTGGATGCTTTTCCTACACTAGGATATCCGAACAAACACTTCCAAAATATTTCGAGTTTCGAGTTTTTGTGGCGAATAATTACTTTGAATGATTTAAAAAATATTAAATTCATGAAGATCATTATTCACATGGTTTCAAAATATTTCATCTTAAGTGCACCACAACAACGATAGACTATAGGGTAGGGGTTGTTTTATCTGAAATGATAGATAGTGTTGTGTATAATCTAAAACTATTCCCCATAATAACCCAAAAAAAGATGTGTAAAAGAAAAAACGTGCAGAATATTTAAATTGTTTATTTTCCGTTTGGTATAAGACTTTTGAAGACGTGAAACTAAAAGAGCAATCAATTTGGCATTCAGCGTCCAAAAAAACTCAACAATGTTACATATGAAAAAAAAGGTACTAAGTAGTCTCACACAGACTGCATATGGTGGGACAACGTATTCCATATAAGCCTATCCCAAGAAGCATACGCAAGGAAAATGATTTCATATGTAGTTTAGAAAAAAAAATATCACTACAAAAAAATTCTTAAATAAATGACTAATTTTAGAGACTATATTTAGATACTAGTTTACAAAATAAAAATTATTGATAATTAAAATAATTTATATTATAAATTTAGCTTTAAATTGACTATTAACATTAGTTATCAAGGTTTTAGTTACCAAAAGAATTGATCTCTAATTAAATAATTAGTATCTAAATATATTTTTTGTCACTAAAATTAGTCATTGTTTAAGGATTTTCGTGGAGTGAATGATAGATCATGAAAGGAATTTGACTTTCTTTACTATAATTTATTTTTGGCTTAAACATGTTTGTAGTCTTCAAACTTGGACGCTAAATTGAAATTTGTTCATATCCCACATTTTGATACATTTTTATCTCCAAATTTTAAAAATGAATAGATATATAGTTCCTTTAACCCAACGTCGTTAATTTTTTTAAAGTATTAAATTGTGTTTCAAATTGACATTTGAGTAAGAGCATGTCAAGCGAGATAAATAGATCACATGAAATATCTTTTGACACGTAAAAATGTTTAACTTGGTTAGGTTATGATGAATATATTAGGATGACTATATCTATTCATGTTTAAAGTTGGGGACTAAATTGTATCAAATTTTGAGCTTGAAACTAATTCCACTTTTGCGTCAAAGTTGAGCGACTAAAAACATATTTTAACCCTTTATTTTTGTAGTTTTTATTTGTATTTTTAGCTTGTTTTTCTATATTTTTGTAAAATATTGGAACACTCAAGTGTTTCCCATTTTAATATATTTTTGGTTAAAATACCTTTTTGGTCCCAATTTTTGTCAAGTTTTTTCAAATAAGTCATAATTTTGGTTTTGTGTTCAAATAGGTCCCAATTTTCGTCAATTTTGTTCAATTGGGTCCTTTTTTGCTAATACCGTTTAAATCATTAACGACCATGAACAGTGACTGCCACGTGTCACTTCGTGGTTTTTTTTAATTTTTTAATTTTATTTTAATTTTTTAAATTTTTTTAATTTTTAAAATTTTTTTTAAATGTACACGTGTCAACCCAAGAGTGTGTCACATGTCACTTCGTGGTTTTTTTGAATTTTTTTTTAAAATTTTTTTTACATTTTTATTTAAATGTCCACGTGTCAACCTAGTAGCGTGCTACGTGTCAAAGTCAATGTTCTAAATTCAATTTGGTCCCTATATTTGTTATTTTTGTTCAATTAGGTCCCAATTTTTGTTAACATTAACCAATTTGGTCCCTTTCCAAATTAAAACCAAATTTAATTTTTATATTAAAATTCAATTATTTATTAAATATTTTTATATAATATATTAAAATTCACATCATTATAACTTTGATATACAAATTTAATTTGGTCACATCTTTGATAGGGACCAAATTGGTTAATGTTAACAAAAATTTGGACCTAATTGAACAAAAATAACAAATATAGGGACCAAATTGAATATAGAATATTGACTTTGACACGTGGCACACTACTGGGTTGACACGTGGACATTTAAAAAAATTCAAAAAAAATAAAATAAAAAATTCAGAAAAACCACGAAGTGACACGTGACACGCTCTTGGGTTGACACGTGTACATTTAAGAAAGATATTAAAAAAAATTTAAAATTTTTTAAAAAAAAATAAAAAAAAATAAAAATTCAAAAAAACCACGAAGTGACACGTGGCAGTCACTGTTCATGGTCGTTAATGATTTAAACGGTGTTAGCAAAAAAATCCCAATTGAACATTATTGACGAAAATTTGGATCTATTTGAACACAAAACCAAAATTATGATTTATTTGAAAAAACTTGACAGAAATTGGAACCAAAAAGGTATTTTAACCTATATTTTTTTTGCTGTTAAAAAGAAAGTGCGTTCCTACATTTCTTTCTATCTCCTTATTAAGTTTTTCTATGTAAAAATAAATGAAATAAATTTTTCTTACTTTTAGTAAAATAATTATGATTTTCGTATTATTTTTTTATCTCAACAAATTTATATATGCCAATGCTTATATGTAAAGCTTGGATGCAAAATAAGTGTACAATTTATTTATGTTGGTGTGCATGTTATGAAACAGTGATATATAAGCTGGACGTGGGGTGTGAGTATGGAGAATTGATTGGAGACAACATTCTTGAAAGTCATGGCATGACATGAATACATAAGAAGGATTAGTTAGGGTTTTGCATAAGTTAATTATGAGATGTTACTCTAATTATTTATTTATTTATGTGCTCCAATTAGAACATTTATCACTATTTTGTATGTGCATGATTGGTTATTCAGTAGGGCACTTCATCATCTAGCTTAATCCATAGCCTTTCTAGTTATTTTAAAGGCTGAAAAACTGTTTCTTTATTCCACTTTTCTGAATCTATATCTATAGTGTATGTGAAGCTTTCAACTGCTATGGTAATAATACTAGATAACTTGCCCATTAAATTTCATTAAATTTAGCTTATTGTATATGTTATTTAATCTTCTGGACTTTAGTTTCAATAAAATAAGAGTCAAACACGTATTTTATTGGAGAAGAAATTGCATAAAATATAAAAAGAATCCATGAATGGGTTTCGGAAAGCGAATTACTTAGCATCTTTGATAATGATTGTCTCAAGAAAAAAAATTCGGCCAGACAAGAAAACATGAAAGGCCATATAGTTATAATAAGTGCATTGACTGTAGTGGGAGAGGGTTTATGTCAAACTTGGGTCACCTAATATGGAGATACTAATTGAGAAACCATAGGAATAATTAAACTAGGACCCCACTATAGTTTCTTGTAGAAATGTCCCCATAACAATAATATATCAATGACTTTGTCAAAGGATTGATGAAATAAATATCAATAACCTTTTGTTTTTCAGTTTTTAGTGTTAGACTGTGATTCTGATTAAGTAAAGAAGGTTTACGAGAAATTACACAAAAAAATAAAAATGATTTTAATTTATTTAGTTAACTTTGGTACAACCATATTTTTTTTTATTTAAATTTCTTACTTTGATTATAGTTTTATTTTATTTTATCTTATTTTAAACATCATTCTTTTATAATTCAAAAATATATTTATAAAATAATAAAAATAAAGTAAAAGTAATTTTTGTATATGTTTGGATGGTGTATACATTTTGTGATCCTTGAAAATGTCCAAGAGTATATCAGTTGATAAAAGCTTTTAGGTTTTATTGCAATAAGTTGACATGAAACCAACGAAAGAGTGTTTGTGTTTAGGAAGTCATAGTTTGGTGCATTGTAGGATGAAATACAATGATCATGGTGGGCTTTAAGGAAATATTTATCAAGTAGGTGAATATTTTGATAGTCTAGAATAGCACAATGGACTAGGATATTCATAGACCAAACTTAGGACTATCTAATACCTTCTTAGTATTGCCAAGGATAGGTAATGAGGAAATATCTCTTTTTGTGTGTCGATAAATGACAAATATTCTTGAGAAAAAAAATAAGTATAGTTGTACCAAAGTTTTTAATGGAAAATACTCAACTACCTAATCCTAATCATTCAAAGTAACGTTTTTATGTTTACAGTGGATTATCATAAGTGGAATATGAATTCATAAGTCTAACAAAATGAGATCAAGTCTTATGGTTATAGGTCCAACCCCCACCATAGTTTGTTGAGTTTTTTTAAGATTGATGTTTAAGATTTCACTCTTTTCATATTTTTCTTTCATATGTACTTGTTGTACAAATAGAAGAAGAATTTGTTGGGTAAGTGTTTTGGGGGATATCCTTTAGAATGTTGACTTATGGAGATTTATATTAATATCCTTAGGAGATATTAAATATATAAATAGTTCTCTATTCTAGTGTAGAACTCTGAATATTATACAAAACATTTACATTTGTAATATACTATGAATAATTACAAAGATATAAAGTATATATATATATATATATATATATATATATATATATATATATATATATGAAGTTATATTATTATTAATGTTCTCTCTAAGAAAATCTTATTGTGTAAAACAAATCAATTCCAATTTTTATAATCAAATAACAATTAGTTTTATAATTTTTGAAGCATTACATTTGTCATGTCAAAAGAGTTGGGTAAAGAAGCCACACATGCATTTAATGCTAAGTTAAGAGCACTAATTTATTGTGTCTCTAAGCTCCAAGCATGGATAAACACAAGTTGAAGAAGAAGAATTTCACTTTGTTTCACAATGGTTCCAAAAGGATTCCAAAAGAAAGAATGTTGATGAAACTCTCACAACCAAAAATATAACAAACTCTTGTAATCTTAAGTCATAAGCCTTTGAATTTGTCATAGGATGTTACCTTTTTTTTTTAATTAGCAACCTTGTGTTGGCAAAACAAGAAGGGTTATGCTGCAAAGATTTTGATGATGACAATCACAAGGAACTTCAAAGCATATATTGGAAGATTATTTGAAGACTATTTTTCTATTGTCTAAATCCTCTTGTAATAAGCTATTGTTTGAATTCAATATGTATAAGTTAGTCTAGAAACTCAAAACATGCACTTAACCATTGTGGGATGTTTTTATTTTTACAAAACGCATTGTGATAATCAATTATTACTTATGATAATGGATTATTGTAAGTATTTTTTAGTTTTTCAGAAACCTCTCTAGATTATCAGCACGAAACCTTGATTTTCGTAAACCTCTATGGAATAATCAATTATCTTTGGCTGTAACTTGTCTTTTTATCTCCTTAACCTAGTTTTCGAAAATCTAGTTATAGAGCAGTTAACCCATTTCCAAAACAAACCTTTTTAGCATCAGAAATTTAGTGTTGTGACTGCAAAGAAATTGTTTGAGTGTTTTGGAAAGGGGCTTTAAAAAGCCTAATGTAGGTAGAACGATAACTTTCACCAAGTGGGTTCTCAGGGTGTTGAGTGTTACTACTATTGCTAGGAAAGTTGTTCATCCTCTGTGTGATTCAGAGGAGGTGTTATTCATCTCTTGTGTCTTTAAGAGAGGTGTTCTCTAAACCCTTTATCTTTCTTAGTTGATTATACTCTTATTTTAGTGATTTAGTTAATCTCCTTGTTTAAGATATTAACAACTGGACGTAAGATCTTTTGATCTGAACCAACATAAATACTTTATGTTCATCTTCTTCCATACTCTCTTTATTAATCTACAGTTGCTTTAAATTAAAGATCTTTTAATTTAAATGGTAAATTTTGGAAAATTTATTTTAATTAAATGAATTCACCCCACGCCCCCTCTTGGTTTTTGTCCACACGCAAATATTTCACTACGTGATTCTAACAATTAGTATTAGAGCTTACTTTGATAAGAATTCAAATTTTTGAAAATAGTTGGACAAAAAAACCTTTGCTAAGGGTGCTACTATTAATAGACCTTCACTTTTTGTTGGTGAAAATTATCCCTTTTGGAAAGTAAGGATGCAAAATTTTCTGGAATTTATTGATCGGGGACTTTGGGATGTTGTTTTAAATGGTCCTTTTATTCCTACGATACCTATTAATGATGTTCAGGAAAATAAACCCTCTGCTCAGTGGACTACAGATGAAAGTAGAAGAGCCCAATATGATATGAGGGCAAGAAATATAACTCCATGTGCTTTAACCCTTGACGAGTTTTACAGGATAAACAATAGTGCATAAGAAATGTGGGAGATTCTACGAGTAACTAACGAAGGAATTGATGATGTAAAATGTTCTCAGAAGAACTCATTGATTTAAGAGAACAAGATGTTCCGTATGCAATAGGGGGAAACCATCTATGATGTGCAGAAGCGATTCTTGAACATCATTAACCATCCCACTGGTTTATGTAAGATTTTCGATATTGATGAGTTAAATATAGAACATCTTAAATCTTTGAACATGTTTTGGCCGCCAAAAGTGACGACCATTATAGAGTCACAAAACCTTGGAACAATGTCCACGACAACTCTCTTAGAAAAGTTAAGGGAACAAGAGCTTGAACTGGGCAGATTAAACAAAGAAGTAGACCAAGGAAGGAAGAAAAATATAGCTTTCAAGACCGAGTTTTCAAAGATAAAAAGCACAAAGAAGAGGAAGATTCAGATGATGATGAGAACTTGAGCCTCATTATAAAGAAATTCACAAAGTTCATTAAGGCCAACAATAAGAGTCAATTCAAGAGCAATAAAAAGGAGAATGAAGGATCCTCCTCAAATTTTAAATTCTATGAATGTGGAGAAACTGGATATGTCAAGGTAGATTGTCCAAATGCAAAATGAAGTGAAGAAAGGAAGGGAAGAAAGTTCTTCGAGAGAAAGGCAAACATCGCATGTGAGGATAATGCTTCAAGCTGATCCAGCTCTAGTGAGTTTGATGAGGAATAAAATGTGTTGATAGTTGACTATGACTCTTCTAACAGTTAGGTAAGCCTTTGTAGTAATGATAATGATTATGATTCTTTGTATGATGCATTTCAACAACTACTTCATAAATCCAGTAAATTAGATGTTGCTCATAAAAAATCAAAAACTGATTTTAAGGATTTACAAAGTAAGTTCGAAAAATCTCTTGAAAAAGAAGAAATTTTGAAAAATAAAATTTCAATTTTAGAAAATAAAGAGACTGAAATTTTGAGTGTGGATCTTACAAGAGCTGCCTATTTGATTTGAATATTCTTGAACAACAACTTGAAGATGTAACAAAGAGTACATAGTTTGAAAGACCTAATTTTAAGAAAAAAGGGTTCAAATAGAGCTGCTCATATTCATATGCAACATTTTAATAAATAAATTTATAAAGATTTAGTAATTCAATTGCCAAAAATAAAATTTGAAAAAGATAAATTGTGTTGCTTGTCAAAAGGGTAAACAAGTGAAATCTTCTTTTCATTCTAAAATTATTGTTTTTATTTCAAAACCTTTAGAACTTTTGCATATGAATTTATTTGGTCCTTCTAGGATAAAAAGTTTTGGTGGAAATTTTTATGCTCTTGTTAATGTTGATGATTACTCAAGATTCACTTGGACTTTCTTTCTCACATTGAAAAGTGAAACTTTTAAAAAATTTGAGAAATTGATTCAAAATGAAAAAGATTTAAAAATCAAAGTTTTGAGAAGTGATCATGAAGGGGAATTTCAAAATGAATTATTTGAAATTTTTGTGAAAAAAATGGAATTTTGCATAACTTTTCTGCAAAATTTGAGAAATTGATTCAAAATGAAAAAGATTTAAAAATCAAAGTTTTGAGAAGTGATCATAGAGGGGAATTTCAAAATGGATTATTTGAAATTTTTGTGAAGAAAGTGGAATTTTGCATAACTTTTCTACACTTATAACTCCTCAACAAAATGGAGTTCTGGAAAAGAAAAATAGATCCTTAGAGGAATTTGCTCGAACAATGTTAAATTTCTCTAATGTTCCTAAATATTTTTGGGTTGATGTTTTGTGTATTGATTGTTATGTTTTGAATAGAATTCTTATCAAGCCTATCTTGGTAATTACTCCTTTTGAACTATTTAAAGGTTGAAAGTCTGATTTTGCTTATTTAAAGATTTTTAGATGTAAATGTTTTTGTTTTAAATAAGGGAAAAGAAATTTTAGGAAAATTTGACTCTAAAGTAGATGAAGCCCTTTTCTTGGGATATTCTCTTACTAATAAAACATATAAAGTCTTTAATAGGAGAACTTTAAATGTAGAAGAATCTATGCATGTTGTTTTCAATGAAATTGTGGACCTTGAGGAGAACCCTCTTGAGTGAAGTAAGTCAAATGCAGGTGATGAAGAATATATTAAGGAGACACTTGATGAAATGTACTTAAATGAGAATCCACTCCTTTAACCTGAAGATCTTGCAAAATGTTGGAGGTCACCATGAGGATTGTCTTCATATTTATGTCCTCATTTGGTATTTAATAATGGAATTTTAATCAATTTTTGTGCTTAAAAGATTAATTAAATTAGGATTTCTTATAATTGGGTTTATTGAGCACGAGATACAAAAACATGTTAAAAATAACTTTTTAGTTGCATAAATATTTTTTTTGGATATTTTGACATGTGTTAGTGCGCCTGCAGCTAAGTTGAGCTCATGGAGGTGTGAAAATAATTTGATTAAAGTTTCATGACACCTTAGAGATAAATCCAAGAATAGGAAATTGTCAAAGTCACAAAAATCTAAGCCAAGCAGAAGAGGAAACAAGCAACAAAAATTGGACCTTGCGGTTTTCTCTATCTTTATCTAGAAAAAATGACTTTGATAATTCATAAATATTTATGGTAAAAGATAATTTGGGAAAGTATATCCTTATATATTTTATTTGATATTTTTAAATAATTATCTTATTTAATTATATCATAAGATATCAAAAGATAATAATTACCAAATCCGTTTAAATATGGCGAGATCTTCTTAAATCTTTTTAGATCTCCACAACAACAAATATATCTTGAAGATATTGAATTATTTAGAAGATAATTTGAAGAGATTGTAAAGGGCTAATTTGGAAATTTAATGCAAATATTAGTTGGTGATAATTTATCATATATCTTTAAGTAATTTATTTATTTAATTATATCAGATATTGATATTGTCAATCAACTATATTTGTCAAATAGTCTATATCTCTCCAAATATTTTTAAATATTCATAATCACTACAAAGATAAATAATATTTATCTTTATCTTTATTTTAAAAGACATTTGAGAGATTTTAGCAACAAAAAAGTCCAATCCAAGTCCTATATAAAGAGACCGAAGGGGAAGCGGAAGAGAAGGAAGCTTGGGACTTCGGAGTTTAGGAACCCTTAGGGGGGCTAATTTCGTTTTCTTTCTCTCTCTCTCTACTCTTTTCTTCTATTTTTATTTTATTTTGCATTCTATGGAGTGATAAACTTCTTGGGTTGATTTCATTGTAATTTCATTATGAATTATGATGTTAGAATGAAATAATTTGTTTGTTCTTTTTATTATTGTTGAGGTTTTTTCATCTGTCTTTTATCGTTGAATCACGTGAAAAGTAATGGTTTTTACATCATAGCTAATTAGTGAGATGTTTCAATCTATATGCATATCAATCATGAGTTCAAGGGTTTTTAATTTTAATTGAGAATGTACTTTGATTAAATTTAGAAACTTTTCATGTGATTGAATGGGTTTTTGCCAATGATTGAGAATGTACTTTGATTAGAGGTGAAAACTTTAACTAGAATTAATCAAGAATGTACTTTGGTTAATTAGCTTTTGACATGATTTTAGAGGTAAAAGAATGGACATGATTAAGGATATATAGTAATATTTAATTGAGAATGTACTTTGGTTAAATTTGCTATGATTAATCTACAAAGTTCTTGCTTTTGATTGAGAATTTACTTTGGTTAATAGTGAGAATGCCAACAAATTAATTGAGAATTTACATTGATTAATTTGAAAATCTACAACAATAATTAATTGAGCAATAATCTTTAGATAACCGATGATGGATCAATTTTGAAAAACAAGTGGAATCAATCTATTTTCTTTATTATTATTTTTTTATCTTTTTATCTTTTTAAAATTTTATTTCTTTATTCCTTATTTTATTTGATTAACCATTTTGTATAGTTTTTATAACAGCTAATTTGTTAAAAATCAATTTTGTGTTCGTTGGGAGACGACTTAGGGTTACTTTACCCTTTCTATTTTCTTGACTACTATCTTAACAATACTGAAATTGTTATAGTATAGTAGTATTAATTTGATCACGTCAACGATAACATTATCACATATCAAAGGGAGTAACTACTAGGAACCTGACAAATTTTTTTATTAATGTAGCTTTTGTTTCATAGATTGAACCAAAGAATGTGGGATAAGCTTTTCAAAGGAATGAAGTTTGGGAACTGATACAAGAGAGGACTCACATCAAGTCATTGGAACCAAGTGGGTGTTTAGAAACAAGTTAGGTGAAAATGGAAACATTACTAAGAAGAATATACGAAGAAGGTATAGACTATGACGAAACATATGCTTCGGTTGCAAGGTTAGAGAATATACGCCTACTTCTTGCCTTTGCCTTTATTATTAAATTTAAATTGTATCAAATTGATGTTAAGAGTGATTTTCTAAATGGTTTTATTAAAGAAGATGTGTATGTTGAACAATCCCTTGGTTTTGAAGATTGTAAGTTTCATAATTACATCTATAAGTTAAAGAAATCACTTTATGGATTGAAACAAGCACCTAAATCTTGGTATGAAAGATTAAGCATGTTTCTGTTAGAAAATTATTTTCAGAGAAGAAAAATGGATTCAACTTTGTTTATTAAACGAGTAGGTGATCACATCTTGCTTATTCAAGTATATGTGGATGATATAATTTTTGTATCAATTTATAATTCTTTGTGTAAAGGTTTTGCAAGTATTATGCAGGGAGAATTTGAAATGTCAATTATTGGTGAATTGACATTCTTCCTTGGACTGCAAATTAAGCAAATGGAAGGTGGAACTTTCATATCTCAATCTAAGTAATGTAAGGAAGTACTTAAGAAATTCAGAATGGAAATTGCTAAGGAGGTAGGTACTTTTATGGCGACACCTTGCTATTTGGATAAAGATGAATAAGGTAAGGAAGTTAATAAAACTATGTTTAAAGGTATGATAGGATCTATATTATTTCTTATTGCACGTACATATGAGTTATGTGTGTATGTGCTAGATATCAAGCTAATTCTAAAGAATATCATCTTTTCTTAAAAAGAATTTTAAAATAACTTAACCTTGTGTTTGGATGATGCATTTCAACAATTCAAAGAAATTGAAATGTATTGTATTTGAAATTCTTGTAATTGAATTCCCTTCATTTTTTAAATAATCTGTTTGGATAGAGTAATTGAAATACCTTACATTTCAATTTCTTGTTTGGATAAAATAATTGAATTTCTCTTATGAGATAAAATTTCATTTTAATAATATTTATTTTAATATATAAATTTTGAAATTAAATTTAACAAATATAATTGTTAACTTAAAATATTTAAATTCGGTCAAATTAAGGTCTTCGACTCGGCCCGAATCGTGTACATCATCGAGCTCGTCTAGTTCGTCAGGCTAGTCCTGCCCAACCCGTTAAGTTTATCGGGCCAGTCAGGCCCATTAGGATCGTCGAACTGATCGAGCCTATTAAGGTTGTCGGGCATATCAGGCCCGTTTGAATCGTCAGGCCGGTCAGGCCTTCGGGTCAGTCAGGCCCATCTTAGTCGCCAAGTCGATCAAGACCATTTGGGTTGTTGGGTCGGTCAGGACGGTTAAGGACATCGACCCAACCTGACCCGTATGCGTCGTTGGGCCCCCTAGCCCGTATAGGTCATTGGGCCTGCCCGACACGTCTTAGTTATCGAGCCTGTCAACCCGTCTTGGTTGTCGGGCTCATCCAACCCGTCTAGGTCGTCGGGCCTGCCCAACCCGTTTGAGTTGTCAGGCCCATCCAACCCATGTGGGTCTTCAAGCTCACCTGACCCGTCTTGATTATTGGGCTCGTTTGGGTCATCTAGACCGCCTAGCCTGTTTGGGTCGTCCGGTCCATTTTGGTAGTCAATCCTGGCCAGCCTGTCTTGATCGTCCACCTGCCTGACCCGTCTTTATCGTTGGACTTGTTTTATCGTCAGGCCAACCCGGTCCATGTATATCATTGGGTTGACCCAACTTGTCTCGGTCATCTAGGTCATCTAAGCCAAATTGACACCTCTAATCTTGAACAATGATGAATTTCACAAATTGTGAAATTTCAATTTCCTTCTTTTTTGAGTGAATTTCAAATTCCACTATTTTAGTGATTTCAAATACCTTCTTAAAATTACTCAATTTCAATTCCCTTCTAATTTCTTCAACCAAACAAGTCATTTTATTTAGAAAAAATTTAAATTCTCTAAATAAATGAATTACCCTCTTAAATTGCTTCATCCAAACACACCCTAATGGAATTGTCACATTTGGACTTGAGGGAACTATTAATATTATATAATTATTAATAGTATTATTATATAATAATAATAATAATTATTATTATTAACCCTAAATTTAAAAAAGCGTGGACAAGGTCAGTGCTAATATTTTAACTTTTTTAATTTTTTTAATTAATCGTGAAAAAGTGTTGGCCTGATTGACGCTAGATTTTTATTTCATAAAAAATTAAATAACACGTGACACACGGTCTAGAAATAGGAACCAAACAATGATTTTGAAAGTGCGGAGACCAAATAGTGATCAAGTTTCAATCATGGATCATTTCCAAATTAAGATCAAACTTCATAGACTAAAAGCATATTTTTCCATAAATATATATATATATATATATATATATATGTATATATATATATATGTATGTATAAATGTATATATATATATATATATGTGTATATATATATATATATGTATATATATATATATACATATATATATATATATATATATATATATATATATATATATATATATGAAAATGATATATTGACAACCATTATTTGACAACTTCTCTCACTATCTGACGTGGCACTATTTTTTGAATTTTAATTTTTTTTTTGCACAATTTCCACGTTGGCCATGCTTGAGAGTGAGAGAGAAAGGGAGGTTGATTATTCGGAACAGGAGCGGGTGAAGGGCAAGGAGAGAGAGAGGAGTGGAAGTCGTGAGAGAAGTGGAGAGTAGTTTGTTCTTTCTCCATCCCCAGGTTTGTTCTTCATCCTTCCCCCAAGTTTTTTCTTCCTCCATCTCTGAAGTGTCTTCTTTGTCCATCTCCTTAAGTTTCTTCTTCCTCCATTCCCCAAGTTTGTTGTTCCTCCGTTTTTGAAGTTATTTTACGACAGGGTTCGTTATTTCCCCGTTGGTGGAGCAGAAAAAGTATTGGGTTTACCCACTACAACAAATTTGTGGTTTAGGGTTTAGGTTTGTGGAAAGGAGGCATTTTTGTTTCCCATTTTGGAGAATATTTAATAAAATGTGGATTTTTTTTTCTAACAGTGTTGTTCAAGAGCGGAAGCGGAAGGTCAGTTATAGAAAATAATCACTCTAAAGTGGAATTTGCAGAATTGGTGTTTCTAGTTTATGTGCGAAGCAGTGGGTTTGTAAATGCGAACCTGCATTTTTCTCCATTATTTTGTTATCCCTCATTGTGGTGTGCATTGTAGTCATCAGGTTTTGAGAATTTAACATGTTCGCATTATGGTTGAAGTGGGTTGGAATAAGGTGTACCCATTTAAAGAAATGGATTTGTCACTCATTATCCCACATGTAAGTGCAAAGTAATGATTTGGGTTCTGCTAACCTACGCTAAATCATTTGAACAAAACCTTTTCCTTGGTTGACTTTCTTTATAAGTATCCTTTTCGATAGTCCCCTTGGTGGCATCAATAATTTATAAAGTTTGTTAATTAAGTGACGTTATAGGAAGTTATAGCGAGAAATTTTGCAAATTGTGCCATACGTCTTACATAAAAAAAAAATTGCAGTTTATGTGCAAATTGGTGTTATCGTAAGTACGAACTTGCACTTTTCTGCATTACATTGTTTTCCCTCACCCTCATTAAAGTAGTAGCCATTAAGTTTTTACAATTTAACATGTGTGGTTCATGGTTGAGGTGGAATGTAATAAGGTGAACCCATTTCAAGAAAGGGTAGTGTCACTCGTGATCCCGAATTTAAGTGCAAACCAAGGTGTGTAGTTTTGCTAACCTACGTTAAATGATTTGAACAAAATTTTTCCCATTCTTCACTTGGCTTATAAGTATCTCGTTGGTGGCATGAGTAATTTATACACTTCATTAATAAAGTTAACTCACACCAAGTACTAATGAATTATATTTATAAATTTTGCAGATTTTGTCATACGTATTGCATAATAAAACTTCCAGTTTAAGTGCAAAGTCGTGTTATTGTAAGTGTGAACCTGCACTTTTCTACATTACATTGTTTTCCCTCACCCTCATGAAAGTAGTAGCCCTTAAGTTTTGAGAATTTAACATGTTTGCTTCATGGATGAGGTGGGTTGGTATAAGTTGAACCCATTTCAATAGATGGTTGTGTCACTCCTCATCCTGGATTTAAGTGCAAACCAAGGTGTGTAGTTCTTCTAACCTACGTTAAATGATTTGAACAAAATCTTTCTCATTCTTCACTTGGCTTATAAGTATCCTGTTGGTGGCGTGAGTAATTTATACACTTCATTAATAAAGTTAATTCACACCAAGTACTAAGGAATTATATTTATAAATTTTGCAGATTGTGCCATACGTATTACATATGAAAAACTTTCAGCTTAAGTGCAAAACGGGGTTATCGTAAGTGCAAACTTGCACTTTTCTGCATTAAATTATTTTCCCTCACCTACATGAAAGTACTAGCCCTTAAATTTTGAGAATTTAACATGTTTGCTTCGTGGATGAGGTGGGTTAGTATAAGGTGAACCCGTCGGAAAATAACTTCGAAAATGGAGGAACAACAAACTTGGGAAATGGAGGAAGAAGAAACTTAGGGGGATGGACGAAGAAGACACTTCGGAGATGGAGAAAGAAAAAACTTGGGGGAAGGAGGAAGAACAAACCTGGGGATGGAGAAAAAACAAACTGCTATCCACTTCTCTCACGACTTCCAGTCCTCTCTCTCCTTGCCCTTTACCCACTCATATCCCGAATCAACCTCCCTTTCTCTCTCGCTTTCAAGCATGGCCAACATAGAAATTGTGCAAAAAAAAAATTAAAATTCATAAACAGTGTCATGTCAAGTAGCGAGAGAAGTTGTCAAATAATAGTTGTTAATATATCATTTTCCATATATATATATATATATATATATATATATATATATATATATATATATATATATATATATATATAAACAAAGCACTGATCTTGTAGGAGAAATTACTATTGCACAACGGTGGAAGAACGTTGTGACAAGGGAGCCTCCCCCAACCATTTTTTTATTTTTTTTCTATATATATAAAAAATAGGTTAAAATACTCCCTTCATCCATGTTTTTGTTGAAAAATCTCAAATAGGTCCTAAGATTTTTTTTAGTCTCAATTAGGTTCATATTTTTGAAAATGTGTAACAATTAGGCCCATTCCGTTAGGATGATATTAACGGTGTTAAGGATATGCCACGTGTCAGCTCCACATTTTTTTGATTTTTTTTTAATTTTTTTTTTAATTTTTTTTAATTTTTTTTTTAAAATTATTCATGTCACGTGTCACGTCAATATTGTGCCACGTGTCACGTCAGTAAGGTGACACGTGTCAAATTATTGTCTGAATCTCAATTTGGTCCATATATTTGTTATTTTTATTACATTTCAGTCCATTTTTTAAAAAAATTTTAAATATATTTATTTTAACCTTTTACAAAATTGTTTTAAAATTTTATATTTAAATTTATAATTTTTTTATTTTTAAACCAACTCTAACATTTGTATATAAATTATTTAAAACAATTTTGTAACAAGTTAAAATAAATATTTTAAAATTTTAAAACAAAATATAAAATAAATTTATATTATTAAAATTGTTTAATAAAAATATCATTATAAAATTTATATAAAAGTTAAATTTGATCTCAATTTGGAGAAGATGAAATTGAAAATTAAAATAAAATGGACTAAAATATAATTATAATAACAAATATATGGACCAAATTGAGATTCAAACAATGACTTGACACGTGTCACCTTACTGACTTGACACGTGGCACAATATTGATGTGACACGTGGCATGAATAATTTTCAAAAAAAAAATTAAAAAAAAATTAAAAAAATAAAAAATTCAAAAAAATGAGGAGCTGACACGTGGCATGTCCTTAACACCGTTAACATCATACTAACGGAATGGGCCTAATTGTTACACATTTTCAAAAATATGGACCTAATTGAGACTAAAAAAAATCTTAGGACCTATTTGAGATTTTTCAACAAAAACATGGATGAAGGGAGTATTTTAACCTAAAAAATAATATTTATAAATTATTTTTTTTATATTAATTCATTTTTATAATATTTTTTATATATTTAAAAAAAAATTATATATTACTACTTTATTTATATATTATTACTTTATTTATATATTATTACCTTATTTATATTAATTTAGTT
The DNA here is from genome assembly GCF_037176805.1 of Vigna unguiculata. Classification (NCBI taxonomy): domain Eukaryota; kingdom Viridiplantae; phylum Streptophyta; class Magnoliopsida; order Fabales; family Fabaceae; genus Vigna; species Vigna unguiculata. Next base: position 10,831,416 of record NC_140792.1, read on the forward strand.
TGGAAAATCTTTTTTAAAATTTAAAAATTACGTCTTTTTCTCTATTATTATTTTTTATACTTTTTTATTTGGTTTCTCTCTTATGTGCTTCCATATCTTTCTCTCATTTTATTTTCATCTCGATTTTTACCATCAATTCCTTATTATTTTCAAAATCAAATTGCACTACGGCAAAATTGAAGAGTTAAGGAACATTTTGGATCGAACAATTTCTTCTTTTGAGTAAGTTCATCTTTTCCTCTTTGTTTTTGAAGCAATATGTTTCCCTCTTGTATGTGATTTTTCTACGCTTTAGACATATCTTTATTTGTTAAAGATTATCAAATCATGCTTTAATTGTTTATCAAACTCTTCTTTGTGTAGATTGAGCTATTTTAGGCTTTGAAGTTGTGTAAGGGAAGAACAAGATTAGGAATCTACTCTAAGGTAAGGGAAGCTAATCATTTAGAAGTTATTAGTTTTCTTAAAATATTGAGGAAGACTTGTGATGAAGATGAAAAAAATGCATCTACGTCATTTAAAATTGAGAAATTTCATGAGAATCTAAATATTGAAGAAAACGAAAAACAACTTTCTAATGTTTCTAAAGTTACATATAATGAATTTGAAAATACTTTAGAATGTGATGCGGGGAAGCATCTTCAAATTTGGCAATACCCACCAAATCAAATTGATGAGTTACGGAGGACTTATCTAAAATGGAGTCCATATCAAATGCATCTGACTAGAGGTAACTTTTGTTTTTTTTTATATATATTATTATTGATGATAAACTTTATGTTACTCTTTCATATATATTATTGTTATATTGTTTGGATTTTATTGTCATGAGTGCTTATTTTGAATAAAAAAATGATATAAAGAAATTAATTTTTTTTAATTAAAAGAAATTATTATTTTTAATTAAAAAAAATAATTTATATATGATAAATATAATTTGGCCTTAAAATTTTTGGTCAAGTTCCGCTACTGTTATTGCATTAATAGGTTGAATTCAAAAGAAGAGTATGATAATGATGATTATATAAGACAAGAAATATACTTATAAAAGTAAAAATAATGTTCCTTTCTTTTGTATGGACATTCTCTTAAATATGGTTATGATGATGTGGAGAAAGTTACGAGGAGCGTGTTATGTATGGAGAATTTCAACCGCGAGAGGCATTCCTGAGCATTATCATTATAATTCCTCTTGTCCACCCCCATTATGGCAAGGCAATAATTTGATCCCTAACACTGATATCGCCACATTCTTCTCGTGTCAAACTTTATGTTGTTTTTAGTAAAATCTACACACTTCAACTCTCTTTGCAAATTTTTCACTCACAGAACTCTTCTTCCCATCATCCATCAGAAGATTCCTCTTCCCATTAATTTCTTCTAACGGGGATTAAGGAATGTTGCTTTGCACGATGCATTAAACAAAAAAACGGGTTGTAATGAAGTAGGGTTTAGATTGGGGACCTCATTCTCGATCACTCAACTGATATAATAAATTTTATTTTGAATTATAATAAATCAAATTTAAAATTTTAATTCAACCTATTGTAGATTCCATGTCTAATTGGGATAAAATCAATCCAAAGCATAAGTGAAAATCATTCTTACCTTACAATCCATTTTTTTTTGAAAATAAATTAAATTTAAATTCAATTATTAATATGATATCAAAACTTATGGGTATTTCTTATACCACCCGCTATTAGATTTGTATTAAATCACCCACAAATATATGGTCTCACGCAAAATGTGTACATCAAGTGTGGTCATCAAATGGTTTTGGATGCCAAACTTATGTATATAAATTTGGGCGGACCAAATATATTAAAATTAAATATAATATTTTTATTTAATATAAATTTAATTTAATAAAATATAAATTAAATTTTAATTTTAATTTTTTATGGATATGAATATTATGATACTTGCACCTAATCCATTTATAAACAAATATTAAAATATTCGTTATCTGTAGATATTTATTATTTGCAGGTACCAATTATACACCACGGTTACGAGTATTTTTTTCATCTCTAATCACATGGTGGACTTAAGATCCACTGATGTGTGTTTTAATGCAAAGTGTGTGAAAGATGTCACATCAACTAGTGATGAAAATTTACACTATATAAATGAGATAATGTTCGAATATGTTTATAAATAATTAAATATTTTATGAATGAATATCTACTCCATTAAAAAATAATATTTTTAAAAATGATTTCAAAATTTATTTTTGTAAAAAACTTTAGAAATATATATTTATAAACTTTTAAGAAAAGTAAACTTATGAAAGATTTATCTATAAAAAACTGTTTTGACTAACTTTAATATGTTTCATATCGATAAAATGTCCATTCACTAACACAAAATAAGTCTATTAAATTAATTTACGTTTGACCAATAGATATAAAAAATGTACAGTGATATTTTTGTAAATAAATTGTCAAAATTACGTATTGGTTTTTATGTGCGACCCTTATGGGTCAGATATAAATTTTGTCTAAAAACATCCTAGCACACTCATTTTTCCTTTTTCCTAAAATACTCAAATACACTTATAGAAGAATTGAGTTTGCATGATAGTCATTGATGTGTGTCTAAAGGTTGTGTTTTTTGTCATTGAAGTTGGTTTTTCTTATCTTCTCCTTTATGTGTGGTTGTTTTAGCTTAAATGGTATGATCATAATTTTGTAAAATTCACTAAAAATATGTAGAAAATTATTTTGACTCAAATGTTTTTGTGATTACTTCTATTAGGTTGTATTCAAATGTAAAGTGTTCACATTTGACATATAGGTCCAAAATTTAGAGTTGTCAAGATTTGATAGTTAAAAACTTCAAATGGTCATAATTTTTGTTACGGACTTCAGACAGAGAAGCTCCAAAAATGAAAGTTGTTAGAAATGGAGATTAGAAGTTTGAAATTTTAAAAATTTCACCATTTACTATATGTTTTAGAATTTTTCATCTATTTTTCTATATTTTACATCTTTATTTGAGATACTCATACTACATAGAAAATTTTGAAAATTTTTGTGAAGTATTCTTGTATTATATATTAATTTTTAATGCATTCATAGGACTTAAATCTTAAATAAATATATAAAAAATAACCACAAATTTACGCATATTGCCTCTAAAATAAACATTAATTTACATATCGTATTTTAGCAAACATAATTTTACGTTTTACACAATTATTTCTGACATGTACCAGATGTAAAAAAATTTAAAAGAATAGACATAAAAGTTTTTTGTCTATGTTAGTGATTGAATTTTGAAAATATGAATGAATAATTAGTTGTCCATAAAATTAGATGGATATATTTTATTTAATAGTTTTTTTTTTAAATAAATAAATTGGATAAATTTACTTATGATGAATTATATATATATATATATATATATATATATATATATATATATATATATTAACTTAACAAATAGAACTTTTGAACTAAGTTGAATGCTTCTATTTTAATTTCAATCCACCTAAGTAACCTGATTTTCCTTTAAATGTGATAAACTAGATTTATTGTGCTATATCAGATTATCATATAAATTCACTTAGTTGTTCTTATTTTGTAACATATAGTTATTACACTATGTGATCACTGATCATGTTAATTAACTACACGTCAATGGTAATGATGAAGAATATATGTATTATTAAAAAGTGTCACAAATATAATGCTACCATCATTCGAACTTGAACCCTTACTAGTTACCTTCACTCTTTAAGAAAAAATAAAAAATAAAAAACGAAAAGAGAGAGAGATGAGGTGTGTGTATATAATCTGTTCAGTTATCTCTGTTTTTTCACCCATGGTAAACACTGCATCTGTATCAGACAAACTTGTCTTTAGGCATCAAACTTTGAAGATAAGAAATGTTTGCTCATGGATGGATGATTATAGTGATTGGATTGTAAATTGAGTCTTGTGGCATTTAAACTTAAAAGTTTGATTTTCGGGGAAAAATTAAGCTTAATTTTGACTTTTCTATTTAACAATAAATAAATATAAATTGTTAACTTCGAGACATCCATTTTTCTTCTATTTTATGTATCAACTAAAGTGTTTAAAATTTATTATTGGTTTTAAACAAATTTCATATTTTAGTAACTGTACTGAAAACTCATTGCTTTTAATAATCAATTTTAGTTTCTATGAATTTAGTTTTTAATAAATATTTTTATGTCGGAAGAAAAAGTTAAACAATATTCGAGACATACAATATAAATAATTCAAAAACAAAAAGATGGAAATATTAGACTAATTAACTAGAAAATCAATGTTCCTGGGTATGTGACTTAGAATTTTAGGGGGATATTGATTATAAAATACACGTTTAATATCTATATCTCACTAATCCTAACTATTCATATATTAAGCACACATTTGTTATAATTAAACATTCAGGCAAGTTTGAACTCTGTTTTCCAACTAAATAAACGAACTTAATAGTATTTAACGACTTAAGTTGGAATATTTTATTATTTCAATTTATTTATTCCCTTAGATTCTAAACACGACAAATAGCCCCTCAATGAGTAAAAACAAAATGGAATAAAATTATTCTCATAGATCATACTAACTTTCTTGAAGATTTGATAGACCCACCAAAATATTTACCCTAGGACACAATAATTTTACAAAGTCTAACCATCCATATATGCTAATTAGGTAAAAAAATCATCCTTCACATCTTCACATGTATGGTGTAAAGAGAATATCGGAAATTCTACACGTAAAATTGAATTAGATTTAAAATTTAATTTTTAATAATCAAATTCTTATATATGTTTTGGAGGGAACTATTTGAAAATAAATTTGAATTTTGAACTGAGTTTTTTATATTTTTTTCTTTTCTCATTTAAGAAAAAATAGAAAAATATTTTTTGAAAAAATAATTGTAAAAAATAACATAGTTCAAAATTTGATTCCTCAGTAACTAAATTTTGATTGAAAAAAAATGTTATTTGTGTAAATATTTGACATATTTTGTCATTTGGGTAAATTTTAAATTAAGGTGTGTTGTTTGAGTGAACAAATCCCTAAAACATGAGACTGGACATTAATGAGTGATTTAATAACAGATGATACGATCGGTCCAACAAACAAAAAATCTTAATATAATAGGGTTCACATGATTTTGAGAAGAGTAAGGTTTATTTGAGGGCTAAGTGAATTGTGTTCAACCAATTAAAGAATGCAAACTACGACATTTTAGTCAAATTCGACAAATTTTGAGCTCCTTGGACAATAATGAGAAAGCTCTCACTAAGCGGTTATGACGGAAAGACAAAGTCTACATGGTTAGTTTTAGGGATGTCAAAAAAATCCGTACCCGCGGGTATCCATGGATGAAACCCACAACGGGTAGGAAACGAATAATAAAAATGGATACCTGCTACCCGCGGGTATGGATATTTTTGATACCTGCATGTTAACGGGGCAGGTACGGGTATCATAATATTCGTACTCGTGGATACCTATACCCGTTAAACTTTAATTCACAAAAATACTCTTATATATATATATATATATATTAGTAAAAAAACATTCTTAGTCTTCAATCAGTAATGGTGGTCGGATTCTTACCCCACATCGCAATAGATTACTTCCAGATACTATAGGGGCATTGATGTGTCTCCAAGACTGATTATAGACCAACATGGAAGGTAATGAAATTAACACTTTTACTTAGGTATTTTAATTAAGTGAGTGTTAGAAATTTTTAATGAACTTCCTATGTTTTCAGGCTCTTCTAGATTAAAATTGGACAACATGAAACTTTGTACAATGTTGCAAGATGTGGACATTGATGAAGTTAGTAATTTCTTTAATATTTCATTCAAAAATAAACTACAATATAAATTGTTAGTGATTTTTTATTTGTTTGTTTTTCAGGAATCAATAGGAGAAAGTGGGATTGTTGATCCAAACACTAATTAAAGAATTTCTATTGTGTTGAACGTCATTTTATGTTTACTTTTATAATTATTTGGACTTGTATGAAATTGATTTTATTTGAACTTTATTTCAAATTTATGACAGTGATGTGTTTTATTGTATTTTATTTTATTTAAATTTATGGTTAAATATTTGTTTTTTTAAATATTTTTGTAAATATTTGTGGGTATCCATGGATACCCGTGGATATAAAAAAAAAAGGTGGGTACCCGCATAACGAATACCCGACGAATATGGGTACGAGTACGGAGCAAATATTTATCTAGTAGGTAGGATACAGGGAAACTACTACCCGTACCTACCTGCCCCGTTGACATTAGTTCTATTACTTTTGTTAAGACAAAGATGCTTTTATTTTTTTTCATTTTACCACATTAATATCTATTTAGTCCTACTCTCAAGACATATATATTTTGGTATGAATAATTGTATTAGAGATCTCATATTAATTAGAGATTAAATGAATTTACAATTTATAAATTAATGCAAATATTATCTTATTAAATCTATAAATTAAATGAAAAGAATCTATAAATTAGATTATTCACTTGATATTGTGAATAATTTTTTTTTCGTTTAAGAGTTTATATTAAAGATAATTTAAATACATATATTTTTTTATCTTTTGATATATCTTTTAAAACTAAAATTGTGAAGAAATTCTAATCCAACGCCTAAGCAATATCCTGAAATTTCTAGAACTAACAATCTTCACGTGTTTTTCTGTTGTGGCTGAAGTACACTTGTATTCGAATTTGTTACTCAACATTTCTGTTTTTGCAAATTCATTTATTTTATTGTCCGAGTGCACTCCATTGTTGTCTATTGAAAATAAAATTGGAATCCTGATTTAACTAGAAAATTGGTTAACGGTTTTGAGTTCAGTTTAATTAAATCATATAGATTTAGATTATCATAGAACTCCCACAAAACAACAAAATCCGATGAAATTAGTAAAAAAAAAAATTCAATAAACGGTTTAAACCGGTCAATAAATATAATTAGCTCTTTTTGTTCTTTTTTGTCTAATTTTAAATTTACATTTCATATTGATATTAGACATAATTATGTGCATGTACTTCAAATGTAAAAACCGTACATAGTAAGTTCGATTTCAGTCATCTAAAATTTGAAAAAAGAAATATAATTTTAAGATTAACTCTTCAATTTAAAAATTAAAACCAAATTATTTTAAAGAACCAAAAAAAGGTTGTTTTAAATTTGACTACCAGAATTGTAATCACTTAAATTTGAAAAATAAAAAATATATTTAAACTTTTTATCAATATCAATTTGACCACAATTTGACCACAATTTAACTACAATTCCATATTGAAACTTAAGGGTGTGTTATTGTGAAGAAATGAATTTAGAGAGTGTGAAAATGAATTTGTGTAGATTAGAGTAGATGAATATTTGTATTTTTTTTTTTATGTAGTTAGAGGGTAAAATGAGTGGATTTGAAAATGAATTTGTGAAAGTTAGTTAGTGATTTGAATGATGTGCTAGATAAAATAAAAAATTATAATAGATAAAATTTGAAGATTACTAAAATACCCTTAATGATAAAAATATATGAAATGATTTTTGGATTAGTTAAAAATATTAAATTTTGAAAACTATTACTTATACATTTTAATCAACAAATTAATAAACAATAAACAGATAAATTATATTAAATTATTATTATTTTTATAATAATTACTATTATTTAAAATGGTTATTATTAATTTATATATATATATATATATATATATATTATTTTTATTATTTATTGTTATATTTAATTACTATATATAATATATAATATTTATTATTATTATTTAATTATATATATATCTACTATTTAATATATTTATATTATATATATTTAATTATTATTATTAGTTATTATACATATTTATATATTTTTTATATTAATTATTATATATATATATATATATATAATAAAATTATTATTAGTTTATTATTGGTTAAATTATACTTTTAGTCCCCATTTTCGTAGCAAAATTTGAATTTGGTCCCTCAATTAATTTTTATCTCAATTTGGTCCCTATTTTGGGAAATTTGACTCAATCAAGTCCGTTAGTGGTGAAGTAACGGTGTTAAATGGGTGCCACGTGTCAGCTTCTGGATTTTTTGAATTTTTTTTTTATTTTTATTTTTTTTTTATTTTTTATTAATTTTTTTAAAATTTTTAAAAAAATTAAATTTTTACCACATGTCAAGCTGACATAGTGCCACGTGGCAGTGACAGTGCCACGTGTCACTATTTGGGAGGTGTCATTTTCTCATTCTCAATTTAGTCCCTGTATTTTATCTTTTGTCTCAATTTAGACCCAATTTTTGTAAAAATTATGCAATTTCGTCCCCCTCCAAATTGAAACAAAAATTATAAAATGTTATACAAATATTTTTATTAAATTTGATTTTTTTATTCAAATTGATATTTTTATTATATATTTTCAATAAAACCAAGTTTCTTTAAATTTGTTTCACATTAAATTTTACTTAAAATTGTTTTCAAATTTTAAATTTATTTGTTTTTTATTGTTACATAAACTAGTTAATTTTTCTTAAATTATATAATTGTTATTTTTATACTAACTAAAATATTTGTATAGAAATTATTGAATTTTACACATTTTAAAAATATGCAATTATTTAAAATATAAATTCAAATAAAAAACAATATTAAAGTATAATGTAATAAAATATCAATATAATTTAGGAATTTTTTTATTAACATTATTTTCTATTAACAACTTTAAAACAATTTTAAATAAAGTTTAACGTAAAATATAAATTAAAATAAACTTAATCTTGTTAAAAATATTTACTTGAAATATCAATTTTGATAGAAATATTTGTGCATATTTATATAGAAATTAAATTTGGTTTCAATTTGGAGAGGGACAAAATTGCACAATTTTTACAAAAATTGGGACTAAATTGAGACAAAAAATAAAATACAGGGACCAAATTGAGGATGAGAAAATGACAACTCCCAAATAGTGACACGTGACACTGTCACTGCCACGTGGCACGATGTCTGCTTGACACGTGGCAAAATTTTAATTTTTTAAAAAAAGTTAAAAAAATTAATAAAAATTCAAAAAAAAATAAAAAAATTCAAAAAATCCAGAAGTTGACACGTGGCACCCCATTTAACACCGTTACTCCACCACTAACAGAAAGGACTTGATTGGATCAAATTTCCCAAAATAGGGACCAGATTGAAATAAAAATTAATTGAGGGACCAAATTCAAATTTTGCTACGAAAATGGGGACTAAAAGTATAATTTAACCTTTATTATTTATGTATTAATAACGGGTGTTCTCTCACTTTCACAGATTTCACACAACACACACCAATACCGATTAACCAATCGCTTTGTCACTCTCACACACACCACAACTTCACACAACACACACAACACCAGTTAGCTAACTGATGCTCTCTCACTCTCACACACTCCACACAACACATACCACAACTACACATAACACACACTAGTACTAGTTAGCTATCTGGTGTTCTCTCACTCTTACACACTACATAACACACACCACAACTAGACACACCAACACTTGTTAGCTAACCCGTGCTCTCTCACTCTCATACACTCCGCACAACACACACCACACACCACACACCACACACTCTTTACGGTTTAAATTTGTTAGGTTCTTCTGATAGACTTAGTAAAAAGAGACTACGATATTTTGATATCCAAATTTTTTACATTTATCCTATATATTTTATTTCATTTTTTATCATTTGTATGGTTCTTACTCTTGAGAAGTAAATTTTGAGTCTAATTTTTTCTTACAAAATTAACTTGTAAGGTGAGGTTTGTCCCCACTTATATATTGTAAATTAACTTTATTTTTAATCGATGCAAGACTTTTAACATACTTTCCCCATGTTGAGGAATATACATAATGAGCGCGAGACTACACATTAATGGATGATCCGATAAACGTTCCATAGTGGATGAAATAATAACCCAACAAACAAAAAACTTCATTAGAATAAACTCTAACCTATGACTTTGAAAATATTTAAAAAAATAGATTTTAAGCTTAACTCATTCTTACAACACCGTATTGTAAGATATAATTTCCACCTACTTATGTATTATAAATTGACTTTATTTATAGTTGACATGACACTTCCAAATAGGGATGGCAATTAGGACCTGGCCCGCAGGCCCGCAGAAAAAACGCGGGACGGGCCAGAATAGTGAGCCGCAGGCTCACGCGGGCTCAGCCCGCATAGGCCCGCGGCCCGCGCGGGCCGGCCCGCAAGCCTGCATAAAATTGAAAAAAAAAAACTTGCACTTGTGTATATTAATTACTTCTTTTATGGACTCTTGCATTAACATTTCAAATTCTTGTATAACTGAAAAAGACAAGTATTATGTAATTTTTAATGTGCTAAAATTTAAAGAATACATTGTGTATGTCATAGTATGAATATGATGAAAATGTTGAATTATCAATTTATCATCTAATTCCCCAAAGTCTTTACTTAATTTTGTGAACTTCTTAAAGTTTTCCAATTTTTAAACATTGAAAGTTTTATCATAAAAAAATAAAAAAAAAAATAAAAAAAAACGGGGGGCGGCTCGCGGGCCGGCGGCCAACGTATATGCGGGGCGGGCTAGAGTATGCGGCCCGCATAAAATATGCGGGGTGGGGCGGGCCGGCCCGCGGTGTGCGGGCCTTATGCGGGACGGGCCTAAACAGGGCGGACCGGCCCGCATTGCCACCCCTACTTCCAAACACTTACATAAGTATATATATTGATTTTAACAATTACATTATTCTTAAAAGTGATGATAGATAAAATATCAAAAACATCATTTGTTTAAAAGAGTCGATAACAAATCTAAGATATATGAATATGATGAATCTCAAGAACATAACAGAAAGAGCCGATATCAAACCTAAGAAACATAGATTCATTGAGTATTTAGTGATACACTTTAAAGAATTATATTTTTATAGTCTTTTAAGATACAAAATCTAAGCTATTTTATGAAACAACAATAGGACTTGGGCGAATCCAAGTTGGTATTTTAAAAAGATTGATGAATGGTAGTATGTGGGTATGAAAAGGAAAGTGGATAGTGAAATTGAAATAGTAATGGTGAGTGTGATGGCTAGAAAGACACTCAATTTGACCTTGGAGGAACAACAATGATGAGTGAAGCTCAAGTTTCTAAGTCCAGCTCATTTCTCAAAACGTGATTTCCTTAGCTTAATCAATTGGGACGTTTCATATTCTTTCATCCTTTTCTCTTTATTTTATTTTATTTTATTTATTTATTTTATTCAATTGATTGGTTGTCGGTTTCTTAAATACCCATGTCACACTTTGACTATTCATGGACAACACAAGTTAACGCAGCTGGCAAAGGAATAATAATCCATATAAAACACCTTTTCCTAAATTCTGGTTTAGACAATTTCCCTTAGTTATTTTGTAAAATAAAATAAAAAAATCAGACGGATATTAATACAAATTAAAATTAGTTTATGAATAGGTAATTTATAAAGCTTCCCTAATATATTATTTTAATCTATTTTTAATTTATTGAGAAACTTATGTTTTTTTCTAAAATCCCTTAAAATATATCTAAACATAGGTAGAACGAAGGCTATATTTTTTTTGTTAAGAACCTAACATCTAATTTTTTTTTATCAATAATAGAAAATATATCAGTAAAATAATAGGATGTTCTAACCCAAAATATTTATTTATTTACAAAAGATAAAAAATATTAATAAATAAAAAATTGTATAAATTCTATCCTCTACATAATCAATTCATTATAAATTAAAATCTCCATATTGCATTATATGTTTCTGTTGCCATTCATCAATACCCAACATTTTGAATACCTTTTTCTACTAAACGGTAAATTTTGTATCAATTTAATTATCTATTTTATGACTTTCATTTATTATTTAATAAAATTCACGTGAATTTTATTCAATAATATAATTATTTTATAAATGTTAAGATGAAAAGTATAATATTAAATAGTATTTAATATTTCTATTTAACACGGGAATTTTTCATTAAAAAATTGTATCAATCCCATTTATTTAATTTTTTAAAGAATCATATAACTTACGAGTTAAATAAATTTTAAAAACCATGAAATACACCGTTTTCACATCATTAATTTATTATTATTATTATTATTATTATTATTGACCCTATTTTTCATCGCATCTATTTCTCTTCTTATCATTATATCATGTAACTCGTCTGTACAACCGCAAAATGGGGTTTAGATTCATCATTTCCTATTCATTAAGTTTCGTGGCATAAAATGTATAACAATAAGTGCTTCTTTTAATAAAAGAAAAGAATATAAAATTTTTAAATTAGCTTAATCATAAATTCAAACTAAGTCATGAATAATTTAATTGGTAAAAAAATCATACATTTGTTTTTTGTAAATGTTTTATCTTTAATACATGTATAATTTAATTTTAGTTTATGGAAAATTTAGTAATTATTTTTTTCTTTTTCTTTCTCTTTTAAAAATATTTTATAAGAGAATCATGTCTAAACATGCTAGAAATAGATTTATGAACATAAGTTTAGTGAAAACCGTTGATGATTTATTGCATGGACTCTATAAATAAACAGAATTTGTACATATCTTGTACAAGTGTATGTTTAATTTATGAGAAAAAAAGTTAAAAATATAAACAAAGAGTAAAAATAAAATGGATAGAAAATTTGATACATTTCAGTTTTCAATATCTATTTTTTCTTTTAATCTACAATTGCTTCCTGTGTTTTGGTTTCATTTTTTATTTTCACTTTTAATATATAATCTATCATTTTCTTTTAATTTGTTTCCCCTTTTAAAGATTGTTCAACATAGAGTGAAAATAATTATTCATATAAGAATAAGATGATTAAGAATTTTATTATATAGCTCACTTTTTCTTTTCTCCCAAAACACAATGCAATTAGTCATTCTCACATTTTTTTTTCCCATTCTTTCACGTTTCAAACTACGGAAAAAATGTGGAAGTTTTCTTTTCTGATTGATGTGTTACAAACATATCGTAAGAGTCTATAACACCAGTGAGACAAACAGCCTTTTTCTCATTTTTTGCATGCATCCCATTTGTTTGATTAAATGCCTAGACAATTTGGAAAATGAGCAAAGTAGTCTCATCACCCCATCACAGTTGGTCCTGTTTTTCCAAAAAGTCTTAGTGCACATTTGTTGCCGTTTGGATAAATGATAGGAAAGATAGATTCTTGCACTTGTCTCTCACTCTAGCAATTAACCTTCCCTTTCACCCCGGACCCCACCAATACATTTGCACAATGAGTCAATTTTGATAACATAGGGGTCTAGGACCCACATGTATTATATCACCTCCTAGGTCACCATTTATAAATGATCAGTGTTGCAGAAACCCAAATGCTCAATGTTCTCCGTAGAGAGAGTGTTTGCACAGAGCTTAGAGATGGGCCACCGCTGCTGCAGCAAACAGAAGATCAAAAGAGGACTATGGTCTCCTGAAGAAGATGAAAAGCTTCTCAGATATATCAACACTCATGGACATAAAAGTTGGAGTTCTGTGCCAAAATATGCAGGCAAGAATTTACTTTCTTCTTGTCTGTGTTGTTTTTGTGATGATGAACAGATAAAAGATGATGTTGTGGTTTTGCTGATTATGTGCAGGATTGCAGAGATGTGGCAAGAGTTGCAGGTTGAGATGGATTAATTATCTTAGGCCGGATCTCAAGAGGGGTTCCTTCACTGCTGAAGAAGAGCAGATCATAATTGATATTCATAGAATTCTTGGAAACAGGTAAAGGAGATAAATTTCAAGCACAGAAAGTATGAGAATAAAAGTAGTAAAAGGGGAACAGCAACCTTAATAGACCAAAAAGAAATGTATTATATGAGAGCAGTATTGTTTGTTTTATAAGGTTTAGCACACAACTAAGATTAAGGAACTTCTACCTCTTTTGATATCCACTTAATCTAATCAACTCTACAAATCTTTGTCAAATTTTTCTTCATCCTCTCTCATGTTAAGTTTTATCAGAAGATTACATTTAAATTGTTCTTGATAGAAGTTAAAAGAATAAGACATGCTTATGTGTATGCGAAAAGAGAAAAATACAATGAGTTATAACACGATTCATCGTACATACAGAAGAGAAAGTAGATAATTCAGTGCAAGGGCTTGCATATTCATCAATGCATGTGTTATTGGTATGCTGCAGATGGGCACAGATTGCTAAACACCTACCAGGAAGAACAGACAACGAGGTCAAGAATTTCTGGAACTCATGCATAAAAAAGAAGCTCATTTCTCAAGGGTTAGATCCACAAACCCACAATCTTCTATCTTCTCATAGAAGAAGCTCAGCATCTACCATCTCCAATATGCATAAAAAATCCAATTCCATCTTCATTATGAGTTCACACACACCAAATGCACCAGTGGAAACTACTTTTCAAACCTTTTCTTCATTACCTAAACCTCCACCAAACATTGTTCAAACTCCCTCTACCATTGTTACATCTGAATATCAAACATCAGCTATTGTTTCAAATAAATTCTCGTCAGATTTGCCTTATGATCTGTTAGTCAACAACGGCTCCAACATTTGTTCACCTTCATATATGAACCCCACTGCAGTTGAATTGTCGAACAATGAAAACATTGCCAATTGGGTTTCAAGAGTAAATGTTGATGATTTCAGCGGTCAAACACTTGAAGAGGTAACACAAGTGCAGGTGCAGCAAGAGAAGGACAAGATCTGTGAGGATACTGTAACTGATGTGAGAGAAGCTAACAAGGACAATCTTGAAAGAAGTGTTTCTTTCGAGAGTTCTAACTTTGATTTTGGGTTGCTGGAGAGTGTACTTTCCTCCGAATTTATCTCTCATGATCTTAGTTGTATGGATGAACTTGCATGGAACTTTTAGACCATACTTCAAATATTTTCATCGTTTATGTATATTACAAAGCAATTAGTTTTGTTCGCACATATGAGTATGATATGAATATATATATGGTAATCTCGCGTAGACTGAGACTAGTTGGAAGAAAGAAGAATGAAATTGCATGGCATAAAATTTGAAAAATGGTTTGAGGTGGTAGAGGAATGGGGTTTTGAGTCTTGTGGTTGTTGCTTGTGGTTTCTTGTTAAAAACTTAACCTACCCAGAAGAAAGCATTCTTAATGGAAATCGTGGTTCTTACGTCCCTTATTTGTTTAACTATTTAATCATAGTTTCAATCGTTGAATATCAAGAGTAATGGATATCTTGAGACTTAAGTATTACAGTCAATTTGTAGTTACCCAAATTACTATAATTACTGATTAATTGATGGGTTCATTTTAGGTGATATTTTAATGCAGTTTTTTTCGAAGATTTTGTATATAGTATCTGTTTCAATCCAAAATATTTCTAAAAATATGGTACTAATTTTCCATTATAAATACCTTTCAAACATCAATTAATTAATCCTTTTAATATTCCACTATGTACAAGTATATATAAAATCTTTAAGAAATCATAACCACATCAAAGTTTTATTTTGCTAGATGAAATGGACTACATGAATCATGCAACGTAATTCAAAACGGTTAAAAGTCACAATTTTAGAAGAATTGTTTAGCGTGAAATCTCTCCTAAGAATATTTTGAGAAGTGATAGGTTGACACCCACATTTGACCACTTTTTTTACCATCTTCATAGATTACAAGTTAATTTGTCTTGAATTACAAGTTAATTTTAAAGTGGTAAAAAAATAGTCAAATATGGGTGTTAACCTATCATTTCTCGAATATCTTACATTATACTTTTGACTTTTCTTCTCTTGTTTTCAGAGACTAAAATTCATACCATCTGCGCATTTTGTTTCATCTTTTGTGTATATGTCCAAAGCATCATAAATCTTTTTCTATCATTTTTTCATCAATAGATGCTACACTAATATTTTCTTCCATATTTTGTTCTTTTATATATGACTATATATATTCATCTTAATATTTTCAGTTTTGTGACCAATTTTATCTCATATTGTCCCTTTAAAGTTGAATATCACTACCATGTAAAGTATAACCGTTTGGCCATAAAACTTGTTGATAAGTGTAATAGATCCCTTACAATTATAAGTAATCCAATGCTTTATTTCATTCAAGTGACGTGACTTGTATCTTGGTATCTGGTATGCCATCCTCATTAATTTATCAACCATATATAATATGAAAATTATGTTTTGATAAAGTTTTATTAACAAATTTTTAAAAAAGTACACGTATCAATACTTTAATAAATGAAATAAAAGTTTGATATAACTTAGAAAGAGAAAAAAAAATGTTTGGTGTGTGTTAAAAAACAAACTTTGTCAAACTTTGTTAAAAAAAGTTTGTCAGAGGATCATAATCCTATTATATAATTGATTTCATATATTTAAGCTTAGAACACTTTTTCATTCATGTTTACTTTTAAATTATATTTCATCTATTAAAATTATTAAAATTGGAATGCATGTATACCAAGAATTAAGTTAAGAGTTACGCATTGAATTTCTTAAAATCTTTTTTAATATCTAATACTATATACAATTGTGAACTAACAAATGACAACTTCTTGAATATTTTAATATTTCTGAACCATTTGCATTCAAAATTTACTTTCTACTACGTGTCAACTTTTCATAATTTTGAAGATTAAAAAATAAATAAAAAAGAAATCACTCTCACACTATTTTGTTCTCACACTCCGTGTCCCGCACACAATATCATCCTCTTTCAAACTTCTCTCTCTTTCTCAAACTCTTCAGCTTCTTCATCTCTCTCTGAATCACTCACACACAACACCATGACGAACACCACATCTCCAGCTTCATCTCTCTCTTTCTCACTCACACAGAACACCATCTTTCTCATTTTACATATGTCCTCACCTTTTTTACGAGACTTCATCTCTGTCTTTCTGACTCAAACATTCAGATATACTTAAGTGACTTTTCTTTCTGATTTCAGTTTTTCTTTAGTTGAATGAAATGAGTAGAATATGGGTCAGGGGCAAGAATGAGAATGGTATGTAAAGTATTTACTTTTACTCAACTATCGGTTATTTTCAACATTCTCAATGAAAAAAAATCATCTTTTTGGTTCTTGCTTTTATCTGACCGATTTTTGCGTTGAACCAAACTTTGTTCTGGTCTAAATGGTTGAAATGAAAAGGTCGAAGACAGGTAAGACTCTCAAACAGTGGAAGCTTTGAACAAGGTTTGATTTTTTTGGTTGCAGAATGACAACGGTATGTAAAATATTTATTTTTACTCAACTTTCGGTTATTTTCATCCTTCTGAATGAAAAATAAATAATCTTTTTGGTTCTTTTCTGTTGGATCTCGAGTTTTGATCTCGATTTTGCTCTTAGATCTACTTTGTATTTGTTTTATTTTTGTGTTGCATTGATGTTTTGCTCTCAGAATCATGAGCAACGTGAAAAACACAAAAAAGGTAACAACTTTTCTGGGACTTTTCGTTCTTCTACCATATTTAACTAATCTTCTTTGTTGTATTTCTCTGCTAGAGGGATGTTTTGCTCTCAAATCTACTTTGCTCTCAGAATCATGTCCATCGTGAAGAACGCCAAAAAGGTAACAACTTTTTTGCGATTTTTCGTTCTTCTACCATATTTAACTAATCTCTTTTGTTGTATTTCTCTATTTGATGGATGTTTTGCTCTGAGATCTACTTTGTATTTCTTTTATTTTTGTTTTGCATTGATGTTTTGCTTTGAGATTCATGAGCACCGTGAATAACACAGAAAAGGTAACAACTTTTCTACGATTTTTCGTTCTTTACCATATTTAACTTCTTTTATTTGTTATATTTATCTGTTCGATGGATGCTTTACTCTCAGATCTACTATTTTTTGTTGTATTTCTGTGTTGGATCGATGTTTTGCTCTAAGATTCATGAGTACCGTGAAGAACACAAAAAAAATATCATCTTTTCTGTGATTTTTCTAACTGTGCGTTGCACATCTCATAATCATGAGCACCGTGAAAAACACCAAAAAGGTAACAACTATTCTTCTTCTCTGCTATTTTCTTTCCGTCTACCATATTTAACTACTTTTCTTTGTTGTATTTCTTTGTTTGATGGATGTTTTGCTCTCATATGCATGAACACTGTGAAGAACACCAAAAAGATAACAACTTTTTTTCTTCTCTACTATTTTGTTCTTCTACCGTATTTAACTACTTTTCTTAGTAGTAGTTATCTGTTGGATAGATGTTTTGCTTTCAGATTCATGAACACAATGAAGAACACAAAAAAGGTAACAACTTTTTTTGCTTCTATGTGATTTTTTTATTCTACCATATTTAATTACTTTTCTTTTCTTTGAAGTATTTCTATGTTGGATGAATATTTTGCTCTCAGATTCATGAACACCATGAAGAACACAAAAAAGTTAACAACTTTTCTTCTCTTCTGTAATTTTTTGTTCTTCTACCATATTTAACTACCTTTCTTATTTGTTGTATTTTTTTTTGTTGGATGGATATTTTGCTCTCATATTCATGAACAGGGTGAAGAACACCAAAAAGGTAACAACTTTTTTTCTTCTCTACGATTTTTTGTTCTTCTACAATATTCAACTATTGTTCTTACTTTGTAGTATTACTCTGTTAGATAAATGTTTTGCTCTTAGATTCATGAACATAAAAAATGTAACAACTTTTTTGCTTCTCTGTGATTTTTTGTTCTTCTACCATATTTAAACACTTTTCTTTGTAGTTTTTCTCTATTGGATGGATGTTTTCTTGTGAGATTCATGAACACGGTAAAGAACACCAAAAAGGTAACAACTTCTCTTCTTCTCTTTGATTTTTTTTTCTTCTACCGTATTTAACTACTTTTATTTGTAGTATTTGTCTGTTATACCAAGGTTTTTCTTTGAGATTTATTAACTAATTGAAGAACACCAAAAAAGGTCAATGCTTTTCTTCTTCTATCTTATCTTTTCTTCTTCTACCATATGTAATATGTAAGACCCGTGAAATTAATTAACTATATAATTAATTAATTAATAAATGTGAGTAGAAAGAGCCTTTATGGCATTAATTGTTGTTTGGTGTGACGTGGAAAAGTACTAGCTCAAGTGGTTGAGAGTACTTTGATTTGTGTGAAAGGACTTGGGTTTGAGTCCTATGTGTGCCAATTATGTGTTGTATGGTTTATTTATTATTTTGTTTTGGTAATGAAATTGTGAATGGTGAGTGATAGTATAATCATAAGAGTATAATGGTTATCACAAAATGTGATTTGGCATAGTGGTTATGCTTTGTTCTTATGAGTCGAAGGTCATGGGTTCAAACCTTAATGGGCATAGAGTAAGCTTTATTTTTTCTAACTATTAATTGTGGTAGGAATGTGGAAAGGTAGAGAGAACCTAGCAGAATGGGGCAGCCAAGAGGGTTGGGAAAAACCATCAGTGTAAGGTGAGGTTTTGGGTGTGTAAAGGGCTGAACTGAGAGGGAGTGTCCTTTGTGATATAATGTGTGTTATGATTTTGGAACATTGTGATTTTAAATTGAATTCTATTGGATGTGAAACTCGTAACATGTATGATATGATTGGAAAATCTGGTTGGTTTGATTTTGGATGCAAAGTCTTTCATACATTATATGAGAGGGATGAGGGTTTTACACTTGAATGGGCAATACTGATTTAATTTCGAGGGTTGAGACCCCAAGTGGTTATATAACATGTTTGATGGTTGCTATGCATTGTTTTATGCTTGGTAATGTGGGAAATATCGAATTGGTATGGTTGTGATTTGGTTGGCATTGTTTTGGGTGGTCTATGTGCGTGAAACAGAGGCAAACTCTATAACTTTCGCCCAAGCAAGTCCATCTCGCCTAAGCGAAAGTTGCAGAATCAAGTTAGGGTTGTTTGTCTCGTGGAACTCGCTCAGGCGAGCAGGGTCAGAATTGGGCGACTTGGTCTCTCGCTTAGGCGAGAGTGGCTTGCCCAAGCGAGATCGTGACGTGACCTATGCGTTCTGAGCGCGATTTCTCGTCTAGGAGAGGGGTTTTGGGGTTTTGGGTGACGGACACTCTCACCTAGGCGAGAGTGGCTCGCTTGAGCAAGTTATCGAATTGCAGTGGTGATGTTTTTGTCTAAACCTCGTCTAGGCGAGGTCTGTGTGTTGTTTTGGGCGAAGGTGTGACTCGCCCAAGCGAGAGAATCTCGCCTAAGCGAGATAACATGATGTGGTCACTGTTTTAAGCTCGCTCAGGCGAGGTGAGCTAGCCTAAGCGAGGCTGAGGGCTTAGCTTGGGCGAGCGTACCTAGCTTAAGCGATTTTATGCGAGTTAATATGTTTACATGTGCTTTTTTGTGTGATTTGGCTGTTTTATCTTCAGTATAGGATGTATATGCATGTGGTGTGGTGTTTGGGCTTGAAGGACTAAGTCCAATAGGGGTCTGGGATGTGCTTGATGGTTGGACACATGATGGGCATGGAACTGGTTGAGTTCCCGTCGGCTACTAATGGGCGAGGAGTCCTTAGTATGGTGATTGCCTGTGTCGGGCGCACGATGGGCAAGGAACTGTTATGTTCCCGTCGGCTACCATTGGGCGAGGAGTCCATAGTATGGTGATTGCGTGCGTGCTAGGGTCCAAGTATGAGACTTGGATGTTTTACTACAGACGAGGAGTCTCCTCGTCTGTAGGGCAGGACTATGAGCGAGATATGCTCATAGGGTTGGACCACAAATGAGTCAGTTTCGTGAGAGCACAAGGAAGTCCCAAGGCCTAGTACATGTATATGACTCATGAAGGACTATGAGGTCATGGTTGGGTTATTTGAAAAGTATGAGAATTTTAGTTATGTTATTTTGGGTTGGGAAACATATGTATATTCATGTTTTGTTTATTTATATTGTGCATAGCTCACCCTTTCTGTGTGTGTGTGTGGCGATGATCGGATAACTTGTTATCCGGGAGCAGATGATGTGACAGGTGGGCCAGGAGATGCTTAGACTCGTAGCGAGGGCTAGCAGGGGATATTTTTGTATATATATATATATGTTTATTATTTTAGCTTTGAGAATATTATGTAACCCTGTCGGGAGCCATTGACTTTTATTTCAGTTTATGAATTATGGACTCCTGGTTTTATGGCTATATATATATATATATATATATATATATATATATATATATATATATATATATATATATATATATATTAAAGTTTTAAATTTCCGGTGTTTTGGGAAATAGTTTATATTAAATGTGGAATTTATTTTATTTCGAATTTTATTTATTTAATATCAGTAATATTCCTTAGGGATGTTACATAATATCTAACTCATTTTCTTTGTAATATTTAACTGTTAGATCAAGTTTTTTTTGTCAGATTCATTAATTGATTAAGGCAAGGATATCCGTGAAGATTTTCTGTGAAATGGTTCAATGAACTCATTGAACAATAGAAAAAATGTGAAACATATTGAATCAATAGTTATCTGTAAGAGGACTTAGATTTTTTTAATCCTGTTTGATCAATAATTATCTTTCAAAAATCTCTTATTTTGTTATTAAAAGAGTTCATTGACAATCTTTCATTTTTAAAACTTCATTCATTTTTTTCTTTAATTAACATAGTGCAGTAACAATCTTCAATCTTCATAGTTGTATTTTTGAACATTATCAAGATATATTTTTTATATTCAATTAGTTTATCATATGAAATTATTTAATATATAATATTGAATGACTGTAATATATTGATAACAATCATTAATAATCTTTCATTTTTAAAACTTCATTCTATTTTTTTTGTCTTTTTTTCCAAATTTTCTTCCTCACAAACCACACCTGCAATGTTTTTTTGGAAAGATGAATATGGTGGGTGTCTAAGAAGAATAAGGGAGCCAAAAGGTGTTTGTTGAAGCTGCGAAACTATGTCCAAGACATTAACGCAATTATTAAGAAAAAAGAGCACACAGGCCTATATGGGAAAATTTAATCTTGATGGAACATTTATGTTTGACAGAGGTCATAAGAGCCCACAAATTAATACGAAAAATTTAATCTTTGGGTAGAACATTTATGTTTGACAAAGGTTGGAAATGGCGTGATGGGAGAAGGCATGCATTGGAAGATACAACATTCATTTAATGTAGTGAGGAAGTGTCATATCCAGTGGCGGAACTTGGACCAAAATTTTAGGGGGGCCAAATTATATTTTTTATACATAAATTATTTTTTTATATTAAAAAAAATTATTTCCTCACATTATTTTCTCTATTAAAAACAAGCACATATGATAATAGAATCCAAAAAAATATGATAATATATATATATATATATATATATATATATATATATATATATATATATATATATATATATATATATATGAAAGTGTAACATAAAGTTTATTATCAACAATCATATATTAAAAACAACAAAAGTTACTATAGGTAACTTTTAAAAACTTGAATAATTGAATCAGAAATGAAGTTTGTTTTAATATCTCTTGCAATATAGATTATCATAGTCCTTGCTATAAAAAATTTTAAAACCTATTAAAAAACACTCAAAAAAAGATAAAACATGTTGATGACAATCAACTCAATGTCAATTAGACTTCAATCTAACAATGAAAACATTTGAGTTAGGTCGTCCTCTTGGTTTTTTACTAAAAAGATAGTATGATAAACAATATGCAATATCTTTTAATAGCAAATACCGAATACTTTAACCATGAAGGAAATAAGCTAAACCATGTGTGTTGATATCTTCTTGGATAACCATCTTTACTAGACAACGGATAGTTTTCTAGATGCATTTGATATGGATCCCATTTTAGATAAGTCCTTCGTACCTCATCAATTTGGTTTGGTAGGTATTGCCAAGTTTGAGGACGTTTACCTGGATCACGTTCTAAAGCATTTTCAAATTCATTATATGTAACTCTAGGAACTTTAGAAAGTTGTTTTTCATTTTCTTCAATTTTTGGATTATCGTGAAGTTTTTCAAGTTTAGATGATGTAAATGCATTTTTTTCATTTTCATCACAAACATTCCTCTTGTAAAAAGAATCAATTCTTCTACTTTTTATCATAATTTTCTAATAGAAATTTGTCACCTCTCACCTATTTAGGAAAAGATAAATTATGAATATCCCAAATTAAATCTCAAAACTAAGACTCAATATATTAAGAAAATTAACACCTTGTAAATAATTAGCTTCCCTTATCTTAAAGTAGATTCCTAATATTGTTCTTTCCTTATATAACTTCAAAAGCTAAAATAGTTCTATCTACACAAAGAGAGTTTGATCAACAATTAGAGCATGATTTTATGATCAGAAAGATATGCCTAGAGCGTAGAAAAGCCACATACAAGAGGAAAACATATTTTTTTCGAAAAAAAGGGTAAAAAATGAACTTACTCAAAAGAAATAATTGTTCGGTCCAAAATGTTCCTTAACTCCTCAATTTTGTTATGTTGCCGTTTGATTTTGAAAATGATAAGAGATTGATAATAAAAATTGGAATAGAAAGAAATATATATATATATATATATATATATATATATATATATATATATATATATATATATATATATATGTATATATATATATAAAAGAAAAAAAAACCTTAGGGGAGCCGTGGCTCCCCTCTGTCAAGCTTAAGTTCTGCCCCTGGTCATATAAAAAAAAAAAAATAATTGGTGGTCTTCATAATTAATGTTTTGAAGTAAGTATCATAAGATGACATTCACTACTAGAAAATAATGTTTTAGCGATCGAAATTAGCGACTGAAAAATATAGGTTGCTATCTGCTACCGAAATAGCCACTGAATGATTTTTGTTGCAATCTGTGACCAATATAGCAAAAAAATATTATTATACTTACATAAATTTAATCAGCGACTGAAATAGCAACCTTAACATATAATTGCTACAATTTAGTCGCTAAATCGGTGGTTATATTTCTACAAATGAACGTAGACTTTTTAGCAACCACATTATCGACCGAATAAATTTTTCATTAGTGACCGATATCATAGTGGTTGCTAAATACATTTTTTATGACGAGTAGCGACTGAAAAGTATTGGTCGCTAACTAAAATGTTTTTAATGCATGAATCAGTGACCAAAAGTATAGTGATCGCTAAATTTGTATAATTTTGTAGTTAACGACCGAAAATTTGATGGTCGCTAAATATTTATTATATGGTAATTAGCGACTGAAAATTATTTGGTCGCTGAATATAGTGTTTTTAACGTATCAATTTGTGACCGATATGCGGTGGTCGCTAAATGTTGAACACATCACTTAGCGACGAAATTGTTTTGGTCGCTAAATTCAATATTTTTAAAATTGCATTAGATGTGTGTGTTTAGAGTTTGAGATTTAAGGGTTAGGGTTTTAAGACTTAGGGTTAGGGTTTATGGTTAAATGTTATATTAAGATTCAAAAATTTAATGGTTGCTAAATGTTTATTGTTTTTAGTTGAAATATAAAATTTAATATTTAATTGTGTCACTAAACATTGACATGTAAAATAATATTAGTTACGAGCTAGTTTGTCATTGATTTTCTTTTTCATACAATAGGTATTGACAATTTCAAATTTAATACACTACAAGAATGTATTAAATTAGCTGCGATGTTAAAGCATAAGTTAGTTTTTGGACGCTTTTAAGAGTGGGTCTCACGACTCTAATTCTATTTCAAAATGTTTACATGCTTTAGATTGGGTTAAGCTCACTTTAAACCCATTCTAATGTATTTCAACAATTAAAAAATATAAAATTTTAGGTAAAGATTATACAATATTAAAACAAGTTGATTTTAGAGTGGGTCAAACTCACTCTAAGCCCACTCTACTGTATATGAACGATTACAAAAATATAAATGTTAAAATCGGCTTAACTCAAATAGATGAAAAAAGTATGAAAATATAGAATGAACTAAACCCACGCTACAACCAACACAAATATATATATTAAATTTAAATATTAAATAACTAAGTGAAATGTCATGTTTGGAATTCAAAACAATTTTTTATTATATAATTATAGTGTAGTATCAGATGAGCCCACACTTATGTTTTATAATAGATTTTTTAATTAAAGAGACTGTAAGTTTGATCGAGACAAAATAAAATAATTTTAATAGAAAATTTTTCGTGTTCCATATAACTCTGACGATTTAAAAAAAAAAAAGTGAGAGGAATGTAAAGTTAAATCCCCCCTAAACACTTTGAAATTTTCGTTTTCCCTCTCTACTTCGCCATTTCCCGTTTCTTTTCCTAGAGTGCAAAATTGTTTTCTAATCAAAACGAATAAGATTAGTCTAAACCTTATGTAATAAAAGAGACAATATCCTTATCTATAATAATTTATGTTTCACTCAACCATATATCTAAAATTATAGTTATTGGTTACACCATAGTTGATCTCTATTTTTTTTTCTTGGATATCTTATGCATTATTCATGAGAACTCCTTTGTGAATAATATGTATATGGCTAATGATAGGCTTTACTTTCCTCTTCATATATATATATATATATATATATATATATATATATATATATATATATATATATATATAAAATAATACTATTTTCAAATTTTAAAAAGAATAATTATTATTTTAAAAGATTTATGGGTACTGTAATTGTAACGTCCCATTTAATCAACAAACATAATTAACGGAAACGTCGCACAAAGGTAACATAACATCGTAGTCCTGGAGTTTTAAACTTAACTCCTTACAACTCAAGGCACACTACGGTGCCACAAGAAAACAAGTTATAAAGTTTAAAAGGAACATAAAGAAATCTAAAAGTCAGACTGGTACATGGGCCATAACCCTAAAGAAAAGCCCAACAAGAAAATGAAGTCCAGCCCAAGTAGACTATGCAGTAGAATCATCTCTCCCCTGTTGACCATGAGTACCTCTCGCATCTGCTCCCATCAATAAATTGATGATCATCGCAAAAGTAGAAGAATAACATACAAGACATTCAAACAAGAAAAGGGTAAGCTAGAGCCAAAAAGATTTCATCAATGCAATCAGATATACTTTCACAGTCTAATATACATAAATCATCCAAACATGTTATGACCTTCCAAATCAATACACTAAGACTCAACTCGACTCATCCGGATACGTATAACTCGATCGGATTCAGCGGATGCTTGCACTTATGGTGGATACCTTTGCTCACCCCGAGCTATGTGTTACAAGTGTTACAATGAATCAAATTCCCCCACACACAAGGTTAGCCCTTAATGGGTTTCAGGCCTCCTGCTACTCTCACCACAAGAGTCAGTCTGCTCTAAGTGAGACTAACTTACTCCTTAGAGTGTCAGGATGCAATCCTTACCTTGAATCCTTACCAAGTTATATAGATGAGGCACCACCATGGACACCCACTAATAGGGGCCATGGAATTACGTCCCGACCACTGAGGCACGACCCTGAAATCCCACCTAGAGATTTCCAAGGAATTACGCACTGACACAGACCAAGCATACCAGACCAATCAAGAAAGATGTATCACACACATACATATACATCACATACCAGCTCTTTATAATTCACCCCTTTCATTTCTTTCCCATGGTTCCATACCTATTCATTACACTCAAACCATAGTTGTGGAATCTTATCTCATGCCAATACCATGCCACTCTAACACCAACCATCTCATTTGTTTCACATGCTGAGATCATACAATCATATCAATCCAATTTGTAACCACAACTTATATCATGCACATCATTTCGTAGGTCTCATGCATTATATAAGGTACATCATAAACCAAACATTTCATTGAAATCGCATGCCAAGATTTATCCAAGTTCATCATTCACAATCCATGAATCACATCACTCATGCAAATTCATTCATCACATACTTTATAAATGCATACCAAGACATACATATATCACAAAATAGTATTCATCCCAAATAAATGTGTGCCAACATTTAAGTACCTGCAATTCCATACAATCAAGCACGACCCACAACCATAATTCTTACACCAAAATTCCTAAGAAAATTTATTATCACAAAACCAAAATCATTGCAGTAATGCGTGACACATTTCTCAAGCTACAGACATCTAATCGACGATCCAACCAGTCAAACCATAAAATAGCATGCTATGAACCAAATGTCAAAATTTGAGCTCAATCCAACGGTTAATGAGTTGGGAAATTCAATTTTACTAAAACTGTGCATACCAAAAAAACACACAATCGCCCAGCGACCAAAGGCACTCGCCCAACGACTGTGCGACACATCCAGCAACGAGAAATAACGTCAGATATCACAGTTTCATGAACCTTTGAACCTCTAACTCAGAAATATACCAAAAACTAACGTTTTTTCCAATCTCTTCTCATATTTCACAAAACATTATTCGTATAAAACAGAAATAACAGGAAACCCTAGCTTCCCTTACCTGGGAAGGTTTTAACAGAGGATTCTGACACCACAATAGTGAGTACAGTAGCTCCAAGAACAATTTAGGGAGCTGGAAAACAGTGGAACCATTCAAAATGGGTTACCAAGGTGAACCCTAGTTAGACTCAAGACTACAAAGCTGAAAACAAAGAAGACACGGGGGGAAATTACTTACGTGAGCAAAAACAATGGAGTTGCGTGAGCTCGAAGAGGGAAATGCCCAAACCCTAGCAGATCTTCTGTTAGAAGGGAAAGAGGGTAAGAGCACTGTCTTTGCAAAGTGTGGCAAAATGAGGGGTTAGACTGCCTTAGGGGCTTTGGACACCCTATGGGCCAGCCCTAGGCCCAACTAATTTGGGGCAACCCTTTTTAAATTAGGGCAGAAATAAAAAAAGGGTTTTACAGTAATTTAAGTTACACCATTCCAAATCTATTTAATTTAAAAATAACAAACACCGGATTTAAAATAATTTAATTCTATCGAGCTCATATTTCTAACTTGTTTTTACAAACTAGGCAGAGAGACTCAATTTGGATATCTAATAGTTTAATAGTGTATGATGTGTTTGGATGAGATAATTTAAGAGAATAATTTATTTATTTAGAGAATTTCAAATTTTTTAAAGGAAAATGACAAGTTTGGATAAAGAAATTAAAAAGAAAATTGAAATTGAAGAATTTTAAGGACGCATTTTATATAAAAAATAGTAGAATATGAAATTCCCCAAAAAATTAAGGAATTCCCTCAATTCGAAGATTGAGCCGAGTCGGAATAGGTCAAAGTTCAAGCCGAGTCAGTTCGGACTAGAGGTCGACATGAGTCGGTTCGAGCCCTAAGTCGAGTCAAGTCGGTCCGTGCCCTAGGTCGAGCCGAGTCGATCTAGACTGAATGTTTAAACCAATTTACCCTAGTTGAAAGTTGAGTCGAGTCAAATTAGGCTAAATCGATTTGAATCGACCAAGGTCAAATTAATTCAAATCGGTCAAGGTCAAATCAATTCATATTGGCCCAAGTTGAATCAGTTGAGGTTGAATAAGCTCGAGTCAACTTAAACCAAAAGTCGAGACAAGTAGTCTCAAATTGAAGTTCGAGCTAAGTTAAGTTAGACTCAATGGTGTAGTTGGATTCACCATAAAATGGAAATTAAATTGTTTTATCCAAACAAGAAAATTGAAATTTAAGATATTTAGCCATAAATATTTTTTTCCATCTTATTTAATTTCTAAGACTTAGTTTTAGTAAGGTTTTATTTTAGTAGTTAAAATTGGTCGAATGATTTTGAAAGTTTGTTTTTATTAACAATGATAAATATTAAAATAAATAATTAAGGTAAAATATTTAATATTAAATAATAACATTCTATTTATTATTTAGTTTTAGTTTTAATTAGTAATTACAAAATATTAAATAATCAATTACTACATGTGTATTTTTTGATTAATTTTCAAATTGTATTTTTTCTACGAATACTTATTATTAATTTATTCCAATAATTAAATTTTGGTCGAATAGAATTGGAAACTATTTTTTTTGTTACTATATTATTGAATACTTAAATTTATAGTCATTATTATTTAGAGATAAAAATGACTAATTTTAAAAAGAAAGTACATTCTCTCTGAAATTTTAGTTTCCCTCTCCCATGCCACGCAAGCTTTCACTTCTATTTTCCCAAATTTTCTTTCCTCCAAGTACATTCTGTTTCGCCAAACCCTTCTCCTCCAAACCCCTCTCCTTTAACTTTTGTTCTTCGTTGTCAATCATCTTTGACCAAGCATTCATCTTCACTATTGCCATATCCCCTTTTTGCCACCTGCTAGTACTCGACGTAGCCATATGAAGGATCCAAGTGTTATGGTTTGCAAAAGAAAAAGTGCATTTTGCAAGATTGTTATTAACAAGTGTCTCATTTTTGCAATCCGAGAGGAGCTATAAAAAGTTTTAGGAGTTGAAAGCCTGGAGATTCAACTACAGAAAAGGAGCTCTTTTAACTATTGCATGCTCAAAGTGCCCTAGAAACAACTTAGTCCTTCAATAATTTGGGTAACTTCTCAAAATCCTTGGAATTTATTGATAAAGTTGTTCTTGTTTTCTCTCTAGATTGCACTAAGTTAACTTTTCCTTTTCTTTTAGTTTTATAAATATACTTTTTGTTTTTGTGTCTGAATAGTTATAGTATAGTCTTAAAAAGAATGAATAAATACGTATTACTTTTGTTCTTGCATTGGATTTGTTGAACCAACATTTCTTTAACTTGGTGTTAACTTTGAAAAGGCCTTTCTCATTAGAATGATCTAACTTTATTTGTTGAAACAATAAGCTTTATTTATTGTAGGAGGCAACAAACGTTTTTAGTGTTATTAAAAGACAAAGTGAACTTCTTTTAGATTTTTAAACCTTCGACTCTAATAACAAAGAAAGTTATGATCATGATCTATATATTGTGCCTTACTAAGCAAAATATATGTCTCGTCTCACGAAAGTTGTTGCTTTATTGCATAAAGTTGGGAGATATCGAGGGGATACCACTCTGCATGTTGCTGCTTCTAAGGGTTTCTCAAAGCTATGTGAGTTGATCATAGGAACGAAGAAGGAGAGGATTACTTGGTGAGACTGAAGAACAAAGAAGGAGAGACACCTCTCTTTCAAGCTGCTCTCAACTGGAAAAAATTGGCCTTTGCTTATCTTTCTAAACTTTTTGGCCACACCGCTCCATTGCAAGATCTTATGCGACACAATGGTGACACTATTCTTCACTATGCTATCAGTAGAGAGTATTTCAGTATCTTTCTCATACCTATCTTCTGTTCTTGCTATATGAAAAAGATGCATGTTATTCAATGCTCTTCTAAACCCATTATTGGCAAACTCAATGCTAAACATGGCTTACTCAAAAATATTTGTTAACTTTTTCTTTTTCTTTTGTAGTTTGAAGAGGTTGCTACATAGCAAGGCTGATGTTTTCCTTTCAAATCATTATTATGAGTCAGATTTGGCTTGGATGGATTTGGTTAGTCACATTAATTACTTTTATGTCACAATCATATTATCTACTTAGGTTGATTAACCATATATTTGATTAAGTCATAATTGGTGTTGTAACCACTTATTAATCATTACTAATGTGATCAATATTACTAATTAATTTAATATGGTAAAAAGAACATTACATACTAATGTTTTAATTCTGACTTTTCAGTTCTAATGCATTGCATAGTGAATATATGTGTTTCAATTTCAAGTAAATAACAATGAAGTATTCTTTGATATGTTATGTGTCTTACCATTGTTCCTTTAGCTTAAAAGTTACTTTGAAGTGAAACCTTAAACTCTAAAATTTTTAAAGCCCCATTTTTAGAATTTTTCTTCATTTAAAATGCTTATATTCACTGTCTCTCCTTTATTACGTATTCATTGTCTCTTTATTTTCCCCTTTACTTATTAAGTTTGTTTAGATCACTAATATTAATATTGAATGATGTGTGATACGATTCACACTATGGCAATGGAATTTGATGAATAAATCATTTTGGTTCTTGACTCGGACCATGAAACACCTTAGTTTATGAAACATCCAAATTGCATTTGTGTGCTTTTATATGTATTATTTAGTTTTATATATTAGGTTTTATTTTTGATTGAGAATTTCGTAATTCGTGGTTTTGCATTCACAATTTGGATTCACATGAGTGATTTTTTTTTTACTTATCTAACATACTAGTCTTGTCATCAATTGGTTCTCGTTAACTTTCTTTATTGTATTATGGTTCTCATTTACTTATCTAACATACTTCATTTATGATTCTCTTACTCATGTTGACAGCGAGGGAGAAGAAATAGATATCCAATTATTAAACCAAACAAACATGGATGAAGAATATGAGGATGAATACATTTCAAGTGAGGGTGACATGGATAGTGATTTTGATGAAACAAATACCTCTTCGGTAATTCATTCATTACAATTAATTGCATATCTTGTGTTAATTACATTAATATGTTTGTGATTTCTAATAATTGTAGTGAATGAGAGGCAAAATATCTGACACGTTTGGGTGTAGAAAACACAACCAAGTTTGAGTCTTTTCATTATAATTAACTTATTTTGTTTACTAACAGTTCATTGTTCCAATTTGTTTAATTTCTTACATGTTGTATACGTAATAAGTTCCACTTGCAAATGACTCAAAGGGGTAGAAGTGGTGGTCGTAGACCATCCAATCGTGGTGGATGAGGTGTTCGTGTTGATGATAGGGCTTCACCTAACACCAACTCTCCCACTTCATCTGTTCATCCAACCACTATGGAGTCTAGACGTCCTATCTATGAAGGACCATCACTTCCTATAGTTGAGGAAGAACATGCTGAACATTTAATAGAAGAGTCTATTCCTACTAGCTTTTCTATAGAGACCATACTGAATCAACCTTTTCCAGCACATGATTCACTTACACTTGAGTGTGAATTTGGCAATGTCATTGATCATAGGCCTTGGCTTCATGTAGAAAAAGAAGAGTAAGTATATTTTAATTTCATTGTGGAATTTCTTCAATGTGTCACTATTTACATATATCATTTTGACAATATGTTTGAACACAGATTTACTCCAACAAATGGCCCATCTACTATAATCTCACGGATCTTCAAAAAAAATTTGATGAACCAAATCCTAGTTGGAAGAAAGTTCGAATCGAGAATGCTAGTTGAATTGTGATTACATTTGAAATGTTATTTTTATTATTCAATTATGTGTGTTTGCTAACTGATTTTTCATGCAGAAAGAATATAGGTGGGATCCAGAACAAGAGCAAGCCATAAGATCTGTTTTTGAAATGAAAGGCGCACATATTTTAAAAAATGCAATGAATAAATTTAGGAATGGTTAGGATAAGGGGACTTGGATTCCACCAAGTGTTTGAGCAGCCTTGGATCTTCATTGGAGTTCTACAAAATTCCAAGACAATAGTGTCACAGCCAAGGCAAATCGGGCTATTCAGAAAGGAGTCACAACCTACTATGGTGGTTCCATATCTACTGCAACTCATTTTGAGAAAATGGTACTTATTATATTTTTTATATAGTTAGTTGAAATATAATATATTAGACTTAAGATGCTAAACTTTTACTTGTGTTTAAATATATGTAGACTAGGCAACTTGAACGAGAACCAACTGCTTGGGAGATTGTAGAAAGAACAAAGAAACTAAAGACTGAAGAATGGGTCAATGACAATACTTGTGACCTTGCAGTATGTTTAACATTTAATGTTATAATTTAGTGTTTGTTGTGTGTTTCCTTCTTGAGAGTAGTTTATGTTATTATTTTCAAGAAAAATATAAGCAACACTGAGAAGAAGTCCAATAACAACACATGCATGGAGGCTCATCTTCACAAAACTCTCATGTTCCCTCTATTGATGATAATGAAATATACTTTAGTGTTGTTGGAGGTGAAATTAAGAAAGGGAATGTGTATAGACTTGGTACATTAAGCAAAAAGTTTTATAGTTTTGCAGGTGCTCACTCTTCTACTAGCCAAGCTCTAGTGGTACATCAAATAGAAGAAATGCGTGAGACTATTCAAAAGTTGAATGCTGAACTTATGGCAAAGAATGCCAAGGAGAAGATGCAAGACCCGTGAAAAATTAATTAATTAAATAAATAATTAATTAATTAATAAATGCGGGTAGTAGGAGCCTTTATGGCATTAAATATTGGTTGATGTGACGTGGAAAAGTATTAGCTTAAGTGGTTGAGAGTACTTGATTGTGTGAGAGGACTTCGGTTTGAGTCTTAGGTATGTCATCTATGTGTTTGATATGGTGGAGTGATAATATAACTCTATATTTATAGGAATTGTCATGAGATATGAATTGGTTGAGTGGTTATGCATTGAATTGACATTTGGCAAGGTTGTGGGTTCAAACCTAGGTGAACCCATCTCTTTTTGCTAACAATTAGTTATGGCTTGAATTTGAAAGGGCACAGAAAACCCTAGCAGAAGGGCAACCAAAAGGGGCTGAAAAACCATTAAATCATAGGTCTTGAATAGCAATTAAACCATCATTAAGTTTAATTTCGTTTTGGCACTTAAACCTGCCATTAAGCCACCTATAAAAGGCTGAATTTGGGTGAGAAGAAGGTTTATGCAATGTGATTATTTTTACCTTTTAGAGGAGAGCTAATTTGAGAGGGTATTGGGGCAATTGGAGGCTAGTTTGAGAGAGGATCAAAGAGAGAGCATTACGCATAAATCAAATTATAAGCGAAGGAAATTCCAGGTTAGGGGAGTTGAACTTGTAAATTTTAGGTTTCGAGAATATTGCATGATTTTGATGATGCTATGCCATGAATTTCGTGTTGCATATGAGGTGAATTTGGGGTTTGGGTGTTTTGGTACTGTTTTATTGAAACTCTTACCTAATTGTATGAATATGATGGATTTCTACACTGAGTATGCTCTGCTATTGTGTGTAACGTCCCCACTGGAAATTACTTAATTAATTTAAATAAATAACCAAATTATTTAGTAAACTCATATTTTCATAATTCCCAAACGCGGGAAATTCAAAACCAATTACCGAGGTGCCATAATTCAAACCAATATTAATGTAATAACTTATTACAAATTCCAATAAAATATTCTAAGAAGGTAAAAGAAAGACATAATAATTTTCCTAGCTCCAACCCAAGCTATCCCCTCTCTCGGTCTCATGCATTAGCAACATCACCTGTATCATCAACTGCTCCTATGTAAAGAATTACACGATCATTGTCAACCACAAACAGAAAAGGTGAGCTCAGTAATATAAGAAATCACATAAACTTAAATAATATATAAACCGCCAGTTATATTATCATAATTAGACCTTGGCCAAGAAATTTAACCCCAAGGCCTTTCAACCTTCACAACACACAACATAAGTAACCATGGACTCAGGATTCATGATGCTCACACGAACCTGCCCGTTCGTGGTCCTGCCTCTACGAACCTCCCCGTTCGTAGTCCTGCTCTACGGACCTGCCCGCCCATAGTCTAACACATGTGATCTACCAGCCACATACCTCCCCGCACGCAACATCTCTCAAATGTGAGCACGGAACATACGAACCTACCTCGCTCGTATCCTCACATGAGAGTAACTGGGTATGAACCTCCCCGCTCATACCATCACATGTAAACCACTATCCATGAACCTACCCGCTCATGGCACAACATCTCCTGATCCACATTTGTATCAATGCGTACCACACATACAAACTACACTAAACTCGCTTGGGCTAGAAAACTTAACTTGAGCGATCCGGCCTATCTCGCTTAAGCCAATTCTTCCCGCCTAAGCGAGCGTGCTACAGTAGCTCACTTGCGAAGTCTCGCTTAGGCAAGCCTATCTCACTTGGGCGAGCTCTTCCTTCGCCTAGAGCATCACTTTCGCCTAGGTGGCGAGTTAAACATCACACAAAACAATCATGAGTTCTCGCTTAAGTGAGAACCTCTCGCTTGAGCGAGATGCCCCAAACTCGAGTCTCACAACCCTTGATTTCTCGCTTAAGCGAGATACACTCGCCTGAGCGAGTTAACAAGTCGCCCAAAACCCTGGGGCTCCGCCTGAGCGAGTGGCTCGAGCAGAATCAGGGTCATCACTCTACAACTCTCTCTTGAGCGAGCTTGGCTAGCCTGAGCGAAATTAGTAGATAGGTTTCATGTTTATGCACACCCAAACACATAAACAATGTCCAAAATCACATTCAACATTACCTAAACAATTCATCGCATAACACCAACATTAGGAACCTGATTCATACTCCAACTTGACCTTTAAATTTGAATTTTAACCATAATCACACATACAATATTGCAAACCTCATTATTTGCATATATTCGCATAAAGGATTACCCATACAACATTAAAACCATAAGAAACCCAATTTCACATTATATTGACTACGAAAATCTCATGGCAATCATACAATTTATTCATGCCCAACATAGAATGCACAAAATTGTCACCAAAATACATATAGATATGAAAAAGAGCTCCCCTAACCTAGAATCCCTTGCTCCAATTGGGTCTTCTAACCTTAGCTTTGCAATACCCCCAATAACTCCCCTTTGCTCCTCAAAACTTAGATTTCATGATTCTCTCTGACTCCCCTTTTCACCCCAAACTCGTGTTCCCCTTTCACTCTAGGTTTCAAACTTCACAAAACCCTTCTAATAACCCAAATTTCCCTTTTTATATGGTCATTTAATTATGGTAAATGGTAAAAACGAAAATTTGATTTTAAGTGTCTCTAAATGCATTTTAAGGACCATTATGGGTTGTTTTTCCCAACTCCCTTGGCTGCCCATTGCCCCTAGGGTTTTCCCACCCTTTCACATTCAGACCACTATTATAATAGCAAAAGTAAATAGATCAATTTCGTTCTGAGCAGGATTTGAACCCTTGCAATTCCAAGGTCAAGGCACAACCAAGTCATGTTTGTGTTAATTCCTCTAATTCTATAATTATGTTATCACCCAACATACTCATGCATATTATAAAATTAATAATAAATCAAATAACACATACATGACATACACAGGACTCAAATCCAAGTCCTTTCACACAATCAAATACTCTCAACCACTTGAGCTAGTTGGGTTTTGGGGGCCTATATTGTGTCTAAACTATGCTTATATTTTTGGTACAATGTTTTCAAACTAAATTGGTATGATTTGGAAGTGTGATTTGGGCATGGTCGCTATGTTGCGTGCGTAAACAGTGTAGGAGTTTGCATTTCTCGCTCAGGCGAGCCAGGTTTGCCTAGGCGAGATTATAGGAGACTCAAATACTGTTTCTGCTCGAGCGTCTCGCTTAGGCGAAGGAATCTGGTTCTGAGCGACAAGCCAACTCGCTTAGCTGAGCGTGTCTCATTTAAGCGAGAATCTGCGAATGTTTGGAGGTTGTGCTTGGGCCTCTCGCTAAGGCGCGAAGCCCTATTTTGGGCGAAAGAGTATCTCGCTCAGGTGAGAGTCCCTCGCCTAAGCAAGAATCCGAAGAAGGTCTTGCTGTTTTGGTTAACTCGTCGCCTAGACAAGAGTTTGGACTTTTGAGCGAAAGGTGGACTCGCCCAGGCAATTGAGGCTCGCCTAAGCGAAAGTTCGAGGTTGTTTTGTGTGAGGCATTCTCAGGCGAGGTAACCTAGCTTAAGCGAGGTAGGTTTGGGTGTTTAGGCGAAGGCTTCAAGCTTTAGTGAAGGATAGAGCAATTGCGTGTTTTAAAGCAATCAATTATTGTGGATTGGATTTGGTGTGTGTTTGCTTAGTGAGGCATGTTCTACAAGGCTTCTAGGATATCTCATAGGTGGGCTTGCTAGTGTTCCTTGAGTTGTGGCTCGGAACGTATCCCTTGAGTTGTGGCTCAGAATAGGGGTTAAGCACGTGGCATTCTCTGAGTTATGGCTCGAAATGACATCCCTTGAGTTGTGGCTCGGGATAGCGGATGAACACGAGGAACTCTTGAGTTGTGGCTCGGGTTGGCGAGTGTTGCCGGTGTGAGTGTGCTGGTTGTGGCCAATACAGATGGGTCCAGATAGATTGCCCTCCTCAGTGAATAATTGATGAGTTTGGTAGTCTTGGGACGTTACAGACTATGTTCGTATTGGGAACTCCACCTGGCGTTACGGTGTGTGATCCGTAGCATGGTTTGTCGCACGTGTTATATCGGTTGTGGCTGATAGGTGTGGCAGCAAGACATCGTGAGGTACACACTATAAGATGTAGAACACGGTTAACATGGTTGTGGCCATGTGGAAGGAAAGGATGAGTTTCCTTTGAGGTGAATTGATATCAACATGGTTGTGGTCTTGTGAGATGAAAGGATGTATTCCTTTGATATGTTTTGTTTATGTATATGATTGATATATATATATATATATATATATATGTGTGTGTGTGTGTGTGTGTGTATGTGTGTGTGTGTGTGTATGTGTGTGTGTATGTGTGTGTGTGTGTGTGCTTATTATATTAGCTCACCCTATCTGCTTGTGTTTGGCGATGATCGTGTACGCGGTACACGTGAGCAGAGGATATTACAAGTGGAGCTGGTGAGGCTTAGGCTTGGAGCGTGGGCCAGCTGGGAGGATTTTATAAAGTTGTTTTATTATGGATTTTTAGATTATAAACTTTCTTTTTGAATATGGACTTGTTTTAAATATAAGTTTCTGATGTAATTGAGATATTGTTATTTGGTTTTAAATTTTAAATTTCCTGCATTTTGGGGAAATGATGTTATATTGAATAAAGTTATTTGTATTTTCATTATTTTATTATTTAAAATTCGTAATATCTAGTCGGGATGTTACAAAAGACTCGGGTTGACTTAGCTCAATTAGGCTTGGACTGACTCAGATCAAGATGGATCTAGGGTGACTCATGTAGACTTAAGTTTGGGTCGTCTCACCTTAACCTTGGTCAAAAGCAACTTGAGTAAACTTGGGGCCTAGACCAACTCGACTTGACAAGACATGGTCTCTTGTCGACTTAACTCAACATGGGCTCATGCCGAATTAGCTTAACTTTCTGAATGGCTTGACTCAGCTCAACCTTTATTAGGTAGACTCGACTACACCTTTGCCCTGATTGAGTTAGCTCAACACTTTGACCCGAGAAAACTCACCTCAACCTTCGACCCAAGCCCACTAGACTCAACCTTTAGCCTAGGCCAACTTGTCTCATCTTTTGATTGATGTAGATTTTGATATACTATTTGCCTTAGGTCGATTCGGCTCAACCCTTCGACATGGACTAACTTGGTTTGGCCCTTTGGGCTAGGATGACTCAACTTGACCTTTTATTTAAGCTGATTCAACTTAATCATTGACCCAGGCTAACTCACCTCAAATATCATCTTTAGTCGACTCGGTTCGACTTTTTATCTCTATTCCCAACTCAACTTGACCATGAGCCTGTGCCATAAACTTACCTTTGCATTTATCCTAGGTCTACTTGTCTTGGCCTTTGGCCTATGTTGACTCAACATGAACTTCGCCTCGGGCTGACTTGACTAGAACTTTGGTTTAGGCACACTCGGTTCAACTTGGCTTAACTTGACCTATTCAACTTGACTAGGCTTGGGCCGACATGATTTACTCTTTGGCTTTGCCTGATTTAGGTGGGCCAAGGTTTGGATTGACTTTGCTTGACCTAGGCACACCTTGATGTTAGATTTTCAAAAAAAGAAAAAAATTATCCAATTTAGAATTGATCTAGATTTAATGAAATGGATCAGACTTAAAATTCAAAATTGTGGATTTGGATTTAAGTATAATCCATTTAAATAGACTTAGAGCATTATAAATTTGGATAATATGGATTGGATTTGAGAGTTTGGATTTTTTTGTCACAAAAATATAAAGTTACTATGAGAAGACCCATAAAAAATTTTTGGCATCAAAAGTGCATAAGAATCATATTTGTTGCAAATTATAATCGGAAGATTAGTAATAAAATGTTAAATTATAATTGAAACAATGATGACTTTAAGTGAGCATTATATGGATGAAAAAATGTGCTGGAAGCGAGACAAAAAAATGTTGTATGTGAACGAAAGAAAGGATGTTAAGTAAGAAGGTCAGATCTTGTTTAACACGAGTTTGGACTCAAATAAGCGAGAGAGTTACATCTCGTTTAACACAAGTTTGGATGCACAAGAGTATAAGCTTGGTTGAATGGATTGAAGTCCTTCTGCTTATGTGAATACATGATATTGTGTTGCAATGAGTTTTTTTTTTCTTTTTTCTGATACTTCATCTTCTTTTATCCTCTTAATATTATAGCTAAATAATTTCTCTCACTCCATCAATAATATAATAGCATTATGCTCCCTTAAGGCACTTTTAAATTTCAAATGGCTAAAGGATGCTCTTTAATCTAGTAAAAATTTCTAACTTGAAACTATTAACAAAGGTTTATTCTTCTTTTTTTCACGATTTCAAATTTTCACCTATTTTACTCTTAGTTAGGCACTGGCATGAAATTTCCATCGATGTCATTCATGTTTCATACTCCATCAACATTGAAGTGCAACATAAAGTTCTCAAAATAAAGGACTAATGAACGGGAAAGTGCTAAAGATGTATAAAATATTGAAAGTAAGATACTAAAATTTACGTAATTCTAAAATTCTTATTCCAATTTTTTATTCGCTATGCATCTTAGGTAGTCCACATTTATAAAAGGAATACATTTGTATCTACAAATATTTGTTATATATCAACTTGATTTTAAGAATGTGTTCATTAACTAGATACACTTTAAATATATTTAAAAAAAATGTAGTTATACAACTTTAAGGTATTTTTTCCAAGAACAACTTCATGTACATTCACCAGTACAGTAAGGGTTTTTTGTCCCATTTATTTTCCTCATTTTGGCTCGGGTCTGGAACTGAGGCATATTGGGATGAGGCCAAAAGGTATCTCTTTTGGCTTCGATTGTTACCCGAGGCCATATACCCCCTTTTATGCCTTGGTTGTTAACAAACTGGTGCCATATACCCGCTTTTCTACCTCAGGTCAGCTAGGACCGAAGCCATAGGTTAATTTTTTTTTTTAATTAAAATTTTCGCAAACTCTTTGGCCTCGGTTATGGTAAGAACCGAGGCCATAGGTTACCTTTTTGCCTCAGTCTAGGTAACAACTGAGGCCTATTCTACTGCTTTTTTTTTAAATAAATTTTCTGTTTTATTGTGATTCCCACATTTAAACCTGCATATTTTTTTCACAGAGCAGCACAAACCAGAACAAAATATTTTCTCAAACATCCACAATCCAAAAACATTTAAAAGATAATTGATATATACACAATCAAAATACATATATCTTAATCAATACTATTGTACATTTGAATTATGAATTTTGCACATGCTATCCTACCAAACTTTATGGACTTCGCGGGAATTGGCAAAGGACTCTTGAATGTCTGCAAAATAAGACATTAAGTTAAGTTAGTATATAGAAAGACAACTTTAGTATACCAAACTTTAGAATATTGCAAAGTAATTGTTTTAATTTAAAAATATATTGTCGTTTCCCAATTAGTTGTAATACGAG
The DNA here is from genome assembly GCF_037176805.1 of Vigna unguiculata. Lineage (NCBI taxonomy): Eukaryota > Viridiplantae > Streptophyta > Magnoliopsida > Fabales > Fabaceae > Vigna > Vigna unguiculata. Next base: position 10,872,025 of record NC_140792.1, read on the forward strand.
CACGCACAATTGTTGTCGTCCATTACATTATATAGTAACCACACTCATATAAGTCGGTTTGTCTATTATACTACATTATATCAACAATTAATGAAGAAAATCAAATCAAACAATTATAAATATATGGATAGAAATATCAAACCTAGAGAGAACACCATGCAAGACATTTTGCCTTAACCGTTGATCTCCCTAACAACATGTTATGTCCAATAATTGAACTATGATAAAGGGAATAAATTAGGATACTTTTATATAACATGTCATTTTCATAAGATTGAGATTAGGTTTCTTACCAATCTATCACTTGTCTAAGATGGTTAGGGGGAGGGCGGTGCAAAGAGCAAAACCACACAACAAGGTTCTCCCTTAGGGAAACCACAAGTAATTGCCAATGACGTATGAGAAGAAAATAAATTCATTGTTATGCATTAAAATGATAGATTATATTCATAAGTTAACAAAAATGACTTACCTAGCAACATAAGGGACAAAATAAATTTCCTTTCCGCATTGAAAGCATTCAGTCACATATAACTAGATGTCATCAAACTTGTTGCCTTCATGAGTGAGTTTGGGGTCTACAAACCCATATACATCATTCAGTCCCATAGTTTCAGTGACACCAAACAAATACCTAAACATAAAATTGATTTTATATAAGTAAATAGATAAATATATCATATAACTATATATAATGATTGAAAGACTTACATCATTCATAATTGAATAATGGTAATACTCAGTTCCTCTTGTCCCTGTGCAAGCTCCAAGACATCTTGGAAATGCAAGTAAAGTGGGATGTCAAGATCTCTCCCAAAAATGTTAGCATCCCAAGGAACCTGCATCGGCTTATCAGCTATGATTTCTGCAAGTTGGAGCAATGCACCAAGAGGATCGTCCAAAGAGAGAAGAATCTTCTTTGATTGAGGTTTTTCCTATATTGATGCAATTTTAGTTAAAATGGAATATAATTTAAGTTTAAATATAATAAACATGTAAACTTAAAAATGTAGTATATTTGTGGGTTTAAGAGTCTGTACCAGGGGGTCAGTAACAGCCAAATCTCTAGGCCAAGCGAGGAAACACCGGAATGCTTGTGCCACAGTATACACCTCATCTGTTGGCACAGGAACTAAAGCAAACGGCATGAGAACCTCCTCTACCGTGACCTTAACCTCATCCTCTGATAACTCCATGCCATGAAGAACTGTGGTTGCCTCAAATACTTTTCCACGAGCCACTAGTGTCTTCTCTGTGCTATCCCAAATATATAGCTGACATGGATGAGTGTCATCCATGTCATCCCCGGGTAGAGCTGAACAACTCGCATTTCCGCTTCTACTTGTTAGAGTCAATGATTTATTAATGTCATTCAATTACTTTATTAAATATCATTTATTCAATCCATAACTTATAGAAAACAAATTTACCCGTGGGCGGCACAAATGGGTCTAGTTCTAGCGGAGGATCCACTGGCGAGTGAATGTCATAATGCTCAAATTGGCGCATAAGTTCTTCTCTCACATGCGTCGTGATCATTTCCTTCATTCTTTGTTCATAATCAGCACCATGACTGCATGAAGACTAATGAGAGGAAGAACAAAAAATTGGCATATGTGACTCTTTATCCAGCACCACGCACACGTCTAGGGTGCTCAGGTCGTCCAATTGTAGCAGCAAGTATGTCATGATGACCTTCTGGAATGAATCCTGTAACACCCGAGAAAAATTAAATAGTTAATTAAATAATTATTCAATAAATGCGGGTAAGGGGAGCGTTTAAAGTATTTAATGCAGATAGTTATAATGTGGAAAAGTACTAGCTCAAATGGCTGAGAGTACTTTTTGTGTGTGAGGACTTGGGTTCGAGTCCTATGTGTGTCATTTGTGTGTTATTTAATTATGAATTTTTAAGTTATATATTTTAAAGAGTGATGTGATCTCGTAAGTTTAAAATCTAAGGAATTATCACAATTGTGATTTGGTTGAATTGGTTGTGCACTTGGCTTTCTAATTGAAGGGTTGCGGGTTCAAGTCTTGTTAAGAACCAAATTAAACTTCCTTTTTAGGTTACTTTTATTTTTGCATGGAATTTGAAAAGGCCAGCTTAACCTACTTGTCTAAGGGGTTGGAAAATTATATTAATAATCCACTTAATAGCTATTAAACCCCATTTATGGTAATTTTCATTTTGGTAAATGAATGAGTGAATAGAGTACTCATAAGCTAAAGAGAGAGAGTGAATTAGTGAAGGGAGAAGTGTTGTAGTACGTGGGAGCCTTGGACAGAAGGATTCTGGTGAATTGGGATTGATAGCAGAGGGAGAGTGAGGAGGAGAAACTAACGTGGGAGTGGGAGCAAGGGCAAGGAAGCTTTTGATTGGAGTACACTCACACTAATTTGAATTTGAAGCGAATTCCAGGTTAGGGGAGTTGTTTTCTTGTCTTTTGTGATTGTATCTGAATAACTGTACAATGCCATGGATTATAGCATGATTCTCGCGTTGTTTCTGCACTGTTTGATTGGAGTTTCTGGATTTTTCTAGAAACCGCCTGGCGGTTCATCCCCTACCACCAGGCAGCACATCAGATTGTTGCGTTGTTCTTGTTTTGACATGAACCGCCTGGCGGCGATGAGTTTTTGCCAGGCAGCGCGACACAGTTGGCGTTCTGTTTGGTGGTGTTAATGTTGATTTGAGTGAACCTAACAAATTCCTGAGTCCTAGTGGATTTTATATAATTGTGTGATGGGTTATTGTCTTGAATTTCTTGTTTGGGATGTTTGTGATCATATTGGAATTTCGTATATGGGAAGTTAGGGTTGAAATCAAGGAGTTATTGTGAACCTTGGATTGTTGGGCTAATTAGAAAGTAACTGGAATTATGAAATGTGAAATTCATAATATTGTTAAGAATGGATGTTGAAAATGAGGTAAATATATGTGAGGTGGTTATCGGGGAAGAAGAAGAGTGAGTTAGGTTCGTGGGTAGTGCAGAAACGTGGGCAGATGACCTGATGCTGGTATGCCGCCTGGCGGGGCCGTGCTGTCCGCCAGGCGATGATGTGTGGCAGCCCTGATTGAGTGTTGTATTGAGGGTTACTGAGAGAGAGAGAGAGAGAGAGAGAGAGAGAGAGAGAGAGAAAGAAAGAGAGAGAGAGAGAGAGAGAGAGAGAGAGAGAGAGAGAGAGAGAGAGAAAGTCTTGGTGATTGAAAAGGTTGGTGTAGTGGAAGAGAGAAAAATTATGAGTGAGAAGTTGGGGAGGAGAGATAGCTTGAAAAGGAGCAATGTAGAGGGATAGGAAGTGGATTATGCTTGTATGTAGTGTAATGAATAAGAGGAATACAACTGGAATATTTTGATGCCTAATAGGAACTGAACATGATGCTAAACTGTTAGTTGATATTGTGGGTCAATGATAGTGAAGAGGAGTTTAGTTGAGAAGGATGGTAGATAAGTTGGAACTAAGAATTCTCGTGAGATGGGCAAGTGGAATGGGAAGAAAGAGTGAAGGATGAAAGGATACATGAACTGTTGATTTGGTATAGGAGGGTTATTGATGAGCATAATTATGTAAAAGTAAGAGATGAGAATGGGTTCTGTTATTGGTGAATTAAGACATAATGTCATGACATGAGTATAAATAAATCTCTAGTTGAAATATGTGAATGATAAAGATGGGCTATAGTGAAATCAAAATAGATTGGGGATTGGCAGGAAAACAGGTTTGGGTACTGAGACCTAAAGGCGAATTGTCCCTTAGAGACCTAAAGGCGAATTGTCCCAAAGGCGTATGTTCCGTGCTCACGGTTGAGAGATGCCACGTGCGGGGAGGTACGGGGCTGGTGGATCACATGTGTTGGACTACGGGCGGGTAGGTCCGTAGAGCAGGACTACGAGCAGGGAGGTTCGTAGAGCAGGACTACGAGCGGGAAGGTTCATAGAGGCAGGACCACGAGCGGGAAGGTTCGTGTGAGCATCATATTCCCGAGTCCGAGGCTAACCATTTGTGTGATTGAAGGTTATAACGCCTTGGGGTTAAGGTCTTGGCCAAGAACTAAATAGATTGACTAAAATGGGTGTATGACTTATTGTGTTTATATTATATGTGTTGTTTTATTTTTCTCAGCTCACCCTTTCTATTTGTGTATGGCGATGATCGTGTAATTCATTACACGGGAGCAGATGTTACTACAGGTGATGCTGAGGATGCTTAGGCGATGGAGTGAGGGCTAGCTTGGAAAATTAGAGTTAGGGCTTTTCACTATGTATTTATGACACGTTCATTTATGGCTTTGGATTTTGGAAATTTTAGAGCTTTACTATTACTACATTTATAAATTTTGGCGTGCGATTTTTATATTGTAAATTTTCCCGCGTTGGGAATAATAACATCGCGACTTTTGAGATTTAATTGTTTATTTTAATTATTTTTTTTAGTAATATTCCTTAGGGATGTTACAAATCCTCCTTGGGAGGTTTGCTCAACCAACGAATCCTACAATGTAACAAAAAAATTTATAAAAAAAAAATTACAATATAAAACATGAATGAGCTATTTAGATAAGAATTGTATCTTACAATTTTCTCAGAGATTTCTCGTGCAGATTCAAAAGTGTAGTTGCCCGATGAGCATAAACGGGCTAACTTTCACTTTTAATGACGTGATGGTGGTGAAGGAGGCCCAATATCTTCACCCTCAGAAGGTGGGGGCCTAGATTTTTTCTTTTCTGACATTATCTTCTCTTCAAGTTTTCTATACCCACCACGAGATAATATGTGAGGGTTTTATTTTGAGCACTTATGCTTTGAGCCTTTTTTCTCTTTACCTGTAACATGTAAAATCCACTTTATGAATTAGTTAAAATTTTGCATAATTATCAATTGTGCTATTGATGATTTCAAATAAACATACCTGTCATCCCTCAGATGTCCGAAGCTCAAGAAACTGACGCCATGTGTCTTCATCAATCCAAGTGTATTTCAACCATGGATTTTCATTCTTTTTATATCCAAAGACATACCTAGACATCAACTTGGTCTTAAAACCACGAAATTTCTCAACCACCGATGACAAACATTTTTGTTTAAGCGTCGCCACATTTGGAATATCAAATGTTAGCTGCAATATAGAAAATGTCATCAACAATATTTATCATATTATCAACAAAATCAAAATATAACGTTAATAACATTAATATTAGTTACCAATAAATCTTGCCATATCATTTCTCGATCAACTTTGCTGACATGATCAAAAGATGGCGTAAGGATTGATATTCTCTCTCGTCCCAACATTCCTAAATAACTTTTGAAGACGTCCCCATAACGACCACTAGGCATTCCAGTGTCGACGTTAATATCAACATGTGTTTTCTGACCTTTAGCTCTTTTAATTAAGAACTCTCTCAACCTAGTGGCTCCTCTGGTAGGTCTCTTAGTCGGTGTTTCATCCTCTGATGAAGTATAATGTTCAACCATGTATCTATGAAATGAAAACATAAAAAAACATTAATAAGCAACATATAAAATAATATATAAAACATTATTTAACAAAACACCTAAATTTTAACAAGAACATGAAATTCATACATAAAGTTATTGATTGGTCATATGTATATTCCTTCATCGTGATCTTCTCGAATTGCATGTACATCATCAACTAGATGGATTTCATCAACATTTATCGTTCTTCTAAATGGGTGGGTGACAACAATATTAAGATCACTCATATTCTCTTCATTAGGTTCAATATGTTTTTTTCCATGAAGAGCGACAAACCAATGTTCAGACGTAGGATCTTTAACATAGAAAACCTGAGATGTTTGTTGTGCCATGATAAATGGCTCGTGTCGATAATCCACCTTTCAAACATCCACTAGAGTCATTCCTGATTCATCTATTTTGACACCACTCTTATTGTCAATCCACTTACATTTGAATAGTGGAATAGTAAACATGGTATAATCAACCTCCCATATCTCTTGTATTACACCATAGTATGTCATTGATCCTACTGCGGGATTTTGATCTTTAGATGTAAAAAATTGTAGCGACTTAGCTTCAAGACTGACTCCACTATTTTGTACTGTGCTTTTATCATCTAGATACTTTGTATATAATGTGCAATTATTGATTTCATAACCTGTACAACAGATGACATCAAATTTCAACTCATTCGCTAACCACATCAAAGTCTCAGAGCATTGCGAATCTTTCAAAAAAACCTCAGATTTCAACCAAGGCATGAGTGTTCTATTATGCTCCATCAAATGCCATTTTTCTGATTGTCTTGGATTGTTCTCTTTCACAATGACTTTGTGTGCAGATAAGTAAGGCATTACCTCATTTGTGTTGTTCAATATGTATAGGTGTGCTTGCATCAACTCTTCGCGATCTTTGGTAACCACACTCGCACCTCGGATGCTGTTACTTATAGAACACTTGTTCAACCATGATCTGTGAGGAACTCCTATCAGTTTTGCTTTTGCCATGTAATCTGAACAAAACTCGACACTTTCTTCAGCAATATATCTTTCGATCATTGAAGCTTCTGGACGATATTGATTTTTCACATATCCTTTCAAAATCTTCATGTAACGTTCAATGAGATACATCTATCTTAAGTATAATGGTCCACAAAACTTGATTTCTCTCACCAAATGAACAAGTAAATGTACCATGATGTCAAAAAATGATGGAGGGAAAAACATCTCTAGCTGACACAAGATGATAACAATTTTGGCTTGAAGTTCATCTAACTTTAAAGGATCAATGACTTTGCTACAAATTGAAAAGAAGAATGCACCCAAATGCGTTATATTTTGTCTAACATTTTTGAGTAAAATTCCACGCATAGCTACAGGTAACAATTGTTGCATTAAGATGTGGCAATCATGAGACTTTAGGCCAACAAGCTTCAAGTCTTGCATGGACACTAAACTCTGAATATTTGAAGAGTATCCTTGAGGTACCTTGACACTCTTTAAACATAAGCAAAAACTTATCTTCTTTTGTCTGGACATAGTGTAACATGCAGGGGGCAAATAAGTACACCTACCAACCTCCCTTGGTGCCAAGTCTTCTCGGATCTTCATTTCAACCAAATCCAAACGAGCATTTACTCCATCTTTTGTCTTTTTTTGAATGTTAAGTAGTGTACCAATCAAGCTATGACACACATTCTTCTCTACATGCATGACATCTATGCAATGCCTAACTTCTAACTTCGACCAATATGGAAGGTCAAAGAATATTTATTTTTTTCTTCCAAGGGCTCGATGCAGATAACTTCTTGGACGTTTTACCAAATACATGATGTACTTTATTAACTTTTTCATGAATTTGAATGTTAGTTAATGGAGTTGGTGTTTTGTCATTCTCTTGATGTCCATTAAATGCTTTCTTTAACCTTGGATAAGGATGATTAGCTTGTAAAAACCTTCGATGGCACAAATACACGGTCTTCCTTCCGTTTTTCAACTGATGAGATGTTGTGTTTTCTTCACATATAGGACATGCTTTATGACCCTTGACATTGTACCCTGACAAATTACCATAAGTTGGAAAGTCATTAATGGTGCAAAATAACATTGCATGCATCATGAAAGTTTCAGAAGCAACAACATCAAATACTTCAACACCATCAACCCATTACAACTTAAGGTCTTCAACTAGAGGATTGAGATATACATCTATGTCATTTCCAGGCTACTTTGGACCAGATATCATCATAGACAACATCATGTATTTTCTCTTCATGTAGAGTGCAGAAGATAAGTTGTAAATGAATAATATAACAGGCCAACAACTGTGGTTTGTACTTAAATTTCCAAATGGATTCATTTCATCGGTAGCTAAGCCAAAACGAATATTTTTACATTCTTCACCGAACTTGGGAAATTCCTGATCAATATTTTTCCATTGCATTGAATCAGCTGGATGACGAAGGAGTTCGTCACATCTTCTCTCAGTTGCATGCCATCTAAGGTTTTTAACGTCTTTAGGATTTGCAAACAAACGCTTAAGTTTGGGCACGATTGGAAGGTACCAGACTACTTTCAAAGCAGATCCTTCCTTCTCTATTTTACGATTATCTTCACTGTTTCTTTTCTGCTTGTACCGTGATGACCCACACTTCGGACATTTTTTCAAATCTTCAAATTCTTTTCTGTATAATATGCAATCATTAGGACATGCGTGTATCATTTTATACTCCATACCAATCGGACAAAGAATTTTCTTGACGTCATAGTTTCGAGTGGGCAGAGTATTTCTTTTGGGAAGCATTTCATTCAAGAGCACGAGTAATTCTGTGAAGCTTTTATCTGTCCAACCATTGATCGCTTTCAAATTCATAAGTCTTAAAATCGCTGATAATCGCGTGAACTTAGTTGAACCAACATACAACGGAGTTTTCGCATCAGCAGACATCGTCTCATACACATGCGCTTGTGCAAAAGCTTCTGCGCCAACATCCCGTATCATGTCCTCCATATTGTCTTCTTCTACTCGCTCTTCACATCGCTCTTTTCGTCACTCTTCTCGTCGCTCTTTCATGGAGGAATCAACAAGATATTCAGTTCGAGAAACAGTTGAAATGTATATTAATTCCCTAACTTGAGTTGCATTCAATTTTCTTCCATTCAAACAGTTGACACAAGGACATCTGAACTTCACCTCATCATCACTTCTCCCCTCATAACGTTGCGCAAATTTTATAAATTCTTCTACTTCATTCTCATACTCAGCGCTGATACGTGGTAAATTAATTCAATCTCGATCCATACTGAAATTGCATGAACAATTTCAGTAATATTTGAATCAATGCTCACGTCGTAATCAAGGTGTGACCATATCCCATTTAAGAAGATTACTTTCTTTATTTTATTGGTACATATTACTTTTAAAATACATATCTTAAATTTCACGAAATTTTGCCAGCATTTCGCATTGGCCTTCAGGATACACGAAATGAAAGTGATTATAAACCACAATCAAATATGCACCCGAAGATCAATACAAAACACAATTGACAAATATTCATGAATTTTAAGATATGTATTTTAATATATATATATATATATATATATATATATATATATATATATATATATATATATATATATATATATATATATATATGCACTAATAAATTACTAGAAAGTAATTAATCTTCTTAAACTGTCCAATCAGACAATTCAAGATTCAATACATTTAAATTATTAGTATTGTATCCCCTTATATCTAATTTTAAAAAAAATGTAGTTTTTTCAAAATGAAAACTCGGGGACAATACATAATTTTCGTATTGAATCTCAAATGAGAAACTAAGGCTAACTCAGATATAAAAAAAGCAAACAACATATTTTAACAAATAATTAATCACATATATAAAGCAAACAACATATTGGCATCATAGGAAAATATTAGAATTAGGAACCTAGGAGTGCGTAAAAAGCAGATGACAATGGAAGATGATGCAATTCAACGCGTTCGAGAGCTACAAGAGATAACAAAAAACACAAGATAAAGTCATAAGTAACAAATAAAAGCAAAAACAACAATTTTGTTAACATCATATATTACGTATTTAATTATAGTGTTCTTACAATTCTCTTAAATTCAGGCTTAATGCTCTACATTTGAAAACACAATGCTCTTAAATTGAGACTCAATTCTCTCACAAAATTAATCAAAACACTCCAAACAATTTCAATCTCAATGCAAATTAACACTCACAATAACTAAAATTGAAAATTAACATATACAAAACGGAAAACCAAACAAAAACGCGTTGGAAATTTACCTTGGAGGAACCGCGACGAGACAGTTGCGGGAAAAAAAGGAAAATGTTTGTGCATAAAATGGAGGTGCAGGAAAAAGAGGTGCAACGACGGTGGCCGGAGCAGCGTGGCCGGAGGCGAGATAGTTCGGTGGCAGCACAACGTTGGTGAAAGAAGAAGAGGGGCTCGCGTGGTGGTGGAGGGTCGCTGGAACAGTTGTAGAGAGAGAGACACTGTCCAATCGGAGCGACAACTGGTCGGAGCAGCGTGGCCGGAGGCGAGACGCGACGGTGGCAGCACAACAATGTCGCCGGAACAGTTGCAGAGAGAGATGGAGGAGATGCAGCGCGCGCGAGGAAGAAGAAGAGGGGTTCGCGTTTTTGTGCCCTAATTAAACTATATGACCTCGGTTCAATTGATAACTGAGGCATATAGTGCTATTTGGCCCCAGTTCACTGCGACCCGAGGCCAAAGACGTAACGAGTAATGGCATTTTTGAAATTTCTGACCACGTTTTTGGCTTCGGGTCTGTTCAACCGGAGCATATAAGCACCTTTTGGCACCGGTTTTGTTTGAACCGAAGCCTATAACACCTTTTGGCTTCGGGTTTGACTTAAACCGAGGCATAAAAGTTGCCTGGAATTGCAAAAATGCCACCGCGTCATTATATGTTTCGGTTCCTTGCCAACCGAGACCTATAAGGCGAGGTAAAAATGCAATTCTGCCCTAGTGATTATAATTGGATGTTACTTCTCAAATACGATTTACAGTAATTTGGTAATGTTTAAAATTTGTGTCCGTAGAGGTAGACTTATGTATCAAGAATAGCTAAAAATGTAAACTTTTGAAGGTAGAAATTAACTAAGTAAAGCACAAGTAAGTGACACTTTTGAATCATATAAAACATCACAATTGGAAACTGGCCTCATCCATTTGCTTTCAGTACTGGAGAAGAGATGTAAACACCAACATAAAGAAGAAAAAAAAAAAAGAACCCCCTATGATAAAAACAGGAAGAACACAAAAAAGAAAAGAAATAAAAAATTAAAAGGCCAATTGCATGCGAGCCCCCCATGGCTCAGCATCTTCTACTATATGTTTAGTACATTATATATGTGTAGCCTTTCCTCTAAGGCTTGGAAAAACAATCCCCGTTTGTGTCGTTATTTTAACCAACACAAGTTTCTCTGTGTCAATGAATATTTTGATGATGCTATAGTTTTTGAGTCATCTGGGTTAGTATAATCATTCTAGCATGGGAAAAGGGACGTTATTATCTTGAGTGCAACACAAAGAGATTATCTCTTCTAGCGTTCCATTCATGCAGTCCCTGTATCTGTCATATAACATGCAGGGTTCGTTCATTTCTGGTTTCGTTGACTTTGTCTCTGGCAATGTAATTTGAGGGAAGTCTTCCATCACCAAAGGTGTGTATGGTAGTTGGTAATGCATGGTAGAAAAAGAAGGTATTTCCACATCCTGCACCATAATTTAGAATTTGTTTTAGTCTTCAAATCCCAATGCACTAAAGTAGAAGGATCAATTGATACAATGAATTGAGAAGATATTGAACTAAATCGACACTATATTTGTTGACCTACGCACTAGGTAGAAAGACAAAACTTAAGAATTTTGACGTTAGTGATCTCCTCCGAGAGATATTGTCTCTTTTAAAGTGTAAACTCCATTATCGTTTTGTTTTTTAAAAATATTTCAAATGATGTAAAGAGAAAAAGTATTTAAATTCAACTTCAAAACAATGTAAGATAATAATAAATCAGAAACCGTTTATCGAAGACAATGGTTAATTTATTACTGATTCCTTTATCAAGAAAAAGAATGCATACGCACCCAAAATACAAAAAACTAATAGCTAGAGAGAAAAAAGTATAAAACTTCACATGTTATGATGTACAGAAAGAGAGGTAGGTAGGTGTTAAACGGAAGATATGAAATAGGAACAGGTGATTTGACAATGAAGGCACTGGTATAAGGCATGCCAAATTGAAACTAAAGCAGGACTTGAAAGTAGTGCAAGTGGCAAAAGAAAAGTGGGGTTAGAATTGTGGTTTATAGGCTTAAAAGGAAAAGAATAAAAGGTGTTTTGTTTTGATTCAAGGGTGGAAGTGGTAAAATGAGGTCGTTGAAGTCCCCAATCAAATGCATAGGTCGCTGTATGAAGATTGTAAAGCTAGTTGAATGGTGAGGGAAGGATTCAGAAGCCGGTTCTCACAGAGCAAGCTTTTGCTAAAATAGGAAACGATCCAGACATTACTTATAAAAAAGAGTGTGATTAAAGATAAAGATGTGCATATAGGTGTTTGATCTGTGTGCTTTAGTTTTAGAACGTATCAACCCGTGAGGAAAATGGGGGAGTAAAGACATCTTTACTTTGGAAAACGTTTTTGAGTAGTCAGTCAAAAGAAGTTATAGGGGATGGTGAAGAAAAGCTAAATTGGAGTCAGTCCAAATGGATTTTTGAGAAGTGAGCTTTATGAAAAGATAGCAACTTCATCATACTTCCAACTATTTTTCACTTTAAGATCAAAAGAAAACTCAAAGATATGCTATGTGGCCCCCCACTAGCATTGCAACATGTATATCAATAGTAAACTGACACATGAGGATGTTTGGATCATGTAATATGTTAAATATGTTATAGTGATCAAGAACTTGAAGTAATTTCTGTGCATTTATATAGAGGTGTGACAAAGAAGCTATAAATTTTATAAAGCAGAATGTTGCTGGAAATGCAGGATTGGCAAAGGAAGCCATCATGAACAAAAATGCCAAAGATAATGAGTAAAAGGAAAAGTTAAAATACTAATCAGATCAGTTTCATATAATAATGATCATGCTATGACCCACCTTGCTTTTTATATGTCCCCCATAAAACCATATATTCATGCCACGTCTACGTGACTAGTACTACAATACAAACTCTAACAATCATGAAAATTTGTCAAAGTTCTAAATTTGAAATTGAATCTGAATGTTACCTGAAATAGATTACTGGGGTATCCCATTCCCATTGTATATGAATTAGTTGCACTGTTTGCTTCATCGCAAGCAAAGTGTGGTTGAAAATCTTCTGCTATACCAGTGTCTGTGGGTGTGCATGTTCCTTGAGTGAGATCAGAGGAAGAAGCGTCACAAGGAAATTTAGGGTATTCGTGATTGAGAATTTTTTCCTCCACGGTTTCCATTTCTCTGGAAAACTCAGTGCCACTTGAGTCTTCTCCCAACATTTGTTCTTCTGAGATCCACATTGATTCCTTCTTTGCATCCTCGGCTTGCTGTTCTTCTTTACTAGGTTTCGCAGGCATTTGAATCATCTTCTTGAAAATGCGACACAACGAATACGAATCCTGTGATTGGATGAAAATTTTGTCAATACATGTGTATATGTTAGTTTGCTTTTCATGATCAAAGTTCTTTTTTTCTGGTTTAACACTGAATGCGAGAAAAGAGTGACGAACAAAAAAGCAAATTCAGAAAGAGTTTGGCAAAAGAAAAGGGTCGATGCAATAGTAAGTATCTAAGTCCATGGATCTAAATTTTTCACCATAGTGTGTCGATCACAAGCTGTTCTTTTTAAAGAAGAGAAAAATAAAAGTGTGCAAATCATATAAAGAAAAAGAAAAAATAAAGGGAATATATATTGCAGGCATGTGCATCCTTGTAGAACAAGGTTCAAAACAAAGATTGGGTTTATCATAGCTACTCCACATTCACGCTAAGCATAGAAAACGGGTCTGGTCTAGCGAACTTGACTCTGACCAAATAATTATCACAAACTTAGATGTAAACCAATCATATAAAAGAAGTGTACCTAAAATCCTCTATCAGTGTAGACCAATTTTGGAAAAAAGACTTGATTAAAGCAAGCACTAAGCGAGGATTTTGGTCATTGGTCTCGTCTTATGTGAAGACTTTTCACACTTTTTAGGGTTTCTCCTATATATATGTATATAATCACTCAATTATTATCAGCTACACTGTCAAGGTACCCAAAAGGAAAAAAAATGATCCGTTTTCATATTCAATAGAAAATGATGGTTGAACACTCCAAAATACGCTACACCTATATAGAAAAATAAAAATACAAAAGGAATGTGAGATGACGTGATGCATGAAAAGATAAAACTAAGTGAGTTTTGAAATGGATGAAGCTCATTATTATTCTAGACATTTACCTAACAAAAAAAAAACGATTCACTACCTACTGTTTCTTCCTTTATTTGTCATTTTCTGTTTTCCTTTAAGAACCCTAGTCTCACTCGCTTTTTAATTATATTTATGCTCATAAAACCTCAAAATTCATAATGAAGCTAATACCCCAGAGATACGTTCCATCTAAACCAGAAAGAAGAGAAAATAGTGAAGACTGATGAAGACAGAAAGCTTAAATGTGCAACTTTGATAGTCTCTTATAAATGATACATAAATTTTCAATAAGATTTCGTTTTGTTGATGAAGAAAATAGAGTATCATATGATGTAGTAATACCTTCAAAGATGAAAGAGCAGCACCAGGCACTGATTCAATCAAGCGATATTCATGCATAACCCAATTGGTTCTAATGCCATGTGGTGCTCTACCTCTATAGTACACCAATGTCTTCTTCATACCAACAGGCTTCTTTTGAGAGTGCACTGGCCTATCTTTCCCTGTAGCTTTCCAATAACCAGCTTGTGTTGCACGGTTAGTTCTTGACCCATTTGGGTACTTCCTGTCCCTAGGACTGTAAAAGTACCACTCCATGTCCTTGCTCGGAAGGAATGATTTATCTGTTGTTTTCACATATAAACAATTGGAAGTGAACATGTAATGTTAGTTATGTCATGACAGAAAAAACAAAATCATAACTTGCTAAATGTTGATACATCTATGTCATGATATCACATTAAATACCTGGCAAATCCCAAGGTTCACACTTGTATAAATCAACTTCAGCAATGATATCAAGCTCTATTGAACGACCTGTTATTTTCCTCTCCAAGTAGTAAGCAACAAGCTCTTCATCAGTGGGGTGGAACCTGAACCCAGGTGGGAGACTCATTGGAGCCATGGCAACAAAGTTAGATCAATGTTAGAGAGAGAGAGAGAGAGAGAGAGAGAGGGAAATTTGGAAATTGGTGGCACAGGACATGAACCAAAATAGGTTATATGAAATGGAGCTAAATAGGCCACTGTTGAGATCAAAGTAGTGGGGACATGCCCCTAGAATTGATGTAAATTACAAAGTGTTGGTTTAGGTGGGAAGCAGAAAAGAAATAAAGCAGTTATAATGTGGTTATGGGGAGAGTAATTTTGATGGGAATTGAAGGGCTAAAGTCCGAAATGGAAGAACTTTGGCTTTTGAACAGATTCTATGTGTAAGGTGTTGTGTGAAAACCTAGAGGGAGAGGATAAGAAGCTTCTCTGCTTTTGTCTGCTCACAAACTAACAAAAATCAGAGTCCCTCTCAAAAGGCTGTGTGGGCCACAAACCGTCCATCCCTACAACACGCAATACTAGGTCTATTTTAGTTAAATAATCGCTGTCTGTCACATTTTGTTGTCGTATAATATATGGTATCTTCATCATCATTCTACTGTTACGTATTCCAGACTTAACATACATACATAGTATAATTGATGCGTATGTACCACTTGTTTTATAGGTGTACGTATCAGCATGTGATTTATGATGTCAGGGTGTTTTCTAGATATCATAATTAGATTCTTGGCATTCCATGCAAAGTGGAGCGAGGTATACAGAATCTTATACGTATTGTAACATCATGTGCAAGTTATTGTACCAAAGCTGCCCATGGTTTTCTTTTATCATACAATAATGTGAAAAAAAGAGAAAGAAAACTACAATCTTGTGGTAGAAAGATTCATACTACCTAACCATGTATTGTTACATCGCGGTATGTTTTTTTCTGGAGACGGTAGGCTTCTACTTTTAAATTCTGAGAGTATCAGAATATCTATTAGGCTTCTTTTATGTGTATGTTAACTGGTTTGTGATCAACTAGACTTGTAGTTATATTTTTAAGAATAGATTTTATTTTTTTGAATATAGTATTTTGTAATTTGTTCAATGGATTTAGCTTCCGTGTGCGTGTTTCGAATTCTTATACATATATATATATATATATATATATATATATATATATATATATATATATATATATAACATCCTGCACTGAAATTTGATAAAAATAAATGTGCATGTAGCTAGGGCATAAGGGATTCAGATATACCACTTAGATTCAAAGTAAAAATCCGAAAGCTAATTATTTTAAGAAAAATACATTAATTACGTAATTAACTTTGTAGAATCAAGTAGATTCAAATATATCTATTCAGTTTACATGAGTAAAATTGGAGCAACGTCTCTATGCTAGCCAATGGTAAATAAGTCAGGACTGTATGTTATATGTTAATAGAGTGTTTATTAAATATATTTTAAAGTTTTATATCAGTTATATTTTAACGTATAAAATATACTTTTTATTTCGACTCAAGTCTTAACATCAATTAAATTTTTATTTTACGTAAAAAGTGGTATTTATTTACGAAAGTGTGGACGTAAGACAATCAATGTAAAAAACATGTAGAATTCATGTTTATGTAGTAATGGTGATATTTTGATTTTGTGCAAATTAACGTCCTTTCATAATTCTTTGATGTGATTATATGAAGTGAAAGTTTTACAGTGAGATTCTTATGACACATTTTACAGAAACTGATATGTCAAATTAGATTTGTGGTGCAACTCTCCTATGACAAGAACTAATAATTAACAATCATTAATAAAAAAATTAGATTTGATTTCTAGATATAATTAAATACTCTCGTTAAAGGGTAACATTAACGTAAATTGATAACCATGGTTACTTATCCGTGAAACAGAACTTTAGGCTAATTAATCAGTACAATAAATAAGTATTACTAATTACACTAACTAATATATATTAGTGATATGTTACACTTTATACCCTTATTAGCCATCATTTTATTTTGGATAAACTGCATTATTTTATGATTAGGACTTCATGTGTTGTATATTTTTTCTTTTGTTTTTCGTCTTTTGCTGAACCTGAACCTGCTACTTTTGAATGTATATTTGTTTTATATGAAGAGATTTTCTATTATCTGAGGCTCTTGAAGAACGATTTCAAGACAACACATACATCGAGAACAAAGCTAGGTGGCGTTGTAGATAGATATAAACACTTTGGGAAACCTTAGAAGTTATGTATGACAGATATCTTCGAACTCATTCCAAATATGAAAAGAAAAAAAAAAGGTAATTTAAAAGATTTTGAGAATAACTCAGTCCTGAAAAATTTTGGCATACTTGTGTCAGTCTTAAACATAAAGAACTTGAAGGATTTTGAACTGTGCACGAGTGTGAAGATTGTGGCACGGTCATGTGCATGGATTGTGATAGAACTTCATATTTTCAATCTTTTTATCACTTGGCTTCATCTTTGTGCTTTCTCTTAAGATGGAGAGTTCTCTCTTTTCTAAATGTTTGAATTACAACTAGTTTGATTTTTAAGTGTCAATTTTCTAGACACATATTTATATTTGTACATAATTATGAAATAATGAAATCTATCCTTATTATTTCAGTTACAGGATTATGGAGTTTGAAATGTGAAAAAAGTTTTAGATTTTGTTGAGAGCACTTGTTATATAGCTTAATTAGTTTAAACATAACTGTAGAGGTAATTTAATTAATTAGATGCAGTATTTTGTATTTGAAAAGGGAACTAAGTTAGAATATAACAATTTATCCTAAAAAGAATTTAATCTTAATAATTAGGCAATCAATTTCAATTTATTAATTTATATCAAATAATAAATAGTGAATTATTATATTATCATATTATAAGCCAGATTTTTTATTTTGATAATTTTGTTTGTATAAGGCCCCTTTTTATTCAGCTTCTTTTTAAGGGTTGCCCTACAGCAGTGGGCCTAAAGGCTGGTCCATGGGATAAAAGTCTTTCGTGTTGCCCTAATTTTCACACTCCATTCACTTTCAGAAACCAGCCGTCACCCCTTGCTCTCACAGAACGCTCTGCTAGGGTTTCTCCCCAAGCTTTCTCGAAGTAGCTCTGAACCAGTTCCTACTCCACGTAAGTGCCCCTTTTCTAGATCGTATGAGTTCTAGTGTTTTTCCTTTGTATTTTCATAGTTGGGGTTTCGTATTAATCTGCCCTTGTCCCGTGTACCTTCTATTTTCAGCTCCTTAGTGCGTTCCTAGGGCTGCAGTGCTCGTGTCGTGTCGTCAAGGCTTCGGTTGACCATGTTTCCAGGTAGGGAAGCTAGAACCCACTTGTGTATTTCATTTTTACTGTTGTTCCACTGTTGTACTGAGGGTCTTTGACTGATTTGAGGCTCTGTGTGCTTAAAATGCATTTGGTATGTTGTTTTGGTTTGGTGAGTACGGCTGTTGCAGGAGAACAGTGGCGAGGCCTGTTACTCTCGCCTAAGCGAGCTAGTCTCGCTTAGGCGAGATGAACAGGGACTCGCCTGGAACCTTTTTGCGCGAAAGGTCGCCCAGGCGACCAGCTCGACTTTTTTAGCGAGCGAGTACCTCGCCCAGGCGAGAGGGGTCTCGCCTAAGCGAGATCCCGCGTGTGCTCCTGCCCCTTTTTTTGAGCCCTAGCCTAGGCGAAGAGGGACTCACTTGAGCGAGCACGTCTCGCCTGAGCGAGGCCCTTCAGCTTGAGCGAGGGGTTGGGTGAGACAATGTGTTGTTTGGATGCTCGTTTGTTCTTGGATGATTAGTATTGGTTTGTAAATGAATGGTATGATGAGAAACATGTATATAATGGAATATTATGTATGTTTGGCATGATTCATGAATTGTAGATGACGGGTTTGGTATGTACTTGGCATGTGAAATAAATGAGGTGGTTATTATTAAAGAGGCATGATAATGAGATGAGTTGAAATCCTATGTGCATGGATGGGTTATGAGGAGTTGGATTGAGTTGGAATTTGAAACATGAAAGGCATTGGTTTTAAAGGTTGACATAATGAATATACCCTTGCATGACGAATACTATCTGTCTGTGTGATCATATGTTGTCTGTGTCAGTGCATAATTCCTTGGGGTATCTAGGTGAGGCTTTCGGGGTTGCGCTTCAGTGGTCAGGACGTAATTCCATGGCCCCTGTTAGTGGATGCCTATGGTGGTGCCCCATTTGTATAACTAGGTAAGGATTGCATCCTGACACCCTAAGGGGTCAGTTAGTCTCACTTAGAGTGGACTGACTCTTGTGGTGAGAGTAGCAAGAGGCCTGAAATTCATTAAGGGCTAACCTTGTGGTGAGGGAAATTGATTCATTGAAACACTTGTAACACATAGCTCGGGGGTGAGCAAAGGTATCCACCACAAGTGCAAGCATCCACTGAATCCGACCATGGTTATACGTATCTGAATGAGTCGAGTCGAGTCGTAGTGTATTGATTGAAAGGTCATAACATGCTTGGTTGTTGTATGGATATTGGATGATGAAAATATATTTGCTTGTATGATGAAAATGTTGTTTGGCTCTAGCTTACCCTGTTTGTTGTATGGTTGTCTTGTATGTGGTTCTTCTTTCTTGCGATGATCATCAATTGGATTGATGGGAGCAAATGGGCAAGGTTCCCGCAGTCAGTAAGGAAATGACGATTCCGCTGCTTAGCCATCTGGGCTGGATTTTAATTCTCTTCATGGTTTCCTTAGGGCTATGGCCCATGTATTGTTTCATGCCTTCTTGATCTACTCTCTATTGTTAGACTTTTATTTAGTTTTCCTTTGGCATCGTGGTGTGCCCAGTTTGTAGGGATTGTGTTAAGAACCCTAGGACTACGCTACATTTTTATCTCTGTGTGACGTTTCCTTTAATTTTGCGTATTAAATTAAATGGGGCGTTACAGTTTGACTCCATTAAGGCTTAAAATACTTTAAAAAAATTGTTTGGTTTTTATTAATTTTTAAGTAGAGCGGTCAAAATGGGTTGGAACCCGCGAGCCAACCCAGCTCACCACGGGTTCGGGTCGGGTTGGGTTGAAATTTTTTTACAAATTTCAATACGGGTTGATTTTTAACCCAGCTCATTTAGAACATGGCTCATCCGGGTTGAACCCGTGGTGAGCCGGGTTGGCTCACCAACCCGCAGATAAAAGGGTTACACAAATTTTTTTTATTAAGTTAGGCTTTACATTTGGGTTATGTTAGGTTTTTTTTTAACCAACACATAAATAACTTGTATTTTTTTATTTTGCTTTGTGTTTGGATTGTATTAAAGTTTATTTAGATTTTAATTAGAATTATAATTTAGTTTTGACTTAAAATAAAATAAAAAAAAATGTATTTTTATTAATTAAGTGAATCCGTGACTCAAATACCCGTTCATATATTAAACACATGTCCTAATACAGTATTAATTAATACTTATTTTTGCACTAATATAAACTTTGGTTGCACTTTGCCTTTACGAAAGAATACAAAATTTAAAGCAGAGGCCAGGGTAACCTCTAATTATGTAACCCACATAATAGATCGAAAAAAAAAAATCATAAAAAAGAACATTACATAATTGAAAATGAGTGCTTTACTCTTTTGTGTGTGTGAAAGAGAGATCAAGTTTGAGTTTGGATTTGAGACTACAACAAAGACTTAATTAATATGAACCAAATAAGGAAAAAATAATAATTATATCTAAATCATGTGTGTAAGTGAAGCAGGTGTATTAAAATAGGATGAAAACACAGAAAATTAAAGTGGCAGAGTAAAGAATCTACATAGCATGTTGCAAGAAGTGACATGCTGCAACATTTGTAATAGTTTATTTCCAAAGCTGTGTATTGCAATATTCCTTCCTGAACATTCACATATTTTAACGATGAGTACGCGCTATAAGTATAATATACGACTAGATAATATTATTATTGTATTTTGGCTTTACTTTTATACAGCGGTGGCTATAATCTTAATGGATGTTGGACAAAAGGGATCCATAAGTTATGGTTTCTATGATCAATTATTTGTTTATAAAACTTGTCATCATCGCGTATCTAATCAATCAATGTTAAATCAAGAACAGCACTTAGCAACATAAACTACTAAAAGCAGATAACATTATAAGTAATGGGTATTCTTTGGAGAAGATTCATGAGAAAGATTCAAAGAATAATAAGATATGAATTAGTTTATATAAGAGATTGGTAATATTTTTAGCTAAAAATTTTAAAATAGTATATTTATGGATTTTTTTTCTTTATATATTATTTAACTTTATAATTTTACTTAATGTATAACTTGAACTTATACTTAATTTCATATGTGAGAGACAATATGGCTAGCTCAATACTTAAGAAATTCATACTCAAAATAGTTTTGAAAGATGAAAGTGACTACTATGGCGAAATCTTGTTTTAGCTTTATTATTGCGCACAAAAGTAGTCTTGCGTTTCACTTTTTCCGAAACGAACTAAATTGAGTTGTTTTTAATACAACAATGTCGCAAATAAATTATGCATGGCTTTTGAGATGGAAGATTGCAATTTATCTTTTTTTTTTATTAGAAAAGGAAACGCTATTTTGTACGTGTTTTTGCTTAGGAAAGCACCTAAATTCAAGTATACAAAAGGGCTAAAACAATAAAAACGTATGTTGGATGATTTCATCTGATTGTGAAAAGCATATTATATCCATTTTAATAAGTGTGTTGTAAAGAATATCGCAATATTACATTAACATTATATATGTAAATATATTCAATTATAGCATTAACAATTTTGAGAGGGTCTAACTTGATCAAATTTTGCAATATATACGAATAAGAATAAGAGACTATTCTTATTTTATTATACAATTTTGTGATGATAAATTAAATATAAAATCACATCTTAATATCTTAATATAATATTATTATTGAATCTTTCGAAAAAGGATCACTAGAAAGAAACAACATCAATGAATCATGAACTCAACTTACATATACGAGATTAATACCGCTTTCGACCAACAACCTTAAGAGAATAGATTTGCGGGTCTTCATCTTTATATGATATTTAATTTTCTTATTTCTACAAATGTAGGATTTAGACTCACACTTAAATTCTCAACAATTATAATCTATTTCAACGAGAATGTATGTCATCCATTATCAAATTACTTACCAATATTGTTTTAAGTATGAGATATTGATATTTTTTTATCTGAAAAGATATATATTAAAAATGTCACATTAACTAAAATTAAAATTATAATATATGAAAAGGTAATTCTCAAATTTGAACGTATTTTGAGAATATAAGTTCATTATGATAACAATTGAACTGATCATAGTGAGAGTAATTCCTACTATCGTGATTCAACCTGAAACATACGTCAGAAGAACACTGCAAGCATTTCATGTGAAAATATATATCAAGAAGGAAAATCATAGTTTAACAAAGTTTTTCTTTAACAAACTTTCACAAACTACTAATTTAAGTAAAAAAAGTACTACTTTATTACTTTATTTTGGTTTAAAAATAAAAAAAATTAATCTATTTTAATTTTATTTATAGAAACTTTCTCAAATTTATCAAAAAAAAAATTCAAAACATAATTTTCCTATCAAGAATAGCTTCTTCAACCAAGATCACATTCAAAAAAAAAATTATAACCTTGGAGGAGAATGATGTAGAAGAATAGATCCATTGAAGAATAATGAAACACCGTTGGTGGGCCATGAGTGGGTCCAAGAGATAATTCTCTTGCCTTTAAATTTAGCCCAAGAGGAAAAGAACCCTTTTATCATGCATCGGTTCCTGACTCCAAGAGGGGTCCACTTAGCATCTGAAAAAATCTACCTGGCACACACCTTCTGATGATTTCTTTTCTTTTTTTTTTTTTACAATTTTTGCCCTTTATCTCTTTTTTCTGCCATCCAAACTCACTTTTTCTTTACTGTTTCCTTTGTTCCTTGTTTATCGTCCTTTCCTTAAAAAATCATTTTCATACGAGTAAAGACATACCAAACACTTTAATCATTACAACACAAAATCTTTGACTGCTTCTTTCCTCATCACACCCCCACCTATACTATACTTCACTCTTAGTTACCACTCGCTACTCACTACTCATAGAGAGAATGACTATTATTATTTGTATTTTTTCTTTTGTTGTTGTTGTTGTGATGTTGACATTATTAAGCATTAATAGGGATGCAACATTGTCTTTGCGGCTTGAGTACCTTCTTAGCATAATTCTTGTTCTAAAGTGATTAAATCCAAAACTTGTTGAACTCAAAAAGTAAAAGAACTAACCAAAGGGTTTATACGTAGCGGAAAAAAATTTAAAAGAGTTAAGGTCAAATCCTTTTTGGCACATAAATTTTGGCTAAGAAGAAGTAATCACGTTCAAGTAAAACGGCTATATGAATGTTACCACTTTTTATTGGTTTGAATCTTTGCTTAAGTAGCTTTTTGGTTTTAACACTTCAAATGTGACGTGGATTGAGTTGTATAAAACCAGTTACCTTGGAAATAAGAGAGAAAGGTTCTAGTGTCTTTTGCCGAAAGACTTTTCTCTATGCTCTTAAAAATTCATATTCTTCGTAAATTTTCCACTCTTCCCCTTACAACCCAAACCTTATGTGTAAAAAACTTCACGGAATATCTTTTGATTTGCATAAAGAGATTCCAAACTTATTCATTACCCCCAATCAAATAGTAACCACCATACACTCCTAGATAAAAAAGCAACACCTACCTATCTTTAATCCAACAACTAATTTATCGAGGTACAAATATTTATTTCCTGAATTTAAGTTCTCTCAATAGATTTTCCTTTTCACTCGCACCATTGAAAATAAAATCCTTTTACAACATTTAAGAAAAAAAAAAACAAAAAACAAAATCTGCCATTCATGCTATGCCTAAATGATACCCTCCATTAATGACAGTTTCAGTTTTCCCTACTAAAATTTTTTATAATTTATCACTCTTTTTTGTCATATAATTATTTAAGAAAAGATCTTTTTTAAATATTTTAATTGACCAGGTAATTCCTTTCTAAATAATAATTTCTTATAAAATTATGAAACTTATAAATATTTCTTACAAAACTTTCTATAAAAAATATTTTATACAATATATTTTATAAAAAAAGTTGATAACAAATTTTTACGTATCATTATTCATAACAAAATTTTTATTATTTCTCTAAGAAAACATTTTCATAACAAAATTGACACAAAATTTATATATTTTTTTAATAGTTTTAGCTTCTTAACAGAATTTTAAATTAACTTGTCTTAAGATTATTAAATTTACCAACCCTTTATATAGTAAATTTATGTTGAGATTAATTACTCTATATCATTATAAAAGTTATACATTTATTGAGAGAAGGAGATTATTTTAATAAAAGTATTTAAGAAAGAAGTTATATATATAACCCTAAACAATGGTTGTAGTATAATAACAAGATTGCCAACATATCCAGATAATGCACTGATAACTTTACAAAAAATAGCACCAAGACAGAGAAGAGCAAAGCCATGCAACCTTTGAGACGAGATCTTAGTTGTTGGTGGGGATGCATGAAAGCAAAATAAAGAGTGAGGTGTAGTGTGTACTCTGTATGTAGCGGTGGTTGGCTTTGGATATATGAGCATAAATATATGAGGAGAGAGTATTAGATTCCCGAAAGTTGGCTCTATGTGGTACTCACCATATCAGTTTGTGCACAAAAGACAAAAAAACTGCTCAGATTCTTCTTTCTTTCTCCACATAATTGTCACTAAAACTTTCATGTGGGTTTCAGGGATTTTATCTCTGCACTTTCAGGGTTTCAGATTCATGCTTGTGACATGTAACACAAGGAAACGGTTAAGGATAAGTTCTACATAATGAGTTTTCAAGCCTTTTGTGAGACTTATCATGAGATAGCCGGCAATTTGGACCATATTTCACCTGAAGTTTGGAACTTAACCAACTCCTCTCATCATACTTTCCCTTTCTCATAAAAAGTGATGACACAGAATGGCCATCAATATGCTGTCACACATTCTTTATCTTTACACTTGGTGAAGATTTTTTACATGGATAATGATTTTTTAACAATTAAATTTGACAAAAAAAATTTTAATTTTGAAGTATTTTTTTTTAAGTGATTTTAAAATATAAAAAAATAAAAAGTCATTTAAAATATATCACCTCAAATTTGTAAGAGAAATTTAACAAAATTTAATCATTAAGAAATCATTTTACTTTCCATATATATTAACCAATGAATTGCAAAGATAAATTAAAACAGAACAAGCTCAATCTAATTGGTATGGCCAGCAAAAGAAAAAAAAAACAAATCAATCGGTATATTTTTGAATTAAATGACCTTTCGTTTCTTATAACGTAGAATTTTATGTTTTCATTATGTTTAAGTTGGAAGATTTGAGTGGTAACCAGTTTAGTATTTTTTTAAATAGCATGGAATGGAATATAAAAATAACAGTAATAAAAATGAAAACCAACAATTTTTATATTACAGTTGGGTAATACCTATTTTAAAACTTATGACTAATATTAAACTTAAAATCGTAATAAACTTTCTTTGTCTGATTATATTTTATTCCTTTACAAGCCAGGAGTTCATTTGCAATTATAAGAAATATTCTAATTCATATACTAAATAAGTTGAGTTAAACTCCATTTGTTAAAGTTAAGAAAATTGGGACTTTGTATATTAAATAGAATAAAAATGAAAAGATAATAGAAGTTAATTGTAATTTAGGTTATAAAATAAATTATGAATTATTGATTATGATTTACAATATCAAACAGTGTAAAACAAGTGTCTCGTGGATAATTTATAATACTCGACGAGTTTGATTTTAACATTTGAAAAAGTCTCCGACACTGTTGTCTCTGACGGAAATTTGACCATGATGTGGATGGTCAGCAATTTTTGGATCTCGATGATTGTTCACAGTTACGTGGCTTTTCGGTTAAGTCTGAACCCTTTCAGGGCAAGATTTACCAAACTTTTATTAATTTGAATCGGATAGTGATATTTTGAATTATTTTTTTTATTTTTTATTTTAATTATATTTAAATTTTTTATTAAAAAAATTCATATTTCATGTGAATTTTATTTTGAAATTTTTTTTGGTATGAAAATACCTACATGTTATGAAAAAAAATTTCTAAGAAATTGCTACCAATTTTTTTATAAAATATTTTGTATAAAACACCTTTTACAATAAATTTTGTAGGAAATACTTGCAAATTTTATAATTTTATAGGAAATAATTACTCACAAAGGAATTATTTGCCAATTAAAATTCTTAGAAAAAATGACAGAAAAAAGTTTTTTCTTACAAATTTATTTAACAAATTTGTAAGAAAAATCTCATATAATATAAAAATTTTTAGTAGTGATTATTATATAAAAAATATAAAAATAGATGATTAAAAAATAATTAAAGATTTGATTAAAAGTTTATTAAAAATAATAAGTTTAAATATTATTATTCTTTAAATTAATTGATAAAATATAATTTGGTCATCTATTCGTAGGGATGGCAACGGGGCGGGGCGGGGACGGGTTTCACTATCTCATACCCATCCCCATAAAAAAATTTCATCCCCATCCCCATACCGAAATCCAACGGGTATCAAACTTTTGTCTCATCCCCATCCCCATCGGGTAACGGGTATAATCTCGTACTCATACCCGTACCCGTTTTCTTACTACTTTAATATTAATTTTAATTAATTTTTATAAGATAATAAAAAATTACGGTAAAGGAAACATAATATTATCAAATATTCAATATTAGGAGTATGGTTGTTTCCTCGATATCAAATACTGTTAGAATTATGGTGCTTGATTTAGTCCCACATCGCTTAGAATAGTGAGACGTGGTTCTCTATTTTACTATATAAGAGACTCTATGTAAAGCTTTAAGATACACCAGAAATACAAATACTTCCTAGTGTAGTCGTGGACATAGGCATACACATTGTACGCCGAACCACGTTAAATTCTCTGTGTCTATTTTTCTCTCCTTTATTCTTTCCTTTATTGCCTTGTTCCTAACAATTGGTATCAAGAGCCATTTTTCTTAGTATGCTCTGTGGTTGCAGCATTGTCTGATCTTCCACATCAGAAAAGATTTGGTTTCTATTTTTCTTCTTGGGGATCTCAGTTTAGAGAAGTAGTGGGAGCTTTGGTCAAAAGCCGCAGCAGGAGCTTTGGTCAAAAGCCGCAGCAGGAGCTTTGGTCAAAGGCAGCAGGAGCTTTGGTCAAAAGCCGCAGCAGGAGCTTTGGTCAAAAGCCGCAACAGGAGCTTTCGTCAAAGCAGCAAGAGCTAGCAATGGAAGATGAAATAAAGTCTCTTCAGAAGAATAAGACATGGTCTTTAACCAAGCTTCCAGAAGGAAAGAAGGTTTTGCAAAACAAGTGGGTCTATCGGTTAAAACAAGAACCAGATGGCAGCAAACGATATAAGGCCAGACTCGTAGTGAAAGGGTTCCAACAGAGACAAGGAATTGACTTCACAGAAATTTTCTCTCCTGTTGTCAAGATGACTACCATTAGAGTTATCTTGAGTATAGTAGTTGTAGAAAATCTTCATCTGGAGCAGTTAGATGTGAAAACTGCATTCCTACATGGAGATCTTGAGGAAGAAATCTTTATGGCACAACCAAAAGGTTTTGAAGTACAAGGCAAAAAGAATCTTGTATGCAAGCTTCATAAAAGTTTGTATGAGTTGAAACAAGCACTGCGACAATGGTATAAGAAGTTTAATGAGTTTATGAGAAACTCAGGATTTCACAAATGTGAAGAAGATCATTGTTGTTACGTGAAGAAATATGTTGATAGTTATATCATTCTTGCCTTGTATGTTGATGACATGTTGATTGTTGGTGCTAATATGGCAGAAATTGATAGGTTGAAGAAACAATTGTCAGAAAATTTTGAAATGAAGGATCTTGGTCCAGCCAAGCAAATTCTTGGTATGAGAATTTCCAGGGATAGATCTAAAGGTATTCTAAATTTATCTCAAGAAAAATATATTGAAAAATTGCTTAACAGGTTCAATGTTGGAAATGCTAAAACCAGAAATACACCTTTGGGAACTCACTTAAAGTTCTCAAAAAGGCAATCTTCTCAGACAGAGGAAGAAGAAAATCACATGTCTAAAGTGCCATATGCATCTGCAGTAGCACATGCAGTGGGAGTTGTGAGCAGGTTTCTATCCAATCCCGGAAAGGAGCATTGGGAAGGAGTGAAGTGGATATTGAGATATTTGAAGGGCACTTCAAATATGAATTTGTCCTTTAAAAGAAGTAATCTCACTTTACAGGGGTTTTCTGATGCAGATTTGGGAGGTGATTTGGATGGTAGAAAGAGCACAACAGGTTATATTTTTACGTTGGGTGGCACAGCTATCAGTTGGAAGTCCAAACTTCAAGGAAGAGTCTCCCTTTCAACCACTAAAGCTAAATATATAGCTATCTCAGAAACAGCAAAAGAGATGATATGGCTGAAGAATCTTCTAAAAGAATTAGGAAAAGGGCAAGATGAACCTTCATTGTTCAATGACAGTCAAAGTGCCATTTGTCTTGCTAAAAATCCAATTCTTCAATCCAGATGCAAACACATTGAATTGAAGTATCATTTTATCAGAAACTTGATAAATGATGGAGATTTGATTTTGTTGAAGATTCCAGGTAAAGAGAATCCAGCTGATATGTTGACCAAGACTGTCACAATACTAAGTTGAGGCTTTGCATTGCCTCAACTAGCCTTCGAGAAAATTGATGATGAAGGCACTACACTAGGTGGTAATGTAAATCAAACCCCAAGTGGGAGAATTGTTAGAATTATGGTGCTTGATTTAGTCCCACATCGCTTAGAATAGTGAGACGTGGTTCTCTATTTTACTATATAAGAGACTCTATGTAAAGCTTTAAGATACACCAGAAATACAAATACTTCCTAGTGTAGTCGTGGACGTAGGCATACACATTGTACGCTGAACCACGTTAAATTCTCTGTGTCTATTTTTCTCTCTTTTATTCTTTCCTTTATTGCCTTGTTCCTAACAATTTGTTAGGAATCCAAGTGTGATTCTAAGTCCCACATTGGCTAGAAATGAGAAAGTGGAGCACTATATAAGAATAAAGACCCATAAACCCATTGCCTTAAGGTTTTGGGTTGAGAGTGGTGTTAGTGTCTTATATGGTTAGGCTCAGATCTCATTGGTGTTGTTCTCCCCAATGAAACCCCCTCTGTAAAACCTCACAAGTGGTATCAGAGCCGATGGTTAATATCGGCTCAAACGAGTGCAGTACCAGTATGGTCCTAGTATCGAAAGTCTTCCTGGCAAAGGTCCCAGGTTAGGGTTCCAGGTAAAGCGTGTCCCGTTAAGAATAACGGCGGTACAAAAAAGGGCAGAAAAGGAGTACTCGTGGTTGGGCAGCTTCCGCTGGAGGGGGAGTGTACCAATGTGGTTGAAGAGACTCACCCTTGAGGGGGAGATTGTTAGGAATCCAAGTGTGAGTCTAAGTCCCACATTGACCAGAAATGAGAAAGTAGAGCACTATATAAGAATCAAGACCCATAAACCCATTGCCTTAAGGTTTTGGGTTGAGAGTGGTGTCAGTGTCTTATATGGTTTGGCTCAGATCTCATTGGTGTTGTTCTCCCCAGTGAAACCCCCTCTGTAAAACCTGACAAGTGGTATCAGAGCCGATGGTTAATATCGGCTCAGACGAGTGCAGTACCAGTATGGTCCTAGTATCGAAAGTCTTCCTAGCAAGAGTCTCAGGTAAGCGTGTCCCGTTAAGAAGAACGACGGTATAGAAAAGGAGTACTCGTGGTTGGGCAGCTTCTACTGGAGGGGGAGTGTACCAATGTGGTTGAAGGGACTCACCCTTGAGGGAGAGATTGTTAGGAATCCAAGTGTGATTCTAAGTCCCACATTGGCTAGAAATGAGAAAGTGGAGCACTTTATAAGAATAAAGACCCATAAACCCATTGCCTTAAGGTTTTGGGTTGAGAGTGGTGCGAGTGTCTTATGTGATTAGGCTCAGATCTTATTGGTGTTGTTCTCCTCAGTGAAACCCCCTCTGTAAAACCTGACAAATACTTTGAAATAAATTATAATTGTTTACATTTTAGATTAGAATACCAAATAAAATTTAATGAGAACCAAAACATCTATTAAATTTGCAAACATTAATGAAACCTAGTTGATAAATTTAAAAAATATTTTTAAAAAAATATAAAAGGAAAAAAATATTTTTAAAAAAATATAAAAAGAAAAAATATTTAAATTAAAATATATTTTAAATGTTTGTTTACTTCAATTTTTAAAATTATAATGAATATATTTTTTATACACTAATAAAAGTTATAGTACATCACTTGATCAAAATGACGCAAAGAACAAATAATAAACATAATAATAAAATTTTAACATATATCTTATATCTTTTGAACCACAATATATGTTGGATGGTGGTAAAAAATATTCATGACAATTACATTAAATTTTTATATTGTATTAAATAAAAATTATTTATACAATTATAGTGAAAAAATTAAAGTATGATTGTAATGAGTTAAAATAAAAAATAATTAGATAAAATTTATCGAAATAGTATTCTACATGATGAAAATAAACAAAAAAAAAATATTAAAAAATTAACAAATGTGTGTCTTATAAACAATTTGGAGACTATTGGAAGGAATCACACATAAGAAAACAAATATATAATTAAGGGTATGATAAGATGAAAAATATCTTAGAGATCTAAGAAAACTTTTCAAATATCAACATATATACTCAATGGTTGATAAAAAAAATGACGCAAAGAACAAATAATAAACAATAAAATTTTATCATAGATCTTGTATCTTTTAAACTCCAATATATGTTGGATGGTGATAAAAAAATATTCACGACAATTACATTAAATTTTTATATTGTAGTAAATAAAATTTATTTATACAATTATAGTGAAAAAATTAAAGTATGATTGTAATGAGTTAGAAAATAAAAAATAATTAGATAAAATTTATCGAAATAGTATTCTACATGATGAAAATAAACAAAAATAAAAATATTAAAAAATTAACAAATGTGTGTCTTATAAACAATTTGGAGACTATTGGAAGGAATTGCACAAAGAAAAACAAATGTATAATTAAGGGTATGATAAGACGAAAAATATCTTAGATATCTAATAAAACTTTTCAAATATCAACATATATTCAATGGTTGAGAAATAACAAAAATTGTTTTAGTGAAATAAAAGAGTTCTTCAAATGAAACAAAAAATAATAATAATAAGTAAAGATTTTTTTTATATTACCTAGTAAATGAAATGTTTATGCTATTAAACACTTAATTTGAGAGTATTAAACATTCTCATGTGAAAGAAAAATATATAATAAATAAAAATATTAAAAAGTAATAGAAATATTCAAATGTTGGACATAAATTTTTTTTAATTGACATACATCATTTTAACATAATTACATAAATGTTATGATAAGATAAAAAAATATATTGAAGATGCGAATGAGTTTCATGACAAACCAAATATTTAGAAGAAATAAAAAATAGAAACAATATATATATATATATATATATATATATATATATATATATATATATATATATATATATAGGGTTACTTAATTAATTGTGAATATTTTAAAAATTTAAATGATGATAGAAATATGACGGGGACGGATATTATGGCGGGGATATATTCATCCCCATCCCCATACCCAATTGAAAAAATCGGGGATTCCCCATACCCAATTGAAAAAATCGGGGATTCCCCATACCCATACCCGGTCAATGCGGGGATTCCCCGTCAAAACGGGGACGGGTTCGGGCAATACCCACGGGAACGAGTTTGTTTGCCATCTCTATCTATTCGTGTAGTAAATGAAATTAATTTTAATTGTCTTTTATAAAAAATGAGTTTTAAAGTTGAGATTACAAGTAAATTGGTTTTATATGTCTAATTGATGTAGAATCTATTATATAATAAAAAACACATATACTAGCAAAATTATTATATTATTCATTTTTTTATTGACATGTATATACATTTATAATTATTTAATATTTTTTTATTATTTAATCTGGAATGATATAGTTCAAATCTTGCAAAAAAATAATTTGTTTTTAGTTTTTTAATTATAATTTCAATTATAATATAATTATAAGTAATATTATTATATGTTATATTACTGTAAGTATTATTATTATTTATAATTATTAGTCATATTATTATTATTATTATAAATTTTATTAAAATAATATTACAACTATTATTATTAGATATTATTATTATTATTATAATAATTATTGTATGTATTATTAATATTACTATTATTATTAATATTATTACAATTAATATTACAATTATTATTAATATTATTATTAGTATTAGTATTATTACTATTATATAATATATATTATTATTAATATTAAATTTGTTAATATTATTAGCAATAAAATTATTAATAATGTTATTATTAGAATTATTAGTAAAACTTATATATAATATATTAGTATTATTATGATTAATTTTATTACGTATTTTTACTAATTATTATTAGAATTATTAGTAAATTTATTAATATTATTATTGTTATTATTAAATTTATTAATATTATTAAAATTTGTAACATTATTATTATTTTTATTAGCAATATTAATATATAATGTATTAATATTGTTATTATATATTATTATTATTATTATTATTATTATTATTAAATTCATAATACTATTAGTAATATTATTATTGTTAGTATTATTTGTAATATTAATGTACAATATATTAACTAGAAAAATTATTAATATTACTATATATGATATTTTATTATTTATAATTATTAGTAATATTATTGTTATTATTATTATTATATATATATTATTAGTGGTTAAAGTATTAATATTATTATTACTATTCTTACTATTATACTATAATATATATATATATATATATATATATATATATATATATATATATATATATGCTTAAATATACATTTTGTCCCTATTTTTTTGATTTTATTCAATTTGGTCTCTATTTTTGTTTTATGTTCAATTAAGTCCTCATTTTCGTCAAATTCAGGTCAATTTGGTCTTTTTCACTAACGGTGTTTAAATAGTTAATGTTTTTGAACAGTACATGCCACGTGTCAGCTCCTGGTTTTTTAAATTTTTTTAAATTTTTTTTAAATTTTTTTAATTTTTTTTTAATTTTTTTAATTTCAAAAAAAAATGGTCCACGTGTCAAGTCACAATTGAGCCACGTGTCAATGCAAGTGTCACGTGTCAGTTTGTGATAGTATTATTTTTTTTTTCAATTTAGTCCCTATATTCGTTATTTTTATTTAATTTAGTCCCAATTTTTATTAAAATAAATCAATTTTGTCCTTTTTAAATTGACACTAAATTTAATATCTTTTATACAAATTATATTAATATCTTTTCTAAAATTGACCTTTAAAATTATTATTGTTTAAATTCAATTATAAATTATTAAATTTAATTATAAATTGAATAAATTCTTATATTTAATTTCTAAATAGAATATAATTATTTAAAATATTATAAGAATATAATTATTATTTTTTTTCTAATATTTATATTCTAAAATATTTTTAAAATTGATATATAAAAATATTTTAATTATTCAAAATATTTTAGAAAAATAAACTAATATTTGTAAAATTAACATTTACATATAAAATATTTTGGATTTTAATATTTAAAATGAAATAAAAATATTAAATATTTTAAATTTAAATGTAAATTTTACAAATGTTAATATATATTTTTTAAATTTTAATAATTATATTTTAATAATATTTAAATAATTATATTTTATTTAACAATTGAATCTAAAAACTATATTTAATTAATAATTAAATATTATAATTTATAATTAAATTTAAAAAATAAGTAATTATAAAATCAATTTTAAAAATTAAATGGTTCTATTTTAATAAAATTTGGGACTAAATTAAACAAAAATAACGAATATAGGGACTGAATTGAACAAAAATAATGAATATAGGGACTACCAAAAAAAATAATACTACCAAAAACTGACACGTGGCACTAGCATTGACACATGGCACAATTGTGACTTGACACGTGGACACTTTTTTTGAAATTAAAAAAATTTAAAAAAAATTTAAAAAAAAATCAAAAAAACCAAGAGCTGACACGTGGCATGTACTGGTAAAAAACGTTAACTATTTAAACACCGTTAGTGAAAAGGACCAAATTGACCACAATTTGACGAAAATGAGGACCTAATTGAACATAAAACGAAAATAGGGACCAAATTGAATAAAATCAACAAAAATAGGGACCAAATGTATATTTAAGCCAATATATATATATATATATATATATATATATATATATATATATTATTAAATTTATTAATATTATTAGTAGCAAAATAATTAATAATATTATTAGAATTATTAGCGTACTATACCTTGGCGGTCAGAATCAACATAACTAACTATCCGGTCCGAACCGCCTACTACTAGTCATATCATAAAAAAAATAGACGATTAGTTGACTACACAAAATAATAACACAGATAACTGCTAACGCCACCTACTCCAAAAAATAACGCATAAGTAAAAGCCACTAACCCAAAACTTAGGAAATTACAATGGGGCTTCTAGTGTCAAATCACAAGTGTGGAACTTGGGTCTAGCCCAGGCTCAGCCCAGGCCTGAACATTGGCCCAAACGCAATAAAGACGGCCTAACCCATATAGGAGGAAAAACATAGTTAATATCTCTATAAATACACGTGGACCCCAACAATCAAAGGTACGCTCTCATTGATTCACTAATATCTGATTTGACCTTTGAGAGCCTTTACTGACTAGATCGTGAGAGTCTTTTCTACAAGTAACCCTCTAAGGGTCCAATCTGTCAACATTAGAAGAAGACGCATCCAAACCGAGAGTAACCAGTCTGAGAAGTCAGTGATTGAGGTAAGATATGATTTGTGTTCCCTGATATTTTGTTATTGTTTCCACAGGAACAATTACTAGAATTTATTAATATTATTAAATATATTAATATTTGTTGTATTTTAATTTGCTTTGTTGTTGATTTATCTTTACATCTAAATAATTAGTCGGATTCAAATAAGTATTTACTAAAATCAGTAAAATAATAAAACAAACAAGTAATTCTTTTTACTATGAACTAGCATACACACATGCGCTATCGCGCCTGTGTATACGCATTTTATAGAATTGATGATAATAGTGTAATGTTATTAAGTTAATATATAAAATAAATTTATATTTATTAAAATTGAAGTGAAATGTTGAAAATAAAGTGAAATGAATAGAGAAATTAATTGTTGATGAATAAAAAAAAAGAAAAAAAGATTTTTTTTTTATAGAAAATAGATTAAAATAACCATTAATTTTAAAAAATTTAATATATAATTATATTATAAAGGGTAGAATTGGTATTATGAAATATGGACACAAAAGAGACAATTCTCTTTATATATTGTTATAGATTAAAAATGAAGTGAAATGTTAAAATTAAAGTGAAATGAATAATTGATGAATAAAAAAAAGCAAAAAAAAAAACAGTTTTATAGAAAATAGGTAAAAATAACGGTTAATTTTAAAAAATTTAATAAATAATTATATTATAAATGATATAATTGATATTATGAAATGTGGACACAAAAGAGGGAATCCTCTTTATATATCTTTATATATTATTATAGATTAAAAATGAAGTGAAATATTAAAAATAAAGTAAAATGAATAGAGAAATTAATTGTTGATGAATAAAAAAAAGAAAAAAAGGAAAACAATTTTATAGAAAATAGGTAAAAATAACTATTAATTTTAAAAAAATTAATAAATAATTATATTATAAAGGGTAGAATTGGTATTATGAAATGTGGACACAAAAGAAGGAATCTCTTTATATATTGTTATAGATAATAATTTAAATTTAAAAAATAATAATTAGTATTATTATAATAATAATAATCACTATTATTATTTTTCATATTTTTGTTTTAAATAATAATAATAATATTATTATATATATATATATATATATATATATATATTAATTTTATTATTATACAAATTATTAGAAGTATTAGTTGTATAATAATAATAATATTATTATTATTAACAAAATTATTATTATATTTATTATTATTATTAGTACTATTCTTATCATAAATAATATTAGTGTTATCATTATTATTTCAATTCTGACAATTCTGACAGGAGATTATATTTTAATTATTTGTATTTTTATTTGTTTTATTTTTTATTTATTTTTAAATCTATGTAATTAGTTAAATACAAAAAAGTAGTTAAAAAATTAATAAAATAATAAAATTAAAATGTAATTTTTTTATTATGAATAATCATTTAAATTTAAAAAATAATAATAATTAGTATTAGTATTGATATTAATACAATAATAATTATTATTATTATTACCATTTATATTTATATTTTAAATAATAATAATATATTAATATCAATCTCAATGTTATTATTATTAGAATGGTAGTATTTGGATACACATTTTATTTTTATTTACTACGGATTTATATTTTAATTACATTCATTTTTATTTTCTAAATTGTTAATTTATCTTTACATCTGAGTAATTAGTTAAATTCAAAGAAATAGTTACTAAAATTAGTAAAATAATAAAACTGAATTTTTTATTATTATGAATAATTATTTAAATTTAAAAAATAATAATTAAAAGGATAAAATTGTAAAAATAAAATAGGACACCATGTATTATATATGTAGTTGTGGTATTAATATTAATATTTTTTTTATCACTACAAGATATTA
Source organism: Vigna unguiculata (assembly GCF_037176805.1). Taxonomy (NCBI): domain Eukaryota; kingdom Viridiplantae; phylum Streptophyta; class Magnoliopsida; order Fabales; family Fabaceae; genus Vigna; species Vigna unguiculata. The sequence goes on from NC_140792.1 coordinate 10,908,730, forward strand.
TTATTATAATTAGATACACATTTTTTTTATTTACTACATGTTCCAATTACTTGAACTTTTTATTTGTTTTGTTGTTGATTTATCATTACATCTTAGTAATTAATTTAAAAAAGTAATTACTGAAATTAGTAAAATAAAAAAAACTGAAAAATAATTTTTTTATCACGAATAATTATTTAAATTTAAAAAATAATAATTAGGAGGATGAAATTGTAAAAACAAAAGAAGACACAAAAAATGTGTATATATTTTTCATATATGTAGTTGTATTATTATTATTATTATTATTATTATTATTATAGTTAGATACACATTTTACTTTTATTTATTTCGAGATCATATTTCAATTATTTAGATTTTTTATTTGTTTTGTTGTTTATGTATGTCTGGTATAAACTAATGTGGTTACCAATAATATTAGTATTAATATTAACATTAATATTTTTAACATAAATTCATTATTATTATTATTATCATTAGTTTGTTATTATTGTTATTATTATTATTGATAGTGTTGTTATTATTATAAGTGTTGTTTTAATTATAAAAAATATTATTGTACTAAATAAATTTTAATCTTTTAAAAAGTTTATAATTTTTATTAATATTGTTATTAGTAATTTAGTGGATAAATATATATTTTTTTAAATTTTTTTTAAACAAATATAATATTAATTATATTATTTTTCTAAAAAACAAAAAAAAAAAAAACACGGGGTAGACTAGTTTATAATAAAACATAAACATCCTCCATCTTTTATGGATTGAGAGCACGGATGATAATTGGATAGGTGGTGATTTGTCTATCAAATATGTAAGCTTTTGAAAAGTTATATAATTAAAAAATATATATTAAAGTGGTTTATTATTGATTATTTAATAGATTTTACTTTATTTATAAAATTTTCTTAAGATTAAGATTTGATAAATAATTATTACCAAGATATTAAAAAAGTTTCGGAAGAGATAAAGTAATTATAAGATATTAAGACTTAAAAATATTATAATAACTAGTAAAATAAATAAATGAATTTATAGCTGATTTGATTATAACATTATTTACTGAGCTAGAAATCCCAGTTTGATTCCTAATGAGAGTCTCATTGTGACTTTAATAACCGAAAACGTAATTTTAAGAGGTTTTTATGAAAATAGAAAATTTAGTGAGTATTTGAGTGCATGGTTAAAAAGGCAGGCTTTATGAATAATAATAATAATAATAATAATAATAATAATAATAATAATAATAATAATAATAATAATAATAATAATAATAATAATAATAATAATAATAATATATATATATATATATATATATATATATATATATAATATGGAAATGATCTCTGTCTGTGGATTGTTCCACCGGTATTATAAGAAAAATTAATATTTTTTATGGTCAAAATTCATTAGTAATATTTAAAATTTATTAGTAAATCAAAATTATCGACAGATAAAAATTTGTCGATAAAACCCTCATTGATAAATTTTATTGACAAAAATTTAGTTTTGTTAGTAATTACTAACGAAGAAATTTGTTGGTAAAATCCTCATTGCTAAATTTCATTGACAAAATTCCTATTCCATCGGTAATTACCGAGGAAGAAATTTGTCAATAAAATTTGTGGGTAATTAACTATGTTTTTGCAGATTGTTCCACCAACACTACAAGAAAAATTGATATTTTCAACAACCAACATTCATTAGTAATGCTTTAAACGTGTTAGTAAATTGAAATTACCAACATCCAAAAGTCTGTAGATAAATCAAAATTATCGACGTCCAAAAATCCTCATCGTTAAAATATAGCCGTAATATTTAAAATTTGTTGGTAACTCGAAATTAACGACAACTAAAAATCCTCATTGGTAAGCTTTACTGACCAAATTTTTGTTATGTTAGTAATTACCGATGAAGAAATTTGTTGATAAAATCCTCATTACTAAATTTTATCAACAAAATTTCTGTTTCATCAATAATTACCGATGAAGAAACTCATCAATAAAATCCGTTAGTATTTGTCTGTAACATTCATCAGTAGACATCGTGATTTGTTTCATCTTCTTCCTCCTCCCTCCTTCTTCTTTTTCCTTTTATTCTTCCATTTTCACCAATTACATCATACATCACCTTTCTTCCCCTTGACAACTTCCTCTCATAACCTTCTTCACCTGCATTCACGCATAGATCACCACCCTTCAATTTCGTAATCTCCAAACCTTTAACCTCCACACAAAGCGAAGAGGATCAAAAGAGGAGACATTTTGTTGACACTAGCAAAGGCTACGTAAGTCACTGATGGCCATTCAATTTTGACTCCATCAGACCATGCACCCATCCATTAACTAAAATAATACAAAACCAAAACTAAAATTGTTATAGAGGGAAGAAGTAGTGTTGCCGATGGCGTCCTTGACGACAACGACCAGGTGTGGCGATAGTATTGGTCCCACTTAAAGAAGAAAATGAGGGAAATAGAAGTGAACCTGAGATGAATAAGAGGATAACATTACTAGTAATGCTAACGACATCTTTAATGACGACCTTGCAGACGAGGATGCACAACATTGAGTTGTAGTTATGGTGTTGAGGTCTCACACGTGTGAATAGGAGCAAAAGAGGAGACATTTCGTTGACATTGACGATGGCATGTTGCCGATGGCACTGCCACAGTTGGAGGAGGTGTAGTTGTGTTTGCGTGTGGAAGAGCAAGAAATCCTTAGGATTTTTTTTTTTTTATTTTGAAGAAGAGAAAATCGAAGTATGGTTCATAATAAATATAGATTTGGGCGAGAAATTTGTCACTCTTTTTACTGAAGAATTTATTGACGAACAAATTCGTCGGTAATAAGCATTTTAAATTACCTAGGAATTTTATCGACAAATTTTAAGGTTTGTAATTGTCAATAGATTTCACCGATAGAAGAATTCGTCAGTAAATGAAATTTGTATTATTGAAAAATTTTATCAACGAAAATAAATTCATCCGTAAAATTCGTTGATAATTTAAATTGTAGAATCCATCAGTAAAATCAATAATTCAAATTTACCAACGAATTTATTTGTAAAATTTTGTCGAGGCTGGAGGGGTTATAGGACTCTATGTGAGTCTAAGTTTATTTCATTAGACAATGTGGCTGTAGAACCGATTGTAGAACTCTTGTGTGAGTTTGAGTTTTTCCATTAGTCAAGGAGGTTGTAGGACTTTATGTGAGTATGGGTATTTTTTCATTAGTTGGCTTGGTTATAGGACTTTGTGCAAGTTTGACTTTGTTCCAACATAGACAAGGATGGTGCTCGGAAGAGCGATATGTGTTCCATTAAGCTAGGGAGGTTACTTAGAAGAGTGATATGTTTTCAATTAGTTATTATTTTTCAGATGTTTTAGGATTTTAAACACTTTGTGATTTTCTTTACAAAGTTGAGAATTTTACTTTATTATGTTAACTTACCCTTATGTTTTGTGGTTATGATTTTCACCTGAGATTATCATTATCTTTTTACGTGGGAGTAGAGGATAATTTAGGTGGTGATGCACAACAATGAAGATTGGGACCTTAGGAACATTCAAGAGATGTTAGACAGTCTTAGAGTTTTTGTTTCACATTTATTTTAGGTATAATTATTAATTTGGTTCCCTAATATTTTAGGTGGTTCAATTTGGTGTCCCAATTTTTTTTATTCAATTTGGTTCTGTTATTGTTTAAAGCGATTCAATTTAGTCCCTTCCCTTATATTCTAGTAAACATTGTTTAGATAGTGGTGACTAGTCATTATGGAACAAAAACATGGCAGAAATGTTAAATGAGGAGTGTAATATGAGTGGAGAAAACATAATTTGTGAACAATGTCCTTTTAATGGAGAAAATATAATTTGCCCTAATTTGTTGGAGATGTTGGAGGTTGTTCTTCTACCTTTGGTTGCTGCTTGTACATGGTGAGTTATGTCAAGGGGTCATTCTTCTTCTTCTTGCTCATGTAATTTGTATGACCTACAAAATTTAATTAATTAATAAATGCGGGTAGTGGGGCCTTTATGACATTAAATGTTGATGGTTGTGACGTGGAAAAGTACTAGCTCAAATGATTGAGAGTACTTGATTCTGTGAGAGGACTTGGGTTCAAGTCCTATGTATGCTATTTATGTGTTATGTAATAATATGCTTGATCATGATGAATGATAATATAATCCTAGAATTATAGGAATTATCACGAAACATGAATTGGTTGAATGGTTGTGCATTGATTTGGCATTGGTATGATTATGGGTTTGAAACTTGGTAGATCAAAATTAAACTTTCTTTTTGCCAAAATTCTCTTTGGCATGAATAGGAAAGGCTAAAAACCCAAGCCATCTTAGATGGGCAGCTAGGATGGCTGCAAAACCATTGAATTATGGTCATTGAATAACCATTAAGCACCATTGCTAACTAATTTTCATTTTGATGAGTAAAGGGGTAATTATTGTGTAGTAATTATGGGAGAGAAAGGAATTGGAGTATAGGGAAACACTGCATTTCGTGAGAGCTATGGGTAGAAGGTGTCCAGAGTGTTCAAGCTAAATTGCAGAAGGGTTGAAGAGCTATTGATTGGAGGGGCAAAGGGAGGCCATTAGAGATCACAAAAGAACTCTAGCATTGTCTCTTAAGCAAGGATATCCAAGTTAGGGGAGATGAGCCTTGTTAATTTTATGTTTAAGATTAAATGCATGATGTACAACATAATATTGTATGATTATTCTCTATCTTCGCTTGAAATTTGTGTTTCTGGAATTTTCAAGAAACCTCTTAGCGGGTGATACCGCCAGGCAACTCATGCTAGTTTCTATGCAAATTTTTGGGTTCCTTAGAGGAACCGCCTGGCAACATGAACTGGCTGCCAAGCAACACATGTTGTTCAACCCAGTTTTCTGGGTTTCTGGATGATCTGCTTGACGGTAGGGGTGTCAAAACGGGCCAGCCCGGCCCGTTTTGGCCCGGCCCGTTTTTGGCCCGTTTTAAATGGGCCGGGCCGGGCTGGCCCGACAAGGCAAAATGGGTTGTTTTTTTGGGCCCGGCCCGTGGGGTGGCGGGCCGGCGGGCCGGCGGGCTGGCCCGCCATCCTTTTCCTGATATGTTCATTTTGTGGCCCAAAATCAGATTTTAAATCTTTTCATTTCAAATTTAGTTGACTACATTAATTTGTATATAAATGTAATAGTACTACATATGCATTAATACAATAATAACCTGCGCAGTGACTATAATAATAGTCAGGGTGGTCTGTTATGTAACACAACCAAAGATACAAGTTACAACAGTGAAAAGTCAACACAAAAGGAAACATTTGAAATTGTGAATTGTCAAGTGAGAGTGTGTGTGTGTGCAGAACCCAATGCCTTTACCGTTTTATCTTTGCATTTCAAACACCAACATGAAAATAAAAATTAAAAATACCCAAAGAAAATAAAATATTAATTTACTTCTTCCGTCTGTTTTTGTCTTATGGCCCGCGGGCTGGCCCGTTTTGGCCCGTGGGCTGGCCCGACGGGCCAGCGGGCTTGACGGGCCGGGCTGTCATGGGCTGGCGGGCTGAAATTCGTGGCCCGGCCCATACTTTTTCAGTCGGGCTGGCGGGCCGACCCATCGGGCCGGGCCCATTTTGCCATCCCTACTTGACGGTGATGAACACCCGCCAGGCGACGCGAGCAATGTGGCTTGATTTTGATGTTTTGGGGTTTCTAGGCTATTTTTGATCAAGAGAGAAAGTGGTTTAGATCATGGATGGAGTGAGAGAATGAACAAATTATGAATTTCAGTGTAATGCAAAGGAATTGAGTGGAATTGATCAACGATGAATATTAGGGTTTAAGAATTGGGGTTTTAGATTTTGATCATATTAAGGGAAGGATGTTAATTGAGTTTTGTGTGTGGGAAGTGTATGAACAAAATATGAACTTAATCATGTGAGTGCAGACTATTAAGTCGAAAACTTAGAGAAATTGGAAATTTGGATTTGGTAAGGTTCGTAGCGACACTCCCGTTACCGCCAGGCAACTGATTAGAGCAGTGGGCATTGTGTGTTGGCGTATAGTGGAGGTTGGGAAAGTAATCTGGATCATGTGGAGTATAGTTTTAGGAGTTGGGGATGTTATGGGGATCTACCTACGTTGAAAATGTGGTGTAAATATTATTAAGGTATAATTGTGATGTTATTGGAGTAGGGTGAAGATTGAGGTAATATCTGGGGTAAAGGATAGAGATAGAATATAAGTGTTATGATGTTAATAGTGGTATATGGAGAATTGGTAAGGTTGACCTTAGGAAATTCAAAGGATTGATATACTTGAGTTGGTGAACCTATATGGGTGTAGGATATTGGTAATGAGCTAGCAAGTGAGGGAATTGATACAAGTAACTTTGCTTTGGTTGTTTAAGGTTTGTCAATGTGATTGAGAATTGAATCTGTACTGTGTGCTTGAAAATCAATACTACGCGAGTACTGGTGTAGCAATTGGAAGTGGTATTGGACCGCTAGGCGATAGTTGCAATTCTAGAAGGTTGTTGTGATGCTTAGCGCTTGGGGGTGAAGAACGTCCCACTAGGCGATACCTATAGACAAAGGAAACCGAGGCGCTTGGCGCCTGGAGGCACGTATCCCCTGCTAGGCGATCTGGAAGCGTGTTTCACTTGGCAGCTCAAGAGCAGCGCCAGGCGATATTGCAGAGCCAAAAACTGTGTTTTGATTGCTGTTGATGTGCGTGGTCTACAAAGCTTTGGTAATACCTCGAAGGTTGACTTGCTGGTATTCCTTGAGTTGTAGCTCATAACGTATCCCTTGAATTGTGGCTCGGGATAAGGGTTAAACACGTGACATTCCTTGAGTTGTGGCTCGGAATGATATCTTTTGAGTTGTGGCTCGGGATGGCAGATGAACACGAGGAACTCTTGAGTTGTGGCTCAGGTTGGCTAGTGTTGCCAGTGTGAGTGTGTGAGTTGTGGCTCGTATGAATGAGTCCTGATAGATTGCCCTCCTCAGTATGTGACTGATGAGTTTGGTAGTCTTTGGACATTATGAACTATGTTCGTATTGGGAACTCCACCTAGTGTTATGGAGTATGGTCCATAGCTAGTTTCCCGCACGTGTTCTACAAGTTGTGGCTTGTAGGTGTGGCGGCAATACATCTTAAGGTATTCATCTAAAGGCGTAGAACATGGATAACATGGTGGTGACCATGTGGTTTGGAATCAAAGGATGGAGTTCCTTTGATGTTTGTTTGTTTATATATATCTGATTTGTATATGTTTTATATACTATTAGCTCACCCTATTTGCTTATGTTTGGTGATGAGTGTGTGCGGTACACGAAAGCAGATGATGTTGGAGGTGGATCTGGTGAGGCGTAGAGTCAGAACGAGGGCTATATCTGGGAAATTTTCTACAAAGTTATTCTTTTTATGAAATTTACATACTTGTAATCTTTGGATTATTGAACATGACTTTTATAATTGAGTTTATAAATTAAGGTTTTGAGATACTTTATAATGTAATAAAGTTTAAAATTTTCCCGCGTTTTTGGGAAATGAAATTATAATAAATGATGTTTAATGATTTATTTCTATTTTATTTTTTTTAAATTCGTAATATTCGGACGGGATGTTACATAATTCATGAGAGATGTGAACTAAGAGCTTTTCCTTTAATAGTGATGGCTCTAGATAGTTAGGTGAAGTACCCACTTGCCGTTGTGGGGAGCTTGTTATGCTGAGAATGGCTAGAATCATTAAGAATGGTGGAAGACAATTTTGGGGATGTCCTAACTATAAGGTTAGACCTGTGGAGTTTTGTAAATATTTGCTAGAATCGTTGTGCTGAACGGTGGAGATGCTCGCAAACAATCCAATAGTCGATTTGTTCAGTGAAAATCGATTAAATACGCTTAGCGGGAAGACTTAAAACAACCAAGCTCCGTTTATGTGATCCAAATTTAGAAAAGATTTTTCTTTTTAAAGGATAGGATTTGATAACCCTTCATTATTCATATGAATGAGGGGGTTGTAATTCGAAAGATAGAGAAAATTTTCTTCTTGAAAGATTGATGGTGATGCATGGACATGATACATGATGATGATGCTAATACATGTTTTGAATTTTTGTTTTGAACATTGATGATAATATGTGCACATGTTATGATATATGCATGAGTATGGTCACACATGTTATGATATTTTTGTTTTATATTTTGAACGATGATACAATTATATGTGCATGATGTATGATTATGCTAGCACACGTGATTTTTTTTTTTTTTTAAAATGTGAATGATATATGCATGATGTATGGTTATGCTGACATATGTTATCATCTTTTTCCTTTCAAATGATAGTATAAATGTGAATAATGCATGATTATGCTAATACATGTTATGATTTTTTTTCTTTAACATTGATGTGAATAATATATAAATGATGCATGGTATTTTTAACATTGTAGTACTCAATTTTGTCAGAAAAAATAAAATGTTATTTTCTAAAAAAGTTTCAAAATTACCTATTTGATTAACTCTAAAAGTGGGCAAGCAAAAAAGCAAAAGAGGATGAAATAAAATACAAAACCCAAGATAAAGGTATTATTAAAAAAAATTTAAAAAAATAAAAAAAATTAATTAATTGATCAATCCATTAGTTTTGCAATTTACATCCCCCTCCACTTACACCTTTCAGCATGGTCCATCCAACCAAGAAGTCCAACAAGATTTAATACATGCGCCTCCATCATTTTCTTTTCATACTCCTTCTCTAAGGGTTCAAGCCCTAACGCGTTTTAATTGTGCACCTCCCAGAGTTTCTTTTTCACCCTCTTTAGCTAATTAACACACGTTTTTAATATGTACACCCCATGGGTTTTCGTTATTCGCCTCCTTTTGGCCCAATAACTCAAATTTTTAATATGTACAAATCCCATTTTCTTTTTATACCCCTTTTGGCCGAATAACTCATGTTTTTAATATGTACAACCGTACTTTTTTTTCATCATCTTCGGCCCAATAACAGACTTTTTAAATATGTTGACCAATTGATTTTCCTTTTTGCAGTCCCTTTTGACCCAACAACTCCTGCTTTCATTATCTACATCCCTAGATTTTTTTTTTTTCATTCAACTTTACCATGGTAGACATGTACCTAACACGTTTTATACTTTCACACCATCCATTTTTATTTTCATCCCTCAACCCAATGTTTTTTTTATCCACACCTTTTTGTTTTATACACCGTGTTTGTTTTGGTTGTCTAATAGCCCATTTTTTCTTTACCCACACACCCTTGCTCTTTGAACCCCTCTCAAATCCTCTCCCACCACAGTTTGGTGGGCTTATAACAGTGACATTTTCAAAGTATCTCCAAATTGCAAAAATGGTTATATGGCAGGAAAAGGGAGGCAATGTCTGCGGACAGAAAAACAGAGAGTGAAAGTTTTGGGAACAGAAAAAAAAAAAAAAAGAAAAAAGAAAAATCAGAGAGCTGAGTGACGGTGAGAGGACCAAATGTTTTATCATCAATTTTTTATTCCATTCATTCCAAACCACAGTGATAAGCACCACTAGCATTGAAACGTGGAGGAATCCGACGTTTTTTTATTAGCAAAGTATATTTATATTTTTATATTATATATATATATATATTTTTATATTTATATGTTTATATATTTATATATTTAGTGTTGAATGAAATATGCTGAGAACAGGACGAGGTGTGATTTATCCATTGTATATAAACAATTTTTTCAGGATACAATAAGAATTTCTTAAAAAATTATGAGATACTCAAAATCTAGCAAGATAAACTATTTTATAACAAATACTTAGGATTTATGATAATAGAAAGAAGAGAGCAAAAGGCATGAGAGTGAGAGAGCTCTTTGGGAGTATAGTGTGAACAATATTTATAGAGGTATGGGTCATAGACCCCTCTATCCTCGGCTTAAACTATGGAGAAACCAACAAAATGGGAACTACCAACGTGTTGCGGAGGATATCTTGCAATGTTCAACCACTAGCGAGGAAACACACAAACTGATTAATGTATCTTATTAATGTATTATGATTTATGTTTGTGATTCTGAAAGAATCGTAAATCTTAAGATTAGAGTAATTTTTTATAATAAATTATTATTATATGAAAACTACATACTGATTTACGATTTTCATATATCTAGAAGGTATTTTCGTATATCTAGAAGGTATTTTCCTTCTAATCATGCTCTAAATTATAGTTTTTATTTTTCTTTCTTTGATTTCAATGAAGTATCAAAACGTTTTAAGAACACACATTTAATAAATTTTTATTTCTTTTATATTTTTATTTATTTCTTATTTTTATCATATAAAATATTGTTTTGATTATTTTTATATAATTATTTTTATTTTTTATTTTCTAACTTAATCTGATAACTCATTCTGGTAGTGTAGTTTTACGACCACAATTTAACAAAAACTTTCATTTAGTTCTATATATAATTTTACTGTCAAAAATGTAATTTTTTATCGACATCTGAATTGAAGTTTAAAATAATTTATATATGAATTTAAATTATAATTATTTTAAATTGTTTATGTAAGATTTTATTCAATTAACATATTATAATCTTTATTAATATGGAGAAAGAGATCTGATTACAATTTAGAGAAAAACGGTAAAAAAATATTTGAAATATTTTTTAATTCTTATTTGTTTTCCTTTTACTAATGGGAATACTTATATGCATGTACGTGTGCCAACTTTTTTTTATCACAACAAAATATTTATTATTCTAATTATTATTAAACTAAAAAACTATTATTAAATTATAAATAATCTTGTATAAAGAAACAATCTTAAAAATAGATAATTTTTATAATTTTATTGGGTTGCGATGCAATGAACTCGTCGTGGTGGGTCATTGTTTCGTCAACGTCGTGCCTGCTTTGTCCTATGACATTATCGTCATGGTGTGCTGTTAGGAGAGACCTAAAATGAGGGAGTGTGGAAATGAGATGAAAGTTAGTTTTAGAGCTATGTGAGTTTGTGAGTGAGTGAGTGGTATTTGATTTTTGTTTCGAAACAAGAAAATAAAAGAAACACAACACAACACAAATAAAACACATTTTTTACTTTTAAAACGGTCTGGGACTGGCCTGTTAAGCTCCCATGCTGGCCCCGTCAGATTGGTTGAAACGAGCTAGTGGACTGGATTCTTTGACTCGATCCGCCTTTTTTTGTGGGCTCCCTAGATTCAAATGATGTAATCCAACATTCACATTGTCTAGTCAAGGGGTTTGCTTTTATTCGTAGTTGAATCACACACATAACATATATTTGTATGACGAGTGTGAATATTGCACACTGTTGCATGAGGTCTATCCAATCCTAAATTCATATTGTTAACCCCTAGTACTTGACATGTCAACTGGCATATGACAAAATTCATGATAAATAAGATTTGGTGGTAAAAAAGTGGATCACATGAGTTCAAATTTTTGCCCTCATTTAATGTTGAAATTTGGGGATTTAATAAAACTTTTGTTCTTAATAATTGATTTAATTAGGATTTGTGATTATTGGATTTATTGAGTACGTAAGGTAAAAATGGCGCAAAAATTGATTTTAGTTGCATAAAATACTATTGGATATTCTAACGGTTGTTAATGCAGCTCAAATTTATTTTGGGTCATAAAAAGTGTGAATTTGAAATATTCAAAGTTACAAAATAAGTGCAAAATCAGAAAATTCTGGAAAAGAATAATTCAGGAGCTAAATGCACCCCCAGTTTTAGTGTACACACTCCTCCTGAAATGGACCACCCAAAAACCTGTTCTGCACCCCTCCTACCACTTAAATTCCATTCAACCAGATCATGCCATGTGGCAATCATCCATTAATTGAGTTGACCAACTAGAAGAAGCCACGTGGGCATAATCCTTGCACATGCATGTGAACCAATCAGAGCCACCATAACCACCGTGCTTGCAACAAATCTAAACCAATCATAGCCACCGCAACCTCCATTGCAGCACCTGTTCGAACCTTCGCGCACCAGATCAAAGAAGAAGAACGATGCAACATCATTGCAGCACCCATTCACGCAGCCACCATGATGCAAGAGTGTTCAACCTCCACGCAGTGTTCCACCATCACACCTTCGCCGGAGAAGAAAACGCAGCCACCATTGGACCTGCAACAAGCCAACAATAATGCTCTCCATCATGTTTGAAGCGACAGCCACAAGCTTCCATTGATGCCGTAACCAAGCTTCCATGAAACCCTAATTTTGGAGAGAGAAAGTGTACTGCCACATGTCAGCCTCTGATAGGACAGTCAACAGGTCAAATCTGGTCAAATGGTCAAAACAGCAATCAACTCTGGTCACATTCTGGTCAAAACTGCAAAAACAATCAAACAAGAGGGGCAAAATTGGAAATTGGACAGAAATTAAGTTGCTAATTAATTAAATAAAGATAAAAGATTTTAGCAGCCGAACAAATAAAGTCCAAGTCCAATTGAAATCTATATAAAGAGGCCTAAGGGAACAGAAGAAAGACACTTAACAACTCTCTAGTTTTGGCAAATACCGTCATCCACCACATTTCTCTTTCTTCATTTCTTTTCATTTTCTTTCCTTCATCATATTATCATGTATTTCATCCAAGCCATGAAGGGCTAAGCTTTTAGGGTTGATTCCACTGTAATTTCTTAACTAGATTCTGAGGTTAGATGAATTAATGTATTTGTTCTTTTGATTTTTGTTGAGATTTATATTTCATCTATGTCTTTTATCTCTGAATCACGTGAAAAGTAATGGTTTACATCATAGCTAAATAGTTATATGTTTTAATCTACACACATGTTAATCACATGAGTTAAGGGTTTTTAACTTTAATTGAGAATTTACTTTGATTAAATTTAGAAACTTTCATGTAATTAAATGGGTTTTTGCTATAATTGAGAATGTACTTTGATTAGAGGTAAAAACTTTAATTAGAATTTATCAAGAATTTAGTTTGATTAATTAAATTTTTGCTTGATTTTAGAGATAAAAGAATATAAATGATTAGGCATAGTTTTAATTGAGAATGTACTTTGATTGAATCTACTATGACTAATCTACAAAGTTCTTACTTTTAATTGAGAATTTACTTTGGTTAATAGTAAGAACGCCAACAAATTAATTAAGAATTTACTTTAATTAATTTGAAATCAACAACAATAATTAATTTAACAATAATCTCTAGATAATCGATGAAGAATCCTATTTTGAAAAAGTAGTGGAATTGACCTATTTACTATTACTGTGTCTACAATCTTTTATTTGTGTGACATTCATTCTTTGCATATCAAAACCCCATATTTTTATAGTTACTAGCTTTAATTGCATTTTTATAAGAATCAAATATTTTAAATCAATTCCGTATTCATTGAGAGACGACTCAGGGTTATCTTAACCCTATCTAGTTTGTTGACTACTAACTTAGCAATATTGAAGTTGCTATAGTTAAGTAGTGGTAATTTGATTACTTAACGACAGCGTTCTCAAATTTGGTGCCGTTGCCGGGGAATACAGTTAGTATTTTCTTTATTTTGATTCTTATTCATTTATTTAACTTTTTATTTTATTATTTATTTTTTTAACGCATTTACGTTTAATAGAGTTTGAGTTTTTTTTTTGTATTCTTTAGTTATTTTTGATATTTCTAGAAATTTTATGTTTTTGTTTTGATTAAAAATTTCTCTTTAGAAATATTTTGAGATTAGTTAGGAAAACTCTGGCTAGGAAAGACTTAGTATTTAAGTTGTTCATTGTGACGCACCTCTCTTTCTTGGGAGTGAACCCAACAACATCTTAAATTCTTTCTTTCTTGAAATCTTTTTACAAAATACTAACAAGAAAAAAAATTAAAAAAACGAAAGGAACGTCTTCAGACTGCATAGTGCATGACCCGAGCCAACTTGGGTAAAATCTATCAATTTGGTCCGAAACTTGAACGGAACTTGCGCAAAGCACATAAAAGACTTGAATTCGAGTGTTCTACTGAGAGAAAACATTCTACATCTAAAGCTACTACAGAAACAATACCTTCATCCCCTCCATCCACAAATATATCTTTTGATCTTTCATCAGATCCAAATCCAAACATAATGGAGGAGAGAACCATCAAACAGTTGGCCACATCCAACAATCCCATCATCAACAACAACATCCAATACCCAAAAGGCCAATGTGAGCTCAAGACTGATCTACTAAAGGCATTGCCACAATTTCATGGGTTATCAGGAGAGAATCCACACAAACACTTGAGTCAATTCCATATGATTTGTGAAAACTTTAGATCTCCTACGACCGCGTTAGAAACTCTCAAAACGAGGGATTTTCCTTTTACTCTTCAAGGAGCGGCACAAGATTGCTGGTACTACCTTTCATTAAGGATGACTAATTAGGCAACTATGGAAAGAATATTTCTTGAGAAATATTTCCCTACATCTTGAGTGGCCACCGTTTGTAGAGAAATTTATGAAATTAAGTAGCGAGAAGGAGAAAACCTTAGTGAATATTGGGAAATATTCAACAAACTTTGTGCATCTTGTCCTCAGCATCAAATGCAAGAGCATTCCTTCATTCAATACTTTTATGAAGGAATGATTTTGTTAGATAGACAATGGGAAGATGCTGCAAGCGGAGGATCTTTTCTAGATCAATTGCCACAAGCTGCTAGAGTTGATTGAACGAAAGGCAACTGATAGCCAACAATATGAAACAAGAGCAAATTGAGTGACATCGTTAAGGGGAGTTCACGAAGTTGAGACTTATGCAGCAAATGAAAAAAAGAGGGATGAAAGAATAGTTGGGTTAGAAAAGAAGCTTGATGAGATTGCAAGCTTGTTCAAAACTTCAACTCCAAAAATAGCAAAGGTGTGTGGAATTTGTACTTCAACAAGCCATTATACTGATGAATGCCATAGCTTAACAGGAACTATTGTGGAGGAACCATCTCAAGCTTTTACTACCAACATGGTTGGAGGAAATAGAACATCTCAGAATAATTATGACTTGTCCTCCAATAGGTATGATCCAAGTTGAAAAAATAATCCAAATATTAAATGGGGTAATCAACAACACAAGCAACCTTATGTTTCTCCTCAGATGAGACAACAACCTCAACCAAATGTTGCATCACTGGTAGAAAAATTTATGAATGTTATGGTTGAGTAGAATGGTGAAGTAAAAATGATGATTACTGACTTGACTCAAAGGGTGGAGAAGTTAGAATATAAAGTTAATCAAGGATCAAGTCAACTACCTGCACAAACTATGGTCAACCCGCGTAATATAAGTGCTATTACTTTAAGATCGGGTAAGCATGTATGAGGGCTTGAGGAAGCCCAAGAGAATGAAGATAAGGAAAACGAATTTGCACCCATTGATAAAAGTGGAGGATCAGGCGAACCAATACCATGTACATTTGAGACACATATACCCACTAATGACTCCAGGTTAGTATCCTCTAATTCTTCTTCTTCTTCTTCTTCTAATTCTTCCCAATCTTATCCTCCCATTCCTCCCTATCCAAATCGTTTGAAACCAAAAACTAAGAAGTTGGAGGAGTTGGACAAGGAAATCTTGAATACTTTCAAGAAGATAAAGATAAACATCCCTTTGTTGGATGTTGTGAGGCAAATTCCGAAATACGCCAAGTTTCTTAAAGAACTTTGCACAAATAGAAGGTGTGTTAGGGATAATGAGGTTGTGAACTTGGGAAGAAATGTATCAAGCTTGATCAAGAGACCTATCGAAATACCACAAAAATGCAAGGATCCAAGTATGTTTTCTATCCCTTGTGTAATAGGAAGTACTAAGTTTGACAGTGCCATGTTAGATTTAGGGGCTTCTATAAATGTGATACCTTTGTCAGTGTTTACTTTTCTTCATCTTGGACCTCTTAAGACTACAGGTGTGGTCATTCAACTAGCCAACCGTAGCACAGTTAACCGTGCATGTGTGTTAGAAGATGTGTTTGTCCGAGCGGACAAGTTAATTTTTCTTGCAGATTTCTATATCTTGGACATGAAGGATGATGAATGAATGAGTTCAACTACAATTATCATGGAAAGATCGTTCATGATGACAACACATACCAAGATAGATGTACATGCATGATCATTGACTATGGAGATAGGAGACGAGAAGGTGCAGTTCAATGTGTTGGAAGCCATGAAGCACCCGACTGAAGACCATTCTTTGTTTTGTATTGATTTACTAAGTGATGTAATGAACAATTTTGCTGTTGGTTTTTTGGACGCTTTTTCTGGTTTTTCTTCTTCTTTGGATTTTTCTTTTTCGAATATGTCGTACACAATTTTAGACGACAAAGGAAACTTTAAAACATGTGATATTGAGGACGCGGTTTCACTAGTTGATACCTATGTGGCATCCGAGTGTGATGCTGAGGTGGCTGAAATTACCTTAGGAAATAAAATGTTGTCATTTGTGGAATAACCACCCACTTTGGAGTTGAAACCCTAACCATCTCATTTGAAATATGCTTATCTTGAGAGGGATGGGAAACTCCCTGTTACCATTCATAGACCAAATGTTAGACATATTGGCAAGTAAGTCTCATTACTATTTTCTTGATGGATTCTCTAGGTATTTTCAAATCTGTATAGCCCCAGAGGATCAACATAAGACCACCTTTACTTGTCCATTTGGTACATATGCTTATAGGAAGATGTCATTTGGCCTTTGCAATGCTCTTGGGACATTTCAGTGATGTATGATGAGTATTTTTACAGATTTGTTGGAGCATTGTATTGAGGTTTTTATGGATGATTTTAGTATATATGGTTCATCTTTTGATCATTGCTTGTCTAGTCTTGCAAAAGTCTTGGAAAGATGTGAGGAAACTAACCTTGTTTTAAATTTTGAAAAATGTCATTTTATGGTGGAATAAGGTATAGTTTTAGGACACATTATTTCCAAGAATGGGATATCTGTAGATCCTGTTAAAATTGATATTATTTCACAGTTAGGTTTATCAAGGATATCTGTGAAAGAGGTTTGACCTTTTCTTGGAGATGTAGGATTTTACAAGAGGTTTATTAAGGACTTCAGCAAGATAACCAACCCTCTCTCCAACTTGCTGCAAAAGGATGTACTATTTGACTTTGGAGAGAGGTGCAAATATGCTTTTGATACATTGAAAAAGGCGCTTACCACCACTCCTATCATCCAACCACCTGATTGGACATTACCATTCGAGTTGATGTGTGATGCATCAAACTTTGCAATAGGAGTGGTGCTTGCACAAAGAGATGGGAAGCTACCACATCTGATATATTATGCTTCCAGAACATTGGACACATCGCAGGCTAACTACACCACAATTGAGAAGGATTATTAGCTGTTGTGTTTGCCTTGGACAAATTCAGACCGTATATACTTGGTTCCAAGGTAATTGTTTACACTAATCATGCAACATTAAAATTCCTTCTGAAGAAAGCAGATTCGAAGCTAAGGTTGATTAGATGGATGCTACTGCTCCAAGAGTTTGACATTGAGATTCAAGACAGAAGTGGGGAACATAACTTAGTAGTTGACCATCTTAGTAGGATTGAAAATGGAGAAGATACCATTCCTATTCAAGATAACTTTCCTGATGAAGTCCTCCTAGCATTGACTGCTGTGAAAGGTATGTTTCTTGAACCTTGGTTTGCTGATATTGTTAACTATTTGGTTGCTTCTGCTATTCCTCCTTCATTCTCCAAGTATGAAAGAACCAAGTTAAAAAGTGAGCCAAAGTACTATATATAGGAAGACCAAATCTTATGGCACATTGGTAGTGACCAAGTCATAAGGAGATGTGTTCCAAATATCGAGATACCTTTTGTGCTTGAGTTCTGTCATTCGTCTCTTTTGGTGGACATTATGGTACACAAAGAACATGTAGGAAAGTGTTGGATTGTGGATTATATTGGCCTACTATCTTTAAAGATGCACAAAGGGTATATGAAAATTGTGAACAGTGTAAAAGGGTAGCAAGATCCATTACAAGAAGGGATGAAATGTCTTAACAACCCATGCTATATTGTGAGGTATTTGATATTTGAGGTATTGATTTTATGGGACCTTTTCCTCATTCTTTTGGATTTTCTTATATTTTGCTTGTTGTAGATTATGTCTCCAAATGGGTGGAAGCCATAGCTACAAGGACTAATGATTCTTGAGTTGTCATGAGTTTTGTCAAGTCTAACATTTTCTGTAGGTTTGGGATACCAAGAGCCATCATCAGTGACCAAGGGACTCATTTATGTAATAAGCTGCTTGAGAACATGTTGAAGAAGTATAGGGTGACATATCGAATTGCTACACCATATCAGCCCCAAACTAATGGGCAAGCAGAGATCTCTAACAGGGAGATTAAAAAGATACTAGAGAAAGTAGTGAAGCCTAGTCGAAAGGATTGGGTCACAAGATTGGATGATGCACTTTGGGCACATAGGACAACCTACAAAGCACCTTTGGGTATGTCACCTTTTCAGGTGGTTTTTGGAAAGGCTTGTCATCTATTTGTGGAGATTGAACATCAGGCCTATTGGGTAGTGAAAGCCTGCAACATGGACTTGGAAGAAGTAGGGAAAGAGCGGAAACTTCAGTTGCAAGAACTAGAGGAGATTAAGCTTGTAACCTATGAAAACTCAAAGTTCTACAAGGAAAAGACCAAACAATTCCTTGACCAAAAGCTTGCTTTAAGGAAGGACTTCAAGGTAGGCCAAAAGGTTTTACTATACAAATCCATGATAGGTCCTATGAGTGGTAAGTTATGCTCCAAATGGGAAGGTCCATTCGTTGTTATAGAAGTATTTCCTTATGGAGTGGTGGAGATCAAGAAAGAATCCTCATAAAGAACTTTCAAAGTTAATGGACATCGTCTTCGAATATTTAATGAAAATCAAGATATGTTGAACAAGACAACGGATGTGATGAACTTGACTTCTCCCGCATACCTTTCACCTTGAGGAGGTAAGTACTCTTCATACTTTTTCTTTGCATTATATATTGAATACATTGAGGACAATGCATGGATAAAGTGTTGGGGTGTGGGGAGAAAATTTATTTTCTCCCTTTTCTGATTTTGTTTTCTGTTTGTTTTCTTTAAAAAAAAAAAATTCTTGCTTTCAATAAAACATGTTGACATTGGATTTTGGGATTTCATTCACTAATTGGAATGATCATAATTCTGGGAAAATAAGAGTTATGTGCTATGAGTGGATTGTTTTTGTGATTTACTAATTGAGTTGATTTGAGAGTTTCTGGAATAAATCTTTTGTGAAAGAGTTTTGACCTTGTGAGTTTTGAGCTTTACTGTAAAGGATGGACTACCATGTGTGACTTGCTCATGTTTTGTTTATACTCAAATGTTTAGCTTGATTCTTTTGTTTTGTATCTTAGGTGAATATGCATGATTTGATATGAGTGAGGCATTTCTTTTTTTAGCTATTTGGCCAAATAAGCTAACCATGACATTGATCTATTGGTAGACTCTTTGATCTTTAAACCTGTTTTTCTTGTTTCGAGCATATTGCTAAACCTTAAAAAGAAAAAAGACCATGTTTTTCCTTACCTTAGGAAGAAAGAAGGAGCTAGTGGATTATGTTATGATTGGTTGAGAAATAAAGTGTGGGGGTGAGTATTTCACCCACAAAATTATAAAAATGGCAAAAGGAAAAATGTTGATGACATAGTGTTGAAATGAGAAATGATTGCTATTTGAAAAAGAGCAACAAAGGATAAAAGAGAAAAAAAAACAAAAGGGATTTGTTTTTGAAACTATGCTCCATTATTCTTTCTACCTTACTATTTCAAAAACACAAAAATCCTAAAAAATTTTCCTACCTTTGCCTTGGCCCCATTATAACCTGTGAAAAGTCCTCATGATCTTTGAATGCATATTTTTTGAAAGCTGTAAATATTAGAGTCTTGTTAAGCATTGAGAGTGTTTACTTGCATGGATATTTTGAGTGGAAACACAAGCCCAGACACTTGAGCAAATTTTGGTGAGAAAATATACATTTAACTTGAGTGTTTCTCTTTCATATTTGATTATCTTGTAAACTCAAAAGATTAATTCATATGTGGAAAAAAAGAATCTTTCCGTTTGTATGTGCATGACAACTTGATTTCTAGAAGATTGATTTGTTTCCATTTGTATAAATTCCTTTCATCTAGTGAAGATATGTAATAAAATACCATAATAAAGTTTTGAAATTGTTCAATTTTGCCCAAGAGTACAAAAGAATAAGTGTGGGTGTGTGATGAGTTCAAATTTTTATTCTCCAAAAATTTAACAAAATAAAATAGTTTAGGTAAAATATATTATTGTGTTTCATTGTCGAAGCCTATACTCCTACATTATACAACAATTGCACAAGTAGCATATGTTTCGTTGCATTTCATTTATCCACAAAAACTTATTAAACCCAATTACAAATGCAAACAATTACTTCCCCCTTTTATTTTACCTTAAAATTCAATTTCTTACATCATAACAAAATCACTTATTGGTGTACATTATATTTGTATAAGTAAATAGCATACCGAAATCTAATAAGAAGGATATAATGTTTTAAATAGTTTCCTTTAACTTTTCAATTGACATGCTTTCCAATTTGCATGGTACTGGAAGTGCTTTTTGTTGGTTTAATTACTCTTTTGGTCCCTGTTTTCATCCAAAAATGTTAATCCTTGTCATCATCATTATCCTTGTCATCCTCATCCTCATCATCATCCTGCTCGTCTTCCACATCATCATCATCATCATCGTCATCATCATCACCATCATCATCATCATTCTCATCAATCTCTTCTTTCTTTTCTTCATGTTTATGTTCTTCCAATTCTTCAAGATCAACATCAAAGTCATGTAATTGAATTGGATTTAAGTTCAACAACAAAAACAAATGTGCATTTAATTTTAACTATAGGATGAAAAAAGTACTTTACTGAAAAGAAGTCACACTACATAATGAAATATAAATTTAATTTGGTTTATCTCATCGAGCGGTACTAGCCCATCAGTCATTCTAAGTTTGAAATCCTCAAACTTAGGGTTTGTTTCATTTAAACGTATAGATCCTTTAGGTTCTTGTGATGTTTCTCCTATTACATTTTGGCAAGTCACATAGGCAGGTCAGGGTTTTCATATTTATTGGATTCTCACTAATTACTTAGTTTTTCGTTGTTTCATTACAATCTCCTAATCTATCCTCTAATCAAGATAAAAGAGTTTGAATAATAATTTTGTGGATATGCTTATTTTAGACCAATAAATCTTGTAGGTTTTGCCAATGGTTCTCCTATTACCATTTTGTGAACCCACTTGGTTAAGGTCTTGATGTTTAGAGTGCTTTTCTTAAAAAATTGGCAACCCCTGTTAGATTTACTCAATAATCTTGTGATTTATCACTGAAATGAAAATAAATGCACTAATAGTTAGAAGAAAATTTTTTCTGGCAAGTTGTCGCATCAAATTTCTTGGTTATTCATAAAAATGCAAGGTTTAGTTCTCTTTCACTTGCTTTCTGGTTTAACTAAGAGATAGTAAAATATATCTACCAAGAACCATAAAAAAATTTAATTAACTTCAACTCTATTTTTTTTATATTACAAAAAAATGAAAAGGAAGAATCCTCAATATCAACTATTTACAAAAGAAGAAGGATTGAAAAGATAATTAAAAGAATTCTCAATTGAAGTCATTGAACTACCCCTCACAAATATTGTTTCACCAACTTCTCACCTTGATTAAACCCTGATAAAAGGTTTCATTTTATGCATATTATTTTTGATTCATGGAATAAAGGGAAAAGATTCCTAACCATTTTCCCTCTACCATAACAAAAATTAAGGAACAGTGAAGATATTTTCAATTGAATCATGAAATGAGGTTATAAATTGAGGTTGATATTAATTTTCTCTTCCAAACATGCACCAAACAGAGCTCAACTATGGTTGGAACTTAGATTGGTAACATATCAAGTTTGACGAAAAGGCAACTAAAATAAAAACATCACATACTTTATTAGATAATTCAACACTCTGATTTTTTTATATTGAAACTTATTTAATGGAAGAAAAAAATTGGTGGTAAAGGACAACACATGTGATAGTAAGTTCAAAATTTTTTAAAGGTTTTAAATCATTTGTGATTGTTATTTTCTTATGGATATTTTTTGTGCTATACATTTTTTCACTCTCCAAAGTATCAAACCTACCGACATATTTGATAGATATATATATTTTATATTCTAAACAAATATACTTAACTAATGGATTATCTTGTTGGTAAGGTGCACTTTCTCTTCCGTATACAATCTATCGGTAATTATCCGACGACATTGCATACATAAATAATGAATTAGTGTTTATCGAGAAAATTCTTTTGGTAATTCAAGGTTTTCTTATAGTTTTATAAAACTTTAATAAAGGATTTTAGAGCTTAAAAGCCAAATGATTTTGTACATGACAATGACGAGGAATAGCATATATAAGATGCACAACTCCAAAAGATGACAGGAAAATGAGGTTCAATTTCCATCTTAAAGAGGATAAAGATGAAAAGAAAACCACAAAGTTGCAGAGACTTCAGTAGTGTATAAAAAATTACGTACCTTCAATTGAGTCTTTTTCAAGTAACCATGTGAGAAACTGGAAAGGATAGAAAGAAATGTATCGCATTATTAGGTTGCTTGATTCTGAGGGAAACCAGAGAAGAGTGTACAGTAACAAAAGTAGGAGAATGAAGATCACACACAAAATCAGAACAGTAGTGGCCAACCAACTGAGATCGCTTATAACAAGGTGGACACCAGCCAAGAATGCAATTGATAGGGTTGCAAGAGTGACTCCTAAAAGGGGTCTTGCCACTTTAAGGGCAAAAAGAGCCAAAGTTACATCTCCCAATTGAGCCCAAATGAGTATAATAGTAACACTAATGCCACCATACATGGATATTGTGGTGCATAAAATATATGGTTTAAACCACACGTGAATTAGCATAAGAGCCATGCCTTGTCCTGGAGAAGAACTATTAGTTCCACCAGGCAAAGTAAAACCTCCGGCAAATGCTACTGTAGTTATAAGAGTTGAGACCAACATAAGGGTGTTGATTCTGTCTTTATAAAATTCCGCATCTTTGGATTTTGGTTTGTAAGGAGAAGAAGGGACGTAAATGGAGTGTGACCCTCTTTCACCATTTTGTATACCAGCAGATTTTAGTTGACACCATGTTAGCCGCTGCAAATATAAGTTTGTGTTACAAATTCAACAACACAACAATAGAAAAAACATAGGTAGTTTAAGTGTGTAAGGGAGTACTGATGAATCTACTTAATTTTCCAAACAATTAGACAATTAATGTGCTTGAAATTTACCACATATTTAGAAAAAAAAAGTGAGGGCAAATGAGAAATTAAAACAAAAACCTTCCCTAAAAAAATCCTCAAAGATGAATTTTGATCAACTTAGAACCCAGTTGAAGATATAGTCACATAAAAATATCTATTAACTAAAAAAACATACTTAAATCTTTAACTTTTTTATTAAACACAATACTCTACATATACTTACCTGTGCAATGGGTGGATTATTTTGTTGTTTAACTTGTTCAAAAGCATCAAGCGCTGATTGGTTGTTGTTGTTAAGCAAATTGAGATTAACTCTTGTGTCCCATGTCAAGGCTTGTACAATTTTTGGATGGCAGTGTGACGCAGCCAAATGCAAAGGAGTGTTTCCATCGTAATCCTTGCTATTTATCATATCTTTAACTCCATCATTTGCATCTTGCAAGATGTACCTTACCACATCAAATTGTCCCATTATAGCTGCAATGTGAACAATATTTCGACCTTTCTTATCAATTATTTCTATGGGATTTGGAAAGTTTTGAAGCAATTTCTTTACCACTTCAATATGTCCACATGCAGAAGCCATATGAAGAGGATAAAAGCCATTTTTATCTCTTTCCATATTGCAAGTATCACAATTTTGAAGCAAGCACTCAACACCATTTAGGTAACCCATGGAAGCTGCATAGTGAAGAGCATTTCTTCCTTTTTGATCTTTAACATGAATCCATTCTCTCTTTTTGTTTACTATTTTCTCTAGAATACCTGTCATGTGTTAGGAATACCCAATCATGAGTCGAATATTGCTAAAAAATACTAAATGTATGAATTATTTTGGAGAAAGAAAGAGATATTGGAAAAATATGTCCAATAAATAAAAATGGTTGGAAAAACAAGTTAACCAATTACAATATATCTTGTTATAAGTAGATCATATTTAATAGTTTCCTAAAGAAAATCCCTTACATTTTGAAAAAAGTTGAATATTCGAAAGAGAAAAAAAGAATAACATAACATACAAAATGTTTTTCTTTTCTTTCATATGAATTCTATACTCAAGATTTTCTTTATCATAAATAAATTTGTCAACTTGACGTAAGTACCAAATTTTGAAAATAAAAGAATTTAATCCTTTAATTTTAAAATTAAAATAATTTTCAATTAAGCTATGAAATGTTTTTATTCTGAATCAAAAGTACATGTATATAATAACAACATTTAAACAAAATGTCAAATAATAAACAATTACAAGTCAGGTTGTTTAATTGAAAACCTAATTAAAAATTATTAAATAATTCAAGATCTTCCATTTCAATTTAACATTTTTTAATATTTGATTATTCCATCTACACATAAAGAAAGTGGAGAAATAATGATTCGTATCTTCAATTGTTTTTGTTCTATTATGGATAAGAGAAAATTTAGTTATACAACAAAAAATACCTTTATTCTCCTTTAAGATTGCCACAATGGCCGGTGATCGGACTCCTTGATTTTTCGAGAACGTCCGCATGATTATACTTGGTTTGTCCATTTCCATATCCATATTTGCCATGCGCCCTTCAGCTATACATAACTTCAAGTAAATATTATAACAAAAAAAAACTTGTCATATGTAACATCTTAGATTTGATGACGCTTTGATTGCTTTGATTTTTACATATCAATGACCATATATTATTTATCCCAAGACTCAAAGACCAAACAAAATTATCTTTGTACGATTCTTACGAGACAAATCCAAAATTATGTTAAAAATATGTTTTGTCAAAATAATGAAAGCAACTATATAAAAAAATCTATCAAAAGCAAAAGGATAAAATATTATTATCAAAGAGGGAGAAACGATGTTGTAGTTATGTCCATCTTCACTGAGAATGCATCAATTGGAGTGTCTCTAATTAGGGAAACTTTACAATAGCAATAACTTTAATTTCAGTTTAAAGCTGAACAAAAAAAAAATCAAATTTAGAAATTTAATAATAATTATCCAAATTTATATTACTTTTAGTTTATTTAAAGGGATTTATCTTAAATTCAAATCTATATTTTTGGATTTTAAGCTCAATCCATTTAATTAGATTTGGATTAGATATACATCAAATATTTTTTTGAATTTTAAAATTCTAAGATTTCCCATAGGTCGAGGCGAGTCAGGCTTACCCAAGTTGAGGCTAGTCAGCTTAAGCAATATAGAGCGAAATTAGGTTGGGCCATGTTGAGCCAAGTCAGTTTGAGTTGGATTGGGTCTAGCTTAAGTTGAGTCATCCTGGGCCTAGATAAAGTCAAGTCTAATCTAGATATGGTTAAGTAAGGCCTAGATCGACCCAAGTCTAACCAGGTGCAAGTCTAGTTAGACTCAACTAGGATTAAGATGGATTGGGCCAAGTAGGGCCAAGTTATGTTGGACTTCTATTTGATTGATACATTGAGCCTACATTAGATCAGAACTATGTCAAGATGAGTAGGCTTGATCCCATATTTCGTCTATTAGGTCAATCCAACATCAAATTTAATCTAATTGAGGTAGTAGATTCAATCGAGATTTGATCATATTTAAATTGGATTGAAAAAAATCCAAATAAAGTTGATCTAGTTAAAAAGGATTTGAATTATAGATTGAATCTATTTATTGGATTTGAAATAGATCTAGATTAGATTTTCAAAATCCAATCAATAGTCAGTTGTAGGACAATTGCAAATAACTATTTAAAACTATAGTATTATAGGTGTAAATAATGGTCATATCTTGATTTCTGATTAATATATAGAGAAAGACGAAACTTGAAACCCAAAGCAAACACATAAGAAAGTGAAGCTTAGATGAGTTCAAGTTAGAAGTGCTAGGAGTCACAAGTTGTTAGACAACAAAGGTCATTAGATGCATTCAACAGTGCAAATTATGTTTAAGTCAATTGTGATGAGTAAATGTGATGAAACAAGGCATTAAACTCTTATAAGTGCTAGATAAATAAAATCAAAAGGTTAGACGACGCAAGCACAAAAAAAGACCATATGAGTATCAGCGTTAAACAAGTCAAAGTCAACTTAATAAGTTGAATGTTGAATATCCTTTTTAAACGAGTGCTTTCATTAGAATACTCCAAAGAAAGAATGACTAGACGAGTTAAACGATAAAAAGCATTAGATGAATCAAGTTCATATGGAGTGAAAGAGAAATGTCAAATCACAAGGTGATACAAAGATTAAGCCTAAATTGATCAAAGAAATACAAACTTTGAAATTGATCATCAAGTAATTGCACACCAAGTCTCAACATTATGAGAAGATATTCTAATTGAAGATTTGATTGAAGATTTAATTTGAAGAATATCAAAGATGATTAATCGAGATATAGAAGAAAAAAAATTCCCAAATTGAAGATCACAAATGTTGTCATATATTTATCAACTAATCACGAAAAAGAGAAATACTCTACAGATCAAAGACTACAAGAAAATCCCCAAAGATCGAAGCCACAATGTATGATATTTGAAATTAAAATATTTTATTGGCTAAAAGTGAAGGAAGAAATAATTCACAGGAAGCAATATACTTTGAATGAAATATCAAGAACTTCCAAATGAAGAAAGTAGAAGATATGAAGAACATGTTGAACTCAATACGCATCAACAACCAAATGGCATAACATAGCTATAATTACAACGACCTAGATAAATAAGAAGAATGAGAATGAAGAGAGAAATATAGAAGTGTTGAAATAGTGTCATATCAAATTCTTGAAAAGAAAAGAGAAGTGTTGAAATTTTATCATATCAAACTCTGTGAGCTTAAATATTCATTTTTGTACAAAGTGATATTGGGTTGTGTGTAAACCATTGTACTCGCCTGCGTGAGAGATTATTTTGATAATTGTAATTATGATTTCTCTATGTAAGGGGGAGATTGAGAAAGGGTACCCAGAGAGGTTAAACTTGTTGTAAGCTAGAGAGGTTTATACTCGTATTTCCATGAGAGGGTTAAACTTTTGATACCTGAAGAGCTTGATACTTGTTGAAACCTTGAGAGCTTGATACTTGAGCTAGTCAAAGGTGTTAATTAGTGATTTTTCTAAATAGATGGCTTAGTAGACTTGATGTAACCTTAGGTGGAGGTGAACCTATATAAATCTTTGCGTGCATTCTTCTTTGCCTTACTCTCTTTATTATTTTCATTTACAATAATATGTCGCATAAAACAATTTTAAAATGTCTACGAACTCTATTCAATCACCATTCTAGAGCCACATTGCAACAATAATGGAATCCTATTTGTCAAGTAGACAACAATACTTTTAATTTCCCCCCATAAAGACTTAGGCAATCTAGTTTGCAGAAGCATACATCTAACCTTCTCCAAAATGTTTGAGTTCATCCTCTCAACCAACCATTTTGGTGTGGTGTATCTGCAACTGCCTTGTGCCTCTTTATTCCTTTTACCTTGCAAAAGTCATTAAGCTCCACTAAAACCCATTATTTGTCCTCACCATTTTCAATTTGGTCCCTTACTAGTTACTCACCATGGTGTGTTACTCCTTAAACCTTTGAAATGTCTCATTCTTACCTTTCAAGATATAAATCCACACCCTTCTTGGGTAATTGTCCATGATGATAAGGAAATGAGACCATTCACTATGAGTTTGAGCTCACATTGGACCCCATATGTCTGTATGACCATACTCAAAGGGTCTACTGCCCATATGTTTGCTAGTTTTAAACTTTAGTTTATGAGACTTTTGTAGTCACTCCATCTTATCACCTCCCAATAGGTTTTGTTTCTCCAACTCCACCAAACCATTCTCACGAATGAGTCCCAGCCTCACTATAACATTACTTTGTCTTGCATTGTTTGACTAGCAACAAAGGCAAGTGTGACCACTATTGAATCGTCTAAGATGTACATATGTTTTTTCTCCCTGTTAGCAATTGTAGACGCTTCACTTAGAATCTTGGTTGTGTTAAATGAATTTGATCAAGCATACTGGTTGACAAAAGATTCCTCTCGATCTTCATAACAAACTTCACTTCTTGCAGTAACATATCTTGATTATCAAACAATCTTTAAGTTGATATACCTCGGGCTTTTGACTTTACAAGCTCTACTGTTTCCAGAAGGACCAGTTCACCTTCTTACTTCTAAGGTCTTAAAGAACTCGTTCGATGGATAATGAGATAAGTGCATCTTCAGTCCATGACCCAACTTCTCTATGCATCAGACACATATGCCATTAAACCCCAATAGACTCGTAGCTATTAGAAGCAACAACAACATCAACAATTTGCTTTTTGAAATGAGATTTCTCGCCTTTCCTTTTTTTTGTGTGTGACAACTCATCTTGAAGTGACCTTTCTCATAGTAGTTTTAACACTATACTTTTGTTGGATCATTTGATAAGTATTGCTTCGTTATCTCCCTTAAACTCATTTTCTCTCTTCCCCTTAAACTTAGACACATTCAAACTGAACTCATTATCCTCTTTCTTAGAATTTTGAAACTTTTTGAAGCTCCTTAGTCCTTATAAGGTTGTCATTTCCTTCAAAAGTAATGGCACACTTCTTCCTAAACAAGAAAGTATCTTTGAAGTGTTCGTACATCTTAGGTAAGACATTAAGAAGAAGTAAAGCCTTATCATCATCCTCCAATTATACCTCAAGGTTCTCTTTTCGTTTAATATTATTGAATTTTTTAGTTGTTCCACCATTGTTCTTGTCTCTATCATCCTGATGAATGTAGTTGTTGCTTCAAAATCAGTCAGTGTGAAAATGACTCAAGTTTCACCCACGTCGAAGTTACAGTCTTCTCCTTAGTGACTTTTCTTAGTGCCTTATCACTAAGACACAAAATTATGGCACTGTTGATCATTCCAGTCTTCTTTGTTTGAGATAGAGATGTTGGCATGTTTGCATCTTCCTTTAGAGCCTTGGCACAACCTTGTTGTATCAGGATGAGTTTTATCTTGATCCTCCACAATCTGAAGTCGTTGTCCTAAAAAAACTTGTAAATCTTAAACTTGGCAGTTATTTCTTCGATTTCTTGACTATCTTTTCTTGTTCCCACATATGAAGCCAATTGCTAGGTTCCGTAACAATAAAAATGAAAGATACCATACAAAAGAAGATTAAAAAGAAAGCACTTTTTGATCTTGGAAGTTTCTATCACAGAGTCTAACACAATTATAATGTACAAATCTTAGCTTGTAAGAGTATTTATATATAAAATCTAAAAACCCTAATAAAAAGTTGTTAAGACATATGCTCGTAATAAAAGCTTGCACCTGATTCTACCACACTATTACTAGATTGTTTCTAGTAGACGATCTAATTATCCTTCTGTCAAACCCTTCCATTAAACTAGGGGTGATCATCAATTGAATTTTTAATGATTCAATCCACATTCTTTTGAGATCCAAATAATTGGATCAACTTTTCGATCAAAATCCATTTTTTCAGTAAAACTAGTTTGGATTTTTTTAAAATCCATATCCAAATATTTCAATCAAGATTTAAATCCAGATCCAAATATTTGGATCAAGTTCAAAATCTAGAATCCACTTTTTATAACATAAATTTAAATTGAATTTTCTAAAATGTGTGACCTTAAGGTTGACATGATCGAATTTGATAGAATTTTAGTCGTGACCAACTCGGTCGAATTTTAGCAAGGGGACCGACTCGGCTAACTTTCAGTCGTGGTTGACTTGGCCGAATTTTGGTTGATGCCGACTTAATAAAATTTGGCTGAATTGGCTGAGACCGTCTCAGCCAAATATGTCCAAATTTCGATCAAGCCCAACTTGGAGAAATTTGATTGCATATGACTGAATTTCAGTTTGGGACAAAATTGTTGAATACAACAACCTTTAGCTCAGGGCCGACTCGGCAAAATTTGGGTTAGGATCGACTTGACTGAATTCCATTAAATTTTGGTTGGGGCCGACTTAGCCTAATACGACCAAATTTCTGTCAAGGGCTAACTCGATTGAATTCAATCGAATTTTGTTCAAGGCCGACTTGGCTGATTACTCCAAGATTTGGACAAGGGTTGACTTAGCCAAATTTTTGCCGAGGCTAACTCGACAAAATTTGACCAAATTTGGGTTAAGCCGACTAGGCTGAATACAACCAAATTTTGGTCTGTGGCCGATTGAGCCCAATGCGGTCAAATTTGAGTCGGGGTCGACTCGGCCGAATACAGCCAAATTTGGTCTAGGACCGACTAGGCCAAATTTTGACCAAAGCCGACTTGACTAAATTTCAAGAATAGATATTCAATCCATAAAATATATAAAATATATATCAGATTTTTAAATTAAGTTTTTAAAAGGAACGAATTAAAAAATTGTTTGTAACTGCATGTACCCTTACAAGGGGTGGACAAATTTGAACTACCGTTTCCACAGTTATTATTTCCATAGTGTTCTTACCAACGGGACCGCCATAGGAGAATTCTCCATCGTTCATTATTGGTTCTGCGTTGTCTTTTACCAGGGATGAATATTTCTCTGTAATGCAAATATATCAAGTCAATAAGATATTTTAAAAATAATATATAGACAGGAAAATAAATATAAGTTTAGATGAATTTTCTTTTAATAGACATGTTATATAATTTTGTTATATATTGGAACATATTATGATTATTATCATATAAAACTGTAAGATGCAGACAAACTATAATTGATATGAGAACATATTTATGACCTTTAGTTTTCTCACAATGAGATATATGGATAAAAATATTATTTTAATCTAAATGGTTTAAAATTAAAAAAAAATTATAAAGTATATAGAACTGAAATTATTTAACTAAGTAAAAATTTCAATTTATAAACAATTTTTAAAGAAATTTAAATAAATTATATCTATAAATTCACATTGAAATTTTTAACTTATTTACATTTCAAATTTTTACAACTTAAAAGGAACCCACCTGATACAATTTTTGGAGATGTTTTCAAAACATTTGTGTATTAATTGGAGAGAGAAGAATAAAAAGGTTGGTTGGATATAATTTGAGAAATCTTTATTGGAAACACAATTCTGCAATAAAATATTAGTTCCAAAAATCGAAAAGGCCCAAGTTAATAATACCTAGCAATTCATTATTCTGTAAAGTCTCATAAATAATCAATTTTAACTTACGAAGGTGAAACTCGACGAAATTAGGACAAAAATAAAAGCTAGCAGAAATGGAATAATTTCATAATAGTGGTAGATGTTGTTATCTTGACTTATGGTTAACATATGTTCCTCATTCCCAGATGAAATGATTGTGAAACTAAGGAAAATACAGCAAGCAAAGATATAGGAGGAAGTTTGTACCTTCATTACTTGGAATTATTCTGGTCAATACATCATCAACAATATCCTCGTAGCCTTTCTCAAATGCTAAGAGCAACACTGATTTGTATTCATTGTCTGTAATAGAAAATGCAGTTTCCTCGACCAGTTTCTTGAAGTCTTGTGAAATATCTAAAATCTTCATTACATCTTTGTGACCATTCAGTAAGGCCTCATGAAAGAAAGTATTGTTCTGGCTGTTAGTTACAAAGATTGCCTCTTTTGCTTTTTCAGACTTTGGATCTAAGTCATGGAGAAGTGCAGGCAACATAATCTTAAGAGTAGAGATGTTGCCAGCTCTTGCAGCAACATGCAGTGGTGTATCACCATTACTATTTTTTGCTCTCAACAGGTTTGAACCAATTTCAACTATTTTCTTCACACACTTATCATTCCCGTACAGAGATGCTATATGCAGCACAGTGTTTCTCCTAGGGCTCTGTTGCCTTAAAGTGCGACTGTCTATTTCTGCCCAATCGGATTCAGGGTTATTCTCTTTTATTGCTTCGTATGTTGTCTTTGGCAACAACCACCAACCATGTGCCTTAGCTTCATCACTGCGTCGTTCTTCTGAGCTTTGCAATGTGTTTTCTTCGATCACATTCCTCGAAGGTTGTTCTTTTCCCTTGTAGTTATTTTCCACGTCATCATCATTCATACATGTCTTCCCTCCACACCTTAGAACATTCATCATGCTCTTTTTCTTTAACAATATATCAAGATCTGTTCTTGGCCTTTCTGCTCCGCTTCCACCTACTTTTTTCTGTCCAAAAATACAAAACTGCACAGACATATCAATCTACCCGTTTTGAAGAATAATTCAAATAAATAAATCACAACATACACAGAACACAAAATTCTCAACTTCACCTTCAACTCTTCATATCCCACTGTACTAGAAGCTTCCCTCCCTTACAAAGCTCGAAGGTTTTAGATGCAGAGTAACATACACCAACAACTTGTATATGTAGAATCACCTTGAGAGAAGTTGTTAGGAGGCTTCAAAGAGAAGGTAAAAAAGTAAAAGAGAAAACGTGTATTATTCCCCAAAACTGTATTATTTTTCAAAGGAACTTCCAAACAAAAGATTACATAGGATAACACTTTCTTTCTCACTGGGCATTCTTTCTTAAGAACACCTAGTACCTTTTTTCTCCACAAGAAAAGAATATATAAAATAAAGTCTCGACCAGCTCATGTGTGACAGATCCAATCATCAGCTTTAAAATGTGATAATTTCTTGTGACAATTAGTAAAATTAATTTAAAATACAATTTTCAAATAACATATTAATTCCAAAATTGAAAAAGGCCAACTTATTAGTGTCTAGTAATTAACTATGTAAAGTTTCATAAATAATTAATTTTGACATTTTACTATATATACATTTTATTTAATAATAAATTTAGTAAATCCCTTAATTTAGGAAGTATAAATTTCCCTTACTAAGGAGAAATGGTGGAATTCCAAATAGTGGTAGATATTGTTTTTGAAATTAATATATGTTCCTCATTTGCCCGACCAAATGATTGTGAAATTAAAGAAAATAAAGTACAGAAAAAAAGTAATAGGAGGAGATTTAACTGTGTGTAGGAACTTTATACCTTCGTCACCAATAATTATTACGACACACTTTGGATATCGTCATTCAGTCACTCGGATAAGCCAACACCAGTATATATATGCTCTTATGTAAATTGATAATATCTCAGCCAAACACTTCTTTTTCAACTAATCATAAAACATTATACTAAAGCCATCAATAACTATCTAGTTACGCAAAATCATGTCGATGATTTAGATTACGATATTAACGGTCAACTTAAAAATTAGGTCAGTAATAGCCTAGATTCATATAAGGTCCATAGGTAAAAATCCAACGATATAGAATTGTATAAATACAGTAACCTGCAAATAATGGTAGAACAATTTTTTATATATTTTGTTTCTCAAAGATTTGGATTCGATGTTTGTACTCGTTTAATGAATCTAGTCTACTTGAAGTGAATTCGTTTACGGTGGGCTAGAAAACTTAATTTTGAATTTGATTTTTAAGTGTTTGAGTCTTTTATCATCACCATTAAGAGCAAATTTCATACACAATTCATTTATATATAGTGTGGATCAAATCCATAAAACTCTTTAATTCACTAGACACTCGCGTTATGTCATGCATTTCTTTCTAGATATTATATTTTTGGTATTATTTGGTGTTAAAGGTGGACCAATGGAAGAATTAGAAGAAAAAAAATAGAATGATATGAAGAAGAGACTGATGACGAAGGGTTTGCATGAATGTAATTCGTACAATAATAAATTATAAAGGATAAAATACAAAAATGAGAAAGGAAATCAATCAAAGTGGTTGTATTGAAGAAACCCAAAGTTCCCTGATTGTAGTAATATTCATCTTATCAGTGAATTTTTTTTCCTTAAAAACCAAAGTTTCTTCTTAGCCTAAGCCTCAATACAAGCCCACAAAAGTCCTTAGTGATCCATGCTCCTTGAAGGATAGATGGTAAGTTGAAATGAGATGCAAAACCCAGTGAAGGATCGAAAGCATTGGTAGAGTGAAACACCTAAAACATGGTAGGGAGGGCTCAAATAGGGGGAAACTATATGGGATTTCTCAAAACTCTTTGATTCAGTTGTAAAAACAAAGCCTACTTACCTTTTGCTTTCACCAATATAACTGCAGACTAGTTCTTTTTGCATGATCTGTTTTTTGTTAATATTGTTACAAATTCTCTTGGTTTTGGTTTGTTGGAGGACAAACAACGTTTTAAAGTAGGGGCATGTTGATAAGTGTCTTCATAGCATCAAAATACATAACAAATAATATACTTATTTTAGGCAGTTGTTTTCTTTAGGAAACATGTCTTATTTTATTAAATCATTATGCATCATACCTTTTGGGAAGATAAGTCAAGAAAGATAATAACATCACACTCATTCACAATAGAACAAGGGAAAAACGAGTCACTTGGCTGACCCACACCAGAACAGCTCAACCACAACAGTTAAAAAAACAAAACACAATTAAAGGTCTTTTTGTTGGGCTAGAAAAATGTTGTTGAGCCACACAATTGAGCTTGGGATAGGGATGAGGAACAATTAATGAATCTAACAGCAGAATGACATCTCAATCATCAAGACATTGAGCCAAACATTGGGCTAAGCACAAAAGCAAGAAAACTCAAGAATGAAGATAGTGTGGCTGAGCCTAAAAAACTTGGTTGAGCATCACCCATACCAGGCTATAAAATAGTGTCTCCTCCTCCTCTTGAAATCATCAAATCCACAGGAAATAAGACCCTTTTTCTCTCTCTTTCTCCCTAAAAATCATTAGAAGTAGTGTATAGTGAAAGAAGTGAAGGGATTCTAGTATTTTGAGGAGCTTAATCTCCACCATGAGTGGCTAACTCTAAGTGGCAACAATGTTTGCAATTGAATTTTCCATTTAATGTTTCAATTTCTTTTCTAATTTATCTTTTGTTGTCTAGATTTATTGTTTGTGAACTATTTTGATTAATATTGATATTTTAACTAGTTTAACCTAAGTTGGGAAACTAGTTTGAATTGTGGTCCAAGCAGTTTCCCATACAAGTACTAGTGCTTGTCTAAGTAGCCAAAAGGGATGTTGGGCAGAAAAAGTCTTAAGCATTAATGTAGGTATTTATTCTACCACGAGTTGAGTAATCATCTTGGGTTTTAATTTCCTAGGTTCTACACAGCATGGATGCATCTAGATATACTTAAACAAGTACTTCTAGAGTAATGATCTTGGCAGATTCTAGATAAAAGAAAGAAAACAAAAATTGAATTTGGGGAAAGACAAAAGCATTCAACCTTGTTTTCTAAATTATCATTCATATCTTATAACTCCAAGTAAAATCAGAAATTAAATGTGTCATAGTTGTAATCTAATTATTGGTCACCTTTAACAAGTCTTTGTGGATATGACTTTTGAATACTACTTTAGTGCAACAGTACACTTGCCGTAAAAGATTATTAATAAACAAGCATCAGTTTATCAACATGTTTAAGAATGAATTGTCTATTCATGATAGTATCCCAAATTCCTTGATCAATTGATTCCACAAGAATTTTTATATGTACTCTCCAAAACTGGTAACTGAAATTACTAAACATCGAAGGACTATGAGTAGAAGCATCTTTTGCGAAAGAAAGTTTATTTTCAACCATGACTTTCAAAATAGATTTTCAGGATAAAAAACTTGATTAATTTTCAAGAATCTACTCTTGAAACCAATTGTAAACAAAAAAAGGGAGGTTGAATTGGACTTGTTAAAACCAGTGTTCAATTAGAGTTTATGAAAAATTCTTGTTGAATCCAAATTGACCAACTGATCTAGGTTAGCAACATTACTGAACCACAAATTTTAACAAATTAAACAGAACAATTAACATATTGAAAAATTGTTAGAGAACTTAATTGGTCATTAAAGATCAATCAAGATAATATCAAATAGACTTATTAATTTATTGTTTACTTGATTACAATGAATTCTATCATAAAGATTTAATTTATTAACTTTCTTGATATAGTTTGTTAAGATGGGAGTTCATGAAAAGATTAAAATAATGCACAAAGAGTTTTTATACTTGTTCACTCACAAGAACCTAAATCAACTTAGCCAAAGCAAAGATCTTGGATTTGCACTATATCAAAAAATTACAATGTTTCTTACAAACAATTTCTTGAAATATACACCTAAACATAACCTTCTTTAAACACACACAAAAAGAATATACAACACAACATGAACACCTTCTTGTAGACTTGGAATCACATTAGAACCACTAAAGAATACAATAAATATAAGAATGACAAATATTGGATTATAGCTCTCCCTAGCTTATCAAAGATCTTCCTCTAATATCAAGGTGGAGAGAATCACAACTCCAAACCACACACATATATTTAGATTGTAGCTCCTCTGAGTCTCTTTGAGAAAGTGTGTTAAATGATATGTTCAAAATATTTCTCACTATTTCGAAAAGTCACACATCTCCAAGACAAAAGGATAACATATAGACTACGATAACATTGAATGTAATAATGGGAAGTTACACCAAGGTACCGTATTTATAGATGTCCATTCCCCATCAAATTTTAATGTCTTATTAGGAAGGGAGTGGATTCATGGAGTGAGAGCAGTGTCCTCGACTGCCCACCAAAAGTGGTTCATGTGGAATTAAGATGGGCATCTCGAGGTTACACTAGGAGACCAGAGTGACTATGTGGTGTACATCGACCAATTGAGTCAACTATTAAGAGGTTTAGCCATTCACATTTAAAAAATTATTCGTGTAGGTTTAACAACTACATCTACATGAATAATTTAATGAAAGCGCTTATAAATTCCACATTTTAACAAACATTACAAAATAACATACCATACACAAATTTTGATTTAGAAACAATTAAATTTGATCACGTTTTAGTGTTGCAATATCAGTGACCCAAGAAATCTGTATGTGACCAACCATGCCTTTATTAAATTTTACGTTTATAATTCTTTTTTTATATGGTAATCTAAAAACCAAACAAGGAAATCTCAACAAATAGTAGTTATGTGAATTTATTATTAATGATGACCGTGTAGTTATTAAAATATATTGTTAAGTAAATTTTTAATTTTTTAATTTAAAAAAAAATCATGATTTTAACCGTTTTTAAATTTTTTAAATTCTTTAATTTATTGACAGTTACAATAATCACTAAATATTTAATAAATTTTTAAAATTAATTCAGAAACATGGTTAAAATCGATTTTGAATTTTTGATTCCCCTTCCTGCCCTAATTGCTATGTTTTTCTGCTATTGCCAATGACATTGAATTGTTATTTGTGCTGATTGATCTCCGTATCTGCTATCTATTTTTCGATTCCTCAATTCTGCCATTGTTATATGTTTGGTCTTGTGAATTGTGTGCTACTATTGCTGCTAGCATTCTATTTGGTCCTGATTTCTGCTATTGCTATTTGCTTAGTATTGTATTGTATTAGTTTGGACAATTTTCGATTGTTGTTATTATGATGCTTACTACTGTTATGTTGTGTTGTGTTATATTGTATCTGTTATCTTCATTTTTTCAGTTTGGGTTTTGTGTGATAGGAACCTCATAAAAGTAATGGATGATTCAGTTAGCAAACCTAATGATGGGGATGTCCATGAAAAACCAAATATTGTAACCGATAGTGTGATTGGGGATAACCACACTGGTGAAACTGATAAGAAAAAGAAGAAGTTATCATCCTCTGATTTTTGAAATTCTTTACTAAGATTGGGGTTTGTGAGGATGGAAAAGAAAAGCGTAATGGGTGTAACCAAAAATTGGATATTCATTCTCTAGTAGCTATAAATGTTCTTGAATGGTGGAAGAGTAATAGTGAACGATTTCCAGACCTTGCTTTGATGGCTAGGGACTTGCTAAGCATCCCGATTACTACTGTCGCATCTAAATCAGCATTTAGCATTGGTTATAGGATTCTTAATAAGTATAGAAATTGTTTGTTGTCAACAAGTGTGGAGGCAATTATTTGTACTTCCAGTTGGAAGCATGGTTTTTGTGATGGTAAATTGTATATTATAGATGTCTTCAGTTCCTTTTTGTTCTTATACACAATTTTTTATATCGTAATTTTTTGTTTATTTTATATTGTTTAAAGATTATGAAGACAATGACAAAGATAGAAAAGTAGAGGAGACTTGTTCCAATACTGCCTCTAAAGATCCTGGAAGTGATACAGAATGACATTTGGTATTTGTTTCTAATTTATTGAATTGTTTTTTCATTGTAAAGCATCCTCACTTATTGAATTGCATTTTTTTAACAGAAGTTGGATTGAGTTTAGATTTGTTGGGTTGGAATCAGATTACTAGAATGTGAATTTAGAATGGGAAGGCTGATTGCAATTGTTCCAAAAGAGTTGTAGCAGAATATAGGCAACACTGTTTCAGCATTGTTTTAGATTTTATTTTGTTTCTTGTAAGGGAAAATTTGTAATTTCCTTGGATAGTCAAATTAGTTAGTTCAGATTACTTTGTTAGGAGCTTTATTCGTGAAACTACTCTTCAATGCATGCATTTCTGCTCTATTTTCAATATGTTGCTCTGTTTCCCCTCTACTATTGCCATTTTTTTAAATAACAGGTCATATGGGTTGGCACGTTAGCCCATTAGCCCATCATGGGACGGGACAAGCTGAAGTTTCTGGCCTTTTTTCTCTTAACAGGCTGGCTCGTCCCGACCCGTTGAAAATGGGTCGAAAACGGGTCGGGCTGACCCGTTTTGCCACCCCTAATGCATTATATATTATAAGCAGAAAAATAATAATTTGATAATATAAACTATTCACAAATTGTTTCAATCAAAATGTTATAGCTAGTTAATACAATTTCAAATTAAATTTATTTTGATATATGTAACGTCCCATTTAAATAATAATGTAATTAAATGAAACATTACACAAGATGATATTAGAAGCAAAGGCCTGGAGTATAGACACAACTCTTTACAGTTATCCAAAAGAAACCAGGATAGAAATTAAGGCACACCACGATGCCAATGACCAAAACAGAGTAAGGGGTCGATAGTAATCAAATTAATACTAAAAAGACGAGACCATACATGGGCCATAGCCCTAAAATAAAGCCCAATTAAACGGAATCCAACCTAGACAGGCTATGCAACAGAGGCATCATTTCCCTGTTGACCACGAGGAGTTCTTGCATCTACTCACATCAATAAATTGATGATCATCACAAAAAGAGAAAACCACACACATAACAATCAAACAGGCAAAAGGGTAAGCTAGAGTAGAAAGTGATTTATCATACAATTACTTACAATTTCATAATCCAAGATACATATGTCAACCAATCATGTTATGACATGCAAACAATACACTAAGACTCAAGACATGACTCATCCGGATACAT
Source organism: Vigna unguiculata (assembly GCF_037176805.1). Classification (NCBI taxonomy): domain Eukaryota; kingdom Viridiplantae; phylum Streptophyta; class Magnoliopsida; order Fabales; family Fabaceae; genus Vigna; species Vigna unguiculata. The sequence goes on from NC_140792.1 coordinate 10,948,447, forward strand.
ATAATTACGCCCTGACCAATGAGGCACCACCACGAAACTATCGTGGAATTACGTCCTAACCAAACAAACATCATGTTTCCATCAATCAATATAGAATCATTTTTCATGCCAAAACCATGCCACTTTTATAACTAACCATCCCATACATGTCACATGCCAAGGTCATGTTAAACTTATCAATCACAGACCATAAATCATTTTACTCAAATATATTCACTCAATTCATGCTTCACAAGATTAATCAATCCAAACATATGGCAAAACATCCAAGAACAGAGAAACAAACAGAACAAGCACACCTCTCGCCCAGCTTCTCACTCAGGCAGGAAGGTCTCGCTCAGGCGAGAGAGTTCTCTCGCTCAAGTGAGCTCCTTTCGCCTAAGCGTTAGCTCAAAAAGAGGAATAGTGGCTTCCAGCGATTTCTTGCTTAGACGAACCCTCCTCGTTGAGAGAGACTGCACCTCACTCAAAATGGAGACTAGTTGCTTAAGCGACAGCTCGAGCAGGAAACGTGGGCGAGCCTCTATTAGTCTCGCCTAGGCGAGACGTGCTTGCTTGGGCAAGAAAACCAATGCTCACCACTGTTCTCTCGTGTAACAGTCCAACAAACACCACCCAAACAGCTCAAAGGCATTTCATAAGCCCACAACAACATAACAACCATACAATCGTGAAATAACAGCAAAGCAAGCAGAAAAACATAATGAACAAGTGAACCCTAACTTCCCTTACTTAGAAATAGCTAGCCAAAATGACTTTAACACCTAAGCACAAGGGTACGACAACTCCCAGAGTAGACTCAAGGGCTGGAAACACTAACCCAGACGAAAAAACGAGGTTAAACCCATAAATCTCTATTGGTTCACGAAAAATAGAGTTGAAGAAAAGAGTATAAGGGCTAGAGGTCAACTTACGTGAAGTAGAACGAGCTTGTGCGAACTTGATAATGATAGAGATCAAATCCTAGCAGAGAAAGTGGCTAAAGATTCTAAGAGAAAAGGAGGTTGTTTTCTGAAAGTGAGAAGGATGAGTGAGGTTAGGACAATTTAAGGTCCTTGGCTCCCTATGGGCCAACCCTAGGCCCAACTAATTTGGGACAACCCTTAAACATTGTGGCAGAAATAATAAATGGGCTTTACAAAATATATATATATATATATATATATATATATATATATATATATATATTCACTTCATCTCAATAAAACTTATGACAGAATCAAATGTAGAAAGGTTCATAACACTCTTTTATTCTATAATTTACTTTCTTTAATTTTACCATAAAGAAATGAAGAACATAGTTTGATCAAGTCAATCTTAAATTATTTACATTATGATAAGGTGATTTAGTGACTAGAAAAAAAAATAAAAATCATAGATTTGATTTCCACTAATAAAATTAACAACGTAAATTTATTAATAAATAAAACATATATTAGTAAAATTTCAAGAATGATTATTTACGGAACTTTGCTGAATAGTTAATTAGTAAGTACTAATAAGTTAGGCGTTTTCAATTTCGGAATTAATATTTTATTTCGAAATTGTATTTTAAATTAAGATTTCTCAAATGTCCAACCGATTTATTCTTCTCTCTCCATGGACTAAATACACAAATGTGTTTAAAGCATCTCCGGTAATTGTTCAGGTGAGCTTTTCTATTTCTTCAAAGAATCTCACGGTCATTTGGTAGGGGGAATTTGGGAACATATATTAATCACAAGTCACGATAAGAACATCTACCACAATTTTGGAATTCCATTTCTGCTAGCTGTTTTTTGTCCTGAGAAATGGAAATTTATCATCCAAAAGGGGTTTGGTAAATTTGTTAATAAATAAAATATATATCAGTAAAATTTCAAAAATAACTATTCGTGAAGAATTTTTTTTATCAATAAAAACATATATATTGATAGGAGGTAATCGGATTATCTCAATTTATAAATAATAAATATAAAATGTTATGATTTTTTTTTCATTATTCTCGAGATAGAGTGATATCCGACATTCATCACAATTATTCATGAAGGTAATAGATTACGAGAATTATGATTCATATTTTTAAAGAAAAAAAATGTTGTTTAATACTATTTAACCACTATTTGACAATTTGTACAAAAATAAATTACTTTTAATAAAAATTAACTTCTATATTTAAAAAAAGAAAAGAAAAAGGACATAATTATGAAAAATAATTTCAAATAGTAAAAAGAAAAATGATGTGAAAATATAAAAATACCAGTGTCATCTTTAAATAAGTATGATATGTGACTTATCTTTTACGCTCTCTTACATACATTCCCTCTTTCAAGCCTCTCATTTAAAAAGGATCTGCCGTACGGGCAGCAGGGTGGACACTTTATTTTATATATTCTTTTCTTGTGGAGAAAAAGAAAAGATGGTTGGTGTTGTAAGAGGAAATGCCCACGTTTCTCTTTTACTTCTTTACTTTCTCTTTGAAGGCTCCTAACAACTTCTCCCAAAGTGATTCTACATATACAAGTTGTAGGTGTATGTTACTCTGCATCTAAAACCTTTGAGCTTTGTAAGGGAGGAAAGCTTCTAGTATAGTGGGATATGAAGAGTTGAAGGTGAAGTTGAGAATTTTTGTGTTTTGTGTATGTTGTGATTTATTTATTTGAATTATTGTTTAAAATGGATAGATTTATATGTGTGTGCAGTTTGGTACTTTTAGACAGAAAAAGAAGGTGGAAGCAGTGTTAAAAGAAAAGGAGCATGATGAAGTTTCTAAGGTGTGGAGGGAACATATGTATGAATAATGATGACGTAGAAAATAACTGCAGGAGAGAAGAAGAAGCTTCAGGGAATGTGATTGAAGAAAACACATTGCGAAGCTCAGAAGAACGACGCAGTGAGGAAGCTAAAACACATGGGTGGTGGTTGTTGCCAAAGAGAACATACGAAGAAATAAAAAGGAAAAACCCTGAGTACGATTGGAAGAGAGAAATAAACAATGACAGTGACACTATAAAGCAACAGACTCCTATGGAAAACACGGTGCTGCATATAGCAGCTCTCTATGGAAATGATGAATGCATGGAAAGGGTAGTTGAAATTGGTCCACATCTTCTGAGAGCAAAAAATAGTAATGGTGATACACCACTGCATGTTGCTGCAAGAGCTGGCAACATCTCTGCTCTTCGAAAGTTGGTGATCGCAGTTTCTCGAAATTCAAAATTTGAACAACTCAAAGAGGCACTCAGTGAAACCAACAACCAAGGAAATAATTTATTTCACGAGGCCTTGTTGAATGGTCACAAAGACGTAATAGACATTCTAAACTTATCAGAGGGGTTGAAGAAATTCATTATGGAAAATTTGTTTGTTAGTAGAAACAATAAAAAGACATCAGTTGTGGACTTGGCATTTGAGAAATGCTATGAGAACATTATTGATGTTGTGTTGAGCGGAATAATACCTAATCCAGGTACAGAGTTGCTACTTACCTTTAAACTTCCTAACTCGTCTTTGGATAATTTTAGATTGAATTTCATAATTTAGATTTTATTGTTCATCCTTAAATTATAATTAGTTATTGATATTTCATTATTTTAGGACTACGAGAATTGTACAAAGGTATTCTTGTTTGATTTTTTAATCTTAGAATAAATAATTATAGCTGGTAAATAAAAATAAAAATTATCAAACTGTCACATAATTATAAAATGTTATTCATATTAAGTTTTTTAATTTTACATTTAAAGTTATGATAAGATGATTTTCAATCGGTGCTTGGAGTAAAAGCTTTTACACTGTTGACTATTGAACTTCAGCGTTATCGTCATTGAAATTGGTAGGAAAATTATTTTTTAACTGCTAAATTTTAATAATTTTTTCTTATAAACTTTGATAAGATCTTTTAAATGATTATTTATTTATTTATTTTTAATATTTTAAAACTATTTAAAAAATACATCTTATATTAGAAGAGAAAATTATCAAATCATATTAGAAGAGAAAATTATCACATTTTAGTAATCAAAATTTTATTGTCCAAATCGTTAACACTACATCTTTGATTAATACTTTTGTTAATACATACACCTCGCAGGACGAATTCTCACTGCCGATTTGTCCATGGCAAACGCAAGAATGGCGACGTGTGTAGAAAATCATGGAATCCTATCACCACCCTTCGTGGCAATCTTAAAACAGAAGCCAGGTAACTTTTGTTGTAATAAATTTATAATATATAAATAATTATAAATTTCATCTTACAAATTAATTTTATACAATTAAATTAAATTATTTATAAGATTAAATTAAATTTTATATTCATTTATCTTAATATAATATCAAAACTTATATGTAATTATAAATTATTTCTTGTCTTGGTCCATTGTATTTATCCACAATAGAATAATAAGATAGACCAATTAAAGCTATGAACCAATTTATTTATTATAAAGAAAACCTTCATTATAGAATTTTAAAAAATATAGTAAGAGAAAAGGGAGAAAATATTGTTTTCTATGTTATGCTTTTTCCCCTTTTAAATATGTACTCTTTTTTTTTTCAAAATTTCTTTTCTCTTTTTATCAGATCGAATGAGTTCAGGATGATATAATGTAATTAGTTAATTTGTTTTGTCACCAATATTTATTTACTAGACGTTCTTCTTTTCAATATTCCTTCTTTTGTCTGAATTATAAATTCGAGCATTCAATATTTCTTAACGAGATTTTGCACATAATTGGTTATTCATAACATGTCAGGTATTCTAGAGAAAATAGTAAGCAAAAAGAAAGAATGGATTCATTTTAAGGATGACAGGGGAAGAAATGTTCTTCACTATGCAGCATCTACAGGTTACCTCCATGGTGTTAAGTACTTACTTGAAAACTGTGAGACCTGCAATATGGTTGGAGACAACGATGGTCTTTTTCCTCTTCATCTGGCTTCTGCATGTGGACATATTGAAGTGTTAAAGAAATTGTTAGAAAACTGTCCAAATCCTAGAGAAATAGTTGATAAGAAAGGTAGAAATATTGTTCACATTGCAGCTATAATGGGAAAGTTTAATGTGGTAAGGTACGTCTTGCAAGATACAAATGATGGAGTTATAGATATGATAAAGGACAAGGATTGCGATGGAAACACTCCTTTGCATTTGGCTGCCTCACACTGCCATTCAAAAATTGTGCAAGCCTTGACATGGGACACTAGAGTGGATCTCCATTGTCTTAACAACAATAACCAAACAGCTCTTGATGCTTTTGAGCAATTTAAAGAAGAAGATTATCCACCCTTCCCACAGGTAAGTATATATAGAGTAATCTATTTACAAAAAAATCAATATTTAAATATGATTTTCTAGTTTATAGTGATTACTGTGAGAATATACGTTCAAATGGATTTTTCATTGATTAAAATTCAACTTGGATGATTATGTTCAGGGAAGAATATTTGTTTTATTTCCCATTAGTCCTCGGTCTTTCTTTCTTTCTTAATTTATAGTAAATTTCAAGCACATAAATTGTCTAATTGTTTGGAAAATTATGCAACATCATCGGTACTCCCTTAGACACTTAGATTACCTATGTTTTTTCTATTGTCGTGTTGTTGAATTTGTAACATAGACTTGTATTTGCAGCGGCTAACATGGTGTCAACTAAAATCTGCCGGTATACAAAATGCTGAAATAGGATCACACTCTATTGAGGTCCCTTCTTCTCCTTGCAAACCAAAATCCAAAGACGCGGAATTTTATAAAGATAGAATCAACACCCTTATGTTGGTTTCAACCCTTATAACTACAATAGCATTTGCCGGAGGTTTTACTTTGCCTGGTGGAACTAATAGTTCTACTCCAGGACAAGGCATGGCTCTTATGCTAAATCACGTGTGGTTTAAACCATATATTTTATGCACCACAATATCCATGTATGGCGGCATTAGTGTCACTATTATACTCATTTGGGCTCAATTAGGAGATGTAACTTTGGTTCTTTTTGCCCTTAAAGTGGCAAGACCAATTTTAGGAGTCACTCTTGCAACCTTATCAATTGCATTCTTGGCTGGTGTCCACCTTGTTATAAGCGATCTCAATTGGTTGGCCACTACTGTTCTCATTTTGTGTGTGATCTTCATTCTCCTGCTTTTGTTACTATACACTCTTCTCTGGTTTCCCTCAAAATCAAGCAACCTAATGATGCGATACATTTCTTTCTATCCTTTCCAGTTTCTCACATGGTTACTTGAAAAAGACTCAATTTAAGGTACGTAATTTCTCATACACTACTGAAGTCTTTGCAACTTTGTGGTTTTCTTTTGTTCTTTATCCTCTTTAAGATGGAAATTGAACCTTGTTTTCATGTCAACTTATTTGGAGTTGTGCATCTTCTATAAATATATGCTACTCTTCATCATTTTCATGTGCAAAATCATTTGACTTTTGTGAGCTCCAAAATTCCTTATCAATGTTTATAATCAAGTATGTCATACTTTTCATACACATATATATCATTAGAATAAGAATAAAATTAAACAATAATTGTATCAAAATATTAATAAGTATCAAGTCTTGTATGGTGATGCACATATTTTACCGATTAAAATGACCTTTTCTACTATATTAGTCCCTATATTCTTATCCTTGTAACAATGATGTTGATTCTTCCTATTCTGTAAAAGGTATACAAGTAGCATGATTATGCTAATGACATTTTTTTTTCATACAATGAATTTAATGATTTATTGAGTTTCATAAGTGAATATGAGATTCCTTTATTTGAATTCAAATGGAAGATTTTTTTGTTGTTGCACATTATCTCTTTCATAAGTTTATAATGAATCATTATAACAAGATTCCATGAAATTATGTTCGTGAAACTTACTAATGCTTCTTTGGAATTCATCCCTATCTGAAGCTTTGATCATGTTTCGTCCTAAATGAATGTTAATAGTTCTTATATCTAATGATGTTAATTAGCTTTTATGTGGCACACAACGTTGCCATGTGTTGACACATGTGTCTATATGTGCCATTTCCCCCTCTCCCTCACCCTTCCTAGTTGTTCCTTTCCCTCCTCCACCCTCCCCAGTTGTTTCTCCCCTCTCCTACGCTCCTTGCAACTACCATTATGCCTATAAGACCTGAGAAAATTAATTAATTAATAATTAATAAATGCAGGTAGTAGGAGTCTTTATGGATATTAATGTTGGCTTGTATGACGTGAAAAAGTGCTAGCTCAAGTGGTTAAGAGTACTTAGTTATGTTGAAAAGACTTTAGTTCAAGTCCTATGTATGCCAATTGTGTTATTTTAAGTTTTTATTATTTTAATAATATGTTTGATCATGATGAGTGATAATATAATCCTAGATTTATAAGAATTATCACGAAACATGCATTAGTTGAATTAGTTGTGCATTGACTTGAAATTGGCATGAGTGTGTGTTTAAACCTTGGTAAAGACAAATTAAACTGCTTTTAAAGCCGCCAGGCGACTCTTCTTTTTTGTGTAATTCTGGGTTCCCAAGAGGAACCGCTTGGCGGCATGAACTGGGCCACCAAGCGAGGCATGTTCTACAACCCAGTTTTTGGGGTTTCTATATGATCTGCTTGGTGACAATAAACACTCGCTAAGTGACGCGAGCAATGTGGCTCAATTTTCGTTGTTTTTGTGATTCTGGGTGATTTTAATCAGAGGGAAATGTAACTTTAACTATGAATGAATACTAGATTAAATTTGAATTTTGCAGCGGTTTAATATAATTGAGTAAATAACGATAATGATACATTTTTAGAGTCTGGAAGAGATTGGAATATTGTGTTTAGGATTAATGGATGCAGGAATTATCCTAAGGAAACTGTAATTACATAATAATGTTAGTATCAGACTCCTTTGGCAGCTTGATTGACGGTTGGATCGTAGGGATATTTAGAGAGATGAATTTTGGGGTTTCTTGGGGTCTTTTCAGGTGTTGAAAATTTTGGGAATTTCCCAGAATACTATGCATCGCCTGACAGTACTTATTAAGCCGCTAGGCGCCAACGCAAAATAAGAAACCTACGTGGCTGTGTGGGAAATTAAGGGTTTGGGGTTTTTTGTGGTTATTTGTTTTAGGATGGTGAATCATGGGGCCATTAGATCAAGGGTGAGTGAATTGAAAACACCTAAGTTATATGTAAATTATGATTTGTTAAGTATATTGGAATATGGGGAATTATGATGTGAGAAATTTTGTGTTGGAGGTTGAGATACCAATTGTGATGTATAACTTGGTTGCATTGGGATATAGAATATTCTCTGTTTGAATACCTTAGGTAATGTATGGTGGTATCTTGGGGTGAAGTATAAATGGTTGAGGCTAGAAGTGCAATAAGTTAATTCATCCTGGGAAACTTATTATAATTATGGTAATGTGAGGGAAATTGTGCTTAAAATACATGTTAATAATGGATGAGAGTGTTCCTATGATTGGATTGCACTTGGGAATAGGTTAAAGTGTGAGAATAACTCCTAATGGAAAAACCATAAGCGTATTGTCACCATTAGGCAATAAAGTTGTGGATTCTAGAGTATAGACCATAGAGAAGGTTGTATCAACCAACTTTGACTGGAGGATGTGATTGCCATAATGGAGCAATGGGTGGAAACGTTTTACAAGAGACTCAAACCAATACTGCGCAAGTACTAATACAGTGCCTGACGTGGTGTTTAACCATCAGGCGATAGTTGCCAAATCAATGAGGTATTGGAACGAGGGGCGCCTGGCGGTGAAGATTGTCCCGCCAAGTGATACCTACAGAAGTAATGGCTGTAGAGGCACTTAGTGCCTGGCGATGGATATGTATCGCCAGGCGGTCTGGAATTGCGTTTTGCCTAGTGGCTTTAGAGCAGTGCCAGGCTATATTAAAGTGGCATAGTGGCTGTTTGGTTTTTATGTGCGTGCTCTACAAGGCTTTGGTGATACCTTAAAGATCAACTTGTTGGTTTGTTCCTTGAGTTGTGGCTCAGAACTTATCCCTTGAGTTGTGGCTCGGGATATAGGGTAAAACACATGGCATTCCTTGAGTTGTGGCTCAGAATGACATCTCTTGAGTTGTGGCTCGGGATGGCGGATGAACACGAAGAATCCTTGAGTTGTGGCTCGGATTGGTGAGTGTTTCTGGTGTGAGTGTGCGAGTTGTGGCTCGTACGAATGGTCTAGAAGATTGCCCTCCTTGGTATCTAGCCAACGAGTTTGGTAGTCTTGGGACGTTACGAACTATGTTTCGTACTAGGAACTCCACCTGGCGTTATAGAGTGTGGTCTGTAGCAGGTTCTCGCACGTGTTCTACAAGTTGTGGCTTGTAGGTGTGGCAGTAAGGCTTCTTGAGGTATTCACCCAAAGACGTAGAGCATGGAGAACATGGTAGTGACCATGTGGCTTGAGATCAAAGCAGAGAGTTCCTTTGATGTGTGTGTGCTTATATATTTGAATTATATATATATATATATGTTTTATACTGTTAGCTCACCCTATCTTCTTGTGTTTGGCGATGATCATGTATTGTGTTACACGTGAACAGATGATGTTGCAGGTAGATCTGGTGAGGCATAGAGCTAGAGCGGGGCCAGACTGGGAGAATTTTTTTTCCATTTTTACTATGTTTTGAATAATTTGTAAACCTTTATATTATCAAACCTGGATGTATATTTGAGTTTTATAATGTATGAATTTGAGTTATTTTTACAATTAAATAAATGTTTTAAATTTCCAGCATTTTTGGGAAATGAAGTTATAATAAATGTCGTTGATCTTTTAATTTGGTTATTTTATTTTAAAATTAGTAATATTTGACCAGGATGTTACAATACCCCTAAGTCATTTGAAATTTGAATGAACTAAGAAAACTTGAAAAAGCTCAAAACATTCCACCACATACGAATACCATTTTCTATCCAAGGCGAGGTCAGAAAAGTGGGCACCCTTATCCCTAACCTAACCTATGAAACCCAAAGTAATAAGGGGGAGGTCCAAGGTTCCCATCAAGGTTAAGGACATCCTTCATTGGTGTAGCCACATGATTGTAAAACCCTTCATTCTCATCATGTAATCAACATTGTCATCTCCTTTCACTAAGGACTCTTCCTCTAAATCTGATACACCTCCTTAACAAGCATCTGCCCCTCCGCCATGTCAGATGATGGTAGTCATCATTGTCTAGAAAAACCTTTACATTGAAGTACTTATGTACCATCACCACATAGTTTCACTACAAGAAATTATCTACTTTGCTAGAGAAATTAGCTAGGGAAATAATTCTTAATAATTTCTCACTAATTTGCGAGAAAATTGTTGGGGAATAAACTTGGAACTAAGTCCTAGCAAAATAGCTACAAATTTGCTAGAACACCCATTTATCACTAATCTTTTCTAATTAAAAAATGAATAAAATTAAATTAATTTTTATATAAATGTTTTAAAATTATTTTTATTTATTTTGTTGGTAAGAAAACTAAATTTAGTCTTTTAAATTGAATTTGGTTTTCAAAACATAATTAAAAAAAATATACAAATAATTGAAATAAAAAATATACAAAATATAAAAAGAGTAAAGTTGATTTAGTTTCTCTCTCTCTCGTGATGAAGAACATGTAGAATACTATGACTAAAAAGCATGTCTAAGACACATCAAAGCATCCTATAGTTGATTGTAATGTTTGGATAAAAATAGGTGGTAAAAATAAGAAAGGTAGAATCTATGGCATTGGTCACAATTTGGATCTTGGCATTGGTCAACATGTTTCATCCTCAACCGTAGAGGGACCCTCTTCCCGAAATCCAAATCCAACAACTAAGGAAATCACTATATTAACTACACAAATATCTAATTTGCAATAACAAGTGAAAACACAGTTGCAAACACAGACTGATATGTAATCATTAATGAAAACACAAATGAAGGCACAAGCAGAAATGCAAGCAATTATGGAACAATAGATGCAAGATCAAATGCATTCTTTTAAAAGGGAATTATTGGCTGCTTTAAACAAACAAGAATGAAGATGTGCCTCAAAGAATCCAAAACTTTGTTTCTGTTTTAGTTGTGTTGTTACATTACTTTTTGTTGATACATTCTAATACTTTTTTGTCCTAAAAGTATTATATACTGGTGGAACTTTTATGCTATTTTGTATTATTTGATATAATTGATGGATATACTTTGGTCATTGTAGGATTGATTATCTACTTTCCTTTTTGAATGTGTGTACTGAAAATATTGGAGTTGTTTAGACACTCCAGAGAATCATTCATTTTCTTTGTTTCCTTTTCTATTATGGACACAAGTGTAAGACCTGCGAAATTTAATTAATTAATAAATGTGGGTAGTGAGAGCCTTTATGGCATTAAATATTAATTATTGTGACGTGAAAAAGTACTAGCTCAAATGGTTGAGAGTTCTTAGTTATTGTGAAAGGACTTGGGTTCGAGTTCTGTGTGTGCCAATTGTGTGCTATTTAGTTGATTATTATTTTAAAAATAAAGTGCTTGATCATGATGAGTTATAATATAATCCTAGAATTATAGGAATTATGTTGAAACATGAATTGGTTGAATGGTTGTGCATTGACTGACATTTGAATGGTTGTAAGTTCAAACCTTGGTAGTCGCAATCTAAGCTTTCTTTTTTTTCCCAAAATTCTTTTTGGCATGAATGTGAAAAGCCATAAACTCTAGCTGACAAATTGAGTAGGAAAGAGAGGGCTTGGAGAGTGCCAAGAGTGAGTGTTGTAAGGAGAGTGTACTTTGGACTAATTAGAGGGGATAACAAGAATTGGAAGCAAGCTTAGAAAGAAGACAGGGGCTGGAATTTTTGTGGTGCACAAAGACTTGAGAAATTCCAAGACTTATGCAAGGAATCCAAGTTAGGGGAGTTGTACTACGTGTTTATTTTATTTGTATTGTTTCTTGACTGAATGGAATGCATGTGAACCTTGAGTTCTTCCAAAATATAATAATTTGTTCATGTTTCTGAAATTTTCCAAAAACTGCTTGGCGGCGTTGAAGACCCGCTAGGCGACACATGTTGCAGAACCTAGTTTCTAGGTTTCCTCTATGAACCGCCTGGCTTGCCAAGTTTTCTGATTTCTTGTATTTATGTGATGATGATGATATAGGGATGGAGTCTCTAAATAAAAATTATGTATTTGTATGTGTGTTACAGGTCTGAGTTGTATGATTTGACGATAATTATGGGATTAGTGTTCTTGTGGGGTTTGGGGATGAGTAAATATGATCTTTGCTTATGATTATAATATGTTTCATGTAAATAATTCTAAATTAAATAAGCATGGACTTTCTACGATGTTGGAAAATAAAAAATTATGTCAAAATGCATGTTGGAATTGTTTATTTAGGATTTTAGGGTTTACGCAAGTGTAGAACAATATGGAATTTTTCAATAATTGTATGCACCGCCTGGCGGCGCATGAACTGCCGCCAGGCGACTCATGTTAAAGCAACCCAATTTATGGGTTTATGTTAAGAACCGCTTGGTAGCAGCTCTTTACTGTGTAGTGTTCCGTCCACGAAAAATGCTATTTTTTGTATTTTCGTGGAGCAGGTATCGTCGGACGTTGGCTTTCTACTGCCAGGCGACATGTTCCTAATTTTTGGGCACTAGGCGACACCATTTTTTTTGTGTGTGCAATTTTTGTAAAACTGCATTTTCCGGTTCGTTAATCGTTCGCATTAAGTGAAATTTTGACAGGTGGTCCATAACATGTTGTTCTTCACTTTGAACGTTGGAGATTTGATTTGATGGTCAGTAGGTAGACATATATGTTACTCATGATTGTTGGCTTCGAAGTCTTTAAAATATATGAATAATCACTTCATAATTTCGAGTAGGTACTATGTGGCATGAGTTGGAAGCATGACTGGGTTATGTTGTAAGTCTTTATGAATTTGAATGTTCCTTTGGGTTAGTCATTTGTTGAGAATTGGTTTATTGGTGAATGCATCTGTATCAATATAAATTTAAATTGTACTTAAGTTGTTAGAGGGTTGTTGCTTTATATTTGCATTGGTGCATAGAATCATGTACTTAAGTTGTTAGAGGGTTGTTGCTTTATATTTGATTTCAGCATGCGTTTTCATAAGTTAAAATTGAATGCTAGCATGGATTTAAATGGTGGAGTATATATATGAATATATAGGGATTGGTGCATGTGATATGTGGTGAATTCTATTAATACTTGAGTATTGATATGATCTCAACTGTGAACCCATTGGGTATATGAATGGGTTGATTTGTGATTCAATCATGCTAATATGACTGGATAAGTGTGGTTGATGTTTTGGATTGCTTGTGGATTTTTGAGTTCATTGAGAACCTGTCCAAAGTGCCAAAAACCTGTAGCCTTAACACTACTAGTATGGTGCCTGGTGACGTAGGGCGAGTTGCTAGGCAATAGTGGCCAAACAGAGGCCACTAGGATCACACAGTGCCTGGCGGCAAGGGTAGTTCTGCCAAGCAACTACTGTCAGACAATGGCTTTATTTTTATCTGGCGTTGGGTGGTCTCTCTGCCAGGCGGTCTACGTTGTGATTTTGCCTGGTGGTGCTTAGGCCGCACCAAGCGATAGCGCAAAGGGAAGTGTGGTCTTTTGGATTGCGTTTTGCGTGTTTGTGATGTTGGGCTTGGACAAAGAGATGCTTGTTTGTGTTATGAGGGGATGGGTTCATGGCTAGTGGTGAACACGTGATAATGTGAGTAGGGAGGTTCATATTATGAGGCTCTCGTGTGAGGATACAAGCGGGGAGGTTCGTATGTTTCGTGCTCACACTTTAGGGTTGCTGCGAGCGAGGAGGTTCGTAGTTGTTGGATCATGTGTGTTGGATTACAGGCGGGAAGGTCTGTAGAGTTAGACTACGAGCGAGGAGGTTCGTAGAGACAGGACCACAAATGAGTAGGTTCATGGAAACGTCATATATCATGGGTCGATGGTCAAGTAATTGCTTAGTGATTTGGATGTGTGTGGTCTACGAGGCTTTGGGTGAAACCTTAAGGATGAACTTTGCTATAACATTTCTTTAGTTGCGACTCAGAATGGTATCCCTTGAGTTGTGGCTCATGATATTGGGTAAACATGCGGCATTCCTTGAGTTGTGGCTCGGAATGACATCCCTTGAATTGAGGCTTGGAATGTTGGATTGACATGAGCAATCCTTGAGTTGTGGCTCAGATTGGCGAGTGTTGCCGGTACGAATTTGCGTGAAAAGAATTGCGAAAAATTAGCTAGGTATTAGTCAGAAAGAAGTGCAAAAGATTAGCTACGAATTAGCGAGAACATAATTGCGACAAATTAGCTACGGATTAGTTAGAACAATATTGCGACAGATTAGCTATCAATTTGCGAGAACAAAATTGCGACATATTAGCTACGAATTTGTGAGAACAAGATTGCGACAAATTAGTACAGATTTGCAAGAACAAAATTGTGACATATTAGCCACGAATTTACTAGCAATTATAAAAAAATTTCACTTCAATTAGTGAGGGATTAGTGATTAATTAGCTACAGAATAATGAGGGATTATATCTCTCTCTAATAAGCTACCTGGATTTAGCTAGGAAACATTCTCTAGCAATTTTGTAGTTCATTTGTTGCAAAATGTTTTAGTTACGGATTAGCTAAGAAATTTTCCATAGCTATTTGTAACTTTTTTGTACTGTTTGCGAGATTTGATTTGTTTGTTGTATGCGAGAGAGAAGAGGATGAATATGGAATTTGAAGATGGGTCGTGTGCTGAAGGTGTCATGGAGAAAGAAAGAATCAGGGAAAAGAGAAAGAGCAAGATGGAGCAAATGAAGATTATAGCGAAGAGGATTAGGAATATGATGGAGTGAATGACTAAGGGAGAAATACATGATGGATGAGAAAAAAATAGAATGTTTTTTTGAAAGAAGTGTGCGTAGGGAAAAAGATGATCTTCTCATTCAATTCAAGTTTTAGAATGAAGTATACTTGGCAATGGATTAAGAGAGAAGTTAGCCATGTGGAATGAGTGTTGTGGTTATGTGTGAAAGGGAGAGAGCAACTAATATCAATTAATAATGAAAGGATAAGTGTGAACACCTGAGAGTTACATAAGTTACAACATTTAAAAGGGATGGATGTCCATAAGATGAGTTGTTATGATTGGAAGTGGTGTAGACAGTAATGGATTAGGCTTGTGGTACTTTCGACTAGGGGCAATAGGTGTTAGTGTGAGCAACTATGCCTAGATTAGAAAAAAAACCAGTATTGCACGAGTACTGTTGTAGCGCTTGGGAGTGGTGTTTGACCCGCTAAGCGATAGCTACAATTCCAAGAGGCCCTAGAACGCGTGGTGCCTGACTACAAATAGGTCCCGCTAGGCTTTGAAGCAGCGTTAGGCGATAATGTAGCAGAATGTGTGTATTTGTTGGATGTGCGTGGTCTACGAGCTTTGGATGATACCTTAAGGTGGACTTTATTGTGGCATTCCTTGAGTTATGGCTCGGGATAGATGGTAAACACGTGGCATTCCTTGAGTTGTGGCTTGGAATGACATCTCTTAAGTGGTGGCTCGGGATGGCGGATGAACACGAGCATTCCTTAAATAGTGGCTCGGAATGGTGAGTGTTACTGTTGTGAGCAATCACCGGTTGTGGCCAGTGATGTGCTAATCTTGTGTCGAGAGTACGAACTATGGTTCGTATTGGGAATTCCACTTAGTGTTACACAATGTGGTCTGTAGCATGTTTTTCTGCACGTGTTCTACAAGAGTTGGCTTGTAGGTGGAGGCAACACAATGTATTCTTGAGGTTATCATCCAAAGATGTAGAACATGGAAAATCATGATGGTGGCCATGATTGATGGAAACAAGGAATATGTTTCTCTGATATGTTGATGTATATGATTGAATTATGATCTTATATTTATATTTGAACTGTTAACTCACCCTATTTGCTTGTGTTTGACGATGATCGTGTAATTCGTTACACGAAGCAAATGATGTTGCGGGTTATTCTGGTGAGGCATAGAGATGGAGAGGGGCTAGGGTGGGAAAGCTTTTATGGAATTTTACTATCATGTTATTTTTGGATTTTGTAAACTATATTTTTACTGGGCTATGAACTAGTATTGATTATTGGAACATTATGGTTTATTTGGATGAGTTTAATAAATGTTTTTAATTTTTCGCATTTTTGGGAAAGACAATAATAATAAATAAGCCTTTGTTATTTATTTTATTTTATCTTATTTAAATTAGTAATATTCGACCGGTATGTTACAGCGGTACCATCAAACTTCATAAAATTAGTTGAGAATTTGGCAAATGCAACAATATTGATCTCATACTTGGTGCTGGTGACTAGATAAGACCAATGTTCTTGTAGGATTTGCTAGAGTGATGAAATTGTAGTGCACCAACATTTTTGAGGCCAAACAATTCTGAAGCAGTATGGCTGGAACAATTTTCCAATGAGCCCCGTAACCAAGTCCAACCAGTAAAGTGCCAAACATACATTGACCTTGGCCATCCCATACCAATGAAAAGATGCCCAACAATCATAATAAGTTAAAATACAACCAATGCAATTGATCTTGGATATGCATAATCTCTATCGTAGAGTAATAACACCATGGAATTTGAAATCAAATGAGATGTAAAGGAGACATTTAACAAATTCTAAGCTTACTTAAACATGCAATGAGTGTAAGAATTGCTTTTCTTTTTTTCTCTTTTTACATTACAACAAGCTCATATTTTTTACAACCAAAAAAGAAAAACAAGCTCAAATATGTAACCTCCTCCAACACGACCAAGGAAGTTCCAAATACTAACTGACCATGGAGACAAATATATGTGCATTGTCATATCCTAGAGATTGGCTCATTTGATCCAGATTTGTGCAATTTATTACCATTACAATAACCAAGTTCATAAATCTATGAACCTCTAAAAGGATATTCAATAATTTTTATCTTATTTTTAATCAAGAATTTCGTTGTTTTTGTTAGTGGGAGGTATCTACAGCACATATATACTCTGGTGTTCAATTCTCTATGTTTATATATTGTTTCCTACTACTTTTAAAATCCGTATTGAACTTGAGTCATGGATCAATGTCTCATGGGTTCAAAATTTAATTCGGGACAGACTATTTTATATCTGCTTAAAATGGTAAATCCAAAGAAAAACACTTTGGTACCATGGCTCTTGGAGGTTTATCATTGGTCCTTTCACCACTGGATCTTCTATCCACATAAACATGCTTGATGAAATCCCGAAGCCTGTCAACATTGTTGGAACTAGAATGCAAATCAGAATAATGTAGTCTACAATTAACAAAAGAGCTAACAAGCACATGCTTACCTGCTATAAGAAATGACATTGTGGATCTCAATCTTTAAAATAGATTTCTTTTGCATGCTGCAAATATTAGATATAATAAAAATCAACAAGAGATTTTAACATTAGAGACTGAAGATATCTATAGCAAGATTTAGCGCACAAAAAGTTTACACCTGATTTCCACCTTCCTGAAGTGCACTACTTTCTAGTGTAGTAAATTTGACCATTGAAATTGATTTTCCTGATGTGTAAATTATCGGCTAGAAATTAAAACAAAAAGTAGTTTAGAAGAAAGGATATTGAATCAACATTGTCCTATCTCTGCTACAGTAGAATATTTAAACAAATTACAATTTGTATCAATCTGCAAAAGAAAAAACTGACTTTTGTAGGTATATAATTTATGAACTACAATCCATCAAAAACAACATCACAGTAACACAACATCACAACAACACACAAATGTCATTTTACTTGATTCATACAGATGTTGATGATAAAACATGAACATAGTAATCCATAACATTTTTTTATTAAATACCATGTTATTGTGGTGACAAACCTTTTGAGTGATTGTTCAGTAGTCACTTTTATCAATTTGCCAAGTCCCAAAGCAGCCTACTCCCTCAATGTGCCAATGATGTTCTCGTCCATAAAGTAGGAACCTTATCATTACACATGTAAAACATGAAAGAAAAAGTTCCCAGTAACTTTAACTAATACTTGTTACTTTTCAAAATAGTATCTTATGAATTAATTCCTACCCACTTATGAATAAACCAAATAACGATATATCTTTGGTGAATAAAGTAAAAGGCAAGGGCATGTAGGAGAAGATAGTGGAAGTGTTAGACTAATAGGGTCTAATATGTGTGACAAATAAGAATTAATATATGAACTTTTCGCATCTTGCTAATCACAAATATCTACTCGTAAAAGCATAAAATTTATTTATATGTTCATTAGATTAAAACCTCACTAGTGCAGTAAGGGCTTTCTGCCCCGGTTATTTTCCACATTTTGCCTCGGGTCTGGAACCGAGGCATATTGGGGCGAGGCCAAAAGGTACCCCTTTTGGCCTCGGTTATCACCCGAAGCCATATACCCAATTTTATGCCTCAGTTGTTTCAAAACCGGTGCCATATACCCAGTTTTCTGCCTCGGGTTAGATAGGACCGAGGCCATAGGGTAAAAATATTTTTTTATAATTATAAAAAAATGTAAACGAAAACAGATGTAACAACAATGGTGGTGGTGGAGAATCTGTAGCAACCACTGGCATCAAAAGGATAATAGTGAAGCGAAATGTTGGTGCTGCCTCACCGCGTTCTCAGTCTCTTGCAAGAGCAAATGCTAATAATAAACCGTTCAACGAGAATCAGCAACCTCCATCCCTTACAAGAGAAATCCATTGAGTGAGATTGAACCTAACTCCCTTTCTTTTCCACATTTAGCAGCCAACAATAACAACAACAGGGTTCAAAACAGACCCAAAAAGGAATTTGAAACAGAGGCCATTCAGGCCAAATCGCGCATGAGTGATACGAGACCCAATGACAACAACAATGAACGTCCCCATCTTCCGTGAGATTCATCCATAGGAAAGGCATTTTGGTGACTCCATAGGCGAGGGGTTCGGAAGGGGAAACCCTAGACGCGGAGATAAACGAGGGACCCCATTCGAAGAATAGCAATAAACGACTTTCAGATCCACGAGACAGAGAGCGCGCGAGAGAGATGCAAAATGTGGTGCAGCACAAGGTGGCCGGAGGGTGTGGTGGCAATGGGTGCAGCGGAGAGAGAGAGAGCACGCGATAGAGAGAGAGCGCGGGACAGAGAGAGATCGAGGGGAAGGAGTTGCAGAGGCGCAGAGGCGCAGGAGTGGGGAAGAAGAAGGGTTCGCGAAATTTGAACCCTAAATAAACCCTATGGCTTCGGTTGTTAGGGGAACCGAAGCCATAGACCCCCTTTTGGCATCGGGTCTCCTTGGACCGAGGCCAAACAACTAACGTCCAGCCACTTTTTGGCTTCGGGTCTTACTGGACCGAGACCTATACCACTATTTGGCACCGGTTTTGGGTGAACCGGGGCCTATACCCCTCTTTGGCTTCAGGTATTTGGAGAACCGAGGCCTAAAACTTGGCTCTAATTGCAAAAATGCCACCGCGCCATTATATGCTTCGGTTCTTGGCCAACCGAGGCATATAAGGCGAGGTAAAATGAGAATTCTGCACTAGTGCCTATAAAATAAAGAGAATAATTATCATTTGGAAGACTAACAAGTACCAAATATATTAGCTTCAACTTATAATAAATTCAAGTCTTTCAAACATATATAACAATTATTTTATTCATTTATTCATGGAGGCAAAACCTATAAATATGGAAAATAATTATTATCTAGAAAGTGAAGAAGAAGCCAAATATATTAGTTTCAACTTATAGTAAATTCAAAACTCTCAAACATTTGCAATCTTATATATTAAAATTAATCGAAAGCAATAAGGTTTATACCATGGCAACATTTTACACTTCAAATCATAATAATAAAAAGGTTAAAATACCTTTTTTGTCCCAATTTTCGTCAAGTTTTTTTAAATAAGTCCTAATTTTGGTTTTGTGTTCAAATAGGTCCCAATTTTCATCAATTTTGTTCAATTGGGTCCTTTTTTGCTAACACCGTTTAAATCATTAACGGCTATGAACAGTAACTATCACGTGTCACTTCGTGGTTTTTTTAAATTTTTCTTATTTTTATTTTAATTTTTTTAATTTTTTTAAATGTACACGTGTCAACCCAAGAACGTGCCACGTGTCACTTTGTGGTTTTTTTGAATTTATTTGAATTTTTTTTAAATGTCCACGTGTCAACCCAATAGCGTGCCACATGTCAAAGTCAATGTTCTAAATTCAATTTGGTCCCTATATTTGTTATTTTTGTTCAATTAGATCCCAATTTTTGTTAACATTAACCAATTTGGTCTCTCTCCAAATTAAAAAGAAATTTAATTTTTATATTAAAATTCACATTTTTTATTAAATATTTTTATATAATATATTAAAATTCACATCATTATAACTTTGATATAAAAATTAAATTTGGTCACATCTTCGATAGGGACCAAATTGGTTAATGTTGTTGGTTTCTAGGATTGGAAGTTGAGGGCGCATGCTTGCCATATAATATTCTCATGCGAGTCGTTGGTCGCTGTGAATTGTAAGGATGTCACCTAATGGGGAAGTGAATTTCATGGCTAGATGAGGTGTGGAGACGACGGTGCCTAGAGTGTTGAGGGATGGTCGGCCAAGGAGGACGTTGTATGAGGTTGGTGCGTCTACGACAAGAAAACGGATGAGGATTGTTTTGGTTTGAGATGCTTCCTGAAAGACAGTGTGTAGGTCTATATACCCACGGGTGGAGACCTTCTCTTCGGAGAATTCGTAGATAGGTTCATCATAGGGGACCATGGCAGTAAGGGGAACTTGGAGTTTCTGGTAGGTTGTCCAATAGAGGATGTCAACTGAACTTCCTTGGTCGATAAGCACCTTCTTTACTGCGTAGTTCTGGAACTCTATGGTGATGACCATGGGGTCATCCTGCTGGTGGTCGACGCCGTGGAAATCATCGTTAATAAAGGTAATGGGAGGCATGCGATGTCTTTGGTGAGAGTGAGTTATGTGATTAACGGATTAGAGGTGACAGAGGTGTTTCTTTCTGGCTGAGAAGGTGGATCCACCGCTGGCAAAGCCTCATGAGATGATGTTGATTATACCGTGTAGGGGGGATCGACTAGGTTGACGTTAGTGTGGGCTGGTTGCGATTCTTGGTGGGTTTGTTGAATGGTGCATCAATCGTGATGGATGTGGGGGTTTGTCTTTGCGAACAAAGCGGCGGAAATGGCCAACGCGAACTAATTCTTCGATTTTATCTTGGAGCGCTCTGCATTCATTTGAAGTGTGGCCATTGTTTTTGTGGTAGCGGCAGTACTTGGTCATGTGTGCATTGGGGGGTTGGATGTTTTGCGAGGTGGTGGGTTGAGGTCGGCATGGAGGGCTTCTTCGAGGAGTCGGGATCTGGGGACGCACAGTAGAGCATATCTGGTGAAGCGTGGTTGTCAAGGCTCTCTGGGCCTAAAGTCAGGTCGTGGATGTGGTTTATCTAGGTCGGTGGTGGAGCGGGTGTAATCATTGCAGATCTTGGTATGGAGGTTATGCATTTCTTCCATGCATATGTAATCTGTAGCACGGAGCTTAAGTTCGTGCATGAAGGCAGGGGGTGGAGGTAGACGCTATTAGGGAACGGTCCTAGTTTGAGGGTGAGAGCCATACATTGCAGAATCATTTCTTGATTGAGGTTGGGTGTGCGGAGGGCAGCCTTACTGAAGCAGTTGATGAAAGCACGTAGTGTCTCGTCTTGTTCTTATCTGACGCTAAGAAGGGATAAGGTTATGGTTTGATGTGGGCGGCTGCCAGCGAAGTAGGTGGTAAACATATGGGAGAGCGTGTCAAAATAGTTGATGGAGTGTGGGGGAAGGCTAGGGATCCAGTCAAGGGCAGGACCTTTGAGGGTGGTGGGAAAAGCTTTACTGAAGACGACATCGTGGGATGTATAAAGGGCAACATGGCTTATGTATATTTTGAGGTGTTCGTCGGGGTCGGTCTCTCCCTTATAGCGATCTAGTGTGAAGGGTTACCATTGGACAGGGAGAAGTGTGTTGGTGGTGGCGTCAATGAAAGGGTGGCGAAGCCTGGGTGGTTGGGGTGGCAACGGGTGTGGTGGAATGGGATGGTGGATGAGGGTAGGGAAGGTAGTGGTGAAGTTGTGAGGTGGGATATGGATGGTGGGAAGGGTGGCAGTAGGGGTGGGTGCTACGGGGTGCCTGGGATGGTGGGATGATGAATGTTTATGTGATGGGTAGAGATGATAGGTGTTTATTGAGTGGTGGTGAAGGTGTGCGAAGTGGGGTTGTATTCACTTTCTTCCTCACTAGGCTGGTAAACCGGGGACTTGGGGGCTTCTGACGATTCCTTGGCCTTCCCTTTCTGGGTAGGGTCAGCCTCGATCTTTCTTCTCAGCCTCGAGTTTACTTTCCTAAGCGCTTCCATCTCGTCAACACTGCGCTTTCTGAGGTCAGCGAGCTCTTGTTGCATCTAGGCTTGACCTTCCAGGATGGCGACCAAGTCTTGGGTGATGTTAGCAGGCGCAATAGGACCTGCCTCAGGTTGCTTCGTGACTCCAACTCTGCTACGAGTAGAAACCATTCTTGACAGTATGAAAATTGCTCGGTAAGGTGTTACTTGGTGCCCCACGGTGGGCGCCAATTGTTACTTAATCCTCAACCTCTCGAGTTGGCTCCTCCTCGGCTTGCATATGTTATTTGTCGATGTACACGGTTTAGACCCTTTAGGAGTTACCTGCGGAGAGGGCTCTGACGATCAAGTCAACGAAAAGATTCTCAAAAAGTCAAATCTCTTTATTAAGGGATTAATGAAAGTGTACTTTTAATTGCTGGGGTCCACGTGTATTTATAAAGTTATTAATTATGTTTGCCCTTCTTGTGGGTTGGGCCATTACTTGGGTCTTAGATGGGCCTGGGCCTAGCCTAAGACCTTAGTTAATGTTTGTTGATACTAGGGGCCTTGTTTGTAATATTCTAAGTCTGGAGTGGTCAAGAAATGTCATCCTATTTCGGCCTAGGCCGTTATGTGCTTTCGCATGTCTGGTTACTTACTTGATAATTTCATTTGCGGGGTTATGTGTAGGTGGGCTTGGTAGTGCGGTTTTATTAGTCTGCCTAGGTGCAGTACAACTTGTTTTGATTTATTGAAGCAAAGGTCACAACGAATTTCAGATTTATAGTGAAAGATTGAAACCTTGGACATCAATTGACATCGTGAATAGATTGAAAGACGCCATGAACTCTTAAATAGAAAAGTACTTTCATGAGTGAATGGAATACTGAAGATGAAAAAGCAAAGAGAATAGTTTGCTATTGATTTGGAGTCGGCGAGATAACACAAATAGTGGTGAGAAGTGGAACCAATAGTGAAGAGTAATATGACAGTGAGCAAATATTTGGTTTAATTACTCTTTTGATTCATGTTTTCATTTAAACATGTTAAGTTGGTTCTTTAGTTATTTATCTCAATTTGGTCCCAATTTTTGGAAAACGAATACAATTTAGTCTTTTACGATAATTTTTGTTAAATTTATTAAAACAGATCAATGATTTTGTCATTAAAATTGAAACTCTTAGTATGGATGATTTTATTTGTTGGTTAATTAACATAATCCTAGTGTGAGTTTTTGGACAAAAACAGAGACCAAAATATAAATTAAACCTAAATATTTTTATTCTTTAGTATATTAAATTTTATATTTTATTATCTATTAACATTAAATGTTGTGGTATATAAAAATAAATAAAAAAATACACAATTTAATTTTCATCAATTCCTAAAATATACTACCTACAATTTAAAAATATATATATATATATATATATATATATATATATATATATATAATTAAAAAAATTTCAAAAATTTGGGGGGCTATGGCCCCTCCCTACCCCTAAGAAGATCCACCCCTATTATAGGGATATTAATTAAAAGTTTAAATTTTGTTTTAAGAAAGAGGAATTGTTTTTTATTATTCTGGAATACAAAATTGCACAAGTAATATATTTAAAAGGTTGTTTTAAGAAAGAAAAAAGTGTTTCATGGATTTGTCTACGTTTAAAGAAAAAGTTTAACCATAAATGATAAAAAAGAAAGATGGCTTCATGACTGCATCAAAAGGATTATTAAGCAAAGATTTCCAAAATTCGTTAGCGTACTTTCATCATAGGAAGGTAAGTTTTTTGTTTATAATTTTTGTATTTAATGAAAATGGATTGGGTTGGAATATGACATTTAATGAAAAATTAATATGTTGTAATTAATAATATGTTGATGGACATGAATATATCGAACTTAATGATACGTTTATGCATTACTAGGGGATAAGCTGAAATAGAAAGTTAATTGTTTCATAGATCCTATGGGAAATGTCTTAAAATTTCTTTTCAAAGAGGTTTGATTAAGAATGGGTTTCTTGCTGGTGTCGATGAAATTTTGAAATTTTATAAGTTGTATAATATACACTATATTGGGACAATATTTTTGGTGATATATTCTTTTAGTTTAGGATTATGTGTACATCATATGTTGAAATAGAATATCATGTATCCATGGAAATGCCATCTCTGGTGGAACATTTTAGTTGGAAAATGTTTTTCAGTTGGCTTACAATTGAAATGCACAATTTGAATGTTAGATTTCAACTTTTTTCTTCACATTATATTTTATTTAATTTTTGGATATAAGTAATGGTTAATGATCACTATGTCTTACAGGATTATGCGTTGTTGAACGAACTATTTGTTAAGTACTAGGTCAACTATAGTACAACAAGATCGTATCCACATGAATTTGGTAACTAAATCAATAATATGTTATCTAACTCATGTTTGTCAGTAAAATAGTAACAAATGTTTGGTTTAATAACTTAAAAACATATTTGAAGTTAAAATTAAGAGAAGTGATGTTGATTAAAGACGTTGAGATTGAACTTGATTTCTTTCACTCAACTACATTGCCCTTAATTATTTATAAATTATGTTATTTATTTTAGTGCTCTTGGAAGTATGCTTACTTGTAGATCTAACGTCATGTCTGAGAGTTAGAACCTAAGGGTGACAAACGTAGGATGTCTCCATCCAAGTGGATGAACCCTTGCACTAAGTAGAAGAATGTTTAAACCAACTAAAGCCACATATCCATGTCTAGTATATGACAAACATTAGGAGACTTGATTGGATCTAAACACTAGACCAAATGTCTCTACATCTAGTGTTGATAAGGTATGATGATTGGCTAAGTCACCAAAGCAATTAACACAAATCATGTAACCAACACATAAAATAAGAACACAATAAATATATAATCAAGTGAAGTATAGAGAGTTTAGAAGTTACATCCAATCCCAAGTAAAGAAGAAGTTAGCTGCTCATAATGATGTATACAATATGAACATGGAGTAGCCTTCCTCCTTCCACAACTTTACAAAGATGTATAATAAGAACTAAAGCTAACTATGGAGTTTCGTTCTCTAAAATAAGTTACAAAATCAACATAGGAATCATAGAAACATGCCTTGTATTTATAGAAAAACTAAGTGTAGCTCTAACTTCCATCCTTAAAGATTAGCCATGGAGGTGTCCTTCATGAGTGGGTTTGCTCCAAGCTTGGGCAGTCACCTTGGTGATCAACAATGGAGGTTTCCCTACCATAGAGGTTTTCTCTAGGTGTTTAGCTTCCCTTCTAGAGCTTTGGGTTTCCTTGTAGTGAAGGTTTCTTAAAACGTGGCTAGTGCCAATATCGTTGTTCAATTGCAGGCTTATAATTTGAATTTTCTTAGTTCACCTTTCTGCAACTTAACACCAACTTCTCAATTTCCTTCATTTTACCTGCAAAAACAATACAAATATACTAAATTCCACTTTTTATGACTTTTACTCTCCTCATTTTTGTATTTATATCTAATTAAGCTATTTTAATGATTTTTACATTGGGTTAATGCAAGATAAATGTATAAATGATATACAATTTAACTAATACTAGACCCTTATCACACTCCTTATTATATGACAAGATTGACCATGAATACATAAATTAGGAGGAAAATGACCATTGTTAAAATTATTGTCATCTATTGCTCGAAGAGAATTAAATGTGAACATCATGTTATATGTTCTTATATGTTTTTGGTAATTCTTGCTTTCACTGGAATTAGTATCAAATAAAAGTTTTTGCAAAATAGTTTGTGGTTCTTTCAGTAGAGGTAACTGAACTTTACCATTACTGCAACATAGTTGGAATTTTTGATTTATCTTATCTTTATGTTTATCGATCCTTTCCTGGTACCACATATAAGCTTTTGCATTCTGTACACTTGAATATTGGATCACCAATATGTGCATATGTTGCGGATAATGAAAAATAGGTTAGTAAAGACAATTTTAATATTAAGTCACAATAATTATTTAGATATTTTTCTCATATCTTGGAATTGAATATGTAGGGATATCATTGTGAGACTGTAGGAATAGGTGCAACCGGGGCAACTTGTGCAGGCACAACTTTTTGTTGTTGTTGAGGAGGTGGCTACACATTTTGAACATGTTGGTTTCGTCAGTTACCTCCAACCTGGATTGTACCTATTTGTGGACAAATCATGGTTGTAATGTTGTTGTTGTTGAGGCATACATACATAAAAAATAGTACAATATTGTGCATTTTCTCTTCTATCATACCAACCATGCCCCAATAGAGGCTATGATAACTCTACACCCTTTTGAAATTTGTGAGCTTACTTCATGGGCTTGGTTGTGATGAGAATATAAGGTACAAATCTTGCCATATAGAAGGTGACCCAAATCAAAATCCATTTTAACTTTAAAAAAATGCTCTTTGCATCCTGATTACCTACCATTCATCTCACTTTTCTCACTTGCAGAAAGATGGAATGCAGCTCCAAACATATCCAATCCAATTACAAAAATTGAATCATATCATCATACATAACCAATAATTCGTAAACACACACTAAGAAAGAAACCCTAATCCCCTTAATCCTTACAAACATGGCAAAATCAACAATGGCTACACATGATCGTCAAAATAAACAATGTGAAAAATAGAAAAAAAATGGGGAAATTGTGAAATAGGGAAAAAATAAAAATGCCAAATAGGAAAAATGTGAAATAAAACCTGTAACATCCCTAAGGATTATTACTTAAATAAATAAATAAATAAAATGGAAAAAAAATTTAAAACGTCGCAATAATATTAAATCCAAAACGCAGAAGAATTTAAGTTAATACTTATTGTGACTAAACTTAATTGAAATTAAGCAAAAGCATTACAAGTTCCAATATCGCAAATGAAATAATAAAAACATAGTAAAAAAATCCCTAGCTCTACTCCCAGCTAGCCCTCACTCCGTTGCCTGAGCACCCTCATCATCACCTGTATCATCACCTGCTCCCGTGTAATGAATCACACGATCATCGCCATACACAAACAAAAAGGATGAGCTCAAAAGAATATAAGAAACATATCAATTAAATAATATAAATACAGCCAATTATATTCTTATAGTTAAACCATGGTCACATACTTAATACAACCTCCAATCTAACAACAAAGTTAGCCATGGACTCAGGATTTATGATGCTCACACGAACTTGTCCGCTCGTGATCATGCCTCTACGAACCTCCCCGCTTGTAGTCTTACTCTACGGACCTGTCTGCCCGTAGTCCAACACATATGATCCACTACCTACGTACCACCTCGTACCCAGCATCTCTCAACTTTAAGCATGGAACATACGACCCTACCTCGCTCGTATCCCCACAGGAGAGTAAATATGTATGAACCTCCTCGCTCATACCATCACATCTCAACCACCATCCATGAACCTACCCGCTCATGGCCCAACATCTCCTGATCCACGTTCTCATCAATGCGTAAAACAATATACACAAAATGCACTAAACTCGCTTGGGCTAGAAGCCTTAGCTTAAGCGACCAGGCCTGTCTCACTTAGGCTAAGTTTTCTCGCCTGAGCGAGCGTGCTAACCTGGTTTTTCTGCGAAGTCTCACTTAGGGGAGTCTCTCCTCGCCTGGGCGAGATCATCCTTCGCCTAACACCAAAAACTCTCGCCTAGGAGGCGAGTTAAGTACAACACAAAGTTAACCATGAGGTCTCGCTTAAGCGAGAACCTCTCGCTTGGGCGAAAAGCCTTGTTGCCCAAACATCAACCTCCTCGCCTATGCGAGGTGCCCAAAACAGGGTCTCACACCCCTCGATTTCTCGCTTAGGCGAGAGGTACTCGCCTGAGCGAGATAACAGGTCGTCCAAAAACCTGGGCACTCTGCCTAATCGAGTAGCACGAGCAGAAACAATATCAAGACTCTACAACTCTTGCCTAGGCGAGCCTGGCTTGCCTGAGCGAGATTAGCAGATGGTATCCCTGTTCACGCACGCTGAAACCAAACCAATTGCCCCAAATTCACATTCAACATTAACTAAACAATTCATCACATAATACCAATGGTAGGAACCTGATTTAGACTCCAAATTGACTCCATAACCCACATACAATACTGAAAACCCCCATAAATTGCATACATTCGCAAAATGGATTACCTATACAACATCAAGACCATCAAACCCCCAATTTCACATCACATTGAGTACGATAATCTCATGGCAATGATACAATTTATTCATGTCCAATGCAGAATGCATGAAATTGTTACCTGTATGCATATAGATACGAAAAGAGCTCCCCCAACCTGAAATTCCTTGCTCCAAATGGTCTTTTAGCCTTAGCTTTGTGCTACCCAAAACCCTCCTTTGTTCTCCCTTGAAAAAGTAGTTCTTCTCTCAACCCAATTCACTGTTCTCCTATGAATTTCGTCCTCCTATTAGCACTCTAGTTTTTTCAGTCTCAAAACCCTCCTAATTACCTTATTTTGTCTGTTTATATGGTTCTTAATTATGGTTAATGAAAAAAAACGAAATTACCCTTTTTGTAATGTCTATAATTACCTTTCATAGACCAATATGGGTTGTTTTTCCCCAACTCCCTTGGATGCCCATTGTCTCTAGGGTTTTCCCACCCTTTCACATTCAGACCACAAGTATTTTAACAAAAATAAAGAGATTAATTTGTTCTCAACAAGGGTTGAACCCACAACCACTCAATCATAAGACAATTGCACAACCAATTCATATTTGTGATAATTCCTCTAATCTTATAACTACATCAATATATAACCACACAAAAAAACACAAGTCACAACATATTATTGACATACATAGGACCCGAAAGCAAGTCCTCTCACACAATCAAAGTACTCTCAACCACTTGAGCTAGTACTTTTCCACGTCATATCACTCTGCATTAAATGCCCTAAAGGCTTCTACTACCCACATTTATTAAATAATTAATTTATTAATTATTTAAATTTCTTGGGTCTTACAAAACCTATTTGTCGAATCGTGGTGGCTACGTATTTTTCGATTTGGAACCTTTAGTGTCCCTCTAGTCACGCTAGTGGTGGACGACACCATTTTCTATTGAGGCGTTTTTGTTTGGTGATGTGTGGTTGGGTCGCGATGCAACACACTTGTCATTATGGGTGACTACTTCGTCGATGTCGTGGCTGCTTTGTCCTACGACCTCGTCATATTGGTGTGCTGCCAGGGGAGACCTAAAATAAGGGAGTGAGGAAATGAGATGAGAGTTAGTTTTGTAGTTGTTTCTCAGTCAGTGAGGAGTCTACGATGTGAGTGAGTGAGTGGTATTTGGATTTTGTTTTGAAACAAGAAAATAAAAGAAACATAGCATAACACAAATAAAACACATTTTTTACTTTTAAAACAGGTCGCGGGCTAGCCTGGAAGCCCGTAGGCTGGCCCGCCGGGTTGTTGAGTCTAGTGGGGCGGGTTGAGGCGAGCCGGTGCGTTGAATTTTCTTACCTGAATCACCATTTTTTGGCGGGCTCCCTATATTCAAATGATGTAATCCAACAGGTACATTTTCCATTCAAGCAGGTGTTTGCTTTTATTCATAGTTGAACCACACAACATAACATATATTTGTAAGACCAGTGTGAATCTCACACATTACTGCATGAAGTTTATCTTAAGAGTCCTAAATTCATATTGTTAACCCCTAGTAGTTGTCAAGTCAATTGGCATACTACAAATATTAGAAGATGGTGATCATCAAAATTCATGATAAACAAGATTTGGTGGTAGAGAAGTGGATTTTAGGCTACTTATTAGTGTCAACACCCGATTTTGTCCAGACAAATAAAATGATTTAAAAAAATAGTATATGGTAAATAGTAATAAAAAGGAGTAAAAATAAGTGAAATAAAGAGTAATAGGAGATAAAAAAAATAAAAAAATAAAATTGAAAGAAAAAGAAATTGATTAAATTAATTGAGTTAATTAAAAATAATGAAAATGTTTCCTTTCATCACACCTCATTTTTCTTTTCTTTTTTACTTATAATCCAATCCTTTTTTTTCTTTTCATACCATCCCAAATCCCCTATTTTTAGGTGATGCTTATTCTCTCTCTAATTAACTCACCCAACAACCACTCACCTACACATAGGGGTGTCAAAACGGGCCAACTCGACCCGATTCTAACCTGTCCAAAAGGGGTCAGGCTGGACTGACCTGCTGAAAAAAAACAAGTTTTATCATTGGACCCGGCCTGAGGGCCGGTAGGTTGGTGGGCCGGTAGGTTGGCGGGCTAACAAGTTAGCAGGCTGACAAGTTGGCTTGCTAGCTTTCTCTATTTTCTTTTAATTTTTTTACTAAGTTCTATTACCATCCACATTCACATAGTTCATTATCTCATCACCAGAGTGCGTCAATCTTGCAGCATTGGAAAACCATAGTTGCTTTGTATAACAATTCTAGAATCCAATAATGGTAACAACAGCAAAAATAAATTAAAGAAGTAGAATATATAACAATTCCCAAATGTAACATAAATTCTTATCAACGAAAATTAATGCATTAGAATATATAAAAATTTTCAAATGTAACAGAAAAAATAGCAGAATTCAATGCACCAAAATAATATACAGAAGATCATATTAGCTGCACCTCCAATCTAGATAAGCCTTTTATGGCAGCAACTAGCAAATCGAAATGGGGGAAAATGACGACAACACTAATCACAACCACACCAATCACAGAATGGCTTGAAATTGAGGGTTGGATCACACAAACACCAATCGTAGGTACCTTGGTCTCCAATTAAGGGAAATAAAAATTAGGGTTACAAATCAGAGTCTTAAGAAAGCAAAAGGCGAATTAGGAATAGAACGAACCTGTTTGTGGTGGTCGTGGTGGTCGCCCTTCGTGGTCAAGTCGTAGTGTGGTGGCTCTAAGTTTGCCAAGGTCGTAGCGTGGTGGTTGCCTTGCCTTTGTAGCCAACAAGGTGTCATGGAAAACAGAGGAGGCAAAAACCACTAGGTCATCTGAGGCAACACACTGTGGTGGTGACGGAAGAGGCTGGCTGTCCTGATTCGCGAGGGTGAGTGAGTGGTGTGTTGTGGTAGTGTGTAGTGGACTAGCTGCACCAGGTTTTCGTGAGAGAGTAAATGAAATTACCATTGCACGTGTGATTAGTTTAAGTCATTACACAAGCTTTTTTTATTAAGAGAAGGGCTACAGACGGGCTTGATTTGACCTGCAGGTTGGCGAGTTTGTCAGGCCGGGTTGATGTGGGTTCGCGGACTATGTTTTCTATCCCAACCTGTATTTTTTAGAGTGGGCTAGCGGGCCAACCTGTCGGATCTGACCCTTTTTGCCATCTCTACCTGCACACCTCACCAAACACCAACGATTCTCACAATTGACCATCACCTTACTACACCACGTACTAATTACATGCAACTTCACAACACTTATCTCTCTCGCACACACACAACCTTATACTAACCCAGACCTCAGTAAAACGCACCTACTCCACTTTTCACATACCAAACTCACAAACACACACCTTACCATTTCACTTATGTTCATGCTTAGACCATTGACATTAAACGCACACACTAATTCACTGAACCACACTGTCTCTCACCTGATGCCCTAAAACATGCACCATTAACTAACCTAACAAACACTAACCTACACTAACTAACTTAACAGAAAACACACGCATCATGCAACTCACTCGTTGAATTAATTGGACGCTTCACTTGCTTGGGGAATATATAAAAAGGGTAGAAAAGGATTAATTTGGGGCGATTTTGGGGGATCTTTTTGGAAAAGTATGAGAAACATAAAAGAGAGCGAAAAAGAAAGATCGAAAAGGAAGAAAGAGGGGTTTCAAAAAAAAGCAAAAGAAAAAAGGAGAAAGATCAAGGGACAAAGAAGCGGGCTAGAGTCTGTTAAAATAGATATACTACACTAGAAACTAATGATTTATTGAATCAGAGAGGGTAATATTTAATATGTCCCTCTGGTAACAGAATACATAAAAATAGCACTCGTAAGCGATGTGTCCAGGGGTTGAAACTAAAAAGTAACGTGCTTCCTAAATATTAGGATTTATTCAAACTGAAAATACTCTTAACAAATTATAATAAAAAAACCTTTTCATTCTTTCCCTTAAACTAACTATATCGTAGTTAGTTTACTTTAGTCAAATCTAGCATTCCCATCTTTTTTCTAAGTTTCTCGAAAGCTTCCAACTTTAAGGCTTTACTCATCACATTTGTAACCTGCTCTTGAGTTCCACAGTGCACCAATTCAATTTCTCCATTTTTCACATGATCTCTTAAAAAATTGAAACACACTCTAATATGCTTGCTTCGACCAGGCATTACTGGGTTTTTGGAAAGCTTAATTGTTGAACTATTATCACACATAATAACAGTGCTACCATCTTGTGCATAAGATAAATTTCTCAAAACTCTTCTCATCCACATTGGTTGACAAGCACTGGTAGTACCAACAACAAATTCTGCCTCGATGCTTGAAAGAGTAACGATTGGTTGCTTTTTTGACATCCACTAAACTGTCCCTGAACTTAACAAGAAAACATAACTAGAAGTACTTTTAGAATCGTCCCCATCTCCTGTATAATCAGAATCTATGAATCCAAGCAGTTCTTCTTTTCATCCTTCTTGTAGAATATCCCATAGCTAGAAGTATCTTTTAAATACCTTAATATTCTTTTAGCAGCTTGCAAGTGTAACTCTGTTGGTTTTGACATATACCTGCTAATGAGACTTGCACTGAACATTATATCTGGCCTTGTAGCTGTTAACTACATTAAGCTTCCTATAATTTGCTTGAAATAAGTATCATCCACAATCACCCCATCAACATCCTTATTCATCTTAATGCCATGAACAATAAAACTCTTCACAGGTTTACTTTCAGACATTCCAAATTTCATCAAAATATCATTTGCATATTTCCTTTGGAACATAAAAATACCTCCTGTTTTTTGTAAGATCTCAATACCAAGGAAAAATCTCATCTTTCCTAAGTTAGACATGTCAAAAGCTTGCATCATAGAATTTTTAAATTTAATCATCATACATGTATCGTTACTAGTATAGATCAAATCATCAACATAAATGCTGACAATTAGGATGTTTCCACCACTGCTTCTTTTGATGAAGAGAGTCTGTTCACTTGGACATTTTTGAAAACCATCTTTCATAAAATGTGATTCTATACAACTGAACCAAGCTCTTGGTGCCTGCCTTAGATCGTACAAAGCTTTATGTAGCTTGTAAACCTTGTGTTCCTTCCCTTTCTTGACGTATCCCTTTGGTTGCTCTATGTACACATCTTCACTGAGTTCTCCATGCAAAAATTCAGATTTCACATCTAACTGAAAGATATCCCATCCTTCACAAGAGGCAAGTGTTGGTATCAATCTTATTGTGTCCATTCGTGCAATAGGGGCAAATACTTCAGAAAAATTGATTCCATGTTGTTGAGAGTACCCTTTAGCCACCAATCTTGCTTTGTACTTATCCACTTCACCCTCCTCATTCAGTTTTGTCTTGAAGAGCCATTTGAACCCAATTGTTTTTGCTCCAGTTGGCAAATCCATTAGCTCCCAAGTTTGGTTCTTTCCAATTGATTGGATTTCACTGCCCATAGCCTTTCTCCATTTCTTATGCTTAACAGCTTCCTCAAATTGAGTTGGATCTTCACCCAAAACATCTTGTATCATATAAGCCTCGGCTTCTTCTTCACTCAACCCTTCACCACTTACAAATTCCTCCATCCAAGTCGGCTTTCTTCTTTCTCTCCCTTGAATATCACACTCTTACGAATGTTTTGATTCATTTTTGCCTTCATTATCTTGTTCACTACCACTGTTGACATTTTCTTCAAAGTTGTCATCCGCACATTTGTACTCCTCCTCACTTTTATCAGTATGGAAATCATCTTCACCCCAAACCAATTTGGTGTTTATTTGTTCTTCATAATTTGAACCCCAGTCCTTACTCTTCTCCTCCTCGAACATGACATCTTTACTAACTATAATTCTTTTTGTTTTAGGGTCAAACAAACGATAACCTTTTGATTCATTGCTAATCCCTACATAATACAAGGAAAACTCTATAATCAAATTTACCTCTTTTTGCCTTTGGTATGTGTACATGTGCCACACAACCCCACACTCGAAGGTGCTTCACTAAAGGCTTGATTTCATTCCAAGCTTCTTGAGGAGTGATGTTCCTTACAACATGAGTTGGGCATCAATTCAACAGATAAAATGCCTAATTGACAGCTTCTGTCCAAAATGTTTTAGGAACATGTTTGGCAAAAAGTAAACAATGTACCATGTTCATGACGATTCTATTTTTGTGTTCAGCTACTCCGTTTCGGTGTGGTGTATAAAGTGTGGTAAGTTGCCTTTCGATTCCGTTTGCTTCACAAAACAATTTAAAATCAAGTAAGTTAAATTCTCCTCCTCTATCTGTACGTAGGCATTTGATGAATGCTTCAACTTCCTTTTCCACCAATTTCTTATAAAACTTGAAGAAATCCAAAGCTTTTGATTTTTTTGAAAGTAGATAGACCCAACTTTTACAACTGTAATCATCAATAAAGCTTAAGAAATATCGTTTCCACTATTTGAGATGGGTTGTATAGGGCCACATATGTCTACATGAACGAGTTCCAAGACCTTGCTAGCATGAGATTCACTTGCTTAAGGAATTGGATTACAATGTTGTTTGCCAGTGAAACAGTTAGTACAAGTGATATTTGATGCTTCAAGTTTGGGCAATCCACGTACCATATGTCATTGTTGGAGAGTTTTCAAACCTTTGTAATGTAAGTGGCCATACCTTTTATGCCAAAGGTAGGTGATGAGTGCGTATTTTTGCCCTCATTCAATGTTTAATTCTGGGTATTTAATTGAATTTATGTGCTTAAAGAGTGATTTAATTGATAATTATGATAATTAGGCTATTTGAACTTGTGTGATAAAAATGTCTTAAAAAGTGATTTTTAGTTGCCTAAATTATTTTTGGATATTTTAACTTTTGTTGATGCAGCTGAAGTTAAGATTAAGCTTATTTAAAGGTGGGAAAATAAATAGATTGAAATTAAAAAAACTCCTTTAAATAAGGCTGAAATTAGCAAGTTCTAGAAAAATCACTTCTGCACCCCAGTTTTTGCT
Organism: Vigna unguiculata; assembly: GCF_037176805.1. Lineage (NCBI taxonomy): Eukaryota > Viridiplantae > Streptophyta > Magnoliopsida > Fabales > Fabaceae > Vigna > Vigna unguiculata. Next base: position 10,984,082 of record NC_140792.1, read on the forward strand.
TATACACTCCCCTCTTTCTAAATGGGTCTCACCAAAAACCTATTCTGCACCCCCTAATATGTCTATTCACACCCCCTCCTACCACTTAAACCCAACTCACTCATATCAGGCTATGTGGCAATCCTCAACTTTTAAAATTAGCCAACCAGATCAAGCCATGTGGGATTAATCCTTGCAAACACATCTACACCAATTAGACACTGCCATGTCATCATCTCCTCCATCTCACACATGAAACCCTAACCCTAATTTCAACCACCATGACCACCCTCCACGGCAGCCGCCGCCGCCTCCGGCCACCATAGTTCCATCATCTTCCTTCTCGTCGGTGAAGCTTCGCACCTGCACCATCTTCATCATCTTCACCGCGACAGGCACCACTGTTCTGTCAACACCTGCAACGCACATGAACCAGAAACACTGAACTGAACCGGCAGCCACCGCATCACCACTATTTATGCATCTGTTGCAGCACCGTCCACGCCATTCCTGCAAAAATCTGCGTCGCCAGCGAATCGCACCACCACCAGCAGCCACCATCGTCTCCGCACCGTTGCAGATCGTGAAGGAAGAAAAACGCAGCACCGGGAAGCATGGCAGCCGTCATTCTCGAACCTACGGCAGAAACGGAAACCCTAATTTGGGAGAGAGAAGGAGTTGCCACGTGTCAGCCTATGATTGCACAGTCAAACTGGTCAACTGGTCAATGAAGCAACAAAGCTGGTCAAATCTGGTCAAAAAGTCAAAAATTGGTCAAAGGAGAGGGGTTTAACTGCAAATATTGATATTTTTGGATGTCTCAACAAAATTGGACTATAGGATTGAAAATGGGCTATTTAGAAAATTAATACAAATATTATTTGGTGATAATTTATTAGATATCTTTAAATAATTAATTTATTTAATTATATCATAAATTATTAACTAATTATATTTGTCAAATAGTCTATATCTCTCCAAATATCTTTGAATATTTATATTTATCTTTATTTTAAAAGATATTTGAGAGGTTTTAGCAACAGAAAAGTCAAGTCCAATTCCTATATAAAGAGACCAAGGGAGAAGCAGAAAAACAAGCTCGAGACTTCGGAGTTTAGGAACCCTCAGGGGGGCTTAATTTCGTTTCCTTTCTCTCTCTATTCTTCTTTTATTTCTATTTTGTATTTCATGGAGTGCTAAACTTCTTGGGTTGATTCCATTGTAATTTGTTAATTGGATTCTGAGGTTAGATCAATTAATTTCTTTGTTCTTTTTATTATTGTTGAGGTTTTAATTCATCTATATCTTTTATCTTTGAATCACGTAAAAAATAATGATTTTAAATCTATATGCATGTTGATCATATGAGTTTAAGGGTTTTTAAATCTAATTGAGACTTTACTTTGATTTTATTTAGAAACTTTCATGTGATTCAATGAGTTTTTACCAATAATTGAGACTTTACTTTGATTAAAGGTATTTACTCTAACGAAAATTAATTGGGACTTTACTTTATATTAATTAAGCTTTTTATTTGGTGACGAGATAAAATAATAGACATGATTAGGCATAGTAAATTTGATTGAGACTGTACTTTGGTTAAAAGTGAGGACGCCAACAAATTAATTGAGACTTTACATTGATTAATTTGTAAATTTATAACAATAATTAATTGAGCAATAATCTTTAGATAACCAATGATGAATCTATTTTGAAAAAGCAATGGAATTAATCTATTTTCTTTACTATTGTTTATATCTTATTTTATCTTGTTATCTTTATCCCTCATATTTTTTATAATTTTATTTGACTAACTCTTGTATAGTTTTATAAGAAATAACTTGTTAAAAATCAATTCCGTGTTCGTTGGGAGACGACTTTGGGTTACTTTACCCTTACTATTTTGTTGACTACTTTCTTAACAATACTGAAGTTGTTATAGATAAGTAGTATTAATTTGATGGTGTCAACGACAGCGTTATCAAATTTGCACACTTATCCTTTTGCACTCCTGGGCAAAATTAGGCAATTTCAAAACTTCTTCTGAGGTATTTTATTTCACATCAACACTGGATTAAAGGAATGAGTCTTACTTGAGACAAATCAATATTCTAGAAATCAAGTTATCATGGATAAACAAACGGAAAGATTCTAATTTTCACACATGAGTTAATCTTTTGAATTCACAAGACAATCGTTTATGAAAGAAAACACTCACATTAAATGTGTATTTTATCACCAAAATTTGCTCAAGTGTTTTGGCTTGTGTTTTCACTCAAAATACTCATGCAAGTAAACATTCATAATATTTAACAAGACTAAGATATTCACAAACTTTCAGAAAAATATGCATTCAAAGATCATGAGGACTTTTCACATGTTATAATAGGGCCAAGGCAAAGGTAGGAAAAATTTTAGGATTTTTGGGTTTTTGAAATTAAAATATAGAAAGAATAATGGAGCATAATTTCAAAAACAACTATTTTTTCGTTTATTGCTTTGTTGCTTTTTTTTTTGAAAGCAATTATTTCAATACTTTTTCATCAACAATTTTTCCTTTCGCCATTTTTATTAATTTGTGGGTGAGGTACTCACCCACACACTTTATTCCTCAACCATTCCTCAACCATTAGCTCCTTCTTTCTTCCTAAGGTAGAATATGGTCTTTTTCTTTCCAAGGTTATGCAATAGGCTTAAAAAAAGAAAAAGAAAAGGTTTAAAAGCTCAAAGGGGCTACCAATGGATTAATATCAAGGTGGCTTATTTGGCCAAGTAGCTAAAAATAAGAAATGCCTCAATCATATCAAATCATGCATATTCACCTAAGATGCAAAACAAAAGAGTCAAGCTAAACATTTGAGTATAAACAAACATGAGCAAGTCACTCAAGAAAAAATAGGAATGACACATGGCGGTCCATCTTTTGCATTAAGGCTCAAGACTCACAAGGTCAAATTCTTTCACAAAAGATTTAATCAAGAATTTCTCAAATCAACTCAATTAGCAAATCATAGAAACAATCCACTCATATCAACATGACTTTTATTTTTGCAAAATTATGGTCATCCCAATTATTGAATCTAATCCCAAAATCCAATGTCAATATGTTTTATTGAAAGTAGGGAAATATTTTTGGTGGATTTCTTATGAGACATATTGTTTAAAAGTTTCACTTAGTAAAAAGTTAATACTTTCAGAATTTTCTCAAAAAGAAATCACAATTTCTTTTCTTTTTAAATGAAAACAAAAACAAAAAATTGAAAAACAAAAAAAAGAAAAAAAAAATCCTACCTACAATTTGTTTCCCTCACACTTATTTCAAAAACAAAAGTGTCCTTGATGGACTTATTTTGGGGAGGAAACAAAAAATCTTGTGACTATTGGCTCAATCTAGCCATATGTCAAAATTTATTTTCTTTAATTTTATAAAGTACAAGTCAGCTTGTACAATTTTATTAAAGGAAACAAAAACATATTTTTGAATTTTTTTTAAATTTTTCACTAAAATTAAAAACAGAAAAAAAATATGCATGCAATTTAACTTTTCTATCAACAATGATTTCAAAAGAATTTGAATATAAACTTTTTACCTGTTGCAGCAACCTTTCTTCTTTTTCTGTAGCCATGTCAACAAAGATAACCACTAAAAACATATTTGCATCATTCATATCAACAAACTTGATGTGTGGAGTGTGTGGCTTCAACTCAACTTGAGCATCATCAGGTGCATTCGGATGGTTAAGCGGATCATCAGTAATCCACATAATTTCATCTTCTGAGCAAAAATTTTCACCTGGTGTTGTTGACTCTACTACTTCATCATTAACCAAGTCAGTTGCAATAGTAAATGCTTCAGCTGCATCTTCGAATATTGTTGGCTCTTCAACTGCACTTGGTTCCTCTATTGTATTATCCTCACAACTTTGCTCTTGAAAATGATCATTTGTACTCATATTCTCATCAACGGGTACAACTTTATATTCACATTGAGCATCATCAACATATCCATCAATAGATATGTTTATGTGAGAATCTTTAATTTCTTCATTAGCAACATCTTTAGCAAAATTGATATGTCCATCAGTAGACATATTACTATGAGCATCATTATATCCATCAGTAGATATATCAATGTGATGTGATTCCGCTATTGGTTTTTCAGACTGACTCTGCAAGCTTTGTGTGGCGACATTCATCATCTCTTTCTGATCTGTCTGATTCATCTTCTTCATTTCAGTCATCATATTCATCATATCTTCCAAAGTGACCTTTCTAACTGTATCATTCATTAGCTGACTCAAATCTTCCAACATTTGTTCAGCTCTGATGGCCAACTTCAGAAGCACATCTTTGATTTCATGACGAAGTTCGTTAAAATCTGGATTTTCAGGAAATCTCTGATGGGGTTGAGGGGTGGTATTAACAGTTACAAGTAATTCTATGAAGTTGTTCTTACTTGCATCCCTCAACATATCAGACAATATTTGTTTATTTTCGTACCATTCTTGCTCAATATTTCTGCATCTTTGATCAACTCGCAACCTTTCATCCATGGACTCTAATTTCTCTATAACTTCACCCATTAATATCATAACTTCCATGTAGGATGGTCCATTGGTTGCTTCAACTTGCTGTGGTGGTACATATTGTTGCTGAAAACTATTTAGAACATATGGTTGCTAAGGTGGACACTCAGAATATGGTTGTTGCTCATATCCCAAAAAGATTATCTAGGATATAGATCATTAAATTGTCGTAAAGTTAACCTACTTATATCAGGTGTAGAAGTAGGTATGAAAATTTGTTGCTGAAAATCATTTGGTTGTTGTGGATAGCAATTGTAATCCATTTGAAAACTACAATGTTGATTATTTTCGTATGAAAAATTATTTTGCATTTTTGAAAGAGGTTTTTTGAAAAGAAATAATTTGAAAGCTTGTTGAGTAGACTTCTAGGAAAGAGAGGTGCGTCTTAATGGACAACTTAAGTACCTTATCTTTCCTTAGCCAAAGTTTTTCCCAACTAGTTTCACAAATTTCCCAACAAAACTCCTCAAACAAAAATACAACTTAAAAAAAAACTAAAAAATAAAATAGAATAACTAAAGAAAAAAAATGTTAGAACAAAAATTGAGAAAAGAAAATGTTAGTGGTAAACAAAAAAAAATAAAAATAAAAATCAAGATAAAAATAAATATAAAAAATAAAATCAAAAGAATAAAAATAAAAATAAGAACTAAAATGATAAAAATTCTAACCGTGTTCCCCGGCAACGGCGCCAAATTTGATAACGCTGTTGTTGACGCGATCAAATTAATACTACTTATCTATAACAACTTCAGTATTGTTAAGAAAGTAGTCAACAAAATAGTAAGGATAAAATAACCCAAAGTCGTCTCCCAACGAACACAGAATTGATTTTTAACAAGTTATTTCTTATAAAACTATACAAGAGTTAGTCAAATAAAATTATAAAAAATATGAGGGATAAAGATAAGAAGATAAAATAAGATATAAACATTAGTAAAGAAAATAGATTAATTCCATTGCTTTTTAAAAATAGATTCATCATCGGTTATCTAAAGATTATTGCTCAATTAATTATTGTTGTAAATTTACAAATTAATCAATGTAAAGTCTCAATTAATTTGTTGGCGTCCTCACTTTTAACCAAAGTACAGTCTCAATTAAAAGTGATAACTTTTAGATTATCCACAGTAAATTCAACCAAAGTACAGTCTCAATCAAATTTACTATGCCTAATCATGTCTATTCTTTTATCTCATCACCAAATAAAAAGCTTAATTAATATAAAGTAAAGTCTCAATTAATTTTCGTTAGAGTAAATACCTTTAATCAAAGTAAAGTCTCAATTATTGGTAAAAACTCATTGAATCACATGAAAGTTTCTAAATAAAATCAAAGTAAAGTCTCAATTAGATTTAAAATCATTATTTTTTACGTGATTCAAAGATAAAAGACATAGATGAATTAAAACCTCAACAATAATAAAAGGAACAAAGAAATTAATTGATCTAACCTCAGAATCCAATTAAGAAATTACAATGGAATCAACCCAAGAAGTTTAGCACTCCATGAAATACAAAATAGAAATAAAAGAAGAATAGAGAGAGAAAGGAAACGAAATTAAGCCCCCCTGAGGGTTCCTAAACTCCGAAGTCTCGAGCTTGTTTTTCTGCTTCTCCCTTGGTCTCTTTATATAGGAATTGGACTTGACTTTTCTGTTGCTAAAACCTCTCAAATATCTTTTAAAATAAAGATAAATATAAATATTCAAAGATATTTGGAGAGATATAGACTATTTGACAAATATAATTAGTTAATAATTTATGATATAATTAAATAAATAAATTATTTAAAGATATCTAATAAATTATCACCAAATAATATTTGTATTAATTTTCTAAATAGCCTATTTTCAATCCTATAGTCCAATTTTGCTGAGACATCCAAAAATATTAATATTTGCAGTTAAACCCCTTTCTTTTGACCAATTTTTGACTTTTTGACCAGATTTGACCAGCTTTGCTGCTCCGTTGACCAGTTGACCAGATTTGACCAGTTTGACTGTGCAATCATAGGCTGACACGTGGCAACTCCTTCTCTCTCCCAAATTAGGGTTTCTGTTTCTGCCGTAGGTTCGAGAATGACGGCTGCCATGCTTCCCGGTGCTGCATTTTTCTTCCTTCACGATCTGCAACGGTGCGAAGACGATGGTGGCTGGTGGTGGTGGCGTGATTCGCTGGTGACGCAGATTTTTGCAACAAACGTTAAAATATCCAAAAATAATTTATACAACTAAAAATCACTTTTTAAGACATTTTTATCACACAAGTTCAAATAGTCTAATTATCAGAATTATCAATTAAATCACTCTTTAAGCACATAAATTCAATTAAATATCCAGAATTAAACATTGAAGGAGGGCAAAAATACGCATTCATCAATAGGTGAGATCAGAGGAAGTGTGTAAACATTCTCCAAGGGTGGAGCGTTCATTGAAAAGAATAAACATACGATTTGTACTCATGTTGGTGTCTATAATCAAGCCTTTAGTTGAATGATAGATGTTGCATGCCCCATTTTGTATGACGATGGCAAGACCTTTTTCTTGCAGTTGCCCTATGCTCAAGAGATTTTTCTGAAGCTTTGGGACATAGTATACGTCACTTATGAGAAAGGTAGTGCCATTGAACTTCAATCTGACACTTCCTGTTCCAACTACTTTCATTCGAGAATTGTTTCCACATTTGACAAAATGTTGAGTGTCGGCCTTTATTTCAGCAAACATACCTTTGTCTCCACACATATGATTAGAACATCCTGAGTCCAAAAACCAAGCATTGTTCCTTATGACTCCCTTTTCTGTCGTAGCCAACAAAAGCTCTTCCTCTTCATCTAATTCTGCATAATTTGCTTCCTTATTCCACTAGGGACATTCATATTGAAAGTAGCCCAAGTTGTGGCACTTGAAGCATTCCACTGTAGCTTTTGAGAAGGACTGCCTCCCTCTTCCACGTCCACGACCTTGGGTGGTTCCTCTTCCTCTTCCTCTACTGCTTTCTGACGTGAGGACTTGCCCATCTTCTTGGTTGACTCTTTTGAATTTTTGTTCATGGACCACAAGGAAACTTTGAAGTTCATCAATGGACATTGCTTCCGTGTCCTGAGATTCTTCAATTGAGACAACAATGTAGGTGAGTCTTGCTGTCAAGGTTTGAGGTATTTTCTCCACTATCTTTGAGTCATGCATATCCTCACCATTACTTCTCATTTTGTTTGCTACTGTCATTACTCTTTCAAAATATTCTGTGACAGTTTCTGTTTCAATCATTTAAAGCACCTCAAATTCCCTCCGCAATGCATTTAGCATGGATTTTCTTACTCGAGCATTGCCTCCAAACTTTTTTTTCAAGGACTCCCAAACAATCTGGGCCGTGCTCTAATCCTGGATTTGTTCGAAAATGGATCAATCAATGGCCCTAAATAAATAGTGCTTGACTTTGTAATCCTCAGCTCTGGACTGCTCTAATTTTTTTGATTGTTCCACACTTAGAACAGTGCCTTCAATGGGCTCTTCAACACCATTTTTGATCACTTTCCAGAGACCCTTTGCACGAAAGAGGTTCTCCATCAACTCACTCCAATGGTTATAATGTTCATCTTCGTACGTGACTCTACTTTTCTGCAGCTTAAATATATCTATCAAGCCCAGTGGGGGCTCTTGATACCAAATGTTAAAATAGATATACTACACTGGAAACTGGTGATTTATTTAAACAGAGAGGGTAATATTTAATATGTCCCTTTGGTAATAGAATATTTTTATTACATAAGCTTGGTTACATTGCATTCATGATTCCAATGTCTGTGGTTCAGCTTTGTACATAATGGAATACAAAATTTGTTTCTAATTTGATTAAAGTGATGCAATGATTGGTGGTTTAGGAAGCTAAAGTTGTTAGATGTTGCGATTGAAGAGATGATGATGATGTAGTGTGTAGGAAGCCTAGGTTCATTCTAATTTTCTTTCTATACCACCCACGGTTGTTATCCTCAATTTTTTTTATGCAGTTGTTTTTACTGTTGGACTAACATTCATACTACTTTTGCGCACTCCCGTATTTTAATACATGCACTCTCATATTGTTATTTGTACCCTGCTTTTGATATCCATACTCCCTTCCATGTTTTCATTTCGGCATATGTTTTTAAACCGTATTATTATATTTGCTATTTCATGCTTTCATACATAGCTGTTTGTATTATTTTAAATGAAAATTACTTTTTTTAATGATGAAAAAATAAATAAAGTTTGATTATCATGTTTAGTCTCGGACTTACTTAGTTATTAAATATTTTTCGTAAATAAAGTTTGATTATCATGTCTAATCTCAGACTTGCTTGATAATTAAATATTTTTCTTAAATAAAGTTTGATTATCATGTCTAGTCTCAGACTTGCTTGATAATTAAATATTTTTCTCAAATAAAGTTTGATTATCCTGTCTAGTCTTGGACTTGCTTGATAATTGAATATTTTTCTTAAAATAAAGTTTGATTATATGTCTAGTCTCAGACTTGATTGATAATTAAATATTTTTCTTAAATAAATTTCAACTATCATGTCTAGTTTTGGACTTGCTTGATGGTAAATCTTTATCATGTTGAGTCTCAGACTCACTTTTGATAAATAATACCTATACTTTAAAATTTAAAATGAAAAACAATAATGATAAAAGATATTAATTAAATTGAAGTTTTTAATAATTTGTTTTTTTAAATGTTAACTACGTAACCCTGATTTTTAATTTTTTATGAGAATACAAAGGAGCAAGGTTAAACACATAAAATCTAAAAAGTGTTTTCTTCATTCAATTTAATTTGTTTTGTTTGCTTTTTGGGAAAAAACAAATATATTAAAATGGCATTAGTTTTGCACACTCACCAGTGCAGTAAGGGCTTTTGGTCCCGGTTGTTTTTTATATTCTGCCTCGGTTCCAGAACCGAGGCATATTAGGGTGAGGCCAAAAGGGATGGCTTTTGGCCTCGGGTCTGAACCGAAGCCATAGAGATACTCTTCTACCTCTGTTTTAATGTGAACCGATGCCATTGTGTCAAAAAAAATTAATTAATTAAAAGCTGCAACGGTGGCTCACCATCACCGCATTGTCAAGGTTTTTGGAGTTATTGTATTTCCCTGTCACAGCATCAAGATTTTTTAATTCACAACAACTGCATCACCATTACAATTTCAGTAGCAGGAAAAATATTTGTCTGCAATTTTTCACAGCAACAGGGAAGGTGATAAAGCAGCAGCACCAACAGCCACAATTTTGAGATGAAAATTCCAAGTGCTGTAAATCTTGGGAAACAAATCCACAAACAAAAAACACCATCTTCAAAAATTAAACATGATAGGAAAAACACAATCAAGACCAGATTTGAGGAAGATTTACCCTTCCCCAAAACTGATTTTACAACAAAAATATAAGGTTTTAAAAACACTACAGTTTTGGTCTGAATCCACATCTCTGTGATCTCGCTGAACGGCGTCGTGTGGCTCAGCCCTGCAAACCCTAGGTCGTCGGATCTGGAATCGGAGGTCGCGTTCGCGGCGCTGCGGTTTGCTTTATGGTGAACCCTAGGTTTTGTTTTCTGTGGCTGCCCATGCTATTGGGTTGGTTTTGATGCCGCCTGAACCATTGCCTTGGGATCGAAAGGACTTCTTCAAGGAGACGAAAGAGCGACGCGACAGTGACGGGAGGTGCAGCACAGAGAGGGTTCGCGTTCGCGTTCGCGTGGTTGTAGTGGTCGAAGGAGAGAGGAGAGAGTTGTAGAGGCGCGGGGAAGAATAAGAGTTCGCGAAATTAAAACCCTAAATAAACCCTATGGCTTCGGTTCCTCTAACAACCGAAGCCATATACTCCCTTTTGGCATCGGGTCTTGTTGGACCGAGGCCAAACACCTAACGTCTACTTCACTTTTTCAAAAATGCAGTCCCTTTTTGGCTTCGGGTCTTATTGGACCGAGGCCTATAGCACTCTTTGGCACCAGTTTTGCGCGAACCGAGGCCTATAGCTGTCTTTGGCTTCGGGTGTTAGCTGAACCGAGGCATAAAACTTGGCTGGAATTACAAAAATGCCACCGCACCATTATATGCTTCGGTTCCTGGCCAACCGAGGCATAGAAGGCGAGGTAAAAAGGAAATTCTGCACTAGTGACTTGATTAAAGGGAATCGTCTTAGGATGGACATGTGGATGCTAATACCTTCCCCATACGTAACCGACTCCCAGATCCGATTCAATTTCGCTGACCATTTTTTTAGGTTTTCCATAGTTTCCCAAAACTATGGTGGCGACTCCCTTTATTAAATTTATATTTTAAAAAGATGATTTTTTAGGTTCGTCGTGCCGTCGCGATTTTTTTCGATATTGCGACAATTAGCAACTTTTATTCTCCAAAAATTGAACAAAATAAAATAGTTTAGGTAAAATATACTATTATGTTTCATTGTCTAGGCCTATACTTATGTGTTATACAACAATTGCACAAGTTGCAATTCATTTTCACTTATTCGACACCTAAATTTTTTTTCACCCATTTAACACTTAAAATCTTTTTATATCCATTTGACATCTAAAATATTTTTATACCCATGTGACACCTAAAATATTTTTACACTCATTTGAAACCTATTGTTTTTTAACTCCCATTTGAAACCTAAAATATTTTTACACTCATTTGACACCTAAATTTCTTTTACACCAATTTGACACCTATTATTTTTTTTTACTCTCATTTCACACCTAAAATATTTTTACACTCATTTGAAACCTAAAATATTTTTACGCCAATTTGACACCTACAAATGTTTTATTCCCATTTGACACCTAAGATATTTTTACAATCATTTGACACCTAAAATATTATTACACCTATTTGACACCTATAATTTTTTTACTGCCATTTGACACTTAACATATTTTAATAATCACTTGACACCTAGATGTTTTTACACCCACTTGAGACCTTAAATTTTTCTACACTAATATGACACCTATAATTTTTTTACTCCCATTGGACACCTATAACTTTTTTACTCCCATTTGACACCTAAGATATTTTTACACTCATTTGACACCTAAAATATTTTTATACCCATTTGACAGCTAATTTTTTTTCTCCCACTTTGCACCTAAAATATTTTACATTCATTTGACACTTATAATATTTTATTTCCATTTGACATGTAAAACCTTCTTTCACTGCCCTAAAAATTTAAAGGGCCCAGTCCCATCTGTTGGGCCTAAAGGTTGGCCCATAGAGTGCCCAAAACCCCTAAACCAACCCTAACCCCTTCATTCTTGCATTTTTCCAGAAACAGTTTTCCTTTCCCTTTCCCTTGGTTGCTTCATGAGCTCTGCTAGGGTATGGCCCCGTTCTTCATCAAGCTAGTTGAACTCCACTTCGGTTCCACGTAAGTTGGTCTCCAATCCGTAACTTCTCTTCTCTAGCTTTATTTTCGTGTTCCTAACCAGATTCATCGTAGTGACCTCGTTTTGCTTCTAGTGTTAGTATTTCTAGCTCACCAAGTTGTTCCTAGAGCTGTGGTGCTCCTCCGTAGTGTGCTTGTGGTATTTGCTATCCTTTGTCTAGGTAAGGGAAGCTAGGGTTTATGTTTTCTTAAGTATCTGGTTTATTTCTGGACTGTTCTTGTTTTGTTGGTTCTTGAATGACGTTGTTGGTCATATGAAAATGTTTGGTGCGTGGGTATGTTTGGTTGAATGAGAAGTTGCAGGTCCTAACAGGCTAGGACCTGCTGATCTCGCCCAAGCGGGTGACTCTCGCCTAAGCGAGAGTAGCAGGAACTCACCCTTAGTTCCAACACAAGTTGTCGCCTAGGCAACCAAGTGCATTTTTGAGCGACCAAGTGTCTCGCTTAGGCGTGACGCTTTCGCCTGAGTGAGAACTCGCTGGAACCTTGCAGTACCACTATCGAGCTCTCGCCTAGGCGAGAAGGGCTCGCTTAAGAGAGAAACCCCTTTTTGCTTGGGCGAGAACCCTCTAGCTTGGGCGAGACTCGGGCGGGAAGTGTTGTGTTGGCTACTATTTGTTCCATGGTTATTTTCACTATTGTTCCTTACTCAATATATGTGATCAGGTGGTTATGTATGCTTGGATGGGACTAGATTGGATGTGTTGTTACGTGATGAGCCATGACTTGGTTGGATTACTATGTTAAAGCATGTTTTGAGTGATGTTGCATGTATGGTGTAACATCCCGTCAGGATATTATGGATTTTTAAATAAAATAAAAGAAATAATCAAATAACAGCGCATTTAATAATACCTCATTTTCCCAAAACGCGGGAAAATTTAAAATTTATTTAATGAGCAAATAATGTTCATAACCAAACGTTCCAAAAACGGAAAGAACAATGTCATAAAATCACCCATCAGGGTTTACAATTGTTTCTAAAAGCTATAAAGAAAACATAAGAGTTCCCCAAGTCGAACCCCTCTCCGCGACTAAGCTTCACCTGACCCACCTGCATCAACAACATTTGCTCCCATGTACCGCGTACACGATCATCGCCAAACACACGCAAATAGGGTGAGCTTAGCAGATAAATCATATATATAATGTTACAAACATATAGATCTACATACACACACATCACAGTACATAACTTAACATCCCACATTGTTCTATACTTTTATTCCTACCATCTAACCCCCAATCAGATCATTCGTGTTCTACATCGTCTAATGATTACTTCAAGGTGACTTGCTGCCATTACTATCGACCATAACCGATAGAGCACGTGCGGGAAACAATGCTACAGATCATACACTGTAACGCCAGGTAGAGTTCCCATATACGAACATAGTCCGTATCGTCCCAAGACTACCAAACTCGTCAGCCAACAACTGAGGAGGGCAATCTATCTGGACCCATCCGTACTGGCCACAACCAGCACACTCACAGAGCAACACTCGCCAACCCGAGCCACAACTCAGGGGTTCCTCGTGTTCATCCGTCATCTCGAGCCACAACTCAAGAGATGCTATTCGAAGCCATAACTCAAGGAATACCACGTGCTTAACCCCTATCCTGAGCCACAACTCAAGGGATACGTTCCGAGCCACAACTCAAGGAACACCAGCAACCCATCTTTAAAGCATCGCTAGACGCCTTGTAGATCACAATTTCTCAATCAAAAGTCCAAGCTGCAACAGTACAAATCGCTTGGCGGGGGACACGTGCAGCCAAGCGCTGCTAGCTCTCTAACTGCCTGGCGGGTGTTGCGTACCGCCAGGCGCACAGCGCCTTAAATTATGTAGACTTAGCAGCTACCGCCTGGCGGGTCAGCCCCCCCACCGCCAGGCGCTACCGCTTTAGACCCTACCACTGTTCTCACTACCGCCTGGCGGAATACCTTTCACTGCCAGGCGCCTCCCGCTATATAAATCCCCTGTACTACTGCTATCGCCTGGCGGGTTGGACCCTACCGCCAGGCGCCATATTAGAACCTCATCAGGTGTTGATTTATCTACACTCCATTCCACTGTTAGTCTCCATACTTGCATTTGTACTATCCGAAACACTCGTTTTAGTTGAATATGACAACACCAAGATTGGTTTATATCAGTATGAGCCCTCTCATCCTATCTTGCCTATGAGTTACAATAATTAAGATTATTTAGAAATCCCCCAACAACCAAATATCACACATATACATTTTATTCCATAGTCTGACCATAGCATGATCAATTCTTCCTTAAGCTCACAGAACGCCCCCTATTTTGGTACCTAATCTGACCAAAGAGCATTCACCCCACTGTAGGTATATTTCAGCCCTAAAACTTATTTGTCAGAGTTCTCTTCTCACTATCCACCCTATAATTCACCCTATCTCATTAACCATACTTAAGTCTTCACTCTCCTAATTATCCAATTCATCTCGTAACCAAATTTCTTCACGCCCAAGACTATTACACCCACTGCACGAATTACCCCACATCCAGTCCGAACCAGTCCCACCAAGAACTCCAGCCTGGCCTTGCTGTAATGCTGCCGCCTGGCGATAACTAGTCCCCCGCCAGGCGGTGTATCAGACTTGAGAACCATTCTGCTCTCTTTCGCCCCTACTAACCTTCCCAACCACTACCTATCACCCATCTCAATACAATCTCTCCCATTTTGGCATAACAAATCCAACAATTTCAGCCCTCCAATCTCACTACCACTGTACCCTGCAAGGACCACAATAATTACACCCCAAGAGTACCCCGCTTTCATCCCCTTGACATTAAATCATTGTTTCATTCACTTGTACCTACTAATGCGTAAAATGCACATCATACAATATCGAATTCATCTATTATTAACCACAAACAACTTTCCCACCGATCAAATTTAGCCCAGAATTCCAAAAAACCCCAAAACAAGAAAGATTGCCCCGCGCCGCCTGGCGGTTCAACCAGCCCCGACAGGCGCTTCATCCGCAAACCCAGAAACCAGTGTAAATCCCACACTCCCGGCTGTCAGGCGGTTCCCTTCCCAGAACCCCAAAACAGCACAGAACAGATGAGTCGCCTGGCAGTGGTTCATCATCCACCAGGCGGTTTCTGGAAATTTCCCAAAAACGCAGAATTTCGAGATTACAACAACATATAGGCACCAAAATTATCATACATCACATCATAATATTGTTTGAAGCAAAAACAGCGGAGTCCAGCTCCCCTAACCTGATTTCCTTTGCTACACTAGAAATTCCGAAGCTCCTCCTTGGGTCGCCAATGGCCACTCTTGATTCTCCTCAACTCAGCCTCAAAATTCACTCACGCCCGTCCTCTCACACTCACTTTTCATCTCTGTTTTCTAGGTTTATGTTTAGCCATGCAAAACCTTGCCTAAACCTTCACTTTTGCCTTTTAAACTAATGCTTTAGGCTAACCCAAGAATCAAACACGAAAATGCACCTTATTATGTTTTAATGGCCATTCATTTCTCATTATGAATTGTGGTTACAGCCACCCTTAGCTGTTGATTCTAGTTAGGTTTCCTTTACCCCTTCCAATTCCATCCAAAATTAACATTAGCAAAAGAAAAATAAAGTTTAATTTGAGTTTCCCAAGACTTGAACCCATAACCATGCAATTGCCAAATCAATATCAAGCCATTTAACCAACTTAGATTTCATGCTAACAATCATAATTCAATTATCATATTATACTAGAACATGATTACATAGATTTAAATAATAAAACAATAACACCAAAAGTTAGCATACATAGGACTCGAACCCCAAGTCCTCTCACACAACCAAAGTACTCTCAACCACATGAGCTAGCACTTTACCACGTCATACCAACCATAATTTAATGTCATAATCATTTCCCCACCCACATTTATTAATTAATTATTTAATTAATTAATTAAATCCTACGGGTCTTACAAATGGAATGGTTCATGGACTAAAGATGATGAGTTTGGCATGAGATTGGTATGCATGACAAATACATACTTGGTTGGTGAAACATGTTGGTATGGCTAGGACGTAATTCCACGATAGTTTCGTGGTGGTGCCTCATTGGTTAGGGCGTAATTCCATGAGCCTCTAGGTGAGACCTCATGGTGTTGCCTCAGTTGGTCGAAATGTAATTCCATGACCCCTGTTAGTGTGAGTTCATAGTGGTGCCCCATCTGTATAATTTAGTAATGATTCAAGGTAAGGTTGCATCCTGACACTCTAAAGAGTCAGTTAGTCTCACATAGAGCGTACTGACTCTAGTGGTGAGAGTAGCAGGAGGCGTGAAACCCATTAAGGGCTAACCTTGTGTGTGGGGGATGAGACATTGTAACAATTAGCTCGGTAGAGCAGCTCGATAAAGTAGGGAAGTCCACCACAAGTGCAAGCATCCGCTGAATCCGACTAATTATATGTATCCGGATGAGTCGTGTCTCGAGTCTTAGTGTATTGTGTGCAAGTCATAACATGATTCGATGACATATGCATTTTGGATTATGGAGATGTATATAACTGTATGATAAACTGTCTTCTGCTCTAGCTTACCCTTCTGTTTGTTGTGTGTTTTGTCTGTGTGGTTTTCTCTCTTTGCGATGATCATCAATTTATTGATGTGAGCAGATGCAAGGACTACCAGTGGTCAATAGGGAAACGATGATTCCGCTGCGTAGCCTCTCTAGGTTGGATTCCAGCTTTCATTTAGGGCTAAGGCCTATGTATGGTCTTACCTTGGGATTTATTTGATTTATTGTCAATCTCTTACTTCACTTTGTATCTGGCATCGTGGTGTGCCTTAAATCTTTTCCTGGATTTCCTTGGATATTAGTAAGGAGTAACGTTATACTCTATGACTTGTTTCTCATTCTATTTGTGTGACATTTCATTTAAATTAAGGTTATTATTTGAATGGGATGTTACATGGCACCTAAAATATTTTTACACCCATTTAACACCTAAATTTTTTTTTTCGCCCATTTAACACCTAAAATATTTTTACAGCCATTTGACATCTAAATATTTTTACACCCATCTAACACCAAAAATATTTCTACACTCATTTGAAACCTATTATTTTTTAACTCCCATTTGACACCTATAATATTTTTACACTCATTTGACACCTATAATATTTTTACACCCATTTGACACCTATTATATTTTTACTCCCATATGACACCTAAACTATTTTTACACTCATTTCAAACCTAAAATATTTTTACGCCAATTTGATACCTACAACCTTTTTACTCCCATTTGACACCTAAGATATTCTTACAATCATTTCACACCTATATTTTTTTTAGTCCCATTTGACACCTAAAATATTTTTACACTCATTTGACACCTAAAATATTTTTACTCCCATTTTACACCTATTATTTTACTCTTTTTCTACACTTAAAATTTTTGTACACCCATTTGACACCTAAAATGTTTTATACCCATTTCACACCTAAAGTTTTCTTTTTCACATATTTGACACCTAATTTTTTTTTTCACCCATATAACACCTAAAATATTTTTACACCTATTTGACATCTAAAATATTTTTATACCCATTTGACACCTAAAATTATTTTACAGTCATTTGACACCTATTATTTTTTAACTCCCATTTCCAACCTAAAATAGTTTTACATTTATTTGACACCTAAAATATTTTTACACTCATTTGACCCCTATTATTTTTTTACTCGAATTTGACACCTAAAATCTTTTTACACTCATTTGAAACCTAAAATATTTTTACACCAATTTGACACCTACAACGTTTTTACTCTCATTTGACACCTAAGAAATTTTTACAATCATTAGACACCTAAGATATTTGTACACCCATTTGACACCTATAATTTTTTTACTCCCATTTGATACCTAATTTATATTTAAACTCACACCTAAAATATTTTTACACCCATTTGACATATAAAATATTTTTACACTCATTTGACACCTAAAATATTTTTACACTCATTTGAAACCTATAATTTTTTAACTCCCATTTGAAACCTAAAATATTTTTACACTTATTTGACACCTAAAATTTTTTTACACCCATTTGACACCTATTATTTTCTTACTCCCATTTGACACATACAATCTTTTTACACTTATTTGACACCTAAAATATTTTTACACCAATTTGACACCTACACATTTTTTTACTCTCATTTGACACCTAAATACTTTTACATCCACTTGACACCTTAAATTGTTCTACACTCATCAGACACGTAAAATTTTTTTACTCCCATTTGACACCTAAGATATTTTTACACTCATTTGACACCTAAAATTTTTTTACACCCATTTGACACCAAATTTTTTTTTCACCAAATTTGACACCTAATTTTTTTCACCCATATAACACCTAAAATATTTTTACTCGCATTTGACACCTAAAATATTTTTACACTCATTTGAAACCTATAATATTTTTGCACAAATTTGACACGTACAACGTTTTTACTACCATTTGACACCTAAGATATTTTTACAATCATTTGACACCTAAAATATTTGTACACCCATTTAACACCTATAATTTTTTTACTCCCATTTGATGCCTAAGATATTTTTACACTCATTTGACACCTAAATAGTTTTATACCCACTTGACAACTCAAATTTTTCTATACCCATCTGACACCTATAATTTTTTTAGTCTCATTTGACACCTGAGATATTTTTACACTCATTTGACACCTAAAATATTTTTACTCTCATTTTACAGCTATAATTATTTTACTCCTTTTCTACACTTAAAATATTTTTACACCCATTTGACACCTAAAATTTTTTTACACCCATTTCGCACCTAAAGTTCTTTTTCACCTATTTGACACCTAAATTTCTTTTTCACCCATTTAACACCTAAAATATTTTTACACCCATTTGACATCTAAAATATTTTTACACCCATTTGACACCTAAAATTTTTTTACGCTTCATTTAACACCTATTATTTTTTAACTCTCATTTCAAACCTAAAATATGTTTTTGGTCCTTCAACTTTTAGTGAAAATTGGAATTAGTCCCTCTTTGAAACTTTAGACCAATTTAGTCCCTCGTCTTTAATAAAACTGAATTTAGTCCTTTTAACCAAATTTTGTTAAGTTTATTTAACGTTTTAAACACAATTTTTTTAAGTAAACATTGAAGCGAAAATGAGTTAAACGATGTAAACAACTAAAATACTATCATGAAATTTTAAAACGTCAAATAAACTTAAAAAAATTTGGTTAAAAGAACTAAATACACACATTTCAAAAGTTGGGGGACTAAATTACTCTAAAGTTTCAAGGAAGGACTATTTCCAATTTCCACCGAAAGTTAAGGGACCAAAAACATATTTAACCCCTTAAATTTATATTTTAAAAAGATGTTTTTTACATTCGTCGTGCCATCGTGATTTTTTTTGAGTTTGCGACAATTAACAACTTTTATTCTTCAAAAATTCAACAAAATAAAATAATTTAGGTAAAATATACTATTATACTTATTCGTTATACAACAATTGCACAAGTTGCATTTGTTTGTTGCATTTCATTTATCCACAAAAGCTAACTTAACCCAATTACAAATGCAGACAATTATTTCTCCATTTATTTTACCTTAAAATTCAATTTCTTACATCATATCAAAACACTTATTGGTGTAAATTATATTTGCATAAGTAAATAGCATAGAGAAATCCAATAAAAAGGATTTAATGTTTCAAATAATTTCCTTTAACTTTTCAATTGACATGTTTTCCAATTTGCATGGTACTGGAAATGTTTTTTATTGGTTTAATTACTCTTTTGATTCCTGTTTTCATCTAAAAATGTTAAGTTGGACCTCTAAATTTTTTTAATCTCAATTTGGTTCCAATTTTTTAAAAATTGATGCAATTTGGTCCTTTTGTTAATTTCTTTTCGAAACGGATTAATGATTTTTCATCAAAATTGAAGTTGTTAATAAGGATGGTTTGCATTTTGGTGTAATTAACATAATCCTAGTGTCAATTTTGATGAAAAATCATTGACACACTTTAAGAAATTTAATGAAAAGGATCAAATTACATCAATTTTTCAAAAATTTGCACCAAATTAAGACTAAAAAAACTAGAGGACCAACTTCATATTGTTCAACGAAAACAGGACCAAAAGAGTAATTAATTTTTTTTCTTAGTAGTCACCGAATTACAATTGGAAGCATAATTGACCTATGCTTTGAGTTGTATAAAAAAATACTAATCATCATTATCCTTGTTTTCATCCTCATCATCATCGTCCTACTCGTCTTCCACATTATTATCATTATCCTCATCCTCATCATCACCATCACCATCATCATGATCATGATCAACATCATAATCATGATCATGATCATGATCATCATCATCATCATCATCATACTCATCATTCTCATCAATATCTTCTTTTTCTTGTTCATGTTTTTGTTCTTCCAATTCTTCAAGATCAACATCAAAGTCATGTAATTCAAATGCATTTACAAGTTTAGCAACAAAAACAAATGTGCATTTAATTTTGACTATAGAATGAAGAAAGTACTTTACTGAAAAGAAGTCACACTACATACTGAAATATAAATTTAATTTGGTTTATCTCGTCAAGGGGCACTAACCTATCAATCATTGTAAGTTTGAAATTCACAAACTTAGGGTTTGTGTCATTTAAACGAATACATCCTTTAGGTTCTTATGATATTTCTCCTATTACATTTGGCAAGTCACTTGGGTAGGTTAGGGTCTTTATATTTAATGGATTCTCACTAATTACTTAGTTTTTTGTTGTTTGATTACAATCTCCTAATCTATCCTCTAATCAAGAAAGAAGAGTTTGGATACTAATTTTGTGGATATTCTTGTTTTAGACCAATAGATATTTTAGGTTTGCCAATGGTTCTCCTATTACCTTTTGTGAACCCACTTGGTTAGGATCTTGATGTTTAAAGTGTTTTTCTTAAAAGACTAGCAACCCTTGTTAGTTTTACTTAATAATTTTGTGATTTATCATTGAAATGACAATAAATGCACTTGTAGCTAGAAGAAAAAAATTTCTAACAAGTTGTCACATTAAATTTCTTGGTTATGCATAAAAATTCAAGGCTTAATTCTCCTTCACTTGCTATAAGACCCGAGAAAATTAATTAATTAATTAATAAATGCGGGTAGAAGCCGCCTTTATGGCTTTAATTGTTGTTTAATGTGACGTGGAAAAGTACTAGCTCAAGTGGTTGAGAGTACTTTGGTTGTGTGAAAGGACTTGGGTTCGAGTCCTATGTATGCCATTTATGTGTGATTGTTTTTGTTATTGATTTTAAGGATATGTATGAGTATGTGACTAGTATTGTAACATATTGTTGATTTGTGAGTAGCACTAAATGTGATTGGGCATAGTGGTTGTGCTTGGCCTTAGGAATGGAAGGTCACAGGCTCAAACCTTGGTTGGCAAAGAATAAGCTTTATTTTTGTTAACTAATAGTTGTGGTATGAATGTGAAGGGGTAAAGAAAAGCCTAGCAGAATGGAAGTACTGGTGTGCGTGAAATAGTCCCAGAATCTACAAGTCTCGCTCATGCGAGCAGGGCTCGCCTAGGCGAGACATGCAGGGACTCATATTCTTACCTCACTCAAGGTTCTCGCTCAGGCGAGTGAGGTTCGTCCAGGTGAGTGCACATGTTGAGCTCGACTTCTCGTCCAGGCGAGGGGTTTTGGGGTTTGGGCGACAAACTCTCTCACCTAAGCGAGATGTCTTGGTCATGTTTTGATGTTTTGTGTGTATCTCAGCCCAGGCGAGAGGATCTCGCCTAAGCAAGACGACGTGTTTTGGTTGCTGAGTTGAACTCGCTCAAGCGAGGTGGACTAGCCTAAGCGAGATGGAGGGTTTAGCTTGGGCGAGGGGTCCCTAGCCTAAGCGAGTTTATGCGATTCACTAAGTTTCTATGTGTTTGTGAGTGTGTTTGATTGTTATACCATGATTAGATTTTATATGCATGTGTTGTGGTGTGTGGGCTTGATGCACTAAGCCCATTAGGGGTCTGGGATGTGCTCGATGGTTGGACACATGATGGGCATGGAACTGGTTGAGTTCCCGTCAGCTATTAATGGGCGAGGAGTCCTTAGTATGGTGATTGCATGTGTCGGGCGCACGATGGGCAAGGAACTGTGATGTTCCCGTCGGCTACTATTAGGCGAGGAGTCCATAGTATGGTGATTGCGTGCGTGCCAGGGTCCAAGTGTGAGACTTGGATGTTTTTACTACAGACGAGGAGTCTGTAGGGCAGGACTATGAGCATGATAGACTCATAGGGTTGGACCACGAATGAGTCAGTTTCGTGGGAGCACAGGGAAGTCCCAAGACTTAGTTCATGCATATGACTCATGAAGGACTATGAGGTCATGGTTGGGTGATTATGAAATATGAAATATGAAATTTGTTATGTTATTTTGGGTTGGGAAACATATTTATACTCATGTTTCTTTATATATATGTTGTGCATAGCTCACCCTTTCTGTGTGTGTATGGCGATGATCGGGTAACTTGTTATCCGGGAGCAGATGATGTGGCAGGTGGGCCAGGAGATGCTTAGACTTGGAGAGAGGGCTAGCATGGGATATTATGTAGATACCTATGTATTATGTTTATTATTTTATCCTTGTGAAGATTATGTAAACTTGGCAGGAGCCATTGACTTTTATTTCAGTTTTATGAATTTTGGACTACTGGTTTTATAACTCGTATATTTAAAGTTTTAAATTTCCCGTGTTTTTGGGAAATGAGGTATTATTAAATGCAGTGTAATTATTTTACTTTGATTTATTTTATTAATTTCGTAATATCCTGACGGGATGTTACACTTGCTTTTTGGTTTAACCAAGAGATAGTAAAATATATCTACCAAGCATCATCAAACAAATTTAACTAAATTCAACTATATTTTTTATATACTACAAAAAATGAATGGAAAGACTCCCGATATTAACTATTTAAAAAAGAAAGATTGAAAAGACAATTCAAAAATATTTCAATAGAAGTTATTGAACTACCCCTCACAATTCAAAAAATTTTGTGGATATGCTTGTTTTAGACCAATAGACCCTAAACGCTTATAAAATGTTTCATTTTATCCACAATATCTTTGATTCATGGAACATAGGGAAAAGATTCCTAACCCTATCCTTTCCCTAAACCATAACAAAAATTACGGAACAAAGTGAAGATATTTTCAATTGATTCATGAAGTGAGGTTATAAATTGAGGTTTATATTAATTTTCTCTTCCAAACATGCACCAAATAGAGCCCGACTATGGTTGGAACTTAGATTGGTAAAATAGAAAGTTTGACAGAAAGGCAACTAAAATAAAAACATCACATGCTTTATTAGATAATTCAACACTTCAATTTTTTTTATATCAAAACTTATTTAATGGAAGAAAATACTTGTTGGCAAAGGACAACACATGATAACAAGTTCAAAATTTTTTAAGGGTTTTAAATCATTTGGGATTGTTATTTTCTTATTGAAAGAATTTTTGTGTGCTATACATTTCTTCCCTCTCCAAAGTATCAAACATACCAACAGATTTGATACATAAATATTTTACATTCTAAACAAATATACTTAACTGATGAATTATCTTGTCGGTAATGTGCACTTTGTCTTCCACAAACACTCTATCGGTAATTATCCAACGACATTGCATACATAAATAATGAATTGGTATTTATCAATAAAATTCCTTTGGTAATTCAAGGTTTTCTTATAGTTTTATAAAACTTTAATAAAGGATTTTAGAGCTTAAATGCCAAATGATTTTTACGTAAAAATGATGAGCAATATCATATATTTATATAAGATGCAGAACTCCAAATAAATATACATGAAAACGAAGTTCAATTTCCATCTTAAAGAGGAAAAGATGAAAAAAAAGCTAGAAAGTTGGAGAGACTTCAGTAGTGTATCAGAAATTACGTACCTTCAATTGAGTCTTTTTCAAGTAACCATGTGAGAAACTCGAAAGGATAGAAAGAAATGTATCTCATTATTTGGTTGTTTGATGTTGAGGGAAACCAAAGAAGAATGTACAACAACAAAAGCAGAAGAATGAAGATCACACACAAAATTAGAATAGTAGTGGCCAACCAACTGAGATCGCTTATAACAAGGTGGACACCAGCCAAGAATGCAATTGATAGGGCTACAAGAGTGACTCCTAAAAGGGGTCTTGCCACTTGAAGGGCAAAAAGAGCTAAAGTTACATCTCCTAATTGAGCCCAAATGAGTATAATAGTGACAATAATGCCACCATACATGGATATTGTGGTGCATAAAATAAATGGTTTAAACCACACGTGATTTAGCATAAGAGCCATGCCTTGTCCTGGAGCAGAACTATTAGTTCCACCAGGTAAAGTAAAACCTGTGGCAAATGCTACTGTAGTTATAAGGGTTGAAACCAACATAAGGGTGTTGATTCTGTCTTTATAAAATTCTACGTCTTTGGCTTTTGGTTTCCAAGGAGAAGAAGGGACCTCAATAAAGTGTGACCCTCTTCCAGCATTTTGTATACCAGCAGATTTTAGTTGACACCATGTTAGCCGCTGCAAATACAAGCCAATGTTACATTCAACAACACGATGATAGATAAAACATAGGTAGTCTAAGTGTGTAAGGGAGTAGTCATGATGTTGTTTAATTTTCCAAACAATTAGACAAATAATGTTCTTGAAATTTACCACATATTAAGAAAAAAGAGAGAGGGCAAATGAGAAATTAAAACAAACTCCTCGAAGATGAATTTTGATTAATTGAGAACTAAGTGGGAGACATATTAACATAAAAATATTTGTAAACTAAAAAAAACATATTTAAATCTTTAACTTTTGATCAAACACAATACTCTATATATACTTGACTGTGCAATGGGTGGATTATTTTGTTGTTTAAATTGTTCAAAAGCATCAAGAGCTGTTTGGTTGTTGTTGTTAAGCCAATCGAGATTCACTCTTGTGTCCCATGTCAAGGCTTGTATAATTTTTGGATGGCAGTGTGAGGCAGCCAAATGCAGGGGAGTGTTTCCATCACAATGCTTGTCATTTATCATATCTTTAACTCCATCATTTACATCTTGCAAGATGTACCTTACCACATCAAATTGTCCCATTATAGCTGCAATGTGAACAATATTTCGACCTTTCTTATCAATTATTTCTCTAGGATTTGGACAGTTTTCAAGCAATTTCTTTACCACTTCAATATGTCCATAAGCCGAAGCTAGATGAAGAGGATAAAAACCATTTTTATCTCTTTCCATATTACAAGTATCACAATTTTGAAGCAAGCACTCAACACCATTTAGGTAACCCGTGGAAGCTACATAGTGAAGAGCATTTCTTCCTTTTTGATCCTTAACATGAATCCATTCTTTCTTTTTGTTTACTATTTTCTCTAGAATACCTGTCATGTGTTAGGAATGGCCAATCATGAGTAGAAATATTGCTAACAAGTACTGAATGCATGAATTATTTTGGAGAAGGAAAGAAATATTGGAAAAATATGACCAATAAATAAAAATGGTTGGAAAAACAAGTTAACCAATTCATTATATCTTGTTATGAGTAGATCATATCTAATAGTTTCCTAAAGAAAATACATGACATTTTGAAAAAAATTGAATATTCAAAAGAGAAAAAAAATAACATAACATACATAATGCTTTTCTTTCATTTAAATTCTATAGTCAATATTTTCTTTATAATAAATAAATTTGTTAACTTGGTGCAAGTACAAAATTTTGAAAATAAAAGAATTTAATTGTTTAATTTTAAAATTAAAATAATTTTCAATTAAGCTATGAAAGGTTTTTATTCTAAATCATAAGTACATGTATACAATCATAACAAAAGTAAATAAAATGTCCAGTTAATAAACAAATACAAGTCTAATTGTTTAATTAAAAGTTTTTGTAAACCTAATTAAAAATTATTAAATAATTCAAGAACCTCCCTTTTAATTTAACATTTTTTAAAATTTGATTATTCCATCTACACACAAAGAAAGTGGAGAGATAATGATTCATATCTTCAATTGTTACTGTCCTATTATGGATAACAGAATATTTATAATTATACAACAAAAATTACCTTTATTCTCTTTTAAGATTGCTATAATGGCTGGTGATCGGGCTCTTTGATTTTTCGAGAACGTCCGCATGATTATACTTGGTTTTACCATTTCCATATCCATATCTGCCATGACAGCATCACCTATACATAGCTTTAAGTAAATATCATAACAATAAAAAATACTATCATATCAAACATTGTGAGCTTAAAATTCATATTCATTTTTGTATAGAGTGACATTGGGTTGTGTGTAAACCATTGTATACCCTTCACATAGTGAAGTCATACCATGTGAGCGTGGTTATACTCTCCTACGTGAGAGATCATTTTGATCATTGTAATTATGAATTCTCTATCTAAGGAAAAGATTGAGAAAGCATACCTAGAGAGGTTAAACTTGTTGTAACATGGAGAGATTTATACTCGTATTTCCAGGAGAGGCTTAAACTCGTGATACTTGAAGAGCTTGATACTTGTTGTAACCTAGAGAGTTTGATACTTGTGCTAGTAAAAGGTATTAATTGGTGATTTTGCTAAGCAGATGGCTTAAGAAACTTGACGTAACCTTAGGATGAGGTTAAATAATATAAATCTTTGTGTCCTTTCTTCTTTGCCTTACTCTCTTTATTATTTTCATTTACAATAATATATCTGTGTAAAACAATTTAAAAATGTCTACAAACTCTATTCAACCACCCTTCTAGAGCCACATTGCAACAACACTGGAGTCTTATTTGTCAAGTGCACACTAATTTATGTAGCTTCCCCCTAGAGGGACTTAGGCAATCCAATCCTTAGAAGCATACATCTCACCCTTTTCAAAATGTTTGTGTTATTCCTCTCATCAACCATTTTGTTATGGTGCATCTACAACTGCCTTATGCCTATTTATTCCTTCTATCTTGCAAAAACTCATTAAGCTTCAATAAAACCCATTGTTTATCCTCAACACTTTCAGTTTGGTCCCCTACTAGTTACTCACCATGGTGTGTTACTCCTTAAACCTTTGAGAGGTCTCATTCTTACCTTTTAAGATACAAATCCACACCCTTCATGGGTAATTACTTGATGATAAGGAAACAAGACAATTGACCATGAGTTTGAGTTCACGTTGAACCCATAGGTATGCGTGACCATACTCAAAGTGTCTACTGCCCATATGTTTGCTAGTTTAAAACATTAGTTTACGAGACTTTTCTAGTCACTCCATCTTATCACCTTCTTGTAGGTTTTATTTCTCCAGCTCCAATAAATCATTCTCATCTTATCACCTCCTTATTATAACTTTACTTTGTCATGCATTGTTTGACTAGCCATGAAGGCAAGTGTGACCACTGTTGAGTCGTCTAAGATGTACATACGTTTTTTCTCCCCCTTAGCAATTTTAGACACTCCACTTAGATCTTGGTTGTTAAACCACTTTGATCAAGCACAATGATTGACAAAAGATTCCTCTTGGTCTTCATAACATGCTTCAATTCTTGCAATAACATCTCCTAATTATCAAACATCTTTAAGTTGATCTACCTCAAGTTTTTCACTTTAAAGTTTTATTGTTTCTAAGAAGGACCATTCCACCTTCTTCCAGTTCTAAGGCCTTAAAGAACCAGTTCAATGGACAATGTGATAACTGCATCTTTAGTCCATGACCCAACTTCTCTATGCATTAGATATATATGCCATTAAAAACCCAATAGACTTGTAGCTATGAGAAGCAACAACAACTACAAATTTCTTCTTGAAATGAGATTTCTCACCTTTCCCATTTCTTCTTTTCCTTTTGTAGACAACTCATCTTGAAGTGACCTTTCACGTAGTAGTTGTAACACTATACTTTTGTTAGATCATTTGATGACTATTGCTTTTCTCCTTTAAACTATTTTTCTCTCTTCCCCTTCAACTTAGACACATTCAGACTCAACTCATTATCCTTTCTCTTAAACTTTTGAAACTTTTTGAAGCTCCTTAGTTCTTATCAGGTTATCATCTCCTCCAAAGTAATGGCACACTTCTTCCAGAATAAGAAACTTTCTTTGAAGTGTTCGTACATCTTAGGAAATATATTAAGAAGAAGTAAAGCCTTATCTAATCCCCCAATTTTACCTCAATGTTCTCTTTTCATTTAGAATCTTGTTGAATTTGTTAGTTGTTCCACCATTGTTCTTGTCTTTGTCATCCTGATGAATGCAATTGTTGCTTCAAACAAAGTTTGTGTTCCAATGACTCAAGTTTCATCCATATCAATGTGGAAGTCTTCTCCGTAGTGACTTTTCTTAGTGCCTTATCACTAAGACACACAACCATGGCACTAATAATCTTATTCATCTGAGACAAAGATATTATTTTGAATCTTCTTCGTCTCCTCCTTAGTGACTTTTACTTGCACTAGATTCTCTGTCACACTATTAATAGATTGTTTCTAGTAGATTCTCTACACACCTCCAAACCACAAGGCTTGGGCCTTGCCTACGTTGGTTGGGGCCAAAAGTTCCCACATAGCCTAAAAGCCCCCAATTTAATAAGCCCACATGACCAAAAAGTCCACAAAAGCCTTGTGGATGAAGGCTAGACCATGGGCTTCCTTATTAAACATAAAAAATATATTATTATTTTTTAAATATACCATTAAACTTTTTGCTTCATGTTAGCCTGACTAGACAATCAACCTTGGACCATTCATCTTGTCAATCGCCTCGACTTCGCAAATATCGACCAGGACGAACATGTCTCTATCATAGGCCTAGGCCAGCCAATCACAAACATCAAGCCAATACAACTCATCTTGATCGTGGGCCTAGGACGGTCCGTCTCGGTCGTGGACTCAAGCAAGCATGCCTCAGTCGTGGGGTTAGGCCAACCCATCTTTGTCGTGGGCCTAGGCCGATCAGTCTTGATTGTTGGCCTAAGACAACCAGTCTCGGGGATCAGCCCAACCCGTCTCAGCTTGACCCATGTCATTTTGGTCGACGACCTAGGTCGAATCGTCTCGGTTGTTAGTCTAGGTCGACCCGTCTTTAACGTGGGCTCGGGCCTGCCCGTCTCAACAATTGGCACGGGAAAACCCATATTAGCCTTCGTCGATCGAGGCTACATCGTCTCGATCTTCGACCTGGGCCAAACTGTCTCTATCGTCGGTCCGAGGAAGACTATCTTTATCACCGCCTAAGCCGGACAATCTCGATCGTTAGCCAAGGCTGGCCCATGTCAATCGTGGACCTGTCTTGACCCTCTCGGTTGTCATCCGTGGCGGCCCTTCCTGATCGTTGGCTTGACCCGACCCTTCTCGCCAGTCCTCTATACCCGGCCATTAGTACTAGGCCGTACCATCTCGGTCGGAGGCCTAAGTCGTCTCGATTTTCGACCCGAGCTAGCCACTATTGGCCGTTGGCTCGGGCTGGTCTAGGCTAGCCACTATCAGAACATTTTGCATTGTTACCTTGTGTTGGCTCGTCTTAGTGTGGACCTAGGATGACCCATCTCGTTTGTAATCTCGGGTTGGCCCGTCTTCTCCTTCACCCCGACTTGGCCTTTCTCGACTATTTGTCCAAAGTGTTCCTTCTCGTCTCAACCATTGGCTTGTTATTTAGTTCGCCGTAGCCCTATCGTCCAATCTCGACCTTCGATTTAGGTTGGCCTAAGATGACTTGACTCCATCTTTGAGTCAAGCTCAAAATATTACTTTTAATAATTAGTTAAAGTATTTTAGTGGTCGAAACCCATCTTAGCATGGCCCTAACCCACTTGAAAGAGACTTTCGAAATATGGAACTTTCTTTTGACCCTTCATTTGAGGGTCCCTTTAATAGGACTTAAGAAGGAGTGAATTAGGACTGACCCATGGATAATTACGCCTCTAGTCAAATCCTTCCATTAAACCCTTTTGTGAGAGGTCCAACATAGTATAACTCAACTTTTCAATTAATTATTTATTCATAACTTAGAACAGATCATCACAATAAGTTAATTTGAAATTAGGTTTTTAAAAGGAATTGATAAAATATAGCTCTAGAATGTTTCAATTTATGTTCCTATCTACTATCTGGATATACCAAGAAAGATGTACGGTATAATGAGGCTACTATGAAATATTTACTCATGGGTGGAGCAAGCTCTTCTATTCTGGTTTATGGTTTCTCTTGGCTATATGGTTCATCCGGGGGAGAGATCGAGCTTCAAGAATAGTGAATGGTCTTATCAATATACAAATGTATAACTTCCAAGGAATTTTTATTGCACTTTTATTCATCACTGTAGGAATTGGGTTCAAACTTTTCCCAACCCCTTCTCACTAATGGGGAAGAGGATCACGCTGGCCCTTGCGAACACCTTGATGCACTATCTCCCTTCAACCCTTTGAGAGAAATGTGACAAAAAAAAATCTATCGACCAACCCCATCATCTCCACCCCGTAGGAAGTACGAGATAACCCTAACTCATCTTTTCAATTAATTATTTATTCATAACTTAGAATCAATCATCACAATAAGTTAATTTTAAATTAAATTTTTAACAGGAACTGATAAAAAAATTGTCTATATGTGCATGTACCCTCTACAAGGTGTGTGTAAATTTGAACCACCGTTTCCACACTTATTATTTCTAGGGATGGCAAAACGGGCAAGCCCGACCCGCTTTAAATGGGTTGGGCCGAGCTGGCCCGACAAGGCAAAACAGGTTGTGTTTCTGGGCCAGGCCCGCAGGCTGGCGGGCTGGCGGGCTGGCCCGCCATCATTTTCCTGATATGTTTATTTTGTGGTCCAAAATCAGATTTTAATTTTTTTCATTTCAAATTTAGTTGACTGAATATTGTCCCAATATATAAATGTACTAGTAGTGACTATAATAATAGTCAGGGTGGTATGCATATGCATTAATACAATAGTCCATCATCAAAGTTCAAACAAATTGAAATGATTAAAAACAAAATGTAAATGACGTCTGGCTCTTTCATAGTCATCAAGGTCACGGTTGCAGTTGCAGCATCAATAACAAGTCTGAATGAGAGTACTTTAGGCATGGAACATAACCAAAGTGCAAGCTACATAAAAAAAACAGAAGCATTAATTATCACAGTGAATATATATACAAATACAATGTGATGCAGAAGCATATAAAATAAACCCTCCAAATCAATAGGAGCAATGGTAATATACAAATACAATGGTGTTTGCAAGTGAATACTGCACTTATAAATAATCACAGCAGAGTGATATTAAAGTTCACAGCAAGTATATAGTTACAACAGATGTAATAAAAGGAAGGCACGCACGAACATGCAGAGGATACTATCATAGTACACACATCAATTTGATCACAATGGCAGTAGTTATTTGATCACAGTGGCAGTAGTTATTTCATCATAGTGGCAAGACTTGTTTATTCAGTAGGCAAGATTTAGAAACATGCAGAGGATAGTACACACACACATCTAAATATGCAGTGTGGCAGTACTTGTACTTATCAACAAACAATGTATCTGTAATTTATATTAACTAAGTTACTCACCTTGAATTTTCATCAATATCCAATTCAGTGCCAAGGTTATTAGATGCAGCCTTAGAAGTACTCCCCTCAGCTATTCCATTGTCATCATCATCATCTTACAAAAATACATGGAATTATTATTGAAAATATTTAAGTCAGAATTGAAATGTCAGAAGTTACCATATTCACGAAACCCATGCATCCAACTGCTAGTACAAGTAATTGCTTCAACATGTTTTGACAATAGACGACTTCTATACTTATTCAAGATCCTTGAACCAATGCTGAAAGTAGATTCAGATGCAACAGTAGTGATTGGGATGCTCAGCAAGTCCCTAGCCATGATTGACAAATTTGAGAAACGTTGACTATTACTCTTCCACCATTCAAGAGCATCCATACTTTCAGTAATATCAGCATCCAATGTTGGCTCATCCAAGTATATGTCAAGTTGGTTCTTTCCCGTATTAACAGAAGCTTGAATCTTGCGTTGTTTTTATTCCTAACATAAAAACCATAATCATAGTTTAATCAATAAGTTTATGCATAGTAATTTATGTACTAGAAAGTAATATGACATACATGAAGTGCATTGGACTTGATAGAATCAATTGAGGATGATGTTGTTGACATATGCATATCACTATGCTTACGCTTTAGGGGATTGGAAGTATCATTCTTGCAGCAATATTCAGAGAACAACTTGTACAATTTTTCTTTAATCCTCTCTAACTTTGCTTCCCAAGTTAGAGGATCTATCTTCTCATAGCAATAGCCCAATGTTTCCAACTTCATCCTTGGGTCTAAAATTGCCCCAAATGCAAGGACAGTGCTATATTCATCCTAGTATTTATCAAACTTTACCAACATCCTTTCAGCCATATCTCTGATAACTTCGTCTTCATCTTTTAAGCTTTCCAGTAAATGGGTTTGGATGGTCCACTTGTAAAAAGTACAAGTTTGATGTAGGGTAGCTTGTGGCAGAAATCATATTTGTAATCTCATAAAAGGGCACTAAGAAAACACATATTTTTTTCACTCTTTTCCATTTCTCATCACACAGACAATACTTATAATTCTCATCAACCAAGTGCAAACTTGCAAACACTCGTTTATATTTGAGGCCACTTTCGAGCATAAAAAAAGTAGAGTTCCACCTTGTAGGGACATCTATACACAAAGCAGTTTTTGCATCAATGTCCCCTAATTTTTCAATGCATTGTTTAAACTTCATCATCCTACTTTCAGAACCCTTCACATACTTTATGCTCTCCCTAATATGATCTAATGAATCACCAAGAGCTTTTAGTCCTTCTTGCACAATCAAGTTAAGAATGTGTGCACAACAACGAATATGCATAAACTCACCATCACATACCAAAGAATTTTGCAAACGAAGCTCACTTTTTAAAGTTCTGATTAGACACTGGTGCATTTTAGAGTTTCTACATCATAATATATGTCTCGGTTCCTGCGCACCCGCTGCATATAAAAACGCGGTGGCATTTTTGTAATAAAAGGCACCTTTTATGCCTTGGTTGTCATACTAACCGAGGCATATAGCTTAAAAAATTTTACGAATTCGCGCTTTCCACAAAATTTGAATTTTTTTATTTGATTTTATGTCTCGATTACCACAGAACCGAGGCCTAATACCTTTCTTGCTTCAGGTTTTTATTACTCGATGCAGTTTCTTGGTTATATTTTTTTAATTTTTAATTCACTGACAGAATATGCCTCGGTTCCTTTATAACTGAGGCCATAGGTTGCTTTTTTGCTTCGGGCCAGTTGCCAACCAAGGCATATATGGCTTCTTAGGGTTAAAAAAAACCCAAATCCTTTCGCAGTCGCGCAAAGCATCTTCTTCCATTCTTCTTCTCTAAGCATCCCCATGTAGATCCAAATATTTTCTTCTTCTTCCACTGCGTCCTAGCCGTTTGTTCCAGCTTCACCACCGCTGCACCATCACTGCACCACCGCTGCACCGTGGAGGAGGTGGTTTTGTGGCAGCCGCTGCTGCGTCATTCCACCAGCGCCGTTGTTGCGCCGTTCTGCTAACACCGCTGCTGCGCCATTTCGCCAACGCCGTTGTTGTGCCATTTCGCCAGCACCGCTGCGCTGCCACTTCACTGCGATGAGATTGAGCAGTTCCTTCTCGTATTCTCCGATCAAGTTTGGTGGGTCTTTGTGGAAGAGGGATCAGAGTCCCGTATCTGGTTTTCATGGCCTTGTTTCGTGTAGTGGTAGCAGTAGAGGTTCCATGGATTTGTGAGGAATGTGTTGGAGTCTTGTTTGGACTTTTGGTGAATTGATTTTTTGTTTGTGTTTTTTTTAGATGCAGGCTAGTGGGGATCCTTACGTGCAACATTGTTTGGAGACTGTTGTGTTGCTGGCTTTGATTGGTTCCAATTCTACAGTTGTGGTTGCGGGGCTCTTGCATGACACGTTGGATGCAGAGTGATATATTTTTAATTTGCTCAAACGCAATGCAATATAATGCAGTAGAGACTATATACCACAAACAGGTATACAGTTTGATGCTTCACTGTGTTCCCCTCCCAAATTCTACGTCAATGATTGCTTTATTCTACTTACTGTGTGACTCCTATATTTGTCACAGGCACGATCAATACAAGAACTTCGACGGAAGAAGTTTGAGAAGTTAAGGATTGGCTTTGAACGATCTCAGATGGAGCAGAAGCCAAAAACTAGAAATAACCGCTGTCATTTCCCTTCCCAGCACTAGTGAGAACATCATTAGAAGATGCATTATCCAAAGTCAAAGAAAATACTCTTTTCTCAATTCCCCAATCATGCAAAAATCCATTTATTTTCTTTGACAGCTCAAAGCCAGTGTGAGGTGGAGGGAAGTGGTAAAAGTTCAAAATTTAGAGCACAATTTCCAATTTGTGTTAACATAATATGCTGTCAGAACAATATATCCCTCACCAGTTATAGAAGTCCACAAATCGGATGTCAAACAAATCCTATTTCTGATTTTCCTGAACTCCTCCTTTAGCATGTTTTTTTCTTTCATGTGTATTTTCATGACATCACTCTTTATTATATTTCTAGAAACTGAACATGCATCAGGATTGATATAGCTTATCCAAATTCTAAGAGCTTCATACTCAACAAAGTTGAAAGGTAAACCGTGTTGGATAATTAAATTGGCACACAACTCACGGGAAACCATTGGATCTATTCTTCTAGCTTTTAACTTTCCTTGCCCATCCACTATTATTTGCCTAACATCTTCAAATTTAAGTTTACTACATTTCTCCATGTGACGCTTCAAATGAGATGTGCCATAGTTTTTACTACCAATAACATATTTTTTGTTGGACCCATTACACTTTGCCCTCTCTTTTCCATCATCACCAACCCCAACCCTTGTAAAATATTTCCATACATCAGAAGTTCTTGACTTCTCACTTTTCTTACTACAAGAGGATTCTCTAAGTTTTACACTATCATCCATATCCTCTTCAACTGCATCAACATTCTCAGACTCAGTACACACATTTTCAGTTTCATGATCTTTACTTGGAGGAGGACTAGTATTAGACTCTTGTTCATCCATGATATTAAATCTGGTTCACTAAATCCTAACACAAACAAAACAAATAGAATAACAAAACTCAGTAAAAGAAACACAAACAAGAACCAAAGCAACAGTTTTAGCACAAAACATCAACATTAGGAGCTCAAAACAGCAACACAATTACAACATTATACAGCAGTCCAGTCCAACAACATTTTACTACACAAACATCAATATTAGGAGCTCAAAACAACAACAGTTTTTAGCACAAAATCGTGTGCTAAAATATCAACAATTTTTAGCACAAAATATCAACATTAGGAGCTCAAAACTGCAACACAATACCATTATACCATTATACAGCAGTCCAATAACATTTTACTACACAAACATCAACAAACAATCCAGACCAATCGTTCATCTCAATTGAAAGCAATGGATCGATATGGTTACCTCCAATCAAAATAAGCGATTAACGACAGCAGCTACGCAAATTGAAATTGGGGAAGATTTAACGATGAACATCGATTAACGACAGCAGCAACAACAATTACGATTCATGATTCACATAATGGGTCGTGGTGGTCGGAAATCACAAAATCAGAAATTTAGGGTTAAGAAAATTGGGAATTTAGGTTACAAATCGGGAGAAATGGAACCAGAACGCAAATTAGGAACATACTTGTCTTCGCGGTGGTCGTGGCGGTCAGAATCGTTTGCCAATCGCAGTCTGACGGTGGCTCTGCTGTTTTCGCGGTGGTCGTGGACGCTGTTTTCTCGAAATAGCCAACGACGTGGTGCATGTCAAGGTGGAGGAGAAGAGAAGCGGGTATGGCCAGCGGCGATGACGTGGTGGCCTGTGTGTTTCGCGGTGGCCAGCGGCGACGTGAGTAGAAGAGAAGTGAGCGCAGAGAAATCGCAAAGAGAGAGTGTGAAGTGTGGAGGGAGGGACTGGGTGGGTGGGGCACAGCGCAGAGTGTGTGAGGTGAGGGAAGGATACTGAAAACAATATGCACGTGGGTTGGCCTGACAGGCCAACAGACTTGACGAGCCGGGCTGTATGGGGTTGGCGGGCTGAATTTCTTGACCCGGCCTATGTTTTTTTTGTCGGGCTGGCGGGCTGGCCCGTCGGGCCCAGCCCATTTTGCCATCCCTAATTATTTCCATAGTGTTCTTACCAGAGGGACCGCCATCAGGGTAGTACAATTCTCCATCGTTCATTGTTGGTTCTGCATTGGCTTTTACGAGGGATGAATATTTCTCTGTAATGCAAATATATCAAGTCAATAAGATATTTTAAAAATAATATATAGACAGGAAAATAAATATAAGTTTAGATGAACTTTCTTTTAATGGACATAATATATAATTTTGTTTTATAATAGAACATATTATGATTATTCTCATATAAAGCCGTAAGATGCGGACTATAATTGATATGAAAACATATTTATGACCTTTAGTTTTCTCATAATGAGAAATATATGTGAATAAAAATATTATTTTAATCTAAATTGTTTAAATTTTAAAACTCTATACTTATAAAGTATAGAGAACTGGAATTATTTAACTAAGTAAATTCACATTGAAATTTGAAACTTATTTACATTTTACATTTTTACAACTTAAAAGGAACCATGATATTTTGTGTTCCGAAGACTTTAAATCTATCGAAATATTATTGTTAACGTTAATTATTCTATTTATTGTTACTTTTGGACCATAAAGTTTTTGTTACTCTTATATATATATATATATATATATATATATATATATATATATATATATATATATATATATATATATATATATATATATATATAGTTCCTGCAGAGAACAAACAAGATGAATCAGGCACAAGCGTCACCTTATCATGTAATCCGCTATCTCCTCAGTTGGTCTCTTCCCGGTTGATACATGACGGTTTGGACCCCGAAGGGGTTACCTGCAGAAAGGACTCTGAAGCTCAAGTGAGTCAAAACTCTCAAAAAGGTCAAATATGTGATTAATGAATGCGTACCTTTAATTACTAGGGTCCATGCGTATTTATAGAGTATTAATTATGTATGATTATCCCATGGGCCAGGCCTTGGTTTGGGCTGTGAGTGGGCCTTGGCTTGGGCTCTAGCTTGGGCTGTGAGTGGACCTGGGCCCTAACCTAGGCCCTTAAGACCTATTGAACGCGAGAGCTTCTATTTTACTAAGTCTTTAAGAGCGGTCTTGATCCGTTTACTTCTCAACTTGTCGGATGTCGGCCTTGGCCGCACACTGTCCTAGGTTAGCCGTTTTGCTGTTAGTATAGCCTTCGTTTAGTTACGAGTTTAAGTCCATGCCGGTCCAAGTCATGTACTTGGGTTGTTTCCGGCATATATGTGAGGGTTGCCATTTATATGGTTAAGTTGACCAGGTCCGGTACACCAGTCCCCCAGCCTTTGTCGATACGATGTGTCGGTGAAGTATGATATGTATTGATATGCTAGTCGAGATCGGCTACGTGTGATACACCAGTCCCCCAGTCTTTAAGTGTGATTAACAGTGTTAAGGCTAGAAGAGGTTTGTGGCAAGTGAAAAGCTTGTGGCAATTGAAAAGGTTTGTGGCAGGTGAAAGGGCGTCTGAAGGCTTGCTTAGGGAGGTTTGGCGCCGCCATTTTGGTACTTTGTGATGATTGAAAAGAGTTATGTTTTTGGCGTGAAAGGGTTATGACGCTTGAAATTCGTGTGTATAAATGAAGATGAAGTTGCATTTCATTCACTCTGTCTCATTTGCAAAAAATTCGTTCGCGTGCGTTTAGAGCTGTCTGATATCTTCTCTTCCTCATCTGTCATCTTTTCTAAAGAAATCAGGTATGTCTAGTAGTAGCGATAGGTTTTCGTTGTCAGACTCGGGTAGTCAGCGGTCTAGGCATAACGGGAGTAGTCGAGATGATAGTAGTGATAGGGAAGAAGTGGGTAGTGTAGGGAGAATTCCAGTGGAGAGGATAGTTGAAATTAGGGAAGATCCGCCCGAGGAGCTGGCTGAGAGTAATTGGCCGGCGAAGACCGGATATGAATGGGTAGCGGCAGATGTGCGGACTCAGCGGTCGTTGTTCCGATGGTCGCATTTGCTAAAATTGTGGTTGAATTGTACGCCCATTTTCGAAAAAGGTGTGCGAAGGGACATAATCGCTCCAGAGCGGGTTACTACCGTTGAATGCGCGTGCCATGGCCGAGAAGGAGCAGCCGAAGAATTCTTCTATATGTATATGTGCCACTTCTCACAGCTGCACGTCCGTCTACCTTTTGACGAATTCACTATGGGAGTGCTGCGATTGTTGAATGTTGCCCCTACTCAGCTTCATCCGAACAGCTGGGCATACTTGCAAGCTTTCAAATTACTGTGCATGGTGCTGTACCTGGAACTGTCTCCCCGAGCATTCCTATACTTTTTTGTTACGAGGCCGAAGAGTCCGATAACATGGTTGTCGTTAATCAGCCGGCCTGGTCTCAACAAATTGGAGGCCTTCACTCAATCGTTTAAGCATTTCAAAGATGGGTTCTTCAAAGTTGTAGTAAAATCGGTTGGTCGGTCACATTTCTATACTGTTGATGGTAATACTAAGTTTTAGTTCTTCTGGACCGACAACCCTTGGAGATATAAGGTGATTTCGAGGGAAGATCTGTCGGTGGGTAAGAAGGATGTGGTGGATACTTTGATGCAATTTAGCGATAAGATGCCCACTAAGGGCTTAGTTAGGGTGTATAATTCAGTTCACCCTATTTTAGATATTGAAGGTATTTTTTTTTGTAACTTTGAGTGTTGTTATTGATTGGAGTATTTTGACGATTTGTGTGTTGTGTACTTCAGGGCATATGGCGCAACTTGGCAAGAAGAACTTGACACTTTTCCAAGCCCTTCGTAAGGAGAAGGCGGTGAAGGCTAAAGCTGCCGAGAACACTGTGGTTCCCAATTTGCAGGATTCGCTAGTAGACGTTCACGTGCATGGAGGTACAAAAAGGAAGGCAGAGTTGCCTATTAGCGCGGGCAAGGGCAAGGACGTGAAGAAAGTGCTTGCTGCCGTGATGGGGTTAGGATCGGCCAGTGGGGTGAAGGGGCCGGAAGTTGGGTTGATTGAGCTTCCGGAAACTACTGTTAGCAAAGACATTGAGATTAATGTGTCGAAAGCGCTGATAAATTCTATTGACAATATGGAGCCAAGAGCTTTGGTGAAGTCCATGGTTGAATTTAGCAGCAAGACCTTGCTGATTAGTTGGTGTGTGGGTTCTTTATACGAACGAGAGCTGAGAGAAGGAAGCCAGATCAAGGTGGAAGAGTTGCAGGAGAAAGTTGATAAGCACGATGAAGAGAAGGAAGCTTGGAAGAAGAAGGAGGAGGAGTGGGAATTGGAAAGGAAGCGGTTCGCTTCGTGGAGGGTACGATGCCTTGATTCTGAGGAAAAGCTGAAGGGTCAAATTGCAGATCTTGAGGCCGACTATGATGATATTAAGGAAAAGAATGATGGGCTGGAGGGTGAACTGGAGGACTTGAAGAGCTGCATAATACAAGAACATATCAATGGCTTTCAGAAGGGTGTTCGACAAGCGTCATTATTTTTTGAGAATGTTGATGCTAATGATGTTAGGTTTGATGTGAATAAGGATGTTGTCGATGGTGTGCTTGTAGATGAGGCGGAATCTAGCCCAGAAGGTAATGGGGAGGCGGTGGACGCTGATGTTGGTGGTAATGAGGTGGTGGTAGAAGACATCGAGCAGAAGGCAGCTTAGGATTTTTAATTTAATACTTCCAATTTGGTTTAATGATTCTAAGTCTGTAATAACTCGTACATTGCTTTATTTTGATGTTTGATATGAATGTCGATTACTTGCGGGTTAACTGCTCTTTATATTTGTGTATGTATGGAATGTTTGCGTACGCTATTTTATGTTAAGGGTGTTCGACCCAGGCCGGCTACATTCGATAAGGGTGGGGAACTTTAATCGAATTAACATCATGTTAAGGGTGTTCGACCCAGGCCGCTTACTTGTGATAAGGGTGGAGAACTGAAAACGATTTAACATCAAGTTAAGGGTGTTCGACCCAGGTGCTTACTTGTGGTAAGGGTGGGGAACATTAAACGAATTAACATCATGTTAAGGGTGTTCGACCCAGGCCGCTTACTTGTGGTAAGGGTGGGGAACTAAAAACGATTTAACATCAAGTTAAGGGTGTTTGACCCAGGCCGCTTACTTGTGATAAGGGTGGGGAACTTAAACGAATTAAGCACAAGTTAAGGGTGTTCGACCCAGGCCGCTTACTTGTGGTAAGGGTGGGGAACTTAAACGAATTAAGCACAAGTTAAGGGTGTTCGACCCAGGCCGCTTACTTGTGGTAAGGGTGGGGAACTTAAACAAATTAAGCACAAGTTAAGGGTGTTCGACCCAGGCCGTTTACTTGTGGTAAGGGTGGGGAACTTAAATGAATTAAGCACAAGTTAAGGGTGTTCGACCCAGGCCGCTTACTTGTGGTAAGGGTGGGGAACTTAAACGAATTAAGCACAAGTTAAGGGTGTTCGACCTAGGCCGCTTACTTATGGTAAGGGTGGGGAACTTAAACGAATTAAGCACAAGTTAAGGGTGTTCGACCCAGGCCGCTTACTTGTGGTAAGGGTGGGGAACTTAACCATATAAATGGCAACCCTCACATATATGCCGGAAACAACCCAAGTACACGACTTGGACCGGCATGGACTTAAACTCGTAACTTAACGAAGGCTATACAAACAGCAAAACGGCTAACCTAGGACAGTGTGCGGCTAAGGCCGACATCCGACAAGTTGAGAAGTAAACGGATTAAGACCGCTCTTAAAGACTTAGTAAAATGGAAGCTCCCGCGTTGAATAGGTCTTAAGGGCCTAGGTTAGGGCCCAGACCCACTCACAGCCCAAGCTAGAGCCCAAGCCAAGGCCCACTCACAGCCCAAACCAAGGCCCGACCCATGAGATAATCAGACATAATTAATACTCTATAAATACGCGTGGACCCCAGTAATTAAAGGTACACATTCATTAATCACATATTTGACCTTTTTTAGAGTTTTGACTCACTTGAGCTTCGGAGTCCTTTCTGCAGGTAACCCCTTCTGGGTGCAAACCGTCATGTATCAACCGGAAAGAGGCCAATTGAGGAGATAGCGGATTACATGGTAAGGTGACACTTGTGCCTGACTCATATTGTTTGTTCTCTACATGAACATACATATATATATATATATATATATATATATATATATATATATATATATATATATATATATTCCCCGATCAAATGATTGTGAGATGCTTTAAAGACATTAAAAAAAAGAAAGAAAAAACTCACCTGAACGATTTCTAGAGATGCTTTTAAGGCATTTGTGTATTATAATTGGATGGAGAGATAAGAATATAAAGGATATAAAGGTCTGAAATTTGAGAAATCTTAACTTAAAATACTAATTCCAAAATTGAAAACGCCTAACTGTACTTAGTAATTAACTGTTTAGTAAAGTTTCATAAATGATATTTTTGAAATTTTACTAATATATGTTTTATTTATTTACAAATTTACCAAATCCCATAATTTAGGAAGGATAAATTTCCTCTAATAAGGAAAGGAAACAAGGAGAAATGGAATATTAAAATAGTAGTAGATGCTTTCATCTTAACTTATGATTAATACATATTCCTCATTCCGCAACCAAGTGATTGTGAAATTAAAGAAAATATAGAATAAAAAAAGTAAATAGAGGAAATTTAAGTGTAATTGGCAACTTTGTACCACTACAGGATATACTAGTTTAAGTAACACATTTTAAGTTACATTTATTAAAAAAATGTTACTGTATATAAAATTGTACAATGTTATAGTAACATTTTCTTAAAAATGTCATTATATTTAATATTAGTAGTAATATTGTAACACTTTTAAAAAATGTTACTATAGATGAAATTAATTTATTGTATAAATGTTAATAAATATCACATAGTTGTATTTAAAAAAAAAGTAGTATTGTTGTTTGTTTTCTTTGGCTGGCAAAGTTTTTATAGAATTTATTGTTTCTTGGTAAAATTTGATCAACTAAACTAATTGAAGAGCACAAAAAATAGTGTTTTTTCTTTTTATTTAGTTTTCTTTTTTCATATTTCACTAACATTATGAGAAAAAGTAAATAGAGACAAGAGGTGTGAAAAAACAGAATATTTGGTAACCGTTTATCGACGTTATCGATTCATTGATTGTTATTTTTATTTACGTAGAAAAAGTTAAGGCATACATTATTTCAAATATTTCTTCTGCTTAGTTAGTCCCATTTGGAAAATCCAAAGGCATGAGATCTCGACACTTATGCGATTCTCGTATCAAATAGTTGGTAAGGAATCTCAAACCTCAGTGTTTGGTTTGGGAACTTTTTTTTTTTATCAGCAAAAAATGAATTTAAATTAAAGACAGAACGATTTATACACATTGATATTCTAGTTTAGCATGATATCTCCAAGAACAAAATTGTTCCGGAATCAAACCCATATGAACCAGCTTTGTGGTTCATTGACAAAAGTGTTATAAGTATGTATGCCTCCCTTAAATCTGTCATGTTTCTACAATCAGCCCAATTGATGACATATTTACTTCTTACCTAAAACCTTATACTGCATCGATTAATAATGTTATAATACTTAATCATCTTCCAACTCTGTCGTAGCTATTCTTCATGATGGTAGATGTTGTTACTATTAGGCCATGTTGAACTCTCCACAAGGTCTATCTACACACCAAAAGTTACTGTCACGGCTCTTTCAGCCACAGCTTCTTTGCATTGCTATGTATCAACATGTCTGTCAACCCCAATATGTGCCTCCAACAAATGTGCGCCTCCATCGAAGTAATTAGCCTGCCAATGATGACTATCCTACTCGTGTGTTTCAGCCAGTCCTGTCTGTTCCAGCTAGTAATGCAGTGATGCTGCAGCCACTTCCATTCCTACACACCATCTTATAATCTGTTGAATCTTGAAATTTGGTTATTTTTGCCTTTGCGCATTGACAATTCCTCTTCACGTTTTCCTTTTGTCATTATAGTGTTCCTTCGGCTCATTGCTTGATATCAATGTTTGCTTACCTATCACATTTAAGCACACAACATTACCGAATCATAGAAATTTTAAACATGTATGTGGCGAGAAGTGCCAATTACTATATGAAAATTTCATATTTTGAATCTTATATTTCATCCATGCCCAAGCTACCGCTTGAGCTTGGTCAAAAATTTCTATCGGGTCAACTTTCCTATGATTAAAAATTACCCCGTTCCTATGATTCCAGATTTCCCCTATAATGGCTAGCCACATTCCTTTCCACACTAAGTTTTGTGTACTATTAAGGTCAAATAGATGGAATTGTTGAAAGTTAGCCCTAGCTTTGACGTGGTGTACAGTGCTTAGTCCCAGCCACCTATCATACATATTGCACACCATTTGGGATACTGTGCATGAGAAGAACAAATGATCTACATTCTCTTCGTGTGCACAACACAATTCGCAAAGGTTATTTTGTAGTTGGATCCCCCTGGTTAGAAGATTGTCCTTGGTTGGTAATTTATTTAGAAATACCCTCCAGCCTAACATTTGAGCTTTTGGAGTTACCTTTGTGTTCCAAAGCATTTTAAAGTCTTTATCCTCTTCTTGTTCACCATTCCCATGCAGTGTATTATAAGCAATCTTTACCGAGATTCCCCTTCCGCTTCTCTTTTCCATTTCCAGGAATCAGGGCGACCCTTGCAGAATCGTTGACCATGAATAACATAGAGGAATTGTTCCTCCATAGTTGTTTCCCAATCAAATCTAGATCTTCTCCAAGTTAGGTCCCATAGCCAAACATTATCCTCCCAATGGCCAACTTCCCCAATAACTCTATCTTTGCATTCTGATATCGAGTATAGTCTAGGGAACCTATCTTTGAGTGAATCTCCCCCTACCCATTTGTCATCCTAAAACTTCATTGTTTTCCCTTCTCCTACCACCCATTGAACATTATTATCAAACCATAGTCCTTGCATTGTGCTTCCGCAAACTTTGTGGATGTTTATCCACCACCTTGACGCAAATCTTAACGTGATGGGA
Source organism: Vigna unguiculata (assembly GCF_037176805.1). Lineage (NCBI taxonomy): Eukaryota > Viridiplantae > Streptophyta > Magnoliopsida > Fabales > Fabaceae > Vigna > Vigna unguiculata. Next base: position 11,028,405 of record NC_140792.1, read on the forward strand.
TCACTGATGTTTCTCCATGTTCCATACTTAGATTCTAATACTTGTTTCCACAGGCCGTTGTCTTCCATGCGTAACCTCCATTTCCATTTTGCTAAGAGTGCGGCATTAAAATTTTGAATGTCTCTTATGCCCCACACCTCCTTTGGTTTGCAAATATTATCCCATTTAACCCACACTATTTTCTTATCTTTCGAGCCCCATCCCTAGAGGAAGTTCCTTTGGACTTTTACAAGTTTAGCGCACACGCTTGTTGGCAATTTATAGAAGGACAAGTATTATATTGGCAACGTGGATAGTACATATTTAATTAAACATGATCGCCCAACCATACTAATAAGTTTGCCTTTCCAATTAGATAAGCGGTTGTTAACCTTCTCGATCATAGGTTGCCAAAATTGTTTGTGCCTTGGGTTTCCTCCGATCGGCAATCCAAGGTACACAAATGAGATTTTCATATGTTTGCAATTTAGAGTTTTTGAAAAGATTTTTATCATAGATTCATCCAAGCCCATCACCCCAACTTTGGTTTTGGACAAATTAACCCTAAGCCCGGATGCCAATTCAAAACTTTATAGTACGACTTTTAAGATCCGTGCATTTTGAGCTTTTACTTCGCACAAGAATAACGTATCATCTGCATACTATAATAGCCCCACATTAGTTCCCTTATAGCCCACTATTATCCCACTATACAATTCTTTCTTAACAGCTTGTCTTATTAACCCTGTTAAGCCCTTTGCTATAATAAAGAATAGGAAGGGGGCCATAGGGTCTCCTTGTGATGAAGGATTATCTTGTTCCTTTTTAAGATTATTGAATATGGTGTGAGTTGATTAAGAAAGCTAAGGGAAATCCCCACTGAACATTAAGATAGCAAGCTATCTAGATGTGAAGGTTCCTTTCACAAAGCTCAAGAGAAGAAGATGATGGATTGATTCAAAACAAAAAGGAAATGGAAGGTACATAAACCATAGAAAACCAAGAACAATTAAAGGAAGAAGAAAACATAAAATGGAAAGGAAAGAAATGGTAAAAATGTGAGAAGCACGCCACTACAAGGCTAGGCTAGAAGCCATGACAACCTTGAAGATGAGTGGATGTGTGCCGCTACTTGCAATGCAAGATAAGGCTTAAAAGTATTCACTCCGAAGGGAGGAAACTCTGACAAATGGTTGAGACACAAGAGTGTTTTACTTTAAAATGTTCAACCCGTTTACAAGTGGTAGAGCACCCCTTAAATAGAAGAGTTTAGGGGCCTCTAAGAAAATAAAAGATAGTTAAGGATGTCTCTGCAAAAACCTAACCCTAGCTACTAGAAACTAGGTCAAATAAGGTTACAAAAAATGAGAGACAAAAGAGCTAATTATGGTGTGTGCAAGGCTAATTTCGTTCTAGCACAAAAGGAAACAAAGAATGTGTCTCATATGTCTCCAAAATGTGGCTAAAGTGTGCTAAAAACAAAGGAGACCAAAGGTACATAGGTACACTTGTTTCATGCCTTTTACTTTATGCTTTATGCTTTATGCCTTTGCCTTACTCTCTCCTCCACATCATTTATGCTCCCCAATCACCATGCGCCACCTAGCATTGCTTTCTTACTCCTAATTAACCTACAAAGCAAATAAACATAGATTAGCATGTTGGCTTAAGTCAAGTTAACTATAGTCAACAAGTCAAACCTAATCAAAGGTCAACAAGTCAACTAAAGTTGATTCAACTAAGTCAACTTAGGGAATCAAAAATAACAAACACAAATGAAAGGGATGAAGGATTAGTGAACTTCCTTTCTAAACATGCTTAGTCTTCTTAAGCATGTGCCTCCATCCTTGCTTGGGGTCAATCCTTCATCACCTTGCCTAAAACTTCTCATAGGGATAAACTCCTTGGTAGGGCTCCTATTAACTAGAACTGAAATCGATGAGGAACTCGAGCACTCTTTAATGCAATCGATCCACCTGTTGCAGAACCCTAGTCTATTCATCATATAATATAGGAAATCCCAATTAACTGAGTCATATGCTTTTTCATAGTCAACCTTCACTATTACGAACCTCTTTTTCTTTTTCCTACATTCCTCCACTATCTCATTGGCTACCAAGGTAATATCCATAAGTCCTCTTCCTTTAATAAATGCTGATTGAGAGCTGTCTATAACCTTAGTAGCATAAGTTTAAGCCTATTTGCTAAGATCTTGGAGATTATTTTGTACACACATCCGACTAGTGAGATTGATCTATAATCATCCAAACCTAGTAGGGTTCGCTTTTTTGGTATTAGTGCAATGAAAGATGCATTACAACCTTTTGGGATTTTCCCTTATCTCCAAAACCATATCACCGCTTGGTTTACATCATTCTTTAAAGCACCCTAATTATGCTTTAGGAATAGGAAGTTAAACCCATCCGAGCCAGGACTTTTAGTCTCCCAAATTGGTTTTTCGTCTCCTCTATTTCCTTATCTCCAATTTCATTTGTTAGTAACATGTTATCTTCCTCTTATATAGTTTGGAACTTGATGTTTTGGAGGTTAATACTGAATGGTTTATGTAAGACCCGTGAAATTTAATTAATTAAATAAATAATTAATTAATAAATGCGGGTAGGAGAATTAATTATGACATTAATTATGAGTGGAATGACATGGAAAAGTACTAGCTCATGTGGTTGAGAGCACTTCAATTGTGTGAGAGGACTTAGGTTCGAGTCCTATGTATGCCATATTGTGTTATTATTCGTTGTTACTTTAATATAGCATGATCGTGTGGTGAAATACTATGATAATTGAATTATGATTGTTAGCTTGAAAAATGAATTGGTTAAGTGGTTGTGTATTGAGTTGGCATTAGCATGGTCATGGGTTCAAATCTTGGTGAAATTAAAGTGAACATTTTTTAGTCATTTTTGGTTTTTGGCATGAAGATGAAGGGTTAACGTAAACCCTAAAGAAATGACAGCCAAGAGGGAGAAGAGAGGCTGAAAACGGATCATAAAGGGGTCCATGAATGGCAATTAAAATCCCAATTAAATTTATGTTCGTTTTTATGTTATCACATAGTTTTTAGGGCACCTTTAAAAGGCCATAGTGAGGTAGAGAGAAGGGTTTGGCAATCTGGGAATTTGACTTACAGAGAGAGCAAGAAAATTTTGGAACTTGGTGAGGTTTGGGAGAGATTGAGAGGCTGAAAAGAGAGCAACCAAGGAGGGCTAGTGTCGAAGGAGAATTATCCAAATTTCAAGGTTTAAAGCTCAAAAGGATCCAGGTTAGGGGAGTTTACCGCGATTATATTGTTATTTGGCGTGAATTGTGTAAAAATAATATTTATGTTATGCATGCACTGTGTTCATTCTGAATTTTTGTTGAATTCTGGAAATTTTCCAGAAACTGCCTGGCGGGCTATACATAGCCGCCAGGCGGCTCCTATTGCTGCGCATATTGCTGTGTTTCTAGGTGCAGCGCCTAGCGGTGAATCCCTGGACCGCCAGGCGACTCAAAGTCTGGGCTATTCTGGGTGTTTCTGTATGAACCGCCTGGCGGGATTGGTTGTGAGCGTCAGGCGACGCGGGTTCGATACGCGGTTTAAGTTGTTCCTGAGCATTTGGCGTGAATTGCTCGGAGGGAAATCAAGGGGTGGGTCTTAGGAGTTGATCAGGTGTAGTAATGCTTCGATTTCGAGTGTAGTTGATAGTGAAATTCAATGGAACAGTGACCAAGTGTTTAGGGTTGAACAATTGGGGTTTTGATGTCGTGAGTATGCTAGTGATTGAAATGCTTTGGAAAATTCCTAAGGTTTGTGTGTGTAGACTGTGAGGAATATAATATATAAGTGAGATGCGCGAGTAGGGATGGAGATTAATCTGGAATGAAAAACAGGGAAAAGTTGGGGCTGCGTAGGTGTTGAAATTCTGGAAATTTACCAGAAGGTTGATGCACCGCCTGGCGGCACGGGGCTTGCCGCCAGGCGCCAGCGCAGTGTTGGCATTTATACTTGGTTGCGAGGGATAATTCTGTTGTGGAGGTTTTTGATGGGCAATGTATTGTGGAAAATATAATTGGGATTAGTAGTGGATAGTCAGAGAATGAGGGATGGATTGGGAGGTGAATTCAGGTGAGAACATTTAACGTAATTATTATTGAGGCTTAGTAATGATATATTAGAAATTGACGATTGGATTAAGAAAGAGTATGACCAGGTGGAAAATCAGTTCAGGGGATAAAGATAGCATTTAAAATAGATTGGGAATGATTGATATGTGAACTGTTTTGATATTGGTGATTCAACACTTTGCCAAGCTAAAGTATGGTGTAATACGAATCTGGATTTGGAATAAGCACGAGTGTGACTCTAGGGTTGAGGCAATGGTGACATTAAGAAATAGGTACTGTGAGCACCTTGGGTTATGCAGCAACGAATGGGGTTACTTAAGCAAACAAATTTTGAAGAACTTAGATAGTTGAATCTAAATGGAAGTTCAAACTGTGAGTAATAAGTTAACCATTAAGGGTGAAGGTAAAAGAATTAGGAGAAAATTATGTAGGGAGGTCCGGTAATTAAATCAGAGCGTAATCTGGTCGGGTGGCCTGTATGATAGTACCATTTAGGTCGCTGGTGCAGCGCTTGGCGACGTAGCAGCACTCGCCAGGCGATAGCAAGGAAACAGAGGGGTTCTGGTGCAGGTGGCGCCTGGCGGAAGGGAAGGTCCCGCCAGGCGATAGCGGCGGAAACAGTGAACCACTGGAGCACGTCCGCCTGGCGGTGGGGACTATCCTGCCGGGCGATGACTGCTGGGTTTGAGGGTTTTGAGGCGCTTGGCGCTTAGCGCCTGGCGGTACGTGTCCCCCGCCAGGCGGTCTGGAAGCTGTGGCGCCTAGCGGTAAGTGTCCCCCGCTAGGCGATTTGGTTGCTGTAAGTCCTAGTTGTTGGACTTTGTAGGGTGTTCTACAAAGCTTTTGGTGGTGCTTTAAAGGTAAGATTGTTGGGTTCCTAGAGTTGAGCTCGGAACGTATCCCTTGAGTTGAGCTCGGGATAGGGGTTAAGCACATACATTCCTCGAGTTGAGCTCGGAATGGCATCCCTTGAGTTGAGCTCGGGATGGCGGATGAACACGAGGAACCCTTGAGTTGAGCTCGGGTTGGCGAGTGTTGCCGGTGTGAGTGTGCTGGTTGTGACCAGTATGGATGGATCCAGTTAGATTGCCCTCCTCAGTTGTTGACTGACGAGTTTGGTAGTCTTGGGACAGTACGAACTATGTTCGTAATTGGGAACTCCACCTAGCGTTGCGGTGTGTGATCCGTAGCATTGGTTCTCGCAGTGCTCTGTCGGTTGTGGCCGATAGGTTTGGCAGCAAATTACCTTGAAGAAATCACTAGAAGAGGTAGAACCCGAACGATCTGGTTGTGGCCAGATGATAGAGAATTGGTTAGGTGATGGTACTGTGATACTTATGGAGCTTATATCTGATAAATTGATTATATGATATCTATGATGATGTATGTTGTTTTTATAAGCTCACCCTATCTGCTTGTGTTTGGCAATGATCGTGTACGCGATACACGTGAGCAGAGGATGTTGATGCAGGTGGAGCCGGTGATGCTTAGCTGCGAGTAGGGGTCCTACTGGGGGAACTTCTTATATTTACTTTGATTTGTTTTTTGAAACTGTTGTAAACCTTGATGGGTGAAACTATAACATTGTTATTTTAGTTTATGGAATAGATGTTCATAAACTTTATGCGAACATTTAATAAATTTTAAATTTCCCGCGGTTTTGGGAAATGAGGTTATTCATAAATGCGATGTCTTTATATATTTATTTGTTTTATTTATTTAAACCAGTAATATCCTAATGGGATGTTACAGTTTAGGTGCTGAAAACCTTTTCTGAAAGACTTGCCTTATCTCCTCTTTATCTTCATTAGATCCTCACACCATGTCCTGTTCAATTCCACCCCTTTTATTTCGTTCTTGACCCTCCTCCATCTAATTCTAGAGTGGAAGTACTTTGAATTAGTATCCCCTTGTTCTATCCATTTAAGCCTTGTCTTTTGATTTAATATTGCACTTTCCTTGTGTAGAAGTAGTTTCACCTCACTTAAAAGATTCATGTGTCTCACTTGATCATCTTCTCCTAAATTGCTTTAGTCATCCTCCCTATTTAGGGCATCAAGTTTTAGGAGAAGGTTTTTTTTTTAGCTATGAATCTGAACACGTCTTTATTCCATGCCTTGAGGTCAAATTTTATTTTTTTAGCTTCTCCTTTAGGTTTATCATTGGGTTACCATTACCCACGTAAGAATCGCATGATTCTTTTACTGTCATCTTGAATGTTGGGTCAGACTTCCAAATATCGATGGATATGAATGGTTTAGGACCCCAGTCTACTGTGATCGGTTTAAGAAGTAGAGCACAATGATCTGATAATACTCTGCCCTTAATATATTATTTACTATTAGGCCATTGATCCAACCATTCAAGTGAAACCATAACCCTATCAATTCTACTTTTTGCCAAACCATTTTCTTTGTACCATGTGTACTTACCATAACCCTCTTGAATACACATCATGTCCACACCTTCATTGTCCATTACCCCTATTAAGTACTTCCATTTATGCCCCCTCCTAATCTCCTTATATTTATGCTAATGATTTTCATTATTAACTGTTTTCTTCCCTTCGTTGCTTTTCCCCTAATTCTTATCTTGCCTTTCCATACATTCTAATTCTTTCAATATTTGTTCCTCATCCCCTGAAAATGTAATTCCTAACTGTTTTGCTAGGCTCCAAATTGTAAGAGATTCAGAATTATCCAATTGGCACCTTGTGAACCAGAATAGTCTGTTATACTTTACTATATTTTCATCAAATAAGGAGTTACAAACAGATTGAGCGACTGACCTAAGTATTTTTGGCTTGCTAGCCTTACTAAACACCTTCACATTATGGTTCTAGGGCATTGGCTATTTGTTGCTTGATTCGCCGATCCATAATTACTGCCTCTCCTGAAAATACTTTAGGTCTAGATTGGATTCGTTGATTAGGGTCATATGCTTCGTCATTGGAATATCGCACCGGGCTTGGCTTCCAAGGTTTGCTTGATCGGTATTTTGGTTGAGGAAGAGCCTTTTGTGCTCGCTTCCATTTGCAGCAGTAGTGCCGTGATCAATGGGATTCATTGCGAAATCTACAGTAACTTGGTTCGTACCTTCTCGATCGTGATTATCCAGCTTGCTTGTATGATGAACGAACCCCATATCTTTGTTTGGTGCCCCTGGTCTTGGTGGAGACGTATTTTGGCTATTGGTATTGATGATTTGGGGCGTAGGAATATAACCATTTCCTGGGCCTTCTATTCGTGGGCTAGTTTTTGTATTATAGTCTATTAGAGTTTCCTTAACAATTGAAATAGAGCACCCCTCGCTAGCTGGTTGGGCTGCCATCGATGTTGGCTCAGAGTTAGAAATGTCATTATTATGCGAATCAATTTCCAATCAGGTGCACAGATGGCCTTTAAACTATTTTTGTTAAAGCTTTCTGTTTGTGGCAGGCCTACCTCCAGCTTGGATGCAGGTATCCCATTTTCTTTATTCCCTTCACAAATGTCATGAATAGGGATGGCAACGGGGCAGAGCGCGGGGACGGATTTTACTATTTCATACTTATTCCCGTAGAAAAAATTTATCCCCATCCCCATACCCAAACCCAACGGGTATCAAATTTTTGTTCCATCCTCATCCCCACTGGGTAACGGGTATAATCTCGTACCCATACCCATACCCATTTCTTACTACTTCAATATTAATTTTAATTAATTGGCTTAATACTTAATTTAGTCCTCTACTTTTATTCAAATTGTTAAAAAGACCTCTAATTTTTCATTTATTCAATTTAGTCCTCCAATTTTTTAAACATGTTCAATTTAGTCCTTATGTTAAATTGACGTTAACGTGTGTCCGTACAGTGCCACGTGTCATGTTATTGTCACCTGATAGTGCTTGTTTTCAATTGTGTTCCCTTATTTATAATTTTATCCAATTTGATCCTCTCTTTTTTTTTAGTGAAGCAATTTGGTCGCTCTCAGACCAAATTAATAATTAAACTTAATTACAACTTATATATACATTTATATATACATTTTAAATTTTTTAAAAAAGTTTTATATATCAAATCACTCAATCTAAATATTAAATTTTTTTTATTTTTACATTTTTACATAAAAATAATCCCTATTTAAACTTATAATATTTTAAAAATATTAAAAAAATATAAATATAAAGTGACATTTGTAACATTAAAAATATTTGTCACATTGAACATTTAAAAATTACAAGTGTCACTTTACATTTACATTTTTAATATTTTAAAAATAAAATTATAAGTTTAAATAGGGATTTTTTATGTAAAAATGTAAAAAAAATAATAATTTCAATATTTAGGTGGAAAATTTGATATATAAATGTTTGAAAAATATCTTAACATGTTTATATAAGTTGTAATTAAGTTTAATTACTATTTTGGTCTCAAATTGGAGAAGGATCAAATTGCTTCATTTTAGAAGAAGAGAGAACCAAATTGGATCAAAATTATAAATAAGGGGACTAAATTGAAAACAAACATTGTCATGTGACAATAACATGACACGTGACACTGTACAAACACAATGTTAACATCAATCTGTTAGAAATATTTTAATATAATTTAAAAAATAAATAATTAAAATAAAAATTCTACTGTTACTGAAGTTTTTATAGACCTTTAATTTATGGGTTAATGTTTTTAATGGTTAACGGCTATATTCTTATTGCAATTTACTCCTTTGTCTCTTTTTGCTACCTATAAATACCACTTAGGTGCATGGGGAAGAAAACAACAACAGAGACAACAAACACTAGAGTTTTTTCTTAAAAGTGTTATTCTTTATTCTTTATATTATCTTTAAGACAGTGGTGTTCATAAGGTTCGGAGATCCTTCGCTGCACTCGATCGATCTGACGGGTTGTTGTATCTTGGGAGAGAAACGCATATGATAAGAAGCACATATTGATTGTGTATTGATATATTTGTTTAGTCCTGTGCAGTTGGGGCGTTTTCTCTCTAAGGATAGCGCTATGCGTGCCTCAACCCAGGATATTTCTACTCCTTACCTTTTATCTTTTATTTATTATTGTTATTATAATTGTTGATCTCTGATTAAAATTCATTGTTTTATTTATTGTCTTAGTATTATTATTGATTTAATAATTATTATTATACCATTTTATATTTATATTATTATTAGTATTATTTGAGTAATCATTTTCTAACATTCTTAGAGAGAAAAATTATCTTGTTATTTCTATTTTTTGATTACTCATTTGTAACCAATTCTAAAATTAAAAACAATATAAAGTTGAAGACTGCAAAACACATTTTGTGAACTAATGTGTTTCTTATGGTTATAATTAAATCAGTTTCAACTAAGCCTAAAAATTGATGTGTATAATTGTTTCTATTTCTATTGGTAACAATAAATGAAATTATGGATAAATAAAATTCATGTTCATTGAATAATTTTTTTGTGTGATGTCTATAGCTCATGCTTATGCTGTTATATTAATTTATAATTTAATATTGTCTATTCTTACCATTGATAAAGATGTTCTATATAATGTATATATTTTAAGTGTTTTGTATGAAAATAATTGTGAAATGTTTGCCATACTAAAAATATTATTGAGTTGTCAAACTTTGCATTTGCAAAGAAAAAAAAATTATCTTGATATTGATATGAAAAAAATGACTGATGATAAATATAATCTTTATCAAATTTATGAATTCAAAATTATTGGGAAGATTGATTAGAGACCATTCAAATTATAAAATTTTGAGGTACAAAATTAATTAAATAGAGAAGTGATGATACATATGTTTATAAATGAGTGTTTTTGTGTGAAACTTATGGTATTATTCATTAAGTAACATCTTTATATAGTGTATGATGTTAATACAATGGTGCAGTGAAAGAAAGAAAAAAAATGTTTTGATATGGTAAATGTTATTCTACAAGTTCTAGCTTGCCTAACATTATATTAGTGAAATTTTATATCTTGCTTACCATATTTTGAACACAAAAAATTGTGATAAAATTTGTTATGAGTTGTGAAAGAAAAAAGAACCACATTTAAAATATTTCAAAGTGTGGGGGTGTCTTGCAATGGTTAATATACCTGTTAATAAAAAACAATCTTGGTTATATATTATAAAGTGAATGAATATATACCTCACTTTTTTACCATCTAGAGTAATATTATTTGTATTTCTTCTAGTTATGGCAATATGCCCAATTTCTTGAGATGATTGAAGGTTAATGTAATTTTGGATATTGATTTTGGTGACACAAAATCACCTATTGGTTATGGCTATGTTTTAACCTTGGATGAAGATGTACTATCATGGAAATATGTTAAAAAATTGTTTTGTCATGGTCTACTATGCAAGCATAAATTGTTTCTGTGTTCAAAGCATCCTGACAATCAAATTGTTATATTTGAAGTTTCTAGTAAAAATGTCAATGAATAATTGATATATAATGATGAGAGACAAATGTATTAGAAACTTAATTACTCATGGTTATCTCTCTTGACTTTGTCATGTAAAAAAGAAATTTTGCAGATCTGTTTATCAAAGGGTTGATGCATCAACAACAAGAATTTAAGTCGTCGAGGGAAATGAGACTATAGCCCATAAATTAGTTGCAACAATGGACACCCATCTCCACATGAATGGCAATCCCATGGAATGGATTTCAATGGGTAACAACGAAGATGTTGTTGACTAAAGTACACCAAATAATTTGATTAAATTTTATGTCTCATTCCTATGGCGAGGTGTACTATAAATTGTGACAATAATAAGGTTGAGGTATGTGCATTATTATGCTTATTTTATAAAATACCTCTTAATAAACCTAATGGTTAAGGTATGTGCATTATTATGCTTATTTTATAAAATACCTCTTAATAAACCCAATGACAATTATTGTAGGGGTGAGTCACAAACCACCCTTTGAGGGTTTACCTAGTGAGTGTGATGGTGGGGCCGCCATTGTGAGACATGGGCAAGTCTCTAAGTGACACTCATGAAACAAGATACATGCACAAGGCTGTAACGTGCACCCGCTGATTAGAACCTATAATGAACACCGATATTGTATGTGGTATTTACTAAAACCCGGTCACAAGGGATGTAGTTCAAGGCAATTAAGTCTCTGCATTTTCTCGGGTGGAAGTTTATAAGCACTAGGTGTAAGGGTCAGACCCGGAAGGTTCCTTACACTGAACTACAATATTTTGTTTAAAAAGATAATATATTTTTTGTTTTATTTTATTTTTTAAATTATGTGGGGGCTTGTTAGAAATATTTTAATATAATTTAAAAAATAAATAATTAAAATAAAAATTCAACTGTTACTGAAGTTTTTATAGACCTTTAATTTATGGGTTAATGTTTTTAATGGTTAACGACTATATTCTTATTGAAATTTACTCCTTTGTCTCCTTTTGCTACCTATAAATACCACCTAGGTGCATGGGGAAGAAAACAATAACAGAGACAACAAACACTAGAGTTTTTTCTTAAAAATGTTATTCTTTATTCTCTATATTATCTTTAAGACAGTGGTGTTCATAAGGTTCGGAGATCCTTCGCTGCACTCGATCGATCTGACGGGTTGTTGTATCTTGGGAGAGAAACGCATATGATAAGAAGCACATATCGATTGTGTATTGATATATTTTTTTAGTCCTGTGCAGTAGGGGCATTTTCTCTCTAAGGATAGCGCTATGCGTGCCTCAACCCAGGATATTTCTACTCCTTACCTTTTATCTTTTATTTATTATTGTTATTATAATTGTTGATCTCTGATTAAAATTCATTCTTTTATATATTGTCTTAGTATTATTATTGATTTAATAATTATTATTATATCATTTTATATTTATATTATTATTAGTATTATTTGAGTAATTATTTTCTACCACAATCTAATGGAAAGAACTAAATTGAACATTTTTAAGAAATTGAAAGACTAAATTGAACAAATGAAAAATTAGAGGTTTTTTTAAAAATTCGAATAAAATTAGAGGACCAAATTAGGTATTAAGACTAATTAATTTTTATAAAATAATAAAAAATTACGGTAAATAAAACATAATATATCAAATATTCAATATTACGAGGATGGTTGTTTTTTCGATATCAAATACTTTGAAATAAATTATAATTGCAAACTACAAACATTAATGAAACCTAGTTGATAAAATTTAAAAATATATTTTAAATGTTTTAAATATATTTTAAATGTTTTAAATATATTTTAAATGTTTTTTTACTTTAATTTTTTAAATTCTAATGAATCTCTCTTTTATGCACTAATAAAATTTATAATACATCACTTAATCAAAATGACGCAAAAAATAAATAATAAACATAATAATAAAATTTTGACATAGATATTATATCTTTGAACTCTAATATATATTGGATGGTGATAAAAAAAATGTATGGCAATTACATTAAATTTTTATATTATAGTAAATAAAAGTTATTTATATAATTATAGTGCAAAATTACAGTATGATTGATAATGAGTTAGAAAATAAATTAGATAAAATATATTGAAATAGTATTCTACATGATGAACATAAAAAACAAGTAAAAATATTAAAAAATTAACAAATGTGTGTCTGAGAAACAATTTGAAAGACTATTGAAAAAAAATCGCACAAAGGAAAACAAATGTATAATTAAGGGTATGATAAGATAAAAAATACCTTAGAGATCTATAAAAACTTTTTAATTATCAATATATATATATATATATATATATATATATATATATATATATATACTCAATGGTTGAGAAATAACGAAAATTGTTTTAGCTAAACAAAAGAGTTCTTTAAATGAAACAAAAATTAATAATATTAAGTAAAGAATTTTGTTTTATATTACTATGCTATTAAACACTTAAATTGAGAGTATTAAACATACTCATGTGAAAGGAAAATATACAATAAATAAAAATATTAAAAAAATAATAGAAATATTCAAATATGAGACATAAAAAGTTTTTAATTGGCATACATCATTTTAACATAATTATATAAATGTTATGATAAGATGAAAAAAATATTAGAGATGCAATGCATTTCATGACAAACAAAATAATTAGAAAAAACAAAAAGTATATATATATATATATATATATATATATATATATATATATATATATATATATATATATATATTTACTTAATTAATTGTGAATATTTTAATAATTTAAACGAGGACGGAGATATGACGGGGACGGGTATTATGGTAGGGATATGTACATCCCCATACACATCTCCCCATACCCAATTGAAAAAGTCGGGGATTCCCAATACCCATACCCAGTCAATGCGGGAATTCCCGTCAAAACAGAAACGGATTCAGGCAATACCTACGGGGACGGATTTATTTGCCATCTCTAGTCATGAAGAGATTCGTTAGCGATTCCACTGTACTTTCCCGATGATACTTTGGGACTTCTATTCATACATTGAAGGGTAAACCCCTGCATCTAACCGACACCAACTTATTTTGTACTATGTGGGAAAAATTCTAAGGTGTGATAGATTCAAAGTTAGCCTCCCACCATTCCTTATTATCCTCTATGAGATTGCCCAACTCCGTTCCAGTTATCCCTTGAATAAGCACCGCATTCTCTCCCATATATTTAACATTTAACCGACCCATCCCGTGTTGAGTGATTTCCTCCTTAACCTCGTTCACCTTCAAATGATCGCTCACCCTACCTATATGACTTCCTTCTAACCATTTAGTATCAGCTTCTACTACATCAAATGATATACCTTTCCAACTCTGTTTCGGTGTGCTGCTGTGAGATTTTACAGCTTGAGCGTAGGATTGATCATGTTTAACCACTCTCCACACTTTCCGGATTTGATGAGAGTTGTTGTGGGCTGGAATGCTGATTTGCTTAGATGTTTTCTGCCAGTCTTCCCTGCCATATGTGGGTTTATTGACATGTAGTTTAGTCGTTCCGATTATGATCAAATCTAGCTCTTATTGGAGTCTTTTCTCGTTCTTCACCTCTAGAAACCGAACGAATCCAAACCTGTGTCCCCATTTATCTAACTTTCTCGAAATGAAGCCTTCTGTAACCCTTCCCTAGTGTTGAAATACCTTCCACATGTCATACTCTCCATAGTTATAGGGAAAGTGAGAGAAGAAAAAGTAGTAATCTTGCCGCTCGCCATTCACAGCGTCGAAGACAGCGAAGGACGAATGGTAGTCGGTGAGAGACAGAAGCGCCCTTATTCCCTCTCTGTTTCAGACAGCTTAACCCACGAACTTCTTCTCCACCAACGAATCACAGTAGAAGAGCAGACGGTAGGTCCTCTAATACAAATCCTCACTCTCTTACAACTTTTGCATGAACTTTGTTTCTCGCTAAGACTCGGGACTATGTCAACAAGAAGCACCAACTCAACATTCATCATGTCTAACTCCACCTCAAAGACTCTTTGGCATCTTCCGATAAGTGATGGAAAAGTGATGTTCTGAATGATATACTTTGATTCTTTTCTTTTAATAGCAGCTTCAAGACATTGTAGCTCTTTTAAACACTGTCAAACACTATTAAACTCATCGCGTCAAACGCCATTTAGCTCACCGTAGAGTGAGAATGGGAAAGTATGCAAGAATGAAAGGCTCATAGAGAATGGAATCGAATTCGCAGATCGTACTCAAAAAAAACGCGAAAGCTTCTTCTTCCTCCAAGGTTTCTTTTGGGAATTAATATCCATTAAGAAACTTAACACCTACTTTTCTTATTCGAAATCGGGTTTTTGGGTGGAGCTCACTGAGAATCTTCAAGTGGAATCCAAACATGAGTTATTTGTAGAGTTGAAACCCTCATTGCCCTAAACATGAGTTCTATGATTTGGTACATTCTAAAATTGTTGTGTGTTTTATATTTTGACGTGGTTTTTATGAACGTTTATCAAGTAAAATATGCTTTAAAATTTTGTACTTAAAAACTGTTATTGAATATTGAAACTAATTACACATTTAAAGTTGATGGGAAGACTAAAAAAACTGCATCATTACTCATGCAAAAGTAATGGAATAACATACTAATACTTGAGCTAGAAAATAGCTCCAGTCCCTAAAATATAAGTTAGTTATTGACTTGGTTTATTCACAAATTATAACCACTAAAAAAGAAATAAAACCAATTAAAAACAATTTAAAACAATTAACTACTAATATTTCCTCCCTTAAACTAGATGCTTGGAAGTATCTAGTTTATTTCCTGTGCTTCAGCCATTCCCAACATACTTCTAAGCTTTAAAAATTGTTCCAATTTGACTGGTTTGGTCATTATGTATGTTGCTTTGTCCTGTGTAT
The DNA here is from genome assembly GCF_037176805.1 of Vigna unguiculata. Classification (NCBI taxonomy): domain Eukaryota; kingdom Viridiplantae; phylum Streptophyta; class Magnoliopsida; order Fabales; family Fabaceae; genus Vigna; species Vigna unguiculata. The sequence continues at coordinate 11,043,853 of NC_140792.1, forward strand.
TGCAGTAACTGAGATTAATCCTTCCATCCTTAACAAAATCACTTAAAAAATGAAATATAACATCAATGTGTTTACTCCTTCCATGAAAAATTGGGTTCTTAGATAGTTTAATGGCTGAATTGATGTCACATAACATGAATATATTATTTTCCTCGTTGAAACCAAGAGTCTCCATGATCCTTTTAATCCAAATGCTTTGACATGCCAAGAGGTTGCAACTATATACCCAGCTTCTGTTGTGGATAGTGTAACTATTGGTTGCTTCTATGAGGATCAAGAAATTGCTCCAGATCCTAAGAAGAAAAGAGATCTTGAAGTACTTTTTCTATCATCTGAGTTCTCGGCAAAATCACTATTTGTATAGGCAATTATACTGGTGTTTCCTCCTCTCTTGTAATATATCCCAAGCTCTATAGTTCCTTTCAAGTATCTTAGTAGTCTTTTAGTTGCAATCCAGTGAGCTTCATTGGGGTTGGCCATGAATCTACTGATTAAAGGGGAAGATGAGAATTATCGCCAAAGAAGATAGTGGATGCGGAACATTTGGGCTCCGAAAGGCACTACGTTTTTCTTCTCACACTTTCTGGTGAACTATGAAGAGTATGATATATGGAGAATATTCCAAAGATGGGAAAGGGTATGGGAGGTGTTTATTTCCAAGAAGCTAAATTAGAAAGGTCAGAGATTTGGGTTTGTTAGGTTCTTGGGTGTGGAAAATGAAGTGGAGCTAGAAACACAACTTGATAAGATTTGGATCGAGAATATGAAAATTCATGTCAATCGTCCAAAATACCGAAGGAATCAAGCGACAGATGCAAATGAAAGAATTGGAAGCAACAGGTTTGGAGACCACCATAAGCATCAGGCTAAAACGACTAAGGTATGGAGGAGGAAGGCGACACACTTGACGTATGCACAGGCAACAACAACAAATATCACGAAGGGTAGAGAAAATGAACATCAAGCTGGAATCGAATTTTGTGTGGAGGAAATAGAGAAAACATGGCTTAGTAGGAGCTTTATAGGAAGGTTGCATGATATGAACAAAATTGATACGTTAAAGGAAAACTTCTTTCTTAATGGCTTACATTTCAATATGTGAAGCCAAATATGGAAAGTCAAGATACTAATACATACTATGGTCTGAGTGACTATCATGATAACACTAAAATAGAAGGAAATCATTTTTCGTCTGCTACGAAGGACAACCTATTTCCCTCTCATTTCCAACCTTATTTCCATGACGAGGGAAGGGTGGGAAGAACCACCGCAATTTCACAATCACTCATTTCTCTCCCTAAACCCTTTCTCTTCTCCTTGTTTCCTCCATGGAGGAGAAAAGACGTGACGCTACCCCCTCCATTATTGCAGGTGTTTCTTCATCTTCCTCTTTGTTATTCACTCTGATCTCTTCTTCCACTTACTTTCTCTTCTTCGCTTTGATTTTCATGCACATAGTTACAGATTTAATTGGTTTTTTCTTTAACATTTTTTTGCCTTTTGGCACATTGACTAACTGTTTGTTCCTTTGATTTGTGGGTTCAAGTGATTTTGGCGTTTCGTGCTGCAACAAGCTATAAGCTCTGTGTTATCGTTTGTGTGTTTGATGTTGGTTTCTTTTTGCTGTTGACCAAGGTATAAATTATTGTTTTAAGTTCCATCTTACTTTTTCATTCAGCCCCTAATTCCTATTCTTCATTTTCGTGATGATACTCGCATTGGCGTTTCTCAATTTGTGTCCTTTAGGGTTTCTTACTAGGATTTACCTATGATTTCTTGGTTTAATTTCATTCTTTTAATTGTTTAATATCAGTAGTTAAATTTACTTTGGCTGCACATTGTCAAGGTTACTCGATCTTTTTTAATTTATTTATTTATGAAAACACACATATGGACCACTCTCATTATCTTGTAATAAACTCCTAAGGCAGAGAATGACCAAAATAATAATAAGTGTTATACCCTTAAAATGGTGGTATACACGTCAACAAAATGTCATTTGAGTGATTTTCTTTCATGTTTTGTTTTGTGAAGAAATTAGGTCCTCACTTGTTCACTATCTTGTGTCTTAAGTGAAACATATTGTGCGGTTAACTTCCAGTAAAGGAGTTTCTATTATGTGGTTTCTAAATGAAAATTGCCTTTTGTCTTTATTCTCTATCCTAAGGCCTGTATGCTTTGTTCTAGTTTGGGATGCAATTGTTGGTGATGTTCAATTTTCCCTTAAGCTATAATTCCCCGAACTGCAGAGCTTCCAGAACAGAGGAATCAATTGTAGATTCACTTTTCATTAAAGACTAACCGTGCATTAGAAATTTTGATGAAATCAATTGTACATTCACTTTTCATGATCATTATACCTACGTGCCTATAATTTATTTCTTTGATATGACATGGTTAGAAAAATAATTAATTGAGATAGTAATAAACAACATTGGCAATTATTTGATCATTGACACCTTATTTCCTTTAGTCAAATTTATTATTTTATTTTATTTTAATATGGATTATGCAATCCGAAAATTTATAGCATGGCATCTTAGAATACAAGGTTATTAAGTTTTGTTGGATCACGCAGGGTGATAGTTGGCAATTCTCCTCTTGCTCTCTCTCGTGACAATACACAAAACAGTGATAGAGATGAGTTCCTCTCACTTGAATTTAATGATCTTCATGCTTGAAGTTCATGTAATTACTAATTGACATAATTAGGTGTTGCTTTTAGTTTTTCTTAACCTGGTTTTAACTTGAAGTCCATGTCATACCCATAGTGGTGGTTATTTTAACTTTTTATAATGTGGTTATGATGATTAAAATATTTTTTTTATGTAGTCATTGGTCAGTTTTACATTTTAATAGGTTCAATGCCTATTTATGCTACATGTTTAGAATTATTGTGTTCTTGGAAACCTCAAATAAAGGGAGCACTTATGTTTCATGATTTACTCTATCTAATTGCAGCAGAAAATAGTGCCAGTGGTGCAATAGTTGTAGGAGCTGCTGGTGCGTTGGTGAAATTATTGGAGGGAGTTTGACGTGCATTGGTGAAACAGTGATAGAGCTGCAAAATAGATTGAAAGCAAGTATTGTGTAGGCTGAACTTGAGATTGCATAAGCGCAAGTGAAATTGTTTAATGAGAAAATTAGGTATGAAGTTGAATAGAACAAGGAGCATATCATAAATCTTCAACAAAAAGTTTCCAGGTTGCAAGACTAACAATGAAGATATGTTGCTTATGATATGTTGCATAAATCTTCATTACCATTCAATTTTCTGACTCTCTTTTTTTTCCTCTTTCTACATCTTCCCTTTTGCTTTTACTTATTACTCAGTCATTTTCTTTCATAAAAGTAGCTTTTTCAGTATTCCTTTTGCTTCGTCATCTTAAAATATCCAAATCCCTATTCAATTGCCCCAAATAAACGGTAAATTTCTTAATCAGTATCTCAAAGCACTGTTAGATCCAGACATGATAGAAAAAAAATAAATAAACACTTTTAGTTTGTCTTTTGCACATAGTAAGTTTCATCTTTTAAGACTTATATTAGAATTTTCAGCATACTTTTCTCTACATGCAACAAAAATCCATTTTCACATTTCTTTTTACTTCCACTCAAACATTCTCTTTTCTCTCTTTATCATTTGTCAGTAGAATGGAGGAAGTGTAAGACATTTGATGCCAACCAAACATATCCAAAAAAAGGGAGAATAACGGGTGATTGATGGAGAGCAATTCAATTTTACAAGTCCACCTCTATTAACCAAAAAAGTCTCCAGTTCTATTAATGATGGAGGTTAAATCATGGGAGCAATTGAACTAACCTATATAAAATCTGTGATGCGTTGGATTAAGTAGTTTTGATACGCTTCGAGAGTGTAGCTCTTTCTTCGTAATGGTACAGAAAAATAATTAAGAACGAAGTCATTTGTACCAGCACTGATGAAGTACGCAGCTTTCTTCACATGATCTTCAATTCTTTGCTTACCCACCACATCCTCCATTCTTTTTTTGCATTCCCTGAAATATTCCAACTGCTTTTCTATTGGAATTACATTCGGAAATTAATACAGAATTTCACCTTATGAGTTTTGTTCTAAACACAAATAGATGCATAAACATGAAAGTTATTACTTTCTCTGTGAATTACACAATGAGATTAACTTAACACCTTCTTAAATCATTCTTTTTCAGTTATCCAAACTAACAGGAATATATACACATTTCAGTATATCAGACGCCTAGTTAACTGTAGTAATTTTTTGCTATTTTCCTCTTACCACTTCATATAATGTATCACATGTTCACTTATCTCTTTTAGCATTTGTTAAATCAGAGTGAGACAGATAAAGAGAGTGGAGACTATTTTTGGGCCAGCAATATAACTCATAAAAAGAAAGAAAGAAAAATACAATGATGGTTGGTGTAACTGGGTCAGAGCCGGAACTAGTAGAGGCAAAACTGACTCCTGTCATCAGCTCTTCAATATTGGTGAGGCTTGGATCCAGATAAGGTGGAAGAAGCTCTTTTTTGAGACCAAGTTACTGATAAAATAATCTTATAAAAATAAGTTAATAATTAAGAGAAATAGAATTTAAATTATAGGTGTACTTACTAAGTTCCAACAACCTTGTTTGTCTTTTTTTTTGGGTTCATTCAACTCAAGACTATTGTACATACACTTGTTATAATATGGAGTATGAACCTTAATTGCTAAGTAGAAAGCAAGCCAACAGCTGATTTTAACCATATCTAAGAACCTGGCAGATAGAAATATAGATCATATGCATGCCTTAAAATGATGTTCGAATAATCAAATGATGAGAAAAGCAAAAGTAGGATGCAAACAGTAATATGAGCGAAGGAATACATGTAAAAACATTATTACTTCCTAAATAACTTGGAATGAAAAAGATGAAAATCATGTAGTACTTAGCGCTACTGTGGTGTATCCTGGAGTTCTGAATGCTGCTATTGAGCTCAACTAGTTTGAGATCATAGCCAAGGCAACACCACATGGTTCGTTCATTTCATCTCATGAAATTGCTTCTAAGCTCCCAAACTCGTGAAACTAAAAAAAACTTACGAAAAACAAGAGAGAAAAGAATGGAAGCTGAACAATTTGTATTTTAATGAATTAGAAACTCTCAAGATTGAGACACTGGTACTCTAATTAATATACAAAGCACGATTATTGAGCTGTAAGCACAAGTCGAACCCAACCGAACCTAGCCTACAACAAAACGCAACACAACACGAGAAACATTGCACAAACCTAACAACGCACACGAGAAATAGCTTTGAAGCAACACGAACCGAACAAATATGAAGAAATCGCGATTAAATTGGACTGAACCTGCAATCTCCAAAGCAACGCACAAGGAAAGAAAAATCAGAATCCATTACCAATTTGAAGTTCTGATTAAGCGATTAGAGAAGAGAAAAAAAGAGAAATTGGAAGCAGAGATAAAGAGGCGAAATCGATTGCTAAAATAACGAAAAAATAGAAACGATTGCCGAAATGGAGAGACGAAGCAGAAGAGAAAAAAATGCCCTCTGTTATATCATCTGGGAGAATAGAATGTACCGAAAGTGTTAGCAAAGAGAGGACATGAAAGAGTGAAGAAATTTTCAGCAATTCATTTAAAAAATCTCTCAGACTTCCTAGGGATTTTAAAAACTCATGGTCTGTATATAAATGACTAGATGTTATAATAACCTCTCTTAATAAACCCCAATTAAAAATCAGAATTTATATATATATATATATATATATATATATAAATAATGAGAAATTTCTCATAATTTAAAATCAGAGGAAACATTTTAATTTTCAATGAATTATTTTTGAAATTTATTTTGAAAAGAATGAATATATTACATAATATTACCTATTATCTAAAGTTTGAAAAATGGACAATGAGATGTAAAGATCATCTTTCAAGAATATTAAATGAAAAAAAAAGTTTTCAATATAAATTTAATATTATGTAAATTTATATAAAATTATAAAATGATAGAAACCTTTTATTTCCAAGGACATTAATTGAAAAAACATTTGATTTTAAATGCAATATTCCTACATTATCATTTTTGTTTTATTAATATTGATAAATGTCATATAAAAATAATAAAATTTAAACTTTAAAACTATAAATGGAAAAAAAATTAAAATTGAAATATATTGAATATTAGATTAAAATCTTATCAATTTTGTTTCATAATAGTCTAAATTTTGTCTTTTGGTGACTACCAGAGTCAAACATACCAAATATCATGTAAAAAATATGTTTTTAAAATACGACAACACTTTACAATACATTATAACACTATTTTAGAAACGTCATGAATGCATTATAACACTATTTTAGAAATCCTGAATTACAATACATTATAACAATATTTAATGAGCCTATTATTGAATTCATGTAATGCACATTATTTATCTTTTTAAAATTGATTAATCTAAAAAATAAAATTTAAAATAAAGATTTGAAGTTCAGGATCTCTAGTCTTCCAAATTTGATTGATGTTTGACATTGCATCAAGTCCCACAAATTATAATTGTTGTTGTTCATAATAAATAGAGTTATAATTAAAAATAATAAGTGTTGGAAAAGACCAATTTTCTTCATTTATGTGAATCTGCCTTATTGTACGTTGGCAATACATTGAGATAGAAAAATATTGAATTGCTTTTGTTCGTAATTAATGTTCTCTGAAGTCTAATGATGCAAAATTCTTGGAAGGAAAAGTTGTTAATATTTGACAACAAAAATGTTGGAAGACAAAAAGAATATGAGAAGTTTTTCATTGGTAATGTGACCAACATTTTTTCATTCATTCTTTATATTGTTGACATTTATATTGGGAGACGTAATTTTTTTATTTTTTGAAGCTTATTTAAGAAGCTAGATTGAAAATTAAGAAAAAAAAAATATTTTTTTATGAATTAACAATTGTTATAAATTAAAGGTTGAAAATTTTCCAAAATGCCAAATCCTTATATATTAAGAAAATAAAATATTTTTACAAATTAACTATTGTTGCTAAGAAACTAAGAGACTTTACACGTAAAAGCTCTCGATATTTAACAATTAAAGGAATATTGAAAATCGAGGTAAACAAATATGACATTTCATAACTCACGAATCTTTAAACTTTCAAGTTACAAATATTCAAATTCAAATTTAAAATTGTAAAATAACTTGGAAAAAGTGTACTTTTGTGATCAATAAAGCTATCTTCGTTATGAAGTTTTCTTTCATCTATGATTCTATGACATGTTGATATGGTATTAAAAGAACAATTATTTTCTTCTACCGCTTGTTTAAATATTTCTCCCCTTTTTTGGTCATTTACATAGTATAAACATTTTTCAAGAAGGTAGGTAGATTTTTTAAGACATTTTCCATTTAAAATTATAATACAATAAATTCAAATATAACATTGCATTGAGACTAGGGATGTCAAAAAGATCCGTACCTGCGGGTATTCGCGGATAAAACCCGCAACAGGTAGAAAATGAATATTAAAAATGCATACCCGCTACCCGCTGGTACAGGTATTTTTGATACCCGCATGTTAACGAGGCGGGTACAGGTATCATAGTATCCGTACCCATGGATACCCGTACCCGCTAAACTTACATCCCTTGACATTCTTCTCTTCCCTTTTTTTGAAATTAGGAATATACATCAAACCTTATATAGACAATTACATTTATGGTATGTTTGTTGCCAAATGATGAAATCAAAATAAGAATACTTAGCACGTGACAATTGAGATTTATTATTTGTTTATTTTGTTTATTTTTTAGAATTAATCGGAGAAAGTGGATTTGTTGATCAAAGCACTAATTAAAAAATTTTCATTGTGTTGAACGTCATTTCATATTTACTTTTACAATTATTTGGACTTGTATCAACTTGAGTTTATTTGAACTTTATTTAAAATTTATGACAGTGATGCATTTTATTTTATTTGAATTTATGATTAAATATTTGTTTTTTAAATAATTTTGCAAATACCCGCGGGTACCCGTGGACACCCACGGATATGAATGTATATATATATATATATATATATATATATATATATATATATATATATATATAATTTGAATTGTCTATATATTTTATCTGTTAGCTCACCCTATTTGCTTGTGTTTGACAATGATCATGTAATGAGTTATATGGGAGCAGATGATATTGTAAGTGGTATTGGTGAGGCATAGAGCTATAGAGGAGCTAGCCTGGGAGAACTATTTTATGGCATGTTATGATTTTACTTTTATGTATTTGAGAATAGTGTTTTATTGGTTTTTGAATTGTAATATTGGTATTGGAACTTAAAGTTTATATTCGGACAAGTTAACAAATGTTTTAATTCTCCCGTGTTTTGGGAAGAGAAATTATTATTAATGAGTTTTGCATTTATTTTCGTACTTTATTTATTTAAAATATTAATATTCAACCAGGATGTTACATTTGGTATCAGAGTTTTGTTTTCAAAATACTTTTTGGAGTCTTTGGGGAGTGAGCTTATTGTATTTCACTTATGAGACTGTTTTGTTGTTATTGATTGTTAAAATTTGATTCCATAATTATAACTTAGTTGTGTAATTTGAACAACTAAAAATGTGGCGTGCTAAGCTATGATAAATAGGAGGAGGAGAAACAATGCTGAAGCTGATGAAATTGCAAATGCAATCCATCATATGATGATGCTATATAGCCTATTGCAGCACAGAGCCATGATTCCACCCAGATAATTGAGCTTTAAAACCTAAAGATCATTTCAAGATTCGTCTTAAACCAGATAAAAGCCTATTAATCAACTCAGATCCCTTTGTGGTTAAGGTGATTAGACAAATCTGTTTTTAACAAATTTTCTTGTAGTGATATATATATATATATATATATATATATATATATATATATTTTGGTAAATTTAACATTTTTTAAAACTTGTGTGAGTATATATAGTAAATATATTTATATAAAATAAAAATATAGTTGAGATATAGAATAATAAAATAATATACAAATTTATAAATTAAAACAAAACATTAAATAGACATATTAAAAATAAAATAAATTAGCAATAGCTAAAAACAGAAGTAATATGGCATGTTTAGAGACAAAGTATTTAATTAGAAAACAAATTTAAACTTCTTAAATGGAATAAGACACGTGCATTAAAAAATGGTAGAAAATACTAAACGATTAAACAAAAAAACATAACGCTAGGAGACCACACGCTCTAACGAAATGAACTATTCCAGCTTTGAGCAATGAAGTTATTTAGCACTTTTTACTAATAAGTATTTATATTGGTAAATTTAACATTTTTTAAAACTTGTGTGAGTATATATAGTAAATATATTTATATAAAATAAAAATATAGTTGAGATATAGAATAATAAAATAATTTACAAATTTATGATCTTTAAATTATTTTTATTCTTTTAAATTTAATTAAAAATGGTGATTTTTAGTCTTATAACATTTTTAAAATTTTTTGTGAGTATATAGAATAACAAAATAATAAAAAAATTATAAGTTAAAACAAAACATTAAATAAACATATTCAAAATAAAATAAATTAGTAAGAGCTAAAATCAGAATTATATGGCATGTTTAGAGACAAAGTATTTAAATTTAAAGACAAATTCAAACTTCTTAAAAGGAATAAGACATGGGCATTAAAAATGGTAGAAAATACTAAAAAAGTAAATTTAAAACGCTAGAAGAAGGGCTTGAACCTCCGACCTTGTGGTTAACAGCCACACGCTCTAACCAACTGAGCTATTCCAGCTGCGAAAATTATGTCCAGTTTAGCTATAATTATAGTATGATTATGACATGTTTTTCAAATTAACTACCCAGTTTTCTTAAATATTTGCTTTTATTCTTGAAATGAGTTTATAACTGATTTTTATTCTTTTTAATTTAATTAAAATGTTGGTTTTTATTCTTATATGAAGTCCACTTCTTATTTACATTTTGAGTAGAAAATTACAAATTTGTTTACAAATAACATTTAATTATGTAAATATAGTTTACTTAAGAAGCTTCGTTTTTTTGGAAATAATTGAATATACGAAATTTTCAAGAAAATTTCTTAAAATGAGAAATAAAATACGAAAACTAATAATTATGATTAATAATACTTAAAATATAAATTATGAAAACTAATAATATTGTTACTTATAAGACTCCTTAAAAGAAGTCATAATCAATTTATTAATATATATATATATATATATATATATATATATATATATATTCTCTTTCACGTTATTACCTATATATACATATATGTGTATGTATTATCCTCTAATTAAATTACTTTTATCCTATAGTGCAATTAGTTGTTTCTAAAACTAGAATCTTTGAATATTGAAGTGATACAATGTTTTACAATTATTTACTAATATATATAGGTATAATATTGTAATAAAGATTTAGAATACAACACACTTGGCCTCTGAAGCATGAGTGGGCCACTTCGTGCATTTTAGAGTTGCTGAACCGTGGTGTGGAAGGTGGTTTTTAGAACAAGTCCAATAATCTCATAGTTTTGATAGTGTTTGTCAGAATGAAGTGATAGAAGTTGAATGATATTCATATATATATGAATTGGTGTAAGAAAAAATATTTTATATATGTTTTAATTAAATTCTTATTCCTTGGATTAAGTGTTGTTTTCAATACGTTTTCAAATATTACTTTTAACATATTATTACATCATTTATGTAATATTGAGTAATCGAATTTGTGAAACTAATAATTAATTTTACATATAAATTTATCATATTAGCATGTCTATTAAAAAAATGGACGATAAACTATAGGTAAACTAAAATTATTTTTTAATGTGTAAATCAAAATCAAATAATTGATAGAACTGTAAACGTTATAGTTGCTTATTTTTAATTTTTTTTAACCAAAATCAAATGATTAAAACCATAAAAGTAAAAATTATTTATCCCTAGAGAAAAATACAATTAACGTAATACATATACAGAGAAAGTGGCCAATTCATACTCCACCTTTCAGTACTCTTCATACAAAGCATATGTTAATTTTTAGACTCTTATCCACACCATGCAAACTATGTAATTAATGTGCTTCATTTTTATTAATTACAATCATCCACTGTACACCCTGAGACGAGTAGTGATCCTCTCTCGACACATGGGACAATTCGTTAACTTGTATCCACAATCCCTGCAAGTCTATTTTTTTTTTCCAAATATTGTATAAATAATAATAATAACAATAATAATAAATAAATAAATTAATAACAATAATGGTAACTCACCATGTGGCCACACCCAAAGGCCAAGTCTCTTGGATTGGTCAAACAAACAGGGCAAACCTGTACAAAAGAATAATTAGTGATAGATTGATGTTAAGAGCAATGATTAATTAATGCTATGAATAATTGAAGTTGAGACACAAAATGGGTACTTTCTTTGGTATAAGAACATCATAGTTTTGTGTTGATGTGTTTAAGGTTAGTAAAATACCGATTGGTTGTGGTCATCAATGGAGGAAGGTGGTGCATTGGTTGGAAGACGAGCTAGTGAGGGTGCAGGTCTTGAATAGGGTAGAGGAGGAGCTTTTGGAACTATTCTCTTTGCTCTTCCTGTCACACGTCTATTTCTCCAAACCACAAAATAAATTTTTAGAATTAAATGTTTATTAATAATAGATAAATTTAAATTTATTTTTATTGAACTAACTTTAAAATTCATTTAAAGGATCATACCCGAGTATTCCAAATTCCATGGTTGCTTTATATTGGAAGGGAATCTCCATGAGAGCAGCCAGAGCAAAAGCTGCTTCTTTCTCCGAGGGGCTTATGTTTCTCGACATTATTTCAGTGAAATTAACAAACTGCACACAACAAAGGGAAAATCTGCTTTTTGAGTGTTTTGAGAACATTTTATCTTAACTCTTATATTTGATGGAATCTTAAAGGAACTGTATAAAAAATTATTTAGAAAATTAACAACCTAATTATGCGTTAAATATTTTTGGTGGTAATAGGTATTGTTATACCTGGAAATTGTCATAATCGCGTGCAGGTATCCTGTCATCAAACTTTCTCATGTCTTCCCAAGGCCCATCACCAACTCCAACAAGAATTATTGCAAGAGGATATGCACTGGTATCACAAATACAAAAATAAATAAAGAATATATACATATATCATATTATCAAGGTGATGAACTCTTTAGTTAACTCTTAAACTCTCGTGGGTTTTAAGATCCTAAATAAAAGAAAATGAACTAATCCATCATTACTAACTTCTTTAGTAAAATTGGGAAATTATTTAACTCATAATAAATTCGTACCAATTAAAACTTCTAAATAATGATCAATTTTAGTGATCAATAATTATTAGTAGCTATAGTGACCAATTTAAATATCAATTTACAAAACAAAAAATTATTAGTTACTAAAATAGTCATTATTATGAATAAAAAATTATATTTTGTCACTAAATTGATCTTTAAAATTAGCTACCATAGTTTTGGTTATCAAAAAAAATTTGTTACTAAAAATTAACTACCTAGATTTTGGCTACCAAAATGATTAAGTTTCTAAATTGGTCTCTAATTAATTAATGATCAATTTAGTGATCAATTATAACTTTTTATTTATAATTGTGACTATTTTAGTAACCAATAATCTATTATTTTGTAAATTGATATCTAAATTAATTACTATAGTAACTAGCTATATTTGGTTTTTAAAATAGGTTTCTAATTGAGATTTTTCTTATCATAAATATTCTCAAGTTAAAAGTGAATTAACAAGTTTAAAATGAAATGTAATTGTTATTTTTTTTCCAAACTGAGTATTTTATTAGACTCTAACAATTTGGCAAAGTTAACTCCTTTTTAAATGATTTTCACATTAATAGCTCATGAATTTATAAATCATTAAGTCATCTATTTAGTCTAATATTCTTTAACTATCATATATTTATCAATGTGATTTACTATTTTGGTTGGTTTAAGTAAGTGAAGAAGGAAGAGAGTTGACGTTAGAGGTGCAATGTGTGGAAGGTAATGATTGAGGAAGAGGGAGAAGGGAGAGAATTGAGGAGAAGAAGAAAGTAGAGAGATGAAGGCCGATTTTGTTACAAATTTTAGGGATAAAATTGTGATATCGAAAATTAAGGAGGTGCAGACAGCAAAACTAGGGGTGTAGGAAAAAAAGAGCCTTTGTAACCTAGTGGTAGAAGGGGTCTTCCGCCCTCTCTATGACTCACCTAAAATTTCTTAATATTTACTAGCGATTACTCATGTGACATATTTTAAGATAAATAATAAATATATAATTAATTATTAATATTTTATTGATATATTTTAAGATTAATAATAAATATATAATTAATTATTAATATTTTATTAATAAATACATGTGTGTCATATATATTAAGATTAATAATAAATATATAATTAATTTTTAATATAAAATTGAAAAATAAGAAGTTTTTAGAATAATGATTAAAAATAAATTACTTTTAAAATAATTATTTTTAAAATAATTAATTTTTAAATAATTAAGAATAAAATTGATATTATGAAATATAGATACAAAAGAGTAAATCTTCTTTATATATTATATATTGTTATTATTATAGATTATTATGTATAATTGTTTATTTATGGAATATAATTAAATATTTTCATTATTCCTTATAAGGATTGATTAAGCTATAAGTACCTTGCATCAACAATTGCTTTAATTGTCTTCTCTTCCTGAGGACTTAGTTCTCCATCTCCAGTGTTAACACTTCTTGTAACCTTAAAATCAAACACATTTATGCATATAAGATTTAAGATTAAATCTAATAAGATTAAACACACATGAAGAGAACTTTAATTTAATACCTGGCCATCAGCAACTATAACCAACACATGGAATTGGCCACGACTTTTCTCAACTATGTCTATGGCAGCTTCAATCACAGGAGCATAAGAAGTTGGTCCTTCATATAAAAAGCAAACGGAATCATTCCTTCACCCATGAATCTTAATCACTTTAATTAGGGATACAAAATGATTTTAGTCTAGTGACATTCACTTCCAATGAAGAATGAGTTATTTATATAAAAAATCATGATACCACATTCAACACAAAATCAAAAAATTTAATATTTGTAGTTCTTTTTAAGGTTAAATATGTAATTAGTCTTTGAACTTTGATATATTTTGACACGAAATTAAAATTTGTCTTTGTCTGAAATTTTGATATATTTTAACATGCAATTGAAATTCATCTCTTTTCAAAACATTCATACATTTTGGTCTCTAAACTTTAAAAATGAATAATATAATCCTTTTAACCCAATTATTTTAAATATTTTTGACGTGTCCAATGTGTTTTTGTTACAAATAGTCCAAATGTGAGTCAAAAGTCTCATATTGAATAGAATAGACAAAGTTAAACACTATATAAGAATAAAGGCACATAAAACCATTACTTTAAGATTTTGGGATAAAAGTGATGTCAAATGCCTTATATGTGTAAGACTAATGTTATGTAGAATCACAATCTCTCAATGCCTATAACCACAACCTAGGAAAAAGAGAAAAAAAAACAAGGGACTCATCCCACAAGGGAGATGGTTGATAATAGTCCAACTGTGAGTCAAAAAGAATAGACAAAATTAAACAATATATAAGAATAAAAACCATAAGATTTTAGGACTAAAAATGATGTTAAATATCTTATAAGACTAATGTCATATATATATATATATATATATATAATTAAAATCATATTTAACTCTTTATTATTTATACTCATACTCTTTATTATTTATACTCATGAACCTTTCGATTCATTGGATTTCTAACATATTATAAGTGTCCAAAAATTTTCTTGCACAAAAGGAGTCATACCTTCAAGAACAACACTACAAAAGATTAAGGATGATAATGACCTGAAAGTTTCAAGTTGGGAACTATTTTCTGGTAGCAAGCCAAGACTTCCTCAAAGCCATGGCAAGGTGAATGATCAGTGTGAAA
This sequence comes from Vigna unguiculata, assembly GCF_037176805.1. Taxonomy (NCBI): domain Eukaryota; kingdom Viridiplantae; phylum Streptophyta; class Magnoliopsida; order Fabales; family Fabaceae; genus Vigna; species Vigna unguiculata. Next base: position 11,058,907 of record NC_140792.1, read on the forward strand.
GCTAAACACTTCTTGATCATGGGTGGTAGCTGCATCATGATAGAAGTTGAGCTACATGTTAAGCTTGAAAAACTATTATTGATTCATAATTGGTGTGGTTTAAGCATTATGACTTACCATCACCAAAGCCAAAGCATGGAATCAAGTTGTCATCATCAAAGGGAGCCAAAGTCTTGCCAATAATAGAGATGGCCTTCTCATAAGGATTAGGTGTAGTTCCAATAGCATGCAGGCTTCTTTTATTGAATGAGATTCTGCCTTCATTCACAAACAATTCATTTCATCAATTAAATAAATTTAAGCAAATTTAGTTCTCAAATCATGCTTCATATATGACATTCATGTTCTATCACATACCAGTCCATTCATTACTCTTTGTAAAATCAATTCCAAGGATGAGATTTGAGGATTCTAATCCTTCTTTCCTCAAGGCTGTTGTCACCTGCATAAATTAAAAAAGGATAACAAATTTTCATGAAATTTGCTCAAATTAACATTTGCATAGTTCTTGACTTTAAACTTGATTCATTCTTAATAAATTTCATCAAATTTGTTTCCTAATCAATTTGTAAGGTAAGATTTTGAAGATTCAATATCACAAACAGTTCTCTGGTTCCTCTTTCAACGTAATGGATTCCCAAAGAACATTTTTAGAACTCAGTCACAGAAACCACCGTAGTTGATCTATTTTAGGGTCCTCTGTTTCTGCCCCTGCACAAGTGATTTGGTGACAACGCAGGCCATTAATTAACGTGGAAGAGTGCCATAGTGGAGTGTAATTGGTTTTGTTTTCTATGATTTCTTTGCAGAATTTTTTGCATGTTATGACTGGTATACCTCGTAGTAATGACCGAGTATGAAACATGCTTTGGAAAAAGTCGTTTGGCATCATTAATCATAAGAAAGCAAGTTCCATTTTCTTTAGCCATAATAATTGCAGAATATAAATATATTTCATAGTCATTTTAAGTATAATTAATATTAATAAAATTATTATTTTGTAAAATGAAGATTTCCCTTCACTTATATTTATATTTACTTAATATTTCAACTCCCACCTCAATTGGTAACCATATATCCCTGCACACTGGTGTGTGAAAATTGGAAAAATAGTGTCAGTGATATGTTTATAGTAAGGTTGACGCTTGACCTGCACCAGATGTGTGTAACATGCAATGACTCTTAGGTCCATTAGTGCCGTTATTCCCACGATGAACAACAATGTTTAAAGACTGAAATTTGAATACAATTTCCTTCTTCAAATTCTCCCGTATATTTTAAAAACAAAATTGGGACAGAATTTTAGACTTTAAAATTTCAAATATTATAATTGATATTAATAATATTTTCTCAATAGATTTAAAGTCTAACCAGACAGATTTCAAAATTGAATTTTCTAAAGTAAAATTTCGTGTCTGAAACGGTTATTACTTGTTTCATATGACCAATTACTATTCATCTATGGATCTATAGGTTGAATATGGATTAAACATTTGTTTTACAATTAATAAAACATTAAGACTTGGTACTTTTCTACAACAGAAATTATATTTGTATTGTTTTTATTCATTAAAATATTAGGCAATAAAAATAAAAAAAAAGAATAAGGGAGAAGTATATGATAAAATATAATAGTATAACTCCTGAAGATTCCAAGAAGATGTCTGAATGGAAAATTAGCGGTTGCACTTTAATATGAAAATGAATAACTAATTACAGGTGACCAACTTCATCGGTAGCCCATTTTTGGAAAAAAAAGTTGCTAGTTTCTTGGATGACTAAAAAAGGAAAATGTTTGGTTGGATAGAGATGAAATAATATATGTGATATATGAAGATATAATCAATGCAATATAATTAATATGGTAGATATTGATTTTTAAAATGTAGCATAGACGTGGAAGTCAATGACCTATGATCAATTTTGGAAGAAGATTTTTTTTATAAGAAATTGGAAGAAGCTTGTTATAATTCCAAATAAATTGGGATATTTAGAAACTATAAGTTCTACCAAATTATATATTAAGAAAATCGAAGGAGTTATAGCAAGGAAAGCATAATAATGCATTCCGTAATAGATGCTTTTTTCAGATTAGAGATAAAAGGGGTCTTTAATTGGCTGTTCGCAAGAAAGAATGTTATTTATTCTGTATATGGAGTAAATGTTTAACTCTTTGAGGATGGGATTGTGGACTGTTAAATAAATGTATAAAGAAAAAATTAATAAGTATTATTTTCAAGTTAAAATAAATTTATATATTTATTTTCACATCAAAACAATATGACGTGTGATAAACAAATCTGATCATATAATAAGTGAGATATTTTTTTAATACAGTGTAATAACAACTACTGAACCACATCACAAGAGTAATTGCATTGTACTTAAGAAATTAACCTTGCACTTGTATTTCCATGTCTACTTCTTACTTTGTCTTCTTAATCAAAGATGAATATGTTGTTAACAATCATATAATAAATCAAATTTTGAAAAAAGAAAAATAATACATTTTCAGCCACGTTTTAAAAAAGAAGGGAAACATGTATCTTCAAACGAAATGTAAAATTCATTAATATGGATAAGAAAAGAACAACTCTGACGTTATATATTATAAAACATAAAAAAGACCCAAAGAAAATAAACCGACAAAAAAAAAGGCGAAACTAAAAGGTTGAAGACAGAAAACTTCGTCTATATTCTTAATTAATGGAATAAACATTATTCTTCAAATTTATTAACTTTTTTTTTTCTCTCTCTCTCTGGATGTTTATGTGTCATTATTTTCATATTTGAAATAAATAAATTTAAAAAATTGAAAGTGTAATTTGTCAATTATTTTAATTCAAATTTTCATATTTCAAACATGACCATGGAAGAAACTATAATAATCTGTCCTTCTAAATACTCCAAGAGCGTTAAATCAGTGTATGGAAAAAATGCAAAAATAATTTTTCCTTAACTTTCTATATTTTCATTCATCACTAAAGTTTTTAAGTATCACGTTATTTCCTTTAAATACGTTGAAATTTTAAAATGTTATAACAAAACAAAATTCATTAACAATCTCATTACGGACTAGCTCTGGTTGAATGAGTTTTGGACATATTAATTAAGAGAGAGACAAAAAAGTGTTTTTCAGTAACAATTTTGAAACACTTAAGTTGAAGAGGCTGTACCACATAATTAATTTTTCTAATTAATACTGTTTTTATTTTTATTTTTTGAGAGATTAATTTAGTGAATAAAAGTATAACAAAAATAAAATTAACTCATACCTGTTCAAGGGTAGAGAAGTTGTCACGGATAAGAGCATACTTTTTTGCTGCAGATTGCTTCTTGTCCATGACTGAAGAGCTTTGTTTAGAGTCAACTCTCACAAAACTTGGTTTCTTAGAAATGGATTGTGATCGCACCGGTGGTGGTGGTGGTGGTGCCGTCGAAGAAGGTGGTTCGAGAGATGGATATAATATTGGTGGTGGTGGCAACGAAGAAGATATTTGCGATGGAAAATTGGGTGGTAAACCTCTTGTGGTCACGTTAGTGAAGATTCTTCCACCTCTTCCTTTATCATGGCTTGAACTATGACTGCTATGCTTTTTACTTTTTCCAAAGAGGTTGCCCATGGCATCTTCAACTAGGTTGCTCCAAAACTGAATTAGAGGTATATATATGTAACAAAAGTATATGTTAGTGATGAGATAAGAGGAAAATATTTATATAATTTAAAGGGAAACGAGTATGAAGGTTCGGGAGTGTGCTTCTTCCAACAAGATTATATACTAAATTTAAAGGTGATGGGTTGAAGGAGAATAAAGAAAAATGAGTTGGGAATATGATTCTTTTCCCTTTATTTTTTTTGCTTGTGAGATTTGCTCAAGTTATTGTACTCCTCTTGTGACTCAATCAAGAGGCTGAGGAATTTTAACTAGTGCCCAAACTAGGTGGCCTTTCAATGACCTTGCGTGTTGAAGGGTGCTTATGAAATCAATGAATGAAGTATATAAAACTTGAATTTTTTTTCTATGGTAATCAAAGGGGTCTCTGATCACAAAGTACACAATACTGAATAGCAATCAGGGCTAGGAGAGGTGAATAAGAAGTAAATATTCGTTTTTAACACCTGTATCCTCTAGAACTCTTTAATACTCTATTTGATACAGTGGAGAAAAATAAGTCAGGCAGAAAAAAAGAATGAAAGGAGTAAAAATAAATATAAAGTAAAATAACAATGAAATATGTTTAGCTGAATAGAAATATAAAAAGTTAAGAGATAGATAAATTAATACCTAACTCAATAAAATTTTGTTAAAGGTTACTAGACCATTTAATTTTACCATCAGATGAAACATCTTGTGTATGTTTTAGACAATATAGACACTACAACAAAGTTAGGATATCGTGTCTCAGGGTCAAAGTCTACGCCAATTATATAATGTTATCATGACGGGATGACAAATCAAAAATAAAATATTAAAAAAAGGTTTGGAGTCTGCACTATAATTTATTCTAAAAATTACGAAAAAATCAAAAAAATAAGACAAAGTCTGCAAAAAATAGATTTTGGGTTCGAAAGTCGATTACGTGTGGGAAAAGTATTAACATCCCACATGCGTCCGTCCTAAGACAGTACCTTTAATTAAACGTGCAAAGGATGTGATTTTTCAAAATATTTATTTTCGCTGATTTACAAAAGAAACAAAAATAATCTTTTGGTTTTTTGGGCATGACGAGGATTAATCCTCGCTCCTACATATCTCCATTGACAATGGAGAATCATGTTACGTAGTTCTTTATGAAAAAACTATTTGGAAAATGATTTGATAATTTTGAAAACCTTTTTATTTAAATTTTAGTATTATTTTAAAATTGGTGTCACACGACGCAAGCGTTTGAACAGACACTCAAGAAATCGTGAGAAATATTTTTTTTATGATTTAAAAAAATAATAAAGTTTGGAAAAAATAAATGGAAGAACAAGAAACTGACAATGATACCTTCAAATAATTTTCAATATCTCTTCATCTATATCAATCTTATCCTTTCATTTTGTATATTACATCTACCTTTTCTCTTCTCTTTCCTTGCATCCTTTTCTAGGGGTGGCAATTAGGGCCTGGCCCGCGGGCCCGGCCCGCAGGCTCGCAGAAAAAATGCGGGGCGGGCCAGGATATTGAGCCCGCAAGCCCGCGCGGGCTCGGCCCGCATAGGCCCGCGGCCCGCACGGGCTAGCCCGCGGCCCGCGCGGGCCGGCCCGCAAGCCTGCATAAAATTTAAAAAAAAAAAAAACTTGTACTTGTATATATTAATTACTTCTTTTATGGACTCTTGCATTAACATTTCAAATTCTTGTATAATTGGAAAAGACAAGTATTGTGTAATTTTTAATGTGCTAAAATTTAAAGAATACATTGTGTATGTCATAGTATGAATATGATGAAAATGTTGAATTATCAATTTATCATCTAATTCCCCAAAGTCTTTACTTAATTTTGTGAATTTCTTAAAGTTTCCCAATTTTTAAACATTGAAAGTTTTATTATAAAAAAAATAAATAAATAAAAAAATTAAAAAAAAAAAAAGCGGGCCGGCCCGCAGGCCCGCGGGCCAATGTATATGCGGGGCGGGCCAGAGTATGCGGCCCGCATAAAATGTGCGGGGCGGGGCGGGCCGGCCCGCGATGTGCGGGCCTTATGCGGGGCGGGCCTAAACGGGGCGGGCCGGCCCGCATTGCCACCCCTATCCTTTTCTAAGATTTTTGTTTTTTTCCCAACAGAGAGATAAAGATGAGATGTGTATGTGTGTGTGGTAATGAGAAAGAAAAGAAGTGTAGAGAATATTTTTTTGTTTCGATCCCATGACAAAGTGTGTATTTATATTCACACATTACAATATCAATGAAATCCTAGCCTTAATTGTAAAGAACAATATAAAGAAGGAATTGATCATGATAGCAACACATTATTATGAGAATCAAATCATAGCAAATCAGAACACAAAATCAATCAAGATCGGTAATATTGATTCTAACCATTAACAACTCAGAGCACAAAATCAATCACAATTAGTAATATTGATTATAACCATTTGAAGAAAGATTTCTTCTAATTATTAAAACCATATCACTAAGTTATCTTCTAGGAAGAAAGGAACAAAGGGTAGAAAGTATGTTTAGTTGTTGGGCTCGTGAAAATGAATGCGATAATTAATAACAAATTTGGCTCTTCCTTCTTTTTTCTTTTTTTCATCTCTTTTTTTCTTTTCTTTTCTTTTTCCTAAAATTAAAGTTTGAAAATCTTTGAAGAAAATAATGTTTCACATTTTTTTTTATTTTTATTTTTTTTGAAAATAAATTTATTCACCTGGACGAAATTGAGTATTAACAAATGGAATCAATTTAATGCCGATGACGTGCACAACGCCAGAATGGCGGGTGCAAATTCTTGTTGTGTCGGCTAAATTTGGACAAATGGTTGTTTCTTGGTTCTCGTCGGCTTGACCGATGAGAAGACAAAAAAGGAATATAATATACTGCGTCGACCAAGTCCACACACCATAGGAATATAATGTTATTCGTCAGTTTTGACGACACAAACAAAAAATTATTTTAATATTTAACATATTTGCTGTTGACAATACTTCAAGTGTAAGTCAAAGTCCCACATTGGATAAAAAAGACAAAGTTAAACATTATATAAGATGAAAGACTCATAACCTTTTATATGTTATTTTATAATTGCTTAGGAGTGCCTAGGTGTATACTTGAACATACCTATGATCTAAAAATAACTTAGCCTTTTATCGGTCATGTTTAGAATATTGTTACTCAGCTAATTTAGCACTAGAAAATATGATACTTCCTATTACACTTTTCTTTATTCCTTATGGAAGCACCTCTTTTGTGTATAATCAATTCTTTCTTTACTCTAATACTTTTATTAACTTGCATGCAAGAAAAACAACAAAAGAATCATATTCATAGAATAAGTTCAAGTATCCAATGATCAAAAAAATAATCTAAACCTAAATATGTAGAAGAGAAAGGAATGTACGTACCTATCAGCCTGGTCAAACCCAAAAACATCATCAAAACTATGTATAAATTCTCCCAAGCTAGCCCTACTCTAGCTCTACGCCTCACCAGATCCACCTGTAACATCATCTACTCCCGTGTACTGCGTACACGATTATCACCAAACACAAGCAGATAGGGTGAGCTAACAGAATAAACCACATGATACAAACCATATAATTTCAATCACACCAAAGGAACCCATATCCTTTGATTTCACACACATGGCCACCACCATGTCAACCGTGTTCTACGTATTCTGATGAGTACCTTAAGGTGTCTTGCTGCCACACTTACTAGCCACAACTGGTAGAGCACATGCGGTAAACCTTGCTACAGATCACACACCGTAACGCCAGGTGGAGTTCCCAATATGAATAACATTCGTAACGTTCCAAGACTACCAAACTCGTCAGCTTAATACTAAGGAGGGCAATCTAATTGGACCCATTCGTACATGCCACAACGTGCACACTCACACCGGCAACACTTGCCAACCCGAGTCACAACTCAAGAGTTCCTCGTGTTCATCCACCATCCCGAGTCACAACTCAAGAGATGCCATTTCAAGCCACAACTCAAGGAATTCCACGTGCTTAACCCCTATCCCGAGCCACAACTCAAGAGATACGTTCTGAGCCACAACTCAAGGGATACGTTCTGAGCCACAACTCAAGGAACACTAGCAATCCGACCTTTGAACTATCACCAAAGCCTTGTAGACCACGCACGTTCAAAACCAGCAAAGCATACTTGTCGCAACAGTATCTCCTAGCGCAGCTCATGAGTCGCCAGCGCGCACCACGCTTCTAGACCGCCTGGTGGGGGACACGTATCGCCAAAAGCTGAGCGCCTCTACACACCCTACCTCTGCAGGTATCGCCTGGCGGGACTGCCTTCATCGCCAGGCGCCACACTCCCTGTTACCCTCTGAAATCACCGCTATCACCTAGAGGTTCGCATATTACCACCAGGCGCCATATCAATATTTGCACTATACGAAATCTGGTTTAGGGTCAAGCTCCCTTCTCACATCCTCACGCACATATTCACTCAACCAGTTCAATTGTCACATCTTTGCACAATAAGAGTGCCTACAATACCCTACCTCCATCATAATGACCAAGTCAAGAAATTCTCAATTAAAATCATGTTATTAGTCATCCTTAGTATCACTTAATCCCAATTTAATTCATGCCTTCTAAAACTGATTTGAACACAACTCGCCATTAACTTGGAACACTACTGATATTATCCCAGTCATCATGTGTCAGCTTTATCCTGATATTAGCCTCTTCCAAGGCTTAACAAGTTTAATTGGATCCATCCAATCTGTTATATATATATATATATATATATATATATATATATATATATATATATATATATATAAATGAACTCTTACTTCTCATATCACTAGCACATTGCAATGAATCCCCTGTATCATCTAACTAGTCATTCATAATTACAATTCCCACTTCATTGAACATCACCCCATCTTCCGCTGCACCTACTGCATTATAATAGCCCTCTCTTCACAAAAGAATGGATTAGTTCCTATTTCTAACTTGCACAAGTCATCACCAAGGCTTTTATCCAAATACTATCTCTAACTCCACAGTTAGCAAGAACCTAACTTTTCCAGAATCCCATAACCATTTGAAATTCTTGCAACCACTCAAATTTATACCTCTGTGCTGGTGCCTGGCGGCAAGCCCCGTGCCGCCAGGCAGTGCATGCATTTCTGGGCAGTTTTCCTAGAAATTCCTACATCTGCGAAACCCCAATCTTTCCCAATTTTCCCTTCCTTGCGGATTTCCATCAATTATCGTGCGATCTCATTTATGATTATAATAATTTCACACTCTAAACACATCCATTAGCATTTTCCAAAGCAATTCAACACCAATTAATCTCGTGACATTCAAACCCAAAGATTTCCAACCCTAAAAGATGATTATGGCCATTTTATCAATTTTAACCTCTAAACTCATGTAATTCAAGGTCTATAAGCATCCAATGTGCAATTAACGTTTAAAGCTACTATTTCCCCCAATCAAACTCAATCCAGAACCTCAAAATCCATCACCGCTAGGCAGTTCATCAAGAAAAACCTAGAAACTAGGTTATAGGCTTACGTCGCCTGGCAGCACATAGCTCACCGCCAGACGGTTCCTCGTAGGAACCCAAAAAACAACCAAAATTAACATGAGTTGCCTGGCGGCTATGAATAGCTCGTCAAGCAGTTTCTGGAAATTTTTCAGAAACACGAAGTTTAACAGAAGAGCAGGGGTTCATGTATAATCATCATATATTTATCATACAATTCATGCTTAAACATAAAAATTTACGCGTAAAGCTCCCCTAACCTGGTTTCCTTGCTTAAAACGTAATGCTAGAGCTCCCCTTTTTGATCACCAATGATCTCCTTAGCGCCACCTCAATTCAGCTCTTTTATTTCACTCTCTAATAACTACTTTTCCTTGAATTCGTGCACCTTACAATGCTCTCCAAAATCCAACCTCAAAACCCTCCTATGCTTTCACAATTTGTCTTTTAATGGTGTCTTAATTAGCATTAATGAAGGGAAAACAAAAATGACATTAAGGCTGAACTTAATTGTCATTCAAGTCACTTATGGATTGTTTTTCAACCCTTCTTGGCTGCTCCTTGGCCAACTAGGATTCCTATGCCCTTTCACATTCATGCCAAATAAAATTTTGGCAAAAAGAAAGTTTAATTTGGTTCTTACCAAGGTTTGAACCCATAACCATGCTAATGTCAAATCAATGCACACCAATTCAACCAATTCATGTTTTGTGATAATTCTAATAATTCTAAGGTTATATTATCACTCAACATGATCAAATATATTATTAAAATAATAATAACAAATCAATTAACACATAAATGGCATACATAGGACTTAAACCCAAGTCCTCTCACACAATCAAGTACTCTCAACTATTTAAGCTAGTACTTTGCCACGTTGTAACGTCCCAATTAAATAGATAAAATCAATTTAAATAAAACGCCACATATATAAAAATATCCAAAGAGTGCGGAAATTTGGAATGTGGCATACACAGTACCCCAACATATCCATAACAAAAGGAAGAGGCTCCACATGGCCTAAACGAAGTACAGAATCTTGCCAATAGCGAGAGAAACTACTACTACTAAACTCCAAAAGTTGTGGCCCCCAAAGTGAGCCCGATAGTCGTCCAAGATTCATCAAACTGCAGCATCTCTATTATTATTACCACTACCAGAGGTTTTCACATCTGCTCACATAAATAAAGTTGATGATCATCGCAAAGGAGGAAACCACACACAATCATACAAACAAGCAAAGGGTAAGCTAGTGAAAAAGTCCTCATATTATACACTCAAGATACAATTACATATTCAAGCATAAATACTGGGAAGCCACACATGATATACCAAACAATTTAAAACTCCAGTACTAGACTATCCAAATACGCTTAATGAGGCACCACCACGAGACAGTGGAATTATGTCCTAGCAGTGAGACATCACCTCGAGGCCTTCGCGAAATTACACCCTTACAAGAGGCATCACCATGTGGCCTTCGTGGAATTACGTCTTGGCCTTGAGGCACCACCATGTCACCCTCGTGGAATTACGTTCTGATCTTGAGGCACCACCGTGAACTCTCACCTCGAGGGTCATGGAATTAGGTCTAATAGCTGAGGCACCACCGTGAACTCCCTCTAGAAGGGCCCACAAAATTATGTCCATATGGTGAGGCACCACCACAAGCCCCGCTACAAGGGTCATGGGATTACGTCCTATACAAACCTTACTCAAACATTATCAACCAATCATGAAGTTCCTATGCATACCATTAACATGTCATTTAGTATATATGACCAACCATCAATCATATCTCATGCCAAGCTCATTACCAATTCATTAGTTCCCACCCATAACGTACGTAGTACATGCATATCCATCCCCTTTATATAATAAATCAATGAACCAGCCAATCAAACAACCAACAACATTCATGAAATGAAGCATAGAAAAACCCCAAGCTAGGTGTCGCTCAAGCTGGGAGTCCTCACTCAGGCGAGAGGAGTACTCTCGCTTAAGTTGTAGACTCTCGCTTAGGCGAGACTGCGAAAGTGACTCTGGGCAAATTCGCGGATTCTTGCTTAGGCGAGGCTGTCTCGCCTTAGCGAGACAGTCTGTCGCTCAAAATGCAGCCCCTCGCCTGGGCGAAGGTTCAAGCAGAAAAGTCTGGGCGAGCTTCTGCTATTCTCGCCTAGGCAAGACGAGCTCGCTTGGGCAAAAATATCAGCTCTCGCCCCTATTCACACATACATGGTAGCACACCCAACCAAATACATCGTTCAAACCATTTCCATGCGAACCCAAACAACATACAAACATATACTCATGAAACAGAAGCAAACCAAGCAACAAAGTACTAAAAGAATAGAAAACCCTTGCTTCCCTTACCTTGAGTGGGGAGCACAAAAGTTCGTTGAGAATAGGGGAAAAATACGGCAACTCAAACCAGTGTAGTAAAACTGGAAAACAGATGTATTGCTAAGCATACTGTTTTAGATTCGACTCAAACAGAGACTAAGGCACAAGAATAGAAAGGGAAGGGTAAAGTCTAAGTTCAACTTACCCGGATGAAACCTTAGAGTGAAACAGCGGTTGCTCAGAGGATGCCCTAGCAGAGCTCTACGTTCAACTGCAAGGGGGGTAGGGGAACAATCTTCTCTAAAGATTAGCAGAATGAGGGTGTTAGGGTTGGTTTAGGTGGTTTTGGGCACCTCCTAGGCTAGCCTTAGGCCCAACAGATTGGGCAGTCCCTTAGCTATGAGGATAGAAAATAAATCGGCTTTACACACGTCATATCAATCAATAATTAATGTCATAAAGTCTCCCACTACCTACATTTCTTAATTAATTAATTATTTAATTAATTAAATTTAGCAGATCTTACTCACAACACCAATGAGAGCTGAGTGTAACCACATAAGGCATTAACACCGCTCTCAACATAAAACCTTAAGGCAATGAATCCTAACAAGTGATAAGTGCTCGATCCTAACACTATAGTCCACCACAGATGTAAGGATTAGAACAAATGGTTGATTGATATGATGTGGTTGAGCCACCTCTACTTGATAAGGAGATGGTGGCAACGTTTGTAAACACATTACAATCACCATTTTATGAGCACGTGTTGGGGAATGTGTCTTCCAATTTCACTGATATCATTATAATAGGTGAAAGGATAGAAATCGGGTTAAAGAGTGGAAAAATTGCATATGGCCCATTCGCGGCTGCAACTTCTAAGAAACCCGGTTTCCATCAAGGAAAGAAGAAGGAAGTGGAGGTGCATGCAACCTCAATGATGACAGTGTGGGAAAGTCGGGCTCCTACTCATAATTATCGACCACACCTGAACCAACCTCCTTATGTGGCCAATGCAGTGTTTGTTCATCAAACACAACCTCAGCAACAAGGGTTTTATCAAGCGTTAAATCTTTATCAACCACAACATGCCCCAAATAATGCTTGGAAAACCGAACCTAACTCAGGTTTCAAATGAAATGCAGGTCAAAACGTCAATATGAGGAGGAATCAAGAGAGGAACTTTGTTTAAATCACTCTCATTCCTATGACATATACAGAATTGTTACCTCATCTTCTCCAAAAGCGCTTGGTAGCAAATTGTCCGATGAAACCTATGTAACCTCCATTCCCAAAGAATTATGATCCAAATGCTAAATGTGATTATCACGGATGGGGAGTTGGACATGAGAAGTGTGTAGCCCTTAAACACAAAGTGGAAGCTTTAATCAACTCAGGGGGGTAAAGTTTCACGACGACAAACCTAGTGTCGAAGCGAATCCTCTTTCTGAACATGGGAATCCTTTGACAAATGCCATTGAGGATAGGGAACACAAGCTAGTAAAGAATATGAGTGAAATTCGGAGCTCCAAGTGGTTTATTTTTGAGACATTGCTGAAATTGGGTCTGTTAAAAGGGGAATATAACTTGGGTGAGAAATGTGAATTCCATGCAGATGCTAAACATTTTGTCGATGAGTGCACCAAGTTCGAAGATGTCTTACAAAATCTGCTTGACAGAAACTTTGTGCAAGTATATTGCGAGGATATGGAGGAGGAAGTATTTGCATAAGATGGCGGGAAACCAGATGTGACTTTGCTAGAGCCATTGGTGATTCATTTCACCAGATCCCCCTCTACACCAACAATTCAAGAACGACAACCTATTACTATCCAAGCACCCTCCTCTTTTCCTTACAAGAGTGAGAAAGATGTCCCGTGGAAATGTGGTGCATATGTGTTGGGTGAGGAACAACAGACAGAAGGTCAACCTACCAATGGTGAGCCAGTGGTTGAAAACATATCAGGCATCGTTGGAATGACTAGGAGTGGTCGAATATTTATGCCTCCGATCTTGATAAAAGATGGAACTGGTAGTAGTGAACCGATGATGACCAAAAATGATAAAGAACTCTTGAAGGGGAAAACCATGCAACTAGTGAGGGTCTAAGAAACGATGGTGAGAAAGAAATATCCGATGAGGAGGCTGGTGAGTTCTTGAAGTTCATACAACAAAGCGAATATAAAGTGGTCGAACAGCTGAATCGTATGCCTGCTCGAATCTCACTTTTGGAATTACTCATGCATTCAACCTCCCACAGAAAATTATTGATGAAAATACTCAGTGGAGCGCATGTGGAACAAAATATTTCTCTGGACAGTTTTGAGGGAATTGTTAGCAACATCACTGCTAACAATTACCTCACTTTTACCGACGAGGAGATACCTGCTGAAGGGAGAGGACACAACAAGACCCTTCATGTCTCTGTAAAATGCCTAGATCATGTTGTAGCGCAAGTATTAATCGATAATGGTCCTTCTTTGAATGTAATGCCGAAGGCAACATTGGGAAAAGCTACCGTGTGAAGGTATTCGCATGAAACCAAGCGCAATGATCGTGAGGGATTTTGATGGGAGCAAGAGAGAGGTGATGGGAGAGGTAGAATTGCCAATCCAAATTGGGCCGTGATTCTTTCAAGTAACTTTCCATGTGATGGATATCCTCCCAGCATACAACTGCTTGTTGGGTCGCCCTTGGATTCATTCAGCAGGTGTGGTGCCTTCAACCTTGCACCAAAAGTTGAAGTATGTCATGGATGATAAACTAGTGATAGTTTCAGGAGAGGAAGATATTTTGGTGAGTGGACCTTCGTCTTCTCGATATATTGAAGTAGTAGAAGAAGCCCTTGAGACAACCTTCCAGTCTTTGGAAATTGTGGGCAGTGCCTATGTGGAGCCATATCCGATGAACCCACACTTGTCTCGTGCCTCCCTTATGACTGCTAAGATCATGCTAAAAGAGGGATATGAATACGAAAAAGGGCTAGGCAAGGACAAGCAAGGATTGATATTTCCTCTGGAGGTCACTGAGAAAAGGAAAAGATACGGCCTAGGATACAAGTCTACTCGAGAAGACAAGAGAAGGTTGGTGGAAGAAAGGAGAGAACGCGATCTGGCTCGCATGCAAGGAAAAGAGCTGGGGTTAAGAAGGATCCGCATCTGTGACATCAAAGAGAGCTTCCATAGTGCCAGATGGATCAACACTAGCCAGATAGCAACCGTCGATGATGAAGATGATCTAGAAAGCTCAGATTTTGTGCAGCCTTGTGCTCCAGATGCACTACTCAATAATTGGGAGACTTTGAATCTACCTGTAATGTTTAATTTGGTTAAAATGTAATATTTTTAATTAATCCTACTGCTTTACCCGGAGCTCTAGGATTCGTAACTTAACGGGCTTACACCTTTTCTTGTATGCTCAACGTGATAATCAATTTATCTTTGATATCTCCATTATATTTGTTTTGCATTTTTCACTGTTGTTTGTTTATTTATTTATTAACTCAAATAATGCAGATATGACAATGAATGTTTTGAAAATAACAATGTCGATATCCCTAATTTTGAGCACCCTCTCGATAATATGGAAGATGATTGCGAAGATGATCCAGAACCCTCCCCTGAACAAATGAGATTAGTGGAATAAGAATCTAAAGAAATTAAACCCCATCAAGAGGATGTTGAAACGTTTAACCTAGGAGAAGAGGTTGAGAAGAAAGAAATGAAAATTGGCATTAGTATGAAGAAAGAAGTGAAACAAGAGTTATGTGCTTTACTAAAGGAGTTTAGGGATGTGTTTGCTTGGTCGTACAACGACATGCCTGGCTTAGATACTGATATAGTGCAACATAAGCTTCCACTCAAGCCGGAATGTCCTCCAGTCAGACAAAAGCTAAGAAGAATGAAACCAGAAATGTCATTAAAGATCAAGGAAGAAGTGCAAAAGCAATTTGATGCTGGATTTTTAGCTATGGAGAAATACCCTCAATGGGTGGCAAACATTGTACCAGTGCCCAAAAAGGATGGTAAAGTTCGGATGTGCGTTGACTATCGAGATTTGAACCGTGCGAGTCTAGAGGACAACTTCCCACTACCACATATCGACACATTGGTGAATAATACGGCTAAGTTCTCATTATTTTCGTTTATGAACGGCTTCTCGGGATATAATCAGATCAAGATGGCACCCGAAGATATGGAAAAGACCACATTTATCACATTGTGGGGGAAATTTTGCTATAAAGTGATGTATTTCGGACTCAAGAATGCCGGAGCAACCTATCAAAGGGCCATGGTAGCACTTTTTCATGATATGATGCACAAAGAAATTGAGGTCTATGTAGATGATATGATCGCCAAGTCCGATTCAGAAGCAGAACACATCCTCAACCTAAGGAAATTGTTCGAAGGATTGAGGAAGTTCAAACTTAAACTAAACCCGGCTAAATGCACATTCAGCGTGAAATTCGGAAAGTTGTTGGGTTTCGTTGTCAGTCAAAAGAAGATTGAGGTTGATCCCGACAAGATGCGTGCGATAATCGAAATGCCTGCTCCCAATACGAAAAAGGAGGTGCGAGGCTTCTTGGGCAGACTGAACTACATTGCTAGGTTCATCTCCTAGTTGACTGCCACCTATGAACCAATATTCAAGATATTACGTAAAAATCAGGTTGTTAAGTGGAATGAAGACTGTCAGGCTACTTTTGACAAAATTAAACAATATCTACAAGATCCTCCAGTCTTATGCCCACCTAAACCCGGGAAACCACTGATTTTGTATTTGACTGTACTGGACCAGTCAATGGGTTGTGTGTTAGGTCAGCATGATGAAACTGGAAGAAGAGAGCATGCCATATACTACCTGAGTAAGAAGTTCACCGAATGCGAACGACGATACTCGTTTTTAGAGTGAACTTGTTGCGCATTGGCATGGGCCGCCCATCGTCTAAGACAATACATGTTGAGTCATTCTACCTGGTTGATATCCAAGATGGACCCTATCAAGTATATTTTTGAAAAACTTGCTCCGACTAGAAGGATAGCCCGATGGCAGATGCTATTGTTAGAATATGACATTGCATATGTCACACAGAAATCCGTCAAGGGTAGTGCTCTGGCTGAATATCTGGCTCAAAAACCCATTAACAATTACTAGTTGATGCAGCCCGAATTCCCCGATGAGGATATCATGGCCTTGTTCGAAGGTGATCAGGAAGAGCAGAATGGAAAGACGTGGACGTTATTATTTGATGGAGCTTCTAACGTCATGGGACATGGTATAGGGACAATGCTGATATCTTTAGAGAATTAGTACATCCTAATGACCGCAAGGATGTGTTTTAATTGAACGAACAATATCGCTGAATATGAAGCTTGCGCTGTGGGCATCCAAGCCGTAATTGAATCGAAAGCAAAAATTTTAAATGTGTACGGAGATTCAGCATTGGTTATCCATCAACTAAAAGGGGAATGAGAGACTAGGGATCAGATGTTGATTCCCTATAGAGCTTACACCATGGATTTGATTGAGTATTTTGATTCCATTGAATTCCACCACATTCTGCGAGAAGATAACCAATTGGCGGATGCCTTAGCTACCTTGTCATCGATGTTCGAGATTAATCAAGATGGGGTATTGCCGATGATCCAAATGAAGAGCCACGAAGAGTCAACATATTGTCATTTCATTGAAGAAGAGTTAGATGGTAAGCCATGGTATTTTGATATCAAACGCTACTTAAAAACTAGGGAATACCCCGAAGAAGCATCTGAGAATGATAAAAGGACATTGAGAATGTTGGCTACAAATTTTATCTTAAGTGAGGATGTGTTGTACAAGAGAAATCATGACATGGTTCTCCTTCGATGCGTGGATGCAAAAGAGACCGAGTCAATATTGGAGGAAGTTCATGGAGGCACTTTCCGCACACACATGAATGGGCACTCGATGGCTAGGAAGATCTTGAGGGCTGGTTACTTTTGGTTGACTATGGAGAATGATTGTTGCACGCATGTGAGGAAGTGCGAAAAATGTCAGAAGTATGCAGATAATATCAATGTGGCACCCACTACTCTAAACGTAATGTCTGCACCATGGCCGTTTTCAATGTGGGGGATAAATGTTATTGGAGTTATAGAGCCAAGAGCCTCAAACGAACATCACTTCATATTGGTTGCAATTGATTATTTCACTAAATGGGTGGAAGTTGCTTCTTACGCCAATGTGACAAGAAAAGTTGTGACTAAATTCATAAGAAGAGAGCTGATTTGCAGATACAGACTACCCAACAAGATAATCATTGATAACGCCACCAACCTGAACAATCAAATGATGGCTGAATTGTGTGAAAGATTTAAAATCCAACATCATAATTCTTCTTCTTATCGTCCAAAGATGAATGGGGCAGTCAAGGCTGCTAATAAGAACATAAAGAAAATTGTACAGAAAATGGTGGTTACATATAAAGATTGGCACGAGATGCTTCCTTTCACTTTGCATGGATATCGTACTTCGATACGTACGTCAACACCTTTCTCCCTAGTATATGGAATGGAGGCAGTGCTACCTTTCGAAGTAGAAATCTCATCCTTACGAGTGTCAATAGAGACCTAGTTGAAAGAGGCAGAGTGGGTTCAAACCCGATTTCACCAGCTTAACCTCATTGAGGAGAATAGGTTAACAACAGTGTGTCACAGATAGTTATACCAAAGAAGGATGAAAAAAGTGTTCGACAAGAGGGTGCACCCTAGAGAGTTCCATGAAGGCGAGCTGTAACATCCCTAAGGAATATTACGAATTTTTAATAAATAAAATAGGGAAGAAAATTAAATACCTCATTTAATATAATACCATTTCCCAAAAACACGGGAAATTTCAAAACTTTAATATACATGTAATAAAAACAGGAGTCCATAATTTATAAAACTGAAATAATATTCAAATGGCTCCCAAAAGGTTACATAATTATCTCAAAACCAAAATAATAAACATATATACAAAATCCCATGCTATCCCTCGCTCCGAGTCTAAGCATCTCCTGGCCCACCTATCAAATCATCTGCTCCTAGATAACGAGTTATCCGATCATCGCCACACACACACAGAAAGGGTGAGCTATGCACAAAATATAAAAGATACATGAAATAAATATATCATTCATCCCAAAAATAACATGAATAATTATTCCATTGTTTTCAAATTACCCAACCATGATCGCATACCCCTTCATGAGTCATATACTTGAACTAGGTCTTGGGACTTCATTGTACTTCCACGAAACTAACCCATTCGTAGTCCAACCCTATGAGCCTATCCCGCTCATAGTCCTGCCCTGCAGACTCCTCGTCTGTAGTAAATCATCCAAGCCTTCTCGACTTGGACCCTGGCACGCACGCAATCACCATACTATGGACTCCTCGCCCAATAGTAGCCGAAGGGAACATAACAGTTCCTTGCCCATCGTGCGCCCGACACATGTAATCACCATACTAAGGACTCCTCGCCCATTAGTAGCCGACGGGAACTCAACCAGTTCCATGCCCATCATGTGTCCAACCATCAAGCACATCCCAGACCCCTATTGGACTTAGTCCTTCAAGCCCAAACACCATAAACAAAAGCATATAATTCCTGTCCTTTAGGAAATAACCAATAAATAGTCCAAATAGTGCACAAACACATGACTCTGTGTCATTCTCGCTTAAGCAGTGTCAGTTCGCCCAACACATATTTCATGATGACTTCCCCAATTTTAAGGGTTTATCATCATCCAAACGAGTTCAATATATAATCACACAAAAACACATAATTTAAATAACATTCAAGCGGCACACATAAGACTCGAACCCAAGTCCTCACACACAATAAAGTACTCTCAACCACTTGAGCTAGTACCTTTCCATGTCATAGCTCCCCGCATTTATTGCTTTAAATATTCTCATTATCCGTCCTAATTAAATAATTAATTAAATAACTATTTAATTTTCCCGGATCTTACATCAAACGTCTTGATTGTGTCAGGAATAACTAGTATTGGTGCAGTGGTCAATCTCTTCTTCATATCCTCAAAACAGACTTCACACTCGTCTGTCCAAGAGAAAGGTTGGTCCTTTCTAGTGAGTTGAGTCAATGGACTCACCATCTTGGAAAACCCTTCCACAAACCGCCTGTAATAACCCGCCAGACCCAAGAAGCTTTTCACCTCAGTAACTGTCTGCGGTCTCTCCCACTTCACCATCATTTCAATTTTCGCTGGGTCCACTGCTATTCCTTGGGCTGAGATTACATGGCCCAAGAACTGTACCTCATCCAGCCAAAACTCACACTTCGACAGCTTCCCATACAGTTTATGCTCTTTGAGAATTCCTAGCACCACTCTCAGATGCTTTGCGTGTTCATCCCGAATCTCAGAGTATATCAGTATGTCATCAATAAACACGACAACAAACTGATCCAGGTACGGTCAGAATATTTTGTTCATGTAGTCCATGAAAATAGGAGGAGCATTTGTCACCCCGAACGACATCACTACATACTCGTAATGCCCGTAGCGTGACCTGAATGTCGTCTTCTGCACATCCTTCGGTTTGACTAAGATCTGATGATATCTAGACCTCAAGTCAATCTTAGAGAACACTGCGGCTCCCCTCAGCTGATCCAGCAGATCGTCTATCCTCGGCAGTGGATACTTATTCTTTATGGTCAGCTTATTCAACTGACGGTAATCAACACACAACCTCGAACTGCCATCCTTTTTCTTTACTAAGAGTACCGGTGCTTCCCAAGGTGATGCCCTCGGTCGAATGAACTTCTTCTCATGCAAGTATTCTATTTGCTTTTTCAACTCAGCCAACTCTGTTGGTGCCATTCTATAGCGTGCCATAGATATTGGGCCAACTCCAGGGATAAGATCGATGGTGAAATCTACATCCCTACTCGATGGCAACTCTGGTATTTCATCTGGAAACACATATGCATACTCTTCCACTACTAGAATCACATTGATCTTCTCGGCGGTGTTATTCTTCTCTGCGTGAGCCACTATCATAAAACAGGTGGCTCCGGCTTCCACTTCATGTATCGCTCCTTGAGTCGAAATTAGCTCCAATCCTTCATGTTCTGGGAATACCAAACTGCGCCGTCCACAATTAATTATAATGTGATTGTTAGATAGCCAGTCCATACCCAAGATTGCATCCAGTCCCTCCAAAGGCAAGCACACCAAGTTCACCTTGAATCTACGCCTGTCACTTCCATTGAACACCCAACGCAGACTAAACTGGTAGCCACTTGACCTGAGGTGGGAGTTGAAACAAGTAACTCACACCCCAAATCGCGTTTCACCAAATTCAATCTCCCCATACACGCATTAGCAATGAAAGAATGTGTTGCTCCAGAATCGAACAACACCAAGACTAACTGACCCAACAATAAACATGGCTCGAGGATAAGGTTACCTGATTTAGTAGCCTCTGTGGACGTCAAAGCAAAGACCGTGCCAGTCGCTCTAGCTCTCTCTGCTGGCGATGCTGATGGCTTCTTCACGCCCAAATTCTTCTTTTCTGGGCAATTGTTGGCGAAGTGTCCCAGTTTGTCGCATATAAAACACTTGCGACAGTCGTCTGACCCTCCTAATCCACCTGCCAGCTGAGGACAATTCCTCTTCAGATGGGGTCCGCCACACTGATAGCAAGTGGGACCTTGAGACGTTTGTGGTCGGTTGTACGGCTTCTTCATCTGCCTCGCCTCTGTGACATTCCTTTGATGTCAGACAACTGGCTAGGGTTTTTCTCCAGATGTTCAGCACTCTTGGCCTGTTCCACCAAGATTGGGAACCTTCTCTCTCAGAGGTGTTACCACCTTCTTCAGCTCATGTTTAAGTCCTCGCTCAAACTTCAGACACCTCCACTCCTCGGTGATGTCCTACGAGTAATACCGCGCCAGATGCTCAAACTTGTTGACATACTCCTGCACGATCATATCCCCTTGCTGCAATGAAAGGAATTCAGCCTTCTTGTCTTTTCTAGCGGTATCTGGAAAATATTTCTCCAAGAAACGAGTCCTGAAGTTGGCCCAAGTCACCAGCTCTTCCCTAGTCCCCATATGTTGTTGCATGCTTGCCCACCAATATTCAGCATCCTCATTCAACAGATAGGTAGCAAACAACAACTTCTGTTCATCTTCGTAGTTCATCACCTTGAAGATCTTCTCACATTTGCGGAGCCATGCATCCGCTTCATCAGGGGAGACCTTACCAGTGAACTCCGTTGGCTTGTGGCGCAAGAAATCCTCCACATTCGGCACCCTGACTGGTGCAATGGCTGTTCTTGGCTACGTTGCTATAAGTACCGAGCCTGAAATTACTTATTAAAAGAAATAAAAGAATGAATAATGATAAACAACCGCATTTATTATTTATCAAGTTCCCATAAACCACGGGAAAATTAAAACTTAAAGGCTAACGAGTCAAAACCGATAAAATAAACTACAGTAATATCGAAATACAACTCAAATGGTTTATAAACTTATTGTAATAAATTCATAGTTCGATAAAACAAACTGATGAGAAAATCCCCAAGAGTCCCCCACTCCGTCTCTATGCATTTGTTCGCTCACCTGCATCAACATCTGCTCCCATGTAACAAGTTACATGATCATCGCCACACACACAGATAGGGTGAGCTCATTTAAATAAAATCAACAAGTAAAATATTAAATACAACATCACGATATTTAAACCCGGGTTAGTATGTTGCTCCCTTTTTTTTCCTACTTCTCTAGTTCCAATACTTGTGTTTAGACGTCTATCATTTCTATACCCTTTAGGTGAGATCAATGATCGATCTTTGCTGTACGAGTGTCTACTCACCCCTCCGACTACAGGCCACCACCTGATAGTCCACACGTGGGAATGACTTTGCCACAACATCTCACCATGACACCAAGTGGAGTTCCCCAAAACAAACCTAAGTTTGTAGTTGTTCCCAGACTACCAAATCTCTATCAGAATCCACTGAAGAGGGCAATTATCTGAAACCTCGCCGTGCGAGCCACAACTCGCACACTCCACTGGACTTCCTAAACCACCAGGCTACAACCTAGAGTGGTCACGTGTTACCCCAATACAAGATACACTCGTAACTGGGCCCCCAGCCAAAGCATCGCATCATGAACATCCCGTAAAGCGGTGTAAAAAACATTCCACGCGCACCATCACTGGACCAAAACCACCTAGCACGCATCTCACGCCGCTAGGCAGAATTTAGCTCCAGACCGCCTGGCAGGCATCACACACCGCTAGGCGCCACGCGCCTACAATATCCGCACTGCACCATCACCACCGGGCGGACACCACCCCACCGCCAAGCGCCCTGCTCCGTCATCACCGCCTGGCGCATCCATCACGCGCTGCCAGGCGCCCTGCTCGCGTTGTGACCACTGTCATTGGTTTGTTTCTCGTCCGCTTGGCGGCTCGCTCACGCCGTCGGGTGCTATACCAGTAGCACAATGTTACTGGTTTTTGGCACTTAAATAGATCCCAAAGGATCCCAAAACATACCACTCACCAAAGTATAACGCAAATATGTCACACCAAGCACAATTCTATTCCATATTATCATCCACCATTTAATCATGCAATTAATAACTACCAATGTTGCACACACTTCTTAAAAATAACTCAATCAATGTGGTATATTAGCTACACCCCTAATAGACATAATTTTCATGCATTCGGACCTGTTGATCAAACTGAATTTGCACTTTACACATCACACTTGGCATTTTTCTCATCTATTAGCATACAATCTCTTCAACTATAATGACATCTTCTTAATCACACTTCATATTCTAACAAAATATCAAACTTTCTGGAATATAACTCATTTTATAAAACAACCAATTAACACATCTACTACATCATATCATTATTTCCACTTTCGCTTTTCTTAACCTTATTTAGTTCCCTATCATACCACTTGCAACTACATGCTTCATTTAAATCACATACATGATAATTCATCATTTAAATGACTAAGGTTGCGAATTTCGTACAAAATCGCATAGCAAGTTGGATCAACGAGCCGCCTGGCGGCAGTTCCTGTACCGTCAGGCGGTGCATACATATCTAGGTTCTGCACAGGTTTTCTAGCACGAAAATACACTCAAATGTCCTAATTACAACATCCATTATATAGTCATAAACTTCATTGCACCCATCATACAACAAAACAACTGTTTTCTTATGTACACTATTTGTTTATGCCACGACTCATCTATAAATTACCAATTCCAAACTGATTCGTCCCCAATCCCAACATGAATCCTAAAACCCCAATTTCACAGAACATTCACACCCTCAAGATATCAATATCACCTGCAAACATTTACAATATAGAATTCATGTTCGTGCGTATAAATTATCATGGCACATCACAGAAGGCACCAAAAACACCCAAAACAACCAAAACTGGGTTACGCAGTATACGTCGCCTAGCGGGTCACCCCCTGATCACCAGCCGGTTCATGCTGAAACCCAGAAAAATGGGCAAAAATGTATGTGTCGCCTGGCGGCTCATGAATTGCCGCCAGGCGATTTTTGGAAAAATCCAGAAACGCAAATACAAACACGAGAAATTAGATTTCCACCATTCCATTATGCTTCAGATCATGCATTCACAAACTAGCGAAATAAAACAAGCCATAAGAACTCCCCTAACCTGGATTTCCTGAGCTTAACTTTGACCCTTGCAAGCTCTCCCTTGATTACCAATGTCCTCCTTTGCCTTCCCTCCAACTCAACTCTCCAAAACCTCACTCAAAACTTACCCCAACTCACAGACTCGTGCTCTCTTCTGCCACCACAGTAACAGCTTCCTACCATATACCCTAGGGTTTACGTGCGTCTTCATCTCCATGCTAGAGTAAATTTTAGCAAAAAGAAAGTACTTTGTTCAAACCAAGGTTTGAACCCATCACCACACAATTTAAATTCAAATGCACAACTAATCCAACCAATTCACATTTCATGCCAATAGTTATGCATCTAAAACTATCAAGTTACTCATCACATTCAGAACATGTCCTCAAAATTAATAAAAAAAATTAAATAGCATACAATTGGAAGACATAGGACTCGAACCCAAGTCCTTTCACACAAACAAAGTACTCTCAACCACTTGAGCTAGTACTTTTCCACATCATGAAAGTTAGCATTTAAGGCCTTAAAGGCTTATCTCACTCACATTAATTAAATATTTAATTATTTAATTATTTAAATTTAGTGCTTTTTACAGACTCCTCGTCTGTAGTAAATCATCCAAGCCTTCTTGACTTGGACCCTGGCACGCATGCAATCACCATACTATGGACTCCTCGCCCAATAGTAGCCGACGAGAACATAACAGTTCCTTGCCCATCGTGCACTCGACACATGTAATCACCATACTAAGGACTCCTCGCCCATTAGTAGCCGACGGGAACTCAACCAGTTCCATGCCCATCATGTGTCCAACCATCAAGCACATCCCAGACCCCTATTGGACTTAGTCCTTCAAGCCCAAACACCACAAACACAAGCATATAATTCCTGTCCTTTAGGAAATAACAAATAAATAGTCCAAATAGTGCACAAACACATGACCCCGCGCCATTCTCGCTTAAGCCGTGTCAGTTCGCCCAAGCTAAAGCCTCGGTCACGCTTAGGCTAGCCCACCTCGCTTGAGCGAGCTTGTAACAGTGGTTGTACCTCGTCATCTCGCTTAGGCGAGCTCTTCTCGCCTGAGCGACACCTCAAGTCGCCCAACAACACACAAAGATCCTCACCTGACGAGAATTCCATCAGCAAAATCACCAAGTCTCATCGTGACCTCGCTTAGGTGAGCCATTCTCGCCTAAACGAGCATACTCGTCGCTCAAAACCCCAAAACCTTTCGCCTGGGCGAGAAGTCGCGCTTAAAACATCCAGGTTTCCTCGCGACCTCGCTTGGGCGAGTGTCTCTCGCCTGAGCGGGAGACTAAGTCGCTCAACCCTGTCCAAGGTCGCCTAGGCAAGAAACGTGAACCAGATCCAAAAACGAGACTCTGTAACTCTCTCTTAGGCGAGATGGACTCGCTTGGGCGAGACTTGCAGGGTATCAACTCTGATCACGCACTCTATTCACCCAACCTTGCCCAATTCGCACAACAAATGATATCATTCAATGTAGAAACTATGCACAATCATATAAACATAACTTGAGCACAATTTTTGGTTCCCAAAACCCAAGTTGAACCACAAACCATCTGTACAGTATAAAAAATACCCACATTCATACACTTAATTGAAAAATCTGTAAAGCAATGGTCACAGCACCCAAACCCCTAATTTCAATCATACATAACTCAAATATCATGGCATAAACCCATCAGAATTTTATACATATCACAATAGTACAAAAAGAATGGGATTTCATCTCCCCTAACCTGAATTCTTGATTGAAACTGAGAAGGGAATAAGGATTCCTTGGTTCACCAAATTCTGTGCTTCCACCTCTCTCTTCCAACTCAGCCCTTGCACACCCTATTCAGCATCTCACTCTTTCAATTTTCGCTCTCCTCTCAAGCCAAAACGAAAATAATTGCAGAAACCCTCTTTTCCACCTCAATTTTTCCTTTTATATGTGTCTTATGATTGGGTTAAAGGGCTGAAACGAATTTAGGCTTTATGGTATGTTTAAGTCTCATTTAATTATCATTATAGGATGATTTCCAGCCCCTCTTAGCTTCCCCTTCTAGGTTTTCTTTTGCCCTCTCATATTCCCTCCAAAACTACACTAAAAAAATAAAGTTCAAATTTCATTCCCAACCAAGTTTGAACCCACAACCCATCAATTATCATATCAAATGCACAACCAATCCAACCAAGTCATGTTTTGTGATACACTCCAATCATTATAAGCTTACAATATCAATTTCATACTCATACATATTATTAAAATTAATAATAAAACAACAACACATAAATGGCATACATAAGATTTGAACCCAAGTCTTTTCACACAACCAAAGTACTCTCAACCACATGAGCTAGCACTTTTCCACATCACATCAAACAATAATTAGTGTCATAAAGGCTCTTTCTACTCGAATTTATTAATTAATTAATTATTTAATTAATTAATTTCACGGGTCTTACACAAGCTAGTCTTGAAAAAGATCTTGCCTATACAAAAGGATCATAGGGGCAAGTGGACGCCAAATTATGAAGGTCCGTGTGTGGTGAAGGAAGCATTTTCTGGTGGGGCACTAATTCTCACAAGGATGGATAGAGAGGAGTTACCGTTACCAATCAATTCTGACGCAGTCAAAAAATTTTATGCATAATGATTCCTTGATAGGAGGTGCTACTAAAGGATATTGACATTGCCTTCAATTCTTGTTGTACTCTACTTTGTTTTTATTTAATAAACACCATTTGGTTTTCTCCATAAATTTGAAACTGTTGATGTCACACTGAGCTTGTAAAGAGAATGATAAACAGACCCATGAAAAAAAAAGAAGAAGAATAAAGTCATATACAAGCAATGAGACATCACGGGTACATTCACTAAGAGCATATTCGCTTCTGAAGGGTGTCGTAGAAGTAAAAATAATAAATACAAAAAAAGGGGCTTCAAAAAAAAAATCAACTTTGAAATTTGTTGTTAATAAAGTTGTCAAGTGCATGACATTTAAAAAAAAAAAAAGAGGAACGAAAATACAAAAATGTGGGGAAGGGGAAGTTTTTCCATGATTTGTTACTTTAAGAGTAATTGGTGCTCATCTCCTGTTGAAACATCTGCATTCATATCGCTTGAATCTCCAATCCATTCACTTTCCTCTAAAAAATAAAGGATTGCCCAGGGAAATAAACAAGAATGTTTGTTGGAGTTAGTATTTGTTGTGTTGACCTATCTAACAATGGGCTAAGGCCACGTGTGGGAAGAATACATAAGGTTGTTCGTCAGACCAAAAAATAATAATAAATAAATAAATAATAAAATAATAAAAAAATTACAAAGGGGATATGAGAAAAGAAAAGGTGAAGAAAAGGGAAATGAAAATAGGATGAGTCGGATGTTGTCGAATTTTGGCTTAGAGCTAAGCTCCTGCGAAAATAAGGCGGATAGACTTTAAAATGATGTGTGGCCTTCTTTCCCTGCCAAAAAAAAATCCTTTATCCATTTGCACCCTCTTTGAGCCAAAATAAATTTTTTTTTTCAGTATCCCTGGACAAGGATCATCAGCATGTCAGAGTTACCTCAAACACGTAAGGTTACCTCAAACACGTAAGGGGTGTTCATACCGATCGTTGAAAAAGAAATTTGAGAATGTATGTGAAAGTCACAAAGTGATCACAATACAAATGACATGAATGAAACGAAAAAGGGAAAAGAAAAATGAAAATAAGTATGATGGGACACCCCAAAATTCCAAGTGAAAGGTGTACATAGTATCTCGCAGATGATTCTTGCTCAAAATTAATACCCGTAAACTCTCATTTGGGCTTCATTTATCTGTTTCTTTCATAACCATTCTAACCCTTAGCCACGTTACAAGCCAAGAAAAGTCCACACTGATTGAAGAACGTTTCTCATAAGCTTAACTCGTGGACAAAAGAAAGCGGTTGATGACACAAGTCAAAAAAAATGAATGAAGAAAAAGAAAGAAAAAAAAAAGGAAGAAGAAAAGAAAAAGTGAGAAGAAATGTAAATGGAAAAATGATGATGATGAAGGAAGATTTTCCCATCAGCCTATAAGTTAGACGAAAGATTCAAACTGGGGCAATCCTTTCCATTTCATCAAGTCACACCTCTACCCTATCCAACGCAACGAAACTAGGATAGTCTTGCAAACACTGCACATTTCCTTTTGATTATCAACATGACCACTGTTACACAGGATATACAAATGGCAATGTTACTCGCAACAGTCGTCCAACCTCTCACAAAATTGGTTCCCATTCCCATCCATTCATGGGTTCAAGCTAATATGATTTGCATGTTGCGACCAAAGGGGGAAATTAAACTCATACTTTTGTAATGTGCATCAAGATCGTTCACCATCCCCACTGTATTTTGAACATATAGGTGATAGTGAAAAGAATGCGATTTAAACATGCCTTGGGTTTGACGACGACATTGACAACTAATTCCAAAACAAAGACACATTCTAAAAAAACAACAACAAACAAACAAATGGGGCAAAAGCTTCATATGAATCTCGTCCACGCATCCAAGCATCTATGCATTCATGTGTCTTCACCACATTACTTCATGCATCAAAGAATCCATCCTCACCAATGATAAGCATTCAAGTAGTGTTTACTAGCACATCAAAAGCGAACTTCGGGCTCTCCTTTTTTAAAATGACCCTCTCCTTAGGAATGGTCAAGTCCAGGTTCTCCTTTTTAAAATGACCCTCTCCTTGGGAATGGTCAAGTCCAAGTTCTCCTTTTTAAAATGACCCTCTCCTTGGAAATGATCATGTCCAGGTTCTCCTTTTTAAAATTACCCTCTCCTTGGGAATGGTCAAGTCCAGGTTCTCCTTTTTAAAATGACCCTCTCTTTGGAAATGGTCAAGTCCAGGTTCTCCTTCTTAAAATGACCCTCTCCTTGGGAATGGTCAAGTCCAGGTTCTCCTTTTTAAAGTGACCCTCTCCTTAGGAATGGTCAGATCCACTTTGTCGCATCGAGACCCTTTCTCGAAGAATGGTGATTGATTCCTAGGCCCTCTCTTTGGGATTGGCCAAATCCTTCCAAATACAGACCCTCTTTTTAAGAAGGGTTAAATCCTTTTTGTTGCATCGGGGTCCTCTACGAGGTAATGGCCATTGATTTCTATGTCGCATCAAGACCCTCTCCTTGGGATTGACAAAATCTTTCTTTTCTTATCCTAACCCTTTACACAGAATTAGCCATAGCACCTGTTCGAATCACTTTCCTCTTTGAAACCCGGACAAAATCAGTGCCTTTATGAAAGGTCAAAATTTCATATTATCTAGTAAAAATTTAAGTAAAGAGGAGCAGCTGTCATCATCCAATTTTGTTCAGAAAACAAAGTTTGACTTTTTTTATTTTTTTATTTTATTTTTATTTTTATTTTTTTTACTCTTCATTTCTTTGGTTTGTCTTTATTATTATTATTATTTTCTTTTCTTTTCTTTTTAATACGTGTAAAAAAGGGAAAGAAGAAAAAAATAATTTAGAAATTTCACAAAAAGAATTATTATGATGAAAAAAGAGAAAAAAAGAAAAGAAAGCAAAAAGAAATTCATTTGTGGTCCGGTGATCCCATTAGTGAAAGTCAACTCTTTGCTTTCAACACACTTTGGGGTCTCTGCATGAAAGGGGAAATCTTCAGTATTTGCGTATCACTACGACAATCGTCAACCAGCAACCTTGGCAGGCAGTACCAGCAACCTTGGCAAGCAGTCCTGGCAGTATGGCTATTGTAGAGTGGCAAAAAGATGGTCTCGGCTGCATGCTTTCACCATTTTTTAAATATCCATGCAGAAGATGAATAAAAATGGAAAGATGGGAACAACTCCTGGGGAAGAGAAAAGAAGATTGACTGATTAAAAAGAGGACACAAAAAAGGAAGGGCAGGGGAGGAGAACAAGCATAGAACAAGAAGGTTGAAAGGAGAACGGAAAAGAAAAAAAAGCCACAACACGGGAGAGGCAACGAGGAGGCCGAAAAAACAAGCAGTCTTAGCAGGAGAGAAAGTAGCACTAAGTAGCACTAAGAGGTAAGTTCGCAACTTGAATCTTTGAATGATTGCGTAAATGTGGGTTAAAATGTATGTGACTGGTTATGCACTTGAACGAATGTGATGTGTTATTGTGTTATGTTCTATTGGTTGTTGATTCTTGATTTCATGGGACTTGTTGTCACCTCCATTTACATATACTTGTGCCTTGCATCTGAATAAAAGAAAATGATCAGAACCAAACCACTTCAACCTACAACCAGAATACATACACAATAGCATATTTACATCCATGTGACCAGAACATGTTTTTTTTTTCATTCCTCATCCCCCATTCCTCCAATCTGCACAAAATAACCAAAACCAGAGAACCAGGAGACCCAAAAGTAGAACCCATGCACGGTCATTCACACCGCCACCATCAACATACTACTTTAATCTTCTCCTTCTCCATGTTCCGATTTCCACCAAGCCTTCACACACCAACCGTTATACCTTCACTCGACTTAATCCATTCAAATCCCAACCATCAGTTTCCATCATTGCCAACCTTCATCTTCAGCCCCTGCATTTTTTATCTGCATTTTTGGTTCATCCACATCTTCATCGTTCACCTGCATAAAAGCCAAAGGAAAACAAGGACCACCTCAACATCACAGCACCATTCCATCTTGCAAACAGAACACACAAGCAAACAACTAGAATCACACCCATTCGACCATTAGAACACCTCCGTTCATACTCATCATCTAATCTCAAAACCACTTTCCTCCATTACCACGCATACCCATTACCATCTTCATCTCAAATCTGCACAAAAAACCAAAATAAAAACAGGGAATCCCCATTCACACCGGACCAAAACCCCCATTCTAGAACCAAGCTCTTACGTTTCATCTTCCCCGATCACATACATCCAATCAGAAATGAAAAAGAGTGGGAAGGAGATAAGGTTGATCAGCGTTGTCGACAATGCCCCTGAGCGCTGAAGCGGAGGCCGTCTGAGTTGAGCCTGAGAGGAGGAAGAGTGAAGGTCGAACATCTCTGGGTTCTCGACGTCAACGTCCGTGGTGGACACCGGTGTCACCTACGACGTCGTTGGATGGTTGCAGTGGGGTGACAATTTCTCGGGGTTAGATGCCTGCGCGAGAACAAGTTGTTGAGCCGCTAAGAACGAGGTCGACGTCTCCGGCGGCGATTGGCGCCGCCGATAAGCTATCCCCATGGCACGGTGGTGTGGTGATGCAAAGGTGAAGGTGGTGTGTTGGCGGCAGTGACCCGTGAGCAGATCCTTGGCATCGAAAGGGAGAGGGCTTGCCTCTTGGTTAATGCACAATTAGGTTAGATTAATTAGGTTTAGTTTAGGGCTTAGGTCAGATCAATTTCGTTCTCTGCACCCTAGTTTTGTTTTTCACACCCATATAAGTTTATTCTGGGTTAGACTGTCATTTACTTCCTACACCTCCATTGTTGTTAACCCACGCTCTATGTCTCATGTTAGTTTTGGGCCCTCATTTATGCTCCGTGCATTCCCATCATTAGGATCATGTACCCCATGTTTCACTACTCACGCCACTAGTGATTACTTCCTACACCACCAGTTTTCCTGATCACACAATCCATTAGTGTTTTGTTTGTATTTTGGGCTTGTTTGTTTCTTTTAGCATTTTTGTCTTATTATTTTTGGGGGAAAAATAACGTTTTGAAAACCACATCGACTTTGCATTTTTAATTAAAGGTACCGCCCTCGGGCGGGTGTTGTAGAGTGCTAATACCTTTCCTACGCGTAACCGACTCCTGGATCTAAAATCTGGTTTTTCACAGACTTGTTTTATTTTTATGGTTTTCCATAGTTTTCTAGAATAGCTATGGTGGAGACTCCAAATCTCTTTTTAAACCCGTTTTTCTTTTTTGGTTAGCCGTTCCGTCGCGATTCTAGTTGCGACAGGTCTAAACATTTTCAATTTTGGTGTCTTAAAGTGACTAAAAATTTTGAAGTTAAAAGTTTATAAAATTTACATTAATCCAAAGTTAAAACTAATCAGTAAATGATGAAGATATATGAATCAACCATTCATGTATAAACAATAACTTTATAAAATTGGCATCAATCCAAAGCAAAAACTAATGAGTAACATAAATGTATCAACCATTAATGAATAAACACAAGTTAATTATTATCCAAAGAGAAAATTGACCTTGCTTGTGTAGATGCCAACACAAATTTAACCTCCATCCAAAGTCCATGCATCAGCCCCAACACTCAATGATTCCAATCACAGGACCACCTGATTCAAAGAGAAAAATGACATCAAAAGTCAAATAATATACATTTAAAATGTTATTCAAAACCTAACTCACTTACACACCCCAGATTCAATATTTCAGCTCCCCAATAGTTCTTTATCTCTACTTAATGACGAATATCAAATTCAAAAACCAGTTCCAAAAGATTACTAAGTCAACAATGCATTTATCACGTTTAATCAACAATGTAAGGGCTTCAATCACTTACCTCTTCACAAATCCTTTTAGTGGGAAAGAAATCGTGAACCCCTTCGCCTCCCAACTAAGCCTCACAATCACCTCCTGTCGCATAAGATGTCTTTCACTCAAGGCGTTGTTCACAATCACGACATTGTTTGTAGTTTCTTCAAAAGTTGTTGTCATGGAGAAAGGGAGAACGAAATGTGGCTCGCTGAAGGTTCACTTGTGCCATTGAAGCTCGTGCAAAGAAAGGGGAAGCAATTGCTCATCGCTATTGAAGCTCATGCTCAAGGAAATGAGGTAGAAAGAAATTTTCTCTCGCAGTCATGGCACAAAGAGGCAAAAAGAAAATCCTCACCCCGTAGAGGGAGGCTCTCGCACTCGTGGTAGACATAGGAAAAGGAAAACCCTCACTTGGTAGAAACAAAGGCAAGAAAAGGTGAAATTTGGAAAGGGGGAAACGTGAAATTTACTTTGAAATCTTCCCGCTTGATAACTTAACCTAATAAATATTTTTTTTCTTTTAATTAAGTCATGTATGCGTCAGCCATCTGACACAAACAATCATAGCACTATGCGTCAGCCATCTGAAGATAGTAATTTTGGAATTATTGGTAGGCTAAGCCAACGAAAATATCAATAATTTTTTTCTACCCTAATTAATTCATCGCGTAAATTTATTTTCTTTTTCTAAAATCACTTAAATTTTTGTAAAGTGCGTTTTGCATTGGTTAAGTGGACGCCCTTTGCATCGTCATTACGATCGACACAATTTTTGGAAGCTAAACAAAAACATTCTTGTAGTGAGATAAATCATCTAGTCCCTTAGAGTCTACTTAAACTTGGATTATTTGAAGATGTTTAATAGCTCAATAACAAAAAATTATTGTTCATGTGTGTGTGTGTGTTTTTTTTTTTTTTAAGTTTAGGTGTGTTTCACAATTAGTCATTTGTTGTAAAAGTAAGAACCTTGATGAACTGTTTATGTTACATGGCAATTGAAAACTTGTTGAGTTGAGATTTCACTAAGAAAACAATCTTGAGTTACAATCTTTATAACTTAGTGAATTTATGTTATGAGTGTAGATTGAAGTTCATTAACACTTCAATTAAATTACAAGGTGTCAAAGAAAGTCTTGAAGGAGAACCACAATGAGACCATTGATTAAGCTTGGGTGTTTGTACACAATTGAGTCTCTAGTGAATTATATGTACTTGAAACAAGCATTGTACTAGATGAAAACCATCCAACCATAAACCTTGTCAAGAGTATAGAAGAAGATGAAGACTCATGGAGGAAGGCTTTATGCTTGAACAACAGAACACTAGGATATTTCTTCCTTCTTCTTAGTCTTGTACAAATTGCATAGGTGTAGTTTGATTGGTAAATTAGTAGAATTTTCGTAGAGAAATGTGTGGGTCTCAGTTTGGCCCTAGTTGGGTCTCTTTCTTGGGCCTCACTTCAACAACCAAGAACCCCAAAGGAACTCATTTTTTCGGCCAAACACTAAGGTAAAAGAGAATGTAGACTAGATATCCTGCATAAAGTGGAATATGCCACTTTTAGTGTAAATATAGGCTTGTTTAGCTTAGTAGGGGGTGTCCAATTGCTCTATTATAGCTGCACTCTGGCTTGTTGTTTAAGTCTCACATCCTTTCTAGTATGGAGTGTAATAAGGTTGAGCATCTATAAATAAAGCCCTTTGCCTCTTGCAAACTCACCATGACTTGTTCTTAAGGTCTTAAATATGAGTAATCTTCTCCTTTTCTCCTCTAGGGAACCTTTCTTGGAGAAAGGAATTTTCAAGTTTCTCTTGAAAAAACTTGAAATTTAATCATTTTCTTAATTTTTCGTTGTCCGCTTGAAGATGCTCCCATTAGTATTCATATAAGATGGGTAGTGAAAAGGAAATTAACGAGCGTATGAGTCTAATTTGTTGATTCATAATATGGAGAATATTGATGTTTAAATTGATTATGAGGATTATGTGCTATTAATGTTGTGTTATTTACCTAAGATGCATGATCATTTCAAGCAAACCTTGTTGTATGGAAGAAAGACTTCCTCTCTCTTAAAAAGATCCACATTTCTTAAAGCTTGAAAAAGATGAAAGAGAAGTTTAAAGTTAAGGCATCTAGTGTTGGAGATAACTTTGTAGTAAGGGAAGAGGTCTGCCAACGATAACATAGGAGGTAGAGGAGGTCAAAGTCGAAGACGAACAATGGTGGAACTACATTGTCTATTAGATGTTACTTTTACAAGAAGGATGGTCATAAAGGACTATCTCCTAAATATATAAGAAGAACTTGAGGAGGAGCTTTTAGCATTAAAGGGACATGAGAAATGAAAATCATACAATTAAAGAATAATTTATATAATTAAATTTAATTATGTAAATGATTCCGCTTATACTTTTTTATTATTATCTTTTGTTATCTTTTGATATTTTTGGATATTTTTTCATATCTTTTGATATTCTTGATATCTTTTGATATTTTTGTATATCTTTTGATATCTTGATATCTTTTTATATTTTGGACATCTTTTGATATTTTATTATGTTTTTATCTTTTATCTTTTATCTTTTATCTTTTAAGGCTTATAAATACAAAGGTCTACAACATTTGTAATCACTTTTTAGTCATTAATAAAATTAGTTAATTAAAGAGAGATTTCTCTTGGTTATTGGCTTAGGTCTTAAGGTTCTTATCAAATACAAGGGTCTTTGTGGCAAATTTTCCTTGGCTTATCAAATAATGGGTTCTTTCTGGTGTCAAGATTATTAAGTTCTTATCAAAGACATGGAGATTTGTGGCAAACTTTCATCAGACTTATCAATCTCGATCGTTGCATCTTGACTTATCAATCCTGGATTGGATTGTGGTGTCTTGACTTATCTATCGTTCATTGTGGTGTCTACTCTTTTGATTGGGTTCTTATCAAAGAGGGACCTCTTTGTGGCAAATCTTCCTTTGCTTAGCAATATGCTAGATTGTGGGGCATTCTATCTCTATCTTATTCCGCGTTCTTTACTCTTATTTTAATTGTTCTTTACAAAAGATATTCAAATGCAGAAAAGATCGTCATCTTTTCGATAAGGATCGTATAAGATGGTCATACCATAAGGTTTTGTCCAAAGATGTAGAAGAAGGCAAATAATTCATCAATATCTAGTAGACAATTTAGTGTTGATAGATAATGATATGCTATAGTAGAAACCAATTCTAGTAAGTGTGCTAGATGCGTAATAGTATCAAACAAGTATCGTATTGACAGGGATTTGTTAAAATTGTCCAATATTTACTGTTGGATTCAACTTGAGAAATGTACTCGGCTACTCCCTTAGTCTCTTTCATCCTCATGCTCTCTAAATCTCCCCTTAGTGTTTGAAGTCAAACATGTTTCATTCGATCATTCCTCTTGTATGTCTTCTTTAGAATGTCTCGCGCTTCTTTTTGAATATTTTTCACTTACAATCTTCTCAAAGCTATACTCATCAATAGCTCGGTACAACTCGTTGTCCTTTGATCACACTTTTTTTAATGCTTTTAACTAGGTATTTCTAACTCTCAAGCACTTTTTCTCTCTATACTCATTGGTATTATGACTTGTTATAAATACTTTGAGTAGTACATGAACTATTTATAGGCCTTTATGTCTTGGTCATTCAACTACAACATTAAATACAACTACTACAAACAATAATTATTGAATTCTATTA
This sequence comes from Vigna unguiculata, assembly GCF_037176805.1. Taxonomy (NCBI): domain Eukaryota; kingdom Viridiplantae; phylum Streptophyta; class Magnoliopsida; order Fabales; family Fabaceae; genus Vigna; species Vigna unguiculata. Next base: position 11,095,366 of record NC_140792.1, read on the forward strand.
CACGTGATAATCATTACTAGAAACACTTCTAACCTTTGCAATTCCCTAACATAATTAACATAAGAATTTATTATTAAATTAACTACTCACATTTAAGTTTAATGGACATACTAAACCAAGCCACACAAATTCCTAATCATCTATTCAACACACAAAGGGAGCATTAACATTGTTGTCACTACAATAGAGACTAGGTTTCTGAGAAAAACCTTGCTTCTTAAGTATCATTCTAGCTTTTAGAACAAGTTCTTGATTTGTGACTACCCCTTCACTCTCTTCAATTATAGCCCTAATCACATTGCTGAAAGCCCCGTAAGTTGAGCTAGAATTCCCAGCAGGACATGCATCTGCAGAAGTTTGGTCACTTTGGCAACCACTCAACAGAATCCCACAATCCAAAATATTGCGCTTAATTGACGCATCATGTTTCTTTTTTGTGACCCCCCTACGTTTTTCCACCTCATCACCATCATAATTTTTCTTTTGTTCAAAGAATTTTTTTGCAAGATCATCTACATCAACAATTTTGTGCCCTCCACTCTCAACACTTATTCCATGTTGGAGTTTGTTCATGACTAAATTTGAAAAATTTTTCAATTTGGGGCTTGCATCTTCCCCAAAGATGTGGAAGAGTTTATGCCTTAGTTTCCCAATTTCTATGTCTTTGCCAGTTTTCTGTTGAAGTATGCTTGAGAGAGTTGAGATAGGCAAAGATCTCATAATGGTTTCTTCTTGTTCTTGTTCTTGGTGCATGCTTCGATGAAGGAAGTTTTTGAAGTGAAATAGAGAGTTTGAAAAGTACCCTTCTTCGTTTGTGCTGGCTCCTATTTGTTCCTTTGCTGCTTCAATTAGCCCACCACTGTGGCAGCAATCTGAAACGATTGTGATATTACAACCCCTTGGGACCTATTCTACAAGCATTCTGAAATCATCATCTGTTGCACACAAAATACAAGTTAGCATGGCTTCCCGCAAAATCATTCAAGGTAATATGAAAAAAAACTTATATTTTGACAAACATTTTATTTGACAAAGTTGACAAAATTACTAAATAGAGTAATTTTTTTATTATTTTATGAAAGTTACAAAAATAAAGCAATAAGATTTTAGCATTTTTTTTTTACCAAAAATGGTTTGCAAAATTTTTCAAACAAAACTTTGTTAAACTATCATTTTCCGATATGGAACTTACTAAAAGAAATATATTTATGTGTTATATATTTTTATCTTACATAAAAGTAATAAATAAATCTACATTTTGATTAAAATTACATTTTAAATAAATATTTACGTATAATTATATTTAGAACATATAAAACAAAAGCTAAGAAAATTGATACAGTGTTGGGCGGTATCACAAAATTAGTGGGAGCCAGTTAGTGAGCTCTAAAGGTCAAGAGCATTGGACACTGCTTTAGGACAGTTGGGCACTCACAAGTTAGTGATTTCCCAATTGTCCATAATGTTGGGTGCTACTTGGTACTGCTAGACACTTACTTGACAATGAGCATAAGAGGTTTCTGACGTTGGGCGTTAAGTGTAGGTTGCTAGGCGCAACCTTTGTTTGTTTCTCGTCTATTTTCGTAAAATCACGTTTCTCGCTTTGTTAACCATTGGATCGAGTTGAAATTTTGACAGGTAGTTCTTCTAATATGGTTCTTCATTTTGACCGTTGGGATTGGCAATTAAAGGTACGTGGTTAGAGAAATACATGTCATTGTTTTGATATGCATAATGAAAATATTGTAATCGAATATTATGCTAATGTAACAACAAACAAATGATAAATTATTAACATTTCAAATTGAAATAAATGATATGTGATAGTTTGGGTTGAGGTAAAATACGCATGAATGACATGATGTGAAAATTTAAAAGGTATATGAGAATGTGATGTGTGAGCTATACTTGAAATAATTTAGTTATTAGTGTAAAGTTATTGAATTGGACTGTTACAAGATAACTTTTACAGTTTATTATTGAATTAAATCAAACAAAACTCAACTATATATCATAAAAAATAACCAAAATTATAAACACATATTAGTCTCATCAAATTATACATTTATATTGTTTTTCCATCGAATTTTATAATAAATAAATTAATTTAATTTCATGTCAGTTAAAATTAATTAAGCCATAAAAACATAATTTTTAATTATATAATAATTTCTCAAAGGTTTCTTATTTGTTAAGATTTTAATGGACTTCTTACTTCTGTTAAAATAATCTTTCCTCAAAAAGTATATATATTTTTCAAAGAAAACAAGGATGATATAAAAATTTCATAAATTCCAAAAGTTGTCATCCTAATCAAAACACAATATGCTAAGGAAATATTTGAATTAACCTACCAGTGATCAGATTCATATCTGTTGGAACAATGCATTCATCATAGCCAGTGTTGTCTTCATCGTCGGGCTCTGCCGGAAGACGCGTGCCATGGCCGCTGTAGTGGACGAAGAGGACGTCGCCTGGCTTCGCTGCCCGAACAAGCTTGGACAAAGCCAATCTGATGTTCTTGCCAGTGGGTTGAGTGTAGGAATGATGAGTGTCAATGAGAACAACGATGTCCTTTTCTAAGAAACTATATATGTTGATGAGGACCTTCTTCATATTCCACACATCATTAACACACCCTCTCAATTCAGCCTCTGTTCCTGGGTAGTTGCATCCTATTAACACTGCCCTCTTCCCCATCATAAAACTTCAAAGTCTTTTGCTTTGGAGGGGAGGGAAAATGAATTGGTGGCTTTGTTTGATGTTGCATGTTGTTTATCATATAGGCAATCAAGGAGAATGTATTAGATTTGAATTAATTATTTAATTAATTCATTTATTATTTCATTCATTAATTTATTAATTGTCTATATGTATAATTAGAAAAGAGAAGGTTAACGAGTGCAAATATTAATTAAGGTATAATTAATAAGAATAAAATTGATAGTTAAATGTGACATCAAATGAATTTTTACATTAATAATTATTAATTCAGTTTTACTTTAATTAAAGGACAAAAATAATTTGATGTATAAAAGTTAAAGTTAAAATAATTAAATAATAAAATACTATAGTGCTTATAATGAAAATACTAATCAATATCATATTAAAAAATATAGAAAACATTAAATAATTTTATTACGTAATTAAAAGTAAAATAGAAATTTAAACCAAGAGATGAATAAAAAAGTTAATTATAGAATTTTACCGTACAATATTAACAACGGAGGATTATTAAATTTGATGATATTAAATTTTACTATGTAATTATTTTAAAGATACAACTGCGTTAAAATTATTTTAATATTTAACTGTTTTTATTTTTTTTTTTGCATCAAAGAAATTATAAATAATAGTTGCATAAAATTTTTGAGTATTTTTGTCTTTTGAATAAAATAAAACAATCTTAATGATTATTGAGGTTAAAATTTATTTAATATTATGAACTTTTGTAAAATTAAATGCTTATTAAAACTTATTGTATTTTGGTTTCATTAATTATTTAAGGGTTAAATATGTTGTTCATCTCTCAAGTTTCAGTAAAATTTGGAAGTAGTCATTCTTTAAAAATTTTGACCAATTTAATCCTTCATCTTTAGAAATGTGTGAATTTAATCCTTTTAACCAAATTTTGTTAAGCTTATCTAACGTTTCAAGAGCATTTCATGTTAGTATTTGAATTATTTATATTTTTTGACACATTTTCGTTTCAAAGTTAACTTAAATATGATCATAAAACGTAATTGAAACGTCAAATAAACTTAACAAAATTTAGTTAAAAGACTAAATCTACGCATTTCTTAAGTTTGAGAACTAACTTAGGCCAAAGTTTCGAAGAAAGACTGATTCCACTTTTCATTGAAAAATATGGGACCAAAAGATATTTAACCTATTATTTATATATGGTAATTTATCATGTGCCTTAAGGAAATTGATTCTATGAGTTCTTTTGGAAATGGACAATGGTACTTTGAACGTTGTTATTGTATTATACAACCATTTGATATTCATAAATATTATTATTTTATTTCAAAATTTGATATTCATAAATATTATTATTTTATTTCAAAATTTCATTTATATTATTTTTATTTATTCAATATAATATTTTATTAATAAAAAGGGAGTGAAATAAAAGAAAAGTTAAGTATCAAAATACGATTTTCCTTTTTAAATTGCAGATTAGGATATTCTTCAGTAAAGTTTTCCTTTAATATTTTTCTATAAAGGACTCATTATTTTAAAGTTTATGATTTTATTTTCCTTTTAGTATTTTTATTTTTTCCTTTACGTGACTTATGTATTGTTATAAATTTATATATTTTCATATAAAAACAAATAATCGTGTTATTTTTTATTTTTCACAAACAAACAATGAGATAACGAAGTGAGATAAATATCATATAAATTTAATATTTTTATATTAGTTATCTAATTACACAAAATGTCTAGTTCTTTCAATAAGTTATTTTTAACTTAATTAAGTATTCTTTTAATAAGTCACTCCTGACTAAACCGAAGTATTTTTTCAACTCCCAGCAATTCATAGTTATCCCCATTCAACTATTCTATGTACAAACCACTTATGGTTCTAACAAGCCACTATTGGCTCAAGACAAATACAAGGTATGAGTGATCAAAAGTTAACAATTTTTGTTTAGATTAGAGGGTATAGCGTTTCAATATATACATGGTTTAGGCTCTCTCTACAAGATTGCTAAGATGGGCACAAACAATGTTCTTATAGGCTATTAGGGTAAGAAAAAAAATTCAACAAAGTTTTGGCACTTGCAAGTGATAACCATTTTTGTTGCTTTCTTCTTCAAAAGTATCTTTATATGGAATCGTGAAGAAGTAATCATTGCAATCCATTTTCTGCTCGTTCAGTAGCTTTGAACTCAAATGAATGTCTTTTTGTTCTTTTTGTTATTGTCTGTCGAGCTTTGATGTTGAGAAGCATTGAATTTCACTCCACGCGCTCCACGTGCCATTTTGGAGAAGATGTTTTCTATTACTTTAAAGTACAATAAGGATGAAATAGGTATATATTTAGGTAAGAAACTATTTTTGAAAATAGTTTAGGGATAAAAAACATATTTAACCATTTATGATATGTGTAAATGTCTTTGTACATTTGTTAATTGTTTCTCATTACTACATCTTGAAAATCTTATATTCTTGGATCAAGGCTGGCTTTCTACCTCTCTTGACATATTTTGTTCCTTTTTGTTTCGCTTTAAGAATATCCAAAAATTCCTTTGGAGAGGTGCACTGAAAAATTCTAAACAACTTGTTAAGATTAAAGGCAGGTGTAGTAATACTCTTTGGCCATACAATCATATTACACTTTCTTACTTTCATATTTAGACCAGGAAGACTAGGGTTTTTCAGCATATTCATTGTTAACAACATTCTTTAGAATGAATCCATTTACAATAATATTCCAGATCTTTCGGTCAATTGACTCAATATAGATTTTCATTCTACCATTCCAAAATTGATAGTTCACACTCCAAATAAAGGTGGTTAGTTTATAAAAGCACCTTCAAGAAAGGGTTCTCAACCATTTAAAAAAAAAAACAAGATTAAATCCTGAGCGCCTTTTAGGAACTAGTTATGATACAAATTGTTAAAAAGAAAAGCCGAGTTCAAGAGGGGGTGATTTTACAACAAATTTAAAAAAAGAATGAATTATATAATGAAAAATCTTATTAATCTTCCTGACTAATGGAATCAAGATGGTTAAGTTTTTTTAAATTAAAAGAAGTTTATGTAGTTTAAGCACATGAGTAGAATGATCAAGATAGAGTCTTGTATGGCGAACAAAATTAAATTGAATAGAGAAAGGAAAAGAGAAATTACACAATAAATTTTGCATTGGTTCACTCTTTCTTAGACCTACATTTATCTGTCTAGAAGCTTTCACCATAAAAAAATGTTTATAACCACACAACAAACACAAAATACCAAAGATTACTGATTTTGCACCCTACAAGATGAATTCTTGGCACTAGCAACACCTTGTTATTGAGTTTTCACTATAAACTCTATCCAAGAACAATAAGAAAACCCATGAACAAAAATACAAGGCACAAAATCGCCTAATTATCAAATATAACTTGTCACAACACAATCTCAAGTGATCAACACTCAAGTTTCTCATTTCATAGCTGAATCATCTTTAAAATCTCACCAATATCACTCCAAGATCTTTTATTTGTTTGTTCTCAAATATCACTCTTTCTCAAAAGCAAAATTGAGTTCTACAAATTTGCTCAAAAACTACGTTGAAAGGAATTCTAAATGAGAGATTAAAAATTCATTTTTATATGTTAATTTCACTTACTCATAAAATTAATGGATTGTAACTATGTTTAACAGATTAACATAGAATAGTCTAAAACCTTCTGAAAGCCTAAAAAGTATAACATACTGAAACTTTTCCCCAAAGCTTACCAAGATTCTAAGTAATCTTAATCGATTAAAACGAATATCTAATTGATTAGAATGTTCTTATTAGATAGATAAGAATATGAAAACAAAATCAAGTAGCTTTCTAAATATATTTATCATATCACACTAAAGGAGAAACTTAACCAAGATACAATTCACTAAAACCAAACTCTCTAAACATACAAGTCTTCAATCTTCAAGGCAATATGATTGGATAAGGTTGGATTCATCAAATCACATCTTTATTCAACATAGCAGCATAGCATATCAGAGGGAAATAATGTAAAATTACTCAGTGATATCATAAATGAAAATTTCTTTACAACAGTTGTAATCCAAATCAACTATAGAAGTAAGACAAATACTAACATAAAGAATACAAAACTACAATTCCATACTCTTAGAAAAAGGATAAAAAGCTTACATTCATTGGGTCTCTAATTTTTGTACAAGTGTTAAAGAGAAACTTTGTAACATTCTTCACTTTGTGAAATGCCTTTATAAGGAAGCCCTCTTTGTGTGTCCTCTATCCGAGAGTTATTTGTATGGAGGTCATGATAAGGAATCTTCAAGTGAGACTAATTTGAGCACAAATTATCTTTATGAAGGATGGTATGATAGAGGACAATCTCTAAAACTTCAAGTGGTGCGAATTTGAAGACAAATTCTCTTCAAGAATGAGGAAATGATAGAGGACTATCCCAAGATTCCATACAAGAATTTTATTTTATTAAAGAGAGGATTCTCTTTGTTCTTGGAAAAGGCCTCAGATTCTTATCAAAGATTAACATCTTTGTGGCAAATCATACTTGAGTTATCAATCTTATTGATTGTGGTGTCTCTTTTATCGGTTCTTATCAAAGATTTATATGTTTGTGGTGAATCTTCACTTGACTTATCAATCTGCTAGATTGTGACATCCTCTATATCTCTGTCTTATTTCGCATTCTTCTTTGATTTATTCTCATCGTGCCTTTAGAAGATTCAAATTTAGAAACGATCGTACTCTTTCCTGGATAGTATCGTATCATCTGGTATCTAGAGCAAGGTTCTGGTTTGAATTTCCTCTTCTATCTTATTAAAATTTTTGAATGTTTGTCTGTTATGTGTTTCTTCTTGAATTTTTTTTTGTTTCATTTGTCATATTTTTTTCATTTGTATTCTTCGTTTAAATTGTGTATTTCTACATTTGATTTGTGAAAATTATTTTTGTGTTTTTTTTTTGTTAATTGTAGTCCCAAATAATTGTTTGTAAGTACAATTACATTGATTTATAAGAATTTGGGGGATTTGAAAGACAATTTGTTTAGTTTATTTGTTTGTGTTGAACTGCCAAATTGAAAAGAAAAGAAAAAATAATGGATCAAAGTCAAAAGGAAACAAATATATATTGAAAGAAAAGAAAAATGAAAGGAAAGTAAGGACCCAAGAGAAAAAAGGAGTTCAACCCAAAATTTTGCTACAATTTTATTTGGGGTTTAACATATGGTTTAAATTATCCTACTTATAACCATGATCATTTGGTTAGAGGACTTGAAAGTACCAAGAGAGTAACACTTAGAGATACACCTAGTGTTTGTGAGGTCTTGGTGGAGGATGTCAATGCCTTGGAATCCAAAATTACAAAGTTGAATGATAAGATTGCTAGTATTAAGAGGAAGCACAATCCTGAAAAAAAAATCATTGTCAAAGACAAGTACACTAAGATGTCCCAAATGTGAAGGCTATGTGCATGAAACTCATCAATGTCCTAATAGGGATGTAAGTCCCATGACTAATGAACACTTGAAGAACTACATTTTATACTTGAAAGAGGAGGAAGAAAGGACAATGCAAAAGTTAGATGTATTGAAATAAAGGCAAGAGCGGAAGCTAAAAAGTGCACATGAGAAGGAAAAACTTATAAAAAGTGAAGCAAAGGCAAAGAGAGAAAAAGAAGAGAAGGAAAAGCGAGAAAGAGACAAGAAAGAAAAGAGAGAAAAAGAAAAGAAAGAAGAGAGAGAGAGAGAGAGAGAGAGAGAGAAAAGGGAAAGAAGAAGGAGAGAGAAAAGAGAAAGAAGAGCGAGAAAAAGAAAAGAAAGAAGAGACCAGAAAAAGAGAAGAGGAAGAAAAGAGAGAAAAGGAGAAAGAAAGAACAACGCATTATGAATTGTCAATGAAAAAAGGTACTAACTTTCCTCTTATTATTTTATTGCCTAGGGAAGAATTATTCATCAAAGAGAAATGACATCAACAATGGAAAGAGGAAAGGATACTTAGGGAATACTTGTTCATCAAGAAACAATAAGATCAACAATGGGAAGAAGAAATGATGATAAAAAAGGAGGGCACAAGCTTTGAAATATATGCTCATGACTTAGCTCTTTTACCCATTCCTAACAAGCCTATGGGTGATCAAAGTCATACCTATAGTTTGGTTGTTTGTTTATGCAATATTCCTTTGCTTTTCTTTTGGAGCATTACATCTTTAATTTAAAATTCTTTGATGCTTTGTGCAGGTGGGTATTTGACCTAGGAGGTAGACCTCCAAAATCTTTGATAATTAGAGATTGGCTTGTTCCAGGATCCAAATCTCATTTTAGTAGAATTTATATATATATTTTTTATTATTTTAGATTTGTGTCTTTGATTTAAGTTTGTGTTTTGTGTGTAGGACCTTCTAGAACTTAGGTCGAATTCTCTCCAAATAGGTGAGAATGATAAGGAATCTTCAAGTGATATGATTTTAAGGAAAAATTCTCTTTAATAAGGAGGGTATGATAGAGGACTATCTCTTAAACTTCAAGTGGTACGAACTTGAGAACAAATTCTCTTCAAGAAGGAGGAAATGATAAATGACTATCCCTAGATTCCATACAAGAAGAACTTGAAGATGAACCTTTACAATTCAAAGGACCTATGACATGAACAAGGAGAAAGAGATTGGAATATTAAATCTATTCAAGGCTACTTATGCTACAAGCAACTGGAAATTCAAAGGATATGAAGATCATGACTTAGAGCACATTTGAAGGATAGTTTTTAGGAAAATTTGTTTATGTTTTTGGACTTTGGTTTTTCTTTTAGAAATTAGTTATATTTCTATGTTTCTATATTTTGGCTTTCTTTTATAAATTGGTTTTTGTTTTTATGTTTTTGGGCTCGGGCCTTCTTACAGGGTTCCCAAGTTTTCTTAAACTTATGTGCCTATATATAGAGGTACCAAAAACTGATGTAGACATTTTTAGTCATATATTGAATTTTATTTCATTAAAGAGAGGATTCTCTTTATTCTTAGCTTAAGCATCTAGTTCTTATCAAAGATTAACATCTTTGTGGCAAATCTTTACTTGACTTATCAATCTGCTAGATTGTAGCATCTTCCATCTTTGTCTAATTTTGCATTCTTCTCTGATTTATTTTCATTGTGCCTTTGGAAGATTCAAATTCACAAACGATCTCACTTTTTGTTGGAAAGGATCGTATCAAGTCATTTATGTGTTGGAACATGCTTGGATTGTGGGCTTTAGGAGTCCAAGGCTGGAATATGACTTCTCTTTAGTTTGTCAAGCTTTACATTGATGTTTACTTATTTCTAGCAAAATTCAATTTAAAGTTTCATATATTTTTTTGTGAAAGAACTCATTGTGCAAACAAGTTGGTAAATTTGGGTGCGAAGAATGTAGAGCAAAATTAGTGTTATAATCTCATGCCTACAATTATTAGTTTGATTTTTTTTTTTACAATAGTTACCGTATGGCTATGTTTCGTGAAGTGTAAGTTTTTGTTTTTGTTTTTTTTTGCTTTTTGTATTATTATATCATGAGTTTTTTGCTGTCCTCCATGTTTTGTATTCTTTATTTACTTTATTTTAATATAAAATTTATGTGATGACAAATTATTAATGTATTTTGATGTGTTAATCTAGTTGAGATATGAACATAATATGATGTTTAACATAAACTTCTGAATACCATTTTTAGTGAGAAATCAACAAAACATGTCTTAATACCGAGATAATATTAAATATACCTTAAAAATAGTTAGACAAAATAAATTAAACCTTTACATGAACATTTTTTCTTATATAACAATTATCAATTATTAACATTAGAAATTAGGCTACGTTTTGTAAGTTCTTTAAAATATTTAAATATAATCTAAGAGAATATAATTGCTATGCTTTTAGATAAGTATACTTTACCACCAACAACTTTGTAAAATATACTAAGATTGTAGTTGTATTTTATTAAAAATTTATCAATACATTTTAGTCACATAATTAACAAGGTGTAATTTCTCATACAACATAGCAGTGGAGAGCTGTATAGCTATATTGTCTTTTATTGACATTCCAAATTTAAATTTGGAACAATGAAATCAACCACATATTAAGTAGGACAGCAGTTAGACAGTATTGACACGATTGCAATTAACCCTGATTTCACCTTCATTAGGCCTAGTCAAAACTTGAACATTCCCAAGTTTCACCATTGACACTGAAAACTGGCTAGTGAAAAGGAATGGTTGTGTTGCAAATGCTTCAACAAAAGGTGCTGTTCTTGCATCTGAAAACAGAGACTGATCTGTTGACAACAACCCCACCTTCCTCATAAGGTTTGTATAATAGATTGTGTCAAAAGTCCTAGGAGTTATGACATCAAGGTGCACCAAATCCAACTCTGATTTACACCTCTTCCTCAACAACTTCAAGAAATACACATTGAGTGAAGGGTCAGGCTTTTGAGTCCCATTGAAATTGTAGATCCTGTCCATAACAGAAGAGCAAGTGCTCCTCCCAATTGTGTGTGAACCTGAGAGTGTGACCAAGTCAAGAATGTCCAACCCTTTTTCTTGGAAGAATGCAATAAGAGCTGTGATGTTTTCATGGCCATGGGGAACCAAATTGGCTTCTGTGGCTAAGGAAATCTTGCCATCTTTGCGCCCAAATGGGACTTCCCAGAATGGTCCTCCAACCAAAAGAGTGGCATCTCTTGCAGCAGCAGTGAGAATATCAGCACAAGACACCTTTTTTGGACACATCCTCTCCAACTCAGCCTTTATATCATCAATCAATTCGAACCCTCTTAGGGTTTTGCTCTCCAAAGCACTCCTCTCACTCCCTTGATGGTTGAGCAAAATTGATCCATCACATCCCTAATATAATTTCATCAATTCATGCGCATCAATATCCAACCAGAATCATTGAGTCAAAAATACTATGATTTTTGTTACAATCTGAAACTAAATGTTGTAGAAGCTATCATCTACTTAAATGTGTATACGTAATATTACTTCATGTAAGTTATTTGATTTTTGATAATAAAAATGATTATTTTACTGAAGTAAAATTATGGCTGCAAAACTGGGTAGAAATGTGGAGGAAAAAGTGAGTTTGGAGAAATAAAAGTGCAAGTGGTAGCATAGCATCATGGTCCGGTCATTTATTGTATGTATTTCAAGTAAGGTTTATCATCATTCAGAAAATGATGGGACCACGTGTTCCAGTTTTCAAACCAGAAGTAAGTTCTATTCCCAACCACATCACAGTATTATTACCAACATCTTATAAAAATGGTCCAGTAACATATCATATACTGCAAATTTGTAGTGTTTTAAGTACTAATGAACAAGCTCAGATTTAATTACTTTAAAGCGTTTTAAAAAATCCCACTAAAAGGTATTTAAAATTATTTTTAACTGGTTTGCATTAAAAAAAAAAATCTATGAAATTCCCTTCATCAAAATTAAACTCTAAACGTGTTACCTTTATTAGAATCTTCCTTTTAAACTAAATTTTAAGAGAAAAAGGCAATATATTATTGCAAACTCCTGATAAATTTATTAGTGGGGTTAAAACTCTGGAAACATCAAATGTAATCTCCATAAAAACAATTATTTTTGTAATGATTTGGTTGTTGTTTTACTCATTAGTTTAAAGATGTTTGACAACAAAGTAAAATCCAAATTAAATAAGAATATTTAACACCAAATAAACACCGAAACCTTTTCTTTTGCAACTGGGCCCTCCCTCACTATGTATCAAATGGCACGTATAGAGTTAAAAGTGATGCAAGCATAAACCAAGAACACTTGGCCAATTCTAGTGCACCCTATTTCAAGAAAGAAAAATAATGTAACATGGAAACAGAAGATGGAAAATTTAAAGAGATGTTGGGTTATGTGATGAATTACTCTAACAGCACAGTCATGGAAATGAAGGCGTATGATGGCAGGGGCCAAAGTGGGGTCGTGCTTAACCCAAGAAGCAACCTTCTGTGAGATGATACCCTCAGCATGAGGACATGTTGTGTGATAGTGATCAATGGAGAGAAAGGCCTCAGGGGGTAAGGACTTGAATGATTTATTGGGTGCAGTTGCTTGTGGAGAGATACCATAAATGCTGCTCAACTTCAAAGGGACCAAGAGAAGAAAAAGGGTGAAGTAGTGGAGCCTCATGTTTCACCAGTTTGCAATGCCAGATTGAGTTGGTTAAGTGTGTTTGCTGCATTAATTTGAGAGAGTGGTGCATGCATTTATGGTAGGGGGATGCTGAAGACGTGGTAGGCACTTTCTTGGTTTTAAGGTTGACGTGCCAACGTGCTGGTTGATATGGCCCTAGATGTTGCTGCTTTTATGTTTGTTGTCTATAGCCAGCAGGTGCTATACTTGGTGCAGAACTAAGCAGACATTGAGGTTTTTTGTGACAACCTGGCTTGAGCTTTGCTATGTTGAAGTCAACCACATGTACATGTTAAATTTAATTTCGAATTTGTACATTTTGTATTTATTTATATTTTTCTTTTCAACTATGCATAGCTCTCCTTCTACCAACAGGTCGGCCAATTTTTTTGGGGTAAACTAATATTTTCAGTTGTGATTTTGTATCAAAGCTGGAAATTAAAAATCTCATACTTCAATAAAAAAGATTTTTCTTCATCGAACTACTTGTATAAGAGGTTTTGATTAAGGATCGACAAAAAATTTAAATTAAGAAACTTAATTTATAATAATCTAAAATTATATGATGTTAAGTTTATTTAAATTGATTTATCTCAAATTTAAATCTACATTTTTGGTTTTTAATTCCAATCCACTGAATTTAATTTGGATTGATCGGATATTTTTGGATTTTGAAAATTTAAAATCAAGGGGTGTGTAAGTCGAGTCAAGAAGATTGAGGATCAGGTTGAGTCAAGTTGGTCAAGGTTCAAGGTCGAACAGAGTCAGCCAAGGAAGGTCCAAGGTTGAAGAGGGTCGACCTGGACCAAGAAGGTTGAGCTGAATATACCCAAGATGAAGGTCGAGCCAAATAAAGCTAGGTAGAGCAGAGTCTACCTAGACCAATGATTAAAATTAGTCGACCTAAGCTGCTAAGATGGCCTATGCTAAAGGGTTAAGTCAATTCATCCCAAGCAGAAGATAGAGACAAGTTGGTTCAAACCAAAGGTTGAGGCGAGTCACTTCAAGTCAAAAGTTTATCTGACTTAGCCTTAATCGAAAGTCGAAGGGAGTCAACCCAAGCCAAAGCTCGAGATGAGTCAACATAGGCCAAAGGTTGTGGGGAGTCGACCTAAGCCAAAGAGTAGAGTCAAGTCATCATGAGCCCAAGCATTAAGTCGAATCAACCTAGGTTGAAGAATTAAGCCGGGTCAGCTTGGTAAAAAGAATGGAGTTGAGTAGCTCGAGCCAAAAATTGAGTAGAGTCAGCTAGGGTCGAAGATGTGTCGGTTCAAGCCAAAGGTCGAGCTGAAGGTTGAGACGAATCGGTCCAGGTCAAAGATCAAGACACGTTGACCAAAAGCATAGGTAAATATGAGTCGACCTATATTGAAGGTCGAGCTGAGTCGGCCCCAATCAAAGGTCTAGCATAGTAATCATTGATCAAAGATTGATTCGATTCTACTAGGGTGAAGAATTCAGACGAGTCAGCCCGAACAAAATAATCGAGTTAACTTAGGCCTTTCCACCGAATTCAGTCGACTCAGGTCAAGTCAAAGTTCGAGCTTAGCTAACCCAAGCTGAAGGTTGAACTATGTCATCTTGGACCTAGGATCAAGTCGACTCAACTTGGGTTGGAGGTCGAGATGAGTTGATCTTGACTAAAGGTCAAGATGAGGCAGCCTCGACTTAAGGTAAGGACAAGTCAACCCAGTCCAAAGTCGAGCCGAGTTAGACAGGGTTGAAGGGTTATGTCAAGTCATCATGGCCCAAGGTCGAGCCACGTGAGCACGAAACCAAGTCAAGCAAACTCAATTTCGTCTCAAGGCAAGGCAAGTCAGGCCAAGTCAACCAAAATCACAGAGAGATCTATATATTCCACTTGTTGGTAGAGTTAGAGATCGTTTTATATATATACATATATATATATATATATATATATATATATATATATATATATATATATATATATATATATAGATATAGATATTTAATCACTAACTAAGGTGGTTTGCTATTTTTAAAGAGTACATAATTTATTTTATATATAAATTGAATCATTAGGCTAAACAAAATTTCAAAAAGTGTACTTACAATCTAATCTAAATAAATGGAATTTATTAACTAAAAAAATTGGTAGTTAGATCATCACGGTTAGGCCAAGTGGATTAGTGAGGGCCATTTATATGCTATAATTTATCATGTGATCATATGACAAGTGCAATACTTCATGGACAACTAATTCAATACATGTGTATTTCGAAATTTTAGTCTAGAGTATATGTGTGTTTTTATGAATATTATGTAAGCATTTAATTGTATGATTATATATATTTGAGTGATTGTATTTGTGGGTTGCTTGAACATATGAATTGATCAAATTTCACCAACTTACTCTATGTTTTGTGTGGTTGCTGTTTGTTCTCTTACTATGATCGTATGATATACATGAACAAAGGATGATGCAGGTGCTTAGTGTGGGTTTTAAAATGTTGTTGTGGGTGTGCTATAGGAGTTTTTGCATAGAGATATCTATGTATATATTACTTTTATATTGTATAATTTCTCCTAGATGATATGTTATACCATGAACCATTTTATCTTTTGATATTATAGAAATTTACATGCAATATATATATATATATATATATATATATATATATATATATATATATATATATATATATGGTTTGTTGTGTTCTATATGTTGCTTAATGATCAATTATGATGCAACTTGATTAGTAATACGAGGTTTCTAATAGGCTTGTTACATTTATCAGAGTAGTTTTCTCCAAGGTTGATGTGAGCATTGTGGGTTTGTTGTGCTTCTTTGGTGTATGTAATTGTTGTCCTCTTAAGAAATGATGAATGTAATCCTTATTAGTTCTAGTGTACCTAATAATCATTGCGGAGAAACTTTTTACGGAACTTATTTTTTATAAAATATGATATCGTCGTTTTTTTATGATATAATACGACAGTTAGAGAAATGCCATATTTTACAACAACAAAAAATATGGCGTTTTTAGTTACCATTTTTAGAATTGTCATATTTTACATATATAATATGACATTTTTAACTATCAATTTTTTAATAAAACTAAACTCAATTTTTTCCTAGTGAATTCCCTCCTTATCTTTTAATAAATTATTTATATTTTGAATTCCCACTCTATTACCCTACTCCCTCTTTTGCCGAAATGAACAACACATCCAAAATTAAAATTACACGTTTTCCATTTAGAAAAGATTAAACCCTCGTGAAGCTGCTGTCAGGTTTTATAGAGGAGGTTTCACTGGGGAGAACAACACCAATGAGATCTGAGCCTAACCACATAAGACACTGACACCACTCTCAACCCAAAACCTTAAGACAATGGGTTTATGGGTCTTGATTCTTATATAGTGCTCTACTTTCTCATTTCTGGTAAATGTGGGACTTAGACTCACACTTGGATTCCTAACAATCTCCCCCTCAAGGGTGAGTCCCTTCAACCACATTGGTACCACAAGTACTCCTTTTTTGCCCTTTTCTGTACCGACACTTACCTGAAACCCTTACTTGGGACTCTTGCCAGGAAGACTTTCGATACTAGGACCATACACATTGGTACCACGAGTACTCCTTTTCCGCCCTTTTCTGTACCGCCGTTCTTCTTAACGGGACACACTTACCTGGAACCCTTACTTGGGACTCTTGCCAGGAAGACTTTCGATACTAGGACCATATTGCACTCATCTGAGCCGATTTTTAACCATCGACTCTGATATCACTTGTCAAGTTTTACAGAGGGGGTCTCACTGGGGAGAACAACACCAATGAGATCTGAGCCTAACCACATAAGACACTGACACCACTCTCAACCCAAAACCTTAAGGCGTTAGGTTTATGGGTCTTGATCCTTATATGTTGCTCTACTTTCTCAATTTTGGTCAATGTGGGACTTAGACTCACACTTGGATTCTAACAATCTCCCCCTCAAGGGTGAGTCCCTTCAACCACATTACCTTTGCCAAGAAGACTTTCGATACAGGGACCTGCACTCGTCTGAGCCGGTTTTTAACCATCGGCTCTAATACCACTTGTCAAGTTTTATAAGGAGGGGGTATCACTTGGGAGAACAACACCAATGAGATCTGAGCCTAACCACATAAGACACTGACACCACTCTCAACCCAAAACCTTAAGGCAATGGGTTTATGGGTCTTGATTCTTATATAGTGCTCTACTTTCTCATTTCTGGTCAATGTGGGACTTAGACTCACACTTGGATTCCTAACAGCTGCTTTCCAAATGATATTGCTTAAATATCTACCTAATACCCCAATTATGTATGCTATATCTGGATGCGTACATACTTGAACATACATCAAATTCTTTACAACTACATTTCCTGAATTTCCAATTTTCTTTTAAGCATTGATTGAGATGAATTGAACTTGCTCCCACTAAATTTGTGATACCCACAATCATCAACAACATCCATCTTGAAACCAAATGAGAGAATCACTTGATGAAATTTGTGGTACCATTGACGAGATGCCTATTTTAGCCCATAAATGGATTTTGTCAAATTACAAGCTATATTCTTTGAGTCTCCTAACACAGTTTTCTAGTTGCACCATATAATTCGTTTAATCAATGTTACTATTGAGAAACGTCGCATTGTCATCAATTTTATGATGCTCATAATCATAATGTGCACCAAGATCCATTATTGTCCTAAAAGAGTCTTTCAATGAAATTGAAGAGAAATGCTCTTTAAAGTCAATCCCTTCCTTTTAAGTATAACCCTTTTCCAAAAGACAAGCCTTATACCTCCCCGCATTAACTTTGGAATCCCTCTTGGTCTTAAAAAATCACTTACAACTAATGAGTTTCACACCTTATGGTAATGGGACAAGTTCCCAAACCTTATAGTCTTGCATGGACTTATACTCCTCATTCATTGCTTCAATCCGTTTTTTCGGAAATAGGATCTTACATGGCTTGACGAAAGTTGACTATTCATCTTCCATCATACCATTATTTTCCTTATTTTTTTGGAGAAATATCTCATAATAATCTGGAATATCACTTCTCCTCTCTCTCAGTGGCGGAGGATGCAAGGGGCAGGCGGGTGCCACGGGCCCCCCTCCCCCAATTTTTTTTTTATTTTTTTTTCATTATTTTACATTTAATTTTTTTTTTAAATTTTTAAAATTATTTATATTTTTTTAAATTAAATAATGTTATATTTAAAATTAATAAAAATTAAATTAAGTATTTTTTTATTTATTTTATAAAGTACAATAATAACTAATAAAATATAAAATTAAATAATAAGAAAACAAAATTATTAAGATATTTTTTATTTTCTCTCTTATTATCTTTTGAGTTTTTCATATGTTGTATTCTTCTTTTATGTTTATTTATTTTCTTTTGTTACTAAAAAAAAGTTAGGCATAAACTCAGTATTTCTATCCTCATCTTTTTATATTTTCTCTTTCATTGTTAAATAAATAAATAAGGTAACTTTCTCTTGTCTCACTTAATAGTGAACTATTTGTATAACATTTAGTATTATTTTTTATCTCATGACCTTTTGTATATTAATTTTTTATTAATATAGAAGAAGAAACAATGTACTATGTGATTTTTCATAGTCAATTTTTAATTGTAACTTGATTATCATAATTTTTTTTAGTAATTATGTCTCTCAACTTTTGATTAGATTATGATAAATTATTTTTTAGTCTTAAACTTATGTTTTAAATAGGTATATTAATGAAAAACAAAAGAATAAATTTATTTTTTAAAATTGATAGAGAAATTACTGGTGAAGATGAAAACATGATAATATGGTTATTTATCGCATAACAATGAAATGAAAGCTTGTGAATATTTTTTAAATCAAATGAATGTTAATAAAACGGAAGATGGATATTTTGTAGATAATATGATTATTTACATCGAAAAAAGTTAATTGAAAAATCTAATTATAATTCAATTTCCATGAGTTCAAAAATATGAAAAAATGATAGACATTCCTTTAGATTGTGTAATTTCTTTGATAATTATATATGTACTAGATTATGTATTCATTTTTATTGAATTAGTCACAATAATATTAAATATATAAATTTTGAGTATATTATTTTGGCTCCCCCAAAAATTTTGGTGAAGATTCGCCGTTGCTCTCTCTCATGGATCTCCACAAAGTTATTGGTTCATGAAGCATATGTTCTTGAGGATCTTGAGTTTGCTATTGAGGTTCTGAACTTGCTTCATCAAAAGCAATTGTATGAATCGTATATATAATTGTCAACGATTCTTCCTAAAAAATGAAGTCTCTAACCTTATTCCACCCCCCCAAACTCAATATTCTCAAAGAATGTGACAGTTCTCATCTCAAAATTTGTCTTTAATTTGGGATTATAGAACTCAAAGCCCCTGATCTCGTTGATTTGGTTTGTTTACCTTTAACTCATCCAAAATAAACATCAATGTTTATGAGGTCAATGGAATCCAAGATCCCATTTGACACAATTCGTTCAACTCTATTATTAGAGATGTCACCTAGACGCCTATGTCATAATGGTCCTAAACCAGTATCTTCAATTTATGCTTAGTACCACACTATTCTGTATCGAAGGATTCACTATAAAGAGGTCACCTATCAAGCATATATAGATTATCATTACTCAAAAGTGAACAGGTTCCAATTATATTTGAATTTAAAGAAAACATGAATTCATTGTTTCTAAACTAACACAGATAACCTAATATGTCTAGACAACAACCTAAATTCATTATTTCTAAACGAACACAAATAACCTAATTTGTCCAAACAGAAAATTGAAACCAAATTCCTTCTAAATGACGACACAACAAAAGTGTCTATAAAATCCAAATAAAAATCGATCCACAATAATAATCTAAATTGCCCCCTATTTCTTTCACCTCTACCAATTTGTTGTCTCTAACATAGATCCATCTTTCATAATCAATTGACTTTCAGTAGCTTATTTAACCCTTCATTGAAACACTGATGTTAGTTGTTACACCATAGTCTCACCACTAACTGAAGCTAAATTAACCTTAGAACGGGCCAAAGAAAGACTCACACGATTTGAGTGATCCCATTTCTCATATCCTTTTATCTCTTCATATACACTAGAGTTCGTAGAAGAAGTGAATTTCTCAATCCTTAGTCTAAGGTGATTGTAGCCAAGAAAAATTTACATGTTCTCATTCGAGTTATTAAAACTTGTTCCATTAAGAACCAGAACTAGGTTCGAGTTGGCAGATATAAAAGCAATTGTAGTCAAATTTAGAACAAGAGATTATAATTAAGCTCACATCCTAAAAGAATAAATAAATTTAAATAATGGTTTAACCCATCTCAACACACCTAATGCACAATTAATATTAAGTCTTTGGACAATAGTATTAACTACTAGTGGTATCTTATTGTAATGATCAAACATCTGAGCTATTTAGAGATGCTAGAATGGCTAGAGAAAGGCCGAAATGGTCTCCTAATGATGAGTGGACAAGGCTGCTAGAACATTGGAATTCTCCAAGTTATCGAAGCAAATGTATTGCAGAAAAAAGAATAGGGCTTCTGAAATGGGTGGGGCCCTACACATAGGTGGATCCATTACTACTCACGAGCATGTTCTTCATATGGTACACACATTAATTGTTTGTATTTGTCACATTTGAACTACATTTTTAAAGTTTGAAATCAAATCAAATCTAACATTATAACATATTTTGTTGCATCCACGTGAGTCTTGCAATATCTCCCTCCTGATGCTTAGGCTCGGCTTTGACAGCCACAACCACAGCCACAACAGCCAAACCCTACTCAACAAAACTCTAAAATCCCTCAACCCCATTCTCAGCAACAAAATAATGAAGAGGACGATAATCTAAATGAAGAATCTTTTCCTGATTATGAAGATTATTAGCTTTTCATGTCCTTAATAAAAACTTTCTTCAGCATGTACTTAAACTTGTGTACTATTATTCTTACTTGGTATTGATCGTGCTTATGTAATATTTGACAAACATTCCTATGCTACATATTATTTTGTATGTTTTATAAACAATTTATGTGTCATGTGATATATATTGTGATGGAGTTTGATAATGATATAATATTTGATATAATGGAATGCTGAAATGTTGGAATGCTTGATTTGTTTGTGTTGGAATTTTCTATATCACTACTAGAAATTTACGATTTAGTTACAAAATTTACTGCGAAAAAAATTCATAAAAATTTCATGCAAAATTTACTAAGAATTTACATATTATATGATTTTTTCTTACTGATCTTGATCCGCATAAAATTTCACAAAACTTTCTTATATTTATTACCATTATTTTTGCAAATTCAAATCAACAAGTATATATTTAATAGATTTTGAAATTTGGCAGGAAACTATTATAAAAATTACAAATTTCCTACGAAAATTTACTTAATTCATTTTCGTCAGAATTTGATAAAAAATTATTAAAATCTATTTTACTTTACAATTATTTTCATACCAAGTTTTAATTCGCAGCAAGTTTATACTTTTTTCTTATAAACTTTTTTATAGATTTATATTTGCAGGAAGTTAAGATTTGAAATTTCGCAAAGGACTTTTTCCAAACTTTCTTATACTTATAAAATTTTCGAAATTATTCGCTATCTGCTCTCCTCCAACGGCTACAAGTAAGTACGATGATCGACATAATCGCGTGCAACCTTGAGGATCCGACACTACTAGAATTTTCGATATTACTTGGGAATTTTTTTGCAAATTTTCTACAAAAATTTGCAGGAAAAGAGTTTTCTACCATTTTTATTATGAATTTTGATCCATAGGCAATACCTTCGTGGGTAATTAATTATCGTGGAATTTAAAAATTCACAGGAAATTTCTTGCAAATTTTTTTATGAAAAGTATTCGTAACAAATTTTTTTACGAAAAAAATTCGCAACAATTCTTCCAGTGAAAAAATCAAAC
The DNA here is from genome assembly GCF_037176805.1 of Vigna unguiculata. Classification (NCBI taxonomy): domain Eukaryota; kingdom Viridiplantae; phylum Streptophyta; class Magnoliopsida; order Fabales; family Fabaceae; genus Vigna; species Vigna unguiculata. The sequence continues at coordinate 11,117,242 of NC_140792.1, forward strand.
TAAAAATTTACAGGTATTTTTTCTTGCAAATTTACATTTCGCAAATAATTTTCATGCAAAATTTAAATTCGCAGGTAATTTCTTGCCAAAAATTATTCACAAGTAATTTTTCCTGCAAAAATAAATTTGTAAGTATATTTTTTCTACCAATAATTTTGCAAGAAACTTTTTATAAATTTTAAACAATATATAATTACTCTTTGGAGCCTAATGATGTTATTTTATTCTTTATTTGAATATAATTTTATTTTATTTTAAAATCTGTATATTCTGGTATATTTTATATTTTACAATTTAATTAATAAAATATTTCTTGTAGTTTTAATTAAATATATTCTACATTTTACTTTTTATAAAAGAAAATATATTTTATAAAAGAGTAGAAATAATCTTGAAAACAATCAACTTCCATAACATAATTCATAGATTGGACTTGGAGTATGAAGATCATAATAAAACTAGAAAAAATTACACTGCAAATATATAACAAATAATCACAATGATGTGCAAGATTTCTTCTCTTCAAGTATTCACCAAAAGTGTATTCTATGAAACTGTGTAGAGAGATGAATTTGCAATTGAAGGTAATAAATAATGTTATTGAAGTTTAATGGGAAAGATAACAGTCAATACACTTGCATTATTTAGATAACCATCACGAAAAATAAAATTCAAATGTTGAATAAGAAAAAAAGCAATGTACCTCTAATTCACTTTTTAAGCCAATGACAAGCAACTGAATATGTTGTTGGAAGGAAAGGACTTGCACCAAGAAGAGAAAAAACTAAATGTGAAAACCTTTAACTTGTTCAATCATTGCCCCTGCTCCTTTCAATTCCCCAAATCTTAAAACTTTAATGAAATGCCTAAGCCAAATCTAAATTGAAATTTATTTTATGTTGATACAGTGAGCAATGCAGCAAAAAAAGCTCTACTGATACACTGCTTCAATGGCCCAAAATGCTGTGATAACTACAGTATATTCCACGTTTGGACTCATTAGACTTTCCAGCAACCTGTCACAATGTTCATATGTTACAATACAAACAACCTGGCAGACCAGAGTACCAAATGATTTGTCTAACATTCCATGTATCCATGTCTAGGAGGGGTTTTTGTTTTATTACATTAGAGTACACCTAAGGAAGGATCTAACCCGTAAAATCTAGCCTATAGTTCATTAAACCTTGGCATATAATATAATGTCAGGAACCTGATTTATATAAATCAGAAACTATTGGTGGATCCAAGCTCAACTACCACATCCATTGTCATTTTCCCTGTTGTGAACACATTTTTCATTGTCCCATCCAACTTCTTACACCCTGTTGCACAATCCTGTTGCACAATCCTGAAGTGTTGTATAATGTATTATGTCGAAGATTAATAGCTTAGCTATAAAGAAGCAAAAAGTTAGCAACATAGATTATACAAGTCTTAATTATTTAACAGTTTGTACTAATTGTTTTATCTTTTCCTTGGAGTCTTGGAATGACAAGGCACTTTTTAAGAATGATAAACAATATTGGCTAGAAAATGCCCATGTGAAAATTTAAGCAGAGAATTCTTTTATCATTTGGTTTGTTTGAGAACATTAATTCCTATATTAGTCATAGCTCCAAGGTAAAATAAGGCTCACTACATAGCAAGGTAGACCGTGATGGAATTAATAGTTATGAAATTTGAACTCACTTTTTGCCACTTTTGCTACAAGCTTTATCATCCTCAAATTATGTCTCCCACAAACCTACATTTTTGTTGTCCATACCACCAACAATTTAATTAAAATTGACAAGAAAAGCACCTCTCATAACATGTAAGGCTCTAAAGCAAAAAAGTCCTTTAGGACACACCGTTACTAGCACCTTAAACAAACTGAATCTGCATAAACATGAAAATTATTAGTCGTGCTTCCTCAACACAAAATACATGGTTGGTAAAGATCAAGCCCTATTGTATACTTTCGATCCAAAAAGGAATGATGTAGCCTCAACAAACCCTAACCAAACTACAAGGGAAAATCAAAAGCGAAAGAATCTAATTCAGCACTAGCCAAAAACCCTAGGTATCATCATTCACCTAAACTCAACAATTGAGAACGATAAAACGCAAAGAAACTGACATTATAAATGACGTCAAGCTTCTCGAACTGGCTGAGGACCAAAATACTGAAATCAGCCTTCGGCGGCGGGACGACGTCGACGAGTGCATTGGAGTGGCGGTGGAGTGCAACAGAGGTAGAAGGTTTGACTAGCTCGAGGATGATGGTGTTGAGGATTCAATGGCGGATCCGATGATGCTGTTATTCTGATCCACCATCTCCATGAACTTGTCAATCACTGACGACACCGAATGGATCTGCTTCACCACCTCTTGCGCCCACAGCAGCTCCTGCTTCAGATGCTTCTACTCATTCTTTATGCATTGCTGAGAGAGATGAAAAAGTCTAGGTTCAGATGCAGATATTAATAGGGATGTTGAACAACTACAAATTAGAAGTGAAATGAAGAATAAAATGAGAGAACCGTTAATTTTTTTATTGTATAATGTAAAAAGTGACAATACAAAGAAGAATGAAAGTACGCTGTAAAGAGAAGAATGGAAGTAGTAGTCTCAGAGAAAGGAGTGAGAGTAAGATTGAATTTGAATGAGCACCAATTTTTTTTTTAATTTCTTTTCATATTTTAAAAATAATCTTTTACTAATAATTATATGAAAATAATTAATTTAACCATTAAAATAAATGTATTTTTTATGAATAAATTTTTGCAAAAAATATTTTAAGTAATAATTATTTTTCTCATAATGAATGATATTTATAGTCTATGATAATTATTAATAAAAACATTAAAAATATAATGAAGGTTATATAAGTTTGATTAAGTAAATTTTAAGATTAAAAATATTTTTAAAATATTTTACATGTTTAAATACATAAAGTAAATGAGTTCAATAATAATAATAATAATAATAAAATGCTTATAATAATTTTCTAGGGAAAAATATGCATAAAAAACCACGTATAAAGAGATTGTAAATTTCCTGCCAAATTTTATTAAAATATTGTAAAACTTATTTGCCAATTTCTTCTCCCAACAATATGTGCATAAAGAACTTTAAATAACCTGCGTCTTTTCTTGCTTTTTATTTAACTTTTCTTGCTTTTTATTTAACGTGCAAATTTAAATAAAAAACAAATAAGTTTTCAGTAAATTTTGCATGAAGTTCCTGCAAAAAAATGTCAAGCGAAAATTTGTAAAAAAATTTAGTATTTTCTTACTAATTTAAATTTACAGGAAAATTTGTAACAAATATAAAAGTTTTATGTGAAATTTTTCAAAAATTTAAATTCGCAAGAAAAAAATCATATAACAATAAATTCATAACAAATTTTGCATGAAATTTCTATAAAAAAATTTTGCAAAAAATTTGGCAGGTAATTGACAATTTTCTAGTAGTGCGAAACGGAAAGCACACCTTCATCAATCTAGGGTTCAATTAGAGGTAGAGGAATGAGGGCCTTCGACTTCAACATCGCGCTCAACAATCTCGAGAAGTACGTTTACCGCGAACACGTGAAGGAATCTGGCAACTTCGCCGCCGTCGAAGAGTATCAGATCGACATTTGTAACTTGCATATGCTAGATGTTATCCTTGGATTGATGATGTTCTAGAATGGGAATCTAATTAGGAAGCTTTCAATGCTTCTATAAATTCTTGGAGGAGGACCTGCTTTTTTGTTGCAAGACATGCCAAATTTTCATATCAAGAGCCAAATTTTGATACATTGTGCTATTAGTTGCTTATTTTCTATTGAGGATTATGTCTTTCTTACTATTCCCCTAAAATATGAACTGTTCGACATTATACTTGTAGCTAGATATTTTTTGTCTTAATTATATTTCAATTTGAAAACTAACATATAAATACACAAACTATGATGCAAGCAGGGAAGCATTGAGTTTCTCTTCTCTTAGCCCAACACAAAGCCAAACACATATCTTTTATCTTGTTCTGCTTAGGTTGCTATAATTGAGGAATGACCATTGAAACCAAACAGGGAAAGAGTTCATTTTCAGGTCCAAGCTTATTGATTCCAAAATTTGTGGGACAGTCTTTGCCCCCACGAGAACGGTCTACAACTACTCTAAATTATTGTCCTGATGATGGCTAAGATTAGGCCATATTAATTAAACTAAATAAAATATAATTGTATATTATCTTCATGAAAAATTAGAAATTCAAGTCGGAGCTTAAGAAATATAATTGTCATGGCATTTAAATCTAAACAAATTTATTTGAATATATATATATATATATATATATATATATATATATATATTATTTTTTAGGTTTTAGGCTAATCATTAGGTGTGAGATGTGTATACAATCTTCTTTTTCCTTAGGTAATTAGATATAGAGTTTTTTCCCCTCTGGTTTTATGGTCTTTATCATGTTAAAGTGATTTTCTTTCAGTAATTTATGTTTATGCTTTTCATAAGGACATAGTGTAGGATCATTCTCATATAAATTTGTATTCCTATAACACTATAAATTTGTACTCATATAAGTTTTTTCTCTTCTTGGAGTAAGCCCTTTCCTTCCAAGAGCATGTTCAGTTACTTGGCATTGGCTTTAAAGAGTGGATTAGAGGTACCTTACTTTTTGCTTACTCAACATTTGAATTTTATTTTTTGTAATGGTTATCTAAATAATGCAAGTGTATTGATGGTTATCTTTCGCATTAAACTTCAATAACATTATCAATTAATTACCTTCGATTGCAGATTTATATCTCTACACAGTTTCAAAGAATACACTTTATGTGATACTTGAAGAGAAGAAATCTTGCACATCACTATACTTGTTGTTGTTATATATTTGCAGTGTAACTTTTTAGTTTCACTACTAGAATTTTCTATATTTCATGGGAAATTTCTTGCGGATTTTTTACAAAAATTTGCAGGAAAAGTGTTTCCTGCCAATTTTCTTATGAATTTTGATCAGTAGGTAATACCTTTGTGGGTAATTAGTTATTAGGGAATTTCAAAATTCGCAGGAAATTTCTTGCAAATTTTTTTGTGAAAAATATTTACAGCAAATTTTCTTACGAAAAAAAATTCACAGCAAATTTTTCTACAAAAAAATCAATTGAAAAAACCGCAGGTATGTTTTCCTGTAAATTTACATTTCGCAAGTAATTTTCTTGCATATTTAAAATTTGCAGGTAACTTTTCATGCGAAAATAAATTTGTAAGTATAACCACAAGTACTTTTTCTTGCAAATTTACATTTCACAAATAACATTCTTGCGTATTTTAAATTTGTAGGTAATTTCTTGCAAAAAAATTTACAGGTAAATTTTCCTGCGAAAATGAATTTGCAAGTATATTTTTTTTTTACTAATAATGTTGCAAGAAATTTCGCAAAAGAGAATAATAATAAATTTTAAAAACTATATAATTTTTATTTTCATATTATTTTAAATGACAAAATAATTTGTAAAAAAATATTTATTTTATTTTTATGAATACCATATATTAATTAAATAAAAAAGCAAAACACTTTTTACGTCTATTTAGCTATTTTACCAAATCAATGATCCTGCATAACATAATTCATGAGAAGTTAATAAATTTTTACATAAGCTATTTCAAATCTTTAAAATATTCTTCAAAATATATCAAACAAATCACAATAATATCAAAAATGACATAATAACTTTATCCTTGAAAAATTACCTATGAGCATCCACAAACATACAAAAGATTAAGCTCAATTATGCAATGGTCAACAATGTAGACAAAATAATGCAGAAAACACTTTTATTAATTTGAGCTTTAGAAATTAAAAGCATAAAATAAAAGTAAGCCTCTCAAAGGGTCCTAATATCTTTGTTTAAAGGAACTTTTCCAAGAAGCAAACATATAATACTTTAATCTTTTGAGAGCCAATTATGATATTTGCCTTGAATCACCAAATTGGTCCTCCCCATCTGCATCAAACCGTGCAAATCTTAGAGAGAAGAATCCATGCCTATCATTCTAACAAATTTGGTTCACAAAGTTACATATTCCAGATTATCTAGCAACAACAACAAAAATAGAGTAAAGTGTTGATATTGTACCTTGAAACTCTTATTTCAAAATAGTATTAGAGTATGTCAATAAGGATTTCAAACAAAAGAAAAAAGAATAGAGCATCAACTTACTCGTATAGTTGATTTCTACAAACACCTCAATTCCTTCAATCACCAAGTGTATTCCCAACTTCCAACAATAAAAACACATAATTATCTTCATGTTAAGCACACTACAACAAACAATTATCTTCCACTTAGGTGACACAAGGAATTAATTTCTAGCATTAGCATTCACCCTTTAGCTTTAATGATAAAGCTTGTTGGCAAAGTATATTGAGGTAGATTAATGGTTTAGATTTCATCTACCTATTATTTTCAGTTCAAATTTTGAAAATTTGTAGTATAAAATTATATCATCTTTATATACTGACCCTAGAAAAAAAGGTAAGAAAACCTATGTGGTGAATCATGCTATCTACATCACCCTTAATGTGTATATCTATGCAACAGACCTAATGCTAACAAAAGGATTTAACATTACAGGGCAAAAAATAAATTTATTAATGTGTTTTATACCAAAAGGAACATGCAATTTAGCCAAATCATCTTTTTCTATTTCAATAAATTTCAAACCATAATAGCTATAGAGTACACTAGCATACCTCAACTAAAGACAGGGTGGAACAAATTTTCAATAACTTCATGAATAATAATAATACGATGTACTTGCATTTCATATCAATGTACATCTTTTAAAGGGCACACTCTAGCAAAGGGTTACTTGATATCAATAAAACATATTTTTTTAATGAAATATTCCTTCCATTCCTCTACATAGAAGTCACATACAATACATTCAATGTGCTTAGTTGTTAAGTTACGTATAATACAAAACCATGTGATATATAGGCCTTTTGCTAGAATTTTTCTTTGATTAATTTAAGAAAAAAAAACAAATTAATTTATGTATGTAAGTGAAAAGTAAAAATTGAAAAAACTATGAAAACTCATAAGTAATGTTCAATGAAGAGAACACTTTAGCAAAACAGGAAAGAAAGTAACAGAGCCAAAAACAAAGTGAGAGAGAAAAAAAAAAGCAAACAACATGCCATAACATAATATATTATAGGAATACATAAAACTAAAACTAAGAATAGATATTCTTAAAACTTAGTAGTTAGCAATAATTAGTAGTTGTAATATAACAATGTAAAATTTCCTTACATGAGTATTTCAGTTGAATTCTTAAGTTTATGCAGAAGTTGTTAAAAATAAATTTTATAACTGAATTTAATGCAATGAAGATGATGAAGCAGAATTATGCAGAGGAGAGTTTACATGTGCTGATGATGCCAGGGAATGTTGTTCCAGAATTCATTCACAAAGAAAACTCCACTACATTTATTTATTTCTTATGACTACAAAATCTAGAGAAAATTAAAACTTAAACATCATCACGCAAAAGCAATAAATGCTCTAGGTTAGTTAATCACAAATATTCACACAAATGAAACACCAAATAGAATCAAAACACAAATGAAAATTAAAATTAAAACAGGAGCGATAAAACCTAGCTATTAAAATCGCATAACCTACAAAATGTGCAAACACTACAATCGGCAAAAAAAAACACGAAAATAGGTAATTAATAATCAAATGATAGAACGAGAACATGTGAAAATTACAAAAATAATGTCAATAACAAATACAACAGAATATGAGAGGGCGAGATGCAGCAAAAGGAGAGTGAAATTGAAATTCAAACCTGCAATTGAGAAGAATGTATGACTACCACTGAAAATGTGAGAATGCAGAGTGAATTGAGAGAAAATTTTCAAATCTGTGAAAATGCTGTCGAAGAAGTTATGGAGAAGACAAAGAACCTATGAGTACGAGGGTAGACGATGTAAAAGGGAAACTGTACCAGATAGGGCAATATGAGAATGCATCTGCAAATTTTTACTTATTAACTACTTATTCTTTTTAAAATGAAAAATACAAATGCTACTTATGAATTTTTTCCACATATTCCCGTCGCGCGTGTTCTATTCATTTTAACTTTAATCTTTTAAAATATTATTTTATCAAATTTTAAATGAGAAAATAGTAAAAGCTAGGCTGCACTAATTGTTTATAGTTATAAAAAATAAAAATTATATATTAATATTTATTTTTTATGAATTATCTTTTAGAATTTATTTTTTTGTAAAAAATAATTCTAAAAAATTGATAGATATTTTTTGTAAAATAATTGTAAACATTTCCTATGAATAATGTTTTATAGAAAAAATTATAAATAATAATTTTTCTATTAGTAAATCTTAAATCGGGATAAAACTTATTAGTAAAACTTAATAAATGTAATAAATTAATATAATATTTTATTTTACTTTTTTCTGAGCCGTAGAATTTTTTTTTAAAAAAAGGAAACAACAACATTAGCGAGTTTCTTTCATTTTTCAAATTTTTCATACTTTTTCTGCAAAATGTTATCGGCAAGAAAAATGATAAATACGTATATAAATTGGCAGGAAATTTTAATTTATCTTTTGCAAATAAATTTACATAAGAAATTTTACACAGGTATTTCTTGCGAAATTTTATTAATAAGAAAAAGATATATGATAAAAAAAATACATAAATAAATTTGCAGGTAATTTTAAATTATATTCTAGCAAATAATTTAACATAAGAAATTTTGCAGGTGTTTCATGCGAAAAATATTTCGCTACAAAATTTCTAAATATTTCTTGCCAATTATATTTTGTATCTAAAATCAAATGAATTTCATGCAAAAAAAAAAATCAAAGAAAAATATGCATGAATTTCTTGTAAAAATATTTTTATAAAAAGTTTTGCAGGTAATAAGTGATTTTTTAGTAGTGTTTTATTAAGATCTTCATACCCCAAGTCCAATCTATGAATCGTGATATCATTCCTCAATATAATTTATTCTAGTTATGAAAGTGAATTATTTTCTAGATTATCTGCAAAAGCCTACTCTTTTTTTATTATTGATCTAAACTATTTAGATAACGTGTTCATAAATGGTAAAATATAAATATATTTTATTTTATATGTAAAAGTTATTTAACTAAAACTACAAGAAATATTTTATTTTAATTAAATTGTAAAATATAAAATATATCAACATATACAGAACTCAAAATAAAATAAAATTACATTCAAAAAAAAAAATATATATATATATATATATATATATATATTAAAATAACATCATTAGGTCCTCAAAAGAGTAATTATATATTTTTTAGAATTTATAAAAAGCTTTTTGCGAATTTTCTTGCAAAATAATTGGTAGAAAAAATATACTTACAAATTCATTTTCGCAAAAAAAACTTACCTGCAATTTTGTTTTTGTAATAAATTACCTGCGAATTTAAAATATGCAAGAAAATTACATGCGAAATGTAAATTTGCAAGAAAAAGTACCTGTGATTTTCTAGATTGATTTTCTTGTAGGAAAAATTGTTGTGAATATTTTTCATAAAAAAATTTGCAAGAAATTTCCTGCGAATTTTTAAATTTCACGGTAATTTTTGTCGTCGAAAGTTTGTCGGTAAAACATCATTATCGTCGGATTAGAGCTATTACCGACGGATTCTGACCGTCAGTAATAAGCGTTTTTCTTGTAGTGTCTCCATCACTTATTTTCCTCATTCTCTTCAAGTTGTCCCTGTGAATTTTCTCCTAAGGTGAATGGTTCTCCTATTTCTATCATTTTCCCTTTTTTGGTGAGAAATGTGAGATAGGAGAAAAATAGGGCTATAAGTAATGAAACCCTAATCTCTGTAATCATTTTCTAAAAGAGATATGTTCTCTTTTGAATATTTCTTATAAAATATTTCTACCACCTTCATTGTTCTTTTAATATCTGAGAATTAGTCAAAGTTACCTTTACTTTGGAGATAACTTTTACTGTAATAAAGTTTTAAGTGTAGGTCTTTGTATTGTTTTTCAACATAGTAAATCCATATGTATAGTATTACAAATATTTACATATGGATTTAAATACGTAGGTAACGTAGGTATTACATACGGATTTTATCTACAGATGTGTAAAATTGAGTTACATACGGATTTTTTCGTAGATAATGTAAAAATGTATTACCTACCGATTTTTTGTATGTGAAATCCATATGTATATTTATCACGTTAGAATGAGAATATTTGCGACAAATAAGATCCATAAATAATAATAATAAAAGATTTGAATGTAAATTAAAAAATGTTTACCTACCGATATTACATACAGATTTAAAAATAATTTAACCTTAAAAATAAAAATCAAGATTTATTCTCCCGCTCACTTCCTCCAAATATTTCTTATTGGCGCTCCTCACTCTAAAAAAAACCCTAGTTGAAAAGCTTACTCGAAAATCACTCAATGAGAAGAAACCCTTACAAAGAACCTCACTAACTCAAAAATTACTCACATAGAAGATCTTCTCGAAATACACTCGAAGCTCGCTCGAAAATCACTCACAAAGATAAACCCTCTCGAAACCTACTCGAAGCTGAAATTAAAACCACCAAATCTCCATTCTTCTCGCACTCACTCGCATTCACTTGTCATTCAACCACACAACATCAAAACCCTAGCCTTCATGGCTCACGCCTTTTCTGCATTGGCCCTCCCGAGGAACCATCTCCACTCGAGCTCGTTGCAGGTTGCTCGACTTTTGGAGTCGCACCCTTGCGCTGTGTCACAGAGCCCTCATCCCACGACTACCATTGTGTCTTCTCCCCTGCAGCAAAGTGTCACAAGGTTAGGTTAAACAACCCATCTAAATCCTAAACTCGATTGGGTTGCGAGAAGGTTAGGGTAAATAACCCATTCGAATCCTAAACTCGATTGGGGTTGCGGGTATACGTGATTAGATTTATCTATTTGTAATTAGATTCGGATTAAAGAGGGTTGCGGTTGCTTTATAATTAGATCATTCTATTTGTAACTCACTTAGATTTTACTTGTATACGTGAATCAGGATTAAAGATTTAGGTCTCCATCCATTGTAGAAGATGTCACTTTATCTATGGAAGATTCAGAGATGATACAAGTTGTTGAACTTGAATTGAATAATGATGCTTCTAGTGAGATTTGGAAGTGGAACGAGGAGGACATTATGCCCCATTAAGTGAGTTTGTAATATATATGTTATATACGTTATGTATGTGTATATTTATGTGTGCGTGTCTAATCGATTCGTGTTAAATGATCAAATATTTGAAGTCATGTAGAAATTGTTCTAATGGGAAATAACTCAATAAATTTGTTTAAAATATTTCAAGGGATGTCTGATGTAACACCCCAGATGAATATTACTAGATAAAACTGATTTTTCACAAAATATACTTTAAGAAAATCAGACATTTCGATAAATTCCCAAGCGCGGGAAATTTCAAACTTGTCTCGCTATAATCCATTCGTAATGTCTCATCTTTATTACAAGTTTATAATGGATAAAACATCATAATGTCTATTACAAAAGGTAGGAAAGCATAGCATAAAGAAAATCCCCCATTGGTAGCCCCGCTCTGTTGCTAAGCATCAGCATGATCACCTGAATTCACGTCTGCTCCCACGTAACAAGTCACGTGATCATCGCCAAACACAAACACACAAACAAGCAAGGGTGAGTTGAGAAAGAAAAATTATACAAATAATAAGATAATAAGAATTGACCCTCACCCAATCTAACTTAGTCAATTTTAGTTTATTGACCTTTTTATAACATTATACCCCAATCTCATAACCTATATGAGAAAGATCCATTCACAACCTTGGTCCTAGGGATTATCATGCTCCCATGAACCTACCCGCTCGTGGTCCAACTCTACGGACCTCCCCGCCCGTAGTCCAACTCTACGAACCTGCCCGCTCGTAGTCCAACATGCGTGAACACCTACTATGAACCTCCCCGCTCATAGTAGCCTCAAGTGTGAGCACGGAACATACGAACCTCCCCGCTCGTATCCCCACACAAGAGTACAACAGATACGGACCTCCCCGCCCGCATCAATCATGCATCTCAAATCTCCGTTACGAACCTCCCCGCTCATAACTAATCCAGCATGTCCCTGACCAAACCCTCAAGACCATCGATGTAAAACGCTACAAAATAATATATTGTTCACACGCTATTTCCTGGCGTTGCCTAGGCATCGCCATCCAAAATTACGTTGTAGATCACTTGGCAAAAACCTCTCGTCGTCAAGCGCTAGGCACTTCCAAAAATCATAGCACTTATCTCATAAATCAATTATTCATACATAGAGGTATACATTCACAATTGAGACTATGCTAACACTTGAGTTTATTCAATAGTTAATCATACTTGATAGTTTAAATAAAGTTGCAATCATCGCCTAATAAGGCATAATCTTTAACTTTTAGGAATTACACATTTTAATACTCACTGCATCTAACCCGATGTAGTCCACATAATAGTATTTAAATACTTTAAGTTTCCACCACTGCATATACATTATATACCTTGGTTACTTTTATAATTATTAAAATCTTATACCTCCCTCCAAATAAACAGTAATAAAAAAACTATAAGGACATATTTCTTATGCACTGTCCTGATTTATAAAACTACTGAACCCGAATTTTTCTTTGCCCTCTACACGTAATTAAACTATCAAGCATCACGAAATAAAAATCTGCACTTTTATTACAAATCCAAAACAAGCCATACGTATAAATTAAAGATAAACTTTAACTTTTATATACTTTATACATTGTTTCAAAATTAAGTCAACTTAATTGACGTGAATTAACAACACTCAGTATACTAAAAGCCTATGAATTATATATACATCCTATTAATTATTGATAACTAGGCAACCCTAACTACTAATATACTAAAATAATATTTATATAATTGTACCCATTGCCTTGCACTTTCACATACATAGAAAGTTTACCTGCCGCATGATAGCATATTCACTACCTATTATCCCACATAAGATTTACATCCAATAATTAATATATATATATATATATATATATATATATATATATATATATATATATATAATTTTCATTATCCACACCTGACACTAAAAAATATAACTAAATTTTTCTTTTCACTCCTAAACCCAACAACCCCAACTTTTCACCATTTCCAGAAACTAATAGGTTATACAATTTAAAATCCATGAGAAATCATTGCAATCAAAACCCTATACGAAGTCATGAAGTTTTAACTTTGATATACTCAATATATATAATAATACTGCAAACTTTGATCAAATGAACAATCCCCCAAAACTCCAAATTCTTATAGCATAGAAAAGTATTTTTCCCGTCCTTCACATGAAATTCATGATTGATTTTTGTGTTTAACAAAATCCTTGCCCAGATTGAGGGAACGTGACAAGAAAGAAAGAGAAAAAAAAAGAAATGAACATTACTTTTGTGAGTGAGAGGAAAAATAAGTCAACATTTGAATTTATGAAATCGTATAGATTCAGAAGCATATCAATTGTTGTCGAATAAAACAAGGAAGAATTCATTTGGAATTGTTTTGGTTGTTGGATAGAAATCGCATGCCATGATGTGTTGGACTCATCTTCTCTCTCTATCTGTCAAACATGAATCAATTTACCAAAAATATATGTTTTCTTTAATTTTGGGTATTTGATTGCACATGCTCCCCTCCTTGCCTCCACTCTAATTCCCTCTCTAGATTGCAATTTCTCAGAACTCCCTAGCCACACAATATAAACATAAGGATAATATTCACTCTAGCCGAGATTCGAACCCATATCCTTCCTACCCATCAAACACATGAACACCAACAAACTATCACATGATTCCTGTTAATTCAAACGTTCGTATGAACCTAAATCATGCTTTAACGTTCACGATATAATTGCAAAATAAAACAGAATTAAATAAATTTACTAATGACATACTCAAGACTTGAACCCAAGTCCCCTCAACATAATCAAGTTCTCTAAACCACTTAGGTTAACATTGTTTCTTGTCTAGGATTTATCAAAGAACTCTCTTACGGTAGTCTCAACCCCTCATTTCTTATACTCTATTAATTATTAATTTTTATGAATTTCCTGGATCTCACATCTGATATCGTGATTAGTGGAACAAATTCAGAGTTCAGCTATTGTTTTGTGGGTTGAAACCTTATATCCTTTATTTTCTATACTCTTGTTTAGATTTATGATAAAAAGATTATATAAAATCATATTGGATGATAAAAGAGATAATAAGTGAACATTGGGTTGAAACAGGTTGGTGGGAGTCTGAATGGTTCTAGCACAGGATGACTATTGCCTTCTCCTCTCACTTCCTAACCTATTTTTTTGGTTATTTGTGTCTTGCTAAGGTAATTTATTGACTTCTTAGCTTAAAATTTACAATCAATTCTGTTGAATCCAAGTAATGGTAACTCTATTTTTTTACCTCTTTCTTAAAAACTTCCTTTTGATACTATCATTGTTAACGCTTTTATATGTTCAGATTTTGGCAGGATAAAAAATTGTTCTCGTTGTTGGCATGGTAAGCTTCTTGTTGCTTGTATGTCATATTAAGACCAAAAATATGTGCAAAAAAAATCGAAATTCTTTTACAATTAACTGAATAATTGAATGTTATAGTCTTGGATTTGATGCTAATGTTTTCTAATGTTGCTACCTTTCTGCTCTCTGATGTAGTGCATTTATATGAGTTTAATGCATTTGGGGCTTCAACTAACAAATTAGAATTGTTAAAGAACAATTTAATGAGTCTCATCGTGGTTAAGGTTACAAATATTTTTTTTTAACAGATGAAGCGTTTACTGTATCAAAAGCTTAAAATATGTTTGATGGTTATTATGTACCATGGTGAGGTTGATTATAGATCCAATGTTCATTGAAACAATTTTATATTGTACCTTGAGATTTAGAAGTTGCTGAATAATCATGAGGGAAATTTAGACTATGGCTTAACTCTTTTCAATGGGGCTGCAACAATATAAGAAATTGACATAATAATTAGAGCTTTGCTTTTCATTGAGGCTGCAACAAAATCGTTTTATATTTATAATTACTCATACTTTTAATTGCTAAAAGAATTATATATTTGTTTAGGACATAAAGCACCATACGTTTTGTACGCTGTTTCCCATGTGTATATAGGTGGTTGTTTCCCTTGTGCCTGTGATCCCATCCTACCATACATGTCTTTTATACATACATATATATATATATATATATATATATATATATATATATATATATATATATATATATATATATATATATATATATATTAATTTTATATAAAAATATGTATGTACTTTTAATTGCTAAAAAAAGAAATGTATGGTATATTCAAGTTATATAGTATCTAGGTGTTATATTTTTTTGCATATTATACAAAAATATAATTAATATTAATGGGACAACTTTTATTAAGATAATAATTATTCTTTTGTAATCTTTTTTTTTTAGGAATTCTACATGGTGAGAAGAAAGAGTTTGGCAAAGTTAAGAGTGATTCTAAATCATTTATATGTGCTATCATGATCCTGGGAAATAGCTCTCACCAGACAATTGATTTTAGATATATTGTTGCTAGTTAAATTTTTTTTTTATTATGATGGTTGGATTGTATATGATTTAAAATTTTCACAGAATAATTGCTCTTAGACATTAAGCTTATGGTTGGATTTTTTTTATTAAGATTACTGTATTGTATAGTGTTTAAATTTTTCATTGTTAAACTTAGATATAATCAGTGTAATCACAATTATTTACTTTAATGATATTCTTAATTTTCTTATTATAAATTTTCAATATTTATTATTGTAATAATTATTTTGAACATTTATGATGACTTTCAAGTTGCCCAATATTTTGTAGGTATTGTAGAAAAAAAATATTTTTATTAAAACTAGTAAACACATTACCTACGGATCCTATCAGTAGGTAATTACATACGGACATATCTGTATATAATTACCTATAGAATAATCTGTATGTAATTATCTACAGATTAATCTGTATGTAATTACCTACGGATATATCGGTATGTAATTATCTATGGATTTATTCGTAGGTAACGTTAGCTACGACTATATTATCTACGGATTTTTGTCCATAGGTAGTCCGTATGTAAACCTGTTTTACCTACGGATTTTGTGAGTTACATACGGATTTTGACTGTAGATAATAGGGCTTTTTCTTATGGACCAACTTTAGTTTTGTACTTATGTTATGAAAATATTCTTTTATGTAAATGTATTATTCACATATGTTATTATTTATATTATGATCAAATCCTCTCTATAGGTGTTACATTTTAGGTCTTCACTAAATTGTTAATCATGTTAACAAGCACAAATTGCTCATTAGTTTTTAATCTACTAATAAATGAATCACCCATTAATATATATCACAACCGAAATCGCGACGGGATGACGAACCAAAAAATAAAATTTGTAAAAAAGATGGAGTCGCCACCATAGTTATTATAGGAAACTATGGAAAACCATAAAAAAGAGCAAGGTGTACGAAAACAGAGATTGGGGGTACGGGAGTTAATTACGCGTAGGGAAGGTATTAGCGCCCTACAACGTCCATCCTAAGATGATACATTTAATTAAAATACAAATTGATGTGGTCTCCTTTAAATATTTATTTTAAAAAAAGAAATAAAATATAAATAAACAAATAAATAAAATATAAATAAAATACAATACAATTAATAAATTAATATATAATAAATAAATAAATAAAGATGACAAAGAAAAACAAAGGAAACAAAAAAGATTTCTTTGTTTTTTGGGCCCGACAAGGATTACTCCTTGCTCCTACGTATCTCCATTCATAATGGAGAATCAGGGTCACGTAGTTCTTTATGAAAAAAACTTTTTGAAAACAATTTGTTTGAAGATGTTGATATCACTCTTTTTTAATATTTGAAAATTTTGTATATTTTTTTTAGTAATCTTATAGAAAAGCGAAGGTATTAAGTACTAAGTCGACGCGAGCGGTCACACGAGCACTTATACATTTTAAAAGTTAAAAAGGTATTTAAATTATTTATTTATCATTATTTTCTTTAAAGAAAAAAAAACTTTTGAAATAAGATATGATACCCAAAAAAATTGTTACTATTACATATTCAATTTATGAAAATATTAGGCAAATAAATAAATAAATAAAATATTAGAAAATAATGTTTAGGATTAAATATATATATATATATATATATATATATATATATATATATATATTATTCTTTGTAAAATGTAAAATAAAAGCTTTTAAAAACTTAATATGAAAAACATGACACAACATATTCATAAAATGTTAAAATATGAGATCTTTCATTTATTCATAACTAATGAACCCAAAAAAATACATGACAATAATGTTTTTTTCATATAAAAAATAAATAGTGAAAACATCAAATTCAACCAAGATCAAAAACACATCTCGAGAAATACTGCATAACACAATAAAAAATTAATTTTGCGAACCTGAACGGGAGATCAGACTTACAATAGTTGCGTTGGAACACTAAGAAGCATGTGTGCGTGGCGATCGAAGGTGAGTGGGTTTTTTTTGTGGGAGGGTTAAAAGAGAATGCGTGCTTAGGGTGAGAGAGGTCTCCAAAAACTTTTGAGAGAGAAAAAATTCCTTTCTTCTTTTCTGATGGGTTTATATACACAAGATTATAATTCTAATGTAATCTCGTAATAAAGGTCTGGCTTAATTACAACGAGTTTTAAAAAGCAAGAACTGGTCTTAATATTATTACAATATGGGAATCAAATCATAGAAAAAAAAGAGCACAAAATCAAACGTGATCAGCAAAATTGATTCTAATTAGTAAAAGAGATATTGTTTTGAATTATATTACTAGTTTCTCTATCTGGAAAAAGAGGTGTCATAAAATCAGAGCACAAAATCAAACGTGATCAGGATAGATTAATTATAATTACAAAAAAGATATTCTTGAGAAACATATTAATATTTTCCTCATATGGAAAAGGAGGTGTCATAAAATCAGAGCACAAAAATCAGAGTAAATAATTCTAAATATTAGAACATATTCTATTTCTAATTATTAGATTAACTTCTTAATCTGGAGCAGAAACGACAAAGCATAGAGTAGGGGTGCGAAAATTAAATGTTGGGCTGCCATTAGTTGCTAGAAAAAAACGGTGTGGGTGTACATAGTATTTTGGGCTAAAATAGAAACAAAGCCTCAAAAGAAAATACATACAAGATTAAAACAAGATTTTTTCTTTTTATTTATTTATTTATTTATTATTATTATTATCCTGTTATTATTATTATTTAGACAAAGAAAAAAAAAACCAAAGAGAAAACTTATTTATTTTTTTATATTTTATATTTTTATATTTTTTATTTTTGACCCTTTTTTTTAAAAAAACAAATTATTATTATTTATTCTATTATTTATTTAGCCGGACGAAATTGGGTGTTGACAGTTGTCCCTCTTTACTTAGATTTTGCTTGATAATATGAGAATTTTGCATTTTCATATTCTCAAAGAAATATAAGTAAAGATGAAGACACTAATTTCGTCCGGTTTCAAACGAAACAAAGGCGAAACATGAAATCAAAGGTCACAAACCAACAACCTCATTTCCAAAGGATTCAATAACCATTACCACGTAGAGAGTCTTGATCCAGAAAGTCATAAACTAAAAATTTTTGAGAAAGATTAGACCAATCCCAAGGAGAGGGTCTACATCTAAAGGATTCGGCGACCATTACCACGTAGAGGGCCCCGATACCAAAACATATACTTTTTGCCAATATAATTTTTTTTTGAAAAGATTAGACCAATCCTGAGGAGAGGGTCTACATCTAAAGGATTTGACGACCATTACCACGTAGAGGGCCTCGATCCAAAAACATAAACTTTTTGCAAATATGATTTCTTTTTGAAATAGATTAGACCAATCCCAAGGAGAGGGTCTACCTCTAAAGGATTCGGCGACTATTACCACCCAGAGGGCCTCGATCCAAAAACATAAACTTTTTGCAAACTAAAACTTTTTTAGAGAGATTAGACCAATCCCAAAGAGAGGGTTTACATCTATAGGATTTAGCGACCATTACCACGTAGAGGGCCCCGATCCCAAAAACATAAACTTTTTGCAAACTAAAACTTTTTGAGAAAGATTAGACCAATCCTGAGGAGAGGGTCTACATCTAAAGGATTCGAAGACCATTACCACGTAGAGGGCCTTGATCCAAAAACATAAACTTTTTGCAAACTAAAACTTTTTGAGAAAGATTAGACCAATCCCGAGGAGAGGGTCTACATCCAAAGGATTCGACGACCATTACCACGTAGAGGGCCCCGATCCAAAAGCATATACTTTTTACAAATATAATTTCTTTTTGAAAAAGATTAGACCAATCCCGAGGAGAGGGTCTACATCTAAAGGAGAACCTGAATATCAATTTAATCATAGATAAACACAATGTGAATGCCTTTTTAAAAAAGAAGTAGAGTGATCCCAAGTGAAAACTTGCCCCTGTGGGCCCTTATTTTCCTTTTCGAACTTTTCAAAATATGTTTTGATGATAAAAAAAATGGTATGATGTGATGAGTGCATGAATGCATAGATGCACAAAACCCGTACTTTTCCTTCCTTTCCTTTCCTCATTTTTATATTTACATTGTATTTCTTTTGGCCACCACGACACCCTTTAGGAGCTAGTATGCATCTAGCGAATATACCTGTGATGTTTTCTTGACACAAATATACATTTTTACCAAATATTTTTAATTACCAGCTCAGTATGACACTTTTACAACACATTTATGAAAACCCAAATGATATATTTTTTATCAAATAAAGCGAAATACAAAAAGCTTGAAAACAAAGTCGATATCCTTATTTTGCATCCTCTATCATTCATAGAATTTTTAACCGCATTGGAGTTGACTGGCAATGATAACTCCTCCCCATCCATCCTTATGAGATTTAGTGCCCCATCGGAGAATGCTTTCGCCACCACATACCCATATACAAACCTTCATAAATTGGAGTCCATTTGCCCCTATGGTCCCTTTGTATAGGTAAGATTTTTTTCAAAACTAGATCGCCTTCATGGAACTCTCTGGGATGCACCTTTTTGTCAAATATTTTTTCATCCTTCTTTTGTTTAACTATTTGTGACATACCGTGGTTATCCTTTTTCCACAATGAGGTTAAATGGGTCAAATCTGGCTTGAACCCACTCTGCTTCTTCTAATTGAGTTTCCATTAATACTCGCAAGGATGAGATTTCCACCTCAAAGAGGAGTACTACTTGCTTTCATTCCATATACTAGATAGAAAGGTGTTGCCCAGTTGAAGTACATACTGACGTACGATATCCATGCAATGCAACAGGAAGCATCTCATGCCAATCCTTGTACATGACCACCATCTTTTGCATAATCTTCTTTATATTTTTATTAGCAGCACCAACTGCCCCATTCATCTTTTGACAAAAAGGAGAAGGTTCTCAGTCATCCTCATTATCATCTTCCACATTGTCAATAGAATGCTAAAAATCAGGGATATCGACATTAAAATATTCATCATCATATTTGCATTATTTAAGTTTATAAAACGAATAAATAAAACAAAAACGATCAAAAACAAATTATAAATGTTTTGTATTGTCACCCTAAGCATAAAAAAAAGTAAGTCATCTCGTAAAGTCCCTCCGGGTAAAGCAAAAGGATAAACTAAAAGAATTACATTTTCTTCAAATTAAACATCACGGGTAATTCGTTATCTCTCAATTATTCAACTATATGTCTGGAGGACAGGACCGCACAAAGTCTAAGCTTTCCAATCCATTTCCATCCTCGATGGGTGATATCTGACAAGCGTTAATCCATCTAACACTACAGAAGCTCTCTTTGATGTCACTGATGAAAATCTTCCCTTTCTTTCGTTTTCGTCCTTCTATGCAAGCTAGGCCTAGCTCATTCTTTTCTTCTACCAGCCTCCTCTTGTCATCTTTGTCCCCACAACATACTTGCACGAAGTTCTTGTCGATCAATTTTTGTAGAAAACTTTCGAACTTTTTGCACGCCTCGATGGAATGTTCAGCACCTGGATGGAACCCGCATGCATCCCTTAAGTTATATTCACCTTCCAATAATCCTACTGTTAGTAGTGTCTCAAAAATAAACCTTCGTGAACTCTTAATTTCGCTCACATTCTTCATCAACTGGTGTCCCTCGACATCAATAGCATTTATTGAAGCATTATCATGCCCAGAGAGGGGATTGACCTTAATGTTGGGTTTATTCTCTTGAAATTTTAACCACCCTGAGTCGATTAAAGCTTGCACTTTGTGTTTGTAAGACAAACATTTCTCAGTAGAGTGACCAATGGCTCCCCCGTGATAATCACATGTGGCATTTACATCAAAATACTTAGGGTATGGTGGCTCCAAAGGCTTCATCGAGCAGATAGCTACCAAAGCATTACGGAGTAGATCCGACAATAACTCCGTGTAAGTCACAGGAATAGGAGTGAAATGAATATAATTCTTTTCTTGATTCCTTCTAGGACTAGTGATTTGCCCCAAAGACTGGTTGGGATTTGTGTTAGCCTCAGTTTTCCAAGTGTTATTGTGTTGTGATTGATATGATCCCTATTGTAGAGATTGTGCTTGGTAAGCAAGAGTCTGATTTTCTCACTTAGGTATTGTTGATGCTGCGTGCACCTCTACTCCCATCTTCTTCCAAAGACTGAAATCGGGCTTTTTAGGAGTTGTAGCCGCAAGCGGGCTATATGTAATTTTTCCATTTTTTAGCCCAATCTTTATCCTTTCACCTATGATGATGATATCAGAAAAATTTGAGGATACATTCCCTACCATGTGCTCACAGAATGGTGGTTGCAACATGTTCACAAACATTGCCACCATTTCCTTATCATGAAGAGGAGGTTCCACTTGAGAAGCAAGCTCTCTCCATCGTTGTGCATACTCCTTAAAGGATTCAACATCCTTTTTGGCCATGTTTTGTAATTGCAACCGATCTGGCGCAATATCCATGTTATACTTGTACTGTTTCAAAAAGGCATCTACCAAATCCATCCAAGAACGAATGTGAGACGCTTCCAAGTG
The DNA here is from genome assembly GCF_037176805.1 of Vigna unguiculata. Lineage (NCBI taxonomy): Eukaryota > Viridiplantae > Streptophyta > Magnoliopsida > Fabales > Fabaceae > Vigna > Vigna unguiculata. The sequence continues at coordinate 11,139,482 of NC_140792.1, forward strand.
TGTATACCAACTCAATGCTACCCCAGCCAAACTGTCTTGGAAGAAGTGGATTAGCAATTTGTCATCATAAGCATAGGCAACCATCTTTCGACAATACATGGTTAGATGGCTTCTAGGGCATGTGGTACCCTTGTACTTTTCGAACTCCAGAACTTTAAACTTGTGAGGTATTGTGACATCATGAACTAGGCTTAAACTGGCAATATCGCCAAACCCATAGTTTTCACCTCCCTCAATAGCTCATAGTCGTTCTTCTAAAATTTCCAATTTAGTTTTGGTTCCCTCAACATCAACGGATATGGCTTGCATAGTAGGGTGTGGTGTAATCTTGCCCAAAGAGTCATCACCGACAGTTGTGTTTAAAGGCTTGGGTATTACAGTCACTCGTTGTTCCGCAAAGGTAGTTGCTTCATTCCTTGAAGTATTGATTGGGAATGAGAAGGAAGCATGTTCAGCCTCTGAATATTCTCCAACAAGTGTGGTGTAACCCGATGGCAATCCGTACGTTGGAAAAGAAATAATAGCGTCGTGAGTGCTTTCCTCACCCTTTACTGATGAAGCTTCTCCTGAAACCCTTAAGGACTTCAAGTCCCCCAAGATTTGACCTACTTGGTCCTTTAGCTGATTGATATCTGCTTTTATTGTCTCTTGTGCGGTTTCCCAATCCTCCATGTTTTTACTATTTGCTCGCGTCCTATAAGGGTGCCTTGGCCTTGCAGTATTTTTTTATTATTATTTTTGCTCTATTATTTTTATTGAACAAAAAAAAAAGATAAGAAAAGAAAAGGAAGGAAAAACATAATGCAAATCGTTTATTTTATTAAGAAATTATAAAGTTGTGAGTAATAGAAATTGACATGGAAAAGAGTCCACACAAACCCACCCTCTGAAAAGCTCATAAATCAAATGCAAAAGAAAGAAAATCCTAATTTCTAGCCCTAGATATCATGCTCTTCATCTCTTCTATAACCCTAAAGGATAATTTTTTTTCTTCAAAGCATCAAAATCTAACTGTCCCCCAACTCCAAATTCCATGTTAATTTGCCATTTCTTTTTAAACTTAATCACAACTTTATAATTTCGGACCTAAAATTAAATAAATATGATGATGACATGATAAATACATGGATGCAATAATATGTTATGCATGATTTTATTACTAATTCAAAAATCAAAAGGAAAGAGAATAAATAAATAAATAAAATAAAAATAAAAAACCAAGGAATAATAAAAAAAGTGTATATCTCCCTTTGTGCATTAACAAAGGTTTGACGCCTAATGGATCTAAGGTAAAATACATGCGCTTACCAGGATGGTTTCCTAATACCTAAATATCAAGGTCACTAGAGTTATGGCCCACTTCATGGCATTTCCCACGACAGTTGGTAAACAACAAGAGGTGGGAGTACCAATGAAGCAAACAAACTCTAGCTGGGGTTCTCACAATGACCACTTGGGAAGTACATCCACTGTGACACTGCTACACAATCCCTTCTATTTCTAAAGTTACTCAGGCCCGGGTATAGGGCCCCACTCATGTCATGCGCATAGTGTGTATGTGTGAAGGGAGGATAATGCATACCAAACCCCTTCCTGCAAACAAACAGAGAAAAAAAAAACAGACAAATATATATAATAAAGTCACCTATCCTAGGATTCAAAATTCAAGAATAAGAATAAAGTAATATGAACAATAAATAAATAAATAAAATAACAATCATCCAAAATTAACAAAAATATACACAATAATAATAATAATAAATAATGAAAAATAAAATAAAATAAAATAAAACAAATAAATATAAGACGAAAAAAAAAGAATGAGAAAGAAAAGAGAGAAAAAAATAATAAACAAAACAAAAAAAAATTGAAACAACCACATCAATTTTATATATTTAATTAAATGGCCTAACTCTCAAGTCCCTAGTGGAGTCGCCATCTGTCACAACCGAAATCGCGACGGGATGACGAACCAAAAAATAAAATTTGTAAAAAAGAGTTTTGGAGTCGTCACCATAGTTATTATAGGAAACTATGGAAAACCATAAAAAAGAGCAAGGTGTACAAAAACAGAGATTGGGAGTACGGGAGTTAATTACGCGTAGGGAAGGTATTAGCACCCTACATCCATCCTAAGACGATACCTTTAATTAAAATACAAATTGATGTGGTCTCCTTTAAATATTTATTTTAAAAAAAGAAATAAAATATAAATAAATAAAATACAATTAATAAATAAATAAATAAATAAAAAATAAATAAATAAAGATGACAAAGAAAAACAAAGGAAACAAAAAAGATTTTCTTTGTTTTTTGGGCCCGACAAGGATTACTCCTTGCTCCTACGTATCTCCATTCATAATGGAGAATCAAGGTCACGTAGTTCTTTATGAAAAAGACTTTTTGAAAACAATTTGTTAGAAGATGTTGATATCACTCTTTTTTAATATTTGAAAATTTTGTATATTTTTTTTAGTAATCTTATAGAAAAGCGAAGGTATTAAGTTCTAAGTCAACGCGAGCGGTTAAACGAGCACTTATACATTTTAAAAGTTAAAAAGGTATTTAAATTATGTTTTTATCATTATTTTCTTTAAAGAAAAAAAAAACTTTTGAAATAAGATATGATACCAAAAAAATGGTTAGTATTATATATTCAATTTATGAAAATATTAGGCAAATAAATAAATAAATAAAATATTAGAAAATAATGTTTAGGATTAAACATATATATATATATATATATATATATATATATATATATTATTCTTTGTAAAATGTAAAATAAAAGCTTTTAAAAACTTAATATGAAAAACATGACACAACATATTCATAAAATGCTAAAATATGAGATCTCTCATTTATTCGTAACTAATGAACCCAAAAAATACATGACAGTAATGTTTTTTTCATATAAAAAATAAATAGTGAAAACATCAAATTCAACCAAGATCAAAAACACATCTCGAGAAATACTGCATAACACAATAAAAAATTAATTTTGCGAACCTGAACAGGAGATCAGACTTACAATAGTTGCGTTGGAACACTAAGAAGCACGTGTGCGTGGTGATCGAAGGTGAGTGGGTTTTTTATGTGGGAGGGTTAAAAGAGAATGTGTGCTTAGGGTGAGAGAGGTCTCCAGAAACTTTTGAGAGAGAAAAAATTTCTTTCTTCTTTTTCTGATGGGTTTATATACACAAGATTATAAATCTAATGTAATCTCGTAATAAAGGTCTGGCTTAATTACAACGAGTTTTAAAAGGCAAGAACTGGTCTTAATATTATTACAATATGGGAATCAAATCATAGAAAAAAAAGAGCACAAAATCAAACGTGATCAGCAAAATTGATTCTAATTAGTAAAAGAGATATTGTTTTGAATTATAGGGTTAAATATGTTTTTGGTCCCTTAACTTTCAGTGAATTTTGGAATTAGTCCATTTTGAAACTTTGAACCAATTTAGTCCTTCATCTTTTGAAATATGTGGATTTAGTCCTTTTAATCAAATTTTGTTAAGTTTATTTGACATTTTAAGCCTGTTTCACAATAATATTTGACTTAACATTAAAGCAAAAATGTGTCAAACAGTATAAACAACTGAAATAGAATCCTAACATGTGTAAGAAACATCAAACAAACCTAACAAAATTTGATTAAAAGGACTAAATCCACGTATTTCGAGAGATGAAGGACTAAATTGGTTCAAAGTTTCAAAATGGACTAATTCCAAAATTCACTGAAAGTTAAGGGACCAAAAACATATTTAACCCTGAATTATATTACTAGTTTCTCTATCTGGAAAAAAGAGGTGTCATAAAATCAGAGCACAAAATCAAACGTGATCAGGATAGATTAATTATAATTACAAAAAAGATATTCTTGAGAAACATATTAATATTTTCCTCATATGGAAAAGGAGGTGTCATAAAATCAGAGCACAAAAATCAGAGTAAATAATTCTAAATATTAGAACATATTCTATTTCTAATTATTAGATTAACTTCTTAATCTAGAGCAGAAACGACAAAGCATAGAGTAGGGGTGCGAAAATTAAATGTTGGGCTGCCATTAGTTGCAAGAAAAAAACGGTGTGGGTGTATAGAGTATTTTCAGCTAAAATAGAAACAAAGCCTCAAAAGAAAATACATAAAAGATTAAAACAAAATTTTTTCTTTTTATTTATTATTATTATTATTATTATTATTATTATTATTATTATGCTGTTATTATTATTATTTAGACAAAGAAAAAAAAACCAAAGAGAAAACTTATTTATTTTTTTATATTTTATATTTTTTTTAATTTTTTTTTTGACCCTTTTTTTGAAAAAACAAATTATTATTATTTATTCTATTATTTATTTAGCCGGACAAAATTGGGTGTTGACAATATATCAACTAAGTTATGATTATGATATTCATATCGTAACTATACAATCCATCCTCCACCATTTTTCATTGGTTTACCATGTAGTTTAAATACACAATTACATTTCCTTGTTTCGAGTTGTAAATCATTTTTGTAATGCATACATTTTCACCTCTTTTACAACTAGGGATGGCAATGGGGCGGAGCGGGGACGAGTTTCGCTATCCCATGCCCATCCCTATAGAAAAAATTCATCCCCATACCTAGACCCAACGGTTATCAAACTTTTGTCTCATCCTCATCTCCACCAGGTAACGTGTATAATCTCGTACTCATACCCGTAACCGTTTTACTACTTCAATATTAGTTTTAATTAATTTTTATAAAATAATAAAAATTACGGTAAAGAAAACATAATATTATCAAATATTCAATATTAGGAGGATGGTTATTTCTTCGATATCAAATACTTTGAAATAAATTATAATTGTTTACATTTTGTATTAGAATACCATATAAAATTTCATTAGAACCAAAACATTTATTAAATTTGCAAACATTAATTATTTTTAAAATTTATTTTAAATATTTGCAAACATTAGTTGATAAAATTTAAAATATTTTAAAAAAATATATAAAATAAAAACAAATATTCAAATTAAAATATATTTTAAATATTTGTTTACTTCAATGTTTTAAATTCTAATGAATCTCTTTTTTATACACTAATAAAAATTATAATACATCACTTGATCAAAATGATGCAAAGAACAAATAATAAATATTATAATAAAATTTTGACTTATATTTTATATCTTTTGAACTTCAATATATGTTGAATTGTGATAAAAAATATTCACGGAAATTACATTAAATTTTTATATTGTAGTAAATAAAAGTTATTTATACAATTATAGTGAAAAATTACAGTATGATTGATAATAAGTTAGAAAATAAAAGATAATTAAATAAAATATATCAAAATAGTATTCTACATAATAAAAATAAACAACAAATAAAAATATTAAAAAATTAACAAATGAGTGTCTTAGAAACAATTTGAGAAACTATTGAAAGAAATCTCACAAAGGAAAACAAATGTATAATTAAGGGTATGATAAGATGAAAAATACCTTAGAGATCTAAGAAAACTTTTCAAATATCAACATATATATTCAATGGTTGAGAAATAACAAAAATTGTTTTAGCGAAACAAACACTACAAAAAAAATTGATTTTTTCTATGGACAAAATCTATATGTAATGAACAAAATCTGTATGTACAGTGTGATTGGTGGATTGACCTTATTTCTACAAGAGATGCGCTCATTAGAGGAATTTATTGTGTCCAACAATCAAATAGATGAAGATATCAGCGCCCTAGGTTTGGAAATTGGGGATTTCTAGAACTACTGATACAACTTACGAATAACAATTTCAAATTGATACAAATACAGAACAACAACATTGTTCGGCATAAACAGATTTTCGAAATTGAAATTGGGTTCCACTCACGTACCTCTACATAGTGAAAAAGAAAAAACAAACCATTTCGACCAAGCTTCATCTCCTTCAACTGAAGTTCAATGACTGCGAGAGCGCGAAAGGAATTATTGTAGAGTGAGCACGAGAAAAAGAGTTTCAATGTTAAAAGAAAGATATTTTCCAAATTTAATTTTTTAATATTTTATTATTTAAGATCCGTATATAAAATTTATATGTAATGTATGTCTTTATTTATGTACATATTCATATATTTTTATATATGAAATTTATCCTTCACAAAATACCCCTTCATTACATACCAAAAATATTCGTGTGTAATTTTATTTTACATACGAATACTAATTCATAGATAATTTACATACGGATTTAAACGGGACGGAGATATGGCAAGAACAGGTATTATGGCGGGAATATGTACACCCCCATATCCAATTGAACAAGTCGGGGATTCCTCATATCCATACCCATACCCAGTCAATACGGAGATTCCCCGTCAAAACAGGAACGAATTCGGACAATACCCACGAGGACAAGTTTATTTCTCATCTCTATTCACAATTCAAAAAAACATGGTTTCCTTTCTCGTTGTCATTTATTATACCATATCTTAATAGGACAATGACACAAAGGTTAAATATTATTCCATGAACTAATTCAAATAGATTATCTCACATGTATCAAATACCTACACAAATACATCAGTTACAACATCATTGATATATCAGTTGTCACATTTTCAATGCATATACGCTTTCAATCAATTCTTCATTCAAAATTTTACTCCAAAATTAGTCATATATTTTTATCAAATATAAAATTATCATTACAACTCTACCAAACAACAAAACATTCCAACTTCTTTTAAAATTGGGTAATTACTCAAAAAGTATGCTATAAATCTAAAAGTAGGTTATAAAATCTACAATCTATAAGTTTAACTTAGAATTTTAGATTATGCAATATGAAATTACTTTAATGAGGTGTTTCTCCCGAATTAAAGAATTTGAAAACGAGTAACAAGTCCGATGCTTAAATCCATTAAAACAAAACAATGTTTACTTATTAAAGTATCTCCAACCACATACTTTGCCAAATATAACCAAAAGCAAGAGCATAAAATGCATAGTAAAATGAAATTTATGGAGGTTTAAGAAGATATGAATTAGAAATGACAAAATAAATATTTTAAATTTAGGGAATGAAGGAAACGAATATAGGGGTACAAAGGAAAAAAAAAGTCCATTCCGGACCGTTATTGTAGGACCCTATATATGATAGTGTGATGGGCTTAATATTCACATCGAATAATTCAAACTTTCTAAAATATAGAACATGAAAACTTACAACACCTAGGAGGAAGTTTAATATAGCCTATAATTAAATTTAAGAGACTTTTACATTTACGTCTATAATTTTTTTTTACACAATTTTTACTTAATAAAAAATTAATATTTTACTTTTTAATTAATTCATCTTAAATTAATTAGTTTGTATATTTAATATTTTTCTTTTTAAAATGTAATTGAAAGATTATATTTAAAAAAATGACACTTTTTACTTACTATTATAATTTAACAATTTTCAAACTGATATTATTTTGAAAATTAAAACAAAAATTATGCATCACCTAGTTCAAATACAAAGTACACTCTTTAAAGTCCTTCGATTCATCCGTCCTTCTTCAGACAATAAATATATTATTATTTTTTTTATCTTTTTGAAAATCGGATAATCATTTTATGACTTTGAAATTTGAAATATCAAATATAGATTTGTTTTAAAAGATGCAAACTGTCAAAATGGATCATATGGCCCAACTCAGCCTAACCCATCATCCATTGGCTACTTAGTGAACCAACTCAACCTGACTCATTTATTACTTATTAGTGAGCACAAAAAAATTGAACCCGATCCGCTCCACCATAGATTGGTGAGTTTAACATATAGATTCACTTAATTATATATATATATATATATATATATATATATATATATATATATATATATATATAATTCTATCTTTACCACTACCACATTAATTGGTAAAGCATTTTGGTAGAGCTCCAAAAGTTCATAATATTAAATTCTCTCTTACATTAACTTTGAAAAGACATTAGGTACACCGCGTACCAAAAATACTATAGATTTTGATGTACCATGTTAATACGAAAAGTTAGACTTCCTATATTTCCAAAGAATTTAGAGAACTGCACACACCATTATATTCTAAAAGAAATAATGAGGTACATGAAGAAAAAACATTCAATTAGAGAAGTTTTTTCTTTTATGGGTTGGTGAGTCAACCCAACTCATCCGGGTTCAATTCGAGTGAGTCGAGTTCGTATGAGTCAAGTTCATTTTTTACGTGTACCGAAAATTATAAATTTTTTCAATCCAACCAGATTTAAACTCATGGTGGATCGTGTTGGTCCACAAATTTTAATCCATTTTGCTTCTAAAAATATAACTAGAAGAAAGAAAGAAGAAAAATGTATTTAAACTGTTTTAATCTCAATTTGTAAATGATGTTAAAATTATTAAATGTACCGAAATAATATCTAAAAAAATAATAATATTACTTTACTATTCACAAAATGTTAAGATAAGGAAAAATTTCCTTGTTTTGAAGATTGAATGGCAAAAATATCAGCAACTCAAGGTGATTACTAACTTTTATTGGCAATGAAGGATGAACGAATAATACTACAGAATAACTATAAAGTTGAAACATATGTATCATTACGAAACCAACTTATTTGTTTGTTTGTTTATGTTAGTACTAAGATATTATGGTGCCAAACAAGGTTATGCTACCAAAAATAATAGCCAATTGAGACGAAAAACTCATATGTTTCTGCTTGACCATTAATTATTGAATATAAACCATAAATGAAGCCACTACTTGCATCTTATTCGGTCTTTACAACCCCACCCTTTCACCATGAAAATGAAGTTTCTTGATGCTTGGATTGTGCTTTAACAAGTCCAACACAAAAGTATGGACAAAAAAAACATACATGGCCATCAAATACCCCATCACGTCTATTTAAATTTGTACGTCTAATAATGTTTTAATATGAATGCGTGAGTGAGTAAAATTACTTGAATGTGGCTTATTTTTCGATAAAAGTATTATCGGTGAGAGTGGGGAATTTTTTATTATGACTATTTTTAGTAAAGTTTAGTTTTAACAGTCAACCAAAAAAAAAAAACAACCTAACTAAGACCTTAATATAAAAAACTAAATTTAAATAAATATTTCCATATTTTACTTAAAAAAACTAGTTTTATTAAATAGGCATTAAGAAAATAGATTTAGTCGACACAATCTCAAAAAAACTAATTTATAAGATAAGATTTATATCAATTTATATATTATTATATATATATATATATATATATATATATATATATATATATATATATTTTAAATGTGAGACTAAATATTTACTGATGATTTGATAACAAATGGAACAATGAATTCATTGTTAGAAAATAATTAATGAAACAATACTAATCATAATAAAAATATGAATAATATAATAATTATTATTAGAGGAATAATAATACTATGACATATATAAATTAACGAATATTAATCAAACCCAACAATTCTAATAATGATAATAGACAAAAAATAAATAAAGGAATAGAAATATCATTGGTTGAGGCACGCTTAGCTCTACCCTTAGAAAGAAAACGCCCCCCCACTGTATAGGAAAATACATATACGTTCTTTTCTCAATATACAACAACCCGTCAAATTTATCGAGTGCAACGAAGGATCTATGAACCTTCTGACCACCATTGTTTTAAGAGACATAGAGAACAAGAGAAGAACGCTCTTGAGAGAACCCACCATCAACAAACTTCGATAATAAAATAACTTTAATATTATTTAAAGAATAAATTTTAAATCTAACTCAAATCTATATAATAATATATTTATAAAATAATATTTGCATCAATTTATTTATAGTTTATGTAATATCTTTGACCATATATAATTCTTCAAATATTTTTGAATATTTTTGTCGAAGAAATACATCTAATTAGATCTTTTTAATTTCATAATATACAAGTTAATTGGAGTGATTACATACAAAAACAATTTTAAAGAACAAAAATAAAAATAAAATAAAAGATTAAATATATTTGTTTTCTCAAATATATTTAGAATTTTTTAAATTTTGGTCTCTACAAAAGTTTTATTTTTGTATTTTCTTATGAAATATTATTAATTTTTTTATTTCTGATAAAAATAATTATGACACATTATACATTAAATAATAAAGTGTTAAGTTAACATAGTCATTATAAGGAAAATATAAATAAGAAGACAAATAAATAGGCAAAAGAAAAAGAAAAAACAATATAAATCTTTACTAGGATCCAGAATAAAAATATGAATATATATATCTATATATATATATATATATATATAATATATATAAAGAAAGATAGAGAGAGAGGAAATAAAAAGATAATTTGTTTCGTATTAAATAATAAAAATAATTAATTATTTTAGGAAGTAGAGCAATTTCTGCAAAATCGTGTGCTCCTAGAACTTTTTCTTGACACCAACCGTTGATGAATAGCCTATAGAGATGAAGTGATGATATTCATAACGAATTATGTAGAAGGAAGAAAAAAGAAAGGATAAATTTTGAAGAAATAAAAGGGCAAATGGGTAGCACCTTGGTCCAGTTATTTATTGTATCTGCTTCAATTAAATTTTGATTGTCATCATCTAGACAATGATGAGACCAAGATCTGCATGTGATCCTCTTTCGAACAAACAACGAGAAAGCTCCCTGGTCCCAACAACATCTCATCAATAAGCTCCAGTACCAGGTCATCTATATGCTACTTCAATTTCACATTATCCTTATATATTTCTTATTTATTTTAAACATATTTAATTAGAATTTTTGAGAAATTACTTTCACTTCTCATTTTTTTTGTCAATTTTACTTTTAATGTTTGGTAGTAGAGATGACAATGAGTCGGATGCGATGATCATTCATGGTAGTGTTGTTTGTTATAAACAGTGGAAGCAGTAGTGCTTCGTCAAAGGAAGGAAAGCATAGGTGGTGCATAATTTAGTAGAGATTGTGACGATCTTGGGGACGTTTTCGAACAACGACGCCTTAAGTGGTCGACGATGGCCGTCGTGTGTTATGTTCATGATCTGGAGGGGAAGAAGGGAAATCCTCACACGAAACGAGAGAAGTTTAGCATCGTTGATATTGGTGTGCTTGTCAGCTCTAACGATGTGAATGAGTGTGGGATTCAAGTAGTTTTTCGATTGATACGTTAAGTTGAGAAGCAGGGGAAGAAACTTTTTTTTTTTTTTTAAGGTATGAGTTATTCGGATGAGCAACGGAAAACCTAATTTGTGATAGGCCAGGACTCATTGCATATGAATAATAAATTATTTTTATTTTTTGGGTTAAATATATTTTTGGTCCCTTAACTTTTAGTGAAAATTGAAATTAGTCCATCTTAAAAATTTTGGACCAATTTAGTACCCTATCTATAGAAATGGATGGATTTAATCATTTTAACCAAATTTTGTGAAGTTTACTTGACGTTTTAAATGCATTTCTCAGTTAACATTGAAGCTAAAATGTGTCCAACAATGTAAACAATTAAAATGATATCATGAAATGCATTTGAAACGTCAAATAAACATAACAAAATTTTCTTAAAATGACTAAATTCACACATTTTTAAAGTAGGGAGACCAAATTGGGCCAAAGTTTCGAAGAAAGACTAATTTCAATTTTCATTTAAAGTTAAAGGACTAAAAACATATTTAACCTTTATTTTTAACAAGTAATGAAAACCCACGAGTATGGATAGTGTGATACCCAACCCCGCCCTATTAGTAAGTGGGTACTAAAATACCAATATTTGTAGTGGATTTTATCCATGGATACTGTAGGCACAAGTATTTTTGTCAATCCTACTCGGTAGTATATTGTTTTTGCAACTTCCATTATAAGATTTCGTATAAGTGTCCTTCCACCAAACTTCTTGTAGTTGTTGTAGAGATGTCTTAGACAAAACCTATGTTCAAATCCTTCCATAATTTCATCAGAAACTAGCATAAGCCCTTCAAGTAATGCAAAAGTAGTTATTGTGTGCTATCAGGTATAATATTCAGTTGTGATTAAAGTAGTTATGAAGTGAAATTATGAATACCTTTGCTGATAAAAAATGAAAACCCAACGATTAGTTTGGATATCCTCAATGTCATTCAATAACAATGTCATAAACCATCCCTAAATCTTTTTGCTTTAATTTTCCATCACAACAAATGCAAGGGGAAAATACTAATCATTTGGATCTTTGGCCACTACTACTAACAATTGCCCACCATAATTTTGTTTTCAAGTGGCAATCATCAACACCTATAAAGGATTTATAACCAGCTAAGAACCCATATTTGAACCCATCTAGACACATAAAAACTCCTAAACCTTGGTTGTAAATTGAGACAAAGTTGATTCACTTTGATCTCATATGTTATTCAGAACAAACTTTTCTTGTCATGTAATCATAAAGCAGAGTATATTTTTTTTTACCATCCCCCTTAAGTATTTCCACAACCATTTGTTTTGTTTTCAAAACCCTCCAAGTTATGATCCCAATACTGTATGACTTCTACATCATCAATTATCTCATTTGTTGTCATTTTTCCAACATTTCTAAATTTTTCCATCACTACTTCTAACACCAACTCTTTATTTCCATTCTTGGTCCCAAACAATCTCCCACATTTATGCACACCAATCAGTATCTTAACTCGAAAAGTATGATTGCCTCCAACTTTGTTGACTAAAATAGAAAACCCATAAATCCTTTTCCAAACAACCCTCATTTTGATATTGTCATTCTTCACAAGCTAGATTTCTCTACCATTTAAAGCTAAATGCTCCATAATAGCTTGTTTGAACTCCTTCAACAAACATAACTTCATCCCTAACCTGAATTTAAAGTTCTTGCACATATCTTAAACTCTAAACACTGGAAAATATTGCGCACATATCTTAAACTCTAAACACTGGAAAATATTGCACACCCTCACCATCACTATCCATATCACTAGCCAGCTCATCAATATTGTAGTTTTCATCTTATGGTTGTCGGTAATCTGGTTTGTGTCAAAAGAACCAACTATAACATCTTCACTCGCTAGTTTCTTACTATTGTTCCTTCTTTGACTCCATTTTCCCACATTTTTAGTACATCTTGTGTAACACCTAAAGTTTTAAAATATAATACTTTTCATATACAATATTTTAGAATTATATTATTTATAAATATATAATGAATTTTGTTTATATATATATATATATATATATATATATATATATATTCATAACAACAAAAATAAAGTTTATCCGAAGTCAAAGTCTTACCATTTACAAAGTACACCGTGACATATGCACAAGCTACCTCTAAAATTTGTATGCTTATTTTAGTCTGATCAATACAGTAGAGATAAATACTTAGATAAAGTATGTCATTTTCTCAACACAAAGAGGATTATAATGGAAGTGTAAGTCAAACATTTTATAAGATTAACACAAAAGAAAAAAGAAAGCACTAGATCACAATGTATATTTCTTGCACAACTATAAGCAAAGGTTAGGTTATGGAGGTAAAGCTTGACAACAATTTGCTAACTGTATATAAGTATACACAAACTTTCATTCTTTTGTTGGCTTCTTAGTGTTTAACTAAAAATGTCTTCTAGATGACATAGAATAAGATATCTTATTTATAAACTCTTCATTGTTGTGAAATGTCTTAAATTAAAGAAAGCTTATATTTCATATCTACTTGTTTGAGTGTGAATCTTGTATAAACAACTCTTTTGTTGTACAACTTGTAAAGACTTTATGTATTTTTTCTTGAAGAGGTCTTGTGTATGTTAGAAATATTTTAATATAATTTAAAAAAAAAAAATAATTAAAATAAAAAACTTACTGTTACTGAAGTTTTAATAGACCTTTAATTTATGGGTTAATGGTTTTTATGGCTAACGGCTATATTCTTATTACTATTTACTCCTTTGTCTCCTTTTGCTACCTATAAATACCACCTAGGTGCACATGGAAAAGAATACAACAACAACAACAACAACAAAGACAACAAACACTAGAGTCTTTCTTAAAAGTGTTTTTCTTTTCTTCTCTATATTATCTTTAAGACAGTGGTGTTCATAAGGTTCGGAGATCCTTCGCAGCACTCGATCGATCTGACGAGTTGTTGTATCTTGGGAGAGAAACACTGATAAGAAACACATATGATTGTGTATTGATATATTTGTTTAGCCCTGTGCAGTAGGGGCGTTTTCTCTCTAAGGATAGCGCTATGCGTGCCTCAACCCAGGATATTTCTACTCCTTACCTTTTATCTTTTATTTATTATTGTTATTATAATTATTGATCTTTGATTAATATTCATTGTTTTATATATATGTCTTAGTATTATTATTGTTTTAATAATTATTATTATATTATTTCATATTTATATTATTATTAGTATTATTTGAGTAATCATTTTTCTAACAGTGTATTCATATTTAAACTCGAAGGTAACTTAACAGATAGTGGGAGATCTTCAAAACATAGTTTTGGGGTGCTAAAATAGATGTACAACAATATTTTAGTGCCAAACATATAAAATATACCAAAATTAAAATAAATTATTTATATTTAAATATTAATTTTATATATGAAAAGCAATGGAGGGGCCAAGGCCCCCCACCTATACTTAAGCTATGCCACTCATTTTAAAAAGAACTTATGAACTTCTTTATGAAATTATTAAATTCCCCCTTATTAGTGTCTAATAAGTGTATTTTCCCAAATCTTGTAGAGGTACTTTTATATCTATTGGTGGAAATTGGTTTCCCTAAGGCTCACCAACTGACATTTAAACACAATGGAAGAATAAAATTGAACTTTCCCAAGTTCCTCAATGGGAACTTGGATCCAAGGAAGGATCATTGATGCAAGCTCAGGAGAAAAATGCTTCCAATTTTAGTGAACCAAAGTAAAACACAGAAGACAACAAGCTAATGCAAAATCAAATTCTATGTTGATCAAAGTTACTCATTACAAGAGGTTGGCCTCATATATATAGGATTGGAGGCAGCCTACGCACACAAAACTTAAGCAATGTGAGACTTAGGAGTGGTTGTAGTTGCATGTGTATGGAAGAGAAAAAATAATCTCACATCGATGAAATCAACGCCTTATCACAAGTTTATATATGCCTAGCTGCAATGGATGTTCACAAGATTTATAGCTGGTAATGTGGAAAGCCTTATAGTCTTTCACAACATCTGGCAGGTAGCCCTGGAAAGGATGATACACATGAGAACTGGAGAGAAAGATGTGATGCCTTTTTATGTCTCAAGGGACAAAAATCCCACATCGAAGAGTTAAAGCTTTACTCAAGATTTTATATACATTAATTCTCCTTGGTCGTGTGAATGATATAGAGATTCTCCCTATAAACTTGCATGGATTATGTAAGGACTTCGTATACCCCATTAATGTGCCCGAGGTCATGGCTGGAAATGCTTCCAAACTTTTTGTGCGTAGAGGGACAAAGTCCAACATCGGACAAGTGAGGCTTCCTCCAAATGTTTATATACGCTTTCTTCATGAGTGATAAGCAAATAAAGTGCGGATGCTCCCTACACACCTGCTCAAACACATTAGCATGTGGGATGCACTAATGAACATTGTTGGAAAGGCTCCAACCTTTTTTATCATGTTGGGAATAAGTCCCACATCGGCTAGCTTAGGCTTCCCACACATGTTTATAAGCACGGATGTGTGCAATAATACTAAAAGCTTGTGGCACGTCAGACTTAAGTAGTTTTGTGATTCACTCTCTCGCTAGCCTTTTTGGATAGGCCTGTGTGCTCACAAACAGTTGGGTGTTAGGCAGCACAAGTAATAAAGTGGAAAGTTCAAGCATATTTTCCTAGACTTGTACAATTCTTGCAATCATAACTCAATTAGTCAACAAATTCTCACAAAAATAAAACTCTTTTTGTATTTTTATCGAATATATGTTGTGCAACAAAATATGATAACGCTTTACTAGGATTTGGTTTCCTGATTCCATTCAAAGAAAAAACACCAAACAATATATTTCTAATTTCTTCTCTAGCATTCAAACCTTTTGTAACAAGTAGTAATGCCGTACCGACAAGTATAAACTTCAATAATAAAAATCCTATATCTGCCAATTTTTATTAAAGTTTGCATTAATAATCAAGATTCTAATGTTGCTTTAAAACTTAAGATAGAATTTCACTTATCAAATCAATCATAATCAAAGAGAATTTCACTTGTTGCTTTAAAACTTAAGATAGAATGACATGATTATGCTTAATCACTTCAATTCTAAAATTAGTATAAGAGATAATAACCAAACAATTGAATCAAAAAGCTCACAAAAATTAGTGTTTCACTCTACACTCAAGTGTTTATGAATGATCACTCAAAATTACCATGTTATAAAACCACTTCATCAGCTTTTTCCAATCATCTAATTTACAAAATGCACACATTTGGTTAGATCAAAAGGTCTTTCAAAGGTTGTAATGAGGCTTAGGAAGAAGAAATATAGTTTTTCAGGAAATCAAAAACACCATTGAGCCGAAGATAACAACTAAATGTAAATAATTAATGGAATCCTGGTATTCTCTACAAAATAGTTTTGCCACAAAATTTCATATACTTCTCACAACACAACCCCTTCTTACCACATGGGATATGTTATCTCAACTATATCACAATTATGAGACAAGAAAATCATTTCTCAAACATATTCTAACTCAATTGACCATCATACATTCAATTCATATATTTTGAGGACATGATTAGAAAAAGTTTAGAAAGAATTTAATAATTAAGCATGTTCAGACACAAACTAAAAAAAATTGTTGAGCGAGCATCAATGCGTTTGCTAGGCGAGTAGACTCGCTTGTGAATGAAATTGCAAGGCCAAGTAAATGAAAATATGTGACCATATGGTCTTTATGCAGAGGATTCACCCAACAAGTGATGGTGAAAAATATATTTTAAAGGAAAAATTTGGTAAAAATATATTTTCAATTGCATTAGGCCTGCAACTTTGTCCGTGATTTTGTATTGGAGTAACCAACTTTATTATTATCTCATCTTGCTAATAACTTTGATAATCAAATTTGTTGATATTATTTTTAATTTATTTAATATTGTCACTTATCTGAAAAATATTACATATATAAACTAAATACTTATCTTTTTCAATTTTATTAAATAAAACCTAAAATATCTAAAAAGATAATAATAAAATAACAATAAAATATACAAATAAATAAAAAATGAAACATGACAATGTCAATAAGATTGATAAGTTAAGGAAGATTTGCCACAAAGATGTCAATCTTTGATAAGAACCTGATGACCTAAGCCAAGAACAAATATAATCCTCTCTTTAATAAATTAAATTCAATATATGACCAAAATGTGCTTACATAAGCTTTTGATACCTATATATATAGACACATAAGTTTAAGAAAACCTAGAAGTCGTAAAAGAAAACGCAAGCCCAAAAACATAAAAACATAAACTAATTTCTAAAAAAAAAAACCCAAAACCCAAAAAACATAGAAACATAAATTAATTTTCCTATTAATTATTCTTCAAATGTACTTCAAGTCATGATCTTCATTCCTTCATGTCCTTTGAATGTCAAAAGTTCAATCTCAAGTTCTTCTTATATGAAGTCATGGGATAATCCTCTTTCTTGTTGAGCCTTCTAGTTTTGGTCATGAAGATGGTGTGCACTCTTCAACAAATGTTGTCCCAATTAGGAGAAAGGCTCCATTCCTAACAAATTACAAAGAAAATAATGGACCGAAAATACAAATCCAATATAATTTCTATTTACACATAGAAAAAAAAGAGTAGGCTTATGCAAAATATACTACCAATAACCTATTTACAAACAAAGAATGAAATTGGGCTTTCTCACTAACCCATGTTACAATTCCTATGATGAGTTTCCATCATTTATTCAATTCTCTTTTCTAGAATTAACATTTATTTTAACCGGAATTAAAATTAAAATCCAATGATGTCCAATTACACATATACTGAGTGAAGATTATTCCATATTACATTTTGTTTTTGCCTTATAATGAAAATCAAGTGAAAGTTATGGTAATATTTAGGCTGCTATATTTTTAATTATGGTTAAATATGTTTTTGGTCCTTCAACTTTTAATGAAAATTAGAATTAGTCTCGTTTGGAAACCTTGAATCAATTAAGTCCCTTATCTTTAGAAATGTGTAGATTTAGTCCTTTAAACCAATTTTTTATAGGTTTATTTGACGTTTCTACGCGTTTCTCAACTAATATTGAAACAAACATGTGTCAAAAGGTGTAAACAAACTAAAATACTATCGTAAAATGTGTTTGAAACATCAAATAAACTTGATAAAATTTGGTTAAAATGACTAAATTCACGCATTTACAGAGTTAGGGGACTAAATTGGTTCAAGGTTTCCAAAAGGAACTAATTCCAATTTTCACTAAAAGTTGAAGGACTACAAACATATTTAACCCTTTTAATTAGAAAAAAATACATCATAATTATTAACTATAGTTTTTTTCTAATTAAATATATGATTCAACATCTTTCATAGTTTTTTCTATTTATTATGCTTTTTTTTTTCATTAAATTACGGTCTTTCTTTCCAATTTTTTTTTTCTCTTTTTCGTTTTTAATTTTAGTGAAGTAAAATCATTTATCCCACCTATAAATTTAATATATATATATATATATATATATATATATATATATATATATATATATATATATATATATATATATTAGCGGACTTTAGTGTTGTTGTAGGGGTCATGGCCCCCTAGATTCTTATTTTTTTAAAAAAATTATATGTAATATATATTATATAGATAAAAAATAAATTAGGTAAATTTGTATTTCTTTTGACTTTTAAAGGAAATTTATCATTAGAAAATAGTTATCAAGGTTTTGACTATCAAATGAATTAGTTTTTAAATTAGTGTCAAATTAATTAATGACCAATTATAATTTTTTATTTATGATAGTGACTACTTTAGTAACCAATAATTTTTAATTTTGTAAATTGGTATTTAAATTGATTATACCAACTAAGTATTTTTTTTATTTCTAAAATTGGTTTCTAATTAATTATTTTCTTCGAGTGATAAAATTAAATATAATAAAGAATAAACAAATTTATTGAGATACTTTTTATATTCTTTATTATCTTTCGAGTTTCTCACATATTCTCACTCTCATATGTTTTCTTTTGTTAAGGAAGAAAAATAGGAATTTAAACACGAACTCATCCTTCTCATTCTTATTTCTCTTATGTTCTATTCCATTATCAAAGATATTAGGGATAACTTTTTTTTTGCCTCACTTGATAGTGAAATATTAGTTTAATAAATAATATTTTTTCATCTTATAAGTTTTTGCAGATTTATTTTTTTATGAATATAGAAGGAAAAAAGAAAAAATCATATCCTATATGTTTTTCATGACAATTTTTTAATTGTGACTTGATTATTATACATTGTTATTTTAATAATTGCGTCTCTCAATTTATTATTAGATTTTGATAAATTATTTTTATTTTTAAACTTAAACAAAAAAAAAAGTCATAGAAATCTCTCTTGTATATTTCTTTTTTATCCTTCTTAAAAAATTCACTTATGTTACACTAAATATTCAATTGTTGAATTAAAGATTTAATATTCAAATAATTATATGTGTAGGTGAAAATTTTCATATTAATTATCTCTTTAAAATATATATAAATTTAAATATATTATTTTGATCTTCTAAAAATTATCCTCAAAATCGATCACTATATAATAATTATAATATTATTATCATAGTATGACATAAATAGAGAGTAGAGTATTCGATTTTCGGGCAGTATACATAAAACTCCAATATAATTATGTTAAAGAATGAAATATGATTCATGATGATTGGTTGACGCGTCTTGGATAATTGTTCTGAGTAAGAATGATCATATCGTGTTGCGTTGGTGAATGTGTCAGAGTGGATTCATTTTATTTTGGATCTTGCATGCGCTTCAAGTTCAAGCATAAATCATGTATGCACCCATTCCAGATGTAGGACTTCCTTTAGAATCACAACCTTACCAAAACATGTAGTGCGCGTATAACGTATATATGACACAACATGTTGCTTTGTTTCCTGCTAAGAACTGCACAACTTGTTTACTCCTATATTAGACAGGTACTATAATTTATTCTCACAGAAACATCACTGTTTATTTAGTGGTAATGATAAAAAAAATTAAATTATGATTTTAGGTTACTTCAATTATAATTTTCAAAATAGTATATATATATATATATATATATATATATATATATATATATATATTAAATCATACTAGAATTTTATTTCTTCTGACTTTCTTTTGTTTTATAATTATAATGAACTATATTAATTTTTTTTTCCAATCTAACTCTAATAATTGAAGATCAGTCACTTTTGAAAATTAATTTTCTATCATTTTTCTTGCTGTTTCACTAAATTCTAAATGAAAATTAACAGAAGTAAATTATTTAAAACTACCAAAATCTTGTAACAAATATATATATATATATATATAGGGCAAAACTTATTTTTTTAAATGTTTAGCACAATCAAAATTTGAATTTATCGTTGGTGAAAATTATTTCTGATCGAGAACAATGATTAACAATTTCCATAACCTAAAAGGTGTACAGGTTAAATAATATTCTTTTAGCATATTTTATTTTTATATCTAAAGTGGCATCATAAAATTCAAACTCTAGATGATTTGGTTAAAAGAAAAAGTTGCTACTATTTATACTAACCAAAAATGATGGTGTAATGATCACATATTTGATGAAAAATATAGAATAGTTTATAAATTATTATTAAAACAATTTATATGTTAGAATTAACTTAAACTCAAGCTTAATGAAGTGATTCTTTTCAAGTTATAGAATTGAATTTGACACTGGAGATTCACCACAGGAGTGAAACCTAATTTATGTTGAATGATAAATTGAAAATAAATCAGATAAGGAAGTAAAAAAAAAAAAAAAGATTGAAATACATGAGGTTTCTTGGTTACTCCGTAGCTACTTCCGAGAAGAATCAAAGAAAAAACAAGACAATAATTTGTCCAACACGAACACATGTGGTTTTCCCCTGCAGAAGACACCAAAAGAAAGGTGTAAAACCAAAATTCGAAAAAGAAAAGAGAGAAAGATGGAAAAGTTGAAATAATTAACTGTGTTCTCGTGCGTAGCTTGATAAAGAAAGACATGGGGGGTAAAGACAATCGTACGTACAAAGTCTAGGTACAAATAATGCAGCTATAGCAGGGGATTGTACTTTATGTATTATTTGCTCTTTTTTTTAATTTTATCATTTTTCTTGGATCATGAACACCCCTTATAACAACAAAACAAAGTAACAACATCCTTTTTGTTTTGAGCAAGACAACTAAATATTCCCCACCACAACATAATCCACCTTTGTACATCCAACAATGCCAGCCCCTAATACCCTGCTCTTCTCTCACTCCCACAACTTCATATTATTCAAAATAGTAAAAGGGCTTCATGTAGATGAAGAGGGTGGGACATCATGACCTATATGTGCCCATGTGTCTCTCTTTCTTCTAATCATCTAACCTTTTACCCTAAAAATTAGTAAAACATGATGAAAGATGTGATATTTGATAGAATTGGGGTAAAGGAAGATGAAAAAGAGGTGGATTGCATAATCTCCATTAGAAAAAATTAATATATTAATAATTGATACTAATATTTGTTTTTAAGAATTGGATATTAAATATAACTTAATTCCGTAAAATGAACTTGTAACTTGATGTTTGCACTCAATTGTATATTATAAATTGACATGATCTTTAATTGATGTAGAACTTTTAACATATAAAATATTTTATCACTTACCATACGGTGTTTGGTATATTATTTACTTAACATGAACATTCATAAAAATAAAAATAAAAACATTTTTACGGCTGTCTTAAAAAATAAAAAAAAAAATGTTAACTAAGATTAGTAAATTAATTTTATCTTTTAATTAATGTAGAATCTCTATCACACCTTACTCACATTAAAATATAGATATTTGTTTATAATCTATGAATATTTTGAAAACAAGTGACATGAAAAACTCATCAAACCTACTTAGGATATCTTATACTATGTTAGGAAGTTTAAATTTAAGTCATACTTATACTTACAATAGATAATATGAGATAAGGATCGTACTTATCTCTTGTCTTGTAGAATCTCTAACAACATATTTATTCTTATAAATCACTTTCAAAATATTTTCTAAGGAGTAAGTATTTCTGTAAAAAAGATAGTCCAAACATGGAAATAAACTTTTGCAGGTGTTAGATTTGGATAGTTAAATTAAGCGTACCTCAATGTTTAACATTTTTAGCACTTTATATTATTGAGAAACTCTCTTTTTCTCTTACCCTAGAAAACTAAATTCTTTTGTACAAACTTTTAATCCAAGTAAACATTAAAATAAAAATTAACAAAACTTAACAATCTAAACCACATCATTATTTTATAAAGGGAACCCACTGGGAAATTATGTTCATGTGTCTTGATCGATGACGGCAATGAAGCAATAATTCTTGCACGAGTTGATGGACTGTAAAATTCAAATAAAACAAAATAGAAAACTCTGTTGTTCAGTTCTCGATTACAATAATAATAGTTCATGAGGAAGCCTCAAGGAAATGAGAATCATGTGCTTTTCATCCCTGGAAAGAATTAAACAAAAAAAATTGCAGAATGTGTTAGGAATTGGCCTGTCATGCATATTTAGCATTTTAATCTTGTCATGTTTATCATTGCAGTCATTATTAATTAATAATTATTGGGTTTAGAAGACGCGTTTCATAATCACATGGGGTGTTTTATTCGTGGGGCAAGAGTGTGTCAGTAGAGGCATAATTTTGGAAAGTACGTAAATTATGTGCAAAACTCATGAACATATCATACAAAAGAATAATACGATTACAGAAGAAAAAAAAAACTAATTAGAAAATTAGAATATCTTCCCATAATGATTCACGCGAAAGAAAGAGAAAAAACATTATGCAGGACTGTGGAGATTATTGTTAGGATTTATTAGAAATCAAAATTTAAGGAAAAATATAAGATCAGAACTTACACAATAACAGCCTTACATGTAATTAATTGAATGTAATAAGAGTTTATCAAATTTTTGTTAAAATTATTATGAAATATTTGGAAAAAAAACATATTTTGTTTCTTAATTCTGTTATTCTGTTATTCTTAATTCTTTACTTTTATTTTTAAAAATTATTTGATTGAGAACCAAATAATTTTTAATTATATCGACTGATTTAAGATCTTAAATTTGTCATCGAACAATATTTTGTTATCAGCACTATAAATTTAATTTAAAAAGTAAGTAAAATTATTGAGTATGTCTGGTTGGGAATCAGCAATAAACTATGGGAAACTCCAAAAAGAAATTTTTTAAGTTAAAATTTATATTTCATAAAAATATACAATATTTTGTGAAATGCAATTCGCGAAAATCGAAGTTATTTCTCAGTATACCTGAAAAAGATTTCCATCATCTTTATTTTAATTATTTATTTGAAAATAGGTTTTTAGTGAAATAAGTTGGTAGTTGAAATTTAGTAAAGTTATTGAAATAATGTAGGTGGTCATTGTGGAAAAATATAGTCAAACATGAATAAAGGTTTAAGGTTTAGGCAATAGGAGAAAAACAAATGGAGGAGGAAGAAAATGAGAAGGAAGGAGACATAAACTTGAATGAAGGAAAATATAGGTGGCCAAGTCAAAGTAAGAAGAAGTAGAGAGGAACACTACACGAAAATTCTTTATCAGTGACCAATATAGATACCAATTTATAAATTAAACATTATTGATAACTAAAATAGTTTCAAAATTGATCACAATATGGAATTGGTCTCTACATTGGTCACTAACATATTAGCTACAAAAAAAAAGTTTCAAAATTTGTTCGATTAGTGACCATCGATCCATTAAGCCTTGCGTTGGGGACAATTTGTCATTCTCCTTAGACCTTGACTAGGGAGCTTTTGTTCCTACCACACCCAAACCCACATCACTTAGAAGTCAAGACCTAAGGCGTATAAATATCCCTTCCTCCTTCCACCTCCAAGGCAAATTTTAAGGATAAAACCGAGATGTAGCACATGATCAAAATGGATAATACCTTATATGCATGGTGATTAACAACGATTCTATCATTATCAGACTTGGGATCGGAACATTGGCGCCCACCATGGGGTCGATAACGGAACCATCGGTACATTAACCCCTCCATTGGGGATTATTTATCATTCCCCTTAGACCTCGATTTGGGGCCTTATGTTCCTACTACATCCAGTAGTCCCACATCAATTAGAAGTCAAGGCCTAAGGCAGTTTAAATACTCATTCCTCCTTCCACCCTCTAGGGTACCTTTTAATGAAAAAATCATGATAGAGAACATGCTCCAAAGCGAACAATACATCAAATGTATGGTGATTGACAATGATTATATCAACGAACTTAGGACAGGAACATTAGTGTCCATCGTAAGACTGATAATGGAACCATGAGTCCCTTAAGCCCTCTAGGTCATCGTGAAGGAGAACACAATTCAAAATGTCCAATACCTCAAATGTATGGTGATTGATAGTGATTCTATCATCAGACTTTGGATCGAAACATTGACCCTCACCGTGGGGTCGATAACAAAACCATTGGTCTCTTGAGCCTTCCATGACGATTTGTCATTCCCTTTAGACCTCGAATATGGACTTATGTTTCTACCATATCTAATAGTCTCATATCACTTTGAACTCGAAGCTTAAGCAAATTTAAATGCACCATAAATATCACCACTTCAATATAAACTACAAGTTCACATATATTATATGCATTAATAAATTTTAAGTGAATTTATTTTTATATAACACACTTTCTTAAAGATACAAGTTTTTATTTTTTACAAAATGATTATAAAATATTTATGATGATATGTTTCTATGATATTTTAAATATAAAATAATGAAATCACTCACTTTTTAATAAAAAAATATTTATTTTTCTATTTTAACACTTTATAAAAGTTTATGTTAATATAACATTTTAAATAAAATAGTAAAAGTGAATATCACTTTTTTAAAATATATGAGAAAGAAGTGTCACTTGATGAAAACATAAAAAGTTTAAAAGTATATAGACAAATACTTAATTAAACAATTGATAGGTTTCTTTAAGTAAGGTAGACATGTAACTCAAATTAAATTATTGTTGGAAATTAAAAAATGTGTATAAGTTTCACATTAAATAAAAATAAAAAAAGTTAAGAATCAAATAAAACTAAAAGTTCATAAATTTATTATTTTAATTTTAGAAAAGTACGAAACATTTATTTTCAGATATTTAGATAAAACAAGCGTTCCCGAAAAAACAATTGGGTATTGTAGAATTTGATTTCTTTCGTCACATTTTTATCATAAAAAAGTTAAATATATATATATATATATATATATATATATATATATATATATATATATATATATATATATATATATATATATATATATATATATATATATATATATATATGAAACATCTGTTTTCATATATTTAGATAAAACATATGTTCTCGGAAAAACAATTGGGTATCTTAGAGTTTGATCTTTTCGTCACATTTTTATAATTAAAAAACACATAAAAATGTTTAAAAGAAGAATAAATAATTTATATATATATATATATATATATATATATATATTTTTTTTTACCACTAAAAGAAATAGTTGTGTAACACGTTGCTTGTGACGGGAATGAATCACTGAATAAATACACATTATTTAAAAAACAATAAGCTGAAAAGTAAAAGCATTTGTCAGCGAATAATCAGTGGCGCACTGTGAAAAAGAAAAGATAAAGGAATATATAGGCAGAGAATTTTATAAAGGCAGATCCCTTTCCTCGGTTTCTGCTTACGTACATCAATAAGGTTTTATGGTTTTAATAGCGATTACTCTAATTTTTAATTAAGTTTAATTAAGTTAAACTTATTATTTTTTAACTATTAATCTAATCTAAAAAATGAGTTAAATCATCAAACTATATCATTTAAAAAAATACTTATTGAAAGATATTGAAAAAATAATTTTAATATTTTTTAATGATTATAAAATGACAATAATACTTGAAATACATATAAACAAATTCATATGGTAAAATATAAAATTACTTTTATAATTCAAGTTTTTGACACATGATGTTGTTTTATTACGTAATATATGATTGAGTAAAGTTGGGATGGATTTACAATTCATAACCTCTTATCTAACTCGTTTATAAATGGCAATATTATAAACCATAATCAATTTAATGACTGAATGTAATCTTCAAAAATATAATTAAGATAAACAAGTGAAGGAGATATACTTCAATTATTAGGTCAAGTGTTGGAATAAGTTCTTTTGAGTCAAATTGACTTCAATTTTTCAAATAAAATTTTAAATTTAATCTTCTAAATAAATAATATGATTGAGAAAGAAAATTAAGTTTTACTTACATTATTTTATCTGACAGGAGAATCATCGAAAAATTACAACATTAATAATACAACACAAATGAAATTTAAGTTCAACCAAAAAAAATTATTGACACCACTAGTTGAATTCAAGAGTTCATAATAGAAAATTTATTTCACACTTGTAAATTGTTATCTAAAGATAATCATATAATGATTCTAATCACAATTGGTCCAAGTGTGCTTTCATGATCCTAATCAAAAGATATATGATGTGTTATCGCAGGTTTCTGAAATCTCGGACACGATTCCTTAATTTTGAATTGAACAGCGTTGTTTTCTTGGACACTGAGGACTTTTTGTAAAGTCTAAAAGTCTTTCAAACCATCAATGACCTATCACAGAGCCTATTGTTATTATTAGTTATGTTTCATGCTTCTACCTGACACCCATAAAATATACTATAATGTGAATTATGAGAACAAGAAAACGAGGAACCGTTTCTTCTTCAATTAAAGTGGCTTTCTAGTTTTCAAATGTTCAGAACGATGCTACTCAAGGTCAGTGCATAGTCAAAGTTTAAAATTGTGTGTGGAGTTCAAAACTTCACTTTTGCCTAGTTACAACAGATTAAAGGTTTTATTTTGTTTTAGATTTTAGTAGGATTGATGAATGAATTTAGTTTCTATGGCATGTGAGGAGTGTAATATGTTTTACATTGATAATTGATTAAATATTATACTATATAATTTGAAAGGTGTTTATTAAAAGAAAGTTTATTATTTAATGTTAGCAAATTTTATTTTTTTTAATTCAAATCGGTTATATCATTAATCTTATGATTTTTTATTTCTCATAAAATAAGAAATAAATATTTATATATCTAAAATTTTATTTATGTGATTACATACTATTGTTTTTAAATAATGTCCAAATAAGATCATGTTAGGCATTATGAACTTTGACATCTCAACAATGTTGATACCCAAAAACCTATTAATAATTTGTCATCACCCGAAAATTTATTAAAAACGAATACAAAACATAGGAGATTACATGTGTGTGTGTGTGCATTCATTTGTGTCTGTATGTGTGTGTGAGTGCGTTAGTGCGTTCGTTCGTGTGTGCACGTGTGTGTGTGTGTGTGTGTTTGTGCATATGTGCGTTTGTTCGTGTGAGCGTGCGTTTGTTCGTACATGCTTGTGTGTCTATGTAAATTAAGAAGTTATGAGACAAGAGCTTACAAACCAAAATAACTCTATGTTTCACTTGATTTTTTTTTCTTAGAAGTTTCTTTTATGCTTTTTAGAGGAAAAAAATTTTCTTTAGCATTAACACACAAATTAAAAACATTATAAATAAAACAAAACCTATTTAATAATGATCTTTTTAGTTTTAAATTTTCTTTTAAAGATATAAGTGTTTTGAAAAAAAAAAGATTAATTTATTTTAAATTAATTGTGTAACTAAACAAAAATATATTGATAAAAAAATAAAAGTATTTTACAAATTAATTTACATATTTAAATTTTAAAGTATTCAGCAAAAGACTCAAACCAAATAAATAAGAAATGAAAAAGAAACAAATGTATAATACACACTGAAAAAGTGAAGAATCTCTTGTATATATACACAAGAAAGTACAATAGTAGCTTTGGTGATACAATCGATCTGAATCACGAAGTGACTATCATTCAAATACCTTACACAAGTTACCCATATACAATGACAGTAGAAAAGTAGATACAATTGTAAAATAATAATTTCACAATTCTATCGTCAATTCCTCTACAACCATCTTTGATTAGTGGCTAGTGGTACTATTAATATTTTCTTTAACTATATAACGACTATTCATTTTAAAGTGTTGTTGTTTCCACTCTACAATGATAGTTGCTTTTGAACTATTGTCATATCTCAATTTATATAGTAGTGTTTGAACATTTTTCTTTCATGTGTCATTACTTTTTCTTTTCTCTAATTCTTCTTCTCCTTCCCCGACTTGTTTGTCTTCCTCCCCGCCACTTGTTCTAAAAATTGTTTATGCTTGCCTTTTGAAGCGAATACAATATTATCTATACAAAGTTATTTTAGGATGCAAAAAGATTTTTGACTATATCACTTTTGCAAATCGAACTCTTCCGCTCTTCTTCTTCTTGATGAAAGGTTTAACATAGGCATATGTAAGAAAAAAATCATTGCAAAAACTTTTTCTATTTGTTAAAAGTTTCACACTTACTTGAATACCTAACTTGGGTCTAATGATCTTTCATATAGAACATGCACTAAATGCACTCCATGGATGCATTAAATGCTCTTATTTTCTATAAGAAACATTGTTACGAGATTGATAAGTGTATCAAATTGTACAAGTAATAAAGTGAAAAGTCTAAGTATTGTTTCACAAATCAATTTTTTGTCTATCATATGAACTTTGAATACTTTTAGGTTATTAGCATCTTTGAATACACAATTTTTTCTTTCAAAAGAGACCTTGTAACATTTCTCTAACATTTGAGTAACACTTAACAAATTTTGAGTAATCTCAGGAATATATAAGACATCAAAAGTTAATCTGATACTTGAAGGAGTTTTAATTGAAATTGTTCATGTACCTTTCAGACAAGTTGTTCTCCATTTCCATTTCTTATTTTGGAAATATTTGATTTGTTAAGCCTTTTGAAAAGTTCTCAATCATAACATGTGGTTTGTACAACCATTATCTATAACCCAACATTTTGTAGACTTGTTTGTTGTAATATATTATGTCGTAATAAATATTTCCTTCCCTAGTCCTTACTCTACAATCTTGACATCTTTTTTAGGATCTTGGAATTTGCATCATGTCCCAATTGACAACATTTGTGGCATTTTACATGTGGCCTCCACCAACACTTGTTAGGTTGGTAATTATTTTTCTTGGAATAGGGACAAGATGAAAAAACTTATGTATTGTATTTGTTCCTTTTGTTGTTATTGACTATGAGAGCATTTTCTCTAGTATGAAGTAAGCACCTTTAACTGCATATTTGTCTTTATTAATCATCGTTGTTCTTGTGCTTGCAAGGCATCTATCTCTTCGTTGCTCTTGTACTTGTAAGACATGTATCACTTATGTCAAAGTAATATAGACAAAACTTTTTTGTGTTTTCTAACAAAACAATGAATGCTTCATATCTCTCTAGTGCCATCGCAAGAAATTTCTCAACAGTCTGGAATCTAGAAACTCCTTCTCCAACAATTTTATCTTATTACTAATACTCAACAATTTGTTTAAATATTATTTAATTGTCTCATACTCTTTCATCATATATAGCTCAAACTCCCTTTTCAAGTATAAAACTTGCATGTATCAAATCTTCTCCTTTCCTTTTATATTCTCATTTCAAATAATCTCAAATTTCTTTGCGTGATTTCAGAAACCCATAAAAACACATTTTCTTGCCCTAGGATCAAGTTTATTTCTATTAACATCAGAGGTAGAAGCATAACTCAAACATCCAAAGGTTGTCAAATCAAGATAAGTAGGAGATTTTAGGTAAAGCATTTCATATAGGGGGATTTATTTTTCAAAACAGCAGAAGGTATTTTGTTTATTATATGAACAACATGGTTAACAACATAAGACCAATAACATTTAGGTATATTTGATTGAAAAAGCAAGCTCCTAGTAACATTTAAAATATGTTGGTGTTTTCTTTCAACCATAGAGTTTTGTTGTGGAGTATTAACATAACTCTTTTGGTGAATAATGCTATATTTATTATAAAGATCAACGTACTCAAATTCAGGACCATTGTCGAATCTAATGGTCTTAATATCCTTCTTAAATTGATTTTTAATGTAGATAACAAAATTTAACAGAAGGTTTCTGGTTTCACCTTTAGAATGCATGAGAAACACCCAAGTATGTCTAGACAAATCATCTACTATAGTAAGAAAATATTTATGCCCATGTATGGAAGGAATAGAGATAGGACCCCATATGTCAACATGAATTAAATCAAAACAACTATCAGAAGCAATGGTATTGTCAGGAAAAGGCAACCTGTGTTGCTTCGAATAGTGGCATATATCACATATGTTTTTACAAGAATCATGAACATAAGGAAAAGTTCTATAAATTTGCTTTAGAACATTATTACAAGGGTGTCCAAGTCTGTAGTGCCAAACATTTATGTCTTTCTTAGAGTAATTCACAATAGTATTAACAAAAACATGATCTTGTGAAGTAGAGGTGTTTTCATCAAGGTAGTACAACCCCTCTATCATGATAGCATGTCCAATCATCTTGGATGAATGATTGTCCTGTATCTAACATTGCTCACAAGAGAAAATTAGTTTGCAATTTGAGTCCTTTGTGAGAGTTTGAACAGATATTATATTGAAAGAAAATTCAGGGATGTATAGAACGTTAAAAATGATTAAAGAGTCTGAAAAAATCTTAGTTCCAGCAAATTCATCAACAATAGTGGAATTATTAGGCAATCTAATAGTAATCGGCTTGATTTTGTAAAAACTAGAAAATTGACTTAAGTCATGGGTCACATGATTTGTGGCCCCTGTATCAAGAATCCAGACCTTACCTTGCTGATTCTTGTGAGTTGAGGCACTGTTGTTGAAGCTTTGGATGTGGCTGACAGTGCGCTTTGGCTCATCTTTGTCATCCAAAAGTTTCAACAACCTCTAAATCTACTCAATACTCAAGGTTTTAGTGGCAGCACCTTCCTCTGGAGTATGATAAGAGTATTTTTTAGGTTCAGAATTGACATTAAGGTTGCACATTTGTTGAGTGCTAGAATTTTTATTACTATAAGACCTTTTGTTTTGTTTTGTCCTTTGCTTATACCATGGGGGATATCCATGTTTTGAATAACACTCCTCTACAATGTGGTTCATCTTGTGGCAATAGGTACATTGCTTTCCTTGGTTAGGATTTCTGCCTCTGCCTCTTCCTTGTGTTCGAGACCCATTGCCTTTTCCTTGACCTCTCCAATAAGCTTGTTCTTGGCTTTTATATCCTATGTCAGTTGTATTCATGAGAACTTTGTTCTCATTAGCCATATTTCCAAAACCATTACCCTTTCTTTCTTGCTACATGACAAGAGAGAAAACTTTGTTTATGCTAGGTAGGGGTTCCATGAGCAATATATGAGTTCTAACACTGTTGTAGCTGTCATTCAATCCCTTTAGAAAACAAATGGCATGTTTAGTTTCCCTCTGTTTCAAGAAGAATCTGGGCAGATCACATTCATAAGGCTTTCCACAGGTGTAGTTGGGTACTGGTCTCAAGAACTCCAGTTCTTCCCATAACTTCTTTAATTTTGTAAAAAAAAAAAAATTGACTTATGCTTCTATCTCCCTATCTGATAGAGTGGATTTCTTGTAGTAGATCAGAAATTTGAAAGTAATCCCCTTGAGAAAATCTTTCCCTTAATTCCTCTCATAGTTCTTTAGCAGAATCTATGTACATTATTACACTATTTGCAATATCTACTGCGAGTGTTCTCATAATCCATGAAAGGATCATCGCATTGCATCTTTCCCAAGCTTCATAATTTGGATCAGTGGGAAGAGGTGTTTTAATGCTACCATTAACAAACTTCAACTTGTTCTCAGAGAGCAAGGCACGTTGCATGTTCCTGCTCCAAGAAACATAGTTAGTATCATTTAGAATGTTAGAAACTAGAACAAAATCTAGATTTTCTCCAGGATGCAGGTAGTAGGGACTGATGGGTATGAGAGATTGATTAAGATCAAAGTTGTTGGCCTTTTGGTTGGTGTATTCTGGCTTTGTTTCAGATTTTCCATCCATGATTCTTCAAGAAAGATGCCTAGAATCACGTTCTTGATGGAAAGAAGGAAATTTGCAAAAGCATGCAGGTTAAAAACCTGCTCTGGTACCATAATCGAGTACCACAACCACTTTCCGTCTCATATCTACGTGAGAGAGAGTGACAGTCATGGCAGAGAATGCGAGAAAGAGAGAGCTTAGAGAAGATGAAGACAACAACAGTAGAGGGATGCAACAGATCTGGAGCGTGATGTAGAGCAAAGCTCTTGTGAGAGAAGTAGCGTGTAAAGAGGTAAGAAAAACAATGTATTTCTGTTGTTCTTTATAATACTTAAAGGGAAAACCCAGAGGATTTTATAGGAAAAGGGAAAGGGATTACAAAGAAACCCTAGATTACTGATTGAATGAATAATCAATCTATACAAAAAGGGAAAAAGAGAAACCCTAAAGCGGTTAGGGCTTCAATAAAATTGAAAAAATAAATCCTATAATAATATGAATCATTTTGGGTTTGACTTTATATATTCAAATCTAAAACTAATGTGATATTGAATAGTAATTTTAAAACGAAAACCGATAATCTTTTCAGCCTAATTCAAATTAATCAATTTATCATACCGATTCAAACTTAATTATGTCGATCCCTTCTAAGAAATTGGAAAACGAGGCATATATAGAACACGAGCATGTATCTATTCCCACCAATGTTTGTCATTAGAGGTTGATGAATTAAAATCAAGTTTGGTTAAGCGTCTAATTCTGTCACCTTGTAGGATTCTAACACATGCCAATGATTTTCACTTTTGGAGAATTCCATTAGAAAATAGGTTAGACCCTAATCAGAAAAATAATCACAAAATAGATTGTGCTAAATGTTGATTAAAAATTATAAAACGTGTTACTTCGGGAAGGTAGAACATGACCTTTTCGAGGTGTGAGAAGGAATGTTTTGGGTTGTGAAATTTTTATGGATTTATTGTAACCAAACTCCAACTTGATATCGAAGACCTAAGAGAAATTCATGGTAGAAAACTTTTGAACCCTCAACTTAGTAACAAGTTTTGATGAATAATATAAGAAATAATTGAGGATAAAGTCAATACTTACTCTCATATATTGATGTGCATTGACAGGTTTTCAGGTTGATCATAAGATTAAGTTTGAAAAAATATATTCAATTATAAATAAGTTCTTAAGTAGTAATGATATCAAACAATAAATATATTCAGTTTAGATATACTTAAAAGAAAAAAAAAAACTAGATTTATAAAATATTTTATCAGTCATATAATAGTTAAACCAAATAATGTCATTAAAGCACGCTAACCAAACATATGAAATCATCGTATTATTAGAGAAGTAAGGAATATCTTTGATAATAAACATAATAATCAAAACAATAAATAGGAGATTATAGGTATGAGATGGAAGAACCAAACATTAGGTTAAATACGGATGATGATGAAAAAGAAGATAAAACACTAAATGTTCTAGCCTAAGTCTTCGTACTTATTGACTATATAGCACATTTTAGCATCTATTGTGAGGAGGTGAATCAATCTTGGACCACTTTTAGAAATGCAAGCAACAAGAGATGACAAATTAGCACCTAAATAGGTAGGACCTTACAAAATTTGCAGGGCTTTAAGAAGGGAAGCATATTGTTTGGATGACCTTATTTTGAGAACATGAAATCTATCAAATCTTTATATTTATTATAGTTAAACCAGTGAAAACACACACGTTCATGTTTATATTTTTTAATTTTCATAAAACAAATAATTGTAATTTTAAAATAACGGTTAAAGATAAATTATTTATAAAATAATTAATTTTTAAAATAATAATTAAGGGTAAAATTAAAATAAAGAAATTATAATAACGGTTTGACTTTATAAAATAAATAATTGTTATAACCTTGAAGTTCATCATAATAGTTATTGTAATGATTATGGAAGTTTACAACGATTATTATTAACACTATTATTAATTCTCGTCACAATTATTATTAACATAATTATTGAAAAGTGTACAACAATTCTTAAAAATGTAATAAATATATGATTGTTATTGTGTGAATCCAAATTAAAACCTTGATAATTAATGTTATTGACCAATTTAGTAACCAATTTATAATATAAAATATTTTAGTTATCAATTTAGACAGCAATTATAATTTTTTGAACTATTTTAGTTACCAATAATGTTCAGTTTATAAATTGGTCATTACAGTGATTAATTATTTTGTCACTAAAATTTATCATTATTCAAAGATTTTCTTATAGTGTATTACGACTTCATAAATTAGATATTTCATTGATAAGTATGAATAAAGTATCGTAAAGTATCGAACACGGATACGTAACCCAAATTGAAGTATCGGTGCATCATATATCCCAATTTTTGTTGGAATAATCCAAGAAGGTTGCTTCTTTTTTGTTTCAATTAAGTTCTATCTAAAAAAAATGATTCAATTAGATCATTTATATTAAATTTGTACTAATGACGTTAAAGTCATGTCACATATCGGTTTGTAGTTTTTTTTTTAAATTTTTTTTAGAGTTATTTAAGTTTTTCTTGTCCACTTGTTAGGTTAAAATTGTGTCACATGACATTGTTAGTAACATGTGACAGTTAGTAATAATGAAAAAAAAATAATTTTAGATATATGAAAATATTAATAAACATTTTAATAATAAAAATGAATCAAACATCATCTCTTATTACTTCTTTTCATATTAATGATACAATCTTTTAATAAAGTCTTGATGTATCTATCTAATATTATAAATTTTAAGAAGACTTTCATAGAAATTATAATAATATAGAAGATTTAAGGCTTAATTAGTGATTTAGTCATCTAATTTCTTAATTTAGTTCATTTTGGTCACCTTATTATTTTTTGATTTAATTTACTCCTCCAATTTGTTAAAAAGGTTCAGATTGGTCCTCCAATTGTTTAAAAAAGGTTCAATGTTTTGAAATTTTTTAATTTGTTCCTTTTATTTAAATTTTTGATTAAATTTAGTTTTCTATTTTTTTAAACGGTCTAATTGTGTCCTCTCCAATTTGAGACCAAATTAATAATTAAACTTAATTACAACTTATATTTACATGTTAAAATAAATTTTTATAATTTATAAATCAAATCACTCCACCTAAATACTTAAATTATTTACTTTTTACATTTCACCTAAATACTCATATATTTTACATTTAGGTATGAAAATGGTAGAGATCTTACATTAACTTTTAGTATATAAATAAGAGTTTATCTTAAACTTAAATTTCACTTACTTAATATGATTTCAAGAGTCATTAATAATTTGTTCTAAATAAAATTTATTGGACTTATTAGTTTGTATTAAATTCACTTGGTTTCTATACCTTTTAGTGCGAAAATATGATGTCTCCACGTTTCCGCTACCATACTAGAAAAAAGAAGAAAAGAAATTCATGTTCTGATTTTGTCCACGAAAGAGTGACTAATACCAAACCTTGACTTTAATGTCAATACAACACTTAGTTGTCGAGTGAAAATCGCTTGATGTTTTGGAATAAAAAGATAATGTGCAAAAACTTGAACTATACCTTTCTTCCAAATTCCAATTATTGAGCTGAAAAGTGACAAGCAAAAATGAAAGGAGTGTAAAATTGATGTTTCAGATTCTCTTATTTCCACATCACATGTATTTATGTACAATACAAAATAAGAGAATGCATGCTTATTTTAAGAAACAAAATCAGAAATACATTAGGTGTCATTTCATTAAAATATGAATGTGTATACTTTATTCAGTAGTTATATAATAATTAATTATTATCTTTTAAATCTTATTATATTTATGTATGGTTTATATGATTAGCACGTATTTAAATATCGGCCATTAGAATTACTATGAATCTAAACTATATGATTAATATACATTGATAATCAACGTTTGTGTTTGTAAAAGGATTTTTTTTTCTTAAGAGTGTAGTATGTTTGTTATTTAAATTGGTTTCATTTAAACTTTGCGTATTTTCAAATGTTTTTATAAATTAATTTAAATTTCAAATTTTTAGTTTAGATAATTTAATTTTTACATTGATATAACAGCTATACATTTCTTAAGAAAATATATTATAGCTAATCTTTTTTTCCACCGAAGGAGATAGGATGTAGAAATTTTTCAGTAATAAATCCAAGTGGAAAAAAAAAATCCGAAAAGCAAACTCGAGCTATTTTTTATGGAGCAAAATTTTTTGTTCCAATAATGAATTTTGAACGTGTTTTTGATTTATCTTTTGAATTCTCAAAAATTTCATTTAAAATTAAATATATATATATATATATATATATATATATATATATATATATATATATATATATATATATATATATATATATATATATATATATATATATATATATATATATATAAGCCCCGTGCCTTAAGTTCCCCAAGTGCTTTATTTTTCTTACTTTTTCTTAAACTTGACCTTCTTTATTCTATCTCCCACTTATCTCTTTACGTTTCCATTTCCGTTTCTCATTTTTTTTTTTCTCAACAATAGACCATATTGTTCATAAAAGCAACAAAGTATAAAACACTTTACCTAAATGAATCAAAATTTAGATTAAGTTTAATTTTACAATAAAATATTTCTCAAATTCTTTTTTATTTTAGAGTTTGTACTTTATGTTAGTTTTTTTAGTTACAAAAAAGTGATTCTATTAACTAGTTTAGATATTTATACTAAAATTTAGAATTATTTTATTAATTTGCACTAGATTTCTAATATTTTGGTGCTATCTTATTCTCTTATAGTAATTTCTAGAACTATAACTAGCTATCAAGTAAGAAAGTTATCCTTGATGTGTATTTCATGTTGGGTTTGTTTTGGAAACAAAATGGATATACAGATTAATGATGGGCTATGTTTAGGTTTAAATTGAAAATAAAATGGATTGATAAGTTCATGCATGTATAAATTTAGAAACTAAATGATAGCTTTGTTTGGATTATTATAGTGTTGAGTATTGAACTAGTGGTTCTACGAAATTCGTTCAATGATGATTAAATTTAGTTATGTTGTGTTTAGAATGATAATTCATTTGTGTAAATAATTTAAATTTTTTTACATTAAAATGATTTTTTTTTGATAAAGTAATTAGAAATAAATTTAAATTTAAGAAATTTCAGAAGATATTTCAAATGAATAAAATAGAAGAATTTCAAACACCCCTTAAAAGTATAAGAAATTTGAAATTCCACTACTTTTCACTTTATTATCACTCTACACACGAAGGTCGAGTCGAGTCGTCTTAGGATGAAGGCTCAGCCGAGTCTACCCGAGGTGAAGGCTCCAACTAAATCGTTTTGGGTCAAATGTCAAGTAAGCTCGAGCCGAAGTTCGAATCGAGTCGACTCGAGCCAAAGGTTGAGCCGAGACGGTCCGAGCTGAAGGTCGAATTGAGTTAGCCTGGGCCGAAGTTCGAGTCGAGTTGACCTAGGCTGAGGGTAGAGCCAACTCGGCACTGGGAGAAGGTCAAGCCAATTAGGACAGGTTGATGGAATAGTCGATCCGTCAACGATGGTCGAGCCGAGTCAGCCCGGGCCAAAGGTGGAGCCAAGTCAACAAGGCCGATGGTCAAGCCGATTCGACACCAATGGTCGAATATAGTCGAATTAGGCCAATGGCCAAGCCTTGTTGGCCCGTACTGATGGTCAAGTCGAGCTAGCTCAGACTGAAGGTCGAGCTGAGTCAACTCGGGTCAATGGTTGAGCCCGCCCATGCTGAATGTTAAGCAGAGCTGATCCGGGTTAAAGGTCGAGCGAAGCCGGCCTTGACCAAAGGTCGAGAAGAGTTGGCCCAAGACAAATGACAAGCATAGTTTAGTTGTGCCGAATGTCGAGCCGAGTTGGCTAAGGCCAAAAGTCAAGATAAGATGGTTCAGGCTGAAGGTCGAGTCATATCGATCCAAGCTGAAGGTCGAGTTGTGTTGGCTTGTGTTGAAATTCGAGTAGAGTTGGCTCGCGTTCAAGGTCTAGTTAAGTAAGCCAAATCAATCGACCCTAGTTGAAGGTCAAGATGAGTCAACCCAGGCTAAAGGTCGAGCCTAGCCGACCTAAGTTGAATCTTCTAGAGTCGACTCAAATCAAAAGTCGAGATGAGTGATCCAAGATTGAAGGTCGAGCTATATTAACTCGAGCTTAAGGATAGAGGTTAACGTGCCTTAAAATATAAATTAAATTACTTAATTCAAACAAAATTGAAATTTATGATATTTTAGTTACTCCATCCAAAAAATTATTTAAGAAATGAATAGAATTCAATTATAAGTAATTCAAAAACTATGTATTTCAATTTTTTAGAATTGTTGAAATCCCTCATCTAAACACAAGGTTAACGAATTTCAAGAAAGAACAAGTTGGAGATTTAATGAAATAAATAACTTAATTACTTCAACAAAATGATTTTAATACATGTATGAGCTAAGTGATATGTGAAATACATACTTTCAGTATGTGTTTTCATTTACTTCCTCAATTATTTTTCTTTGAATATTAGTGAATTAAATTGATTCTATCATGCATTTTCTTTCTCTTTTATAAGGAAATTGAAACTTGTGTGATGTAAATAAGTTGAGTAGTATGATGAATGTAATTACATTACATGTGAGTGATTGTAATTAATAATATATGGCATGTACATGAATATAAAAATTTTATATGATAAATTTTATTGAACTAATGTTGGTACATTGGACTTGATTGTTTAAGTCACATACTTAGGACAATATATTGATGTAGTTTATGTGTTGTATATTTAAGTATATGAACCTATGAATTAGCAAAGATATCAATACTTTTTTATTCTGTATATGACATACATTAAGACCCAAAGTGGTGAAAAATTGAAGAGGTTATTGAATATGAAGACTGAACCATCTAATCCTATGAACTTTAGAAGATAGTCTATTCCATATAAGTCTTTAAATAGTTTTGATAATAACAAGCACTCTAAGTGTTATGGACTCTTATATATGAACCTACTAACACACGTTTTGTTGTAGTTAAAAGATTTCACATAAGTTATATTTTCCTTTGATCAGAAAATCTTTTGACCTTGTCTAATGTTTCAGTAGACAATCCAGAAGACTTTGTGTAATAGATCATAAAGTGACTCTATAAAATCTAATTAAGCCATAATTATTAGAGATTAAGTTACATTGAATTGGCTATGCTATTCTATGCTATTGATATTCAAATTGTTTTTATGACTCAACTTCTCTATGATAAGTTTTTTAATAAACAAATGATCTTATATGCTTATGCTTATATGTTATAGGCTAAATTTTAATAGGTTTAGATATAAGAACATTCAAAAGCAAGAGTTCACAATCATAAAAGTAGAGATACAACTTGTAGTCTTCACACAAAGACAATGCAAGATCAAATTTTTACCTTGTATACAAGTAACCACGAAATTATAAGAAATTATATAAAGAGATCAAGTTGAATTAAGAACACAACATTGATATATTTTTCTAAGCCTTGTACTACTTCTGTTCATTTTATTGGGTTGTGAGAAAATTTTCTAAATTCTTCCCACGTAACAAAATTTTCAGAGTGAGCTTAAATTGTACTCTCTATGAGAGTGTGTTTCATTATTCTTAAGAGTTCTCAGTATCAAGGGATGTTAAGAAGGGGCAAGGGAGGTTAAGAAGGGGTAACCCGGAGAGACTTGTCTACTAGTTGTAACCTGCAAAGATTTATATATTATTTTTAATCTTTGGTTGATTACTAGAACCTCTTATGTAAGGTGCTCACCGATAATTGGACGTAATATGTGAGTTGGGATGGATTAGCATAAAATTTTATGTTTGCTTGATTAACATTTGCTAGAAAATCTAGTCTAGTGCTATGCGAAAAAAAGCCTAAGGCTCTATTCAACCCTTTTTCCAAGGCCAATTGTTCTATCATTACACACCTAAAGCACATGGATGTCTTAAACGTACCTTGATCTATGAAACTAAGGTTTTCATACCCGAGTAGCTTAGAATGAGTTAAGTGTTAAAATGTGGTAGGATGTACTTAATATGAGTTTTTTGAATAATGCGTAAATTGATATTCCTTGTGTGTGTATTTTGATACCTAGATTCATGTGTTGATTTATGGTTTATGGGATAAATAGGAGTTTGGATTATGAAATTATTACAACTGTATGCATATGACTCATTAATGATTTGATTTAGATACTACTATGTTTATGTTGGTATCTTACTATTTGGGCATACACACAGACACACACATATTTAGACACACGCATGAACATACAGAGCATGGACACACACACATAAACGCTTGACATCTTTGGAGAATGCAAGAATATGTGTGGTTGCTAGGATTTGGAAAGTGAGAAAAGGTTTCTGTGTAACCTGGTTTATTACAAAAGTGTCACCACATCACTTTCTATACTAGTTCTATGTTTAACTGGTATAAAAAAATTGTACTTTATTATGAATTTGTCACCACCCCCACTTTCTATGTTGGTTCTAGATAACTGGTATAGAAAGTCTTACAATATTTACAATTATGGCATCACGTCACATATTATGCCCGATGGATTATAACTGTCATAAAAAGTGATTTTTGCACTAGTGTCTCCCCTATATTTTCTCCTATTTTTATGTTATTTTTACCATTAATGGAGTGCTAAGCCTCTTGGGTTTATTCTGTTGCAATTTCTTAACTGGATTCCCAAGTTAGGTTGAATAAATTTGTTTCTTTTTTTAATTCTTGTTTTGATTTATGTTTATTTAAGTCTTTTGTTTATTAATCAAGTAAAAGTGATGATTTTTATATTGTAGCAAGTTAGCACAATGTTAAATCTACATAAGTTAACAATCATAGGGTCAAAGGGTTTTTAATTTTAATTCAGAAGTTACTTTGTTAAAAGTTAGAAACTTTCATATGATTGAATGGGTTTTTGTCAATAATTGAGAAGTTACTTCAATTAAAGGTGAAAACTTTAATTAGAATGAACCATGAAGTCACTTTGGTTAATTGGATTTTTACTTGATATAAGAGGTAAAAGAATAAACATGATTAGATATAGTAATATTTATCGAGATGTTACTTTTTGTTAAATTTGTTATGATTATCTAAAAAGTTTTTGCTTTTGACAGAGAAGTTACTTTGGTTAGAAGTGAGGATACCACTAAATTAATTGGGAAGTTACATAGATTGACTTGAAATCTTAGACAAAAATTCAATAGCAATAACATTTAGAAAACCAATGATGAATCATATTTTTAAAAAACAAACATATTTTCTTTATTATTATTTTAATCACTTTTTATCTTTTTTCTATTTTATTTCTTTCTATCATTTATTATTTTGTTATTTAATCTTTTATGTATTTTATTTATCTTTATGGTCTTTTATTATTTTTATTTTATTTGACAAACCCTTTTGCATAGATTTTATAAGAACTAATTTGTTAGAAATCAATTTTGTGTTCGTTGGGAGACGACTTTGGCTTATCTTTATCTATACTAATATTTTTGGCTACTTTCTTAATAATACTGAAGTTGTTATAACTAGTATTAATTTGAATGCTTCAATGACAATGTTATCATGGATACCAACAATGGTACTTATTGAAGACTTATAAATGATTATTCTCTGTGCAAGGAATCTTTATCACGTTGTTTCTCTTGACAAGATTTGAAAATGATTTGTCATCATTGAGATCCTTTAATATTTTACTTAATGTCGATTCACACACACATATTTTCTAAAAGGGCAAAATGTTAGTGTTAGAGAGTCAACTAACTATGTCAAGCCTTGCACGTTACGCCAAAGAGAAAATAAGTTAGTATGCCATGCCTTGCATGTTGCACATAGAAGCCACATGCATTTAATGTTACTTGAAGAGTATTTAGATTCATCTACGTGCTTAAACATGGTCAGACGAAGCCAACAAAGATCAAAGACTCGTTAACTTCACAATGACTTAGAAAGGTTTTGCAATAACTCTTTATTTCTCAGATCTATATAAAGAAGTTCTCTTTGAAAATGAAAGGTTGGCATGTTGCTGACAATACTTACCGCTCTTGTGAAAAAATGCCTTTAAGCTTTCAAAGAATTTTTTTTGGACAAAAATTCTAGCACCCTACGATTTAAATTAGGTACTAAAAAACAACATGTATAAAACATAATCATGCTTCACGGAAAGAAGATGTTTTAAATAAACAACAACACAGAGCAATTTTAGTTTACTTTAAATAATACAAATGTCTCTAAACAATAATCACATAGAAGTAAGCTAGCATCATACTAAATGAAAACATATAGATGCTCATTCTACGTTATAGGCAATGTCTAGTTCTTCCTTTCTAACTAAAGAGATTTATTAGTAAAGAAAAAAAATACATTAGAAGATCTCTCGAATAAAAAATTGAAGCTACTTTCTTCAACAACATCTAACACAAGTACTATTCAAGTTCTAGCTCAATTATCCATCCTATTTGGTGTGCACTTTTGCCATGCATTGTTGCAAAACGTTCTACTACCAAGGAAGCCAAGTATCGCTAGCTAACCTAGCTGTTGAATAAAGAAGGAGGGAAATTAAAGTTGCATGAAGTGCATTAAATGCATCCATCATTATCGAACTAGTCAAACAAAGACATGCACTCCTAAAAGATAAATATGCTCAATAACAAAAAATAAATTTACAAAGGATACTTTCTTCTAAACCTATATAAAGCAAATCAAGAAAGAAGAAGAAAGACAAGAGACCATGTTGTAAAGTGTTGAAACGCTACTCATAGAAGAACACTACAATATTCAAATTAAAAGTGAGTAAAATTAGCTGAATTACACTAACCTATTAATCAACTATACTACATTAAACTAAAATAATTGAATTATTTAAGGTAAAAATTGAACTGAACCATTTTATAGTTCAATTTTAAATAATTGTATCTCTAAGATTACAATTAACTGCTCAAATAATTGAAACTACTTATTTTTCTTTTATTCATTTTCTACCAATTCACAAATAAAAAATAAAAAAGGTTTTTTATTATTTTAAAGTAAAAAATATTTCCAATATTTAAAAAATAATAAAATGGAAACACGTTTGCATGTTTAGCAAGATTGAAACAATTAAAAATGCAATTGGAAGAAAATAAATTTAAGGAAAAAATACAAGATAAATTGATTAAAAGTT
Organism: Vigna unguiculata; assembly: GCF_037176805.1. Classification (NCBI taxonomy): domain Eukaryota; kingdom Viridiplantae; phylum Streptophyta; class Magnoliopsida; order Fabales; family Fabaceae; genus Vigna; species Vigna unguiculata. The sequence continues at coordinate 11,183,075 of NC_140792.1, forward strand.
ATAGAAAACTTTTCGAAAGTATATACAATTATTAATTATGTATTATAAAATTAAATATCATATATGTAGATTAGTAAAAATTATAATTAGACTTAATAATCTATTATTATTATTATAAATGAAAAATTGTGTTTTCCCAAATTTGTACTAAAAATATTCATACTTGTATGCACACAAGATTGGTTGAAAGTAATACCTTTCTCTATATTTTTTTATGAAGATACTAAAGAACTTGATAAATTTGAGCAGAGTGAGTTTATATGAAAAATTTATATATTTTTTAATTTATATTTTAAGTTTGAAGATGTGTCACTAAGTTGTATTTTATACTAGAAATTATTCTAATAACCAATTTAGAGATCAATTCATAATAGAAACTATTTTACTTACTAATAATGTTTTAGTTTATAAATTGGTAACTAAATTGGTCACTAAAGTGAATAATTATTTTTTGTCACTAAAATTGGTTATAATTCAATGATTTTCTTGTAGTGTATTTTATGATGTAATAATTTTTTGATTTTGTTGTTTATGGGAGGACTTATGTTCTTGAGTAGAGACAAATCTTTGCTATCTACTTAGTTAATTTTTCTCCTTTTTTCAAGGATTTAAAAAATTGCTCAGTTCGATTCAATTTGTTAGAACAAAAGATAGTTCAGTTTACTTCATCTGGACTAATTTTCAGTTTAGTTCAGGCAAACAACTTTTAAGTTCACTGTAGCTTTACATAGTTCAGTTCAATGTAGTTCATTTTTCTCACCCGTAGTTCAAATTAGCAAACTAGTAGAGAAGGCTCAAGCTACTACTTGCATCTATAATGATCAACCTCTTTAGTGAGCAAACACGTGATCCTTTGATCACTCTTCACACAACCTATTTTTCTTAGCTAGGTGTGAGTGTTAGAGAAAGAACATACTAGTTATTAACCAAGAGTGGCTATTGTTCAAAGAGTACTCATGTTTAAGCCTTAAGTGACATGTGAAATACTTTAATGAAGTCAACTAAGAGTGGTTATCACCTAGTGAATATTTGTATTGAGCCAAAAGTAGTTTGGAAAAGAATACTTAGTTGAGTTATGAGTGGCTAAGAGTTGAAAGAATACTCTTGTGAGTTAGAAGGGACATGGAAAAGAATAGTTAGTTGAGTTAGGAGTGGCTAAAAGACGAAAGAATACTCTTGTTGAGTCAGAAGGACATGGAAAATAATACTTAATTGAGCTAGGACTGACTTCTAGAGAGTGCTCAAGGGGTTAACTAGGAGTGGCTACAACCTAAGTAATACTCATATTGTAAGTTCACAGCATTAGTCTGCTTAGTGGACCTCATCAATTGATTGAGAACTAAACATAGTTTTTGTACATTAGTCTTACTAGTAAAAAAATATTGTGTATAATCATCATCAGAACATCATCTTTTAGAAGAACATTGTTTGTGTTTATAATCAATTACAAGAGTGGTTACTATATTGTATTTGTCTAAGGATGACAATCTATTTTAGTGAGTGAAACATGTGATCTTATAGATTACACCCTTTGTAATCAAAGTGTTTAGCTAGGAATGGTTGGGTCAAAACAATACTTGTGCCTAGCCAAAAGTCGTTGTGCCAATACAATATTTGTAGCTTAGCTAGAAATGGTTATGTCTAGACTACTTATGTTAACCAAAAGTGGTTGTGTCCAAAATATAATTGTTGTTTAGGAAAAAGTAATTGCATTTATATAATACTTGTATCTTCTAGCGGTAGTCTATCTTAACGAAGCTTGATTGCGTAGATCAAGAAGTGGATGTAATATTTGTGTTTCAGACAAACTAGTATCAAACTACTTTGCATAAGTCATTCTATCTTTTAGCTTTTATATTTCATGTTATCAATCTACGTCTAACTTAAGTTGGAAAGCATCTCTCAAGAGAAACAATATTAAACTTTGTCTATTTGTATTTATCAAATGAAAGATTGTGAAAAGTTTTTGAAAAATCTTAAAACACGGTTCAACCCTATCTTCTTATGTTGTGACTTGTTTTCAGAGCTAATGAGGAAAGTGGACTAAGGCATGCAATAATTGTTTAAATCTCTTCTAGGTTCGATTTTACTTCATTTAGAAGAATGATATGACCAAGATAGACCACAATAGGAGTGACAAAAATAGACTTAAATAAGTTAGAAAAATATCAAGAAAAAAAACATGATATATCATCTAAGATAATTATGGAGCAAATCTTTCAAAGGATTGAAAGGTTTGTGGGGATATTGTTAAGTCGAAAGGTCATTACTAGACATACCAATCACTTGTGTGAAAGCATATCCTTGTATAATTTGCTTCTTAAGGGTAATATGATAGAAAAATAAATCAATTTTTGGTTCACAAAATTCTTAAAGATGTAAAATATTTAAATATTATATTACATTAATTATTAAATAACGGCCCGAGACAACCCATCAATGACGGTCTGTTTCAAATTTTCTTTCAAAATAGTTCATTTCGACCTTCGCCTTAGCTTGTCCAACTTGACCTTCGAGTAGGGGTCTGCCTTGACCTCCGGCCGAACATGCCTTCACATTCGACCCATGTCGACCCGTCTTGATATTCGGTCTAAGTCGTCCCATCTCAACCTTCGACTCTAGCCGACACATCTCGACTTTCTTTCAAGACTGACCCGCCTTGACCTTCGGTCATGATCACCCCATCTGGACCTTTCGTTCGGGCCGGCCTATCTCGACCTTCGGTCTGACCGACCCATCTCGATCCTTGGTCTGAGACAACTCATCTCCATGACGACCTATTTCAAATTTCCGTCCAAAATGACCTATCTCGACCTTCAGTTTGGTCTGCCCGTCTTAGCCTTTGACTCGAGACGATTTGACTCGATCTTTAACTCAGACTCAAGATATTATTTTTAAGAGTTAATTGAAGTATTTTAGTCGGGTAAGCGCACATAAGCCCTAACCCTAACCCACTTTAGAGGGAACTTTGAAAATTGAAGCTTTTTTTTTCTGGCCTCTCATGTAGGGGTGGGCTTATTCAAAGGTGGACTAAGACTGACGCATGGATCATTGGACAAATTGACACCTCCAGGTCTAAGTCACATAGATTAAAATATTAAGTGGTAGATTAAAATATTAGGTGGTGAAAGGTTGGAGAGTTCTTACCCTAATCCATTATTCTTAATTTGGTTTGTAAATCAAAGTAGTGATGCGTATGTCTAAGGTGGAATAGTAAATAGTTTTTCTTTTAGGATGTTATAAAATTGAAACTAACCCACATAAGAGCCTTTAGTGGATTTATTTCATGTTTGTTTTGTAGAACATGAAAAGAAAATTCTCTCTTTTAAATAATCATTAGTATCCCACTTTGGTGAAAAGCAAATGAAACTATGTTTACCCTAAAAAAAATCCTTTAATCTGGTGTCCGGGAATATAAGAACAAAAAACCAGAGAAACGATCTGAGTTGAGTGTCATAACAAAGTCTCACAAAGGAGTTTCTCACTTGATCTCAATATATCTCTCATATTTGTGCTACAGCACCACCATTTTATTCAATCCAACAACAATCTTTCATCGCTCTCAATGCTCACTTTCTAATGTTGCTTACAACGGATATCATGTATGTACTTTTTCTACCAATCCGTTTCCACTCTCTCATTCTCACACTCACAGGAAGATAAACATAAAAAATAAATAAATAAAAGACAGATTCCATACAGATAAAAGGAATGGGCCCAATGATTGATCTTTTTCCTTGCATTTTGACCTTTCTTATGCATCACTCCAACACTGATAAAAGTCCCATGGGAAGCCACACATATGCTGCATACATAAAACACTCTGTAAGAAATTTTTAACATGGTTCATACATACATCATATGATTCAGCCACAGCACAATATCCCACCCAACGAATCCTCCAACAAGCTTCCTTGATTCTCTAACCTTATATAAGTTATAATTCTGATATTAAGCTATATCAATACATAAACTTTAAACGTAACTCAATCTGGTAAAATAGATTTATAATTCAGTTATATACTCGATAATATGAATAATAACATATTAGTATGTTGAGAATTGCCAAGTGGCAAAAGTTAGAAGCGCGTGTCACACTCATCCCTCGTGGTTTAGTTTGCAAAAAGTAATGCCCCTCACAAGAGGTTGTATGGCAGATCCCCACCTCCCCATGTTACAACTTCTCCTCAACCTGTCCCTACCTTCCCCACATTTTATAAAAACCCATAACCCTCTCTTCCTTCTCCTAATTCACTTCCTCATCACACCCTTCATTTCCTCTCATTCTGCCATTCTCATTGCCTCGTAGCTTTGCTGGTTCATCTTCTCTGTTTCTTCATCAAAACACCCTTTTTCAATCTGAACTCATATCATAACAAAAGGCACCAACATGTGCAGCTCTAAGGCAAAAGTTACTGTAGGCATAGAGGCTGTTGCTGCTGCTGCTGCTGCTGCAACCACCACTGTGATGCCTTCTTCAGTGGCTAGAATCAATGGAAGGCCGGTCCTTCAACCAACTTGCAACCGTGTCCCAAACCTTGAAAGGAGGAATTCAATCAAGAAAGTGCAGCCACCAAAGTCACTTTCTCCACCATCACCACCTCTTCCCAGCAAGACCTCATTGACACCCCCAGTTTCTCCAAAGTCTAAGTCACCAAGGCTTCCTGCAGTGAAGAGAGGCAGTGACAACAATGGACTCAACACTAGCTATGAAAAGATTGCCATCCCAAAAAGCTCCTCAAAAGCTCCGACTTTGGAGAGAAAAAAGTCCAAGAGCTTCAAGGAAGGGTCCTGTGCGCCAGCCTCTGTAGACGCTTCATTCAGCTACTCCTCCTCTTTGATCACTGACTCCCCAGGAAGCATAGCTGCCGTGAGGAGGGAACAGATGGCACTCCAGCAGGCCCAGAGGAAAATGAAGATTGCCCATTATGGAAGATCAAAGTCTGCTAAGTTTGAAAGAGTTGTTCCTCTTGATCCTTCAAAGCCAACTGAGGAGGAGAAGAGATGCAGCTTTATTACACCCAATTCTGGTAATTCCTAGTGAATGTTGTTCTTCATTAGAATTGGATTTTCTATTATGTAACAAAAGTTTTCTTCTACTAAGTTTTAACTCAAATTCATATTACTGAAAAATGTGTCTTTTGATGAATAGATCCCATCTATATTGCTTATCACGACGAGGAATGGGGAGTTCCAGTTCACGATGACAAGTAAGCCACCACTTCTTTCTTTTTCTGTCTCAAACACATCACAGAAATATGCAGAAACTGACAATGATGACTGACAAAATCACTATTCTCCATCCAGGATGTTATTTGAGCTTTTAGTCTTGAGTGGTGCTCAAGTTGGATCTGATTGGACCTCAACTTTGAAGAAACGCCAAGATTTTAGGTTGAGTTCTGTTTAAAGACATTCATATTCATAATTTTCATGAATTTTTTTGGATGGAAGAAACTGATATTTTTAAATTATGTGACAGAGCTGCATTTTCAGAATTTGACGCGGAAACTGTGGCCAACTTAACTGATAAGCAAATGATGTCAATTAGTTCTGAATATGGCATTGACATAAGCAGAGTCCGAGGAGTAGTAGATAATGCTAACCAAATTTTAGAGGTAACGAAACTCAAAAGCTGTAACTTTTCATCTCTCTTTTCAACTTAGTCTCTCTTCTTTTCTTCTTATGTCCCTCAAAATTATAGTTTGAGCTGGCTTAACTGAATATTCTGTAATGAAACAACAGAATAGTTAAAGAGTATTAATTAATGGTAAGGTGGCTTCTCCAGCTACATCTTATTATTATCTCTTTAATGTACCTAATGACAAGAAATTTCCAACAGATTACAAGTTTTAATTCTGGCCCTACCCAGTTGATTCACACAGTGGTTTCCCCATCAATCTTTTCATAAATTACAAAGTTTTAGTTGGTGTTTGTTAACACTAGCTAACAATTACTGTTTACTGTTCATTTAGCTGGTAATAATATCAGGTTTTTGAAATTGGGGTGTTGCAGATTAAGAAAGACTTTGGATCATTTGACAAGTACATTTGGGGGTTTGTGAATCATAAACCCATCTCCACACAATACAAGTTTGGGCATAAGATCCCAGTGAAGACCTCAAAATCAGAGAGCATAAGCAAAGACATGGTGAGGAGAGGGTTCAGGAACGTTGGTCCAACAGTGGTTCATTCATTCATGCAAGCAAGTGGTCTAACCAATGACCACTTAATCACATGCCACAGGCACTTGCAGTGCACCCTATTGGCAGCTCGTCCTCATTGTACCATAGACTCTTCCCAATAAAGCCAATTTCAACTCAGAAATAAGGAAAAAGAGATTGACCCAGAAGAGCTGAAGACATAAATTAAGAGTTATTATGTATGCTGAAGATGGTGCATATATAATAATGTGGCTAACAATAGTTTACTTTTCGGTTAATGTTGTGTATAATATTAGATAGGACAAAAAGGGTTTCTGATTTGTGAGATGTTGTGAGAACTTTTGATGACAGTTTGGGTGTGATTTTCTTTGCATGATTAATGGAAAAGAAAAAAAAAAGTGATTATAAGAGAGAAGAAAAAAAGGATTAGGGTGGTGTTATTTAGTAGTGGGAGGAGGCTTAGGGAACAGTGAGCATGTGCATGTGCAATTGGGAGGCAAGGGCATGTGTGGTGTCAGTTTGCTTTCTAGACCATGTGACCCATCAGACTTTGCATTATTTGGTTCCCTTTAACAGCCTGTTTGTGATACTTGTAAGAGGGGAGTGTAGGACCACCCTCCCTTCCCTTTTTCTTCTCTTGCTTTGTTTATGGGGTTGTTATCTTTACTGTATTCTCTAACTTTTTGGCTTGCCTCATATAAATTATATACCCTAATATATTTTGGAGTTGGTGTGATGTTTTGAGTGCCCTTCAATACATTTCCCATGTGCTTCTCTACTGTTTCATCCCTAACATACTTTTCAAAACGTTAACCAGATAAGATAAGTATCTTACTACCTCCCCCATGTGCTCATTCACTTATTTTCTTAAAGTTTTGAATAGGAATCGATGTTAATTCTTATGTGAATTAGACTTAGATCACAAATGTGATTTCAGAGATAGCAAGATTTCATTTTCTCCTATCTGATAGTACTTTGAGAGATAGTGAAACTCATTGCTACCACCACTACTGTAGCAGCATTTAACATGGTACACATGCATGCAAGGACTTGGAAAATGCATGAGAGTGTTATTATTAGTGGGATTGGTCCTAACATGAAGGCTAGTATAACATCCTAGACAAAAGAGCATCCAATAAAGAATAAATGGGCAATTAATGTGAGGTAGTTGACAATACCAAAATCTGTAAAACAAGGAGAATCCACTAAAGTACTCACCAAGTATCTCTTTATTGCAAGGTGTAAGCAACTTCGTGAACCATGCCAACGAACATTGTACCAACTATTTAATTTTCAGAAGTTAATAATAAGTTGACTATTATGTCTCTATCTTCTTATAACAGATACATTAAGAACACAGTGAGAAATATAATATTCATGCATTTCTTTCATCAATCCAAATGCAGATAGGTTTTTCCTCATTGTTTTCTAGGCTATGTAGGATGATATATATGCAGATTCTGCAGAAAGTTATAAGCCCATGTCCTTCATATTCTCTGTTTTTTTCAGAAGTGTTATTCTACGTTAGTGATCTTCATTGTTCTTTCTTCCCTTTTTCTAACTCCTAGGTGAAGTTATTGTAGCAAAAAATCAAGCACTTTCAGCTTTGTATAGAGTTTCAGGCTAGGGTAATATGAGTTCATACTAGATAATAGGCAAATGTTGTTGAAATGTCGTTGTGCATCAATAAATAATTTTGGAAAATAACTATAGGTAAATCTAATTTCTTCAAAAAATATTGTTGTGCATTAATTTGTAAATAATATTTCTTGCAAATTTAAGAGATTATAAATAATTTTTATACAATATATATTACAGACAGGAGAAATAGGCAAAAAAGTGTAATAGGATAATTGATCTAAACGAAACAAAAACAGTGTAACTATTGAACGGTATAAAAATTTAAACAAAGAAACAGATATTATTACCTAATTTGGGAAATTCTAAATAGATGTTAACTCAACCCAATTAACCAACTCAATGGAACAATGACAGAGTAGGTTGAGTTCACATGTCCAAATAAGATGTATTTTCTTACAAGTTTTAAATTAAACTATTTAAAGAGTTGCTTTTTTTTACTGCAGACATAATTTATTTGTATTTTATTTATTATACATAAATCCAGCAGTAAATTTTTATTTTTAATATTCTTGTTTATTTGGATAATTCATTCACGAGTTGTCGTTTTCAATATAATTTTTTATAATTTTGGGAGTTACTCAACCTAATTTCACTACGGATTAGGTTAAGATTTTCAGTCTTATAAACAAACAACTTCAATCTAATCCATTTTTAACGAGCTAGATTAAATAAACGCGTTTGGCATTCCTAATTTCTATTAACCTTTTACTTATTTATTTATTTTCATATATCTAAAGATTCTATGTTTTAAAGCTTACAAAATTAACTACTTTATGTTTTACCTTAGTCGTCTATTTTAGTGGGAAGCTTACATCGAAAGGAAACAAACAACGAAAACTAAAAGTTCGCTAAAGCTATTACCTTGTTAACTACCGCTAAGAAAAAATTATTCTCAAATTTTTTATTTGCCATGAGAAATATAACTATTACACACAAATAAAATTTAAAATTTACAGTAATGTATATATCAGTAATGATAAATATATAAAAAAATACCATCTATTAATTTATATCTTAAATTATTATTTTAAATATATTATATAAAATTTGATAATACGCTTAAAAACTTATGTTTTATTTATTATATGTATAAACTTATTGAAATAGTTGTACTTCCCCATCTTTGACATGCTCATATAAATAAAAAACGTTCTTTACTAAAATTAAATTTGATAGTTCTTTTTTCTTATCAAGAACATATTAATTTGGAACACTAAAAAACACACAGAAGGTTTAAACACTAAAAAAACACATATTTTGGTGTGTTGTGACAATTCCAACCCATTTTTTTGCACAACTTCTATAAGCTTCCTACTATAGAACAATCAAATAATAGGTGTTTCTTTTATTCCTCACCCCTCCCACGCATTACATGCACGTAACTTGTCACATCCACCTCTCTTTTGGACAAGTTGTCACGAGTTGCAACTTTATTAATTAGTAGTTTCCATGGAAATTGTAAAGCAAATGGTAAAGTTTTAATATTCCAAAATTGTCCAAAAATATTAGCGTCTTGCCCCATTCTAATTTTGTTGTATGCTAATTTCTTAGTAAAAATATTAGTTTCATTATCCTTCCTCTCTTATTCATCCTCTTTGCCCTTATCCAGTGTACACTTTCCTAGCTCATACATCAAGTTAGATACATGAACTTTCTCTTATTCAAACCAATCTCTTCACCATTGTAATTTCCATTCCCAAGATTCCTCATTCCATCTTCCAAACTCCCCTAATTTAGCCTCATTAGCAGTGGAATTGGCACACATTCGGGGATACTTTTATAACATAGGAACTTTGCTAAGCCAACTATCTTCCTAAAACTAAATAAGATTTCCTTTTCCTCTACACCAAGAAATGTTTTTATCAAACCAATTCCCTCTTTGTCACTTCTTATATACTTTTCTAAGATCTCTCCACCATAAGGATTCATATTTAGTCTCATTATTGTTGTTTAAACTTCTCCAAGATCCGTACTTAGGCTCAAAAACATCCTTCCACGAACTATGTTTTTCTTTGCCTAGTCTCCATTTCCCTTTACCTAATAAAGCTAGATTAAACACTTTTAAGTCTCTCACACCTTCCCACCCTCTTCCTTACTATTGCATAAGTTTTCCCAGCTTATCCATGCAATTTTTCTACCACTATGTCCCAACCCCAAATAAACTTTTGTTAAATTCTTTTGAGTAATAACATTCCAAAACTGATATTTCCTATGATTCCACCCCTCTCCCCCACTGGCATTCATAGGTATGTGAATGGTTTCATCATTTTGTTACAATTCACCATAATTGAAAATCTATCTAAAGTATAATGATCAACCCCAATCCCCCCAAGCTTAGATCTGTAGAAATCAACCTTCAGCCCCAATGCAAATTTGAAACAACGGATAATGCTTTTGATAACCAAAATATTGTGTGTTTCAACTTGACACAAAAACAAAGTATCATCAGCAAAATGTAACATGTTCACTTATGTTTCATTTTCCCGACCCTTATCCCTTTTAGCTTATTTTTATGTACTACTTGCCTCACTAGTTCTACTAACCATTTTGCCATAATCAGAAACAAGAATGAGGCTAGTGGATCTCCTATTCTCAGTCCTTTGGTTGGACTAAATTCTTATGTTGGGATCCCATTAACCAATATGGATATTAAGACAGATTCTAAACAACCTTTAATCCATCTAATCCATTTAGAGAAAAAATCAAATCTTTCTAACATGTAATATAGAAAATCCCAATAGACTAAATCATATGCACTACTAAAAAAAACTCATATTTTCTACCAATTTTGTTTAAAAAAAATTTCATAAGAAATACATATAAATTTTGTTATGAAAAAAATGCAAGAATTTCCTACCAATCTTTTTGGAAAATATTTTGTACAATACACTTTTTGCAAAAAAAAAAAAACATGTAGGAAATACTTGTGAATTTTATAATTTTGTACAAAATAATTATCCACGAAGGAATTACTTGCTAGTTAAAATTCTTAGGAAAAATGGCAAAAAAAAATCTTTTCTTGCAAATATTTTTAACAAATTTGCAAGAAAAATCTCATGTAATATGAAAATTTCTGGTAGTGATGATTGCTCAAATCTACTTTCATTATGATCTCGCTCTGTCTTTTCCTTATAATTTCATCCACCACTTCATTTGCTACAACTACACTATCCAAAAGTCTTCCACCCTTTGTGAAAACATATTATTTTTTGTATTTATAATCTTATGAAAGACTTCCTTTAGTCTATGTGATAAATTTTTTTATATTATCTTCTACATGTTACCCACTGAAGATATAAGCATATAGTCATTTAGTTCTTGAGGATTTTCTACCTTAAGTATGAGTGTAATGAATGATGCATTACTTCCTTTTGGCCAGTTTCCCCAACTATGGAAGTTGTTTATTGTAAGACCTAGGAAAATTTAATAAAGAATAAATATTTTATTACGATAATTGTGGATGAGGGATACACCTAAAGGAATTAAATGGGCTAATCATAACAAGGAACAATGATAGCTTAAATGATTGAGTGTGTTGGGTGTTGTTGAGAGGATTTGGGCTTAAGTCTTACGTATGCCAGTAGTGGGATATTTAATTATTATTTTATTTTTGTATGTATGTATGAGTGTGTGAGGTGGCATTATATATGTATGTGTGCATGAAATGTTAGGAAGCATGTAATGGCTTGTTGGTTGTGTATATGCTTAGTTATTGTGTGGTTGAGAATTTGAACCTTGGCTAGCACTAAATAGTTCTTTTTTACGGTTGATTATTTTTGCTACGTTGCTAGATGACTAGCAAACCTAGTCGTCCTTGAAGGAGTAGAGAAGTAGTAGTTATAAGACTTGGATGGGTAGAAAAACCTCCAAGTAATGTCACTTGAATGACAATTAAGCCATTTTCGTTTTCATTTTTATTAAATTAATTTTAGGGCTAAAAAAAATAAAGGGTTATTTTAGTGAGGGAAAGAGGGAAAATTCGTGTGGCAACTGAGAGGAATTTTATAGAGTAGCAAAACCTGACCTAAGGAGAGTATAGAAGGCTGGTAAAAGTTCTCTTTGGTAGAGGCAAGGGTAGATCAATTTCTAGGCAAGAAGGAACTCTAAGAGTGTGTTTGGATGGGAATTCCAAGTAAGGGAAGTTGTAATTCATGTTTTTATTCTAATTTATGTTTTTCGTGATATGATGAAGCATGGATGCCTAGTTCTTCTTTCTTTTCGCACTGAAAAATCAAGTTTCTGGGTTTCTGCCTAGAAACCGCCTAGTGGGTTAAGAACATCGCCAAGCAATGCATGCCGTTTTTGCGTAGTTTTTGGGTTCTGTCCAGAAACCGCCTGGCGAAAATGAAGGCCTGCCAGGTGACACGAACTAGGTTGGTTCGTGTTTTTCATTTTTTTGGCTTTGTGGTATCTTTGAGTGTCTTATAAATTCCTATACTCTTATGTGACTATGTATTTATATAATTGATTGAGAATTCCACTATTGATTGTGATTTGATTATTGAATGATTATATCAACATGTGGTTTCAATAAGGGTTGGGATGAATATGAAATATGATTTTCAGATACCAATGATGGTGATTTTTGTAATTGTATGATGAAGGATTATCTTGTTCTTTTAAGATTATTGAATATGGTGTGAGTTGATTAAGAAAGCTAAGTGAAATCCCCAATGGACATTAAGATAGCAAGCTATCTAGATGTGAAGGTTTCTTTCACAAAGCTCAAGAGAAGAAGATGATGGATTGATTCAAAACAAAAAGGAAATGGAAAGCAAATAAACCATAGAAAACCAAGAACAATTAAAGGAAGAAGAAAACATAAAATGGAAAGGAAAGAAATGGTAAAAATGTAAGAAGCACGCCACTACAAGGCTAGGCTAGAAGCCATGGCAACCTTGAAGATGAGTGGATGTGTGCCGCCACTTGCTATGCAAGATGAGGCTTAAAAGTATTCTCTCCCAAGGGAGGAAACTCTCACAAATGGTTGAGACACAACAGTGTTTTTACTTCAAAATGTTCAACCCTTTTACATGTCTAGGAGCACCCCGTATATAGAAGAGTTTAGGGGCCTCTAAGCAAATAAAAGATACCTAAGCATGTCTCTACAAAAACCTAACTCTAGCTTCTAGAAACTAGGTCAAATAAGGTTACAAAAATGAGAGACAAAAGAGCCAACTATGGTGTGTGCAAGGCTAATTTCGTTCTAGCACAAAAGGAGATAAAGAATGTGTCTCATATGTCTCCAAAAAGTGCCAAAGTGTGCTAAAAACAAAGGAGACCAAAGGTACATAGGTACACTTGTTTTATGCCTTTTACTTTATGCTTTATGCCTTTGCTTTACTCTCTCATCCACATCATTTATGCTCCCCAATCACCATGCGCCACCTAGCATTGCTTTCTTACTCCTAATTAACCTACAAAGCAAATAAACATAGATTAGCATGTTGGCTTAAATCAAGTCAACTATAGTCAACAAGTCAAACCTAGTCAAAAGTCAACAAGTCAACTAAAGTTGATTCAACTAAGTCAACTTAGGGAATCAAAAATAACAAACACAAATGAAAGGGATGAAGGATTAATGAACTTCCTTTCTAAACATGCTTAGTCTTCTTAAGCATGTGCCTTCATCCTTGGTTGGGGTCAATCCTTCATCATTGTATGATTTAATTGAGTGTGTGTATGCTGGAAACGTGGTTTGATGTGATTTTATGCATTTGGACAACTAGATCGAGACTTGGGTAAATTAGGATTCTCGTAGGTGTAGGAAAGCCTAAGTTTTTACCCAGGAACTAATCCACCACCTAGCAACACCTGTTTGTTGCCAAGCGACAGCTAGTGCATAGAGGCACTTTATGTGTTGGTTGTGATGGTTGTTGGTTTGGGTTCTCTTGGGGTTCATTCTCAATCATGAAAAAAGGTATGATGATAAAATGTATGGAATTGTGAAGTGGTGTGTTTAATATGTGATTTATAAACATGAAATCTGAAGGCGTGATGATGGTTGTCTTGAAAGGGGTTGGAGTATTAAAATAAATGGAACGTTGTAGTGTGATGTTTAGCATAAGTTTTGGTCTCACATGAGTTGTATGCATTGTTTAGCTTTTGTCTTGAAAGTTCTTTTAGCATGTTCTATTTCTTGTCAAAGTCAGTTTTTGGCATCTAATAAGTAGTGAAAATATATGGGATTGATGCATATGAAGTATGATAGTGTAAGTTGAGTTATGTTTAACTTTATGGACATTTTTTCGTATTTTGGATGTGTGCCTAGAACGTTTGAGGTGTTGAAACATGTGGTGAAGTGAAAAAACTAGAAGTTGCCATGCTACTGGTGTAGCACCTGGTAGTGCAGAAGAAACTGTCAAGCGATAGGGTAACCAAGGATGTCCCTAGAGCGTGTGGCGCTCGGTGACGAGTTTGGACCACAAGGCGGTCTGCACTACAACTTCACCTGGCAGCGTTTAGGCTGTGTCAGGCGATAATGCAGTGGCAGTGTATGTTTGTGTTGAGTTTTGCATGCCTCATGGTAGTGGTCCTTGGTCTGGGATATGCTTGCATGGATTACGAGTAGGGAGGTTCGTGATGGAGTTGGAAACGCGTGATTAATACGAACGGGGAGGTTCGTATTGGATGTACTCTTGTGTGGGGATACTAGCAGGGAGGTTTGTATGTTTTGAGCTCACACTCGAGGATGTTATGAGCGGGGAGGTTCATAACAGGATATGTTCATGCATGTTGAACTAGGAGTGGGAAAGTTTGTAAAGGTTGGACTATGAACTGAGAGGTTCGTAGAGTTAGACCACGAGCGAGCAGGTTTGTGGAAGCATATTGAATCCTTAAGACAATGATTGAGTATGTGATAATCTTATATAGGTTATGAGATTGGAGTTATTATGTACCTTCTAGTTGTGTTTGGCGATGATCGTGTGACTTGTCACACAGGAGCATATGTGATTTTCTAGGTAAGGATGGCGATGCATAGAGATGGAGTGAGGGATAGCTATTGGCTTTTATATAAGGAAATTGATTTTGGATATTTTATAATTTTTCTTTATGTTGGATTTTAGTTTTCAGATTGTAATAAAGCATTTTTGAAGTATCCTTACTTTATTCGCGGTTAAAGATTTTAAATTTTCTCGCTTTTTTGGGAATAATATTTATGTTTAGATTTAGTTTAAATTATAATTTTTTGTTATTAAGTAATATCCACCTACGATGTTACATTTATTGCTTTTACCACTTAATCTTTAATAATATCCTAGGAAAATTTTATGAAACTGAAATTGAGACCAGTAGGTCCTGGACTTTTAGTACTCTCACAGTTCTAAACTTCCTTCTTAATTTCCTCTTCAGAAAATCTTCTTGCGAGAATAACATTATAATCCTCGCTAAGGGTGGGAAACATATTATTCAGTGTGACTTTCTTCCCTGAAGTTTCAGTCAATCTATTTTGAAAACACTTTTTGACCTCTATTTTGACTGTTCTTGGTACCTCGCACTACTCATCCTGAATTCTGATTCCCTTAACCATATTCTTCATTGTCCTCCATGTAGTTGTCATGTGGAAAAACTTTGTATTCAAATCACCTGCTTTTAATCAATTTGATCAAGATTTTTGTTTCTGAATTGCTTTTAAACTAAAAAAATAAATATATTAAAAAAAGCAAAAAACCAGGAATTGACACGAGGCATGTACTGTTCAAAAACGTTAACTATTTAAACATCATAAGTAAAAAGGACATAAATTGACCAAAATTTGACGAAAATGAGGACCTAATTGAACACAAAACGAAAATGAGGACCAAATTAAATAAATGTTAAGACTCTGGCAAGTATATCAGATCGCGCAAGTAGTAACCGGTAAGACCAGGATATCGTTTCCCAAGAGACTCATGTATACTAAATAATCGTGCAATTAATAACTAATTTAAATTAAAGAATGAATTCATAATTTGGGTTTTTGTGTGCAAGAAAGTAAATATTGCATAAACAAGTAAAAGGTGAACTTGGATATTTGAAACTCTAGAAACTAGAAAAGACTAGAAATGAAGTTGAGTGAAATTGTTGGGGTTAGATTTCACCGAATTCACTATCATGTATATAAAACACTAAAATTCTTCTCCATTAAATTACTAATGTCAACTCAGAAGTCTACTCAAACCCTAATCCCTTAGTTGAATGAGCCTAAGTTTCCTTATTAAGAGTCAATTCCTTGAATCTCTAAATAAGCAAACTCGCTTTATGCACTAGGGTTTAAGAATACTAATGGATCAAGCTCCATTCCTAGGTACAAGTTCCATTAAGTATCTTGTTCCAATTCTAGGTTTCAAGATATATTTTTCAATACCTAATGACCCAAATATCATGCAATGGATGGTTAAAACAAAGCAAGCATTAAGTAAAGAAACAAAAATACTAGCAATTAATGGAAGAAGCATATATATATACATATATATATATATATATGTATGTATGTATATATATATATGTATGTATGTATGTATGTATGTATGTATATATATACATACATACATACATACATACATACATATATATATACATACATACATATATATATATATATATATATATATATGTATGTATGTATCTATATATATATATATACATATACATATATATATAGATACATACATACATATATATATATATATATACATATATATATATATATACATATATATATATATATACATATATATATATATACATATATATATATATATACATATATATATATATATATATATATATATAAATCATCCACAGATACATGAAAGTTCAGTGGTTACATCTAACTCCAAAAAAAAAAGGGTTTAGCTCTCCATTATCATTGTAACATCCCTGACAGGGATGTTACAATCATGGAGCGCCCAAGCTTACAAAATGGAATTGGAAGAGGGAGGAGATACAAAGAGGAAGAAGGGATAGTTCTCACTAGCCCAAGCAAACCTCCAAGCGCTCCAAAATGTGTTGCTCGACCTCCAAAACGTCTAAGATGATTTTCCCCTTACAAAAACAGAAGAAAAAAGGGCCAACTTGCCACATCAGCGAAAGTGGCGCTTGGCGGAAGCCTCCCATCGCCAGGCGTAAGCAAAGAAGGAGAAAGTGAAATCATGCAGGAGTCGCCCCCAGGTGCCGCCAGGCGGTGTGCCCCTGGAGCTCTCTAGCTCCTGGCGCTGAACGTTGTCCGTTAGGCGTTGACTGCCTGGAAGTGGCCTAGCGCCTGGCCCTGGCCCTAAACTACCCAACACTACATGTTGCTTTCTTTTTATGACATTTTTTATCTTCTCCTTGCTATTATGGGTCACTCATTTGTCTGGGTTTTTGGAACAAAGCTTCTAATCTATAAATAGACAAAAAAATGGAGATTAGTGGTATATTTAGATCAATGTAACCCAAAATGTATTTATTTACAAAAGTAAGGTAAAATTGAGGATTAAATAGATTAAAAGTCATAGAAGAGTTGATTTTGTTAATAAAATGTAACTTAGATAATGGTAAAAAATTAACATTATCAATAGTCTTGTGGGTGAAATGGCACAATTATTAGTTTGGAATATGTAAGAACAAATGAAATAAATCACACCACTATTCGTACATAAGTCTCACACCTTTTCTCTTTCATCCACACAACTCCTCTCGATTTTCTAAATACCCACTCATTCATTCACCATAAATAAATAAAAAATCTTCTCTTTTTTGAAACTACTTCCTAAACTTTTCCCTATCACGGAGAAACAATGCAAGACTACACTAAATTTCTCATTCGCACATTGTCAAACACAAACCACACACCCTTAAAAAAATGGTAATCACAATACCTTCAAACAATAATTTCGAAACATGAAAAACAACATTCAGATTCATGGTTGATCATCATAACCCCAAAAGAAACAAAAGAAAAATGAGGGTTTAGGGGACATAATGCTTACCCAAACTGATACATCACAACGACACAACTCGTAAACCAGTCTTCGAAACTCGAAGCTGCGACCTACTACGGCAAAACATGAATCCTCTATTCAAGACTGTGTTGCGCGAAGAAGACTAAAAGTTGGAGCGGGAAAGGTTGAACTTTCATGAATAAAAATGAGATAAAAGAGTGGAATGCGAAAAGATGGGAGGCAGCAAAGTGCAAGGAGTAAGAGAAAGTTGTGCAACTTTCATGAATAAAATAATACACCGTGTTTGCTATAATACAACTTTCAGCTTTTCTTTAATAAAATAATATTTCCATTTTATGTTCCCTTTTGCGTCAGACAAACCCTTATACCCAAATTAATAGTAACGTGGGTTGAGCCCACGCTATACCATCCCTAATATAATGCATTTCTTATACAATGACACGTGGTTTAATAATGAATTTTTTGAAATTTAATTTACATGTGCGACTTATTATGTAGGTCATTAAAAAAACTACACGTGGTGCACTTTTTTTTTCATCCGCACTTTTTTCTTCTATTATTTTAAAATTTTAAATAATATTTTAGAGTGGGTTAAAGGTGTGTTAGGCCCATGCTAACTTTTTTGTATTTTATTTTTTTCTTTTGCTTCTTTATAAACCATGTTAATGGAATGCTATTTGCTTCCTACACCATGCCAAACTAATATATGAAAGTTATTTTCATGTTTTCTTGTAGTGATACGTCATTAGTGTACTTCGTAAAACATGTTACTTATACCACTATTCATGGACCTTACGTGGTTTGACTTTGATCCAAAACACTAATTACCTTATAATTGGATTAATGCAAATAATCTTGGGTTTAATTGTTCTTAATAGGAGTGGTCTCATCTTGGTTAGTTGGTGTAAATCGAATGCATATCATCCTAGAGGATCGACATGTATTTGTCCAAGCTGAGTATCTTGAAAGGCGAAGGAGTGTGCTGAACTTATACAGTCCAATAAAATATATCATAACTCACACGATGTAGTTATTAGTTTAGGCACACATTTTAAAACGATATTTTAGTAATTGATTGAATCGTAGTCGAATGACGACATGCATTAAAATTATTATTCTAACTACTTTAATTAAATAAGACTACCAGTAAATCAATGACCCACATTATTTTCATATAAACGTAAGATACAAATAATGTAAGTAAATTTGGTCAAAATGAATTTATCTTTATGAACCAACGTAAATAACGCTTTCCATTAAAAATATACAACTTTTATTTAATAAATTATGTTTCCACAGTTTATGAATTCCCAATCTCCATGCTCAAGGAATGGTCAATTTGTATATTAAACGATATAGCCCATCGAAACTCTAAAAGACCATGAAGAACAATTTGTTTAATTATTTTTTATTTTATCCTTTCGCTTTGGACGTGCTGCTAAATGATTTAACGAAGGCTATATTATATCACTATAATTTATGGTGATAATTTTTAAAGATAGTGTTCAAAGTTTCTTCCAAAAGCATTGTCCATGAATTACGCTACCGAAGCTATAATTTAGTACACGTCTCAATTTTTGACTTTGAGCAAATTGCCATAGCTAATAATATTATGCCGTTCCAAGGGTAGTCCATTATCTTAAGAAGTTTTATGTTAATTGTTCACGTACAAGATTATACAAAGATTTTACACTATTTTGTATTGTTCTATTAATACTCTCTTCGGTTAATATGTTGGACGACTTTTTAGTAATATTGTGATTTGATTCTTCTTATCCACCGACTAAATATTTAACTTGATAAATTCTTCTGCACAAAAATTAAAACATATATGTCGTTAAATAAATTTTTATCGTTTTTTTATCGGTAAAGAAATATATTGATTGCGGAGCACTTAGGATGCTCCAACTCTTATACATATCCCAACACAGTCAAACAAATCTTTGCTAATCTTGAAATCAATATTCACAAAAAAAAACTCAACTTGATACTCTATGAATATAGCCAGAGTGAATTCATGGAATTATTGCTTCATTCTATGCTATTCAAAAATAACTTGTTAATACAATGTAGGGGCCTCTAGCCCCATTGTGTAAAAGTCATCAACATGAACTCAACTGTAAAATGCGTTTGCTAAGACCACCTGTAAGCAAAAAACAAGCCACTCTAGACCCTAAAGTCTAGGTTATAGATCTAATAGTTATGTATAGATAATCTTATATATTACTCCTATCACAGGCAAAGATGTTGTGACAAGTTCCTAGCATATGGATCTTAAACAAAGTATGAGACATATGTGAGTGTAAAATGATTAAGTATCGATTTAGATTGTATTGATGTTAATCTTATTCATTTAGAGGAATTTAAAGATTGTAAACTATATAATCAAATATACAAAGTAATATTAAATCAAATTGTGAGACTTATGCATAAAAAAACTCATTTCAATTCATTTATCAAACTCATCATTTCGTTGCTTCTTTAACTTCTAAGACATGAGAGAATTATAAAGATAAATGATGTAGCCTTTAAAAAATCGACAAGAATTTGGACATTTTGATTCAATCTGGATCACTGAAAGCTTTAAATTGAACTTTATTAACAAGAAAAATTCCTCATCCAATAACTTGTTTGAGATACTAAAGGATGCAAAAAGAAGCCTAATGATTCCAAGTAGTAGGAGCTGCAACAAATTAATTAAGATGATGAACAACATGAGTTATGTAGACAAGTTTTTCTATGAGTCTTTTATAAAATAAAAAATAAAAAATTATTCAATAGTGCTAGAATCGATACGTAGAGTAAAAACTGATGTAGAGATAAGCATTCTTGCTTCACTATTGAGAACAAGGGTGTATTTTCTCAAACGCGAGTGTATTCCATTCTTGTTCTTGTCACCTCAAAACCAAGTAAATAAACAAGTAAATATGTTAAATCTCCTAGATTTTTCATTTTAAAAGTTTGATAAAGAAAAAAAAGTAATGTTATTGCAGAAATGTCATTTCCTATCATAATTACATCATCAACATAAACTAATAAGGCTGTTATTTTTTAGCCAAAAATTTTTAGAAATAAATCAACATAGGCTTTATTGAACTTATGTGTGAAAAGAAAATAAAAAACGTTGCATATCATTGTCTACTACCATAATTAAAACCATAAAGAGACTTATGTAAATGTCAAACTTGATTTTTTGTTATGTTTCAAACCTAAGGAAAATTTCATGTAAATCTCCACATAGAAAAACATTATTAACATCCAATTGTTAAAAATTTATATATATATATATATATATATATATATATATATATATATATATATATATATATATATATATATATATATATATATATATAAAAGAATTGTTGAAGAGACCCCTGATTCAATTATTAAGCTCAACGTAAGCTGGCGTGCAGCATAATCGAATCATAAGCGTTTTCTAATCTCTTGTTTCGATAGTAGAGTGATCGTTACTCTCCCAATGGCCAGGAAATGTAACATATCCAAACGTTGAAAAATACATTTCCTCTTATTTTATTTTATTTTTTTATCAATTTAATGAGGCATACGAATGAATTTATTTATTTTTATAATAATTATTTTGAAAAATATATTTAATGTTTTTGTTAGTTAATATTGTAAAAGTGTGTGCACTAATAATATGTGTAAATTTAACTATATATCAAGATGGAAATGAAAATATAAGATAAAAAAAAATTAAACCAATTAGAATTGAACAACATCGATAAATAGATATGATATAAAATTCAATTGTAAATATCTGTCTAGCAATATTTCAATTCCGATAGTAAAAGTTTTCCTTTTATAAGCTTTTGTGTATATGTCATAGATATGAAGCAATTATAATGCTTTTTAGTCTTTTATGTAATATAAAATGTGGAAAAATACTTTGAATATGAGATAAATCATTTTAGGAGAAAAATATCTACTTTATATACTAATATAATGTAAATAATAAATAAGTAGAATAAAAAATGTGAAACGAAATGTTTTAAAAACAATAAGTACAATTAGCAGTTTTTGGACTTTTAAATTTTAATAGAATACATCTTTTTAATGAATTAGCGAACAAGAAATTTAAAAAAAAAAAATTATATTTTTCATTAAGCGAACAAGAAAAAAAAAAGTGTTTACATATTTTTAATTAATTACCCAACACAAAAGAAAAAAGGAAGTGTTTATACATTTTCTGAATTTTATGAAAAGTCTAGAGAATTATCATATCTTAACATATATTTTTGTTTTTTCCAAAAGTATAAATAATGTACAAAACACGATAAAATATTAAATATGAAGATTTCTTATTGAGAAAAATTGTAGAGGATTCTGTTCGAAATTAACCCAATATTAGCTTAGTTTGTTGCTTCTAAAAGTTAACTCTTAAAGAATAACTCCTATATAACAAATCATTTGAACATATAGAACTAGTTGATTCATAGGAGCTGATAAACAAAACCATTTCCAAAATTAACACAAAATTCAATTCAGACTATAGTAGACATATAAGTAGAGGCATCACATATCACCCTACGAGCAGAGTTCCTACCTAGTTAAGTAAAAGACTATAAAACAAAGAACACAACCTTTTTCTTATCGAAATAACCTAGATTAAGAAAACAGTGTAGGGTCTGCAAGGATAACAAAGCCAGTTAATAGCTGCTGCAATTGGTAGGAGCAAAGGAAACTTTTTTCTCTCCAAGGTCATACTCCACTTGAAAATTAATCTGTGCCCAGTTTCCAAAGATAGAAATACCAGTGGTGGGAACCACTGTCATGCAAATCATGTTGTTGTCCAAGGCAATGAACAAGTTGTTAGGGTTTAGCACAACATCAGCTCCAGTGAAATGAAACACAAATTCAGGGAAATTCATGCTGGAAGGGTTGCTGACACAAAACTCAAATGGGTTTGGAGCATCTTCAGCAGCCTCCACATTAAATGCTTCCTTAACAGAACTTATGAAATCAGCATAGATTCTCTGTTCAAGATGTGTCAGTATTGGCACTGAATCAATGATTATGTTGCCACCAGATTGACCAGTCAACATCTTTTTTTGACCAACAGTTATACCCTCAAGGTTGAGGAGATAATAAGAGGGCAAAGAAGGGTTGATTATGAAGGGAGTGGACACAACCCCATTTGTTGGAGCTTGATTTGGATTGCTCCCAAATCTCAATTTCCCAGTGGAGGTTGAACTGAAGGGAACCATGCAATAGGAAAATTTGTGGCCAATTTGGTCACCAAGTTGTGAGGCAAGTGACAATGGGCCTGGGCCAAGGCCCACAATGCCATTGGCCTTGCTGCTTATCTCAAAGGTGAAATTGCTGTAAAAGGCACATCCGAAAACTGATTCTGGAAAGGTTGCAGCTTGGCCCATACCCGTTGACCCAAAACTAACAGTGTCAGAGCTCAATTTCCCAATGGTGATTGAACTCTCGCCATATTGTTGAAGGTAAATGCATTGCTTAGAGTTCCCACAATCACGTTGGTTTTGGGGGATGAGTGTGCATGCTTGTGAATCACATGCAACGTCCATGTACGTGGAAGATTGAGTTGGATCATACAGAGGTGCATCTTGGGGGTAACATGTTTTACAAGGGGAACATTGGACCCAAGAGAGATCACTCCCTGTGTCAAAAATTGCAAGCCTTTCAACTTGTGGGGTGCCTAAGGAGAATCTCATGAGGTATTCACCATGGTCAGGAACAGGAGTTATGGCACTTTCAGCAGAGGAAGATGAGGAGGAGGAGGAGGAAGGTGGTGAAGGTGAAGATGGTGATGGTGGTGATGGTGGTGAAGATTCATTTTGACCTATGAAGTCAAGTAGTTTTGATCTTGCAATGGATCGCATTGCAGCACCTTTCACTAGCTCGGTTTGAGTCATTTTGGAGTTGTACAGAGGGGACATGGGAGAGTGGCGTGGGATGAGATCAATGCTAAAACCCATTAGGGTTTTGCTAGCATCAACCAACAACACACTACAAAATGAAAAGATTAACGTTGTGACCACAAAGGGATGCATAATGTCTGCGAACTGAAAGAGGAAAATGATTGATAGAGCAAGAAAGTGGGAAATGGATGGTGGGGAAGAGTACCTTGTAGTGCTTCTATTTATAGTTTTTGAGTTGTATCTATCAAGAAAGCTTTTTCTGTTTCGAAGTGACAAGATAGTTTTATAGTTTAATGAAACAAAATTTTGATTCGTGCAATATTGTTGAGTTACATTTTACGGTGACTTTTTAAATGTGTTCACTAGTTAGTTTGTCTTGTTCTTGTCTCGTTGTGTGGACGGCACCGAGCGGTGAGATTCTTCGATTTCGGTGTTAGGTCTTGTAAAAACAAAGTTGTGAGAATTGAAGTAAATAAAAGAGAATTTTGATATCAAATTCAAAGAAAAGGGTGTATCATGAAATTTTTTTTAGTATAGCAAACAGAAATTTACTTTAATGAGGAGTTAATAAAACTGCCTGAAGAAATTTTCTACAGTGATTTAATTACGAATTATTGGATATATTTGGATCAATTTTTCTATGAACAGTTCTATAAGTAAAAAAGAAAAGAAGAAAGGAGATGGGTTTCTTTATAATCTACAAAAATTAGTTTATAAATTAATTAAAGTAAGAATTTAAGAAACTTATACTAGAAAATTCAAAAAATATTTATAAATAAGCATGTACATGTTCAAAAAATACTTGTTATGCCATATATAATTTTATTAATTTTTACTATAGTAAAAATCAAATTATAGTTTTTTTTTTCTTAATATCATTTTGCTTTTACACTAACTACGTATCTCATTGCATAAAGTTAATTATATATGTAAGGCCCAATTATTTTTTCCCCAATATTTTAAAGTTGTCTTAAACCAGTTGGGCCTAAAGGCTGGCCCATAGGGTGCCAAGGCCCCTAAAGCATCCAAGGTCTCAGGGTGCCAAGGCCCCTAAAGCATCCAAGGTCTCTCATTCAACTCTCACTTTGCAAAACAGCCCCTTCTCATATGCTTTTTGTTCCTTTCACAAGCTCTACTAGGGTTTGGTTCCTAGTCCTCTTCCAGCTAGCTCAAATCTATTTTCTACTCCATGTTAGTCAATTCGCAGCTCATGCTCTTTTCCCTTCAACTTATTCTCATGGTTCCAACTAGGATTCGTACTAATAAACCCATTTAAATTTGTTCCGCTATACTTTTCCATCTCTTTAGTCTATTCCAGGAGTTGTTGTGCTCCGCAGTTGGTGTCAAAGTCCTTTGTTCACCCTTTCTAGGTAAGGGAAGTTAGAGTTCTTTAAGTTTTGTAGTATATTGCTTGTTTGATTGGTGAATCGTGTTTCAAATGTTTGGTTGATGTTGTGCTTGCATGAAATCTGAGCTGGGTATGACTGGAACTGTGTTTTGAATGTTGCTCGCGTGAAAAACAGGGAGACCTGTTAAACTCGCCTAAGCAAGTGGGCCTTTCGTCCAAACGAGGAGCTCTCGCCTAAGCGAGAATAACAGTGGCTCGCCCCTCTTCTTTTTCGAGTTGTCGCCTGAGCGAAGGCCTCTCGCCTGAGCGAAGGCCTCTCGCCTGAGCGAGAGCAATCTCGCCTGAGCGAGATGGGCTAGCTTGAGCGAGAACTCGAAGTGCCCCCTGTTCGAAATATCGCCCAGGCGAGAGCTGTTAGGTTGAGCGAGGGATCCCTCTCGCCTGAGCGAGAGCTGCTGGCTTGAGTGAGGTTGACGGTAGTGTGCTTGGAGAATTGTATGCTTTCATGTTTGTAGTGGTTGATGGCATGATTTATTTGACTTGGCCTATATAAAACATGAAAAGTGTGAAATGCATGTATTATGTAAGTTATGGGCTGGAATTTATGAGCTTAACATGAGAAAATGTGTGAATCAAGGTTTGTTGGTTGATTGAATATTGGTATAAAGCTGGTATGCATGAGAACTCGATATTTGATTGGTGAAACATGGATAAGGTATGGATAGAACGTAATTCCATGACCCTCCTGGTGAGAGTTAATAGTGGTACCTCATTTAATGGACATAATTCCATGAACCTCGTGGTGAGAGTTCATGGTGGTACCTCATCAGATGGACGTAATCCCATAAACCTCGTGGCGAGAGTTCATAGTGGTGCCTCATGTAAGGACGTAATTCCACGAAGGTTTCGTGGTGGTGCCTCAAGGCCAAGATGTAATTCCACGAAGGCCTCATGGTGGTGCCTCATGTAAGGACGTAATTCCACAAAGGCCTCGTGGTGGTACCGCACTGCTATGACGTAATTCCACGGATCTCGTGGTGGTGCCTCATTATGTATCCAGATACTCAAGTCTTGGAGTCTTAAATGGTTTGGTATCACATGTGTGGATGACTGTTATTTATGCTTGACTTTGAAATTGCATGTTGAGTGTTATGATATAAGAATCTTTTACACTAGCTTACCCTTCTGCTTGTTTGTATATTTGTGTGTGATTTTTTTCCTTTGCGATGATCATCAATTTTGTTGATGTGAGTAGATGTGAGAATCCCTGACAGTGGTAATAACAATAGGGATGTTGTAGCTTGATGATTATAGACAGGTATTGAGCTCATTATGGAGCCCACAGCTGGAGGAGCTTTATTAGTTTATGATTCCCTTGTCCTAGACAAGACCTTGTGCTACTTTGAACTATTGTACCTTGTTTTAGGCAGTGTGGTGCCTCTTTTTGTATGGATATGTTTGGTATAATGTAGACCTTCATATTCCAAACTCCATACTCTCTAAATATTTATGTACGCGATGTTTCATTAATTTGAGGTTATCCAATTTTTGGGACGTTACAATATAAATCACATGAAGGTATTTGACTCGATCGATGACCAAAGTTTAAACAATATTATTTGGTATGAGATTTTTTTTTTATATTCTCACATTAATAAAACATACCGTTATTTCAGTGTCTATAAAAGATAAATTGCTCTCATTGTATACCCTCCTAACATAAAACAAAAATTTATTATGTATGTGTTTTATTTCTCCTCTTAATTTAATCATGTTGTATCTGTCACCTTTTACACTAAAAACATTTAAAGTAAAATTATGAAGAAAGATATTCAACAATTACTTATAAAGGGGAAACTTAAAAATTAAACAAATATAGTTTTGATATCTTATATACGATAAAGTATTAAAAAAAATTATTAACTAATAAATATGGACTACTAATATAATAAGTAATAATATAATATTCGTATGACATCATTAATTGTCAAGTTGGACCTTAGGAAGAAAGTTATTAACATCAAACTAAAGTTGACAAATATTTTAGTTTTATATGATAAAAAGGATAAAAAATTGAGGTACAGAAAGACGTATTTTATCTCAAATGTTTATTAATTACCCTTTTATCACGTAAATCACTATTTTGACTAAATTATTACCCAAAATCAAATTGTACGCATTTTAGTGTTGTAAAGACAAAACACACAAAAAAATAAATCTTAAGGGACTAAAAGCCTCTAAACAATATTTTAGATAGACCAAAATTAAAACTAATTTTATCCAAACTAAGTGGGTAGAGCAGTTAGAGTTGATGTTCAAACAGGAAAAGGATCGACCCGGTTTGATATTATTGAGTAAAAACACTATAATTCGGTTAATCTGCTATAAATTTTAATTTATTTTTTAATTTTTATTATATATTTTTTATGTTTAAATGTTTTTGTGGAGTTGTGTTGTATATGAATTGAGATAAATAAACCCAGAATGATAACTTATGATTTTGAAGTAATTTTATACAAATACCAAACAGGAAAAAAAAATATACATTTTTTATACAGGAGATTCTTACATGGTTGGTTAGATTGAGCTTAATACAGATTATGCAACATGTGGCAATTCTGGTTTGGAGCATGGACTGGTCTTTTTAGGAGTAGTATATTGGAGATTTTTCTGCTTTTTTAGGACGTTGAATTTTATTATATGCAAAAATAATCTATTTTATTTTTGGCCGGAGAGTGACTCTATTTTATTTTGTAAGATAGAAAAAGTGTTTGCATATTTGTTCAAGTACGAATTTCAAATATTCAACTTACTAGACATAATTATTATGCAAATAAATTGACTTGTTTTGATTTATAGAACAAAATTTGATATAAATAATATGATATTATATCATTTAGGATCCCTCTTAATTTTTCTACGTCATAGATTTTTCAATTTTAAGATAGTTTAGTTTTAATGGAAGTTTTTGTATATTGACATCCATTTGATTTGGTCTCCCCATATTTATCGTTTTTGTTATTTCCTTCAAATAATATTTTCATGTGATAGTATATGATTATCTCGTGATTTAGAGTGTCACTACTTTACATGTCCAAGTACATACTAACACATGAATAAAAAAAAAATAACTTTATTTCATAATAGTTATTTTACTAAATATGTTTTAAAATTTAAAGTACAACAGGTTATATATCTTTAGCTTTATTTCTTATTTTATACACCCGTACTTTATTATATAAAAAATTTAATATTTATATTATTTAAACTATATTAGAAACACATATATTTATATTTTTAAGTATTACATTTTATTCCTTAATTTTTAATGAAAATTGCAATTAAAACTTTGATCTAATTTAATATCAACTTTAGAAATACTTGAATTAAGTTTTTTTAATCAAATTTTGTTAAATTTATTTGATGTTTGAAATTCGTTTTTCAACTAACATTGAAGCTGAGATGTGTCAAATGATGTAAATAACTCAAATGCTATCATGAAACATTTTTAACTAACATTGAAACAGAAATATATTAAAAGATATAAACAACTCAAATATTATCATAAAACACGTTTGAAACGCCAACTAAACTTAACAAAATTGGTTAAAATAACTAAATTCACGCATTTATAAAGTAAGGAGAGTAAATTGGATCAATGTTTTGAAAATTGACTAATTTCAACTTTTTCTAAAAGTTAAGGAAAAAAATATTTAATTATGTTTTTAAATGTATACCAAATCAACTAATTAACTTTCAACGCTCAACCATTAAGTCAATATTTTAAATGAATCAATTAGTACATTGGTTTTTCAAAACTCTATATTTTGCCTATAAAGTAAACTCTTCTTATATTCGATCTTTGGCTATCTAAATTACTAAACGAATCCTTGGTTTAAAAGTAAATAACTTAACATCAAAGTGGCCACTGGTCGCATGAAAACATAATAGCCAAATTTGTTATATCATAAAAATCAGTAAATTGATGTGAAAAGCCAGTTTTATATCTTTAAACAAAACAGGGGCATTTCCAACTTGATTGCTTTTAAGTATAAACTAAAAGACACATATAGAAATCAATGTGGGGAAGCAGTGTAAGTTATATTTAGTAAATTTTAAGTGTAACACAATAAACTATGAAGAGCCACTAATGTAACATTCATGACTTTTAGGGAATAAAATTAAACCTTAACTTATTTAAAAAAAAAATAGATTAAATGTTTAATTATTAAAACAACCCCAAAAACAGAATGAAAACCACATTTTCAACAACACTTAAAATTTTAATATAAACCTTAGTAAATGTGAGATTATGAAATTTTGGCATCTCTGTGTTAGAACATTAAAGTTTCATTAATAAGATATATTTTTTTTATAAAAATAAGGAAAAAAGTATATAAAAAACATGAAGGACTAACCCAAAACTCATGCACAAATAACAACTTTCGAAAGCTAATAATATAAATTCAAAAAGATTTAAACGAATTATAAAAAAAATAAAACTAATACTTTAACTCAAATATCAATTTATAAATAAAAAACTAAACTAATACTATAAATAAAAATATGATTTAAAAGATAATACTTTACTAAAAATAACTAATCAAAATTTTAATAAAAATAGTCAACAATAAACTTATTGAATATTTCAGATCAATAACATATGGTTAAAAAAATTAATATCAACTTACTCATGTTAACATTGGAAGATGTACCATAAAATCTTTCACCCAAAAGCCTCCTCTATACAACTTGTTCTGTGTATAAGCAAGTCTTTGAATGGATTGATTGTACTCTTATATATAAAAAAAAATTAAAAATATAAGTGGATCAGAATAAATAAACAACTAAAAATGGTTAATAGTAACGATTGTTTGACCTTACTCAGTTTTTATATTCTTCCCTGACACATGAAAAATTATATTATGATTACCATTATTTTATTCTCATCATTTATTTTTTGATGTGACTTAGTGTGGATTATTAATTCTTCAAAAGAAAAGATAATGTTATGTTAATCAATGACTTACACTAAACCACGTCCGTCAAGGAGTAAAAGATGAGAGTAAAAAAAGTGAGTCACATTACTGTTGTCCTATAATAATTGTCCTCTCCTTGAAAACATTTATTATTTTAAAGATAAATTTCATTTGCTTGGCAGATCTAGTAACCGTCTTTTTAATGACAGTGACAATTATTGTTGGGGAATCCAAGTGTGTTGTTCTATCTTCTACATATATTGTTGTTACATGGCCCAATTGCCCAATTGATTGCTGAGAGAGAGATTTGTCAGGTGAATCACTAATTTATTGAGCTCACACTGATTTAATTAAGAAAAATTTAAAAATGAGGTATTTTGTATGGGCTCTTAACCCATTCAGCCCATTATGCAATTTTAATATGCAACTCCATTCAGCCCATTATGTAATTTAAATATGCAACTCTTACATAACACTTGTTAAGAGAAAATAGAGTGAGAGATAGAAGTTGTGAGTGACTCTTGTGAGAAAATAAAACATAACCCATCAGAGAGAGTGAGGAAGAAGAAAAGAGCAATCAATATTGTGCGAGTATGTGCACAGAAGCTACCTTGGAGAGAATGTCCTATATAAGTCTGTGTAGAAAAGCTACCTTAGAAAAAAAGTTTCTCATATAGTGGGATTCCTTCTATTGTTTATTTAAAGTACCTATTGGGGTTTGTTATCCACCATGTTAGTGAAGAAAATATGGCTTTGTTGATTCTCGGAATCTCGAAGAGTACTTGTGGTGTACCCATTAGTTATTATTAGTGGAAGATTTTACTGGACTAGGTCTCGTGGGTTTTTCTCCACATTGAGGTTTTCCCACTTTAAAAGTTTTGGTGTTTGCGGGTTCTTCCCTTCTTTGTTCTTTGCATTTTATTATTTTGCATGTTATTTATTTAGGGAAAATTTGATTTGGGTTTTGTTTCCGCTTGTTTATCTGTTAATTTTGATATATTTCCAATAACTAGTAACAGAGCCAAAGGTTCGTGTGGTGAGCAACTCAAACGAGTCACTATATCGAAAGTCTTTCTAACAAAGGGTCAGGTAAGGGTGTCACATTAAGATGAATAGCGATATAAGGAAGGGGTACTTGTGGCATGAAATGCTTCTGCTTGAGAGGGAAATACTAATGTGAAGGGACTCATACTTGAGAAGGAGATTGTTGGAAATTCAAGTGTGAGTCTAAGTCCTATATTGGGCTCATGTCTCATTGGTGTGCATCTCTCCACTGATCCTCTCTCGAAAGAGGTATCAGAGTTGAAGGTTCGTGTGGTGACCGACTCATACAATGGCGGATGTTAGGAGGGACTATGTTAACTCTTTGGCAAGTATACCAATTCGTTACAGGAAGTAAAAATGGAAGTCCAAGTATCGTTTTCCCAAGGGATTTGTGTTCATTTGTATAAGTGTGATTATTTACTAATTTTAGCAATGATGTCAACATAAAAAGATTGATTTAATTTAAGAACAACATGCAAATTTAATAAACACTAAAGTTATAGAAGAATTTAGAAAAGACTTCACCAAGGTTGGATTTCATGAACCATACTAACGCAATATTTCCTACACAATTTCTCTATCTTGCTCAAAGATCCTCATCATAAGCATACTAGCCCCTAATTCCTTAGAAGCAAGTTCTAAGTCCAATATGTCAAAACATTAATTCCTTAATTATTTTAACACATGACTTGCATTAAGATTTGATGTATAGAATGACCTAGAGATTACGTCTATTCCTAGAACCCAATCTCATGGTTGTTCTATCCAAGGTTAAGTTGCAATTCATTTTCCAATAATTAGATACAACCAAATAGCAAGGATTTCCATCATGCACATTAATAATCTGAGATAGAACATATGAACAACGAAAAAGATTACATTGCATAGGAAAATTATAAAGAGTATAAGTTCATTACATCTAATCCCAATGAAAGAGGAGTTTAGTCACTCCTAGGCATCTAGAGAATGAAGGATGGATGAATTTGATAGAATGGATGAATTGATGTGAGTTCTCCTTGCCCTAGAATGGCATTTTTCGTATTTTTCATGGTCCTGTCGCGTTCCCACACTCCAGCACATTGCAGTTTCGTGTAACTTTTGAAATTATAACCACTTCAGAAAACCGTCCACTCGCTAAGCGAAATGACTTACTCGCTGGGCGATCAGGGCGACTCGGCATGCTCGCTGGGCGACTGGGTCCTGACAAAATAACCTCACTTCTTCTCCAATCCTTCACTCTCCTATACAATAATCTCCAATAAAACACAAAATGTATCTAACCTAAAAGAAACCTAAAAACAACCAAAAACTTTCCACAAAACACATGAATAAATACAATTAAGAGGTCCAATCAAATAAGAATAATAAGTATTTTTCATACTTATCAAACTCCCCCAAACTTATACTTTTTCATGTCCTCGTGAAAAGAAAACCTAACTGTACAAACACATAAACAAAACACACTACTTAAAAATGAACCAAAGACAAGACATATGATCTCATAACATAATCCCTTTTACACATATCAAAGACAATTCACTTGCATTTCTCAAAATCAAGAAGATGTGATATGATGCTTTCATGAAAATCAATTCCTCAATCCAGAATTAGATATGACTCCTACAATGAGAATCACTAAGTCACACAAAAGTCGGTGTTTCCTCACACATGTGTTAGCCACACAATCTCACAACTAGCACACTATAAAACTAATCCATCAAAGTTTTGCACATTATCTCATTCACACACTTCACACACATTGAATTAGATCAAAAGGTCTTTCTAGGCATGAAACTTGGCTTGGCTACAAAGAATTATGGTTTTTCATGGAATCAAATCACCTTGGAAGAGGAGAACAATTATATGCATAAACATTCATGAACATCCTCACTCCCCATATACCAACAATACAATCCACCACATCCTTTCCATAGCTCAACCTCTCAATTTCATTTCATGCACCTTTTTCATTAATTTGCCTTTGCTTTTTCTCTTTTTCTCTTTTTTTTTATGATATTTTTTTTTCATTGAGAATGTTGAGCTTTTTCAATCATCATAATTTCTCATTTCTTAATCACATCTTTCCCCCAAACTTAATCTCAACTCATACCCATGTTCACAACATAAAACTTGTTCTCTTCTTCCATGGTGTAAGGTAAGATAAAATTTCACAAGGCTTAGGGTAGAGAAATAATACATCAAGGCTAAAAAAGGGTTCACAAATGGTTTCACATTATGCACAAAGGTTAGCTATTTGGCCAAGTAGCTTCATTACATAACAACAAACAATTGCCTTTTTCATCCCTAACCAAGTGTGTGTGATTGCATTTAAAGAATCATGCAAAAATTAACTTCATAGCAATGATAGCTTCCTAGCATTCTCACTAAACACATTATGTCAACACTCAAATATCTCATTCATTGAGCCAAATTTCACTCTGGATAAGGACTGAATCACATTGCAACCACATCAACACTTCATCAATCATTCAAAGTTGCAAGCAAATAACCAAAAATCATGCAAGGCTATATGAACAGAGATCACAATGTCATACAAATATAAGCACGAACTTCAACTCCATAACTAAACAATAACGTCTAGATAAAACAAAGTACTAAACCCATAACAAAACTACACATCACTAAACAAATAAAAAGAGTCCTAAACACAACACATCTCAGGCATCATCATCAGGAGGAACCTCCTCCTCAACAACATTCTCAACATCATCAGCATCATCAGCACCATCATCATCCTCATCCTCAGAGTCAACAACAGCACCACCCCCCATTGAGATTCTGACTTGCCCCGAGGCCAAGAAATATACTCATCAAACTCAGCACCAGTCATCAAATAATCATCTGGAGTGTCTGGAACAACCAAAGATAACTTATGCAAGTTGTCCATGAGACATTGTGTGCCACGCCAAACTACTTCCTGGCTATCCCAAATGTCCTCCTGCCTTGCAAACATTTTACTCATGGCTGCCTAGAAGGTAGCCTCAAAAATAGAAGATGAGGCATGAGGTACACTGAGTGGACGAGGGCGAGCAACAGGTCTAGGTGCAGGAACATGATCAACTGCTGGGTTCATACAATGTTTAGAAATGAACCAACTATTGATGGAGGGTTGGAGGCGAAGCAGTATTGG
Organism: Vigna unguiculata; assembly: GCF_037176805.1. Lineage (NCBI taxonomy): Eukaryota > Viridiplantae > Streptophyta > Magnoliopsida > Fabales > Fabaceae > Vigna > Vigna unguiculata. The sequence continues at coordinate 11,217,233 of NC_140792.1, forward strand.
TGTGTCTGAAACAACACATTTCGCCTTGTATAAGGTCGTGATGACTGCTAGAAACCCGAGCTTGGTAGCATTACTCCAAATGAGGGCAATCTCCTGTGATATCACCACCCCAATATCAATTTCAATCTTGGTCATGATCGCAAAAATCAAATACGATCGCTCAAGATTGATATCTGAGGTGTGAGTATTAGAAGATATGTTGTTATATGAGAAAACACTCCACATTTGTGCCAAGGAGTTCAGATGCTTGCACAAAATGCGAACAGGAGTTCCAAAAACACCAATCACATAGGACTCGCCAGGAATGCACAACAGTGTTGCAATGGCCTCAAATTCCTTATCTTCATTCAGAAAATCTCCATAAGGTGTGTTCCTATCAGCAGGAAAAACAAGAGTCCTCAAGATGGTGTTCAATGCCTTGCGGTCAAACTAGATCATTTTTGCCCTAGACCTTGGCTTGGCGAGGCAAATAACCATTAGAATTGTAGGCATTGGCATAAAACTCCTTAACAAGAACCTCATCAACCTCATTGGGAAGGTTTCCCAGTACTCTATGCCATTGTCGTCTCTCCAGCTCCAACCTGAAATCATCAAACTCCCCCACCTTCAAGTTGAAATGCCTCTCCGGTAAGATACCGACAGGCATGGTCTCTAGAAATCTCCTTGTAACAACTTCATATGTAAAATTATGCTGATCATACTCAAACTCTGCGTCTTCGTCCATGGAATCAATGGGAGGAGCACAGGACGTAGACCCTCGAGCAAGTTTCCACTTCTTAGAATCCTGAGATGCCTTAGGAGGAGCCATCTGCAAAATTAATATCATAGAACCAGCATAGAGAGCTTTCAACAGAACAAGGTTAGAAACAATAATGCTAAATTCAACAAACAATATTTAACAAAACACAACATTACTGCAAAGGTTCACTTGTTGGGCGAGCAGCGACGATAAAGGCTGTAGTAGCAGTCTCGCTAGGCGAGTGAGCTCACTGGGCGAGTGACTAAATCTACAACAGAAAATACACTGTTGCAGCACGAACGCGAGCAAGCTCGCTAGGCGAACGCAACTACATTAAGGTTGCAAACACAATACTCACATACTACTCTAAATGCAAAACTCGAACTACACTTAGTAACACAAACATCCATAGATTCAAAATCAACAATGAGAAATCCTAAAAAAAACCCTAATTAAAACCCTAAATCATTGAAAGGAAAAAGGAAAAAGAAGATGAGAAATACCTACCTGGATGAAGATGAATGCGAGAAGAAGATGGAATGGCAAGGAGTAAGCACACACAAGAGCAACGCGACTCACACCCAAGGAGAGAAGAGAAAATGGCTAGGGTTTTTCAGAAGAGAAAGAGAAAGAAAAAGAGGGGAAATCTGAGATTTTAGGGCCAGCGAGACGCACTCGTTGGGTGAGTAACACGACTCGCTGGGCGAGCAACCTCGTTTTCAGAAAAGTCAAATTTGACCCAACAACCACCTAACAACATTAAAGCATGTCGCAGTCGTTGGGCGATTGAGGGTGCTCGCTGGGCGAGTGTCCCAATTCCCTCCAATTTCAAATTTATTTTTTTATTTTTTTATTGTTATTTTTTTCGAAGCTTGGTCGCTGGGCAAGTTGCGTCGTCCAGTTACTGTTCCAAAGTGAAATTTCTTCACTAATTCGTTGGGCGACTACTGCTAACTGGGCGAGTTTGTATAACTTTAGGATTCACAGATTGCTAGATTCGTTGGGCGAGAGTGGCTCGCCCAGCTACTACTCTAGATGTCAATTTACGCAAATATTCGTTGGGTGAGTGGTGGTCGTTGGGCAAGTATGCATAATTTTTTAAAACCACATTCTGCAGAAACATACTCGCTAAGCGACTACAACTTAGATTTCAACTTGCCAGGAAAGAGCTTGAATCTTGAATTGAAAAGTAACAATTGCTGGCCTGGGTGAAATTCTCTCTTCAAAAGCTTCCTATCATGATAGAGTTTTACCTTTTCCTTGTATCTCTTGGAGTTGTCATATGTTGTCAATCTCATTTCTTCAAGTTCCTACAACTGCAACTTTCTTTTCTCTGCAGACAAAGATAAATCAAAGTTAAGAAATTCTAAGGCCCAATAAGCCTTATGCTCCATCCCCACTGACAGATGACAAGATTTGCCATATACTAATTGGAACGGTGACAGCCCCACAAGTGACAACATCATCAAGCTTCACCAACCAATCCTTTTTGGATGATGCCACAGTCTTCTCAAGAATCCTCTTTATCTCCCGATTGGACATTTTAGCTTGGCCATTGGTTTGAGGATGATAAGAAGAGGCTATTTTGTGCCTAACCTCATAATGTTTCAAAACCTTGGCTAACTGAGCATTACAAAAATGGGATCCACTATCACTTATAAGGAGCCTAGGAACTCCAAACCTTGAGAAAATCTGTCTCTTCAAGAACTTGATAACTCTCTTAGCATCATTGTTTTGGCAAGCAGTTGCTTCCACCCATTTGCTGACATAATCCACTGCAACCAATATATACTCATTATTGTACAATGGAGGTAGGCATCTTTGAATAAAGTGGGCCAGTAGAAACCGGATTGGAGCACCTTGGCGGTTGTCCTTTCTCCATTAAAGTATCCACCATATGGTGAATTATGACAATGCCATAGGATACCTGCAACTTCCTCTGCAGTGACACATTGCCTCAAAAGATTATCAGCACCAAGCTTGAACAAGAAAGGGTCATCCCAAAGGTACTGTTTTGCATCATATAAAATTTTTTCTTTTAATGCCATGATAGATCTTTAGGGAGAACACCTGCAGCTTTGAAATTAGCCATATCTGCAAACCATGGCCTTTGTTGAATGAGCATCAAACTTTCATCACAAAAAGTCTCACAAATCTCCCTCTCTTTGCTTGTAACTTCATCATTTACCAACCGAGAAAGATGATCTGCAATAACATTCTCACTCCCTTTCTTGTCCCTAATTTCCAAATTAAACTCTTGTAATAAGAGAACCCATCTGATCATTCGTGGCTTGGAGTCAGACTTGGACAACAAATACATTATGGCAGCATGGTCTGTATATATGATCACTTTAGACCCAATAAGGTAAGGTCTAAACTTCAATATGCATAGACAATGGCCAAAAACTCCTTCTCTGCTGTGGCATAATGAAGTTGAGCACCATCCAAAACCTTGTTGGAATAATAAATAACATGAAAAACTTTCTCTTTTCTCTGGCCAAGAACAGCCCCAATGGCATAATCGCTAGCATCACACATCAACTCAAATTCTTGAGTCCAAATTGGTGCAGTTATCACTGGGGCAAAAACTAGTTTCTCCTTCAAGCTATTAAAAGCTTGCAAACACTCACCATCAAACTCAAAAGGAGCATCTTTAACAAGGAGATTACACAAGGGTTTAACAATCTTGGAGAAATCTTTGATGAATCTTCTATAGAAAGCTGTATGACCAAGAAAACTTTTAACGCCTTTGACATTTGATGGAGGTGGTAATTTCTCAATGACATCCACCTTAGCATGATTAACACCAATTCCCCTAGAAGAGACTCTATGGCCCAACACAATACCTTCTCTCACCATAAAATGGCACTTCTCCCAATTCAGCACAAGGTTTGTGTCAATGCATCTTTTCAAAACCACATCTAAGTTCTCAAGGCATGAATCAAAAGATGGACCAAAAACTGAGAAATCATCCATAAATACCTCAATACTCTTCTGAACCAAATCAGCAAAAATGGCTAGCATGCATCGTTGAAAGGTAATTGGTGCATGGCAAAGGCCAAAAGGCATCCGCCTATAAGCAAATACACCATAAGGACATGTGAAAGCAGTCTTCTCCTGATCCTCTAGATTAACTACTATCAGATTATATCCTGAAGAACCATCCAGGAAACAGTAGAAAGCTTGCCCAGCTAACTGTTCCAACATCTGGTCCATGAAAGGGAGTGGAAAATGATCCTTCCGAGTGGCTTGATTCAACTTCCTATAATCAATGCACATCCTCCACCCAGTGGTTGTTCGAGTTGGAATTAACTCACTTTTCACATTCTTGACAACAATCATTCCCCCTTTCTTTGGCACAATGTGCATAGGATTTACCCAAGAACTGTCAGAAATTGGATATATCATCCCTGCTTCCAACAATTTCAGCACCTCCTTCCTCACCACCTCTTTCAAAGTGGGATTCAAACGTCTTTGTGGTTGTGCAATGGGTTTGTAGTGCTTCTCTAACATGATCTTGTGCATGCAATAGGTTGGGCTTATCCCCTTTAAATCAGAAATATGCCAACCTATAGCCCCTTGATTTTCCTTGAGAACCTCCAAAAGCCTCTACTCTTCAAACTGTGAAAATGCATTGCTAATTTTCATCGATTTCTCACAATCTTCTTCTAAGAAGGCATACTTGAGATGATCTGGTAATATTTTCAACTCAAGTTTGCCTTGATCATCAGATTTCTCCTTTGTCAAATTCTCCACTTTAACACGAGTGGAAGATACTTCTCTAGTCTTTTCCAACTGCATAGTGACTTCTTCCTCTTCAACTTCCTCTTTAAGAGTCAAATTAGAACAAGAATCAGTCAAAACTCTCTCAAGAAAGGATTTTACATGCATCTGACTCTTAGCTATGTCAATCACTTCATCAAGGACCTCCACTCTGAAACAATTGCCACTATCACTTGGATGTTGCATGGCCTCTACAACATTGAAAGTCACAATTTCATCTTGCACACGAACTTTTAGATGACCATCATCCACATCAATAATCACCCTAGCAGTCTTCATGAATGGGCGCCCCAATATGAGAGGGAATTTAGTTTCCTCCTCCATATCCAAGATGACAAAATCCAGTGGAAAAGTGAATTTATCAACTTTCACCAATACATCTTCTATAACACCATATGGACACTTAATAGACCGATCAACCAATTGAAGTGTCATCCTCGTGGGACCTCCAAATCTCCAATTCTTCTCATCATGGAAAGAGGCATCAAATTTATATTTGCTCCCAAATCAATTAATGCCTTTCCAATGGTGCATGGTATAGTGAAACTACCTAGATATTTGAATTTGGGAGGCAAGAGCTTTAGAATAATTGCACTACAATTGCCTTACACTTCGATTGTCTCCTCCTCAATGTACTTCCTCTTTTTGGTGAGCAATTCCTTCATAAATTTGGCATAGGAAGGCATCTGTTGGAGAGCTTCAGAAAATGGAATGGTAATCTCTAGTTTCTTGAAAATATCCAAAAACCTAGAGAATTGTTTCTCCTTTTCTTTTCTAAAATGGGTTTTAGGATAAGGAAGTGGCTTCACAATTTCTTTTTCCTCACTGTTTTTTCTCTCCACTTCTTTCTCATCTTGTCCCTCAACTTTTCCATCATTCTCACTTTTCTCTCCACTCATCTCTCCTTTTTCTTTCTCACTCTTTTTTTATCACATTTCTCTCCACTAACACCTTACCACTTCTTGTAACAATAGCCTTACACTGCTCCTTGGGGTTAACCTCAATATTAGCCCCAAAGTTCTTCTCTGGCTTGTCCTCCAACTTCTTAGCAAGTTGCACAATTTGCATTTCCATGTTACGGAGAGATGCCTCCGTGCTCTTTTGATTGGAAATGGACACTTGCACTAACTGTTGCATTGCTTCCTCAAGCTTAGTGGTCCTATCAGTCAAAGATGGTTGGGATTGAGGTGGAGGTTTGTTAGAAGGTCCAGGCTGGCCTATGCTGGGGTGAGGCTTCCAACCTTGGTTGTAGTTACCATAATTACCCTGACGGCCTTGGTTACCCATATAGTTAACCTCTTTTTGGGAATTGGTCTTCATGACACATTGTCCATTTGAATGATCTCCACCACACAACTCATATCCTTGCACAAGTTGTTGGTGTTGAGCCTTTGAAACATTCTGAAGTTCCTTAGGCAATTGAGAAAGCTTTTTCATTACTGATTCAAGTTCTTGAGTCATTATTTTGTTCTGAGTCAATATTGCATCCTGAGACTGAAGCTCTAGCATACCTCATTTCTTTTGTGAAGTAGCCCTCTCATTCTGCATTTCATTATCATTAGATGTCATATTCTCAATCATTTCATGGGCTTCCTCGAGTGTCTTCCACTTGATGTTGCCTCCAGCCGAGACATCCAACATTAATATAGTATGAGATTGCAATCCTCCAAGAAAGAGAGTAAGTTGCGTAGGCATGTCAAAACCATGAGTAGGGGTTTTTCGTAACAAGCCTTTGAACCTATCCCATGTTTGGCTCAATGACTCAAAATCTTCTTGTTGAAAGGATGATATTTCTTGCTTCCCTTTATTAACCTTGGACTTTGGAAAGTACTTGTTCAAGAATTTGGCTATAACATCATCCCAATCAGTCAAACTATTCTCAGGGGACGAATTCAACCAAACCTTAGCATTACCAACCAAAGAGAAAGGAAAAAGACTCAATCTGATGGCATCATTTGGCACTTGGTGAATCTTCATTGTGTTACAAATCTCCAAGAAAGTAGCCAAATGTGTGTACGGATTCTCATGTGAATGGCCATCAAACTGGTTACTCTGGACTAAATGAATCAAAGTTGGCTTCATCTCTATGTTGGCAGCATTCACCACAGGTCGTGCGATGCTGCTAAAATTAAGAGGAGTAGAGAATGTAAGACTTGAGAAAATTAAATAGTTAATTAAATAATTATTTAATAAATGCGGGTAATAGAAGCCTTTAAGGCATTTAATGCATAATGCTATGATGTGGAAAAGTACTAGCTCAAGTGGTTGAGAGTACTTTATTGTGTGAGAAGACTTGGGTTCAAGTCCTATGTATGTCAATTTTGTGTTATTTAATTTATGCATTATTTTATTGATATACTTGAATGTGAGTAGTGATAGTGTAATCCTAAAATTATAGGAATTATCACGAAACATGATTTGGTTGAATTGGTTATACACTTACTTTGTGATTAAAGGGTTGTGGGTTCATTGGCGTTTTGGGGAGAGGTAGAGTGAAGTTTTGTGTGAAGAACAAAAGGGAAACTCTTGGATTTAGAGACTCAATTGGAGCACGAATTCCAGGTAAGGGGAGTTGTTTTTCGTGTGTTTTTATCGTATATAACATGCACTGCATTGCACAATTTGTATTGTATGAAAATTTCCCCTGTCTGTGTTATGAACTTCCCATCGTTTTACTATGTTGTGCGATTGCATAAAGCCATGGTATCTTTACTGTCTGGATGCTTGCGAGTATAACGGGAATATGGACAAGGAGGGTTCGTGTTAAGACCAAGAGGTCATTCTGAATTTTGGATTCTTATGAGAGATTAAGATGTGATTAGAAGTGTTTGATGTGTAGAGTATAATACTTTTGGGAATGATACTAGTAAACCATGTGGGACTGGTTGTATTCTGTTAGAATTGGATGTTGGATCAAGTTTTGAGGAAATTGATGATCGTCGTAGGTATAGAAATTTGGGAGTTGTACCCATGTTCTGATGTACCGCTTGGAGTAGTGGCTGTGAGAGAGGTGAGTGGTGAATCCAGAATGGGAGGAATTCCCGTTCGACTAGACGATAAGAGTGAAGGAATAGGAAACTAGTGATGGCGTAGGTAGTGCATGATGTGGAGAGGGAAATTGCAATGCATTGATGTCAATTAGGAAATGAAAACTTTGGTGGTGATAGATAATCTTATATAAGAAGATGGTGGCAGGAGAGAATAACCATATTTAAATAGCGAGTTATAAGCTCTTGGGTCTTGGTATGATGATTAATAAGGATTGAAGGATGAAAGAATGAATTAAATGGGTTAAGCATAGGAATTGGAGCTAAATGGACGTATGTGACTGTGGAGTTAACAAATTATTTGATATGAGTTGTATAGCTTAATGTGGTGAAGGAATTATATCTTTCATAATTGAGTAAGTTCAATTGCATGGATTAGGAAATTTTATTAAGTTGGTTGAACAATTATACTTGAGGGGAGATTTTGGTGAATCAAATGGTGAGAATAAAAGAACCTATGAATGAGATATAGGAAATTAAAGTGATGGTGGGATGGTTGGAAAACTAGCAGGTCCTGAAAAGCAAATGCGCAATATACCTTAGAGCAATCTGGATTGTAGAACCAACCAATTTGAGTGACAAAACCAGCAGTAGTGTCCCTCTAGTATAGCGCCTGGCAGCCTACTGATACCCGCCAGGCGATAGGAACAGTGTGGGAGGTCCCTGCACCGCATGGCGCCTGGCGGCAAGGTGTGCTTCGTTAGGCGGTGTTTGTAAAACAGTGGGTCTGGGAAGCGTCTGGCGCCTGGCGGTGAGAAGGTTCCACCAAGCGGTCTATACTAGTTTCGCCTGGTGGCGCTTGGGGCTGCGCCAGGCGATAATGTTGTAGACTATGACTTGTGTGTGCGTGTTGCGTTTAAGCAATGATGCTATACTTGGATTAGAGGATGTTGTGCCATGAGCAGGTAGGTTCATGGATGGTGGTGAACATCTGATGATATGAGCGGGGAGGTTCATATCCAGTTACTCTCATGTGGGGATACGAGCGAGGTAGGTTCGTATGTTTCGTGCTCACACTTGAAAGATGCTACGTGCGAGGAGGTACGTGGCTGGTGGAACACATGTGTTGGACTACGGGTGGGCAGGTCCGTAGAGCAGGACTACGAGCGGGGACGTTCGTAGAGGCAGGACCACGAGCGGGAAAGTTCGTGTGAGCATTATATTCCTAAGTCCAAGGCTAACTATTTGTGTGATTGAAGGTTGAAAAGCCTTGGGGTTTAAGGTCTTAGCCAAGAACTTATTAGGAGTAAATAAGATGGGTGTCATACTTCTATGTTGTGATTATATATGTTATTTCTATTTTTATCAACTCACCTTTTCTGTTTGTGATTGGTGATGATCGTGTGATTCGTCACACGGGAGCAGATGATGATACAGGTGATGCTGAGGATGCTCAGGCGATAGAGTGAGGGCTAATTGGGATTAGAGCTAGGAGATTTTACTATGTTTTATATATGATTTTTGGATTTTGGAGATTGTAATGTTTTCTCTTACTACTGTTTATAAATTTTGGTGCGATGTTTAAATATTTTAAATTTTCCCTCGTTTTGGGAATAATAATATTACGACGTTTTAAATTCATTTTCCTTTTTATTTATTTAATTAAGTAATATTCCTTAGGGACGTTACAGAGAATGAAGCATAATCTTCTAGAGTACGTCGAACATGCCTTTCACCATGTCCTTCACCAGCCATTTCTACCTCCTCTTGATCAGTTGAGGAGAAGATAGCTTGTTTAGATGTAGATGTTGCCTCTTTCTCTTCTTTAACTTTTTGGATTTGCCTTCTTCGTCTTCTACTGTTGTTCCTCCGAGCTATTCTTTCAATTTCAGGATCAAATAGTAAATTATCAACTCGAGTCCTTCTTCTCATACAGAACAAAAACGCTAGAAAAGACAAATAAGCATAGACAAACTAAATATATACAAACTATAAACAAAGATGAATGTATAAATGAATGTAAAAGCCTAAACTGGTAAATAATCACACTTAGACAAATGAACACAAATCCCTTGGAAAAACGATACTTGGACTTCCATTTTTACTACTTGTAACAAATTGGTATACTTGCCAAAGAGTTAACAAGCTTTTGGCGCCGTTGCCGGGGATCAAACCCGGGTCGTTGTAGTATAGTGGTAAGTATTTCCGCCTGTCACGCGGATGACCCTGGTTCGATCCTTGGCAACGGCGCCAAAAACTTGTTAACTCTTTGGCAAGTATATCAATTCGTTACAAGTAGTAAAAATGAAAGTCCAAGTACCCTTTTCCCAAGGGATTTGTGTTCGTTTGTCTAAGTGTGATTATTTACTAATTTTAGCAAGATTTAAGTTAAGAACAACATGCAAATTTAATAAACACTAAAGTTATAGAAGAATTTAGGAAAGACTTCACCAAGGTTGGATTTCATAAACCATACTAACGCAATATTTCCTACACAATTTCTCTATCTTGCTTAGACATCCTCATCATAAGCATACTAGCCCCTAATTCCTTAGAAGCAAGTTTTAAGTCCAATATGTCAAAACATTAATTCCTTAATTATTTTAACACATAACTTGCATTAAGATTTGATATATAGAATGACCTAGAGATTATGTCTATTCCTAGAACCCAATCTCATGGTTGTTCTATCCAAGGTTAAGTTCCAATTCATTTTCCAATAATTAGATACAACCAAATAGCAAGGATTTCCTTCATGCACATTAATAATCTGAGATAGAACATATGAACAACGAAAGAGATCACATTGCATAGGAAAATTACAAAGAGTATAAGTTCATTACATCCAACCCCAATGAAAGAGAAGTTTAGTCACTCCTAGGCATCTAGAGAATGAAGGATGGATGAATTTGATGGAATGGATGAATTGATGTGAGTTCTCCTTGGCCTAGAATGGCGTTTTTCGTATTTTTCCTGTTCTTGTTGCATTCACACACTCTAGCACACTGCAGCTTCGTGTAACTTTCGAAACTATAACCACTTCAGAAAACCGTCCATTCGTTGGGCGAGATGACTTAATCGCTGGGCGATCAGGGCTATCTTGTTGGGCGACTCGGCATGCTCGCTGGGCAACTGGGTCCTGACAGAACAACCACACTTGTTCTCCAATCCTTCATTCTCCTATACAATAATCTTCAATAAAACACAAAATATATCTAACCTAAAAGAAACCTTAAAACAACCTAAAACTTTCCACAAAACACGTGAATAAATACAATTAAGAGGTCCAATCAAATAAGAATAATAAGTATTTTTAATACTTATCAGACTAGGGGGCCATGGCCCGTCCAAAATTTTTTAAAATTAATATATTTATATATTTAATTTTTTTTAAAGTATAATGTAGTTTATATATTAGAAATTGGTGCAAATTAAAATAGGTATTTTTTTTTTAATTTTTTATAACACAAAATTTAATATTAATAAATAATAAATCAAGTAAAAATATTTATTAAGATATTTTTTATTTTCTTTTTCATTGTCTTTTAAATTTATCACATATTGTATTCATCTTCCATTCTCACATGTTTTCCTTTTTGTTTACAAAGAAATAAGTAAGTTAGACACACTCATTATTTTTATTTTCATCTTTTATTTGTTTTCTTCTATTCTTAAAGAAAAAAAAAAAGTAACTATCTTTTTTCCACTTAAGAGTGAAATATTAGTTTAATAGTTAACATTATCTTTTTAATTTTGTATATTCACTTTTTATGAATATAAAAGAAATAATATAATGTACTGTTTTCTTTTTCATAACGATTTTTAATTATTGCTCAATTATCATAAATTTTTCTTTTAGTAATTGCGTTTTTGAATTTTTTATTTGATTATAATAAATTATTTTTTAATCTTAAACTTAAAAAAATAGATATATTGGTGAAAAATAAAAGGATAGATTTATTTTTAAAAGAAAAATAGATTTAACTTCTTTACCATGATACTAATAATCTAATTGCTCAATTAGAGGAGTCTTTTGTTAAGGTTCAAAGAATAATTACAATATATTATAACATATGATTTCTTTTGTAGATATAATATTTTTAGTTATAGTTATATTAAATTATATATTAATGTTTATTGTATTGATGACCATAATTAAATATATAAATTTTGAGTGTTTATTTTGACTCCCCCAACATTATTGACCAAGATCCACCACTGGGCTCAGACGAGTCCCTAGGGGTACTCATGACTTGAAATGCTTAAGCTCGAGAGGGAATCCAATGAGAAAGGACTCATACGGAGATTGTTGGGAATCCAAGTGTGAGTCTATGTCCCACATTGAGTAAAAATGAAAACGTTTAGCACTATATAATGATAAAAATCCATGAAGTTATTGCTTTAAGGTTTGGGTGAAGAATGATGTCAATCCTTTATGTGTAGGTCGTCGATCTCATGTCTCATTGATATTGTATCACTTCGATGATCCTCTCTCGGAAGACCAAATAATTATAAACATATAATATATAAATTATTTTAACTTTATCCCACTTCAATATTTACATCTTTTAAAAATTACATATACTTCTACATGGGTAGATTTCATTTGTCTCCAATGGCATCATTACGAGATATTAAACCAAATGTACTTTTAGAACTCCAAATCCAATTTCATATTAATTGATTTCAAATTCTTTAGTAACTTAGTTTTTACATGCTAACAAAAGTATAAATAAGAAATCGTACCTAGATGAATCATTGGAAAACTTGTAAAAATCGATGACCATGTTCAGGATAGTGTTTAGTTGTATGTTCAAAACTACACCTGATTTTTAAATTTTAGGAATTAATTTTTAGTTTAAGGTGATTTAGATTTAAAAATAAGTTTTTTCATCCAATTTTTCAAATATTCTAAAATTATTTAAATGTATATTTGTATAATAATGATATTGGTGATGGTATTAAAAGTGTCACTGAGAACAATATTAATATGATGAAATAAAAATAAAGCCTTGGGTAGAAATAGTAATTTTGACCATAATAATGAGAAGACTATTACCAATATAAAACAACATTTTAAAAGCTAATAACTAATTTTTAAAAATAAATATTATAAAATTGAGTAAAAATTATTTTAATTTCATTCTGGTGAAATTCACTTTATTTGAAAAATTAAATATTAAAAAATAGTAAGATATGAAAAAAAAACAAATATAAGGACACTTTCATATATTTTATTCTCAGCAAAATATATATATATATATATATATATATATATATATATATATATATATATATATATCAATCCTTATACAAAATTATTACAAAAAAAATCCAACAATTTAACTCCATTTGTGCATACCTATCAAACACTCTCCTATTACAACACATAAGTTTAAGATATTTGTTCGTCAAAATACATCTCGAGTTAATTTTTTTTGGTAAAGATCACACAATAAAGAAGATCAGAAAAATCCAGATTATAGATTAGAAACAAAAACAAAACAACATTGTTGACCAAGTTAGACAGAGTTTCCAAAATCCAGCAGCAACATCCATAGAAGTTGCTTATCATTGTTTAATCCTACAATCAAAATACATGCAAACATAGCAGAAATAATACAAATGTTCCCGCCCATGATTTAAAACAACCCACCTACCCTAGTTGCTATATTATCCACTAGTCTGACCATGGCCATTTCAAATTTCCACTTTTTCGAATTCTTTGATATTGAAAGGTGTTTTGAGTTTTTTTTTTTTTGTATTTTTTTATCTTTTAATTAAATATAGGAAAAAATAATTCATATAATGATTCATATAAGGAGAATAGATTAAATGTAACATTAGTGAGTATTAAATATTCGTTATTGAGAGATAATGTGAAATGTAGAGGGTTTTGTTTAATTTATGTTATAAAATGATACACTTGTAATATAAATGGATATATAAATTTTGTCAGAAAAATTATTATTTTTTTCTTTGTGAGAGTTTTGTGGAGTTCCGAGTTATAAGAACCCAAGAACCCCACTTTGATCTTATTAGGGTAACATGTGGCAATCATATTCATGATTTATCACTCACCTTCTCTTCTTCTTGAGTGTGATGTCAATATCCTTCCTCAAACGAGATATCAAAACGGTCGTATCCTTGGTTTCTTATCAGTTGGTATCAAAGTTTTGACTCTTCAGATTCAGTGAGTTTTTTTTTTGTATATATATACTTCTAATTTTTATTTGTATTTTTTAGATTTATGGTAAGTACTTGTGCTAAAAGTACCCCTTAACTCGACTCGATGTCTATCTCAAATTGTCTATTGATGAGTTTGTTTCAGTGACAAAGAGTTAAATTAAAAGAGAATTTTGAAGAGAGAAAAAGAAAAAAAAAGAAAAGATATAGAAACAAAGAAAAAATGTTTAATGAATATCGGAAAAGATATGCTCAAATTATGATGAAAGAGAGAGACGAGGAAGAAGAAAGAGAAAGAAATTAAAGAAAAGGAGTTAAGAGAAAAGAAATTAGAGAAAAGGAGTTGAGAGTTACAGAGATTAAAGAAAAATAGTTGAGAGAGAAAGAGATTACAAGAAAAGAGATGAGAGAGAAAGAAATTAAAGAAAAAGAGTTGAGAAAGAAAAAAAATTCAAAAAAAGGAGCTGAGAGAGATAGAGAGATAAAAGTTCAAGAGAAGGAGCTTAGAGAAAGAAATTCAAGAGGTGAAAGAAAAAGAAGTGTACCCATGACATTTAAAGACAAATGTATTTGAAGGATGGAATGATACCATATTCAAGGGTCTTTTGAGTTTTTTTTTTTGTATTTTTTATATTTTAATTAAATATAGAAAATAATGTTTCATAATGAGGATGGAATAATGCAAAATTAATTAGTATTTAATATTAGTTATTGAGAGTTTATGTGAAATGTAGATGGTTTTTTTTTTTTAATCTATTACATATTAAGGAAAGAAAATACTACCAAAATTAGTATATTATCCATTTTCTTTTATTGACATGTGTCATAAAAAATATTTTTTTCGTCATTTTAAAATTCTAATATAAAAGGATCCGGATTCAAATCTTACAAAAGTCAATTTGTTTTTACTTTTTAATTTATTTATAATTTATATAATATTATTATTAGTATTTTTAATGGTTAAACAAATATAATAACAATTAAATTATTATTTTAAAAAAATTAAAATAAAAAAAATATACGCACAGATCATAGGCTATTATAATTATTTCGTAAAATCAATTAATTATATTATATTGTGATATCAATTTTATTTATTATATTTAAAACTGAAATTATTATTGCATCAGTTAGATTTATTAATTACTTTAATAACAACATTTACAACAATATAACTTAATTTTCATAATATTTCATTACATAATACTTTCAATATTTTATTATTTTAATATAGGGATAACAACAAGATGGGGAATAGACAAGTTTCACTATCCCATATTGATCCCCACCGAAAAAATTCATCATCATCCCCATACCCAATCCAACGGGTATCAAATTTTTATCTCATCCCCATCCGCACAGGGTAACAGGTATATACTTGTACTCATACCCATACCAACTTTCTTACTATTTTAATATTAATTAATTAATTATTATAAAATAATAAAAAATTATGACAAAAGAATCATAATATTATTAAATATTCAATATTAAGAGGAGGGTTGTTTCTCCAATATCAAATATTTATAAAGAAATTATGTTATAATTGTATATATTTTAAATTAGAAAACCAAACAAAATTTCATGAGAACCAAAACTTCTGTTAAATTTGCAAACATTAATTAATTGTAGCTGATAAAATTTAATTTGTAAATAAATATAAAACAAAAACAAATATTCAAATTAAAATATATGTTAAATGTATCTTTACTTCAATTTTATTTTTTAAATTCTAATGAATCTCTTTTTTATATACTAATAAAAGTTATAATAAATCACTTGACCCAAATAACGTAAAGAACAAATATTAAACTAATAATAATAATAATAATAATAATAATAATAATAATATTTTAACATAAATATTGTATCTTTTGAACTTCAATATATGTTGGGGGTGGTAAAAGAAAATTCATGACAATTACATTAAACTTTTATATTATAGTAAATAAAATTTATTTAAATATCAACATAACCAATGCTTTAGAAATAATGAAAATTGTTTTAGCGAAACAAAATAGTTCTTTAAATAAATAATAATAATAATAATAATAATAATAATAATAATAGAGTAAAAAGGATAAATTTTTTATATTACGTAGTATTCTGACGGGTATGAGGACGAGGACGGGACAAATATGTACATTCCCATATCCATACCCATACCAGTCAATGTCGAGATTTCCATCAAAACGGGTACGGGTTCAGGCAATACTCACGAGAAACGAGTTTATTTGTCATCCCTACTTGGGTCATAAGCTATTATAATTATTTCGTAAAATTAATTAACTGTAGTATATTTAATATCAATTTTATTTATTATACTTAAAACTGAAATTATTATTACATCATTTAGATTTACTGCTTACTACTTCATTACTTTAATAACAACATCTACAACTATATAACATAATTTTCATGATATTTCATTACATAATATTTTACTACTTAATATACAAAATAAAAAAAAATACAACCCGTGCATACGCACGAGCCAGTCTCCTAGCTCTGATATAAAAGGATCCGGATTCAAATCCTACAAAAGTCAATTTGTTCTTACATTTTAATTTATTTATAATTTCAACTTTAATATTAATTATAATATTATTATTTGTAATACTTTTATAAGTATTAGTATTTCTAATTATTAATAATATTATTATGGGTTAAATATGTTTTTGGTCCCTCAAGTTTCAGTGAAATTTGGAATTAGTCCCTTTTTAAAACTTTTGACCAATTTAGTCCTTGATCTTTAAAAATGCGTGAATTTAGTCCTTTTAACCAAATTTTGCTAAGTTTATATGACGTTTCAAGCAAATTTCGTCATAGTATTTGAATTGTTTATACCGTTTGACACATTTTTGCTTCAATGTTAACTCAAATATGATCATAAAATGCGTTTAAAATGTCAAATAAACTTAACAAAATTGGATAAAAAGGACTAAATCCACATATTTCTAAAAATGAATGACTAAATTGTTATAAAGTTTCGATGTTATTGATAGTAGTAAAATTATAACCAATATTAATATTATAATAATAATAATAATAAAAATAATAGTAATTATTATTATTATATATTACTATTATATATTATTATTATTATTAGTATTATTAACATTAGTAAATATTACGTATTATTGATATGAGAAAAGCAGTATAAAAAAATTATTGTTATTACTAATAAAACTTATATTAATTAAAAGCTGTACTTATTATATTATTATTATAATTACTATCATATTTAATTTAATTGTTTTTTAAAATTAACATTTTAAAAATATTATATTATTAACCCCATAATAATAATAATTATTAATATTATTTTTATTATCCATAATTATTATTATTATTATTATAAATATAATTGTTTTATTATTATTATTATTATTATATATTATAATTATTTTAATTTATATTATTATTTTTATTATTGTTATCAATTATAATTATAATAATAAT
Organism: Vigna unguiculata; assembly: GCF_037176805.1. NCBI lineage: Eukaryota > Viridiplantae > Streptophyta > Magnoliopsida > Fabales > Fabaceae > Vigna > Vigna unguiculata. The sequence goes on from NC_140792.1 coordinate 11,234,390, forward strand.
AATTATTATTATCAACTTTAACTATAATTATAATTAGTATTATTAACTATAATTATTACTATAGTTATTATTATCAACTATAATTAATGTTCATTATTACTATCGTTTATAAGTATTATTGTCATTTTTATTAACTATAGTTATTTTTATTATTAAATTACTATTATTATTATATTACTATTATTATTATTATTATTACTATTTATTATTATTATTATTATTATTAACTATAATTATTATAATAGTTATTATTATTATTATTATGATTATTATTATTGTTTTTATTATTATTGTTAAAGACATATTTTACTTTTACTTATTATGTAAAAATCATGTTTCAATTACTTGTCCTTCCTATTTGTTTAATTGTTCACTTATCTTTACATTTGAATATAATTCTTTATTATAAATAATTATTTAAATTGAAAATATAATAATTAAGAGAATAAAATTGAAAAAATAAAAAAGGACACCAAAGATGTTTATCTCTTTATATATATATATATGTGTGTGTGTGTGTGTGTGTGTGTGTGTGTGTGTGTGTGTGTGTGTGTGTGTGTGTGTGTGTGTGTGTGTGTGTGTGTGTGTGTGTGTAATTTGATAGTTAATACATCTAAACGTAGGAGGCCTATGTATAGAAGCACATTCTACAAAAGGAAGTTTGTTTTCAGTCATTTTTTCAAAAAAAAAAAAACTATTTATGATCACACTTGAATACCTTTCAAAAACCCGCTCTTTATACCAATTGTAGGTTTAAAATGTCTTTCTTAGCCAAGAAGAGGGGTTGAATTAGCTAAGTACTAAAAATTATGCTCAATTAAAACGTGTAAAAACCCTTTCAGTTTGAATTCAATTGACCAACAAATCAAAATTTTATTATTGCATGACCATACATTTCAGTAGAGGTGTCAATTTGGCCCCTAGTCCATGGGCCAACCCTGACCCACTCTTCATAAAGCCCCCTTTTAGGGGGCCAAAAAAAAGCCCCAGCCCCCAAAGCCCCCTCTCTAGTGGGTTAGGTTTAGGGTTAATGTGGGTTAGCCCCCAAAATAATACTACATTAAGCCAGAGTCAAAGATCAAGTCGAGTGACCCGAATGGGCCCGATGACCAGGACAGGCTCAACGACCCAGACGAGCCCAATGACAAGGACAGGCCCGATGACAAGGACGGGCCCGACGACCAATATTGGCCCGACGACCAGGACGGGCCTGACAACCCGGACATGCCCGACAACCCGGACATGCCCGACAACATGGACGGGCCCGACGACCCAAACGGGCCCGATGACCCGGACGGGCCCGATGAGACGAATGTGCCTTATGACCCAGACGGGCCCAACGATCCGAACGAAGCAACGACTCGGACGAGCCCGACGATCCAAAAGGGCCCAATGATCCAGACAGGCCCAACTACCCGAACGGGTCCGACGACCCGTATGGACCTGACTACCCAGACAGGCCCGACACCCAGACGGGCCCGATGATATGTACGGACCTGACGACCCGAATGGGACCTACGACCTAGACGGACCCGACAAATTGGACGAGCCCGACGACCAGTATGAGCCTGATAACCCGAACGGGCCCGACGACTAGGACGGGCCTAACGATCCGAAGGGGCCCAACGATGCTAACGAGCCCGACGACTCAAACGGTCCTAACGACCTAGACGAGCTGATGATCCATACAAGCTCCACGACCCGGAGGGGCCCAATGACCTAGATGGGCCCAACGACCCGAACAAGCCCGAACACTCATACGGACCCGATGATCCAAACGGGGCTAATGACTCGGATGGGCTCGATGATCTAGACATGCTTAATGACTTGAATGAGCTTGATGACCACGATGGCCCCGACGACCAAGACGAGCCTGACAACCCGAACATGCCCGATAACACGGACAGGCCCGACGACTCGGACGAGCCCAACGACCCCGACGAGCCCAACGATCCGAAGGGGCCCAACGATCCTAACGGGCTCGATGACACGTACGGACCTGACGACCCGAATAGGCCCTACGACCTAGACGGGCCCGACAACCCAGACGAGCCCAACGACCTGGATGAGCCTGACGACTCGGACGGGCCTGATGATCCATACAGGCCCCACGACCCGGAGGGGCCCGACGATCTAGACGGGCCCAACGACCCGAACTGGCCCGAAGACCTATACGGGCTCGATGACCCAAACAGGCCCAATGACCCAGATGGGCTCGATGATCCAGACAAGCTTAATGACTCGAAAGAGCTCGATGACCCGGATGGACCCGGCGACCCGAACGGACCCGACGACATGGACAGGCCTAATCGGGTCATTGGGCCTGTGCGGATCATCGGGCTCCTCCTGGTGGATGGACCTGTTCGGGTTGTCGAGCTCGTCCGGGTCGTTGGTCCCGTCCGGGTTGTTGGGCTCGTTCGAGTTGTTCGGCCTGTCTGGATCATCAGGTCCATCTGGGTCATCGGGCCCGTTCGGATCATTAGGCCTGTCTGGGTCGTTGGGCCCGTCCGAGTCGTCAGGCTTGTCCGGGTCGTTGGGCCCGTCCTAGTTGTCAGGCACATTCGTGTTAAAATATAAAATTCTACAAAAATACGAAAAACACCAAACTATCTCAAACATCATGCATTATCATCCAAGATTTGTTCCAATCAATATATCCAACTTAGTTGTACCACCAGATTACATTAAAACACATGCACACCTTACTAAGATTAATTAAATGTGTTTTCTTAAGATTTAAATGAAGAACAAGATGAGGGAGAGAGGATCACACGCTGATTTTTATACTGGTTAACTCAATATCTGAGCTACATCTAGTTTATCAGGACAATTTGAGCCTCATCATGTACTATATCAAAAGAATTACAAAATCCTTCAAAAATTACACTTTTGAATAAAGCTAAAACATCAAGCTTCTTTATTCCCACAAGAACCTTAACCCCTACACTGCAAGATCCAACTTGAAATACATGGAATCACACCAGGAAACACCTAGAAACACAAGAAAAACCAATCCTAAGTGGTGGTTCTCCCTTGCCAACTAAAATGCATTCTTTAATGCTTTAACACAAGCAAGACTTTGCTCTAAGATCCAAAAATCTTTAATCACGAGTTGCATACTATATAATCTAGTGAGAGTTTTCCAAATCCGTTTCACGAATTTCGCGCTCAGAAATCTCAAGTGTTACTCCACTCTCTTCAAAACTAGCTAATATAGCTTGTTCATAAAGGAATTCAACAGGTTGATTTGTCCGTACAATCTATTGATTTAACTTGACTTTAAGTGAAATTAGTAGATTATATAACAATTCAACTGATTGAATAACACAGAGCTTCATGCACTTGCTTTATGAAATTCATGCACTAAGGTCACTTGTGCTAACATCTTTAAGTGTTGAAGCAAAGATGAAACTCTTTGGAACTCTCTTGTATTGGTACTACTATATTTATTAAAGTATGCTTTCATTACATGTTTGTGAATTAGTTTATGCTTGGTGTTGAATGAAATGATCACTTATCTTATTTCACTAGCTTGGGATTAAGTGGGAACTAGTTCTAAATTGTGGAACAACTAATTCTCCTCTTTTGTTTAGATGTTATGAATAAATCTAAGGCTCTAGCTTATTATAGAGTCTTAATCTTAATGTAGGTGATTAATCTAAGCAGTCACGGAGGAATCATACTGAAGTTTGATGATCCTAGGCTCTAGATGCCAATACATTTAAGAGAACACTCAGGACATGAATTATTGTATCTTTATAAATGATGGTTGAATCAATACAAGAGAAGGACAAAGTGGTGAAATCTAGTTTCAACACGTATTTTTAACTTTGAAATCAACCCTTATTCAAATATGTTTCTAATTTGAGGCTTAATTAGTCGAATGCTCCCCACTTTGGTGGGAATGTATCAATTTGGTCCTTGCTTTTAAAAACATTTCAATTGTGTCACAACTTTTGAAAAAGTATCTTAATTAGGTTCTTTTAAAAAAAAATACTAATGGAATTCACAACGTGCCACATGTCAATCTTTGTTTTTTTTCACTTGTTTTAAATTTTTTTAAAATTTTTAAATTGCCATGTGTCAGGTTCCTTGTGTGATAGTGCCACGTGGCAAGGCAATGCAATGTGTTAGTATAACTACCAAGTGTCATTGTTTTGATTTTAATTTAGTCCCCACATATGTCTCTTTGATTCAATTTAGTCTCCGCAAATGCCTTTTTGGTTCAATTTAGTCCCATTTTTTTTTTCAAAATAGAGTAATATTGTATCTCTTAAATTTGAGACCAAATTTATTATTTATATAAATGTTATACTGATATTTTTTTTATTGAAAATGACATTTTTAACATATTCCATTTTTCTTAATTGTTAATTCATGTTTTGTTAATCATGACTTTTACCACTAAATTTTAATATAAATATCAATAATTAATTTTGTAAGTGATTTTCAATAAAAAATATCAATATAACATTTATATAATAATAAATTTGGTCGCCAATCAAATTTAAGAGAGAGACAATATTATTTTATTTTGAAAAAAAAAAATAGGACTAAATTGAATCAAAAAACATATATGGGGACTAAACTGAAACAAAGAGACATATGTGTGGATTAAATTGAAATTAAGATAATGACACATGGTAGTGACACTAACACCTTACATTGTCTAGCCATGTGGCATTAAGAGTTTCACATGTCACATTAAGGACCTGACGCGTGGCAAATATTGTTTTTTCAAAAATAAAATAAATAAAAACTTTAAAAGAATAAAATAAAAATTTAAAAAATTACAGATTGACAGATAACACGTCGTTATTAATTTTTATTTTGAAAAGACCTAATTGAGACATTTTTTCAAAAGTTGGGGTGCAATTGAAATGTTTTTAAAAGCGAGGACCAAATTGACACATCCCTACCAAAGTGGGGACCATTCGACTAATTAAACCTTAATCTACTTTATTAATTTAGATCAACAATATTTTTCATATTAAATTTGTTCTCATATTTCCTTTGCAAACCAAACATTGTTTCATTCAAATCAAACTTGTTGTACTACAAACTACCCACTATACTTGTTGGAAAAATTGATTGCATTGGAGCATCAATACAGACACATTGCAAGATCTTCTGAAAAACAAAAAGTTGAAGATACAAAACAAATGAGAAATTTAGAGGTATTTACTAATGCAATCTCATGCTCTCACTAATACAAAACAAATGATAACACGAAATTAAGAACACTAGTATTTTCATGTCATTTGCCATTGAAATTGTAATTGCTTATCTGTCCACTTTGATCATCTAATTTTCCATAAATTTTATGAGATTTCTTTAATGAATAAATAAATGTGATTGTCATACACCAAATTTTCTAATAAATGAATTTCTTTTAAAATTAAAATACATGTTTCTTAGGTCCCTTCACTAACACAAAAAAGTCTTTTAACGTCCGATATTTTTGACCTTTGACGTCTGCCCAAACACCGACGTCGTATTGGGTGACGTCAAAATAACGTCAAAAAATTAGTATACGTCAATTAACTTCGGTGCATTAGGGGTCCGACGTTATCCAACGTCGAGGCCAATAACAGCAGACATCAATTTTCGCGTTGAATGGAGCCAAAATGAGAGCAATTTGACGTCTGTCAATGCCTGCCAGACGTTAAATAACGTCGGCCTTGGTATGGTCAAACGTTAAATAACGTTTGTCAAAGCACCACCAGACGTTAAAATGCTATGTTTTTTAAAAAAAAATTGGCTGTTTTTACAACATTCTTACACCTGAAAATCAGAAAATTCCCAGAACAGTTTCATAATACTTGCAGCACAATTCTAGAGTTACAGTTATACATATATTCTAAACTAATATAAATAACATCAAACTAAAAGTTTCAACATGAAATTCTTGTACAACAAAGTTTTTGAAAGGAGGTCTAATTCATGTGGTATCAACTCCATCTTTCCAATAGATATGCTGCCCACTCATGTCTTAGTGTGTGGATAATGTCATCTGGTAGAGGTGATGAATTCTTAAATCGCTGAAAAAGTAATACAATTTCATTATGTATGAATATCATTCTTTAAAGTTTGATATGATTTATAATATGTGAAAGATATATATAATTACCTCTATCCATTCATCTTCAATTGCAACTCGAATGATTGTTCTTGTCCAAGACATGACATAATATCCACATTCCCATGAATCTTTTTGCTTGTTACATTGAACATTACAAATAAAATAAACACATCAAAGTCATAAGTTGACATACATAAATTAATAACTTTAAAATGAATGAGTTATAACCTTTGGATATAATATTTTAAGTTGTTGGCCTCTAGGCTTACCCATAATTCTAATGAAATTTTGGAAACATAAAACATATGTTAGTTTTTATAACTAAGTAGATTTATAGGTTAGGATTGAAAAAAAATAATACTTACTCTTGTAACATGTTTTTAAAAGCAGGAGGAATCTTCCTATGGCATGAACAAAACCATACAATTAGGCATTGTCTTGGAATGATGAGACATAGTTGCCAATGATACCTACCATCAATCACAAGTACTTAGCCGAAATAATTAATAATACTTCATAAAATATTATTAGCAAAAACACTTACGCATCAATGTATGGTGCAAAGTAGATCTCTCTATTTGACTCAACCATCCATGTTTGCAAATAAAGTTTGATGTGGTTAGGTGAGTTTCCCGAAGGTTGAATTGTTTGAGGTTCAATGAATCCATAGACGAAAGGTCGACCTTGGTCCACAATGACTTTGTCCATGTACCTACAAGAAGACAGTTAGGTATAATATTAAAAGGTACCAATTCCTTGCTTTAAATATGAAATACAATAAAAAAATCTGACATGCACCATAGTTGTATAACTGAAATATTTAACATCTTGTCTCCTGTAATGATCTCTAGTGCATCATTCAGGTTAATGTACAATGGGACATGACAATGGAGGCCAAATACTCTTAACTCCCACTCTAGCTCTACTGGTTCTCTTTTCAACTTGTGTAATTTCAGAAGCAACTTTCCTAGAGGATCATCTTCTACTTCTGCCATTTCATCATCTTCACGTATAACACGTGGACGTCGGACTGGCTGTTTTTCAGGACGAATGGACTGAAATAAAGATTTAGAAAGGTTTGACGTTAAAAGTTTTATAAATTGTAAGATTGAACTACTAAAAACATGATGTCATAATACCTTTGGTGGGTTAAAGTATGGCATGATCAATGCTTTAGACCAAGCAATAAATGTGCCTAAAGCCTCCCCAACAAATTGGATTTCTGAAGTTGGCACATGCACTTGAGCATGGGGATCTCGAACTTCATCAATCATCACACGTGCATACTGGGCAATAGAGGAACACCATGGATAGTCTCCCCACCTTGAAGTTGTCGTCCTATGGCCACTACGCGCGGGGGGTCTTCATCAACCAATAGCTCATACTGACTTCTGTAGTCAATATGATCTACATCATAGCATGAGCCTTTTGTACTCACACGTTATGCTGTTGGAGCTTGAGTGGGATATTCCATGTTCTGTTGCTGCATGGACTGAAGCTTTTCTTCAAGTGTTATTTGTATTTGTTGCTGTTGTTGTTGAAGTTGTTCCATAAAACGTTGCTCTATAATTCCCATGCGTTGGTTGAATCTTTCCTCCATTTGTTGCTCCATCTTCCTCAAGGTCTCTTGACTCAAAGTAATCTCGAAGACCAATGGCACCTCCAACACCACACACACGTCCTGGGTGCTTTGGCCTTCCAATTGCCGTTGTGAGTATATCGTCCCGACCATGGCCAACAAACGAACCCTGAGTCTCTTACTCAATTAATTCATCCTGCACCACAAAAGAAAGTTTAATCAAAAGGAGAAACATATGAACTATGATAGTCAAATAAGTTTTGTACTTACTATTTTTTTGAGATATGATTTGAGTTGATTGTGATGTCATTTGCCCATCGGACTTAGTCCGAGCAACCTTCCACATCTTGTACCTAGGAATTGCATCCACTAGGTCAGGGGACTCAAGTCCCAGAGACTGCACGAGACTTTTTCAATTTTTTCTCCAATAATGCATAGCCACCTCGAGAGAGTACATGTGATGTATCATTAAGCCTTTGTCTTTGTTGGGCTGCTGTCCTTTTTTCCTGTCACACATAACATTATTTAATAGTTTTAATACATAAATATATGACTAGTGTCATTATAAACAAATTTAACAAACAAACCTGCCAGTCTCCGGACTCTCTACATGCATAAAATTGCATCCACTCCTCCTCAGAGATTTTGTACTTAGCACAAGGAGTGTCATGTTGTCTGTCTCCAAACACATATAGACGTGTGAGCCTTACCTTGAAGTCCCTCCATCTGGTGGCTATGTGAGATAAGACTTTCTTTCTAATTCGCTCAGTGTTCGGAGTAATCTCAAATTTGTGTTGTTTAAAACATAAAATATGTTATGTTAACAGTAACATAAAAAATACTATAGTTGGTTTTAGTAAACATACCACAAGATCCTGCCATAGGAGGTTCTTCTTGACCTCCGCGACGTCATCCCAACATGCAATTGCAATAAAAACTTTCGTTTTGGCCAACATTCCTATGTAGCTACGATACTTTTTTTCCCAAGGGCCACTAGGTTCACCCGATCGAGGATCAATGTGGACCGGCATCCTCTCTCATCGGTTTGTGACATCCGACAACCGAGTCACAGATCTACCAGGTCCCTCGTGGTCTGATCCGGAGCTTGTCATACCTGAAACATATCATTAGGAAATGTTAACAATGAAAATATACTCAATTAACCTCTATTATATTAAAATAGCAAGAAAAATAAAAAATTATAAATGTAACAACATTATTAAATAAACACCTATCAAGAAATTGTGTTCTCCCATATGTCTTCATTGTGATCACTTCGAATAGCATGGATGTCATCAGTTACATCATCAACTTTGTCTTGAGTGGTTCTTGATGAGAAAGACGTTGTCTCAAGTATGTCTAGACAATCTTCATCATCATTTACGTGCATGTTTCTTCCTTCTAATACAATTGACAATTTTTGATTGACTGGATCAATGACATAAAAAATTTGTCTTGCTTGACTAGTCATAATAAATGGTTCATTTGTATCACTCATTTTGTTAAGATCCACCAAAGTGAAGCCCAAGTCATCTGTCCCAACACCCGAATTACTATCAACCCATTTACACTTGAAAACTGACACTCTAAAAGTCACATAGTGAACTTCCCATATTCCGTGTATTATTCCAAAGTAACTCATGGATGTTGTAATTGGATTCTTGTCCTTAGAACTGGCAAAATGTACAGATTCAGCTTGAAGTGTAACCCCACTATTTTGAACGCTACTTTTGTCATTTTCCATCTTTGAATAGAAATAATGATTGTTTGTGTAGTACCCGCCATATGTAATGACATCAGTGTTCGGTCCACGAGCTAGCCTCAATAGAGTTTCATAAACATTTGGAGTCGCGTAAACCTTTTTCTTAAACCATGATAAGAATGTTTTGTTATGTTCATTAAGTGCCAATTTTTCACTCATTCGTGGATGTGCTGATTTCGTTTCATCAATGTGTTGCGTAATGTAAGGATTGACCTCTACAGTGTTGTTTAACATGTACAAATGGGCTTGATCAACTAATTTTTTACTAACACTTTGAATCTTTACTCCATGCACACCCTTACCTTCACATTTACCTTCATGTCTAGTCTTAGGAACTTCAATGGTTCATAACTTGCCATATAACTTGAGCAGAATTCAATGGCTTCTTCTGCAATGTACCGCTCTATAATTGAAGCTTCTGGTCGATACTGATTCTTGACATATCCCTTTAAGATCTTCATGTATCTTTCCACTAGGTACATCCATCTCAAGAAAACTGTCCCACATAATCGAATTTCCCTCACAAGATGAATTATCAAATGAACCATGATATCGAAAAATGAAGGTGGAAAATACATTTCCAATTGACACAATAGTCTAATGGCCTCATTTTCCAAATCGTCTAACACTCGAGGGTCAATAACTTTCTTGCATATGGCATTGAAGAACATACACAAACGTGTTAGAATACCTCTGACAAAAGTAGGTAAGATGGCTCGAAAAGCTACTGGTAAAAGTTGTTGCATCAACACATGACAATCGTGAGACTTTAAACCGACTAACTTTAAATCTTGCATAGAAACAAGGCTACTAATATTTGAAGAGTAACCTTGGGGAACCTTCACACTTCTTAAACACTCACAAAAAATTTGCTTCTCTTTTGTAGAAAGAGTGTGAGAAGCTGGAGGCAAGTAGGTTCGTCTTCCATTTGATTGTGGATGTAACTCAGAACGGATGCCCATATCAGCCAAATCTTGTCGTGCTTTAACTCCATCTTTAGTCTTTCCTTTTACATTTAGTAAAGTCCCGATGACGCTATCATATACATCTTTTTCAACGTGTATCACGTCTATACAATGTCGTACATCAAGTTTACACCAATATGGAAGATTAAAGAAGAATGATCGTTTCTTCCAAATGCTTTTCTCCGTGATCTTTTTCTTTGGATGTTTTCCAAACACAATGCCAATGTTTTCCACTTGGTTGTATATTTCTTCACCATTGCAGGGTCTCGCTACAACTTCATCCTCAAGGCTTCCATTAAATGTTTTTTTCATTCTACGATAAGGATGATTTTGAGGAAGGAACTTTCGATATCTTGTATACACAGTTTTCTGACTGTGCTTCAATTGAATATTGTAACGTCCTAGCCGAAAATTACTTTTTAAAAATAAAATAAAAATTAACAAAACAACTTCATTTATTTCATACGATTCCCCAAAACGCGGGAAAAATTAAGTCTTTAAGATCAACGCGCCAAACTAGAAAATATAATTCATGGCATTACAGTATTACAAGTATAATTGTTTATAAAGCTATTACAATAAATCCTCAGACTGAAAAAATAAATCAGTGAAAAATCCCTAAGTGATCCCCACTCCGTATCTACGCCTCAGCCTGCTCACCTGCATCAACATCTACTCCCATGTAACAAGTTACATGATCATCGCCACACACACACAGATAGGGTTAGCTCATTTAAATAAAACCAAACAAATATCATAAATAAGTACATCATCTCAATGTTATAACTCGGGTTAGTATTTTGCCTTTATCATTAGTTCTCCATTTCCAACAGATGCTTTAGACGTCTAACATTTCTATACCCTTTAGGTGAGATCAATGATCAATCTTTGCTGCACGAGTGTCTACTCATCCCTCCGACAACAGGCCACCACCTGATAGTCCACACGTGGGAATGACTTTGCCACAGCATCTCACCGTGACACCAAGTGGAGCTCCCAAAAAAAAAACATAAGTTTGTTGTTGTTCCCAAACTACCAAAAACTCTAACAGATGCACTAAAGAGGGCAATCACCTAAAACTTCGTTGTACAAGCCACAACTCGCACACTCCACTGGACTTCCTAAACCACCAGGCTACAACCTAAAGTGGCCACGTGTTTCCCCACTACAAGATTCACTCGTAACTGGCCCCCAGCCAAAGCATCGCATCATGAACATCACCTAAAGCTGTGTAGAAATCCTCCTCACGCACAAACACTACACCAAAACTGCTTGGCGCGCATCTCACGCCTCTAGGCGGAATCTGGTTCCAGACTGCCTAGCGGGCATCTCACACCGCCAGGCACCAAGTTCCTACCAAAATACAAATATATGTGTTTAATCATAGTACCCTTAACATTCAAAATTCGTGAATACCCCATTGCAGTCTCCTCAAGATGGGTTAAATTTCTAACCTTTTTATATTATATTATATTATATATATATATATATATATATATATAATTATACTTTAATTATTTCTAATATCAAAACCAAATTATATTAATATTAATCGTTAACGAATATAAATTCATATATTCGTTTACATACAATTTCACATACAATTATTAAATCATACCTTTACGTGAAAAATGGTAGCAAAGAAGAAAAAAAAAAGAAATCAACTGTCGTGGTTATAACCAAACAAATGCTACTACACCAATTACTAAAATAATGTACTTTTATTTATCACACACTAATGTACCAATCAAATTAAAGTGTGATATATAAAACCAAGGGAAAACTATTCATCACGTGAGAATAACCCATGAGAAAAGTTAACAATTAAATCATCTCTCCTATCATCATCATTACGTGATTAAAGGTACACCTAACCATAATGGAATAAAAAGGAAATAAAAGATTGCTTTGAGAATGCTAAGGATATGGTAAAAGAAAAGGGAGAAAGTTCATTTATGTTCATTTATGTGTAAGTGGACCCCATTATTTCTTCCAGCCACCAATCCTATTAAATAACTTAGTATGAAAATGAAGAAAAGTTGCATCATGAATAAAATAAGGAAAAAAAACATCCTAAGGGTCCCACGAAAAAGTTATGGTTCACACCCAACTCCTCCAGGCATGTTTCAACGATAAATAAAACATTTGCAAGGATGATGGAATAAAATATGGCATGAACGAGGAAAGGAAAATTGGAATACATCTGGTGATTCTTATGCAACAGGAAAACAGGTGGTGTGGTGTATAAGGAAACGAAACGAAACCAGGCGACTCGTCTCACGTGACTCCTCTGCAACACCAAGAACTAATCTGATTCTAACTTGCGCGACCACGTAAACAGCCCAAAATTAGCATCCCTGCACCAGCTTTGAACATCCCTCCAACTCACGAACACTTGAGAGAATCACCTCCACGCACCATATTCCTTTTCTTATAAAAGAAACATCCAACTAGGGCTAGGATGTGGGTTGATTCCCATAATGCATATGGCATCAGGAATCCCTCAAAGCCAGACGCATATCAGCAAAGAAGATAGGATACCTAAGCATCCTCATTTCACATAAAAGAAATTTTCACTACCTATTAAACAACAAGGATCATGGCAATGGAACCATGTGTTCCATTCGCGGGATATGCACACCCACACAACATATAACAACCAAAGTATAAAGAAAGCAAAGTAAAAGTTAAAACCCCAACACTAGTTTATGGAAACAAACAGTAACCATGCAACACCAATCACCAATTCAATCACGCAGACAATAATACATATGCACAGTCACAACTCATCCAAACCCAATGCAACCACGAGCAATCCACTTTTACGCATCAAACAATAACGATAAAAGAAAAGAAAGAAGGCTTCAAACAAAAACAAAAAACAAACTTAGCTCCCCTAACCTGTAATTCCTGCTAAAAATTAATCCACGAACACTCTTCTTTGCGCCAACTTTAATCTCCGCCCTTGAAACCTTCTCCTAGCCTTCTAACACCTTCCTAACTCAACTCTTTTAGGGTTCTAAACACTCTGGTAATAGCCACACCAAATTTACCTAGTCCCCTCCTCTTTTCTGCCCTAAATATAATTTTAATAAAATAAAAACGAAAATAAATTAAAATTCTCTACTTAATTTATGTCCTTAAAGTCTAATTAAGACTATAACTCCCTTGTCTGTGTCCAGATTCGTAGAACTCACCTCTAACTCTTCACCTACTCAAATTCTTTCCTAAGAAGGCAAAAATTAAATATTATGATTTTGCTCTAGACAAGGTTCGAACACACAGCTCTCTTATCACGCGCCATATATCATAAAAATAATAAAATCAATTAACACAAAATTGACACATATAGGACTCAAACACAAGTCCTCTTACACAATTAAGTACTCTCAACCACTTGAACTAGTACTTTTCCACATCACGAAGGTTAACATTAATTGCCATAAAGACTTCCACTACCCGCATTTATTAAATAATTATTTATTTAATTATTTAAATTTCTCGGGTCTTACATTCCCCCCACCTTAAAAATTTTCGTCCTCGAAAATTAGAACTTATCAGGAAAAAAGATACGGGTAAGACTGTCTCATTAGGTCCTCCATCTCCCAGGTCATTTCTTGTGTGGCTTCGTCCCAATGGACCTTCACCGTCCTTATCTCCTTCCCTCTCAGTTGCTTAACTTGTGAGTCCAAAATCTGCACCGGTCCAGCCTCCATAGTCAGATCCTCTCAAACCTGGATATCGTCAGCTTCCAATATATGCGAAGGGTCTGCAATATACTTCCTCAATTGTGACACATGGAAAACATTATGCAGATTCACCAAATGAGGTGGTAATGTTATCTCGTAAGCTACTGGACCTATCTTTCGAGTGATCTAATACGGCCCAATAAATCTGGGGGTCAACTTTCTTGACTTGAGAACCCTCCCAACACCTGTGGTTGGAGTCACCCTGAGAAAAACATGGTCTCCAGCCTCAAACTCCAACAGTCATCGTCTCTTATCTGCATATGATTTTTGTCTGCTCTGGGCAGCTCGCATTATCCTGTATCAGTTTCACCTTGTTAGTGGTCATCTGTAAAAACTCGGGACCGAGTACTACAGATTCACCATCCTGATTCCAACACAATGGAGTCTTGCACCTCCTCCCATACAAGGCCTCATAAGGTGCCATCCCGATACAAGAGTGGTAACTGTTATTATAAGTAAACTCCACCAAAGGGAGTACCTCACTCCAACTGCCCAAATGATCTAGCACACAAGCTCGCAACAAGTCCTCCAAGGACTGGATAGTCCTCTCTGACTGTCCGTCAGTTTGAGGATGATATGCTAAACTCATCCTTAGTTGTGTACCCAGTGCTGCTTGCAATGACTGCCAAAACCTCGACGTAAACCTCGGATCCCGATCAGATATTATACTGGCTGGCACTCCATGCAGTCTGACCACCTCACTCATATATAACTCTGTTAATTTATCCACTGACAACTTCTGGTTTATCGACAAGAAATGGGCACACTTCGTCAATCGATCTACAATAACCCAGATCGCATCATAACCCCTAGTGGACTTAGGTAAGTGGGTTACGAAGTCCATCGCTATGTTGTCCCACTTCCACTGAGGAATCTCTAACGGTTCTAGTGTACCTCCCGGCCTCTGGTGTTCTATCTTTGCCTTTTGGCAAACCAGACAAGATGCTACAAAGTCTGCTACATCCATCTTCATACCAGTCCACCAAAAAGAGTCTTTCAAGTCCTCATACATCTTAGTCATACCAGGATGTATGCTAAGACGACTCTTGTGACCCTCTTCCAGAATTCTCTTCCTCAACCTTGGTCCCCACGGAACACACACCCTATTCTTGAAACGAAGAATACCGTCAGTCCTATATTGTAATCTTTACCTTATTCTGTGCCCAACCACCCCATAATATGTTGTAGTTCTTGGTCCTTCGCTTGTTCTGCTTTAATCTCACTAAGGAAATCATTAGTAACCTTCAACATACCACAACGTATGTGATATGATTCCATCTGTAGTTCCAGGTTCTTGTCTCGGACCTTCTCAATCAACTCCAGTTCCTTCACCATCATAGAGGACATGTGTACTCATTTTTTGCTCAATGCATATGCTACAACATTAGTCTTACCAGGATGGTATAACAACTCAAAGTCGTAGTCCTTGAGGTATTCCATCCACCGTCTCTGTCGCATGTTTAGCTCATTCTGATCAAATAAGTA
The DNA here is from genome assembly GCF_037176805.1 of Vigna unguiculata. Lineage (NCBI taxonomy): Eukaryota > Viridiplantae > Streptophyta > Magnoliopsida > Fabales > Fabaceae > Vigna > Vigna unguiculata. Next base: position 11,250,012 of record NC_140792.1, read on the forward strand.
CTTCAGACTCTTATGATTGCTAAAAACTTAGAATTACGAGCCATACAGATAATGCCGCCACGTTTTGAGAGCAAAGACAAATGCAGCTAATTCCAAATCATGAGTGGGATAGTTCTTTTCGTGCACCTTTAATTGTCTAGATGCATAAGCCACCGGTCTTCCCTCTTGCATCAGAACACAACCTAGACCTTGATACGATGCATCATAGTATACTTCAAATGTCTTAGCCGTATCTGGAATTGCCAAGATTGGAGCTCTAATCAACCTTCTCTTCATCTCCTCAAAGCACCTCTCACAACCATCCGTCCAGGAAAAAGGCCGATCCTTCCGGGTAAGTTGCGTCATTGGACTCACCAATTTCAAAAAACCCCTCCACGAATCTCTGATAATATCCTGCCAGTCCTAGAAAACTTCTCACCTCTGATACTGTTTGTGGTCGCTCCCAATTCATCATTGTCTCAATCTTTGTCGGGTCAACTGCAATACCTTGCGCAGAGATTACATGGCCAAGAAACTGAACTTCTTCCAGCCAAAATGGTGCTCTCTGAGTACATCTAGCACCACCCGCAGATGCTCAGCATGTTCCTCCCGGTTCTTAGAGTAAATAAGAATGTCGTCAATGAATACTACAACAAACTTATTTAACCACGGTCGGAAAATTCTATTCATGTAGTCCATGAATATTGCCGAGGCATTGGTCACTCCAAAGGGCATCACCAAGTATTCATAGTGACCATAACGCAATCTAAAAGCAGTCTTCTGGACATCTTCTGGTTTGACCAAGATCTGATGATACCCGGATCGTAGATCGATTTTAGAAAATATCCCTGCTCCCCTTAGCTGGTCCAGTAAGTCATCAATAATGGGCAGTGGATATTTATTCTTGATCGTCAACTTATTTAGTTGACGGTAATCCACACATAGTCTTAAGCTCCCATCCTTCTTCTTGACTAGTAGCACTGGAGCTCCCCACGGCGACGCACTAGGTCTAATAAACCTTTTCTATAGTAGGTCTTCAATCTGCTTTTTCAGTTCAGCCAACTCCGCTGGTGCCATTCTATATGGGGTCATCGACACTGGCCTGACTCCAGGTACAAGATCAATGGTGAAGTCGACGTCCCTGCTCGGAGGTAACCCAGTCACTTCATCTGGAAACACATCGGGGTACTCATCTACTACTAGTATACTTCTGATCTGATCCAATGTACTATTTTTCTGTGACGCATCACAATCATAAAACATGAAGATCCATCCGCCTCCTCTTGACTAACCTCGCGAGTAGAGATCAGTGTTAACCCGTCAGCTTCTGGGAATACTATGCTGCGCCGTCTACAATCAATTATGACGTGATTGTTTGACAGTCAGTCCACGCGCAGTATTACATCCAGACCCTCCAATGGCAAGCAAATGAGGTTCACTTTGAACCTGTGTCCTGCCACTTCAATAGAACAACTGATACAGACTAAGTTGGTAGATACTTGCCCTGATGCAGGTGTCGAGACTGCCAGTTCACACCCCAAATCACGAGCTACTAGTCCAAGCCTGCTTACACATTCTTGGGAGATGAACGAGTGAGTAGCACCTAAGTCAAACAAAACCAGAACACTGTTATCAAACAATAAACATTGGTCCAGTATGAGGTTACCTGACTGAGTGGCCTCAGTACTAGTCAATGCGAAGACTCTCCCAACAACTTTAGGCCGATCGGTTAACACCTTCTGATGTTTCTGCTGCGGTAATGTTCCTATGGCTGTCTTCTTATTGGGACATTGACTCGCATAATGCCCTATCTGCTCACATTTATAGCACTTCACATGTTCTGTGTTACCACTTGAACTACCTACGGCTCTAGTACAATTTATGCGAAGATGTGCACCCCCACAGTTATAACATCGTAACCCTGGAGAGGACGGTTGCGGCTTGCTATATGGTGTCTTTTGTGACTTAGTCTCTGAGGTACTCTTTTGCGTCTTCGCGACCCAATTGGGCCTTGTCTCTAACTCCTCCACGGTTCTGGCCTGCTCTACCAGAACGGGAAACTCCCTGATTCGCAGCGGCATAAGGAATCTACGTAGCTCATGCCTCAGACCTCCCTCAAATTTGCGACAGCGCCACTCCTCCGTGATCGTCTGCAAGTAGAATCTCGCCAAATACTCAAAGCGATCAATATAAGCCTGCACAGGTTTATTTCCCTGCTATAAGGTAAGGAACTCCGCCTCTAGAGCATGTTTAGCCGAGTCTGGCAAATACTTCTCCAAAAATCTGGTCCTGAAGTTTGTCCAGTTCACCTCCTCCTGGCGGGTCTGCATTTGCTGCATCATTCCCGTCCACCAATACTCTACATCGCCCACCAGCAGGAAAGTGGCAAAAGTCAGTTGTTGTGCCTCAGTACACGCCAGCACTCAGAATATTTTCTCACACTCCCTGAGCCAAGCATTGGCCTCATCAAGAGTAGCTTTGTCGCTGAACTTTGACGGCTTATGCTTCAACACATCTTCCATAGTCACTGGTCTAGTTGGTGGAACCATAGCCCTAGGTTGCGCTGCAACAAGCTGCATAGCGTCAACCATCCTATGGATTGCCTGTGCAATCTCGTTAGCGCCAGAATCGTTCCTTCTCCTCCTATTTGCCATAGCCTGAATGCGCCACATATTAACTGATAAATCAAACAACTTATATTTCAATTTCATACCAAGACAAAACAACACATACACACATCAACGCGACAAGCTCACTCCACAAAGATCCCATGAAATCATTGAAATCACGGCTCTAATACCAAACAAATAGGGTGAGCTCATTTAAATAAAACCAAACAAATATCATAAATAAGTACATCATCTCAATGTTATAACTCGGGTTAGTATTTTGCCTTTATCATTAGTTCTCCATTTCCAACAGATGCTTTAGACGTCTAACATTTCTATACCCTTTAGGTGAGATCAATGATCAATCTTTGCTGCACGAGTGTCTACTCACCCCTCCGACAACAGGCCACCACCTGATAGTCCACGCGTGGGAATAACTTTGCCACAACATCTCACATCATGACACCTAGTGGAGCTCCCCCAAAAATACATAAGTTTGTAGTTGTTCCAAGACTACCAAAAACTCTATCAGATGCACTGAAGAGCGCAATCACCTTAAACCTCGTCGTACGAGCCACAACTCGCACACTCCACCGGACTTCCTAAACCACCAGGCTACAACCAAAAGTGGCCACGTGTTTCCCCAATACATGATGCACTCGTAACTGGGCCCCCAGCCAAAGCATCATGAACATCACCTAAAGTTGTGTAGAAATCCTCCTCACGCACAAACACTACACCAAAACCGCCTGGCGCGCATCTCACACCGCTAGGCACCAAGTGCCTACCATTGCTTCTGTTGCTCCACTTCCGCTTGGCAGAACCCACAATGTCGCCAGGTGCCATATGCACGTCCAATGGCCCCTACCATTGTTTTGGGTATCTATCGCCTGTTGGTAGCTATCGCCTGACGGTCCAATCCAACCCCGCCAAGCGCTACACCAATAATGCAACTTACTAGTTTATGTATTCCAAAACACAGGTTCTAATGAACCAACATTCAAGACATGCAATCCCAAAATACAAATATATGTGTTTAATCATAGTAAACTTAACATTCAAAATTCGTGAATACCCCATTGCAGTCTCATCTAAGATGAGTTAAATTTCTTAACTTTTTTATATTATATATATATATATATATAATAATTATACTTTAATTATTTCTAATATCAAAACCAAATTATATATATATATATATATAACAAATAAATAAAACCATGATATTAATATTAACCGTTAACGAATATAAATTCATATATTCGTTTATATACAATTTCACATACAATTATTAAATCATACCTTTACGTGAAAAATGGTAGCAAAGAAGAAAAAAAAAGAAATCAACTCCCGTGGTTATAACCAAACAATTGCTATTGCACCAATTACTAAAATAATGCACTTTTATTTATCAAACACTAATGTACCAATCAAATTAAAGTGTGATATATAAAACCAAGGGAAAACTATTCATCACGTGAGAATAACCCATGAGAAAAGTTAACAATTAAATCATCTCTCCTATCATCATCATTACGTGATTAAAGGTACACCTAACCATAATGGAATAAAAAGGAAATAAAAGATTGCTTTGAGAATGCTAAGGATATGGTAAAAGAAAAGGGAGAAAGTTCATTTATGTTCATTTATGTGTAAGTGGACCCCATTATTTCTTCCAGCCACCAATCCTATTAAATAACTTGGATAATGATAGAATGCCCCCTTTTTTTGACCCTGAAGTTACCCGCCTACGTGGCAGTTATTATTTTAATAATTTTTAAGGAAACGGCAATTGAAGGCAGCGGCAAAGGAAATCTAGCGTGATGTGCACGCGCTTTGAGTTGGATAAAGTTTTTCAAAAAACGCATTGCCTGCGCGTTTTCCCTCGTTTCTTCTCCTCAAATTTCTTCTTGGAGCAGAGACGCACAAGCAAGCAGAGAGGCATTTGAATCGCAAGGCATTCTCTTCCCCAAAAGGCTATCGTTCCATAAAGGTTGGTGTTGTGGATCGCAGTGGAAGCGGATAGCGGAGTTGTGGAGAGTGGTTTAGGTGTTGGAGGCGGCGGGTTCCACGGAAACCTAATACTTCTTTTTTAAAACCTAAACGCCAAATTTGGTACCTTGATAAGGAGCAAGCATATCAATCAAGTCGTTCTTAGTGGCCCCAATACTGCGGTAGTTTGCAAACTTCTGATTTCAGATTCACCCCGCTCGACGAAGATAGGGAAGGGCTGGAAGGAATTTTGCAATCAACATCAATTCAAAGAAGGGGATCGTGTGCTCTTTCAAGTGGATCACGCTGATGCTGATGAATTCATTACAGTCTTTGTCAACAAATGTTTGTGTGACGACTAATTATGATCTTCAAATAATTTCATGTGACGTAATGAAAGTTAAGCTTTTCATAAAAATCTGATATTTGTGTTTTCTGGTATTTCAATGATCTGTCCTTTTGTGTTTCCATAACTGCCTTTTTACGATGAACTTTTTGTACTGCCAGTACTGCAACTGATTTTACACTATATTATTACTTGAAATAGGGTTTCAACACAATTGTATAGCCATCGAAATAATTCCATCACCATGGATCATCACCAAACAACCTAAATAAGTAATTGGAATTCAAGATTCAATTAAAAACGAACTTTTCTTGTTCGATAATCAAGTGTCCTTTTGTGATTCCATAACTGGCTTTTTACCATGAACTTTTTGTACTGCCAGTACTGCAACTGATTTTACACTGTATTATTACTTGAAATAGGGTTTCGACACAATCATATAGCCATCGAAATAATTCCATCACCATGGATCATCACCAAACAACCTAAATAAGTAATTGGAATTCAAGATTCAATTAAAAACGAACTTTTCTTGTTCGATAATCAAGTGTCCTTTTGTGATTCCATAAATGCCTTTTTACCATGAACTTTTTGTACTGCAACTGATTTTACATTGTATTATTACTTGAAATAGGGTTTCGACACAATCGAATGGCCATCGAAATAATTCCATCACCATGAATCATCACCAAACAACCTAAATAAGTAATTGGAATTCAAGATTCAATTAAAAACGAACTTTTCTGGTTCGTTAATCAAGTGTCATTTTGTGTTTCCATAACTGCCTTTTTACGATGAACTTTTTGTACATGCAGTACTACAACTGATTTTATACTGTATTATTACTTGAAATAGGGTTTTGACACAATCGAATGGCCATCGAAATAATTCCATCACCATGAATCATCACCAAACAACCTAAATAAGTAATTGGAAATCAAGATTCAATTAAAAACGAACTTTTCTGGTTCGTTAATCAAGTGTCCTTTTGTGTTTCCATAACTGTTTTTTTATGATGAACTTTTTGTACATGCAGTACTGCAACTGATTTTACACTGTATTATTACTTGAAATAGGGTTTCGACACAATCGAATGGCCATCCAAATAATTCCATCACCATGAATCATCACCAAACAAGTAATTGGAATTCAAGATTCAATTAAAAACGAACTTTTCTTGTTCGATAATCAAGTGTCCTTTTGTGATTCCATAACTGGCTTTTTACCATGAACTTTTTGTACTGCTAGTACTGCAACTGATTTTACACTGTATTATTACTTGAAATAGGGTTTCGACACAATCGAATGGCCATCGAAATAATTCCATCACCATGAATCATCACCAAACAACCTAAATAAGTAATTGGAATTCAAGATTCAATTAAAAACGAACTTTTCTGGTTCGATAATCAAGTGTCCTTTTGTGATTCCATAACTGCCTTTTTACCATGAACTTTTTGTACTGCCAGTACTGCAACTGATTATACATTGTATTATTACTTGAAATAGGGTTTCGACACAATCGAATGGCCATCCAAATAATTCCATCACCATGAATCATCACCGAACAACCTAAATAAGTAATTGGAATTCAAGATTTAATTAAAAACGAACTTTTCTGGTTTGTTAATAAAATGTCCTTTTGTGTTTCCATAACTGCCTTTTTACGATGAACTTTTTGTACATGCAATACTGCAACTGATTTTACACTGTATTATTACTTGAAATAGGGTTTCGACACAATCGAATGGTCATCCAAATAATTCCATCACCATGAATTATCAGCAAACAACCTAAATAAGTAATTGGAATTCAAGATTCAATTAAAAACGAACTTTTCTGGTTCGATAATCAAGTATCCTTTTGTGATTCCATAACTGCCTTTTTACCATGAACCTTTTGTACTGCCAGTACTGCAACTGATTTTACACTGTATTATTACTTGAAATATGATTTCGACACAATCGAATGACCATCTAAATAATTCCATCACCATGAATCATCACCAACCAACCTAAATAAGTAATTGGAATTCAAGATTCAATTAAAAACGAACTTTTCTGGTCCGATAATCAAGTGTCCTTTTGTGATTCCATAACTGCCTTTTTACCATGAACTTTTTGTACTGCCAATACTGCAACTGATTTTACACTGTATTATTACTTGAAATAGGGTTTCGACACAATCGAATGGCCATCGAAATAATTTCATCACCATGAATCATCACCAAACAACCTAAATAAGTAATTGGAATTCAAGATTCAATTTAAAACGAACTTTTATGGTTCGTTAATCAAGTGTCCTTTTGTGTTTCCATAACTGTCTTTTTACGATGAACTTTTTGTACATGCACTACATAACACCACAAACACTTTAGAAAAGTCATTATTTATTAATTGCACCATAACACAACAGAAACACAACAAATAGAATTGTACACAACTTAATGTTTCATAGGTATCCAACAACACAACTGCATTTCACATTTTGTAGCCACCCGACCCTAACTGCCGAAACAGTTCGCATTTTTGGTTACACAAAACAGTTCACATTTTCAATTAACTATCCACGACAACATTTATGATTTACAGAGCATCAATTTGGGGAACAACTCATCAAAATGTCATTTCAATCATCGAACAAGAAAATACGATAATGGGGTTTCATTTTCGAAAAAACATCACAAAAATAGTGGTTTCATTTGGGGAAGAACAACATAAAAATAGGGGTTTGTAATCGGATAGTAAAACCAGAGCACCCTTTGATTTGCAGAACAAGAACACTTCAAATTAGGGCTTCCAATTCGACGCACGAAGCTATGGCAGCAATCCGCACTCTCGCCTTTAGTTTAAACCACAAAGGAAAGTTCTGTTTTTCTAACTTTTCCTTTTTCCTCTCTTGCGCGTGTATCACAACCTCATCATTCACTCCACCTTCTCTCACGCGTTTCTGCTCCCCGTTTGGTTAAAAATTATTAAAATAATGACTACCACGTAAGCGGGTAACTTCGGGGTCAAAAAAAAGGGGCATTCTATCATTATCCAAATAACTTAGTATGAAAATGAAGAAAAGTTGCATCATGAATAAAATAAGGAAAAAAAAAACATCCTAAGGGTCCCACGAAAAAGTTATGGTTCACACTTTTATCCTATAATCCAACTCCTCCAGGCATGTTTCAACGATAAATAAAACGTTTGCAAGGATGATGGAATAAAATATGGCATGAACGAGGAAAGGAAAATTGGAATACATCTTGTGATTCTTATGCAACAGGAAAACAGGTGGTGTGGTATATAAGGAAACGAAACGAAACCAGGCGACTCGTCTCACGTGACTCCTCTGCAACACCAAGAACTAATCTGATTCTAACTTGCGCGACCACGTAAACAGCCCAAAATTAGCATCCCTGCACCAGCTTTGAACATCCCTCCAACTCACGAACACTTGAGAGAATCACCTCCACGCACCATATTCCTTTTCTTATAAAAGAAACATCCAACTAGAGCTAGGATGTGGGTTGATTCCCATAATGCATATGGCATCAGGAATCCCTCAAAGCCAGACGCATATCAGCAAAGAAGATAGGATAGCTAAGCATCCTCATTTCACATAAAAGAAATTTTCACTACCTATTAAACAACAAGGATCATGGCAATGGAACCATGTGTTCCATTCGCGGGATATGCACACCCACACAACATATAACAACCAAAGTATAAAGAAAGCAAAGTAAAAGTTAAAACCCCAACACTAGTTTATGGAAACAAACAGTAACCATGCAACACCAATCACCAATTCAATCACGCAGACAATAATACATATGCACAGTCACAACTCATCCAAACCCAACACAACCACGAGCAATCCACTTTTACGCATCAAAAAATAACGATAAAAGAAAAGAAAGAAGGCTTCAAACAAAAACAAAAAACAAACTTAGCTTCCCTAACCTGTAATTCCTGCTAAAAATTAATCCACGAACACTCTTCTTTGCGCCAACTTTAATCTCTGCCCTTGAAACCTTCTCCTAGCCTTCTAACACCTTCCTAACTCAACTCTTTTAGGTTTCTAAACACTCTGGTAATAGCCACACGAAATTTACCTAGTCCCCTCCTCTTTTCAGCCCTAAAAATAATTTTTTAATAAAATAAAAACGAAAATAAATTGAAATTCTCTACTTAATTTTTGTTCTTAAAGTCTAATTAAGACTGATAACTCCCTTGTCTGTGTCCAAATTCGTAGAACTCACATCCAACTCTTCACCTACTCAAATTCTTCCCTAAGAAGGCAAAAATTAAATATTATGATTTTTCTCTAGACAAGGTTCGAACACATAACCACTCGATTTTCAAGTTAATGCACAACCAACTCAACCAATTCCTGTTTCATGATAATTTTTATAAATCTGGAAATGTATACTCTCTTATCATGACCCACATATCATAAAAATAATAAAATCAATTAACACACATAGGACTTAAACACAAGTCCTCTTACACAACTAAGTACTCTCAACCACTTGAGCTAGTATTTTTCTACATCACGAAGGTTAACATTAATTGCCATAAAGACTTCCACTACCCGCATTTTATTTATTTAATTATTTAAGTTTCTCGGGTCTTACAAATATAACTCGTGCTTTTTTTACAAATGGGACATGCAAAATGACCTTTAACATTATAACCGCTCAAGTTTCCATATGCTGGAAAATCATTTAAGGTACAAAACAACATTGCACGCAAACAAAAAAATTCTTGAGAATATGAATCATACACATCAATTTTCTTTTTAAACCGCGATAAACCACATGGTTGACACGCCTTCAGTGAAGCAAACTCGTCTCTGTATAAAACACAATCATTTGGGCATGCATGTATCTTTTGATATTCCAAACCCATTGGACATAAAACTTTCTTCGCCTTGTAATTACGGATAGGTAACGTGTTATTTTCTGGAAGCATCTCCTTTAACAACTCCAACAGTTATGTGAAACTTGTATCCGTCCATCCATGCCTTGCTTTTAAACTGAATAATTTCAAAGTTGCCGACAGTCGCATAAAGTTAGTGCATCCTGGGTACAATTCTTCCTCTGAATCAGACTTAAGAGAATCATATAAATGAACTTTTCCAAAATTCTCCTCCCCAACATCACGTACCATATCTTCTAAATGATCATTCATCCAGTCGTCTACATAATTTGTTCCTCGTGACGTCATAGGCTTGTCTAATACTTCTCCATGCCAGTCCAAAGTGTATAACTTCTCATTATACCAAAGATGAATAGATGATCACGCATTATTTCCAAGTCATGACGTATTTGATTAAGACAACGAACACAAGGACAAAAATATGTCCCGTTACTTGAGATTGCGTGTTCTTGAACATATTGCAAAAACTTAGAAACCCCCTCTTCATACTCTTCACTGATGCGACGCTCATTCATCCAGCTTTGATCCATACTATGTTCGTAAAAAACTCAATCAATCTCAAACTTTTAAATCTCACAAGGTGAGGCCCTACCCATTTCACATATACAAAGAAGTCAAACATCATAAACTTCACAAAATTTCGACAACATTTCGCATTGGTCTCTGAAGTACACGAAATGAAAGTGATTGGTCATAATCACAATCAAGTATGCATCCAGAGAACAACACAAATTAGCCTCAATCGAAATTTTGTGAAATTTATGCATAAACCTCAATGCACACATTGTAGCAAATTATGAAAAATATTTTTTTCAAACTACCCAATCAGACAATTCAAGATTTAATACAAACGATTAAAAATTTAATCATTTGTACTAAATCTCAAACGGAAACTAAGTTTAGCTCAGTGTATACTATAAGTATAATAAATCTACATATATAAAATAACACTACAACAATAATATTCAAAAATAAAATGCAATTAGAATTATTTAAACATGCATATATCTAATAATAAATATAATTTTATTTCGTAATTTTACAAATATTATTATAAAATTTTAAATAAAAAAGAAATAGGCCAAAAAAGTAACAAAAAAATAGTCTAAGACTAAAACTATAATGACAATTATAAAAAAATACAAGCAATTATATACATACAACGAACAATTATATACATACAATGAAAAAATAACCTCTTCTAATTGAAAGAGAACTTTGAGAGGGAGTCTAGGGTCTCCGCACACTGTTGGCCAAATGGGAACGAAGAGCAAGTGGGACGAATCTCAAAACGCTGCAAATGGGGATGAAAACGCAAAATAATCGGTTCAAAATGCGTAAAATCAACCCATAATCAAATCCCAACAAGTTTGATGGCGAAAACCTTTCGAAACTCTCCTAGAGGAGGTCGGAAATGGCGTCGCCGGCGGGAAATCTCGTGGAAATGGTGAACATCGTAAGGGTTTCTGTGTCTCGCGTAGAGATAAACAAAACTTAACGTCGGTGCTATGTTAATCCGACCTTAAGTGATGTCGGGGGTGGGGTAGCCGACGTTAAGGGATGTTTGGCGCGTGGGGGTCCGACGTTAAGGGACGTCTGACGCGAAGGAGTCCGACGTCCTTTTTTAAATGACGTCGGGGTATTTTTCATCAGACATTAAGTGACGTTTGACCTGGAGCGGGCAGACGTTAAAAAGGTCCCGTTATTTACAAAAATGCCACCGATCATTTTTAACGTTGAACTTTTTTTAGGCAGATGTTATTGAGGTGACGTTATAAGGCTTTTTTGTGTTAGTGCTTCTAAATTCTATTATTAGAAACCATGAGCGTTATACCAGGTACCTTTCTTTTCCTCCCATTAAAAAGAATCAAAATCTCGAGACAAGAGCCAATTTGGTGAATCAGTCTCTTTCTTTTCCCATTGTACCATTATCACACTCTGAACACTATTATCTAACAAATAGCAGAGAATACCATCATCATAGAATAACACTACTAGCTAAAATAGAACGACCAAATGGATATTATTAAAAATGACCAAATCATAGTACAATATACATTCGCTTAAGTCCGCATTTTGATATAGAAAGTTTAATGCGGACTTAATTAGGATGCAAGCTTATGAAATTTTAAGAGTCATATAATTACAATATGGAAAATTAGGGATCATATAATTAATGTAAAGAATATTATGGGTGTCAGGAATTTTATGGGTTATAAAAATATAATAGATATAAGATATGATAGATATAAGAGATATGTTATATAGAGAAACTTGTTATTTTATTTTATTCTTATACTATATATATTATAAGAATGTATATTGTATTTAAAATAAGAACGGAATAGTATTAGGAGGTAGAATTCACAATGATAATAATCTGTAAAATTTATTTAAATATTTATTTTTACAATATATAGGATTTCATGTTCTCACTTCAAATCATTACCAAAAGCAAAAAAAATTAGAATAAATTATAAATTATGTTTTATGGATAATTCGCATATAGCTATTAAATCACTTGTTGAATTCGTATGATGAAATAGAATCAATTTAGTAAAAAGGAAAAAGAAAATAATAGCATCATTAATAATAATAATAATAATAATATAATAATAATAACGGAGTAATAAAATAAAGTTATTGAAATATGGAGCAAACTCTATTACGAATTGTTCTTCTTAAAAACAACTTCAGAATCACCAAAAGGCACTGTGATTAGGAAAATAAGATTTCAGCCAAAGATTTTATTATTCGATATATAGAGAAAACTCTACTAGGACTTCTTTCTAGACATAAGTTAACCTAATTTCTCCCTTAGTTTTGGTGGGAAGTAATAAGTTAATCAATATGGTATCTACAACATAAAGTCGTCATTACATTAATGAAAAAGAAAAATTGCTTTATCAGGATTTTGTACTAGAGGAAAACAGTATACATGATCAATATATATTCATAGATCAGATCAGTATCAGAAGCATCGAAAGGTGGTTTATTACTTTTTTTTCAACACCAATAAATAGTGAAAAAACCAGTGTAATAGACCCAAATATCAAATCTAATCCACAATCATAAAATGTGTTTGTGTCACCTCTACTAATATAATATTAATTTTATTTATATTTCATCGATGCGAGACTTTAAGTTCACTTAATAGAATCAATGTATTAGACTCTTGTTTATTTTCCATTGAGGGTAAGGCATTTTACTCACTACATAGCTAATTAAAGAGTCGAATTCTTCTACATTTCCAGAATTTCATTCATACAAAAATATAACTTGTTATTTGCTTATGACAAAAAGTTTTATGCAATCTTGTTTACGGTAAACAAGTGGCAACCAATCTTGGCATACTAATCTCAAGTTAATAAAAGTAATGGATAAAATAAAATTATAACAACAAAACAACTTTACAAGAAGTATTAGTGGGAAGTGGGAAGGAGATATTATGAAGAACCAGAGAAGGTGGTTATGGGCAATGATATTCCAATTAAAGAGAAAATACTTTACTAAAGTATTATATGAGTATGCACCAACCATTAAATCTTCCCTTCTGATGGTGATTCCATCGTGTAAGCATCGAACTATACAACAAAAACTAGGATGAGATTGCTCGTGTGTTGTAGCAAAAATTGCACAAGATAGGATGAAATATTATGCTAACAAAAGATAAATAGAAAAAGAGTTTACAATTGAGGAAGAATGTACTTAAAAATGAAACCATACTAACAACATGTCACTAGTGCAATAAGACTTTTGGCCCCGATTTTTTTTTTTGGTCTTTGGCCTCGATTCTAGAACCGAGACATAATAGGGTGACGCCAAAAGAGGATGGCTTTTGGTCTTGGGTGTAACCCGAAGCAAAAATACACATTTCTGCCTTGATTCTCTAGTGAACCAAAGTCATAGAGACCCTTTTCTGCATCGGCTTTATCATGAACTGAAGCCATATAGTTTACAAATTTTAAAATTCAAAGAGCTTTTGGCCTCGGTTGTGGTCTGAACCAAGGCCATAGGCCCCCTTTTTTACCTTGATTTTTGGTAAGAACCGAGGCCAAATATCCTTTTTTTTAAAAAAATGTTTTATGGTTATTTCCCACATTTAAACTTGCATATTTTTTCAGAAACCAGCACAAACTAGAACAAAATATTTTATGAAACATAACATCATCCACAATCCAAATACATTTAAAAGAAATTGGAAAATCATCCACAATCCAAATACATATCCTAATCAATACTATTGAACATTTGAATTATAAATTTGGCAAATGCTATCATACCAAACTTTATGGACTTCGCGGGAATTGGTGCAAGACTATTGAATGTCTGCAAAATAAGACATTAACTTAATATATAGAAAGACAATATTGCAAAGTATTCATTTTAATTCAAATATATATTACCGTTTTCCAATTAGTTGTAATACGAGCACGCACAATGGTTGTCATCCATTGCATTATATAGTAATCGCACTCATATGAGCCAATTTGTATATTACACTACATTATATCAACAACATTACAATTAATTAAGGAAGAAAATCAATCAAACAACTATAAATATATGGATAGAAATACCAAACCTGAAGGGAACACCATGCAAGACATTTTGCCTTAGTCGTTGATCTCCCTAACAACATATTATGTCCAACAATTGAACTATGATAAAGGGAATAAGTTAGGATACTTTTATATAACAAAGAATATTCATAAGATTGACATTGAGGTTCTTACTCATCTATCACTTGTCTAAGATGGTTGGGGAAGGGCAGTGCAAAGAATAAAACCACACAATAAGGTTCTCCCTTAGGGAAACCACAATTAATTGCCAATGATGCCTGAGAAGAAAATAAATTCATTGTTATGCATTACAATGACATATTATATTCAGAAGTTAACAAAAACTATTGAAAATCGCGTGAACTTAGTTGAACCGACGTACAACGGAGTTTCTGCATCAACAAACATCATCTCATACACATAGCTTATGCAAAAGCTTCTACACCAACATCTTGTATCATGTCCTCCATATTGTCTTCTTCCACTCGTTCTTCCCGTTGCTCTTCCATGGTGGAATCGACAACAAGTTCAGTTTGGGAAACATTTGGAAAGTTTATTAATTTGTCAGCCATGTCCATATTGTATAACTTCTAAGGAAACCATCACAAATAAGATGTGCCCTAACTTGAGTTGCATTCAACTTTCTCTCATTCAAATGGTTGACACAAGGGCATCTAAATTTCACCTCATCATAACTTATACCCTCATAACGTTGCACAAATTGTATAAATTCCTCTACTCCTTTCTCACACTCAGCATTGAAGTATGGTAAATTAATCCAATCTTGATCCATACGTATATATACTGAACTAAAATTGTGTGAACAATTTTAGTAATCTTTGAATGAATGCTCACATCGCTTATGTAATCAAGGTATGACCCTATTCCATTCAAGAAAATTCACTTTCTTTATTTTAATGGTACGTATTAATTTTAAAAAATGTATCTTAAATTTCATGAAATTTTACCAGTATTTCACATTGGTCTTCAGGATACACGAAATGAAAGTGATTATCAACCAGAATCAAATATGCACCCGAAGATCACTACAAAACATAATTGACAAATATTCATGAATTTTAAGATGTGTATATTAAAATATATATGTACTAATAAACTATTAGAAAGTGATTAATCTTCTTAAATTGTCCAACCGGACAATTCAAGATTCAATACATATAAATTATGAGTATTGTATCCCCTTGTATTAGTTTTTAAAAAATAAAAATATAACTTCTTCAAAAACAAAACTCGGGAACAATACATAATTTTCGTATTGAATCTTAAACGGGAAACTAAGGCTAACTCACAATATAAGAAAATTAAACCATATATTTAACCAAATAATTAATCACATATAGCAAACAAAAGACAAATAAACATATCTAAACAACATATACTACAAAATCGTAGCCTCACACTAGAAATAGGAACTTGGGAGCATGCTTGAAAAGCGAAAAATGAGTGAAAGCTGAAGAGGATGTAACAACGTGAGAGCTACAAAGTCCACAATGCAACAACACCTAATTATGAAAAATGCAACCACAAAACTCAAAATACTGTGAAAAATAGCACAAAGAAGCAATACAAACAACCCAAAATGCAATAAGAAAACCATAATGTACAAAAAAATCGCATTGACAACGAGACAGTGAAAGTTGACGTTCCAATAGTGGCTATCAGCGATAAAGGGTGGCGTGACTAAGGCGACGACACGCGACGGAGGCAGCTACATCAAGGGCAAGTGACGGTGGACGATGAATAGTGGTGGTTTCGCAAAGCTTTCGCGTAAAGGTTTTGGGACGAAGGTGAACAATGGGAATTCACGAATTTGGGAACCTAAATACGGTATATGCCCTTGTTCAATTAATAACCGAGGCCTAAAGTGGATATGGCCTCGATCCTTTCACACCCGAGGCCAAAAGTTTTTCTGACAGTGGTAATTTTGAAACATTGGGGAACTGTGATGGGTTATAGGCTTCAGTTGCCTTATAATTGAAGCATAAAAGCCCTTATAGGCTTCAGTTCATATATGACCTGAGGCAGAAAAGTTGGAAAATTTTCAAAAATGTCATTTTATCTTTATAGGCTTCAGTTCTTGAATAATTGAGGCCTATAAGGCGATGTAAAAATGCAAAACTACACTAGTGTGTTATTCCTAATTTTGCATTCAACAAATTGACATTTAGGTATGATGGACCATTTCAAATTCAAGAGAGAATTAGGTTGGTTGCTTATAGGTTGGAATTACTAGAAGAAGCCAATTTCATAATGTTTTTCTTATGTCCTTACTAAAGAAATACCATGGCCACAATGATGTCTTCCACCATAAAATAGTGTTGTGAACAGTAAAGACAAGTGAGGTAGTTATTGTTTAAAACATATAAATCAGACCTTGATATGTTGTTAGTGGGTCTTGTATAAATGAAATTGTGAGGAATCTTTTGATTCCTTAAATATGTGCACAATGTTAGAACAAAGTCTATTAATTGTAGTGAAGGCAAGTGAAGATTGATATACAATTCAATCTTTGACAAAAACTAAATTAAAATAATACAAATTTGATGTTTAGGTTTCAGGCAAAACAAGAATGTGAAGGCATGAGATTAAGCATTCACAAATTAGTTGAATTATAAACTAATTACCTTCTTCAAATCATTGTTACACAAGAGATCCCAAGTGGCTGTAATAAGATCTAATGAATCCCATTGAATGAGGACTTGAGCAATTAGGTGAGACTGTCCAATAATGGTTCTAGAATCCAAGATATGCAATGGTTGAACAACATGGCCATGGTCATTAATAGTGAGTGGTAAGGTGATAATTGGAATTATCATGTTTTTATTTTAGTTTATTTTTATGTTTAATTGTTATTTTATTTTTGGATTTTACTTGATATTTCAAGTTTTATTCAATAAAAGTGAAAAAGATAAATGTTTGAGTTATATTTTGCAAATAAATGGAATCTCAAAGATTTGGGAAGATTATCAACAAAATTAGTGGAATATTGAATAATCAAAGATTATCAACAATATCAATTATCCACAAAGTTTGTTGCTCAATTACAAGTCAAAAGAATTGAAAAGTAATTTTAAAATATGGAGTTCCAAAAGATTAAAAAAAGATAAATCCAACAAGAAATTCCAGTACAAAGATGCCGGTCCAATTTAGTTTTCACGTCATTCATCAAATGAAGGACCACTTCCCAATGAATCATGCTTAATTCGTCCAACGAGTTAGTTAGCCTAATGAGTTGCACGTTTTAGGAAATCTATAAGTTGATGGCCTAACAAAGGTCAAAAACACACTTGGAGAGAAAGAAACTTAATATCTATACACTTAGAGGTAGAAGGGCATTATGAAGGTTGGAGGCTTTCCAGTTCATCATTAGTCTAGTTTTCAGTACGTTTAGGAGAAGCTAACTCTCTCATTCACGGGGGTTGGGTGTAATGTATTCTTAATTCTTTGTGGATTTATCATTCAATATAATTCTTTTCCATCATTTCTTATGTTGCATTCTTGTTTTAACTGCATAGTCTATGAATTTTGCACATGTGAGAGTGACCAACTAATCCAAAATAGAGTTTGGGAAACTTCATTATGATCTTCGACTTGCATGTTCTAGATATAGTGCATTTGTGGGAGTATCGGCTGATCCAAAAGATACTTTGAAAACACTGAGTAGGATAAAATAACTAATTGATTTCACATGCTAGACATAGATATGGTCATAGGTCATTCTTAAACATCAACATATAGTTCATTAATGTAAACTTAATAGTAAAAATTGCTAGACATAGAGTTTTTATTATTCAAGTTTAGGCTTGACTACGACAAAATCGAGGCTAGTTACTAAAGATATAAGTGTGAGATGGAAATAGAAGTATATTGTTTGTTGTTTTTATTTTGAACGGAATCATGAAACTCATCCCAATGAAGCTTTTATCTTATACTTTTCTAAATCAAGTTCATTGTTTCTATTGTACAAATTTCTAAATAAGTATTATTTTCATTTATGAATTATTTTCTTATATACACCATGATTTTTTATTCATACCCTTTATTAGTAAACAATCCATTATTTTAACCCACATTAGTCTCCGTGGGAAAGATATCTAGACTTGTCCACTATATTAGTTGTGCGATTTGGTACACTTGCTAATTCCATAACACAAGGGTAAATATGTTTGAGAAGGATTACCTTTAAAAGCTTTTAGCAAGGACAAATGGAAGACCAAATGGATTTTTGCACTATCCGAAAGCTTCAATTTATAAGCATTTTCGTCAATTCTTGCAAGAATCTTAAAGGGACCAAAATAATGCATATTTAACTTTTGTATTTTCCTTAAGGAAACAAAATGTAGTCTATAAGGTTGTAACTTCACCCACCTCGAATTTTGCATCCCTTCTTCCTTTATCGGCCTATTGTTTCATGTATATCTGAGCCTTAAACAAATTCGCCTTTAGTTGTTGAAGGATTGCATCCCGAGCCTATAGCAGTTCTTGAACAGAAACTGGATCCATAGGAGCATTGTCTTATTTAATGACACTTGGAGGATCTCTACCATATAAAGTCTTAAAAGGGGACATGTCGATACTTTGATATCAAGAAGAACTATACCAAAATTGGGCCCATGGAAGCATAAATACCAACCTTTTGAATTGTCAAAAACAAAGAAATGAAGATACATTTCTAAGGTTTTATTCAAGACCTTTGTTTGGTCATCGGATTGGGGACGGTAGGCGAAGCTCATAGCAAGTGTTGTGCCATAAACCTTAAAGAGATGTTTTCAAAATGAACTAACAAAAACTCAGTCTTTGTCTGAAAAAATAGAACGAGGTAACCTATACAATTTCACTATATTATGCATAAAGACTTCCGCAACTATCTTACTAGGATAATCAGTCTTGAGTGGAATGAAATGACTAAACTTGGAAAGTCTATCAACTACTACCATAATCGTAAAATAGCCCACAAACAAAGGCAAAGAAGTGATGAAATATGGTGAAATATCATCCCAAACATGTAATGGAATTGGCAAGGATTGTAATAAGCCTATCGATAATGCTTGTTGCATTGTAGCCTGTTAACAAATTTGGCACTCACGGACAAATTTCTTGATTCTTTTATGCATCCCTAGCCAAACGAATTGAAAAGATATATGTGCTAGAGTCTTTGCCATGCCAACATGACCTCCCACTTTGGAAGAATAGAATTCAAACAACACTTGATTAAAATATACATCTTCTACTTGAGGAAGCATAAGTTGACCCTTCCATGCTAACACCCCATCCTTAATCACATAATCAGATGATGTTTGTTGATAGGCATGAGACTTATCATAAATGACTTTTAACCGAGCATCCTTTTAAGTGAATGTAACCACTTTTTTAAACCATGAACTCATGGGTTTAGACTAAGCCAACATAAAACTCTTTGATGAGGCATCAACCGGGATATTTTCTTTTTCCGATATATATTGAATTATAAAACAAAAAAAAAAGACTTGGGCAACCATTATTGTTGCTCTAGAGTCTGCAAACATTGTTCCATTAATTCCTTCAAACTTTTCTGGTTTGCCTTAATAATGAATTTATGACCCAAAAGATATTGTCTAGATTTTGTCAATGCCTCATTAATAGCATAAAACTCACGTGTATATATGGACTATTTTTGCATTCTCAAGGACAATTTCTTAGAGAAATAAGCTATAGGATGATTATCTTGGCTTAAAATCACTCTCACACATGAACCCGAAGCATCAATTTCCAAATAAAATGTGCTAAAAAAATTAGGGAAAGCCAAAATGGGTGTGGTGGTAAGTACTTCCTTCAATGCTAAGAAGGCTTGGGTAGTTCCATCAATCCACTCAAAAACATCTTTCTTCAACAAATACATTAATGGAGCAGCCATATGCACATAACCCTTAACAAATCATCGGTAATAACTTGTAAGACCCAAAAATCCCCGCAACTATTTTAAATTACTTAGTTTGGGCCAATCTTTGACAACCTGCACTTTTTTACCATCCATTCGCAACCCTTGATTTGAAATAGTTTCACCCAAATAGTCAATTTCAAGTAAGGACTAAATCTACACATTTCTAAAGTTTTGGGACTAAATTTGGTCAAAGTTTTGAAGATGGACTAATTCCAATTTTCACTAAAAGTTGAAAGTTAAAAGACCAAAAACATATTTAACCCTTTTCAAAATTAAAGTAATCCTCTAATTGATATTTTACACATAGAATATAGGAGCATTAATGCACAACTTGGGTGTACTTCTCCTTGTTATAAGCAAAAAGATTAAGTTATGAATATGAACATTAATTGATTCAAATTTAGTTAAGATGAAATTAAATTGCAAGCATAGAAAGCTACTAAACAAAAGTGATATAAATTGATCAGGAGAAAGATTCACTAGGGTTGGATTTCATGAACTAAACTCAATGCAAGAATCTACACAATATATCTCTAACATACTCAAGCATTCACATCAAAAGTTCACAACTCCTAATTCCCTAGAGACAAGTTCTAAACCTCAATGTGAACAATAGTAATCCCATAGTTGTTTTAACACAAGATTTGCATTAAGAAAAAGTGTTTAGAATGATCGAGATTATAGTCTATGTTTGGAACAAAACCTTTTAGTTATACTTTTCTTGTCTAGGTTCGAAAACATTTTCCAACAATTAGATACCACAAAATAACATACACAATAAATCATGCACATGAAGATTAAAGGTAGAATACAACAGTAATGAAATATAGATACATTACATCCAACCCCAAAGAATTGGGAGTTTAGCTACTCCTACACATTTGGAACTCAAAAATGGATCAAAAGGAAGGAATGGATGAAGGAAAATGAAGTGCTTGAGTTATGGATGTGCCTCAGTCGCCGCTCTAGTTTCTAGTTGCATTCCCACACA
The DNA here is from genome assembly GCF_037176805.1 of Vigna unguiculata. Taxonomy (NCBI): domain Eukaryota; kingdom Viridiplantae; phylum Streptophyta; class Magnoliopsida; order Fabales; family Fabaceae; genus Vigna; species Vigna unguiculata. Next base: position 11,271,360 of record NC_140792.1, read on the forward strand.
AAAAAACTCTACCATTTTGAAAACTCAACTTTTTAAACACTCCCAAAAGTGTATTCACGCTAGATGAGGATAACCTCTCGCCCAACGAAAGGTTTCTTTTGTGTCTGGGCTAACTACTCCCCCTCGTTGAGTGCGTACTCTATGTTAGTTTTGAAATGGTGAGTTTAGCCAAGAAAGGGGGGTTGAAATGGCTTTATAAAACTTTTTTGAAAGCTTAAGCCTTTTTTCAATTGAATCTAATGGACTAGAAAGTTTGGATGTAAATGTAGCAGACCAGTACACTTTCAGTCGATTAAAATATAAAACAACAGACTAAATTATTCTTGATGCTATGAAATAGTCGATTAAAAAGGCAATCAATCGGCTAAAATACTGGAGAATTATGCAGAATGCAGAATTTGCGAATTCAACTCAAACAACAATCTTTTGCATACAAGACTTGTTCCAATCCTTAGATTACACAAGAACGCATTAAATCACACCAAAGATCAAATTGCTTGGTTTTCTTGAGTTTTAAAGAGTTTCAAAGAGAGTGATATGATGGAAAGAAGAATGCACAACTGTTTTTATACTGGTTCACTCAATCACAGAGCTACATCCAGTTTACCAGGACAACCTGAGTCTGGTTTCCACTATATTCAAAAGTTTTACAAATCAAACACCAAGATTACACTTTTGAACAACAAAACACATAAGATTTTTGACTCACACAAAAATCTAGAAACACAACCCATAAGAATCACACTTGCAGACTTGAAATCAAATCAGGCAAACCATCCAGAGGCACAAGAACATTCAAACCTGATGGTGGTTGTCCCTAGCCAACCATACATGAGTTCTTCAAGCTACTCACAAGCCAAAATGCCTCCAAGATCAACCAAGATCTTCAAAACACAAGTTCTAGTTGTGTATTGCAGAGAGAGAACGCTTCCTATAGATGAATGACACGATTTCGTTTAGAAAAACTCAGATTCGCAATTCAGCTCGCGAAAACACAGCTTATATAGTTTGGTTTAAGTGAAAACAGTCGATTGAATTTTCCGTATAGTCAACTGATTTCACCTGACTTAAGTGAAATCAGTCGATTGAAAAATAATTCAACTGACTGAATACATTCATACCAGAAATTATATACAACAAGCCTTTTAATTTGTTAAAAACCATTTTAACATATTAAAACAGACACACTTAGGCACACAAGACATCTAACCTATGTCATATAGCCTACCAACAAGATATAACACTAACACATTACATTTAACATGTTATATATAGATTTAACACACTAAAACTTAATCTTCAAGAGGATCTTCATCAATCTTCATCAAACACTTAATATCTTCATGCAGATGGCTTTATCAATTCTTTGCTTCAAGCTTGCTTGTGCCAACAATCTCCCCCTAAATTGATGAAGCCAACACCCTCAAGTTGAATTGATGAGCTAAGATCCATAGAGAAACCTGATAACATACATACATATCACATATGCATATGCTCCCCCTATCACTAATAATATGATTTAACTTCAGATTTTAGATTAAGTTTGTTGTATTATATGATTCCAGTAGATTTATTTCAGGTTTTCCAAATCTAACACATTTTTACTCATTTTAACTCAGTTTTCTCCCCCTTTGGATTCATCAAATGAAAGTAAATGCATAGATCAATTTGGAAAGATGAAAATTTTCATTAACGCATTAACATTGGGGTGTACCAGGGCACCTGGTACGAATACAAACACACCAAACCAGAAACAGAAATGACAAATGCATCATGAAGCTAAAAACTGATATAGTCAGTTGACTGAAATTAGAAAATAGCCAATTAAAATACTGGAATAGATAGCAGACACACAAAATGTAGCACGAAAATGCAATGCATGACCTATGAGTCATCCCCTTCACTCATTCCTAGGGTTGTCTCTGTTGTAGACATTGGAGAGGAGGTCATGAACATTATGCAGCTGGTCATCCAAGTCTTGGAACATTGTTGTGCAATATACACGATGTGCATTTTAAGCCATGTTGAGGTCTTGAAGCTGGTTGAGAACCATTCTCTCAAATTGGAAGTATGCAGGTTTAGTATTCTCAAGAGGGTTGTACAACTCAATTGCCATAGGCTGTGGTTCATTTTCCTCTTGGTTTCCTCCACTAGTTCCTGCTTCATGATCATTTTCTCCAACTTCAATGTTTGCTCCATGATCTCCTTCAACTAGCCAAGTGTTGCCTACCTTGGTGAATCCCATCTTGTGCATATTCAGTGTTGAAACATGATTGAGAAGGCCAGTAGACTCCTCAAGCTCTCCTTCCACATCCACACCAAAATGTTCAATGAACTTGGAGATGAGCACCACATATGGAAGCTTGAAATTCGTGAGTCTCTTTGCCTTCATCATGTGATCTCGAATTATGTAGGACCAGTCCACCATCACCCCATTTTGAATGCAGTACATCACCACTAGATCACCTTCATTCAAGGTAGCATGGTTGCTCCCCCTAGGCATGATGATTTTGCTCACCACCATGGCTAGCAACCTTTCCTCCACACGAAGCCTTCCCACATAGAAATTCTAGCTTGCTCACCTTGATTTCTCACACATTGGTTGAAGTATTGCACTTTGTTGAATTCATCCACTGCATTAGTTTCTCCTTTGCGGACTTGCACACCTCTTTGCCTTAGGCTAGCCACATCCTTCCATGTTTGCCTAGTGATTTCCATTTCCATACCTTTGACACTTGATTTGAGAACACCATTGTTGAACATGAAGTTGGCATAGAACACCTTCACTAAGTTCGGATACACCTTGCCCAAAAGTTCAAGGAATGTCTTCAATTTTGGGTTTTGAGATGTTGCTCAAGGTTGCCAAAATTCTCTGCCCTTAGCCATGACATACGAATCACCTTAGGAAGGATGATTTGCTTCCTATTGATCTCAATCAAGAAGGTTTGAATTCTGTCTTCATGGCCTTCAAACCATATCTCAAGCCTTCCTTGATTCATGGCATTTGGAGTGGAGTAGGTGGGGTGGAGCTTTCATCATCTGAGGGGACTGTTCGTGATCTTCTAGGCATGGTGAAATGTAGGTTTGGCTTTTACTAGCAAATGAGAATGCCAATGCATGAAGCTTATGCAAGTATTTATAGAATCAACATGTTGATTTTCAAAATCAGTCAATTAAATTGTGCAGATATTCTGGTTTCAATGCATTATAGAAAATCACAACCAATTAAATGGGAGGGAATCTGTATCAGAGATGTAGTGATGTGTTTTCCATGCATTTTATGAACAATCCACTCATAAACAGTGCACACCAAATGCATGCTCATTGGAAATCATGTAATTAAAGCACTTTATGGTCAATGCAATCTGAAAAGTTGAATTTAGCTGATGTAATAGTTGTTACAGCTGTTGCTATAGTCCAAAAATAGTCATCTGATGCATACTTTGACTAGGTCAATCAATTAAAATAAATTCAAGCAATTCCACAGTAACATAAGTGATTTTAACACATAAAAATACAAAGTTAGTCGACTAACACTGTACCAGAAAACTAATTTTTGGTGCAGTGGCAGTTTTAAGTGAAATCTATGTGTTAAATTCACAGTTTTAGCTGACTAAAAATTTCAGATTTAACGAAATTCACACTAGATCCATTTGAATCAAATATATGTGCTATTTTGTGAGATTTAGCACATTGAAACAGTTCCAAAACATAGATTATGCAGATTTTGATATTTTAAATGAAATCTATGTTGAAATTGTAAATTTAGCTAACTAAAATACTGGCAGTTTTCAAATTATGCAGATTTTTATCATTTTAAGTGCAACACACACATGATCTAATAAGATTAACAAGCCAAACAAATATCAACATATATTCTTCATGTCAAGAACACCTAATTCAGTTCTAAGCTTATTGAATCTATCACGTGCAAGTGGTTTAGTGAATAAATCCGCCAATTGATTTTCAGTTTTCACAAACATGATTTCAGTATCACCTTTTTTAATATGATCTCTTGTGAAATGATGTCTAATTTCAATGTGTTTAGTTTTAGAATGCTGGATTGGATTCTTGGTTAGGTTGATTGCACTTGTATTATCACAATAAAGAGGTACCTTCTCTAGCTTTACACCATAATCCATAAGTTGGTGCTTCAACCATATGCTTTGAGCACATGCATGCCCAGCTGCTATGTACTCAGCCTCAGTTGTAGAGAGTGCTACACATGCTTGCTTCTTGCTATTCCATGAGATTAGACTTGATCCAAGTAGATGGCATGTACCATTTGTGCTTTTCCTATCCAATTTGTACCTTACATAGTCATAATCTAAAAAACCACTAAGAACAATGTTAGATTGATTAGGATACCATAATCCAACATTACTTGTCCCTTTTAGATATTTGAGAATCCGTTTTGCACCTTTGAAGTGCGATTCATTTGGATTGGATTGAAACCTTGCACACAAGCAAACACCAAATTGTATATCCGATCTACTAGCAGTTAGATATAGCAAGGAACCAATTAACCCTCTATATTTGGTTGAATCAACTTGGTTTCCAGCTTCATCTGCATCCATAAGGCAATTTGTAGCAATTGGAGTGGTAGCCTCTTTGCAATCCTCCATTTTGAACTTTTTTAGTAGACCAAAACAATATTTTGACTGGCTTAAAAATGTTCCATGCTTGAGTTGCTTCACCTACAGTCCTAGGAAGTAGGTTAGCTCACCCATAATAGACATCTCAAATTCTCCCTACATAGCTGCAACAAACTCTTCACACATAGAGTTATTATTTGATTCAAAGATTATATCATCCACATATACTTGAACAAGTATTACATCAATAACACCTCTAGCATATCTTTTAGATAAAAGAAAGTTGCTTAACCTCTCATACCACTGTCGTGGTGCTTGTTTCAAACCATGTAAAGCCTTTTTCAATTTGAAAACATGATTAGGATAGAGGTGATCTTTAAAGCCAGGTGGTTGTGATACATACACTTCTTCATTTAAGAAATCATTCAAGAATGCACTTTTCACATCTATTTGAGAAAGTTTGAAATTACACATGCATGCAGATGCTAAAATTAATCCCACAGCTTCTAGCCTAGCTACAGATGCATATGTTTCATCAAAAACAATGCCTTCCTCATTATAACCTTTAGCAACTAGCCTAGCCTTATTCCTAACTATATTACCACTTTCATCCATTTTATTCCTAAACACCCAATTAGTACCAATCGCATTCATTGCATCAGTTTTAGGAACAAGAAACCATACATCATTCCTAGTTAATTGATTAAGTTCATCTTGCATAGCAACAACCCAATTACTATCACACAATGCATCATTCACATTCTTAGGTTCAATTTGAGAAACAAATGCAACATGTTGAAAGAATGCAAGCTTGCGTCTAGTGGATACTCCCTGTTCTATGTCACCAATTATGTTGCCCTTTGATAATCCCCTGGGTTCAATCCACTCCTTGGGTAAGTTGTTGTCTACAGCTTTATTAGTCTATTGAATTTCCTTTTCAACTGACTGATTTCCTGCAGCAAATTCCAATTCTGCAGCAGATTTCTTTTCTAGTGTTGTTTCTTCTTCATCTGCAATCTTAGGCACATGATCTTGCAATTTGGGGTTAGTTTCATCAAATACAACATGCATAGACTCTTCCACAGTCATCAATCTCTTATTATAGACTCTATATGCATGACTTTGTGTAGCATAGCCTAGAAAAACACCTTCATCCGCTTTTGCAACAATTTTGCCAAGACTTTCTTTGCCATTGTTTAAGATGAAACACTTACATCCAAATACTTTTAGGTGACTTAAAACAAGCATCCTCCCTTTGAAAAGTTCATAGGGTGTTTTCTTCAAAATTGGCTTAATCAACACTCTATTTAAAACATAGCAAGCAGTGTTGACTGCATCAGCCAAAAAATACTTAGGTAGTGAATTCTCATTTAACATAGTTTTAGCTAGTTCCTCAAGTGACCTATTTTTTTTTTCAACAACACCATTTTGTTGTGGGATTCTTGGTGCAGAAAAATTATGTTTAATGCCATGCTTTTCACAAAAGTGTTCAAACCTTTCATTTTAAAATTTCCCACCATGGTCACTTCGAATAGACACTATCTTGGAACTCTTTTCATTTTTTAGCACCTTGGCAAGTCTTTTAAAAGCATGAAAAGTGTCATTTTTGGCAGCTAAGAACAAAGTTCATGTGTACCTAGAGAAGTCATCAACTATGACTAATGCATAAAGATTGCCACCAAGGCTCGTGGTTCAAGATGGACCAAATAGATCCATGTGAAGCATCTCTAAAGGTCTTTCAATTGAAACAACATTTTTGGGTTTGAAAGAGACCTTGGTCTGTTTTCCTTTATGACATGTTTCACACACTCTATCCTTCTCAAACTTGAGTTTTGGTAGTCCTTCAACCAACTGTTTTCTGTTTAGCCGATTAAAATTCTGCATGTGTATGTGACAAAGTCTCCTATGCCATAACCAAATGTCATCCCCTTTTGTAAGCAAACAATGGATGTTAAATGATGCATGATGCATATCAAGTAGATATATATTGTTGACACTTTTTCCTATCAAAATAATTCTACCATGTGCATCGTATATCAAGAAATTATTTGGTTCAAACATCACTTTAAAGCCTTTGTCACATAATTGACTTATACTTATCAAATTATGTTTGAGCCCTTCTACCAGCAGCACATTCTTGATGTTGAAAGAGGATCCATTGCCTATGACTCCATTTCCAAGGATTCTTCCTTTGTTGTTGTCTCCATAGGTTACAAATCCTTCTTCTTTCAATTCCAACTTTGCAAATTTGGTCTTATCTCTTGTCATGTGCCTTGAACAACCACTATCTAGGTACCATAGATGCTTCTTTTCTTGTTTTATGACCTACAAAACAACATAGTATTACATGGTACCCTTTAATAGTTTGGGTCGAACATAGTTATGCCTTTCTAGATCCTTTTGGGATCCATTTCATAATTCCCTTAGGTACATCATACTTTCTAACATGACAACTCTTAAGAATATGACCTTTCTTCATACAATAGTCGCTGTAACATCCCGTCAGGATATTACGGTTTTATAATAAAATAAAAGAAATAAATTAAGATATGCCACATTTAATAATACCTCATTTTCCTAGAACGCGGGAAAATTTAAAACAAATGTTCCCATAATAATACCACAATTGTTCAAGTCTATAATCACCAAAACAAATGATTATAAAAGTTCCCATAAGGATTTACAACGTATTTCAAAATCAAAGAAAATAAACATAAGTTGTCCCTCAATCTATCCCCTCTTCGCAGCTAAGCTTCACTAGAGCCGCCTGCATCAACAACATCTGCTCTCGTGTACCGCGTACACGATCATCGCCAAACACAAGCAGATAGGGTGAGCTTAACAAATATAACATATAAAAACAGCACATCAAATATAACACATATATATTTAGACATGCTCATACATAATTAGAATACTATGTAACATAACCACAACCATAACTTTCGTGTTCTACCTCTTCTAGTGATTACTTCAAGATGACTTGCTGCCATACCTATCGGTCACAACCGATAGAGCACGTGCAGGAACCATTGCTACGGATCATACACCGTAACGCCAGGTGGAGTTCCCAAATGCGAACATAGTTTGCAATGTCCCAAGACTACCGAACTCGTCAGCCAACTACTGAGGAGGACAATCTATCTGGACCCATTCGTACTGGCCACAACTAGCACACTCACACCGGCAACACTCGCCAACCCGAGCCACAACTCAAGGGTTCCTCGTGTTCATCCGCCATCCCGAGCATCAACTCAAGAGATGTTATTTCGAGCCACAACTCAAGGAATACCACGTGCTTAACCCCTATCCCGAGCCACAACTCAAGGGATGCGTTCCAAGCCACAACTCAAGGAACACCAACAATCCCACCTTTAAAGCAATCACTAAAAGCCATGTAGAGCACTCTAGGAAATCAACGACTCCACGCTGCATCAGTAAAATCGCCTAGCGGGGGACACGTGCCGCCAGGCGCTGCCAGCTCCTAGACCGCTTAGCGGGTGACGCGTACCGCCAGGCACGTAGCGCCTTTGATTCAGTAACACCGCCGTAACCGCCTGGCGGGAAGGCCCCTACCGCCAAGCGCCCCAGTGTGCGTACGTTTCTGTTATCACGCTTCCGCCTGGCGGAACCTAGCTCGTCGCCAGGCGACGTATCAGTATCTGCACACTGTTAGTTTTCCTCAGATTCTACAGACCCTTATCCAATGTTTTCCCTCATGGCGTTCTTACCTTGTTATTGCGTGCCAATATCATCACCTTTATATACTTATTGATTAGCTAGCAATTTACGAGTAGGCATACCTCTCTCTAGTGGGTGCAATTTGATGACCTTGGGCAACTATTTACTTACCATAACCTTAATAACGTTATGCTATCCCACACTCCATTCCCATCTTCCTTTCACAACAGTAAGTATCCTCCCTAATAGGTTCAAGACATCACTTCTATTTGTTCATTCATTCACACTTAACTTGAGAGGTCTTAATAGTAATCTCACTGCCACTGTTAACATCAAAATTCTTATAGTTTGTCTCTTTCATTTTCTTTTTCAACATTACCACAGTGTCACTCCACTCCTATCTACCACCATTGACCTCGATAATATTGATACCCCATTTCTGCATCTATAAATTTGCTACATTATTCCAACTCCTAAAATTTCTACTGCACATATAATAATTAAATTTCCCAACTCCACTCTGCACTAAAATTCAAGAACCCCATTTTCTGGTATAGCGCCCGGTGGCAGGCATGGTGCCGCTAGGCGGCGCATCCAAATTCTGGAAAACCCCTAGCGTTTCTGCATCCAGAAACTCGAGGTTCGTCCTCACCTTCATTTTACCAAGTTCATTCAATTCTCGCACCTCAAACAGTTCTTAGTATAGTATGACACGTAGTTCAAACTCCAATTCACAATGCCATTGATTCTTAACCGTAAATTCCCAAACACGTAAACCCTAACCCATGTTCATGCAATTTCATATAGCTTACCCTTCCAATCATGCATGTTTTCAACAAGACATTACCTCAATTCGTTCACAACAACTAGAACGGTCCTTTTCTCCGATTAAAATCACTCTAGCGACCCAAAATACCAAAAACGAGTCGGATTGACTCATGTTGCTTGGCGGTTATTCATCACCGCCAGGCAGTGCCTCAAGGAAAAGCCCAGAAACGTGTTCAAGCATGCATCGCCTGGCAGCTGGGACTCTGTCGCCAGGCGGTTCCTCCCTAGAACCTAGAAAATAGCAATTTGGTACGTGCCGCCTGGCGGCTATGTATAGCCCGCCAGGCGGTTTCTGGAAATTTTTCTAGAATCACGAGAATCCGCATTCAACAGAGGAAAAACATACATATCCAAGTCATAGATTGTACAATTAATCAAAATTTACAACTCTAACGTGGTAAAACTCCCCTAACCTGGTTTCCTTTGCTTAAGCCTTTGACACTTGAAAATTCTCCCTTGATCACCAAACCCTCCTTGGTTCTTCTCTTTTTCAGCCCCAACACCTCACTCAACCTCACCAATCTCAATTATTTTCGTGCTTTAAGTATGAGTATAGTTCCAGCCTTGCAAAACCCTCTCACTTAACCAAATTTTTCTTTTTAAAGGTGCCTAAAAACTATGTTATTTACCTAAAACGAAAATGAGACTTATGAGACTTAATTGAGTTGTTTAATGACATTCATTGTCTCCTTATGGTTGTTTTTCAACCACCACCAAGCTGCCCTTCAACTTGGGTTTCTCTCGACTTTTCATATTCACGCCAAAGTAAAAAATATACCAAAAACTTAAGGTTTAATTCAGGTTCTCCTAGATTTGAACCCACAACCATGCACATGTCAAATCAATGCTAAACCATCAAGCCAATTCATATTTTATGCTAACAAATACAATTCAACCATCATATTATTTCTTAGCATAATTAACATATATTTAAAATAATAACAACCAATAACACAAAATTAGCATACATAAGACTTGAACCCAAGTCCTCTCACACAATCAAGTACTCACAACCACTTGAGCTAGTACTTTTCCACGTCATACCAATCATAATTTAATGTCATAAATGATCTTTCCACCCACATTTATTAATTAATTATTTATTTAATTAATTACATTCCACGGGTCTTACAGTCGCAGGAAATAAATGGCATAGAATTTGGCTCACTTTTGGAAAAGAAACTAGAGAACTTCTTGGATTTCTTTTCATGGATAGGTGTATAACCAAGTCTAGCCTTTCCAAAAACACAATTTTGAGAGCCAAGAACAGCTTCCAGATTTGCTTTTCCTCTTGTGAACTTTGCACAAGTTTTCAAAAGATATTTCACTTGATTTTTCAAAGTAGTGCAGTTTTCACAAGGTTTTCTAGCCAACTATTTTTCAGAACAATCGACTGAATTATTGTAAATCATTTCCAAATGTTCAAAATCAGTTTTTAAGTCAACTGTTTCTGATTCTAGTTGGCTAACTCTGTTTTCTAGCCAGCTATTTAATCCTTTTAGCCGATTGTTCACGAAAACAATTTTGTTTGCCTCACTATGCAACTCTTCAAAGTCATGCAACAATTGGTAATAGTCATTTTTATCCTTGGATGACAAGGAACTTACTTGGCTTGATGAGGATGATTCATATCCGGCCATGAGGCAAAGATTTGCTTCCTCACTTCCTTCTTGAAATGAAGTACTTGTTGAATCATCATTGTCCTCCCAAGCTATGTAGGCACACCTTTCCTTGCCCTTTTTCTCCTTTTTCCTGTCATCAACCTTCTCCTTCTCTTTGTTAACATTAGGACATTCAATCTTGATATGTCCTTGCTTTCCACAATTATAACATGAGAATTTGGAAGAATTACTTGAATCATTTTGTTTAGAATTGTACCTCCTTTGATTACCTTTGTTGCCTTTCCTCTTGAGATACTTTCCAAACTTTTTGACTAGTAGATTCAAGTTCTCATTGTCACTAGATTCAACAACCTCTTCCTCGGTTTCATCACTCTTCTTAGAGCTAGCCTTCAAGGTTATGGATTTTACCTTTTTCTCACTTGTTTCAAGCTCACTTAGCCTTTGCATTTCAATCTCATGCTCTCTAAGCTTGCCAAATAATGCAGTTGTTGTGATGATGGATAAATCCTTGGATTCAGATATGGCAATCACCTTTGGTTGCCAATTTCTATCAAGACACTTAAGGACTTTGATGTTTAACTCCTCTTTGTCAAATTCTTTGCCTAGACCCATGAGACGGTTGACTATGTGAGTGAACCTCTTTTGCACTTCAGCTATGGACTCTCCTTTTTGCATCTTGAAAAGCTCATACTCTTGAATCAAGGCATGCTTCCTTGCTCTCTTCACTTCACTTGTTCCTTCATGTGTAACCTCTAGGACATCCCACATTTCCTTTGCATTCTTACATTGGGAGACCCTAAAAAATTCATCCATACTCAAAGATGAAGTGATGATATTCTTGGCATTGCAATCATATTGAGCTTTTCTCCTTTCTTCATCATTCCATTCACTTCAAGGCTTGTCCACCTGCTTATTTTCAACAACACATTTAGGAGTAAATGGTCCATTAACTATTGCATCCTAATTTCCTTTGTCTATAGATTCAATGAAAATTTGCATCCTTATTTTCCAAAACTGATAGTTTAGGCCACAAAACATAGGTGGTCTATGAATAGATGCACCTTTAGAAAAAGGGAGTTTACTTTCAACCATTTCAAAAATATTTTTTATCAACTTGAATACCTTTCAAGAACCTTGCTCTAGATACCAATTGTTAGTTTTGAAATGGTGAGTTTAGCCAAGAAGGGGGGGGCAGTACACTTTCAGTCAATTAAAATATAAAACATCAGACTAAATTGTTCTTGATGCTATGAAACAGTTGATTAAAAAGGCAAATCAGTCGGCTAAAATACTGGAGAATTATGCAAAATGCAAAATTTGCGAATTCAACTCAAACAACAATCTTTTGCATACAAGACTTGTTCCAATAAGTATTTATAACAAGTATAAAGCCTTAAATTACACAAGAACGCATTAAATCACACCAAATATCAAATTGCTTGGTTTTCTTGAGTTTTTAAAGAGTTTCAAAGAGAGTGAGATGAGGGAAAGAAGAATGTACAACTATTTTTATACTAGTTCACTCAATCACAGAGCTACATCCAGTTTACCAAGACAACCTGAGTCTGGTTTCCACTATATTCAAAAGTTTTACAAATCAAACACCAAGATTACACTTTTGAACAACAAAACACATAAGATTTTTGACTCACACAAAAATCTAGAAACACAACCCATAAGAATCACACTTGCAGACCTGAAATCACATCAGGCAAACCATCTAAAGGCACAAGAACATCCAAACCTGATGGTGGTTGTCCCTAGCCAACCATACATGTGTTCTTCAAGCTACTCACAAGCCAAAATGCCTCCAAGATCAACCAAGATCTTCAAAACACGAGTTCCAGCTGTGTATTGCAGAGAGAGAATGCTTCCCAGAGATGGATGACACGATTTCGTTTAGAAAAACTCATATTCGCACCTGTGCTTGCGAAAACACAGCTTATATAGCCTGGTTTAAGTGAAAACAGTCGATTGAATTTTCCGTACAGTCAGCTGATTTCACCTAACTTAAGTGAAATCAGTCGATTGAAAAATAATTCAACTGACTGAATACATTCATACCAAAAACTATATATAACAAGCCTTTTAACCTATTAAAAACCATTTTAACATATTAAAACAGACACACTAAGGCACACAAGACATCTAACCTATGTCATATAGCCTACCAACAAGATATAACACTAACACATTACATTTAACATGTTATATACAAATTTAACACACTAAAACTTAATCTTCAAGAGGATCTTCATTAATCTTCATCAAACACTTAAGATCTTCATGCACATGGCTTTATCAATTCTTTGCTTCAAGCTTGCTTGTGCCAACACTCTACTCGTTGAGCAAATGTCTAGTATTCTTGCTAGAGGACGATTTAAGTGGTTGAGCAACAAAACATTCTTTTGGCTGGGTGAGTTATCTTTTAGTTGAGCAAGGAGGTCCTAGAAAGTAGTTCTATATTCTTCTCCATTCTTTCACTTTTCTACAAAAATAATCCACCAAAAAGGTAATTATATTTATCTTAAAAGAAAATATTAAGATCCTAAATATTTCCATGAAAATAATACAAAAATGCATGGTACAAAGACAAATAAAGAGTTATAACAAGTATGAAAAATAAGTAACTACCACACTTATCACTTACCATTTTCATCTTTGTAAAATGAGACAAACATATGTTTGAGAGTTTTCATTGGCTCTACATTTGACATGTTGAATATTTATCATATTTTTTGAGATTAAGAAGAACTTGAGCTCTTCTATCATACTCTCTTAAATTCATCCTTGCACAAGGATTCTTAAGTAACATTAAATATATGATTATCAACATATATTTGTACAATGATCAAATCTTTGTTGCATTCTTTTCTTAAATAAGGTTGCATAAACCTTTTCTCCTATAAAATCAATTTCTAAAAAAATTTGCTTAGTCGGTCATACCAAGCTTTAAGAGCTTGCTTAAGACCATACATAATAACCTTTTTGAGTTAAAAAAATGATATGCTTTTGAGACATTCAAAACCAAGATACTTTTACATAAACCTCTTCTTCAATAAAACCATTCAAAAAGAATTGTAAAAATCTATTTGAAAACGCTTTATGTTTTTGTAAGCAACAAAAGGCAATGTGTGAAAATAGGAAAAAACACAAGAACAAAGAGTTGAATTGTGTTTATAAATTTTTTTGGCACCTTTAAAAAATATCGTCTAATAGGAAATATTAAAATAATATTTTTACTTGTTACGCAATTAGTTGACGATAGTTCTATCATATGAAGTATATTGGACAAAGAGTTAAACTTTAATTGATTTTGTTTCATAGATTTTTTTTTTTTGTTAAGCTTGTTTTCCCTCGGCTCTCCTTCTATGTTAGAGTAGATAATAAAATGCAAAGTAAAGGATAAAGAAAGAGGGTATCTATTGGTACAAGTGATGATCCAAGATAATGTGAGGGAAGAACACCAAGCTACTATTGGTTAGTTGCGAGTCATGGAAGAATCAAGGATTAAAGTATACATAAAAATCTTGTAGAATTAAAGATTTGTTGTTTTGAGTTGCAATGATCATCTTCAAGAGAGTTTTAAAGAGAGTTCAAGTTGACGATGAATACCACAACTATGCTACAAACTTTTTCTAAGTCTTATAATTATCAAAAGTGTTCTATGTGGCTGTGAGAAATTTTTTGTATATTTTTCACTTTGAGAAGCTATACCTGCGAGCTTAAACTATGTTCTCTTAAAGAATATTTTCTTTCTATTGAGAATTTTTAATCTCACCAGGAGATTAAGTTTAATCAAGATTGCTTTATATACTCGTAATAATTAGAAATAATTTGTGTAATTATGTAATCATAAGTGATTGGTATACTTATTTATAATGTTTGTTTGATTAGTGAAATCTCTTAAACTAATTATCTAAAGAAGTATTGAAAATAACCCAAGTATTTGGAATGAATAATATAAAATCTGAGTATAATATTGTCCAATATGTTTTCTGTTTTACACTATAAGGTCTAAGTCCAGTAATGTGCCATAAGATCATATATTCTATTCAACTCCCTTCTAAAACCATATGTTCTGATATCAGTATGATAATTAAGGTACTTGTACTCAACATCATTATTGTTGATAAATAAAAAATTAAATGTTCAATTAACCAGAAATTCTAAAACCCAACCTTATGCAATTGGTATGATATTTATAACACTTTGAATTTATTTAATTAATGCTTTTTTGTAATGAAAAAATATTTTCTAAAGCAAAACGGATTTAGTTTATCCAAACGTGAACTCACACCGGGCCTGAAGCCCAATCCGTAAAAGTATTGCGAACCCATAAAGTTCTGATTTTCACCTTTCTCATAAAATTGCACCAATCCCTTCGTTTCCCCTTCAAATTTCCCACTTCCCTCTTTTCCTTTCTTTTCCATTCCCCTTTACTGTCTTTCTTTAGTTTTTTCATTTCTACTATCCCTTTCAAACTCTCCGATTAGGGCACACGCGATGCCTCTCTTCCTCTCCGACGAGGAGTACTCGCGGTGCTCCGGTGACGGCGCCGCCGTGGCCGCGAAGGCCGACGCGTTCATCCGAGGCCTCCTCCATGAGCTCGACACCGTCCGCGCCAAGGCCGACGCCGCTGACATCAACGCCGAGCAGAACTGTTCCCTCATCGAGCAGAAATACCTCTCCCTCACCGCGGAGTTCTCCAAGTTGGAGGCCCAGGTCGCCGACCTCCAATCTTCCCTCGATCAGCGCCTCCGCGAACTTGCCGAGGCGCAATTGCAGAACCACCAAATTCAGTTGCAATCGGTTCGAATCGTTCCAAAACGGAACATTTGTCCACTTTTTTTATTGCTGTTTTGTTATTATTGTCGTTGTTGTACTTGTTGTGATTTTATGTTTGTTATGGGTTTATTAGGTTGAGAAAGATAGGGAGATAGAGCGGTTGAGGATGGAGGTGGGTGAATTGCACAAGTCAAAGAGGCAGTTGATTGAGTTGAACGAGCAGAAGGATTTGGAGCTTAGTGAGAAAAATGCAACTATGAAGAGCTATCTTGATAAGATTGTGAGTTTCTTTGCCTTTTGGTTTCTGGTGCTAGTAAGGTTTTAAAAGTAGTTTTGGCGGTTGCAATGTGGAGGTGTTGTAGTGTCTGCCACCCCAATTGTGGCCATATCAACCGCATAAATACTAAGGGCCATGGCAAAACTGTAACGTGATGTGTTTTCTTGTAACGGTGTTGACGTGTTTTGTGTGTTTCAATGGTGTTGTTAAAGGTCCATTTAGGTGAAAAGGCTGCTCATAAGGAGGCTCGATTGAGTGAAGTTGAGGCAGAATTAGCGCGGTGCCGGGCTGCTTGCAGTCGCCTTGAACAGGTTTTTATTTTCTTCAGTGCTTGCTGTTATTTATTGTAACTTGTTTCCTTTGATTTGCCTTTCTATTTTTACATGAGCAGATTACTGGTGGTACTGGATTCCTTCACCGTCTGACTGTTTTAAATGACTCATTTCTGAATTAAACATAGTTGTAGCTTATACTTATTAAATATAATGATAAACAACTTGGAAATTTTGAATTGTGCTGCTCTGTTTTACTGTTTCCCAAAACAGCAAAATGCGTCTTAATATCTATTTCTCTTCTTATGAACTAGACTCTTTCTTGTTTTATCTAGTGTTAAAACTTAAATGTTTCTTTCACGATAACTGTGCAATGTGTGTAAGCAGGAGAAGGAGATTATTGAGAAGCAGAATTCTTGGCTTAATGAGGAGTTGAATGGTAAAGTTAATAGTGTTTTTGAGCTACGCAGAAAGAACGCAGATTTGGAAGCTGATACATCTTCCAAGCTTACAGATGTAAGCTAGTTTAGTAGTGTAGTTGGAAAATGATTTTTTCTTTTTGAATTTGTTTTATTTTCTTTGCATTAATGATATTTGGGTTGTTGTCAATGCTTTCAGATGGAGAGACAATTGAACGAATGTTCTCAATCTCTACAATGGAATAAGGATAGAGTGAGGGAGCTTGAAATTAAGCTTAAATCTGTGCAGGAGGTTGAACTTGGATCATTATCTCGAAATGTGATTAGTGAATTTCTTTTATATGGAACCGTGCTTGATTGATTTTATTTTACCTTTTTAGGAATTAATTTCAGCTAAAGATGCTGCAGCAGCCAATGAAGAACAATTATCTGCTGAGCTCTCTACTGTGAGTTTTATGACAACCTTTGGCATGCACGATCCATGCTCTCCTCCCAAAAACGATCCTTATACTCTTTCTTGACATGACTTAGTTGTGTTTGGCATTAGATATAGGTTCATTTCTGTTGACTTTACGCTTGTGGCATATTAGTGGAATCAATTGGAAATAAGAAATTGATGCAAAGGAAAGACCTTTTGATTAAATTTGAGTAGGTTTCAACCTTACAATGATCGAGTGAAGCTTAGTGTTTCTCTTTTTTTTTTTGTATCAGTTTGAACAGAGAAAATGAATTTGAAAGCTTTAGTTCATGAGAAACAGCAATTTCTTGTCTATAAATCCTAGACATTGGTTCACCAGTCACAATCACAGAATAAGTAGCATTTGAGGCATTGGTAAATCCAATCTCCCTTCTTAAGATTCAGAAAACAGTGGTAGGGTTTAGAGAATGAAAATAGTGATTGTATTATAGTATCAATGGATTGAGCTGATAGGATACAACTGATATTTATGAGATATTGAGGGTTCATTTGTAACTGATTTCCAACAGTCCTAACTAACTATAGCTGAAAACTATACAATACAATTTTGCCAAGACTAATGCCTTGTGCAAATGCTGTGCTGATGATTATGAGGGACTGAATGAGCCTTGGAGGGTTACATTATTTGGAAGGGAATTGTATGAACTTGTTGTTTACAGTTTAGACATGTGCAATTGATTGAACATCTTATAACCCAAGTTTTGTCTATTTTTTGGAGGCATTGTATTTGAACGAAGCCAAATATTTTATGATCTATAGTTTATGCTGGTAGAAAAATAAATTGAGACAAGAGAGATGGTAAACATCTATGATGAGGACAAGGAATCCTTCAATACTATGAAATATAACTAGGGGAGACAGTTGAGTTCTTGAAAATTCTTGCAATGGAATAATGCTGTCTATTAATCTTGACATATTTGAAAAGTTCCCTTGAAGCCGTCAGGAGTAGAAAACCTAAAAGATAAGTTATAAAGTAACTCTAGCAATTCATGTTTTGTGGAGCAGATCTATTTCATGTGGAAAGTGAAATTTTGTTTACACTTAATGAACAATGATATTTTCTTCTAGATTCTAAGCAACAAATTGTTATTTGTGTCTCTTTTATGTATTTTGAATTTGAAATGTCCCTTTTCAGGTTAATAAGCTTAATGAGCTGTATAAAGAGAGTTCCAAGGAATTGTCAAAAAAAGCAACAGACCTAGAGGGTGTGATAAAAGCGTTGGAGGTGAATTTTGTTTGCCATTGCACAATTTTTTATGTTTGGAGAGAATTAGTCAAATTATAAAGTACAAGACATGTTATTTTTAAATGTTACTTGTGTGTAAACAGTCTGACTTAAAGCAAGTTGAGGATCATTATAAAGGGGAACTTGAGAAGGAATTATCTGCCAGAAAACAGGTTGAAAAGGTATTTTTGTCATCCAAGTTGTTTAAATGTTCAGAATTTGATTGCTTTCCCTTCTGACACGAATAATTAGCGGTACTAAAAAGAGTTAACATAGTATGGTTCTTTAAGGTGCTAAGTGTTTTAGGTTACTACTGGTAATGCCTGAAGTTGATAACTACTTGGGTGGCATGGGGTTGACAGTGGTCTCCTTTTGTTTGAGGGTGGGTATTTATTCAAAATAGATTGTGCTTGAATGTACTAATAGCCATGTATGTCTATTTGGGTTCTTGTAGGAGGTCACTGATTTAAAAGAAAAGCTTGAGAAATTTGAAGCTGAAAGTGAGGCAAGGAAGAAGACCAATGGGCTGAGTAATCTTCCTCTTAGCAGTTTCACTACTGAATCGTATGTCTTTACCTTTTTTTTTGTTCTTTTGAATTTTGATTTTACTCATAATTCAATATTCTACTTTTGTCCTTCTCATGGTATAAGTTGCTGAAAATGTCTAGCCCCAAGATGCAGCATTGTTATATGCTGTCTTTTGTATCTAAAATCTAGTACCCATTTCGTTGGTTGTTGAAAAGGGCAAAAATCTGTTTTGTTTTTCACATTGGAAGATGTTATTCTACCTAATAATAAGTTGTTTGGCCATGGAGGTCTCATGTGTAACTAAATTGTTGTCCTGGTATCCACTATTGACAACATTGAGCAATGAGCATGGTCAAACTTTGTGTGTACTTCATAGTGTTGTTATGTGATTGGGCTGAGGTTTTGGAGTTGGATGGCAGGGTTAAAATTGTGTTACTTTATTAATTGTTGTATCTTTATGTGGATGGGAATTGCTTTTTGGTTTTTTGGGGCAGGGTTGATGTGAGGAATAGAAATCACGGAAGTTTAACTGTTTATGTTAAGAACTAGCATTTTAACCCTTGCAAAAATGTACAACCTGAATATTTATTTATATACACAACTTTAGTTATATAAATGGAATCACTTTATTATATTATTTCAATGAGTAAATGAGGGAAGAGTAAATGATTAATATTCTCGGTGGAAGTAGTAGATAGATGATTATTGTTGACATTTTTGTGCAAAATCAGCATATATAATTGATTTTCCTTCCAATCCTTTTCATGTATTAAGTTATGGAAACATACCTATACATGAAAATTATAAGAGATAACATAAAGCCATTGTTTGCTCCTATAATTTCTTTTTCTTAATTAGTTGTTTTGGTCTTAAAGGTGGATGGAATCAGTTGAAGCCGATGGCATGGTGGAGGAAAATAGCTTGCTAGTCCCAAAACTTCCTGTTGGAGTTTCTGGGACTGCATTGGCTGCTTCACTTCTTCGAGATGGGTGGAGTGTGAGTTTTAAAATTTACTTTTAACACCGATCTCACTTTTCTTTTGAATTACACAATGATACATCTTACCATATACATCTATTTGTTGAAGTTGGCGAAAATGTATTCAAAATACCAAGAGGCTATTGATGCATTGAGGCATGAACAATTGGGAAGGAAGGAGTCAGAGGCAGTACTGCAACGGGTATGGTTGACCTGGTGCATCTTTTTTATGTATAACCTCAAAATTTGATGAAAAGAATTGGCATGAAATGACCATTTTTGTGTATTTATTTATGAGTGAAGGACCAAGCTAATGAATAATGATACTTGTATTTTTAGAGGACTGAGATGGTGTCAACTGACTATTATTTCTTTTTCTTTGGTTGGCTAAAAATGTTTTGATGAATGTTTGAGATACCCTGATTATAATTGTTTTCTGGATGCACTGTGATTTGATTTGGAAAATTGATTTACTACAACTCTACTCTACGACACAACAGTGTTCTGGTTTGCCCATGTTCAAAGGTTATGTTTTATAAATGACAAATTATATTCATTTGAATAAAAAGTTTTATTTTTTTGTAAGGAATTTGTTTATAGTATCGCATATAGTTAACTGCAATATTTTCAATACTAACCCATGTTTTCTTGCGTCTATTATGTTGAATATGATGCAATGCTATTCTATTAACCTTTTCAGGTTCTATATGAGTTAGAGGAGAAAGCTGAAGCAATTATAGATGAAAGAGGTATGCTTTTGTGTGAAATCCCAATCCAACATTGCCCTCCTTGTTGATCCACTGAAAAAGTTTAACTAGAAAGAAAAAAATGTAGATCTGCATCTCGATTGTACTGCATTATTTCTCTGATTAGATGTCTAATATGAAGTTATGAATGTACAATAATATTTGGTGGTTTCTATTTTTGTGCTTCCTCCTATTTTTTATCATTTTGATGGTGGTGGTGCTGTTGTTTCTCAAAGATTTCATTGTGCACTGCTTGAGCAAATACACCTGGATTTGATTATTCATTTGAATTTTAAACTGGCTGGTGAACTTTTATGTATATAATGGTAATTTTTCTAGCAGGAATCAGTTGTGCCTGATTTCACTGTGGGGTATATGCTAGCATGTCATTGTTTATATCTGTTTATCATTGATGCTGTAGTTTTTCACTGAAATAAATATAATGATGTGCTCGCAGAGGAGCATGAGAAGATGGCCGATGCATACTCGCTGATGAGCCAAAAGTTGCAAAACTCCCTGAATGAAAATTCCAACTATGAGAAAACCATCCAGGAACTGAAGGTTTCAAAACATAAAATACAGTGTCATCTATCTATACTTTTGTTTACATGTGGATTTGCTAAGGTGATCTCATGCAGGCTGATCTGAAAAGGCGTGAACGCGATTATAATCTTGTCCTGAAGGAAACTGACGACCTTCGGAAACAGGTAACAAAGAAGAACACGTATTTGTTATTGTAGCATGTAATTGAGTCATAGTAGTCAACAGAAGATGGCAGCATGGAGTGGCCACCAAAAAAATCTGTTGTGGGATAGCGGATAGGGGATGGTTGCTATTTGAACATTGAGTAGGTTTTTGTTACATAACATATATATGTTAAAAATAAAGTTGCTAAAATTAAAATCGTTTATACTACTGAACCAAGCAAGGAATAAACAAAGATCACTGTTGACCTTGAATGAAAATTATGGGTTAGTTCTGGAATTGAAGAGACAACATCTGAATGTTATAAAGCTCACTGGAACAAGGTTGAAGCAGATTAAAATATGATTGAAGAGGTGTGGAGAAGTTTTAGAACATAGGAAGAAGTTAAAGGTGTCACGGGGCGAATGCAGAGGAGCGAGACAAAAATTAAGTGAGATTGAACTCAAAATGCATCAGATTTATTTGACATGGGATTTTGCAAATTTGAGTCCAATTACAACCTGGTTTCAGGGCCAGAATTGACTATTGGTGTATTCTCAACATAACCCCTTTGTAGGCCACTATTTGCTATGTTTTCTTCTGCAAATTGTTATGATCCTACCATGATTGCGGTTTGTGCTACAATGACTCTTGGAGGAGCATCAGGGTGCTACTGTGCTCCACTTCAGTGCAATTGTGCTGTCATTGTGTTTCATTTGTATGTGTGATTGTGACATGAAATATGTCTTTCATCAAGTTATTTGTTGGGATTAGTTTGTAATGCAAATAGTTTAAACTTTACTAGAAGTTGAAGAAAGTGAGGGAAAATGAGTGGAATTTATCAAACTGATTACAGGCTAAGCTGTTAGTTACAAACTAACTCTGACCGCAAATGACAGGTATATCACAATAACATAAACTATTTAACAGAAACATCAAAAGCTTGACATCTTATGTTAACAGAAGTATGCTATGCTGTTTATAACTCTAAAATGCCTCCAGCAAATGGTACTTTTGGTACTTTTCTTATGATGTAATAGTTTTATCTAAATTTTCATTTGGACCATTTTTGTCTTCATTATAATCAAGGTCATGATTTTCATGGCCTTGATCATGGTTCCATGTATTACAGATTATTATTCAATAATTGATTCTTTACAGGTGACAGTACTTTTAAAGGAATGTCGAGACATTCAACTTCGTT
This sequence comes from Vigna unguiculata, assembly GCF_037176805.1. NCBI lineage: Eukaryota > Viridiplantae > Streptophyta > Magnoliopsida > Fabales > Fabaceae > Vigna > Vigna unguiculata. Next base: position 11,293,685 of record NC_140792.1, read on the forward strand.
GTGGCTCAATGGGGTATGATAATGTTGATGATTCTTCAAATATTGCTTCAAGGACAATTACAGAGACTGAAGCTGAGCATGTCATATCAGAGCAACTGGTAACCTGCTTATGGAATTAATTTGTCTCTTCTTGAACTTGTCTGTTTCATTGTTACACGTGTTAAATTGAAATTTGGGATGCAGTTGACCTTTAAGGACATTAATGGACTAGTTGAGCAGAACGTTCAACTTAGAAGCCTTGTGCGTAGTCTTTCTGGCCAGATTGAAAATCAGGAGGTGGAATTCAAGGTTTGTTGAGAAATAAATCTCTTGCTATCCTTATACTTATTACTGCAAAGACCCTTAACCACAATATTTGATTGTTCTTGTCCTATAAATTGTAGGAGAAGCTTGAAATGGAACTCAAAAAGCATACTGAAGTAGCTGCTTCTAAAGTTGCTGCTGTTCTGCAGAGAGCAGAAGAGCAAGGGAAAATGATTGAGGCCCTTCATGCATCTGTAAGTTTATATATTGCCTATTTTTATAGTTCATAGTCTGCAACCTGGGGAGGAGGGGACAGGATTGGGATGGGTGGTTTTTGTTTTAGATATGAGGACATAGCCTTACATTTCCCTGTGGGATTAAACCACTATATGTAGAATACTAACTATAATGACTGTAGTTATAACTGTAGGTCTCACTTGTAATGTTCCACCTCTTTTGTAATTGTCATACATTTTACCTTGATTTTTGTTCTTATGAAAAGTTGTATTCTTTGGTTAATTTTATGTATTGAAAATTTTTAAAGGTTGATTCCTTGTTACTGCACTCTTCAGGCCTCCTAAGTTCATACTTGTGATGTCTACATCTTGTAGGTTGCCATGTACAAAAGGTTGTATGAGGAGGAGCATAATCTTCATTTATCTCATAACCATTCTTCAGAAGCTCGTGCAGGTTTAACAATTATTTATTTGTTGGAATTTCCTTTTAATGTTTCCCCCTATTGTGCAATCAGTTTGGAGATCTCACATTGAGTAAAATGTGAGATCTCACATTATAGGGTTTGAGTGTTGGTTATTATTATTCTTGTCTCTAGAAAAGATTATATTTGGGTAGCATAGAAAATCTGAGTAAAAATGAATTGTAATTTGAGAAATAGTAACAAATTGCTTGATCATCCCACTTAGGGATGTCAACAGGTCCTGTATTCTACCCGTTAGATAAATATCTGCCCCGTACTCTTATTCATATTTGTCGGGTATCCGTTATGCGTTTTTTAATATCCATGTATATTCCGGGGGGTACCTGCGAGTATTTACAAAAAAATAAAAATAAATATTTAACAACATATTTTAATCGTAAATTCAAATAAAATACAATATATAACATTCATAAATTTTAAACAAAGTCTAAATAACACATTTAAATAGTGTTGAATGACAATTTACAAAGAAATGATTTTTTTTGAAAGTAATTGATAAAAAAATAACTCATTCAAAATCAATATATTAATATTTTAATCATGATTTTTTGTTTTTTTAATTTTAATTAGAGTATAGCGTGTACGGATACTACGATACCTGTTCCATTAACATGCGGGTATTAAAAATACCCGTACCTGTTCAGGTATTCATTTATAATATTCATTTCCTACCCGTTGCGAGTTTTAGCAGTGGGTACGGATTTTCTTGACATCTCTATGTATATCTAACAAGAATAAATTTTAAACCTAAAGCCTTTTTTTTTTCTTTTCTGAATTTACTATTACTATGATTTTGGACCCTTTGATATCTTTGTTTGATTATTGTAAAAGACATGTCTGCCTATACAGTGTTGCCATCTTATATTTTATTGATTGTGGGTTTTTCAGCTTTTGTCGAAGTTGGAAGAAACAACCTTAAGACTTCAATTGAAAGTGCACAGGTGATTACTTCTTAAGGATCTCCTTGACATTATTGTGGCCCATTATTTTTTATCTGCTCTGACATCATGTAAATAACTAATTCTTCAACAAGCATTATTTATTTGGTTCTAATGTTAGCACTTGAATTTTGGGGTGTTTTCATTATCACAGGAGGCTTCTAAGAAGTCCCTGGAAAAAGCTGCTGAGCGTATGAGATGCCTTGAGGATGATTTAGCAAAGTCTAGGTATGGTTGAAAATTTGCTGTGACATTGTTTTCAGAAAAACATTGCATACAAAATCTTAATTGTTTTTTGAAAAACGTGATTGCTTTCAGTGGTTCTGGATTTCTTCTGGTTAAATAGTAGTACTATGCCTTTTCTAATCTGCTTATGTATTAATTCAGTATGTCTAATTGGCTGAAATAAGAATATGCATTGTCTAGAAAGGGTCCTATAGACAATGTGAGTGTGTTAAAGGGCTGCCTCACACCTTTATAATGTTTAATCCACTTACCTGGAGAAGTAGTATAAATTCAGTTCTTGGAACTCTCTCAAAATATTTGGTTTACTTGTAGTTATGCAACAGTGATTTTTCTAATTTCAGGTTATTTATTCTCAATCCTTCTAACAATTAACGATTTTGCTGAGTCACAACCATAATTCCCTTTTATCTATTTATTTATTTATTTTAAAGCAATTATAACCAGGTAATCTTAATGTGATTATAACAACAGTATATAGGTAAGTAAATGTTTTACATACAGGTACCTATGAGCTTGCTGTATAGCATATGTATGGTTTCAAATTCTGAAATTGTGTCTTCAGGAGTGAGATTATTTTATTACGATCTGAACGTGACAAGATGGCACTTGAAGCAGATTTTTCTAGGGAAAGACTTGATAGCTTTATGAAAGAATTTGAGCATCAGGCATGTACTTATCCATAATGTTTAGTGCCTTTTTCTCGAATATATGTGTTGTACTTATTTATGGATTTTTGGATGACATTTTAGAAAGCTGAAGCAAAAGCCATTTTAGAAAGAAATGTAGAGTTTTCTCAGCTGGTTGTTGACTACCAACGAAAGCTGCGTGAAAGCTCTGAGTCATTGATTGCTGCTGAGGAGCTTTCTCGGAAACTTACTATGGAGGTTAATATCTTATTCAAGTTAATTATTGGGCTATTTTAAAATTTATAGACTTTTGAGCTGAGATTTACCTTTGTTTCGGGGACACATTCCATAACTTAATTTCAGATATCAGTTTTAAAACAAGAAAAAGAAATCATATCAAATGCTGAGAAGAGAGCGTCTGACGAGGTTCGCAGTTTGTCTGAAAGAGTTCAGCGTTTGCAGGTAAGCATTGTTTTTGTTTCTTATATTTCTTAAATTTGCATATTCTTACACTTGCTATTGCAGGCTAGTTTGGGCACCATACAAAGTACTGAGGAAGTTCGAGAGGTAGGTTATAATCATCAACAAGTTACCTTCATGTTCCTACGAAACTTTCTATCTATGATCTTTAATATTTGTAAAACATAGGAAGCAAGAGCTGCAGAGAGGGTTAAGCAAGAAGAATATATAAGGAAATTGGAGGTGCGTTCTCGTTTCCTTATAAATACTTCCGATTAATTGGTTAATCATAATTCCATATAGTTAAGAAAGCGCAGTTTTGGTCATTTTTTTCATATTTATCATAAATTCTCACTATTCAGAAGGAATGGGCTGAAGCCAAGCAAGAGCTAAATGAAGAGCGGGAAAATGTGCGTAGATTCACACTAGATAGGGACCAGACCATAAAAAGTTCTCTGAGACAGGTTGAGGATATGAACAAAGAGTTAGCTAATGCTTTACGTGCAGCTGCATCTGCTGAATCAAGGGCTGCTGTTGCTGAGGTATGGGTTTTTGTCTATTCTCTTTTGTACACTTTATTAAAGACTTCACAAGTTGTAGAGATTAACTTCAAGTTCTATGCACAGGCAAAACTCTCTAGTCTACAAAGAAAGTTGGGTTCCACAAATGACAAGGTTTGTTTCTTTGATTTGTTTTGTTAATTTATGACTTGTGTTGCTGATGGTTTATTTTATAGTTTACAGTCCTTATGGTTTAGTTTGTAGAAGTTTTCAATGCATATATTTTCTAACTTTCAAATTAAAATGTTTTTTTGGGCATTATAAGTTTTCAAGGGTCTGTTTTTCATTGAACGAAGAAATCTATTAGATGAGATAGAAATGAAGAATGACTAAGAATATGAGAGAAGCATGAGAAAAATGGAGGAACGTTTACAATGTTGCAAAGTACCTGCATGCCACTTCTTTTGGTGAAGTATCTATTTACTTACCGATGGATTCAGGATGTCTCATATAACCTCTGGGATGTTAAATTGTTTATCATTCAGTATGCTGAAGTCCAATTTTAGTATGTTTGCTCTCCTGCAATCACAATATTTATTTTTTAATTCTAACTTCTTAAATTGTTGAATGTAGCTTCTCGAATTGGGTGGAGAGAGTGGACCTTCCACTTTGTCAAGTGATGAGGTGGGCGCAGTTTTGTATGCATCAATTTCACCATATTTGGAGGCATTTCTTGTGCATATGAAAAATATGATTAAGTTTATTGAATGGTGCATAGTATTTAGTGCTTATTCACTATTTCTGCAAGAAACATATTTTTTCAAACTATACTTGGAATTGTGCTTGACAAATCTGCCCCCAACTTAATCTAGGTTGTTACTGAATTGCAAAAGGCAAAGGAAGAGATAGAAAAGTTTAAAGAGGAAGCACATGCCAACAAAGTTCACATGCTTCAGGTTGTTATGATTTTCTTAACAAATTATATTTAATTTGTAATTAAACTAACACCTGGGTTTAAAATCTGCAATGAAGTATAAGAGCATTGCTGAGGTGAATGAAGATGCACTGAAACAGATAGAAATGGCACATGAGAAGTTTAAAACAGAGGTAATTATGCATATTGAACCTTGACGTAGTTTTTTCAGTCAGTTTGATATTGTAGTATATTGTTTGTCTTCTTGATAACAAATAGGCTGAAGATGCCAAGAAAGTTCTTGAATCTGAACTTAATTCACTTAGAGAGAAGATGTTAGAGATTGAAAATGAATCTAGTTTGAAATATGAAGAAGTTGCTTCTGAAACTGTGGGAAAGGAAGAGGCTCTTACATCTGCTGTGGCTGAAATCACAAATCTTAAAGAAGAAATTTTAACAAAATCGTAAGTTGTTTCTTAATGCAGCAGCGTTTAACATAGTGTTAGTTTGGTTTCACATTCCTTACCTTTTTTCTGTGTAGTTCTCAAATTTCAGCATTGGAAATTGAGCTATCAGGTTTAAAGGAAAACCTGGATAGGGAGCATCAGAAATGGCGGGCAGCCCAAACTAATTATGAGAGACAGGTGCGTGAAATATGTTTACTTGGATTGCATGATATTTTGCTAGTTTGTCTGGTTTTTGAGCAGTCTGATTGTGCCATTTTAATGTCACTGATATTTATGTTGATTTTGGGTTTAGTTTTGTTATCTTTAATGTTCATTAACCATCAATTGTTTTAGTTGAAATGAAATATGTAATAATCAACTGAAAGAATATAAAATTGTATTTCATTTATAATATAACTAAAATAGTGACTGTTCTGTCATTTCATTTTGGGATTGGCCCATCCCTTCCGTGATCTGGGATTAAATCGTATTGTTGTGTATTTGTTGAGCATATCCTTGGACCTTTAGTCTTCCTATCACCTTTGCCTTCTCAGCTGAAATTTCTTCTTCTGTCAAATAAACTAATAATACACAACCTGTCTGCTTAATGTGCATATGGAAGTGCAAGTCATATTCTGAAATTTTTTCTTTGTTGCTAGAATTGTTAATCTTTGGGGACGTGAATGTGTGTGTATATATATATATATATATATATATATATATATATATTCTAAGGAATTTCATAAACTGTTTGAGATAACGCTATTTTTATTTCTTTCGATTGGTTTTAATCATAGATGTTTTTTTATTTTTCAGGTTGTTCTCCAGTCTGAAACGATTCAAGAGTTAACAAAAACATCTGAAGCACTATCCTTGCTACAGGAGGAGGCATCTGAATTACGGAAACTAAACAATACTCAGAAAGTTGAAAATGTAAACTATTTCCTATTCAATCCATAATTTAGTTTTCTCATGTATTTTTTTTCTCAATATTTCATATTCTACCCATAATATACTTTACTACAATACATTTGATTTTCCTTTCTGCTTAAGTTTTTATTACTGAGGTGTTTATAGCCCTTATAAAACATTTGTTGGTTTTATTTGTGGATTGTCATCAGATTAACATACCATAATTTTGTTGACATGGATTATGCTGCTGGTTTGTTTTTTGGCTATCACGAAGTCTTGAAAGGATTCAGTATCTTGTATCTTAGTGATTTTTCCCATGAGTTGTTTATTAATTACTATTTGAGGTTGTGCACATCTACCCAAGAATGGAAGATTAGTTGTTTATTTCTTAAGTTAAGAGTGGCCATGTTCTAAAATGAAGCACTAGTGCATTACTGTTATGGTGCAACTGTATAACACAAATGGTTTGATGTTCTTTTGCATTTCTTATTCTTGAAATTATCTTGTTTTAGATATTGGTGGAGAAAAAGAGATAAAAGATAGTGAAACATTGAATTGATATTGACTAAGACATTTATTGTTTCATTTGCTATATGTGTGCAAGCTGTTGTACTAACTCCTACTTGTAGTAATAATCCTAGACAAAACCATGATAAGAGAAGAGGAAATATGAAAATTAATCCTAAAGATATGATAATATATTTTCATATATTCTAACACTACCTTAAGTTAAGCCTTACTAAGCTGTAAGTTTATTACAAATATATGTTTTTCTTATATTAAACAAAAAAGATAGTTGCTAGCAATAATGGCACATGCATGCCTTTCAAACAATCAAAGGAGAGGGGCACAACAAATATGATATGAGGTAGCTGTCACAAAAAATGTAACTTTTGAAAGAGAAGTTCAAAGGGGAAACTAGGTCAACACTAATTAGTGATAATTATTAGAAGTGGGTTTTAAGCCTAACTCAACCCCACAAAACCGGCTTGGAAGGTGAGGAGTGTACTCACTTATATATTATGAATTGACCTTATCTCTAGTCGATGTGGGACTTCCAACACACCCTCTCACATTGAGGTATATTCATCTTGTGCGTGAGACTGGAAATTAATGGGTGGTCCGTTAGCGATCCGATATCGGGTGGAACAAAATGTCCAAGAAAACTCGCTAGGATAGGTTCTAACCTGGCTCTAATACCATATTAGAAGTGGGTTTTAAGCCTAACTCAACCTCACAAAACCGGCTTGTAAGGTGAGGGTTGCACGTACTTATATATTGTGAATTGGCCTTATCTCTAGTCGATGTGGGACTTCCAACAATAACCAAACAATAATAAAGCTTAACATAGTGCCGAAAATCCAAAAGTCTATGTGATGTAGTGCATGTTGTAGAGTGGAAAAAGATGGAATTGCTGGAGGGAACAACAAAGCGTCTTAACTTGGTGGTTTCAGTACAGATCTGGATAGGCATGTTCAGCAGAGTGACTAAGCGTTAACAGTGGTGGCAAAAATGGGAGATTTAAACTCGGGGGAATAAGGATACATCACAAAGAAACCATCTTGGAATTAGGGTATAAGTTACTGAAAGCAGAACAATTTCATATTATTAGGATTGTAGCAATGAAATATACCTCTGGTTATGTAGAATGGTTTTGCTGTGATACATTGTCAATGTCATACAATTTTAGATATTGAGGGAGTAAACGACTAAATAAATAAGAACCAAGCTGATATTTGCTAAATCTACGTTGATTAAGGTTACCCCCCCTAGTTGCCCTTTGTTGTGACCTCTCTAGGGTCTTCCATAATGGCAGCCTTGAATTAATGACAAAAGACTAAAATGCTTAGCTAGTCGCACTTTTGGATTAGACTTGCTCACTCTAAGATGGTATTAGAGTTCCCCCTATATCTAATTGGGTTAGTTTATTTTGCTATGCAGGCTAGGTACTGCAAGCGTGAGGAAGAGTGTTGGACAAGCCTACATAATTTCAGTCACCCCTAGCTTGTTTTAGTTGTGTCCTCTTTGGGGACTGCATCGATTGTAGCCTCTAGGGTGGTTGTAGTTACAAGTGGAATGGGGATATTAATTGAATAAAACAGTTAAACTATTGGAAGGAGAGAGATCCTGAGCTGAAACGTGTGTTTCTGGTACAGTGTGAATGCTTTATTAGTTTTGCAAAAACAGAATCCATATAATAGGGAAAGGGGACTTGATATCCTCTATTGAGAAATCGGAATCAATACACAATAAAGGAGATTTAATATCCTCTAATGATAAAGATATTGTAGCCTCAAGGGTGGATGTTGTTACAAGTGGAATGTGGATATTAGTTGATTAAAACAGTTAAACTATTGGAAAGACAGAGCTCCTGAGCTGAAACCTGTGTTTTTGATGCAGTGCAAGTACTTTATTTGTATTGAGAAAACGGAATCAATATGTCCTCTATTAATGAAGATATGATATGAGAATAAATAAAATAATTCCTAATGATATATATATATATATATATATATATATATATATGTATATATATATATATAATTTAGATATTCCACATTTTATATGATTTATTCCTTATTTCTATAATTATAACAAGAACTTAAAAGACTTGGGTAGTTCACACTTAACAAGCTGGTTTTGTACTGGGGCTTTAAACCCCCTGAATTCTAAGGGATGTTAACTCAATATTAGCTAGTTAGGAAAACAAATCACTGTTATAGGTATCCAAACATGCTAGAATGACAATACAACATAATTGAGGAAGTCTTGGTATCAATGGGCAAAATACGGAAAACACAATAATTCCATACTTTTACAAACATGTCAATGAAATTTTAGAACACAGCTTATGGAGAATGGTGTCACTATGATCCTGTCCTGAGTTTTTATAGTGTTGTTGGAAAGTTTCATTAATTGCAGTGACTTTTTGCTTGCCTATTTGTAGCTTTGTTCTTAGGGTGGTAGTTTAGTTCCACATCGATTATATATGTGATTCAATAGAGCTTTTGATTCTAGGGTAATGCTCACCAAACATGCACCCCCAACTTTGTTGTTGAATTAGATCATTGGCCCAAATTCCAAGATATTTAACCCTATGCCTAGGTCATCTATTTTTCCGCAGTTGTTTTTGCTATGCTGTGTGCTGGTGCCTTGGGATGTAGGGGAGTGATGGAAAGACGCCATAGTTGCTCCATGTTACTTCCCCATTCAACATTGAGTACCTGCTCTTTTACTTGATTTTCCCTAATTCTTTATGTGATACTTTGGGATTTGTACCAATTATTTTGTCTCTGAACAATGTTTTATGGTTGCTTTTCATATTTTGAATAAAAATACGGCAATTAATTTACAAACCCTATGTTGGACAGAATGAACTGAAGGCTAGGTGGGAAGAGGAGAAGGCACAATTAGAGAAGTCTAGGAATGATGCTGAAAAGAAATACAATGAAATCAATGAACAGGTGATTGAGAATATCTCTACCCTATTTTATGCTTCAGTACAAAGGATGTGCAGTAAACTGTTTGTCGTGTATCATAGACGCAAATTTATTTGCATAGCTTTATTATGTCACTAGAATATTGAGTGATGCTACATGATTGTTTCCTTACTGTCAAATTGTTTTGGTTTCTAATTTCATTCATCTGGGAAATGGGTTAGTATTATTGTTATGTTATTCTTAATTTGCAACTGCTATAATTATTGTTTAAGTTTCTCTGGGATTGGACAATGTTTCTCCCATTTTTGTCTTCTCCTTTTTAATTCTCCCATTCGTTTTATTTTTTGAAGGATTTCTTGACAATTTTTTGATTTCTCTTGACTTAATAATACCTTTTTAGATCTGTTCAATTGCATTTGCATCGGTGAAGTAGATATATAATTTTTGTTCTATTTTCCATGGTGAAAAATGCATTGAGGATTTTTATTGTGTAGAAGTCTGAGCTCTGTATGACCTAGTGTTTGCTTGTAGTGATTTCTTACTTATATTGTACACACTAATTGTTATCATTCTCACCATATAAATTTGCTACATTTTTCAGAATAAAATATTACACAGCCAACTTGAGGCTTTTCATATTCGATGGGCTGAGAAGGAGCGTAATGCTGCTGGTATTTCATCCGGAAGTAGTAGCGCAGAAGCCTTTGGTGATGCTGGACTTCAAAATGTGATTAATTATCTCAGACGATCAAAAGAAATAGTAAATATCTATGCCTTGATAAATACTTCTTAATCTTTTTGTTCATTTCCTGGTTATCTAATAATGTTTTTGAACTTTTACAGGCAGAAACAGAAGTTTCTTTGTTAAAACAAGAGAAGCTGCGGTTACAGTCACAGGTAATATTTTGTATTGATTATGTTTCTTGCATGATGTGTGGTAGTCAGGGTTGTATGATGGACAAATTATTCGTCAAGTATTCTAAATAATACTAGAACTATCCTTATATTCATATTATTGTTTGTTACCTGATATATTGTTCAAAATTGCACCATTTGTTTAACACCAGCAGTACCTTCTATCTTTATTGGTATCTGTAACTTTATTAATTCTCGTCCAAGCACTGTTTGTCGTTCTAATTTGAACTGGTGATAATTGTGCTTGGTTTCGTAAGGATTTGTGATGGGGGTGGCGATTTTGCTATTGTTTTGTGTATTTAATGATATAATCTTCTGGGATCTCATGGTTCTCTGTAGCTTGAGAGTGCTTTGAAGGCAGCAGAGTCTGCACACGCATCACTAGAATCTGAGCGTGCAAAATCAAAATCATTTTTGTTTACTGAAGAAGAGTTCAAATCGCTGCAACTCCAGGTTGAGAGTCCTATCATGAAAATCTACTTTTCTATATTATCTTTGGCTTGTTTCTTAATGGTCTTATTGATCAATCAATCAAATAATTTGCTGTTCTTTTTTTAAATATTTAGGTCAGAGAAATGAACTTACTTCGTGAGAGTAACATGCAGCTCAGGGAAGAAAACAAACACAATTTTGAGGAGTGTCAGGTATACAGCTATGTCAATTACATTGTCTGATTTTTTTACTCCAACACATGAACTTCGTTGCAATGCTTTGACAGGCTAGGAAAAAAGGTTTTTGGTGATGTCATAATAACAAAATGCTGTTTATGTTAGTTGAAATGTATTTTGGTAACATCTATTGTCTTGTGTTATGTTTTCCAGTTACTGACACTTGCAGCTTTCGGTTTCTTAGAAATTGCGTGAACTAGCACAAAAGGCTAGAGCTGGGACAGAGAAACTTGAGAATGCCCTGAGGGAAAGAGAAATTGAGCTTGAAGGCTGTAAGAAGGAAATTGAAACATTAAAATTGGAAAAAGATAATCTCAATAACAAGGTTTTGGAGGTATATTCTTGAGACGTTGAAAGTAAATTATGACAATGTATTACTGCCTTTGTTCTACAGTTTTTTTTTTTTTCTAATTTTTTTCCATTCTTTTTTCAGTTGCTTGAAAAGACTAAAACCGTTGATGTTGAGGATTATGATCGAGTGAAGAAACTTGCTAGAGAAATTCAGGTTGTTATATTAGCATAAATTGTTCATTTAAATGAGTACTGAGGCCTCTTTCAACCTTTCAGTTGTATAGCACAATTGATTATTTGATACATGTTTCATGCCTTATAAATGAACTCTGTTATCTAAAGATTGTGCATTTAATAATTTAGGACTATTGGCGATCAAACTGGGTCTGCCAAAAGTAATATGAATTCTATTATATTAACAATCAGATTTTATTACTTCTTTTTTTAGCATATTATATTTAAAGTTAGGACAATTGGCGATCAAACTGGGTCTGCCTATTGTAAAACTAATATGAAATCTATTATATTAACAATCACATTTTATTACTTCTATTTTTAGCATATCATATTTAAAGTGTATAACGGAAATATCCTTGAATCATAGGTATCTAATTAGATAATTATTGTTATTGTATTTCCATAATTAGTCTTCCAATGTCTTGTATATTTATGATGTATTGTTAGCAATAAAATCATTTTATTCTATCCTAATATTTGAGCTGGTATTTGAGCGTTCAAATCCTGATAGCAGCCTTTGACTCTGCTTCCCAAAAGCCCTAGATGACACATCCTTCATTGGCGTCAATGATGGCCAAGTTCAGCAGATTCAGCAATGCTCAAAGAATATATTGTGCAGGATAGAGTTTATGATTTGGGGCTCAACTCCGACTTTTGTCAGGGTTCAGACCCTAAAAAAAGTAAAAGTTCCAGGAATCAATGAAGTAGCCGCTATGGTCAAAAGTGAATATAGTTCACCAATGGGGCCTCGAACAAGATGGTAAACTAGAAAAAAGAGAAAATAATAACCAACATTGTGAACAAAGGTGAAGGAGTGTGGTGTACCTAATGCAATATGCATGAAAAGCCACCTAGAAAAGATTGGGTCCCCCCGGAGCGTGTGAAGGAGTGTGGGGAAAAAGGCGACAAAACAAAGAGTAATTGGTTCAACTCAATCAAGATGAAATAGAGAAAATGAGATCATTTTACATCATATTGGATAAACCAAAGTGTACGTTGGGGAAGTTTCCTTTTGCTGTTGGACTCAATGAGATTCTATATGAAATATTGGATACTGAATTCGGGTGGCTCTGATCACATGCACCTCTACCTAAAAATTTTACCTCCTGCACCACCCTAACGATAAGAAATTCTCCACAACAGATGATACTTCCATCACTACAATAGGACACCTATTAGATGTTTGAGTTTGACTAGTAGTTCATTTGGTTGTGAGCATAATTGGAATGTTTTTGAGAGGGTTACGAATTTAAATTTCTGAAATTGGTTTTATGATTATTTAGATTGACATCATAAAAAGGAAATCCTTTACAACAAAAGACCATGAATGATGTTGTGTTTGTAATGGCTAATTCAAGATTGAACAAGAAGGTTTTGGGAAACAAATGATGATAACATTGATGATCTTGCATCTGATGATGAATGATGATGAATGGCTTGTGAAAGAGAATGAAACAAATTCAACTTTGGATGCTTCAAATGTAGATATCTTAATTGAAGTTAGAAGAGATGAAGATGCTAGTGGTGGTGTTGCTCTAGCTATGGATGATTTGAAGTTTCCTCCAATTGCCGTAATAATGAAGGTCATGGAGGAGATGATGACTTTAATGAAAATGAAGATCATGTTGAGGAAGGAAACTTCTATCTTGCGTTTAATATGAATGATTTTATTGGATGAAGGTCATGGAAGAGATGATGACTTTAATGAAAATGAAGATCATGTTGAGGAAACTTCTATCTTGCGTTTAATATGAATGATTTTATTCAATAGTCTGTTTCAAACATTTGTGAATTTATTAGTTGTTTATTATATGAACAATTTTATGAATTGTGAATCTATTTTTAGTTGAGCTATTTATTGGATCTTGCTCCTTTAAGACTTATTATTATGAGTTATTTTGATAATGTATATTATATTTTGTTGGAAGTCCCACGTCGACTAGAGATAAGGTCAATTCACAATATATAAGTGGGTGCAAACCTCACCTTACAAGCCAACTTTTGGGGATGAGCTAGGTTTAAAGTCTACTTCTTAATACTTACTAGTCAAGTTATGGTCCTCAAGTTTTTTCATCCCCCTTTATGATCCTCTTACTATACTCGAGTTTGACAACATTGGAAGAGAACTTATAATTCCAAAAATTATAACTGTATTTGGAATACCTATCGAGCTTGATGTCAGATACAGCAGTTTTAAAGATGGCGAGAAACTTCTAGTTTTCATTTACATGTCTGTTTACACACACACATCATAGCTATTGCTAGATTTATATTTTGTTTTCTATGTTTGAAGTGAGATATCATTATCTTTTTCATTTGTCTGATCAGGACAAACTAAGAGATAGGGATGCTCAGATTGAGGAAATGAGTAGAAGTCTATCAGAGAAGCAGGATTCTGTTTCACGTCTAGAAAAGGATCTTGCAAACTGCCGATTGCAGCTTGTAGAGAGAGAGAAGAGAATTAATGACGTTCTGCATAATGAGGTCACTGGGATATTCTCTATATCTGATATTTGGTGATATATTCTCTCTATTAACATTGGCTGTTATGATTTAACCAGGCTAACCTAAAACTTGATTTGGAGAAGCATAGGAAACTGCTGGCTCAGTATAAGGTGCGTAGAAATTCTTATTTTGAAAAGTGGATAGTGTTCTCTTTGAATAACTGTATACTCCAATTGTTAAAAGATTTTCACATTACTTTTCTTTGCCATCATTTTCCAGAAGAGGATTGATGTTTTGTTAAGGGAAAAGGAAGACATAAGTAAAGAGAACCAGCAACTATCTAGGCAATTAGATGAGATTAAACAAGGTGATTAAATTATTTTTCCAATCTCTATTCCTTTGCTGTCCGTGTTTATATTTGTTTCTAAACTGCTATTGCTGTTGGAAATTCTTGTTTAAATTTCATGGTGTATATTAGTGAAAAGGTCAACATCTGATACAACTGGTGAACAAGCGATGAAGGAAGAAAAGGACACAAGAATACAGGTTCATTTGAAACACTAGTTTTGTTTTAACTCACTGTCATAATTTTACCTTTTTTGTGATGAGCAACTAAATTTGTCTTAATTTTACTTATTATTTCTGATTGCTAGATTCTGGAGAAACATCTAGAGAGACTCAGAGATGAATTAAAGAAGGAGAAGGAAGAAAGTCGCCTGGAGAGAGGGAGACGACTAAAGAGTGAAAAGGCCATAAAGGACTCTTACAACAATGTTGAGCAGGTTCTTCCCCTCACCCACCCCCTAATTGTCTTTTTGTGCCAGTACCTTTCAGTAATTTGTTTGCTTTAATTTCTTGTACCTATTAATATGCTCATGTAAGTGAAAATTTTATACCCTAACTTTATATTTATGGTCATAAAGTGTGGAATTAGGTTTAACTCAACCTTACAAAATCTCTTTATAAGATGAAATTTGCACTCACTCTTATACTGTTGAGAATAAAGAAGATAGGGATTGAGATTAATCTCCCTTGTGTATAAACCACACATAGGGTAATCTATTTATAATAGAGAAAGGTACAAGTAAAAAGAGTAACCGAAAATAAAAAGATTAAATAGAAGATATTGTTTGATATTGTGGTTATCAATATCTAACAATATCTTAATAATATCAAACTATATCTAACACTCCCCCTCAAGCTGGAGCATACAAATCGTATGTGCCAAGCTTGTTACAAATATAATCAATTCTAGGCCCCCGTAAAGACTTCGTAAAAATATCTGCTAACTGATCACTTGAGTTAACAAACTCAGTCTTGATGTCTCCAGACATAACCTTTTCCCGAACGAAATGACAATCAATCTCAATGTGTTTAGTCCTCTCATGAAAGACAGGATTAGAGCTAATATGAAGGGCAGCCTGATTGTCACATACAAGTGTCATTTGAGTAATATCTCCAAATTGTAACTCTTGAAGCAATTGCTTGAGCCAAACAAGTTCACAGGCAGCTGAGGCCATAGCTCTATATTCTGCTTCTGCACTAGATCTTGCTACAACACTCTGTTTCTTACTTTTCCACGAGATCAAGTTACCACCAATGGAGACACAATACCCAGATGTAGATCTTCTATCAGAAGGAGATCCTGCCCAATCAGCATCTGAATAGCAAACAACTCTTGTATGGTTATTAGAACCATATAACAATCCTTTTCCAGGAGATTTTTTAATATACTTCAAGATGCGAATGACTGCATTCCAATGATCTTCACATGGAGAATTAAGAAATTGGCTTACCACACTGACTGCAAAGGAAATGTCAGGACGAGTAACGGTAAGATAATTCAATTTCCCAACCAATCGTCTATACTGCTCAGGATCAGATATAGGCTCCCCCTGATTTGGTAGAAGTTTAGTATTGGGATCCATGGGTGTATCAACAGACTTTGAACTCATCAATCCAGTTTCCTCCAGAATATCCATGGCATACTTTCTTTGAGATATAACAATACCATCATTGGACTGTGCCACCTCAATACCCAAGAAATATCTGAGTTTGCCAAGATCTTTGGTCTGAAAATGGTGACAGATATGTTGTTTCAACTGAGAGATGCCATGGTTGTTACTCCCTGTAAGAACGATGTCATCAACATATACTATCAAGTAAACACATCCAGCACTCGAGTGTTGATAAAAAACAGAATGATCTGTTTCACACCGAGTCATACCAAATTGTTGAACAACATTGCTAAACTTTCCAAACCAGGCCCTAGGAGATTGTTTTAGGCCATATAGTGATTTGCGAAGACGACATACCATCCCAGAAGACTCCTCCTGAGCAACAAACCCAGGAGGTTGCTCCATATAAATTTCCTCTTGCAAATCACCATTGAGGAAAGCATTCTTAACATCCAGTTGATAAAGAGGCCATTGTTTAAGAGCGGCCATGGCGATAAATAAACGAACAGAAGCCATCTTTGCCACGGGGGAAAAAGTATCTCCATAATCCAACCCAAAAATTTGAGTATAACCTTTGGCTACAAGACGAGCTTTGAGGCGATCAATAGTACCATCAGGTCCAACTTTGATAGCAAACACCCACCTGCAACCAACAACAGATTTCCCAGACGGCAACGGGACCAGTTCCCAAGTTCCACTATTATGAAGAGCACTTAATTCATCTGCCATGGCCTGACGCCAACCAGGATGGGCTAAAGCGTCACGGACAGTTTTTGGAATGGTCACAGAAGAAAGAGAGGAAAGTCATGTATAAAAAGGTAATGACAAGCGATGATAACTCAAAGGAATATAATGGGGAGAGGGATTACGGGTAGAACGCATACCTTTTCGGAGGGCAATGGGAAGGTCAGACTCAGGTGTCAGAGCCGGAGGAGACAGAGTAGTTGGCACTGGAGTGGAGTCACATGGTGGTGGTTGTGATCGATTACGGTGACTATAAACCTGAAGAGGTGGAGGAGGAGCAGGTGACTGTGGAGCAGGAACCGAGGGTGAAGACACAGTAAGAGGGTCACAAACAATAGGAACGTTAAAGGTATTAGAAGAGTTGTCAGGATTGGATGGAGTCAGAGGTGAAGATTGACTCTTAAAATAAAGGGAGAACTCATTAAAGGTGACATCTGCAGACACAAAATAACGGTTAAGAAAAGGAGAAAAACATTTGTATCCTCTTTGTGATCTTGTAAACCCTAAGAAAACACACTTATGTGATCTAGGAGAAAGCTTGTCAAGACCAGGACTAAAATTATGAACAAAACATGTAGACCCGAAAACTCTTAAAGGTAAGGGATGAAGAGGTTCATGAGGGAATAAAATGGAGTGAGGTATGTTATTCTTTAAAACCGAAGAAGGCATACGATTAATGAGATAACAGGCAGTAAGAATGGCATCACCCCAGAAATGTTCAGGAACCTCGCCATGAATTAAAAGAGTGCGAGTGGTTTCCATAAGATGTCTATTTTTACGTTCAGCTACACCATTTTGTTGAGGGGTATAAGCACAAGAAGTTTGATGCATAATGCCGTGAGAAGCCATAAATTGTTTGAAAGAATGAGAAAGATATTCACGGCCATTATCACTACGCAAAACTCTAATAGAAACACCAAACTGAGTTTTAATTTCATTAAAAAAAGATTGAAAGATATGAAATAATTCCGAACGATGTTTCATTAGAAATAACCAAGTGCATCTGGAGTAATCATCAATGAAAGTAACAAAGTATTGAAAACCTAAAGTAGACTTAACGCGGCTAGGACCCCAAATGTCAGAGTGAACCAAGGCAAAAGGGGACGAAGCATCACGTGTGACACTACGAGGAAAAGAAGTACGAGTATGCTTGCCTAATTGACACGACTCACAATCCAAACGAGACAACTTGGACAAGGCAGGGACAAGCTGTTGTAACTTGGCAAGGCTTGGATGACCAAACTGAGCATGAATAAGAGAGGGAGACTCCATAACTGCACCAATGTGTGTAGAGGGACGAAGATGATAAAGACCATGAGACTCATATCCTGTGCCAATCACCTGTTTCGAACTCCGATCCTGTAAACAGACAGAATTGTTGGTAAAAGAAACAACACAATCAAGAGAACGAGTTAGGCGACTGATGGACAACAGGTTAAAAGGAGACCCAGGGACATAAAGAACATTATCAATGGTTAAAGAAGGAAAAAGTTTAACAGTGCCAACACCATGAGATGAGACTCTAGAACCATTAGCGAGTGTAACAGAAGGTAAAGGATTAGTAGAGGATAAAGAAGAGAACAAAGATTTGTTACCAGTAATATCATCAGTGGCTCCTGAATCAAAAACCCAAGGACCAGGAGAAGAAGATTGAGTCAGACCAACAAAAGATGTACCTGTGTGAGCAACAGATGCAGTGGAACTAGAAAATTGTTGATCCTTATACCATTTGAGAAATTTGTTGTACATAACAAGTATATCGGATGAAACAGAAGAGAGTTCAGAACGGAAAGAGGCAGCGAAAGACGCCATAGAGGAACTGGAAGACACGCGGCTTCGAATGCTCGAATGCGGCTTCGAATGGCGCGTGAGGGATGATCAAAACTGTATGGTCGCCGGTCGGAACTAACACTCCGGCGACGACAACGGTGGTGGCGACTTCGGCGGCTCCGGCGGCGGCTCCGGCGACGGCTCCGGCGACTACTCCGGCGGCGGCGCCGGCAGTGGCGCCGGCGGCTCCGGTGGCAGCAGCGGCGGTGGCGGCAGAGGTGGAGGCAGCGATAGTGGAAAAAAAAAAACCTTAAGCTCTAGATACCATATTGAGAATAAAGAAGATAGGGATTGAGATTAATCTCCCTTGTGTATAAACCACACATAGGGTAATCTATTTATAATAGAGAGAGGTACAAGTAAAAAGAGTAACTGAAAATAAAAAGATTAAATAGAAGATATTGTTTGATATTGTGGTTATCAATATCTAACAATATCTTAATAATATCAAACTATATCTAACACTCTATATTAACCATATCTTTAAATGAAGTGAGATCTCAAACGTACCACCTTGTGTCAAAAGACCAAACATCTTGATGTGAGACTAGATATTTGTGGGTAGTCTAATAGTGGCACATAAGACCCAAAAGTCTTACTCAACCTGGTGAAACTAGATTATTTTGCATCCACTTTCTTTGAAAATGTACTTAGTGACTCAACCATACAAAATTGACTTGTAAGGTTGGATTTATACTTTATATACTATAATTTAGATATATTGCTAATGTACTTGGGATCTTCAACTGGATTCTCAAATCTGTGGCTATTTATGGGTAGTCTGCTAATAGTGGCTTACAAGCCTTGCTAGGATATGTTCTAATATCATTTTCTAAAGTACATTTTAAATTTAATTCAATATTATAATCTGCTTGTAAAGTGAGAAATACACCCTTTTATTATATATATATATATATATATATATATATATATATATATATATATATATATATAAAGAGAGAGAGAGAGAGAGAGATTATAATTTGGCCTTTACTATTGTGAATGTGGGATTTCCAAGACAATCTTGTAATAGTACGATTTGAACAATGAGTTTCAACGGAGATGGCAAACATGGGAGAATTGGAACGAAGAAGACAAACATTGAAAAAGAGTAGGAAAAGACAAATTTAATCGTCAATAGGAAGAAGATGATCCGTGAAAGAGAGAGAATCGTGAATAGCTTTTTCATCTTTTTTGCCACTGAAAAATTTAATTTTTTTAATCTTACCACTTGCGTAACAATAATATTTTTATGTTATTTTTTATTTTGTTTTATATTCTAACATGATCTCTAAGAAAAAAAATTATTATTATTTAAAATAATACCTAATTGTTATTATATTTTTTATTTTTTTTTATAAAAGTAGTTCTTATTTAAGGATTTTTTATCTTATTTTTGTAGAAGTTTCACACTATTATTTAAATTAGTATATATTTTTTATTTTTACTATATATTTTTGTATAAATTATAAAATTAGTTGTTATTTAGGATTATTTTTATTTAATTTATTTGAAAAGGATTCTTTCTATTTAATTTTTTTGGAAAGAAAATAAGTTTGAATTAATATACACTTTTTATTATATTCTTTATTTCTATAAAAATTAGTGATTGTGAAGGATTTTGTTTATGTATCTCAATGCAATAAAGTTATACATAAAAAAATAAAATTCACGATTCGAATCTCAATGCAATAACCATGGTATAGTTGAATACTTTCTCTAAACGGAATAATTTGAGATATGTAGAGAGACAATATATTTTACGTACAGGTCATTGGTTCAACACAGCAATTTTCCAATATAAACTATTTAAAACCTATTAGGATTTTTTTATCATTGAATCTGCCCCTACCCATTCATGGGATATAATTGGTGGGGTTTAAGCTAGTAGAGAAAAAAATAGGTAAATACTGTCTTGAGAATTCATCCATTTCTTGCCCCTACATTTTATTGGCCAATAAACTATTTTTGTTAAACTTCTGCTTTTGAACCGAAATTTAGTAGGTTCAATGAACGAAAATGTTTAGTACGACTGCTCATATATGCATAATATGAATTTTAGCGTGTTTTTTGTGAAAATTGGAATCAATAGTGCTTTTTTTTTATACTTGTCTCAGGCCTTAATTTGTCATATATACTGTTAATACTGTTATTCATGCTTTTAAACTCCTTCAGTATTACTTCTGGTCTCAATAGCAGGTGCAAGTGTTCTCTATAGTAGCATTGGAAGAATGCAGTTTTTGTTTCTTTGCTTGTTTCCGTGGTCTTTGAGGATTTCCTTTTAGTTACATCATTTTGAGTTGAGGTATAGAGATTTGATGTGAAAGCTGAAACGATAGTGACGAGGTTTCTGTTAACTTCCGATTTAAAGTACTAGACCATTAAATTTTCGCTGTCTGTAATTTTTGTATTTGTCAATACATGCACAAATATGCATCATTACAGAAAGATATATTTCTGGCTCACTGATACTGATAATGCACAGATATTACTTTGGTTGAGGAAAGTTAGTAATCTCATTTTTTGTAGTTTCTTGTCCAGTTCTTCAACCATAATATGTATGTATTTTCTTCAATGTTTTTATTTATTTGTTTACTTTCAGGAGAAAACAAAATTTGTTAATGAAATTGAGAAGCACAAGGAGTCCCTGAAAAAGTTATCTGACGAGGTCGAAAAGATTAAGATTGTTATTGGCAATCTTCCCGAGGTAAGAATATAGAACAGTGGTTTACTTTGAAATCTAATGTTGAACTGGTAGAAATAATTTAGCCTTCGTGAATTTTTTATTTTAACTTTATTATTATATTCTGATCCCTCATTACTTGCTATTATTATATTTGAGTCAATTGTTTTTGAGCAAAAAAATTTTATCCTTTTTTAGGGTTCGAATGTGGTTCAACTTCTTTCTGGATCCAATGTTGATGACTTGGCTGCTTCTTACATATCTGCTGTGGAAAGTTTTGAAAAGGAAGCTCATTCAATATTTCGTGAGCTTGGAGGTCGCGGTAATCTAGGGGAGGCAGCTACAGTTACAGATGGTTCAACAGCTGCTACAGGTTGTTTCATTTATAATTTGCAGATCAAGTTTCTTGAATAATGATTTTATTTTAGAAAGAACGAAGTTTTGGATAAGTTAAGTTTGTACCTCTAGCTATATTAATGGATAGAATATATCAGGTTCTCTTGTCCAAGTTCAATCCCAAAGCACCACATCTCTGGCTGCTCCTGGAGCTAGCAGTTTACCACCAAAAGCCACTGGAGAAAGTGAGAAAAGACTTGCATTACCATTACCCAAAGCTAGTGTTGAAACTCGTCGTACTGGTAGAAAATTGGTCAGGCCTAGACTTGTAAGACCGGATGAGCCACAAGGTGACACTGAAATGTCAGATGCCGAAGGCCCACTGGGCAAGACTGGGCCGTCTAGTGACACAGAAACAAGTAATTTTGCTCAATCATCTCAACCATTGGCTCGTAAACGTCTTGCTCCGACGTCCACTTCTGAGTTACGTGAAGAATCAGTTGCATCTGGAGAGAAGGGCTCTGATGCAGTAGTAGCACCTGTGTTGAAGAAGTCAAAAGGGTCAGAGTCACCAGAAGAGAGTACAGAAGAACAACCTGCTGCAGCTCTGGAAGCAACTGAAGAATTATTTGATAGCAATGAGTTGCCACAAGGCCAAAATGAGGAAGGTGAAGTCCAAAATGAAGATGGTGAAATTGCTGTTGGGAATGACGAGGAATCCAAAGATCCACAACACTTGGATGGTACAAGTCAAGAGGAATTACCAGGGGACAGGACTGGAATTTTAGATGAGAGTCCGGATCAACCTGATGAGATGCAGAGGGATCACACTGACCCAGACAACCAGCAGTCAACATTGGCACCCAGTGGTGAGAGAGAAGAGGGAGAATTGTTGCCAGATGCTGGAGATCTTGAGGGTGGTAGTGATCTGTCTAACATTGTTGAAAACCAAGAATCTCGGGAAGGTCAATCTGAGTCTGCTGCAACCCCTGAACGTTCCCCAGCACGAGGGGATGATGATGCTCTAGAGGCCGGTGAGATTAACTCTCCTGAGCTTTCAAGCGATGATAAGAATGATGAGGTTGACTTGGTTGAGGAGGCTGCTGATGCTTCTGACAAGTTAATTGATGTTAATGAGCCAGTATCAGTTGAGAGTGATCAGGTAGCTGAACCGACACCTGTTGTGAGTGATGGTTCTACTTTGACAAGTAGTGTTACAGAAAGTAGTTCGTCTAAGGTGAACATACCGGTTCCAAGGCAAGGAACCCCCACTACCCCCTCTGAAACAGAAGAGACAACAAAGCAGGCATCACCTATTGGTAGTACTTCGACTACCATAAATTTGTCAGAGCGAGCACGGGAAAGGGCACAAATGAGACAGGCTGGTTTGGTTTCTACCCCTAATGTTACTAGAGGTCGCGGAAGAGGTGCTCCCCGTGGGCGCGGTCGTGGTCGAACAGTAGTACGCCGGCCTCCTCCACCTTCTGGTGGTGAGTCATGAAAGGAAATTATTTGACTCAGGGTTCTAAACTTCTTCCTTAGTCCGACTGTTACATTATAGACCACTTATTAGGTGTAAATTGGCGATCTGTTCTCGTCATGTAAATGCAATTTTGCTTTTCACTGGTTTTACTCCTATCTAATTTTGCTTAGAATCATGACCTTGGTTGTGTGATAATGGTAATCTTGGGTTTGATAGATTTCTACACGTAATGGATTGTTGGGGGAATAATGATTTCTTATGTCATGAAAATATGGATAATGCTTGATAGATTTAGTAAAAAATCACCCAAAGGCTAATATTAAGAAAGAAGAGTATAAAGGATAAACATTAAGATTTTTAAAATTTTAAAGAATATAAAAGGTAAACATTAATTTCTTTATTGAGAATGAAAGCATAGAACATAAAATTTTAGAACCCGGTTGTTCCGATTCTATACGTGTTATAAGTCTAGTTAAAGAATTTCAAATAATTAACATTAAAGATAAACTCCATTCAATATAATATTGGACTGCTTGGTAAGAGGTTTTTTTTTCTTCTTTGTTCGTAGTGATCTCAAAATTTTCTCTACAATCCGGTTTGTTGGCATTGGCTCTTCATTCTTGTTTAGTTGGTTGGTCACCTTCTCTACTCGAGTCGGTTATCCACTCTTTGTCCTCTATTTTTAGGCATTCAAACTCTCCCCTGAGGGTTTGTAGTCAGATTTGTCTAACGTGGTTGCTCCCCCTTATGCAACCTACAGAATCTCATGTTTCTTTTGAAGATGCAACGTTTGCAATCTTCTCGAAGCTTGATTTGTCCATCGCATTGTACAAGAAGTACAACGCCAATTTATCTTTCACTTGCGTTTTTTTCAATGCGGTAATCTGGACCAATATGTCTTGGGATTCCAAAAGGGTTTTCATTTGTAAAGACCAATTATCATAATTGGTTTTCTTTGATAATTGTAACACGATCATATCATTAATAACTTTTGTCATTATTCTTTTTTTATTTTCAAAACACTCAAGCTCTCATTATTTTCCTCACACTATTTCACTCTCTTTCTCTTCATTCATTTGGTATTAAGAGCATAAGAGCTATGATATCACTTTGTTAAACTCAATTCACTTACACTAGAAAAATAATTAGATGCGCAACACTCACTTTTTTATTTTTGATTGGCTTTTAAAATAGCCGTGTACAGCATATAAATAACCACCCTAATCACTAGCCGAATAAAATGGAACAACCCAATATTTCAGCAATCTAAACTATCCAATATTTCAACAATCTAATAAAAACAAACTACCCAAATATATTATTTTAAAGATATGCAACTTACGTTTAAAATAGGTATAAATATACATTTGGTACTCAAACTTTTTCGGAAAGTTCAATGTGGTACCCGAACTTTAGGAATGTTCAATTTGGTACCCAATTTTCTAAAGAGGTTCAATTTGGTCCTCTCTGTTAAGTTGGAGTTAACACCGTGTCCGTACAGGACACGTGTCAAGCCATGAAATTTTTATTTTTTTTTAATTTTTTTTTCAAAAAATTTTAAAAACTGCCACGTGTCAGTTTATCATCGTGCCACGTGGCAGCTTACAAGCATGACACGTGGCAGTGTAATAGTTGTTTTCAATTTAGTACCCCAATTTAAATTTTTGGTTCAATTTAGTACCCAAATTTTTTAAAATGATCCAATTTCGTCCTTTCCTATTTGAGACCAAATTAGTAAATAAGCTTAATATAAACATGTTAAAATAATTTTTTTGAATTTATATATCAAATCACTACACCTAAATATTCAAATTATTTTATTTTTTACAAGTGTAAAAAATTTCATGTATAAAAAATTACAAAGGTTAAAATGAAAAAAATAAAATAATTTAAGTATTTAGGTGAAATGATTTGATGTATATATATTATAAAAAGTTATTGTAACATGTATATATAGGTTGTAATTAAGCTTATTTACTAATTTGGTCTCAAGTGGAAGATGACGAAATTGAATGATTTTAAAAAATTGGGGTACTAAATTGAACCAAAAATTTAAATTGCGGTACTAAATTGAAAACAACTATTACGTGTCATGCTTGTAAGCTGCCACGTGGCACGATGATAAACTGACACGTGACAGTTTTTTAAATTTTTTGAAAAAAAAAATTAAAAAAAATAAAAATTTCATGGCTTGACACGTGTCCTATACGCACACGGTGTTAATTCCAACTTAACGGAGAGGACCAAATTGAACCTCTTTAGAAAATTGGGGTACCAAATTGAACATTCCTAAAGTTCGGGTACCACATTGAACTTTCCGAAAAAATTTGGGTACCAAATGTGTATTTATATAAAACAACCTAATTATTAATTTAAGATTATCTAACATAATTGACCAATAATATTGTCTTCATTCAACAACCTACATAAGATTTAAACTATTCAATAATTTTTATCGTGTATTTCAGGACTTTTCTACATGGGAAACAATTTTAGTTGCTAAGGAAAAGAATGAGTTGTAAACATTACAATCCAAGTGTCAAAACAGAAACAAAGGTCATAAGCCAACAAGCACCACAAAAAAACGGGTAAATTTCCAAATATGACTTCATCAACAAATGGGCATTGCTCTTTCAACTTTATAAAAATGTTATTTCATAATTTATTCACTACAAAGTCTGTTTATTCTTTCAAATGTGAAATTTATTGACTATCAAAACATCATTGTGCATCTATCCCATCTATAGTAAAAGAGTAATTTTTCATTTAACTTGATTCACTCCGATGTTTGTGAACATACTTTAGAATCTATTTTTGGAGTAAAATGGTTTGTTACTTATGTTGATCATTGTGAAATTCTAGAAAATGGCATTTTAGAAGTGATAGAAGTTTAAAATTAGTGAGACTCGATTATTTTAATATTAAAAAGTTTTAATATAAACAGAATCATTCTAAAAGACTTTCATTATTTTAAAACATACTATCTCTCTAGAAACTACTTTTCTAAAGCTCTCTGACTTCTCTCTAGGAGTCATGTCTCTCTGATCGTCTGATTGAAGAATCGAGACCGTAGAATTGACCCTCTCGACTAGCTCTTCAAATTAGATTGATCAGTTTTTCCGTTCGCGTAAGTTGAGTTCTGTCATCTTTTTGGTCTATTTTTGTTTTCTGTCGCATGTGATCCTTTTTCGGTTGCATGCATCGTTTTAATCATCAGTCTTTTTCCTCTTTTCATAGTGCTACCCAAAATAATGAACGCAATAGCTTTTATAGTCTCTGCTGATCAATGATCATAACGATATGTCTTGATCGTTCTTGTGATGTTTCTATGCGTAGATAGAGCATCATGTAGAGTTAAAGGCATTTGACGTTTATAGAGCGACCTAAACTGGATAACAGGTAAGGGAAGCTAATAGCTTTTAGAGTGAGTGAGTCATATCTTGTATGATTGTGAAGTCTCTAATATGTTATGATGAATTATTGATGCTTGTGATTGTGGTATGTTGATATTTTAAATGATTGAATTGAAATTGATTGTATTGTTGGAATTGGGGGTATTTGAGAAAGATGGAGTTGTTGGATCATAAATCTAATTGGTCCGACCTACTATAATTTAAAACTCTTTTTTACCACTATCTAAAGTAGAAGTATCAATTGGAGTAATGAAACAGGTTCAGATTGCTCAAAATCCTTAATGTGATGTTGTTGATATCTGATACAACGCTAAGCCTCACGTGGCAGCGCTAAGCGCTTGTTTTTGCGTGTCAATTGGCGTTGAGCGCTAGCCAGGTTCCGTTGAGCGCTGGTTTTGTGAATTGATCAGCGTTGGACGCCACTTTCTAGCGCTCAACACTATTCTATTTTAAACACTGCGTCTTATTGGTAAAATGAAGATTCTCGCTTCGTTAACCGTCAGATTAAGCTAAAATTTTGACAACTGATTTTAGACACGTGAATCTTCATTTTGACTGGTGAGATCTTTGTTTTGAAGTCTGTGGTTAGAGAAATGGTTTTGACCATTAGGATGTATTTCATATATAGTGCCAATTGCTCTGTTTTTCTGTTTTTGATGTTTTGGTTACTTTGGATGCTCTATGTATACTTGAATTGGATTATATAGTACTTATTGCTATGAATTGAGATAAAAATGTTATTGTGGGTATATAAGATGATGATTGGTATGAAATGTTGTGTGAGCATGAGAAGTTATGATGTTTAAGGAATTTCAAGGAGAAATTCTATATAGTGGTATTTTAGTGTATGCAATGACATACGAACTTGGTATTGGTTGGTATCCTGATGCTCTAATAATCATTAAGGCTCACGTAGAGCATAATGAGTTATGTCGTGAGGAGTAGCAGGAGGTCCTAGTCACTGGACTTGATCAAGTCCTAGGCGCGAAGGGGATTTACCTTATGAGTGGTTGGGTGATAACCCTTTGAGGCCAAACTCTACAGATTTTGGTAACCACACAGGTGCAAGCCACCGAGAGATCCGATGTCACTTGCATGTATCCGAATAATTGAGTTTAGTGTCAATTGTATCTTTGCTCATATGTATGCCTATGTGATTTATGTTGGTAAACTGCGTTAAGTTTTCATATGAATATTTCCTTATTTACATTAGCTTACCCTTTTTCTGTGTTGTTTGTCTTTCTTTTGCGATGATCACCTATTCGGTGGGAGCAGATGTGGCTGCAATGTCAGAGGCACCTCTAAAGGTTGATGAGTCATCTTTTAAGTTGATCGAAGGTTTTAGTGGGAGTTATTGTAAGTGATTAGTTTCTGCTTAGAATTAGAATTAGTATTTTTAGTTGGTTTGTATAAATGTTATACTTTTATAGTCTTATCTGTTCTAGGACTGTATTAATATACTTTATTCATCGAATCTTCTGTTTTGACTACTATAGTGAAACAGTCCTATTTTATTAGTTTTTTTTATGAAACTGCTAAAATTTGGATGTTACAATCATTATACTCATGTCACGTTGACATGCATCACGTTGACATACATCACGTTGACATACATTATGAAAAGTAAATATAAGGTTCCTCAAATTTTGTTATTTTTTTTATCTTGTCAAAATTCAAATTTGAAATAAAATCAAAAGGATTAGGCATGGTAATGGTAATGGTAATGGTCATGAACAAACATGTGTTGTCAATTCACAATAAAATAGAGTTGTTGAAAGAAAAAATCACCATCATCCAAGGGTTTCCTGAACCCTCCTTTTCCATGTTTATTCCTAAAACTTATTTGGTAGAAAATGTGTTAATTGCTACATGGCTTATCAAGAGGCCACCTACTCATATCTTAAATAACATTAGTCTTATTGATTCTTGCAATCTTAAAAACAGGTAAATTAGATCCTAGAGCTCTTAAATCTACTTGTATCGGTTACATTATTTCCACATGTTTTTGTTAATGGATAAAGTATGTATTTTAATATTATTTTCCACATAAATTTGTCGATTGGTATTTCTCCAAAAGGTTTCCCATAAATATTTATTGATGAGAAAAATAAAATAAATATTTCACTCTGTTCATTTCTAGCATATGGAGAGGAAGGAGAGAATGTTAGTATTGAAGGTTCCCATGGTGTGGAGTTCTTCTTGGGAGTAGTGGAGGAGGAGAACATGGTGCTTGTAACACCCCATTTAATTAATAAAGCTAATTAAAAGAAATGTCACACAGTATAATATAAGAAGTAAGATCAACGGAGTATAATGTCACTCCTATAGATATCCCAAGTACTTAAAGGACGATAATAGAGACATACCACGATGCCAGATACAAAGTAATGTAAGAGAGTGATAATAACTTAAATAAATTTCAAGAGAAGACAATACATGGGCCTTAGCCCTAAATGAAAAACCCAAAAGCATAAGCCAGTCTAGAGGCTAAGCAGCAGAACCATCACCTCCCTATTGACCACGGGTGTTTCTCGCATCTGCTCACATCAACAAGTTTGATCATCGCAAAGAGAGAAGAACCACACAAACAAGACATGCAACAAATAAAAGGGTAAGCTAGAGTTGAAAACAGCTTATCATGCAGTCACATACAGTTACACAATCCAAGCAGTATCTATATCACCCAAACATGCTATGACTTCTCAAGCAATACACTAGACTCAGACTCGACTCATCCGGATACATATAATCTAGTCGGATTCAACGGATGCTTGCACTTGTGGTGGATTATTCTGCTCACCCCCGAGCTGCTCACCCCCGAGCTAAGTGTTACATTGTCTCAATCCCCCACACATAAGGTTAGCCCTTAATGAGTTTCAGGCCTCCTGCTACTCTCACCACAAGAGTTAGTCCGCTCTAAGTGAGACTAATTGACTCCTTAGAGTGTTAGGATGCAACCTTACCTTGAATCCTTACCAAATTATATAGATGGGGCACCACCATGAACTCCCACTAACAGGGGTCATGGAATTACGTCCTGACCACTGAAGCACCCCCATGAAGTCTCACATAGAGGCTCAATGGAATTACGTACTGACCACAGACCAATCATACTCAATCAATCAAGTAATATTTATCATGCACATAAATCTCATGTCAACCTTTATAACCAATCCTCATTCATTTTCAATGTTGAATCCATACCAACTCCTCCTTCCCAAACCATGAATATAGAATTTCATTTCATCTCAATACCATGCCACTTTAATTTCCAACCATCTCATACTCAGTTCATGCCAAAGTCATGTTAACTCAACATTTCAGCTCATATAATCAAGTCTCATAAGCATATTCATACATTTCATACTTAAGATAGAGTATACCAAGTCAAGCATACAATTAAAAACCTAAAAACATGGAAGGAACAGTCATGGAGTGAAGTCCCGTGCCAGTCTCGCTCAAGCTACAGATTCTCGCTTAGGCGAAACTGTCAATAGGGGACCCTACAAGACTCACGAGTTCTCACTGAAGCGAGCCACTAGTCGCTTGGGCGAAAATACCCCTCGCCTGGGCTACACATGCAACAACGTGCCTCAAGCCCCCACGCGTCCTCGCTTAGGCGAGCCTCTATCGCCTGAGCGAGATGGTGTCTCGCTCAAAACGAGAGCTCTTCGCCTGAGCGAGAGCTCGAGCGCGAGCGCGAGCTCGGACCTGTTTCTGCAAGTCACGCCTAGGCGAGGCTGGGTCGCTTGGGCGATAACATCAAGTCTCGCCACTATTCTTCCTGCAACAGCCATACAATCATACCCCAAACAGCAATACACGTCCATTCACACATTTTACAGTAGCACAACAACCATACAATCATGAAAACAGTGGCAAATGAGCAAGAATCGGATTTAAACATAAGATCCCTAGCTTCCCTTACTTGGAATACGCTAGTATAGGATCTCGACACCAACCACGTGCACAACAGCTCTAGGAATAGGCTTAGAAGCTGGAAAACAGCGGAACATATCTTAAGATGAGCTCACTACAGAACCCTAGCTGGGAAAAACACGAAAAAAATATAATAAGGAAAAGTGGTATGAGTCGGAGAGTAACTTACGCGGGGCAAGAATAAGCTTGAACGGACTTGACGGAAGTTGGAGATCAAACCCTAGCATAGCACAGTTTTGGGTGAGGAGAGAAGAGCAAGGCGACTATTTTCTGAAAGTGAGAAGAGAAGAGTGTGTTAGGGCAGACTTAGGGTCTGGTTTCCCTTTGGGCCAGCCCTAGGCCCAACTGATTTTGGGGTAGCCCTTTAAGAATAAGGGCAGCAATGTAAGTGAGCCTTACAGTACTAAAGTAGTTTATTACAAGGTTTTTAACATAGTGCAATGGAGTAATGTAGCATATTACAATTAAAACCAATTATTGGGAATAAAAATATTAATCTGATGAAATTGACCCATCAAATATGTCAATTTTAATGTTACCCTATCATTGTAAAGCAAGTGGTAAAGCAATTGTGCCATGCATCAAATATAGTTATTTAGAATTATTCTGTAGCTTCTTTGTAGTTCTCTATCTCAAACCTAAGAAGTAAGACTTCTCATCCTATCACACACATATGATTTTAAGTTTATACAATAGAGTATGGTACCCTTATTAATTTGGATCCAACATCGTTAAGTTTATAATTGCCATATTTTGGAATTTACTTTACTTTTTCATTAGGAACAACATTCTTTTTTTATTTATTTTACAGTTTCTAGTAGTATGACCCTTTTCTCATGTAATAGAAACAAGTAATGAAAGGAGAGTTACACGTTTTCTGTATGAAAATAAATTTTTGTCAACTTTAACCTTTTTCTGAAAAGCTTTTTTGTTACCAATGTCAGTTTTATCAAGGACAATTTTTGTAAACCAAGTAGAGCTTTTAGATTAATTTTTCCCATTGTAAACTTGGCCACTGTGATGAAAACCATCTAGTCACAAGCCTAAGAGAGGAAGACTATAAAATTGAAAAGTACATAATACTAGATTTTTTTTTTTTCTTTCTTCTTAATTTTGTACAAATTGTATAGAAGTAGAATTTCTTTATACTTTCCGAGAGACTTGCATGGGCTAAAATTGGCCCACTAGTTTGCTCTCATATATTGAATGAAGGGCATTTATTCTTCCACCCACCCCATATTTTTTTCTTGCACCCCATATATTTATGGAAATGACATAACTATCTTCCATTAAAAACTGATTTAAAACCCTAATGTTCCCTCTTATTTCAAAGCATGAGCGCTGCAACTCCATATAGCCACTGCACCTTGAATCCCTGCCATGCACCTCCATTTTCGGATGATGAATACGTTTCGCGATTTCCAAATTCTTATCCTATTTTGGATTTTTTTGACATACCCAAAGCATTTTGGATTGTACAATCCGTAACATTAGGGTTTTTATTATTTTTTAATCAGGGGTAATTTTGTGAGAAGAAATATGAGTATGGAGGTGAGGAAGAAATTATGAGGGTGTAGGAAAAAATAATGAGCAATTTCTTCACAAACTGTAATTGGCCACTAGTTCCCTCTCATGTATTGAATGGAGTTACTTGAATTCTAGGGTGCTTCGTTGTCCAATGAAACTGAAATGGAGGCCAATTTCAACCAAATGGTAGTCAAGTAAACAAATATATCATAATTAATAATAAAGAAAAGATTATTTTTTTTTTCGAAAATAAAACAAAAAAACAGTGATTAAAGGTAAAAACAAAATCTAGAAATTTATTAGGAATAAAACATAAAACATTGTGTACATTAGGTAATTCATTCTAACTCTGCAAAAATTACCCAATTACTGGAGATTAAGGCTTGTCATTTTCAAGTTCAAATTTTAAAGCGTCCCTTCCATGTCCCATTTGTTAGAGTTAGGTCAAATAGCTTGATTTATATTATTAATCAATTTAAAAGATATTATAAATATAACTGAAAAGTAACAACTATAAAATCATAAATAACATCCAGTTTCTATAATCAACAAATGATTACAACACAATCAACATTGTACATTGTATTAATGTATTATAATTAAATTAAAACAAAAATTATTTTTGATATTAATAAATAAACATATACGAACTATTAAAACACTTGTCTCTAACCCAAAATCATAAAATGATAAATTCATAAATCTTTCTATTTCAATACTATTTATCTTATTCACTTCTATTACCTGTGAAACTTTAAAGTTAGGTATGAATTCGAACATGATTTACATCTTTTTTATTTTTGATTCTTGATCGTGCAAAGACAGATGAAGAGGGAATTTCATCAAAAAATAATGGGCGCATTCTACGACCATGATATGCAATAATATATTGAAAATTAAAAGAATGAAATAATGCATGGTGAAAAAGTTCCTAAGTTCAATAATTAGCATCATTATTTTGAACGCATTATTATTGGTGAGCTGTCCCAATCGTGGCTTTTGTTATGTTGTTAAAATCGGTAACTACAACTACATGGAATAAAATTTGAAAATACCAAGAACAAAGAAGAACCAAACTGAGCTTATTATGTGCAAACAAAGATAAAAAGAGTAAATGAGAAGTGCTTTTCAAAGCACTATGTAACAGCTATATCACCGGGTCCATCATCTTCCAAGACTTTCTTCCTTTGTAGTTTTGTACAATTAGGAATGCAGTCACCATTTTCCCCGACAAAATTTATTTTCTTTTCATTTCTTTTCTTTTTTTCTTTTTTTTCCTTTTCTAAATCATCATCAGCAAGAACTTTTTTTTTTAGTACTTCAAATTTGAATTCATTAGCTTTTCTTACTCTATGGCCCACGTGGCAGTGCCACAATGCACCATGCTGACATGGCAGGTCCCCGGAAACAGTATCAGCCTACGTGTTCTTCAGTCATTCATTTTCTCAACCACCTTAGGATCCTCCATGTTCTTCACAGATGATGATGATGATGATAGCTCTATTGACCCTAGTGTTGTGGTTAATTCATCTACATGCTGCCAAATATAACAAATACTTCAATAAAAATGTACTGAAATGGATGTTTCTAGACTTTCAATCAATCACAAATCACTGCTAAAATATTACGATAGAAGTCAACAAATTTATAAGCCCAATAAAATAAAACTTTAACAGACATACCCAGTATAAAGATTTTAAATTTAACGAATCTGTATATCTTAATTGTATTTTACGATAGTTTTATAAAAATGAACAAACTTATCTGTATACAGCAATTGTAAAAGTTTTTATGTTGTCAGAAATCATCATTAGAACGATTCCTAAGATAGTTATTACAAAAGTGTAACACTCTAATCATACATGCCAGTTTGTGATATTTGACACTGTAAGTGCAAATATTGTTTATTCATAAAATTGTTATAATGGAGCAATTAGGGGGGAGAGGAAAGCATCTTGAAAGGAATATGATTACACAGAAAAGTTAAATAAAGAACTGAGAATAAATACCAATGCTCCAAAGTGTCTATAAAGAGCTCTTAGTTTATGAAATTTCTCAAGACCAAATTATTCTTTGAGGCTTTAGAATTTTTTTTATCAACTAGGCATGATCAGATATAGCAAAAAGTGTTGCTACTCCAAGCACAATTATGCCAATGAGGACCCACAATCACATGCGTTCATCAGTAGTTGCCATTGTCCATCATATCAATAAGGAAAAGTAAAAACTTGTAAAATTTTGGAATAAGGTAGCAAGCAGTGTAAAGCAAACCTGTATACTGGTATGGGGAATAGATTGCCTTGTTTTCTTCTCCTGCAAGACCTTCTGGCGGCTTTCGTAAAACTCAAAGTCATCCAATATGGAAGTTCTTGCCACATAGTTCTTGAAAATGTTGAGCATTTCAACACCTTGGGGAAAACTCACCTGAAAGAAGAAAAACATAGACGACAAGATGAGTAAGCACGCAGAAGAAATAACCAAGTCTTTCTCAGTGGATTGTGTTGGTTAACAATGAAAAATGCAAAATGCAGACCTCTTGTGTGTCTCTACTATTTGTGACGGGCTTGTGATCATTATTCTCAAGTATTATGTGCCGTAGTTGAGGATTTGGAACATCCTTTATAATGTGCCATTTCACAGGAAAGTATCCATTCCATTTATCTTGTTGCCAGAAATCCATACTTTTGTTGAAATCAACTCGACCAGTCATCTCAGCTACTCCACAAAATTGACCGCTGGCATTGACCTGAACAACATAAACAACTAGCAGTAAGATATTGAGAGACAGTTATCAATCTTAAAATACACAAGCAGATAAACATGGATGCAGGGAATTTAAGTTTTTGAGACAGAACCAAACAGCGTACCGAAAAGAAAAGGAACACAGGGCACTTGCATCCTTTCTCTTCCATTCTCTTCTGTGCATCCTGAAATGCACCATCCAGCCTCTTGTTCCCATTAGGAGTACTTGCCCACACGTTGTATTTGATGCTCTTGTGGATATCATCTTCACTGTATGATTTGATGACAAAGAAAAGTGCATGGTCGTATTTGGTTGGAAAATCATGAAGGTTGTATTGATCTGTCCTGATTTTGCTACTAACATTTCCACTCCCACCTAGGGCCAAGTTTCTCACAGAGTTACCTCCAGACACTAATCCACCTTTTGCATTGGCTGTTCTAGGACCTTGATTCTGCTCATTAAGTGAATCATTGACCTTGTTTCTGTTTTTCAACTTATCAGTACTAACCCAGCCCTTTGTATTTGTTTTCACACTAAGCAAGTTGTTTGGGTACAGGAATCCACTCTTCCCTTGATTGTATGTGGGAAACTTGGCAACAGGTGAATGGAGGACCGAAACAGGTGCCTGAAAAAACATTACAAGTTCATTAGAATAATCTATTCCAAGAGGGTCAGGGTAAAGCTAAAGGAAGAAGAAATGTAATGTTACTTTGTTTGTTTGTTTTGGCTGGTTTCTCTTAACATGAGTTGATGTGACCTCCAATAATGGTGTTGAGCCCTTCAATTCTGCCGAGTTAGATGAGGGTGAAGACTTTGATACAACACCACCAGAATGACTCTGGGAAGACAAATTAGATCTACCATTTGGTTTACCAGCCAGATCATTATAAACATGTCCTTGAAACCCATCTTGTGTGATCAGGGAAGAATCCCATGAGTATGTTGATGGTGGTAATTCTCCATAGGATAGAGAGGTTGGTAAATAACCAGGTGATCCAATTGGGTGTTGAAAGATGGATCCAGGGTGGTAGACATTATACTGTCCTTCAACACCAGCTGTACCTATAGGAAAGTATGAAGGGTAGCCAGTCTGAAATCCTGGCACGAGATAGACATAAGATCCATTATCTGCTTGCATGACCTAAATGAAGCAACAGAAAGAACAAAAATATGTATTGAGACATGTATCATACATCAATGAATATTAAAAAGACCAACTATATGTTAGCTTGACTTTAAGGAAAGAGAATGCAAACATAGTGCATAGTGAAATCCCATTGTTTCAGCAAACCAGTTAGTGTCTACATAGCTTTATTATCTCTCAAAACATTAGAGTGAAAATGCTGTTAAATTGAAGTATTTATACATGCGTAGCCACAAAGAAAGACTCAACAATAACATCAACAGCATGACCAACCACAGTTCAACTCAAGAGACTTACAGGGTACTGAAGATCCATGGCATCTGCACCAACATAGTACCCCTGGTTGTCTGACTCTCCAAAGAAACCACCATAACCTGTGATCACTCTACCGTAAGAAGTGAAAACATAAATATTGCAACCAATTGAAATGAATAGGGAACCATTGGAGGGAACGTCTTTAATCAGCAGCAACTAACCTGGATAGTAGTAACCATAATAGCCACCGGCAGGATAAGGAACACCTTGATCTGTGGACAAGTACTCATGATCCACATCAACATCCTTAACACTACCAGAAGCATCTCCTATCGATGATACACATGATCTTGCATCAGATGGGGAACTTGCGCCCTTCGAGGGAACCTGAACAGACAACATCCACATGAACACTAAGAAAACATGAATTGTCTATGTCTCTCATACACCACCAATGAAACAGTTCATTTCAAACCAAAGAACAGAAAACATAATATTAAAAATATTAAAGATCCTGAAATCCAAAGTTAAAGTGATACTTTACACATCACATGCAACAACAGAAAAAGAGGCATGAGGCTAAAATAAAAATTATCATTCATTACCGTATTGGAATTATTGAGTTCAGCCCCTGAAGAATCACCATGAAGCTTCTTCCTCATGTCATCTGCAGCTGTTAAAAGCAGAAGATTTAAAAATCTCTCCCTTTTTCACAATTTTCTTCATCTCATTTTCAAAAGGGTACCCAAAAGAAAAAAAAAAAAAAAAAAGAACAATCCAAAGCATGAATAAA
This sequence comes from Vigna unguiculata, assembly GCF_037176805.1. Taxonomy (NCBI): domain Eukaryota; kingdom Viridiplantae; phylum Streptophyta; class Magnoliopsida; order Fabales; family Fabaceae; genus Vigna; species Vigna unguiculata. Next base: position 11,330,530 of record NC_140792.1, read on the forward strand.
ACCCATAAATCAAAAGAACAACGTAAAAGAGATGAGGGCTTACACTTTTGCAATTGAGCAGCCATGCCAACAGTACTTAAACTAGAATCTCTCAGTTTTTTCAACTTCAACGAAAATTCTCAAAACCCCTTTAACACAATTCACTGAACAGAGAAAACACAGCAGATCCTCCAAAACACCCAAGAAATACAGTTTTATATATTTATATTTTAGTATACATAAAAAAGTTCAGTCTATGAAGGTGGAATCAAAGAGTACAACAACTACAGAAAACAGATAAACCCCACAAGATTTTTCAGAGAGAAAATTCTGGGTATGGATTGTTTTTTGCGGCTGGTCTCTAGATTTCAGGGCTATGCCAAAAAAATCACAAAAAAGAAGATTTTTTGTGTGAGGAAGAGAGAAGGGCGAGAAGCACGGCCTGAATATCCTTGAATTGATAATATTTTTGGTTGGAAGATATGGTTTTGAATAGAGAAACTATTTAAAGAGATGCTGATGAATGAATGGAAGAGAGAGAATCCTCAGAACAGAACACAACAGATACACAATGGAGGAGAGAGAAAGTGTGGAGAGAAAGAGAAGGAGAAGAAGCAAATGGCATCTCATAAAATAGAGAAAAGGGACGGTCTACACGGATCCACGTCATCATCTTTTATTTCAATAATTTAATATTTTATGAAAACTAAAAAGTTAAAATAAAATAAAAACTACGTGTTGATAGAGTGTTTTTACAGCTTTCAGAATTTCACTTCTCTTGAGTTTACTTATTTATTTAAATGTGCCTTTGTCTGTGCATCAAACTACCCGCGTAAATTCAAAATGGTAGAAATAAAATTATTGATTAAACAGCAATTTTTCTTAAGTTGTGTTTAAATGCTTTTGATGAAAGTATCATTATAATAAAATAAAATTTTATTTTATTGTATATACTTTCTATATCATAATAAATACATAACATATAAAATAATTAAAAATTAATAAAAATAATTAATATTATATTAAGTTTTAAAAATAACAGTTAAAGAAACTATATTCAAAATTTAACGTTTAAGGATTAATGAAAATATATTAAAAATGTTAACGTTTTATATCTAGACATTTGACTTGAAAAGGAACTGTTTATTTATTATTTTAATTAAATTACAAATTGTGTTTTAAATATTAAGTGATACAAATGACGAGGGAATAAATGAAATATACTTGTTGAAATTGGTTTCCTTTTATAATTTATCAAACAAGGACGATCCGATTATTTAATACATTGTACGTAGAGATGTCAACGGGACGGGTAAGATAAGGGTAGTGTTTTTTATATATCTTGTTTGTTGGATAAATATTCGTCTAGTACTAGTACCCATATCCATGCGCGCATCCGTTATGCGAATACTCGTATATTTTCTTAATATTTACATATATCAACGGGCAATGGCAGAAGTATGAAGGGACATGGGAGCCACGGTTCCCCCAACCATTTTTTTTAATTTTATTTACTATATATTTAAAAAATAATATTTATAAATTATTACTTTATTTATATTAATTTATTTTATTTTATTTTATTTTCTATATATTTTTAAAAATATATTTATATATTACTACTTTATTTATATATTATTACTTTATTTATATATTATTATCTTATTTAAATTAATTTAGTTTGAAAAATCTTTTTTAAAATTTAAAAATCACGTTTTTTTCTTTATTATAATTTCTTATACTTTTTTATTTGGTTTCTCTCTTCTGTGCCTTCATCTCTTTTTCCCGTTTTATTTTCATCTCAATTTTTACCATCAATTCCTTATTATTTTCAAAATCAAATTGCACTACCACAAAATTGAAGAGTTAAGAAACATTTTGGACTGAACAATTTCTTCTTTTGAATACATTCATCTTTTCCTTTTTATTTTTGAAGCAATATGTTTCTCTCTTGTATGTGGCTTTTCTACGCTCTAGGCATGTATGTGTTAAAGATCATAAAATCATGCTTTAATTGTTGATCAAACTCTTCTTTATGTAGATAGAGCTATTTTAAGCTTTGAAATTGTGTAAGGGAAGAACAAGATTAGAAATTACTCTAAGGTAAGGGAAGCTAATCATTTAGAATTTATTAGTTTTCTTAAAATATCGAGTCTTGCTTTTAAGATTTAATATGAAGTATTCATAATTTTATCTTTTAGTAAATAGGTGAGAGGTGAAAACTTTATATTAGAAAAATTATGATAAAGAGTAAAAGAATTGATTCTTTTTTCAAGAGGAAGGCTTGTGATGAAATTGAAAAAATTGCATCTACGTCATCTAAAATTGAGAAACTTCACGAGAATCCAAATATTGAAGAATTTATCAACAATGCAAGAGTTATGCACATGTTTGGCAACAACAAAAAAGTCTGAAGTTTACTACTTGATAAATAGATTACTTTGTCTTATCATGACTCTTCCAGTTTCTACAACTACAACTGAAAGATCTTTTTCTGCAATGAAAATAATCAAGAACAAGTTGAGAAATAAGATGGAGGCTGAATTTTTAGCAAGCACTATGATAATCTATATTGAAAGGGATATTGCAACTAGTTTCAACTCTGATTCAATTATTGAAGATTTTAAGTCATTGAAAGAGTGTAAAGGAACACTCTGAATAAAGGTAACTTTTGTTTTTTTTTATATATTATTGTTGATGATAAACTTTATGTTACTCTTTCATATATATTATTGTTATATTGTTTAGATTCTATTGTCATGAGTGCTTATTTTGAATAAAAAAAATGATGTAAAGAAATTAATTTTTTTAATTAAAAAAATAATTTATATATAACAAATATAATTTGGCCCCCTTAGGATTTTTGGTCAAGTTCCACCACTGTCAACAGGTACCCGCTAATATTTACAAAAAGGAAAATTTAATATTTAACAACAAATTTTAACCATAAATTCAAATAAAAATACAATACATAATATTTATAAATTTCAAACAAAGTGCAAATAACACATTTAGATAGGGTTGAATGACAGTTTACAAATAGATGAAGATTTTTTCAAACCAATTGATAAAAAATAACCCATTCAAAATCAATGTGTTAATATTTTAATAACTTTTTTTAATTTAAATTAGAGTATAGTGGACATAGGTATCCACGGGTACGAATACTGTGATACTCGTACCTGCCCCGTTAACATGCGAGTATAAAAAATACTTGTATCCGTTATCCACGAGTATTCATTTTTAATATTCATTTCCTATTGTTGCAATTTTTTGTATATACCTGTATGAATATATATATATATATATATATATATATATATATATATATATATATATATATATATATATATATAAATTATATATGGTAATTATTGGAAAAAGGATTTTAGTTTAAAAAATAAATGTTAAACATAATTGTTACATTAAACAAATAAAAAATATGCATGCACTTTCAATTAAGTGACTACATTTAATAAAAGAATATATATATATATATATATATAAATTTATTTGTTACCAATATTTTAAATGCGTATGAACTTTTAAATATCTTATTTTTGTATTCATAAGTCTCATTAATCATTCCTCTAATTATATATCAAAATGCATGTATTACGTTTTTTTTCATTTGAATATAAAAAATAAAATAAATAATAATTAGTATAGAATGTTTTTATATTGTTCTTCAATAACAAATTATTATGAAAAGTAAATATATTAAATTTTACAATAATTATCTTTAAAGTATAATTTATCATGATTTATATTTAGTTGACTGTAACGTCACATTTAAGTACTAAAATAATTAGATGAAAACATTACACAACATAATATAAGAAGCTGAGTCAAGGAGTATAACGTCGCTCCTACAAGTATCCAAGGTACTTTGAAGGAAAGTAATCAAGGACACACCACGATGCCGATACAAAACAAGGTAAAGGGTCTAAAATATTCAAAATACAGGGCCAAGATAAAACGGTACATGGGCCACAGCCCTCAAGGAAGACACAAAAACGAAATCCAACTCAGAGTTATGCAGTGGAATCACCATTTTCCTATTGACCATGAGGATTTCTCGCATCTGCTCATATCAATAAATTGATGATCATCGCAAAAAGAGAAGACCACACACATAACAATCAAACAAGCAAAGGGTAAGCTAGAGTAGAAAATAGTTTATCATACAGTTACATACACTTTCATAATCCAAAATGCATATGTCAATCAATCATGTTATATATGACTTACAAACACTACACTAAGACTCAAGAGACGACTCATCTGAATACATATAATTAGTCGGATTCAACGGATGCTTGCACTTGTGGTGGTCTTTACTGCTCTACCGAGCTGCTTTACCGAGCTAATTGTTATAGTGTTTCATCCCACACACACAAGGTTAGCCCTTAAAGTGTTACATGCCTCCTGCTACTCTCATCACTAGAGTCAGTACGCTCTATGTGAGACTAACTAACTCTTTAGAGTGTTAGGATGCAATCCTTACCTTGAATCCTTACTAGATTATATAAATGAGGCACCACCACGAACTCTCACTAACAAGGGTCATGGAATTATGTCCTAACCAATGAGGTACCACCACGCAACCAACGTGGAATTACATCCTGATCAATGAGGCAGCACCATGAGATCTCACCTAGAGTTCTATGGAATTACGCCCTGACCAATGAGGCACCACCACGAAACTATCATGAAATTACATCCTGACCACACCAACATCATGTTCCATCAATCAATATATTATTGTTTATACCAATAACATGTCACTTTTATAACCAACCATCCCATACTCATTACACGCCAAGATCATGCCAAACTCATCATTCACAACCCATAAACCATTTTACTCATGCATATTCACTCATCTCATGCTTTAACATAGCAATCCAACTTAACAACATATTATGCAAACGATTTTTGGATTTTAGAAATAAAATTGCAGCTTGTGTAAAGCTCCAAAAATTTTGTATTTATATTCAAATTAAAAATGATTGAATCAAGAACCAAATGAAACAAGAACCAACTTAATTGAATAACTATAAAGAAAGTTATGCACCAAACAAGCAACAAAGGTCAATGTTGTCAACTACCAAACTATAGTGATCTTGCGATAAAAATTGCTCTCACTACAGAGCTCCGATTCAAGATCGGACTCGTCAAAGTTAAGAACTATGTGTTAAGGATCCGCTGTTAAAATATCAGCTCGATCCAACGGTTTACGAAGTAGGAACCTTCATTTTACGAAAAGTGTGTAGTGTTGTCAACAACCAAACTACAGTGACCTTGCGATAAAAACTACGCTCACTACAGAGCTCCGATTCAAGATCCGACCGATCAAAGTCAAGAATTATGTGTTAAGGATCAACTGTTAAAATTTCAGCTAGATGCAACAGTTAACGAAGTAGTAACCTTCATTTTACGAAAAGTGTGCAGTGTAGAAAAAAGAGTAACGCCACATCAATCAAACATACTCGCACACCATACATTTTTATTCGACCAATAACCTCATTCAAGCATCACAGTCATACAAGCAGACCAAAAATCGACAAAATAACTTTAATAACATAAACCCTAGCTTCCCTTACTTGAAAAAAGCTAGCAGAATATCCCGACACCCAAGCAAGTGAGTACTACCGACCACGAAGCATATTCACGAGATGGATTGAAGAATGGAGTTGAGCTAACGCGCAGAAGGGTAAGACCCAAACCTTAGCAAAGCTTTTGTGGAGAGAAAAGGGAAGAGTGAGAGCACTAATTTTGGCAAGTGAGTGTAGAATGAGGGACCTTGGCTGCTTTAGGCACCCTATGGACCAGCCTTTAGACCCAACTGATTAGGAGCAGCCCTTACAAATAAGAGTAAAAAATAATTGAGCCTTACATTGACTATTTAAAAAATGTAAAAAGGTTATTTTAGTTTTATTTCTTAAACAAACATTATTTTAAAAAAATAATATATTGATTGATAATATAAATAAATTGTCCTCTATCATGTAATAAAAAGTTATGATCTGATAATTTTGTGTCTTATGAAAATTTGTTTCTAAAATAATATATATCTTGTTTTATAATTGATTGATAATAACATTTTGTATTGTTAGTTTATAAAAACTAAATTGGTATTGCTTAACAAAAATTAACAATAATCCTTTTATAAATAGATATTTATGTTCTTTTTAAATAGTTATCTCGAAATAGAAAAAGAATTAAAAAAACATATTTAATCATTTATTTAAAAGTTCAAATTATATGGAGTAAATTGTAGTAGTATTGTAAGATGTTGTAAACAAATATTATGAGGACTTAAAAGTTTGGGGTTTCTAGTTTTTAAAAAGATAGATTATAAATAGAATTTATATTAATTGAATTTTATTTTATAAATTTTTTTCTAAATTTTTCTATGTATTTTTTGAGATTTCTAACTCCATCTTTAATATGTTTAAAGATAATATAATGTATTAGGAGTCCCAGTTGTGAGTTCTACACATCCATCCAATTAGAATTCAAAACATAGTAATTTCACTATATGATATTTTGTGGTTATTAGAAACATAGTACTCTTGTATAACAATATGATCATCATAATTAAGGATATATCTAGGGATATAATATTGGTGATTCCCCGCAACAAAAAGAATTAAGTCTAATATCACTACAAAAAATGGTGTAAATTGTGTCGATTATTTTTGTATAATGTGGCGATTTTAACAACCAAAATTTAAGTGTGTGGCGGTTTCAAAAACCATCATAGATCTTACTGACACAAAGTATATCATGGTGGTTTCAAGTGAACTGCCGCAGTAACTACCATTTATTTCATTGTATAAAGTGATGGTTTTTTGGGGTAAATAATGACAATTAAAAGCGCTATAAGTTTTTGACCAAAAATCAAATCTAATGAAAATAACAACACATAAAAATGGGTTTTTTTTCTATTGTAGGCAAATGGCATGGGTTTATTACGGATATGGACAAATTTTTTAAAAATTACGGAAGTAGGCAAAACGTTCTGGGGGTGCACGTTTTCGTAAGAAGAAATCGTGTAGCCCCCATACGTTTCTGTGGGTCAGCGTGGTCAGAGGGGAAATCGTGCGGGGGGTGGACGACATTTAAAGAAAATCGTGTGGGGGCGGAACGACATTGGAAGGAAATCGTTGGGGGGGAGCACGTTTTTAGATGAGTAATCGATTACCCCATACTGTAATCGATTACTGCATGTGTTGCAGTTTTCTGGGTGTAATGTAATCGATTACAGACGAAGTGTAATCGATTACATGGTTAATGCATTTGTTCGAGTGAAGTGTAATCGATTACAATGGTATTGTAATCGATTACATTGCGAATTTTGAAAAACAAAGTTGTTAAATTTGAATTGGATACATAGGCGAGCATAATAATTTGTTCTCATTTGATAAATTTTGTTGGTCCATAAAAGAATAAAGTATTTGAACTTGTAGTTGATGAAGGCATAAGAAATATTAATGTTCATAGAAAATTGTCTTAGTTTTGACATTGTAGAAAGAAGAAAAAAACATTGAAAATTAAATTAATTGAAATAAAAAATGTACAACTTATTGACGAAATGGACATTGTCCCCTATGATGACCCTCAGTGCGACAATAAGAGCATTTTTTTGGCTTATCCGTAACGGGTTGATCCATTTCGTTATGGATCCTAGTCCTTGGAGGTCGTCCGGAAGCCTTACGCCTAGTTTGGGGGTCTAGAGTGAAATTAGGACCTGTATATGTTGACCAATAGTCCTCATTTCGCAGGGGGTGGAATTGGACTTGATAAGCCTTATTTATGTTATCAAGGGTGTAAACTGGATCGATAAAATTTGAAAGTGGCATGTGACCAAAAGAACAAACAGCTATGACGTGCTGACAGGGTAATCGACTAGCTTGGAAGTGACCACAATCACACCACCAATCGTTTAATCTGACAGTGAATGAGATTGGTTTTGGCCGATAGTAATGGGGGCTCGATATCTCTTGCACCTCGAATTCTGAATTATCTCGATCGTAGCGTTGAACATGACAATATGCAGATTTCTTTTGATTTTGTTGGAGCAAGGTTGTGACATCTTCTAGATATTGATGTCCAGCTCTTAACATAGAGTCTGCCTTTAAGCCGCGTTCAACAAACCAGGCATTTATGTTTTGAAATGTAATTTTCAAAAGTGCACAGATAGGTAATGAGCGAGCCCCCTTTAGCACAGAGTTCATGCACTCCGCCAAGTTTGTTGTCATGTGCGTGTACATGCGCCCCCCATCATAAGCCTGAGACCACTTATGTAAGGGGATTTTATCAATCCAAGCTACTGCTTGTGGGTATTGGGACCTCATAGCTGAAAGTTTTGCTTGCACGATAGGTTGTTTGACTTCATAAGCTGTGAAAAAGAAATATAAAATGAAATGAAAAAGTATTATGTATGGGAAATATTTTGTGCATCTGGAATTTAAAGTTAGGAAAACGTCTTACCCAAGTTAATGAATTGTTTCTTGAGATCGGAATTTTTGAAGCGATTGTTGAAGTTGGAACCCAGATGACGTATGCAGTAAACAGAGTGAAGATTGTCTGATTCCCAGTCAACTTCTTCCGATCGTAGGGCTGACAAAATTCCCTTGCCTCTATCAGTAATTAGGCAGAGATTTGGCTGAGGAGTTACATGCTCTCACAGTAGTTGAAAAAACCAAATCAATGCCTCCTTTGTCTCACCTTCTACTATTGCAAATGCCAAAGGAAATATGTTTCTATTTCCATCCTGAGCAATTGCAGTTAGCAAGGTGGCATGATATCTGCCTGTTAAAAAGGTTCCATCCACTTGAACAACAGGTTTACAATACTTAAAACCTTCAATGCAAGGTCCAAATGCCCAGAAGCAACGTTCCATAATGTATGTGGAACTTCCATCCTCAGCATCAATATTAACTGGAGGACCGGAAAGTTGAAAAATTGTCCCAGGATTGGTTTGCTGGGCAGCTAGTAACCATCTGGGAACTTCATTATAAGATTGGTCCCAATCACCATACTCCATTGTTATTGCTTTCTCCTTCGCAATCCATGCTCTTCTATATGTGACTGTGTATCCGTAACGACTTTTGATGTCAGCGACCAAGCTTTTGATGCGAATGCTTGGATTTGTGCGGACCAAATGAAAAACAATTGAAGCAATTTGGGTGGAATCTAGGTTGCAGTGATCTTGTGACATTAATGTAGACAAACACGTATGTGTACCATCAATGGACTTGATTTCCCAATGATGTCGGATTTTACTATAACTGGCCCTCAGACGCCATTGACATCCATTGTTGTAATGGATGCATCGTGCAACATAAAGATGCGGTTTTGATTCTACCACATTGAAGCTGTATCCATTAGTGATGTGATAATGTTTGATGGCATACACCGTTGCTTCTTTAGAATCGAATTGCATGGCTTCTTGTAGTTGGACTTCCCCATAGGGATTGTAATCCATAGGAGGAATTGGGACAATTTCTTGATTGTCTGCATTGTCTTCCTCAAAATCATCGGAAGTAAAGTCTTCGACAATGTCTGGAATGATAGGTTCGTCATCAATTGGATTAGACGAAGAAGATCCTCCATAATTCCAGGAACTCATTCTGAACAGGTTGGTATGGAAGGTTACACCGGAATTTTTTAGATCCAAAAATAGATCAGAAAATTGCAGATGTGAAGCTTGTATGCAGAGAACTTTTGATAAGAGAAACAATGGTAGTGTGGTTGAATATATAGGCGTTTTAGTAACTACAATGAATTGGAGTCGGTTGGTGTGCAAAAGGAGGGGTCAGGGGGTGTGAAAAGTAAAAAAAAATTAATTTTTTAAGAAAACATGCACCCCCCACACGTTTTCTACTAGAAAACGTGCCCCCCACACGTTTTCTAGTTTAAAATCGTGCACCCCCAGCACGTTTTGTTCTTACATTTTTTCGATTCTGCGCGATTCCTGCACTGCACCTGCCATCATACTATTACAAATTCACGCTTCTGTGGTCAAATTAAATCAATTATGCTTCTGCACATTACTATTGAAAATAATGCATCCTTTTTTGATAGTATTCACAATAATGGTTTGATTGGAAATGTCTCTGCCACCTGCAAATATAAGAAATAGTATGAGATTCTCTGAAAAAGTGATTATTATTGAAGAGAAGGTTTGAGTGGCAAACATAGGGAGCCATGTGGTGGTGTGCATGGAGGTATAGGAAAATAGTGTCCTATTTTTTAGACATGTGGTGGAGTACGTGAGAGAGAGAAAAATGAGAAGTAAGGCATGTGAGTGAATAGTGTTGTGAAGTAGTTTAAGTATCCATATGAGGTGCAACATTCACATCACTGAATACTTCATTGGCTTCCCGTAGTTGTTGGATTTGCAGCATAGAAAAATTTATTTGTCCTCCGTTAACCTAACAGGTTTGGAAAATTTTATGATAATTTGTTTTTTGTTTGTTTTGTTAGTGATTAAGTTCAAATGATATTCTGTTAATATTTTCATAAACTTTGATGTAGTTTATTATGGCTCAGAACAACAACCTCCCAGCAAACTTGTCCGTGTTGCGTCATCAAGACGATCACATCACCAACCACATTTGGGAAGGAAACGAGAGGGTCCTCCGACCACGATGCCATTCTATCTGGATACTAAAACATACTGATCTTATTGACCCTAGGGTTAGAATGGTAATTGATGCAGCTGGTTTTGGTCACGTTCTGAAAGTGAGTAATATGGAAATTAACCACCTAATGGTAACAACATTATGTGAAAGGTGGAGGACTGAAACTCACACCTTCCACATGCCACTCGGAGAAACAACTGTTACCCTGGAAGATGTTTCACTACAACTGGGGATGCCAATTGATGGTGAACTTGTCACCGGTGGAACTTCAGGAAACCTACTACAACTGTGTCAAGATTTATTGGGGGATATTTCTCCCGAAAATATGTTTACAGGGAACCGAATAAAGCTATCATGGCTGAATAGCAGATTCCGAGAATTACCGGATGACGCAACACTGGCTACAGTTGGACAGTATGCACGAGCACACATCCTCATTTTGATTGGCAGCATGTTGATGCCAGATACATCAGTCAGTCTCGTGCATTTTATGTTCTTGCCATTGTTAGCAGATTTGGAGCATATTTCAAATTTTAGTTGGGGTTCCGCAGTATTGGCATGCCTCTATCGTGCACTGGATCACAGCACAAAATTCCATCAAGACAATATTGGTGGATGCATGTTATTGCTCCAGTGTTGGGCATGGGAGAGATTTACATGCATCTCTCCAGAAATACAACCAGTCACGGAGGACGAGATTGTGGCTGGGCTTGCGTTTCCCTTAAGTGTGAGATGGTGTCGGCAAACACATTCTGTGTTCCATGACCAAACAACTGTGGTTGGCTTCCGGAAAAAATTTGATCAAATTCAACCAAAGCAGGTTTATTATCAATCCATGCTTTAGTATTTTGTTCCTTGAAATTCCCTTAGTTTTATCTTTTCAAATTATTAACACTAATTTTTGCAGTTTTTATGGACACCATATCGACAGCCACATGTTAATCGCATGATAATAATAAATGTTTCTCCAATTAGTCGGGCATTGGTTCCTCTTATTTGTTTTGCGACGGTTGAATTTCACCAAGTTGACCGGGTAGTTAGACAGTTTGGTTGGCGACAAAACATTCCATCCGACCCGATGAACCTGGATGAGGTTCACCGAATTGATCTCCGAGGAAGGGGGGAAATTAATTGGAGGCAATATCATCATCGCTTTATCATGCTATGGAATAATCGCCATAATTCCATTGTTTAGGGCGAACCTTTCACCAAAAGCGGCCATCTGCGTGATAACTCGCCCTACATGCAATGGTACATAAATCATACCATCCGGTATATCACGGCTAATGCGCAATCATCCGATGATGAAGTGAGAATCAATTTATCATTCCCTGCATGTTAATTAAAGTTTTCATTATAATTGATTTGAAATAATAAAATTGATTTTTATATTTTGTATTAGTATGACATGCCGGAGCAATATCAGAATTCGCCTTCACATCAGCAGTTTCGTCCGGATACACCCTTTTCCGACCTCCTTCAGTCACAAAATGTATCTGCTGGATTTGGGAATTGGGATCACAGAATGCATCCTCCATCGTCATCTCAACAGGTTCCCAGTTCATATGGTTTTTTTCCAACACCTTCAAACTTTCGATCAGGTCCAGCGCAATGTTATGGTGGTTCAGGTGGCCCACACATTTCCAGCTATGGGGGTGTTCCATCACAAATGTTTGGGACATCAGCACTAACTCCACCATCTGCATACCGAGGTGCCTCATCTTCACAACCATACTACAGACCTGAAATTCCATTTAATGTGTCAGAAGGAGGTTCTGAATCTGTGGAAGTGGAAGATACTGATGACGAAAGTGAGTCACCCCCTCCTCCCCCACAACCTGAGAGACGACCTCGACGACCGACACGAAGGCCACCATGTGGCACAGGCAGCCACCGTTGAATTATGTTGTTGTGAAATAAACTTATAACATTATGGGACAATATTGTACTTTGTATGTGTATTATTTCAATATGACAATTCCATATGTACGTAATGAATTCAACCTTTATCATTTAGTCTTTCTTCATTCACTCAATAATTGTGGAACTACTATGCTTATAAAAACCACATCCCCACACTACATCAAATGCAAAGTTTCAACTTTTCAACACATCAATTGCTTGACATCTCCTTCCTCTTTTTCTTTGTTAATACAAAACCCAAAGATGGAACAATTTTCCCCTGAAATGTTTGGCATAACAGAGTCACAGGATTTCTCCAATTCATACATAGCTGCCTTATACACAAACGGTGAAATCAAACTCTGTGACGATGGGGTGAAGTTCATATGTCAGACTCCAGAGATTGTTCGCATTCCATACAACTGCACATACAACATGCTGAAGCAAAGAGTTTGTGCAGCCATTCCAAGCCAGTCACACACAACCATTAACAACCTATACTTCAGACGACCCACAATGACTTCTGAAGGAAATGTTGTCTATGACGCATTTGAAATAAAGACAGATGAACATGTTTTTCAAATGTTGGAATGTAAGTCTTCTTTCCCTTTGAACACCATGATTGAATTGTACGTGACCTTCACAAGATCACCTGAAGAAATACTTTCTCTATTAACTACAAACACCCCATCATCATCATCCTCAAACACTCTGCCAACTTCACCAACTATTATTTATTTTGGTGGACCTTTAAGGGGTGCTACTATCATAGAGAGTCGATTAGGTTTTGGTCTTGAGTTTCGTTCCGATTCCACGAAAACATTCTCCATCACACATAATTGCACCTACAATGAATTATTACAAACCGTAACTCAATTAGTGGAGTGTGGTGACCGTAGAGTTGTCAAGCAAATTGACTATCGTCGCCCTTCAACAATACGCAATAGGCGACTATATCATGACACCGCGGAAATCAAATGTGACTTTGATGTTTCACAAATGATCAGTCGTTGGACACACGTACAAAGTCTAGACCAATCTGTCAAAAAACCACGCATATCTTCCTATATCGACCTTTTCATCCAAACTAGAGACATCAGACCACCAACACCTTCCGAAGAATACCAAGATATCAATTCTGGATGGTTTGTGGATCACCGCGGAAGAAGAAGATACAGATGGTTGCCGTAAATTGTTTTTTTTATTTTTTATTTTACTTTCCATTTGAAGTTATGTGCAACTTATTTCTCATTTTATTTCTCTTTAATTAATGGAATATGTTAAAGTTTCTTATCAATGGAGTACAAAGGCTAAAAAAATAAATTGTTATCATGAAAGTGTGTGGTAATCGATTACCATGAAAGTGTAATCGATTACAATTACCAAAATTTGGACTTGTAATACCACCGTAATCGATTACCAAAACCCAAATTTGTTCAATGTAATCGATTACCAAAGTCTGTAATCGATTACGCAAGCAACAGGACAACCTGGAACACAAACAATACCTTCGTAATCGATTACAACCCCCTTGTAATCGATTAACAGGAGAATTTGCCAAAATTCTTTTCTACATTCGTAATCGATTACACAAACACTGTAATCGATTACCACTCTACCACGAACCACTGCAACTGATTCTTTTCCTTCGTAATCGATTACATAAACCCTGTAATCGATTACACAACTTTCAGGAGTCCCTGGAATGTTATTTTTAACGTCGTAATCGATTACACAAACCCTGTAATCGATTACGACTCGTCTTCCACTATAAAAACAACATTTTCTCTCTCCGCCGCTGCATCCAACAAACCCCACCCGCGCCTCCATTCTCTCCTCCGTCAATTCATCACTCTGCCTTCATATCTTCACCAAATCACATCCCGTTTGTTGCAATCTTTCTCATTTTCAATTCTCTACAAAACCCACCGATTCAAATCTTCAAAAACACCCTCAAATGGCAGAATCATCAAGGAAACGCAAGACTCAAGTTGGTGCTCGCCGCCGCCGTGGTCCCGCCATCAACGAACCTGAAGAAATTATCGCACCTTCACAACCACAGAGACTCTTCTCTTCCGTAGCATAATACGAGAGGTATACTTCAAAATTTTCTGCCAGAGATATTCTTGAACCCAGATATCCTGATGATTTTCTTGCTGAGCAAAATTTTGAGTGCTATGATATACTCCACAACTTGGGATTATTACCTTTTTTGACTAATCGTCAACGTTATTATCCGGAATTAGTTAGGGTATTTTATTCCAACTTACAAATTACTAAGGAAGGGGTTATTCTTAGTGAAGTTAAGCATGTCAAAATTAGGATGGATATAGATATGTTTTATCGTATCACTCAATTGGGCACTCAAGGGGTCTGTTTTGAGGGAAACATAGTTTAGGAATGGAGAGATGATTATTCAAGTCACAATGCAAAAATGATGATTTGTCTTGACAATGTAAATATTGGAGGAAGAATACTGGCAGGGCAAATGAGAGTGGAAACACGTATCCTGCACTACATCTTATGTCGATGCCTAGTGCCCCGATCAACTAACCTTGCCCAAGCTACTAAAGAAGACATTATCTTAATGTGGGCAATGCTGACCGGAAGGCAACTTAACTGGGGTCATCTGATTAGATATCGGATGAAAAAGGCATTAAAAGACCATGCCCCTTTACCATATGCTAATCATATTACAAACATTTTTATTAAGTTTAATGTTCCTCTAGATGATGAACCATTTGAGGAGATTAATTGGAGAACAGGTCCAATTGGTGCTGAAGTGATTCATTCCTTTGGTTTTGTAAAAAACCAAAATGGTGAATGGATTCATAAACGTGATATGCAGGATGCACCTATTCATGATGACCGAACACCATCTCCACCGCCTCAGCCTACCCAGGATGCATCTGCTGCTATGCTTAATGATATTATCCATGAAATCCGCGATCTCTGGACTTTTGTTGGTTCAAGATTTGACAGTATAGATGCTCAGGTTGGACAACTTGAGGAAGACATGGCTTATGTGCGGCGCCAATTTCCTCCATCTTAGATGCATTTCAAATGTTTATTTTCATTCAAAAACTTTGTATTTCTTTAATGCACTTTGACATTGATATTATTATGTTAGTACTTTAATTGATAGTCATTTTTTTTTTCACTAATATCACTATTTTTTACTCTCATATTCAATTACATTATACATCATTGTTTTCCTATCGAGTGAAATGTTTTTTTTTTCAAAAAATTTCGCTTGTAATCGATTACACAATGTGCGTAATCGATTACACAATACCCAGAAAACTGCAACACATTCAGTAATCGATTACAAACTACGGTAATCGATTACTGATTAAAAAACGTTATACCCCTGCACGATTACAACATGCAGTAATCGATTACAACAAACGGTAATCGATTACGCCACCAACAACGTTCACCCCCACACGATTTCCCCTCTGACCACGCTGACCCACAAAAACGTATGGGGGCTACACGATTTCTTCTTACGAAAATGTGCACCCCCAGAACGTTTTGCCTACTTCCATAATTTTTAAAAAATTTGTCCATATCCGTAATAAACCCATCCCATTTGCCTACAATAGAAAAAAACCCCATAAAAATGTCATTATTCACGTTATGTTGTGATGTTTATCATTACCTCTATTATCAATTTTCGCAATTTAAATATTTTATTATTATTACAAGTGCACTTTAGCTATGGCAAAATAACATAAATGTATGACAATAATTAATTTCTTCAACAACAACATGCTAACATGTTCATATATTAATGGAGATGCCCATGAATCATGGTGATTGGTTTGCTCTTTAACATCATTAACAAAGTCAAATATAGCATAAAATCAAACATAACAAGTTATACAGATCAAAGTGTATAGAAAAGTCTTCAAATATGGACCTGTATTTTCACTCGAATATGGCATAAAAGGAGAATAGTACTCTAACGTAAGAAAATCCTTCAAATTTAAAACATTCAAGTATAATACGTCGAAAGTGGTTGTTATATATATATATATATATATATATATATATATATATATATATATATATATATATATATATATATATATATATATATATATATATATATAGTCACTTAGTTAGGTTGCATATGTGACATGGGAAAATTTGAGGTAAATTTTGATATTGGATTACTTTAATTTCTAACCAAAACTAAAAGAAACACAAAATAAGCAAAATGAACAAAATTTCTAACCTTTGTCAATAGGGAACGACACTAATATTGGATTTATCTAGCCAAATGGTCTTAAGAACCACAATCAAAATCAAACACTGGTGAAAAATGCCAGAATGGACAAATGTGTGAATGAAGTAATGAAACATGTTAAGTCAAAATAAAAAACCTTAAAATTACCAACATTAATCGAAGGACAAATGCATGAATCAATGGATTGAGTTTGCAAAATAGAGAGTGGAGAAAATGTGAGTGGAGAAAATGTGACACTGAAGTTTGATGCGATAGGGGAAATAAATTAGGGAAAACGTGAAAAAAATGGAAAACACAAGTGAAAAAAGAGATTGGGAATTAATGGATGAATGGGAGAAGCATGAGAGTAACCATCGATTGTGAATTAGTGTAGGAATTAGTATGAATGAGTTAAACACAAGAGACTTTTTGAAATTGAGGTTTGAGACTTTGGAAAAGTAAAACGGTAAAGTGTGGAAATGAAACAAAAAAATGTAGAGGGAACTCTTAATTAAGAAACTAGGAAAAATACTATTCTGATTTATTAAAAAATGACAATGAAAATCGCTACATTTTACGTGTAAAATATATAAGTTCTTGAAATATCATATTATAATGTAAAAATCAGTAATTTTAAATAATCTCTATAATTACACAATTTTTTGTAGTGTATGTAACTGCTTACGATAGATTCTCAAGAATTTTAAGGTCTTTTTATGACATATGATCAAGTCTATGATGCCACATAATTACTGCTTCTTGACTTGTTGATGCAATTGTTGCATTTATTTCTTGCAACTTATCTCCAAAAGCACATGAATTTTCCATGATATTCTCTAAAGTACCAAAATAACTATATAAGAAGACACAACTAGAATAAAAGATAAAGAGAAACTAAACAAATAATAAATAATAATTTAATTTTACAATAAAATTCCACTACCATTCTTTGTAACTCCCAAGAGAAAATAATAACATACTTTTTTAAAATAGGAAAATTAACTACAAAGATAATTTTACAAGAGAAACAAATTTTCCTCTCTTTTTTTTCTCAAAAACTAAAACAATAAAAAATAAAATAATTGATTTCAGTGTATGTATCCTACTAAAAAAGTATTATGTATATTTTTTATAATAAAAAAAAAGTAAATTTTTCCGGACATATATCTTCTCTTCCCACGTTTAATCCCTTGTAATATTTCATTCTAAAGAATAAGGGAATTGAAATTTCTTAAACTCTCATTTTAGCTATTTAATAATAATTGCATGAATATGCTACGAGGAGCACTCAAGAATGCAAGCAAAAAATAAAGCTACCCATTCATGCTAACTTAGGATTGTCAAGGCAATGTACAGTAGCCTATTACTAATAGGCACGAACCCACAATACCTAATATGTAGCAACCTGTAGCATAATGCAGAAAGAAGTAAAAAAGAAAAAAAAGAAATAGCCATGTCTAATTCCTATTCCCCTATAGGTATGTTTTTATATAACTATCTTGATTTAGAAAAAGTATGTGTTATTCCACAACACGCGTGTGAACATGGTGCCACTCTTTTTAATAAATATAACAAAGTTTGAATAACTATAAAATTGCTATTTATGACACGAGACTTACCACTATAATAACTTACGTAGTGTAATGAAGACTTTGGTAAAAAATGATTTTTTTATATTTAACAAAGTTACTAAGTTTGTTGTAGTAAATGAGATTTTAATTGTAACCACAATGTCAAGGAGAATTATCCAAATTAATATTTCGATAAACATATAATTTTTTTTCTAAACAAAATTTAGTTACAATTTTTTTTTCTAAACTGAAACCAAATATGAAATTAATACTTCTATATATACATATATATATATATATATATATATATATATATATATATATATATATATATATATATATATATATACTGGTAAAATATAAAACAAAATAAGTAAAAAGTAAAGATTTAAAAAAAAATTATTAATAGTCTATTACAAACAAATGAGTTCAATTAAAAAAAATGAATTAAATTAGAAAAATAGTTTGATAAAATTAAACTAAAGTAAAAATAATTTCAAGCAAACCGACCTGAACTATTTCGACTACTTTTTTAGTTTAGTTAAATAAGTTATATATTTTTTAACTTTAATTTTGTTTTTCTAAAATTTAAAAGTGATTTAACTATGTGTAACACATTCTTATTACAAATGCCAAAAGAGAGATAGTGACCTATTTTTTCAAGTGATTTAAATATGTGGGATAATTTTTATAGGTGATAATTAATATTTATGTCTTATTTTTTAAAAGAGACATTAAAAAAAAACATTGAATATAAAAGATACTTTTAGTTTTTAATCTATTTATTTGATATATCTCCTAGTTTTAATTTTATAATGGAGATATAATATATTTTATTATTATTAAATATTATGTATTATGATATCTTAGGTTTTACTTTTTCCTTTACATCATGGGATATTATACTCTATATATTGAACAACTCTCTAATGGATTAATATGAAAAGTAAGAAAGCTCTCTGAGTTACTTTTCATCAAGCACTTCTTGTACATGTTATTTTTCCTTCACATGGCTTATACATATCTAATATGGTATCAGATGAAAAAAAAATCTTCTACATTTTCTCATTTCTTGTTGATTTTCTGCCATGGCAAATCCTACCTCATCCTTTGGTTAATCGCCTTCTGCAGGTTCTCGTCAACTTTCTTCAAGTTCTCATCGACTTCTCAAAATTCTTGATTTCTCAAGGTTTTTGAATTTTTCGAATTTCTCAAGATTCTAGATTTTCTCAAGATTTTAGACTTTCTCAATAGCCGGATGACGTTAAGGATTCATATCTCTAGTGTTTGGTTCACAATGCGTGAGCTGGACAACGTGACGATGTGAAATGTTCGCTTAATTCAAGGCGTGAGAATCATCAAAGGTTTTGGGAGATTTGGAGGGAAGGGTTTTGGAGAAAAAGGTTTAAGAAATTTGCAATATGTTATGTATTTTGGGGGAAGAATAGTAGACACATTTTTATTTTTAATTTTACTCATAGATTAATTAGTTATTTGCATAGATTTGGAGGGAAGGGTTTTGGAGAAAAAGGTTTAAGAAATTTGGAATATGTTATGTATTTTGGGGGAAGAATAGTAGACACATTTTTATTTTTAATTTTACTCATAGATTAATTAGTTATACCCATTCATTCTTTTTTCCAAGGATTCTCTTCGCATAGATACATTTATTATGGATCTAATTTTCTTTTTGTTTTATTAATATTAATAAAATTAGTAAGTAATCTCGTAAATAACAAGGATTTACATGCTAACTTTTTTCTGTGGATAATTATCCATGGGTAATTCAATGACTATGAAAAGGTTTTATGATAGTAGTGACCCTATAAGCTTTGGCCAAAATACTGATGTGGTGGAAGAGCCAAATGATGCCAACAAAGGAAATATGAGAAATAGGCAAAGAAGGGAGCACAAGATGCCAAAGTATCTTTGTTACTATGTCACTTAGTAGAAATATTTATAAGTCATTTGATATTTAGTATATTATTAGTATTTCTTATAATTGTTGAGTTGTGCATTCTGTTATAGATTCCTTTCAATATGCTATATTTTCTGTTTTCGCAAATCACGGATAGTCAATCTTTGACAACATAATTTTGTTAAATACCAAAGACATGAAATGAATGAAGGCAGCAAAATTTTCATCCTCTTTCTCTGTTATTTCTAGGAGGTCCCTTGATCCTCGAAATCAAGGCAGCTTATTACGTATCATTTGGTGCTCTCATTTCTCTCGTCATGGCCGAACACAACACACATTCCAAAACCATCGATGATGCAATCCTCTGCCTCACCCATAATCAATCCCTCCTTACCACTGCCCAAAACGAGCTTCACTCCAAGCTCAATTCCATCTTATCCCAACTTTCTCAAGTTGCCCTCCCCGACTCGCAACCTCCCTCCCCCTCACAACCTTCCACCTTCCACCTTCTTCAATGTCCCCCACTTCAATGGTCATGATGCAACCGGTTGAATCTTCAAGATCAACCAATTCTTCAAGTATCATTCTACGCCCAAAGCGGATCGACTCAAGGTGGCTTTCTTTTACATGGACGGTGCCGCTCTCAGCTGGTATCAATGGGTCCACCAAAACGACATGATTCAATCTTGGCCCAGCTTCCTTCAGGCCCTTGAAACCCGTTTTGCTTCAACCTACTATGAAGACCCTTGTGGCCTCCTTTTCAAGCTCACTCAACGATGTACGATTAATGACTACCTTACGAAATTTGAAAGATTGGCTAGTCGAGTTGTGGGTCTTCCCCCTTCGTCTCTCTTAAGTTGTTTTATTTCTGGTCTTTCTCCTGAGATCAGACGAGAGATTTTGGCTTTGCAACCACTAACCTTTATGCAGGTTGCTGCGTTGGCTAAGCTACAAGAGGATAAGTTTCATGATCTACGAAAAGGCTCCAGGAATCACTTTTCGTTTTTGCCATCACCGCTCTCTGCTACCCCATTGCCGAATCAGGGGCGCCTTTCTTCCCCTCTGCTACCTACACCTCCCAAGACCAACTACAAGAAGCTCTCACACAAGAAAATGCTAGCTCGTCGTGAGAAGGGATTGTGTTACAACTACGACGAAAAGTTTCACCCTAACCACAAATGCAAGGCTCATTTCTTCCTTTTGGTTGCAGAGGAACCCGAGGATGACAACAATCCTCCTTCGGACTTGTTAACAGATCCTAAACTCATTATCGTAAACGATTAACACAATGAGCTCTCTTCAGCCCAAATTAGTTTCAATGCACTATTCGGCTTAATAGCACCAGAAGCCCTTCGTCTTTTGGGCATCATTTTCAAGAAGCCAATAACTGTCCTTGTGGATGGTGGTAGCACACACAATTTCATCCAGAACCATGTGGCTAAATTCCTTAACTTACCAACGCAACCCACTCCTACATTGAAAGTGATGGTTGGCAATGGTAGTGTTATCGAAGGCCACCAGTTTTTTGTAGCAGTTCCAATTTCCTCACAAGGTCACATTTTTCTGGTTGATCTTCATGTTTTACCCATTAGTGGTGCATATGTGGTGTTAGGCATCTAATGGCTTAAGCCCTTGGGCCCAATTGTTACTGACTATTCTACAATGACAATGCGTTTTATGAAGGAAGGTCGTATGGTTGAATTGAGTGTCAATACACTTTTTGGACCTCAGGACATTTCAGCCCACCAACTAAAACATATTTTTCAGACCAATTTAACCATTGCTTAACATACATATTTTACCCTACTCTTCCCCATCTCAACCACATACGACTACACCACCTATTCACTCATATCCCCAGCTCTCCTCCTTACTACACAAATACAAATCATTTTTCCTTCCCCCTATATCTTTACCACCACCTTGTCCAATCGAACATCATATACACCTTTTACCCAACTCTTCTCCTATCAATGTGTGCCTCTATTGTTACCCCCATTTTCAAAAATGTGAGATTGAGAAACAAATTGATGAACTTCTCCACACGAGGCTAATACAGCCGAGCCACAGCCCGTTTTCTTCTTCGGTCCTACTTGTAAAAAAAAAAGACAACACTTGGATGTTTTGTGTGAATTTTTGGGCCCTAAATTCTATTTTTGTAAAAGATACATTTCCCTTACCCACTATTGACGAACTTCTGGATGAATTAGGTGGTGCAAAGTGGTTTTCCAAATTGGATCTTCGTTAGAGATTTCATCAAATTCGAATAAATGATGCCAATATCCACAAAACTGCATTCCACACCCACATGGGCTATTACGAGTTTCAGGTTATGCCATTTGGCCTTTGTAACTCCCCGTCGACATTTCAAGCAACAATGAATGAATTGTTGAACCCCTTCTTTCGCAAATTCGCTCACTTGAGTCATCTGGAGAACATGTTCCAAACCTAGTTTCAGGGTCAATTTTTTCTCAAAGGTTCTAAATGACTTTTTGCTCAACAACAACTTGAATATTTGGGTCACATTGTATCTGCTCAAGGGGTGGCAGCAAATCCTTCTAAAATTCAAGCAATGGTGTAGTGGCCATCTCCAACTTCCTTAAAAGCTTTACGTGGCTTTCTTGGTTTGACTGGATTTTATTGTCGTTTCATAAAAGGCTACGCTTGTATTGCTGCTGCATTGACGACCCTATTAAAAAAAGATCACTTTGATTGGAGTCCAACAGCTCAATCTGCTTTTGATAAGCTCAAACAAGCAATGACAGAAGCCCATGTTTTGGCTCTTCCAGATTTTATGGTTCCATTTCAACTTGAGACTAATGCATTGGGTTCTACTATGGGTGTTGTTCTAATGCAGCATGACCATCCTATTTCCTTCTTTAGTAAACCCTTCTGCCCTAGACTACTTCGTTCTTCAACTTATGTCCGCAAATTACATGTCCTCACCTCTGTTGTGAAGAAATGGTGACATTACTTATTGGGCCATCCATTTGTTATTATTATGGACCATTGTAGTCTTAAGGAGCTAATGTCCCAGTGATCCCGACTCCATAACAACAAGTTTACCTTTCCAAGTTGTTGGGATATGACTATACTATACAATATAGAGAAGGGAAACATAATGTGGTTGCGGACGCCCTTTCTCATCCCACTGATACTAGCCCTAGTCATTTTTTCATTCTTTCTATGCCTCGCTTCCTTTTCTTGGACAAATTACGTCAATCTCTTCAAGATAGTCTTGAATTTGTTTCATTATTGGCTAATGTGCGAAGCAATCCTATCAGTTTCCCACATCACAACATCCATAATGATCTTCTGTTGTATGATGGCAAGATATGGC
Source organism: Vigna unguiculata (assembly GCF_037176805.1). Classification (NCBI taxonomy): domain Eukaryota; kingdom Viridiplantae; phylum Streptophyta; class Magnoliopsida; order Fabales; family Fabaceae; genus Vigna; species Vigna unguiculata. The sequence goes on from NC_140792.1 coordinate 11,354,126, forward strand.
TGAATCAGAACAATCCTTTTATTCCCCTACTTTTGGAGGAATACCACACTACATCCTTGGGAGGTCATATGGGACTTTCCAAAACTTTGACACGTATTCAAGGCAAATGCTTTTGGAAAGGCATGCGTTCAATTGTTCATACTTTCGTTTCTCAGTGTTCAACTTGTCAACAGACTATGAAACTCAGAAACCAGCTGGTTTATTACAGCCCCTTACACTTCCTCATGACACCTGGGAAGATCTCTTTCTTGATTTCATCACGGGATTACCTCCTTCCTTGGGTCATTCTATAATCCTTGTAGTTGTTGATCGTTTCTCTAAAGATGCTCATTTTGGCACTCTTCCCACTCATTTCACTACATTTAAGGTTGCCTAGCTTTTCATGGACATGGTTTGCAAGCACCATGGCATCCCGCGCAGCCTGGTTTCTGACCGTGATCCAATTTTTGTAAGTAGATTCTGGCGTGAATTGTTTCGTTTGTGCGGTACAAAGTTGCGCATGAGCACATCGTACCATCCCGAAACAGACAGGCAAACCGAAGTTCTTAATCGCACACTGGAACAATATCTCCGTTCTTTTGTACATTCCCACCCTTCCCATTGGGGAAGATACATTTCCCTTGCTGAATGGTCTTATAACACATCGATCCACTCTGCTATTGGAACCTCTCCTTTCTAGATTACATTTGGAAAACCGCCCCCATTTATCCTTTTTTATTTAACGGGTTCTTCTTTTGTCGAGGTAGTGGATTCATTGCTTACAACTCGCCAGAATCTTTTAGCTCAGTTGCGCGTAAAACTTGTGAAAGCACAGTTGACCATGAAGGAGACCATTGACCATCATCGTAGAGACGTCTTCTTCAATGTGGATGATTGGGTCTATGTTCGTCTACGACCATGCCGACAACGTTCTCTCCATTCTCCTACTACCCCCAAGTTGGCCAAGCGTTATTACGGTCCCTTCTACATCACAAAATGAATTGGGCATGTTGCCTATCAACTTGACCTTCCTTAGAATTCAAAAGTTCACCATGTATTTCACTGTTCTCTTTTGAAGCTGCACAAGGGCCCCATTCCTACTACACCTGTTGATTTTCCTCTTTAGACAAAGGATAATAAACCCATTATTGAACCACTTGCAATTCTGGACACAAAAATGGACTCTTCTATTTCTCCACCTACAAAGTTTGTTTTAGTCCAACGGAAGGGACTGACACCGGAAGACACAACTTGGGAGCGTTGGGCTGACCTTGTTTCGGAATATCACCTTGAGGACAAGGTGTCTTCCATAGTGGTGGGTATTGATAGCAGTGACCCTATAAGCCTTGGCCCAAATACTGATGTGGTGGAAGAGCCAAATAATACCAACAAAGGAAATATGAGAAATAGGCCCAAACGGGAGCACAAGATGCCAAAGTATCTTTGTGACTATGTCACTAAGTAGAAATATTTATAAGTCATTTGATATTTCGTATTTTGTTAGTATTTCTTATAATTGCTGAGTTGTGCATTCTGTTATAGATTCCTTTCAATATGCTATATTTTTTGTTTCCGCATATCACGGATAGTCAATCTTTGACAACATGATTTTGTTAAATACCAAAGACATGAAATGAATGAAGGTAGCAAAATTTTCATCCTCTTTCTCAGTTATTTCTAGAGAGTTCCTTGATCATCGAAATCAAGGTAGCTTGTTACGTATCATTTTAATAATTGTTTAAAGATAATTTCGATGTTAATGTAATAACAATTAGTTTTCTTGAGCTTATTTTGGTGATAAAAATCTATTAAGATTTTCCCATAAGATTTTCCTTTATTCGTATAAAGAAATATTGTAATAATTTGTTTTTAAAACTAAGTTGACTAACATTTTGCTTTCGACAAATCAATAGTTTATCGTGATCCAATTGCTTTGTTTATTAAGTCAAACATTCACATATTAAACCTTTTGTTCCCAATTAGGATACAAATACTAAACTAATAAAACATATGACAATTTCAAAGATGATGTATAACTCATTATTTAATCAAATTCCATATTGTATCAAACTCCATAATCATGGAAGGATAAGGACATGCTTAAAAATTCAGAATTGTTATTCCATTTTTATATAATTCTTTTGAGTAAGACAATTATTAAACTTTATATTTTAACATGAGTATTAAAAGCAATTATTTTACTATACTTTTAAATCATACAGCAAATACAAAAACTTAAAGATGTTTTTTTTTAGGACGCTTAATATCTTCTCATGAAAGACAAAGTGGAAAACAACCAAATAAAAATTATAAAATTAAACACATAATGTATTATAGTACTAATTTGGCTTTAATTACGATAGAGAAAGACAACTACGTCCGAAATTAGTTAGGGTTGGAGGTATCCATAGCATGATGAATGACTTAGTTAAAGATCAATTTTCAAAAGAAGAAAAAAAATGATTTAATTAAAGCAGTGAAGTTCTGCCAACAAAACAGTAATTCCAAAGAAGTTTCACTTACAATTTCCCTTAATTAATTATAATTAGTTTAATTAGTTTGTTAGGTTTATTCCAAAGGGAGATTTAATATCAAATGAATTAGTAAATTCATATAAAAATAATAATAAAACAGCTTTTAACCTAAATTTGAAAAAAAAAGAAGAAAGAGATTTGTGGGTTTTTTTTTTATATATTTATTATTCATTTCTAATTAATATGTAACTTTCAAATTACACATAGCTTCAACTTATATGGTTAAAAGTTAACTCTTGTGATATTAAGTTATGAAAGAATATAGCAACTTGTGTTGAACTTTCCCTAATTAACTAATTTTCATATGCATTTCTTCAGTACTTGGTAAAGACAAGCACCTCGTTCCTTCCTTGTGCATGTGTTTTGCCAAATTTGTTAGTGTCATTTTTACAAGCCTAAAAGAGAAAAAAAACCACAATTTAATTTTTCAGAAAGTTTACAAGGGATGTTTTACTATTGCTTTTCTAAAATAATTTATTTTAAGTTAACTACCATCTAAGAAAATTTAATAACTAATTATACTTGTGATACTAGGGATAAAAAATGAGTTAGTTAATTAATGTTCTTTCTAGGTTATCAATAAGTTAAACTAGACTTACAAAATATTTTAGTTCATATAATAGGCCAATCCTAATAATGTTGCTAAAGCATTAAGTCACTTTTATTAGTGAAGCATAAGAACATTGTATTAAAATAAAAAAAATATTCATAAATATAATGAAATAAGACAATATGAGAAAAAAAAAACAGATATCAAGACAAAAGGATAATATTAAATAGGAATATATATCACTAAGAAAAGATGACATTATGCCTAGACTTAAAGTCTCCAAACTTCTTAACTAAAAGTAAAATACAATTATTCTTAAATTAACATGTTTGAAGAAATATGATGCTTAAAAACATTTTATGATCCTTTCATTAAATATTAAAAAAATAATGCCACTACGGGAAAAGAATGCATTGTTCCATGCCAACTTCAACTTTCTTAATAAAGAATATATACATGTAGTCACAAACGAAATATTCTTGCCCACCCAACTATTACAGTTCTTCAATATTTTTTCTTTATTTTGTGTGTAGACAAGGAGAAAGAATCACTTTAACAGACAACAGAACTATATATCAAATATTAATCCATATACAAATAATTAAACACAACTTAAAGTTTAATCTTAATAATACATAAAAAGTATAATAATTAAAACTTCTTTGTATCATTTATTTTAAACTTGTAACTTAAACCATTTTCATAGCCAGAGCTATTTTCTGTTGTCTTAATTTATATTATTTTTAGATATGTGAGATTTTTTTAAGATATTATATAAATTTTTGTTCTAATACAAAAATTCTATATAATTTTTGATTTTTAATATTTTTCTTTCAAATCCTTGGAAGAAGAGTTTCATTTTAAGATAAAAATTATTTCTTTTATTCTCGAAACGTGAACCTTAAATTATAATGCATCAGATAAATTTGAATGAATATGAAATAAAATATGGGTCTTGTAAAATCTTTTCAATAAAATAAAAAGGACATGAAGATCTTAAAAACAAAGTTACATACAAACACCTGCAAAAGTTAAATTAGAACTTCATGTTTTGTCTTGGTTGCAAGTGTCATGACATAGTACATGATGTCTCAATTTATCTTTTGTGTGTTATATTACATATCATTTACAACTTTTATTTCAATACAAAAATCTTATATAAAACCCACAATTTAACAATTTTTTTTAAATAAAAAATATTAAAAAGCTTTAAGATTTAAAAATATTTTTTAGGACATAAAAATACTTAAATTTTACGTATAGAAGTATATTTCATTATGAAATAAAAAAAATTAAACTTGGAATCATTAATATAATCTCACTACTAAAAAACTTATATTTTCTGCCAATTTTATTTTGATATTTTTTCGAAAAAAATACTTACAAATTTTATTGTGAAAAAAAATTATAAGAAATTACTATCAATTTTTTTGCAAAATATTTTGTATAAAATACTTTTCACAACAAAATTTATAGAAAATACTTACAAATTTTATAATTTTATAAAAAAATATCATGCACAAAAGAATTACATGCCAATCAAATTTTTAGAAAAAATGACATAAAAAAGTATTTTTCTACAAATTAATTTTAATAAATTTATAAAAATAATCTCGTGTAATATGAGAATTTCTAACCGTGTATTTATATAAAAGAGATGTTGTCGCAAGCTAAAACGGTATATATTATCAAAATTGTTTTAATTACAGTGACATATTTTATTCTGGTACTGCATAAAAATATATGATATATATGGAAGCAATAATAGAGGCAATGAAACAAGAAACGTGGAAGTTATAGTTTAATTGGTAAAATAATAGTAATGAGAAATGGGAAGCCTAATTTGGTTTAGTTTATAATTGAGAAGGCGTGTTGGTGTTTGCTTAGTGAGATGAAATGGTATTTTGCAAATTTGATTTGGAAGAAGAAGAAGACAAAGAGCGAGTTGGAATCCACTAGAAGATGGAAATTAAAGGAGAGAAGGTAGAAGAAACTGAATAATTTATTTATTTATTTATTTATTGATTAATTAATTAATTATTGTCATATTTATTGAGTTCTTCTTTCTCTGGCTTTGTCAAAGTCAGTGTGTTTTGCCTTAATGGCTAAGGATTGTGAGCCATTCCGTGGACAATTCGCGTGCCGTGGAAATCAATCTCATCTTTCTTTCTGTTTTTTTTTTCTTTCTTTTTTCATTTATTAAAGAAATGGTGCAGATTCAGATTGATTTTGTTCATGTTTTTATTATGGGTATGAGGTAAGAGAGCACGATTAGTTGGCACATTTTAGAGTTCAAAATGGAGTGCACGTGTCTTGCTTTATTAACACTGAAATGCAAAAAGGTGACGATAGGATCACCCGTGTGAAGGTAACAAAAGTGCTACTCAACTTTTTGCCATGTTGTTCATCCATGGATTTGTCATGCTATCATTCTAGAATATGAGATTATTCCTAGCTGAAATTTATAAAGTGAGATTACACTTATGGGATTGTAATTTTTGTCTGATTACATATATTTTTATTTTGATATTATTTTTAATTAATGAAAGTAGATTCAAATTAAAAGAATTATTATTTTAACTACAAATTAAAAGTTAAAAGTACATTTATTTTATAATTAATGTAGTGTAAATTTTATATAAGTATTTAACATATTTAATTTAAATTATGTTTTTTTTTTGTGTGTGTGAAATTGGAATCTCTTTAAGTAGAAAGCAAAAGTTAATATATCCAAACGTTGAAATTTTTGTAAGTTATTATCTTCTTTTATGTGTTTTTTTTTCATACACATGAATTAGAGATTACACTCCTAACCATGTGTTCAAAGGATAAGATTATTTATCAACTATACCACATAATAACTTATTATGCTATGTAATATACCCTTAGCACATTATTTTATCTTGGCCCGAGTTTTACGGTAAAAAAATAATTTGTAATTTCTTTAAAGTTTAATTAAGTTTTAGATTTATGATAAATTTTGATACTTTTAAGTTGAGTTTCTATTTGATTTTTATTGTCTTCAAAAATTGTATACTTTTCGATTGAATTTCTACTGTATTTTTATTGGATTATGTAACTGTTATCTTATCATATCTTGCTTATGCAACACTCCAAATTAATAGAATTTGTTTACTAATTTAAAGTATTTCATGTCTTGATATTAAAAAAAAAAACTACACAATAATAGTCATCATATTATATTACAATATTTCTCTAAAGTGTTCATAGAAAGTCTTTAAAAAACAAAAAGTTCGTATAAAAACCAAAATGTGAGGAAATATATTCAATATCCTACTCTAAAATCCTTCATTGGTAGGTTCCACACTTGTAGTATCCTTTGTTCCCGTGTACATACACAAAAACATAATAAACACATTTACAAACACAAGGGTAAGCTACAAATTGATTTAAAACTTATAAATTTTATAACAAAAAGGAAACACACTTAACAATAAGAGAATACAATACAAAAGTATTAATCATACCAAGTCTGCCACTATCATTTAAAACTTATAAGTTTTAAATAAAAAGGAAATATACTTAGTAAAACACTATATCCACATAGCCAACCTCAAAGGAACCACAGTGTAAACTAGTACCATGAGATTGTGCACTTACCATTGTTGTATGCCTCATGCTTCCCAGAAGCTATAACTTGTAATGTGTACGGGCCGCTTCTCGATCCACACTACATGGTAGGTAAATTTACTATCTCTCATGAGTTTGATAAATGACAACATTCTAGATATGAACCTCCCTCTATCAACTAGTTATTTTCATATATATGATTCCAACAACTAGCAGAGTCCGGACGATCTCATGATAGTTCCTGTCGTCTATACACCACACTATAATATATGCACATGGAAGATTTCCTCCTTAGGAAATACTATCATTCATTCAACTCATACAACATCCTAGTACAATTATACTAGTCAACTTCAAGAATAAACATCATTAATTTTGAACTCCAAATACCAATAAACATATTAAAACAGATTCGCTTAAAGGAGTTGATATTTACCTCTAGGAAGGTTCTCACTCACCGACTAGGTGCCTTGGCCAACAAATCAACCACTAGAAAATTGATAAGTGTCCAAATTAAGTGAATTTTAAGATGATTTTGGCACTTATCTTGTTTAGATTATGCTTAATTCAACCATATTTAGTTTATTTTGCAACTTTAATCATCAGAAAAGAGTTAAGGTGAAAAAAAGAGAAATTAGCTTAGAATCATGCAATTATAGGCAAATTAGGACTAATGTAGCTGAGCGACACAATTGAGGCTCGAGCCATAAAGCAAACCCATTACAAAGGGAAACCTCAAACACTAAACCTAAGGCTAAGCCATAAAAGGAAACCCTCATGAGGAGGAAACCTCAAACACCCACCTTTAAAAGGATCTGAAATGTAACTTTTACAGCTTAAACCCAAAATGTGCAGCTTAAGCCCTAATGAAGGTGGTTTGAAAAGATCTGGAATAAAACCTCTGTGGCTCAAGCGCCAAAGCTAGAACTGAGCACTACCCTGGACAATTTATAAATATCTTGTCCTCATTTTAGGTATTGAGTGGAGACACATTTAGTAGAGGAAGATGTAGACATAGTAAGACAAAGTGTTGTGAGGCCCGAGAGAGATGTTTTCATTGTAAATCTTATGTCTAGATGCTACTAGGATTGCATTGCAGTATTCTATGTGTAGTTGAACTCTCTCTGAGATTGGATGTAATCAATTCTAATTCTCTATACTTCTACTTCTTAGATATATATATATATATATATATATATATATATATATATATATATACTTTCATTTAATCTATTTGTGACTTAGTTTGTACTTTTTGTTGGATGAATTGATCACTCGTCTTATTTCACTAGCTTGAGATTGAGCGCCATCTGGTTCCAAGTTGTGGTCCAACTAATTCTCCTCCTGCTTTTAGATGTTAGGAATAAATATAAGGCTCTAGTTGGTTATAAAGTCCTGATCCTAATTCAAGTGATTCATTTAAGTAGTCATTGAGGAATCATACTAAAGTTTGATGAACTTAGGTTCTAAGTGCCAGAAATGGACTTAGAGATATACTTAATGAGCATTCACAGGATAATGAATAATTTGCATAAGTACATAGACAAGATCAATAGATGTGTCGTGGAAGAGGATGAGATGAAATCCACTCATAGCTCTACTCCACTCAATCTATATAATATATAGTACTATCAATATTTTCCAAATACAAAACCCAAAAATAAACTTCCAATATGCTCTCTTAATCCTTGTGGGTACGATAACCCTTTCCGATTGTACTACAAATGACTTGGTGCACTTGCCAATAGGTAACACAACTAAATAAATCTTTTAAAACCTGATATTGTGTGATGTTGGGGATTTTAAGGCTCAAGCCAAATGGATATAAAATCTCAACCCAAGTTTACCCCCATAAAAAATGTAGAAAAATGTGGCCAACGTGTATTAGAGAATTTGAATTAATTTGCAAGAAGTGGAGTTTTAGCTTCCCTCACCTGTAGTAGAGAAATCCTTTTTAGCGTCACAGTGGCTCTAGACTCTATACCTCACAAGAAGCTCTAGAGGTCTAGCATGTTCTAGACTATAAGCCTTGAAGCTAAGATCGCTATGATATGCTTGAATCTTGAAATAGATGGAAGATAGGGTTAGAAAGCTAGAGAAAGTAGATGAGCTTTAAAGGGAAGGTTTCTAGAGAGATAGAGGTTTTATAAAAATGAATTTGTTTTCTAATATAATACTATTTATACATCACTTTCTTTTAATTTGTAACATTTTCATTTATTCATTTTATAAAATCTATTTTTTGTTGAAAAGGGAAACAATGAAACTTCAAGTCTTTTGTTTTTAATAATGCCCAAACATTGATTAAGTCTAGATAAATAATTTAAGTCCAGAAAATGTTGTAAGCCAAGAAAAATGTTCTTAAAATCAAATTAATCACAACATAATCAATTAAGATCAGTTTTGGCACAAAAAGGATTCATGTCAGAATACATACCTGCCATCGATTTGTATTAATGGATTAGCTCAGTAATATAATTGATTTAAACGAAACACACTTACAAGTTTTCAAAGTTGAAGAACATCGACTAAGTTATTTTCATAATTGATTATTATCATTAGTAAATAAATTTGTCTTTGAAAGCTAACTTCCTTCGTGTTTTGAAAACACGAATTTTGATATCTAAGAGCTTATATTTTGAGATATAAGTCTTCTTGAGTTCTAGGAGAAAACTTTGTTGGGTTACTTTTAACTTCATCAAGAATCAATCAAGATAGGTTTGGTTTTAGAGCTTCTTGCTTGGCAATAAAACTGTTTTATAATATCTAAACTTTAGATGTACTCATTTCATTTACTTTTTGCCTTTTTCAATTCTTTATTCTATTATCACCGTATGGGTGGTAGTCTTGTTGCAATTGTGTGAATCATCGCATTTAGAGTGTGGTTCTTGATAGTTGTATCCAGATCTTGATGTCTTAGGGTTTAGAATTATTAAGGTGCACTTGTAATTCTATAAACTCTTTTGATATAGTGGAAATCTTCTAAGCTCAGGTAGCTTAGAATAAAACTGGATGTAGATTCAATTTGAATCGAACTAGTATAAATTTGTTTGTTTCGTTCTCTCTTCAATCTTTCTTTTCTTTGATGGTTTAAGAAAGTCCAAAGAATCAACATCTCAACATAATTTGTTAATTGATTAAAAACGGTTCTAAAGATTACAAAATTGTTTTAAAGAGTAAAAGATCAAAAGTTTTTGAAAACAATTTAAATAGCCCTCTTGGTTTGTGAATAGTAGTCATAACAATCTTAAGTAGTTTTGAGAATTATTTGGATGACTATTTATATTTAGTCTTAGCTACATCAAATGCTAGAGAGAGATATTGATTTTCCTACAACAAAATAACATGTTATAATAATTACGAAAATGACAAGGCAAGATAACAATTACATCATTTAGTTGACAAAAAAATCAAATAACAAGAATTCAATTGAAAAATAATTTTTTTGAATATTCAACTGACCACAAAAATTTAAGAACGATATGAAAATATCTAAATTTATCAAGTACTTAAAATTTAATTATTATTTGTTTCTAAAATCTATAAAATCACATTCTCACAACATTATTCAGTTACGTTAGTATTTATGGATATTATATTTAACTTATTAATTTTACCGCTTGTTTACCAATACACTTGCTTAATTAAACCATGTAATTATATAATTTTAAAAATATCCACCAAAGATTGAATAATATTTTTATATTACCTAGTATAACTCACCCAACACATAGTTACTTTTTATCCTATTCTTGTCTTTGTTAAAAAATAACTAGTAATTGACACATTTTAATATTGACTAAAATGAACATTTTACATTGATAATGGTGTAGATTTACTCTTAGGTTATTTACATGTATGTAGAGTTGTCAAAATGGGTCATCCGGCCTGGCCCGACCTGACCCACCACGGGTTGACCACTTATTGGACCAATCCAACCCGGCTCACTTATAAGCGGGTTGGTGGGTTAAACGGGTTGACTCACTAGCCCACTTAATTAAAATAAAATATAATTTTTTTCTTAAGTCATAAATTATAATGGGAATTAAAATTTAAATAAACTTCAATATAATTTAAATACAATCCAAAATGATGTTAAACTCCAATACAAACCAAAATTAAAAAAAAAAAAACAAATTACTATCTAAGATCAAAGCATTCTTATCACTTATCCAACTATAATATTAGAGTTTTGAATGGATAAATCCACAATATTTTCATCTCTTAAACATCTTCTTTATCCCATCTATTTGGAGTTGAAGCTATGTTTTCATTTGCTAACCCACTAATATGTTTGGTTAAAAAACACAACCCAACATTGCAAAGCCCAACATAATGTGTGTGATCATACAGGTTGGTGGGTCAATCCGGCTCACCATGGGTTATGTTGGTATCGCGCAACAGAATGATTAGCGTTTGGATAAAAACCAAGAGGGAGGGTGAATTGGGTTCTTAATAAAAATTGTGCTTTTAAAATTTTCCCTTTTAATATCAAAGATCAATTAAAATTCTTTCCTCTATTTTAGCAAACACAATAAAATAAAGAGAGTAGAGAAGAGAAAATTGCACAAAGTATTTATACTGGTTCGAATCAAAAAGACCTTACGTCTAGTTGTTAATCTCTAAAAAACGAGATTAACTCAATCACTAAAATAAACCAAACTTACAATCAATGATAAGAAAGATTAGGTTTAGAAAACACCTCTCTTGAATCACACAAGATATGAAGACACCTCCCTTGAAATCCATAAGGAATGAAAACACCTTCCTTGAATCACACAAGGAATGACCACCTCCTTTGAATCACACAAAGGATGACTGACTTCTCCTAGCAACAACAGCAGCACTCAATCACTCAAGATCTCACTTGATGAAAGTTATCACTCTACCCACTCTAGGTGATGAGTACGTATTTTTGCCCTCATTTAATGTTTAATTCTGGGTATTTAATTGAATTTATGTGCCTAAAGAGTGATTTAATTGATAATTTTGATAATTAGGTTGTTTGAGCTTGTGTGATAAAAATGTCTTAAAAAGTGATTTTTAGCTGCATAAATTATTTTTGGATATTTTAACGTTTGTTGATGCAGCTGAAGTTAAGTTTTAAGCTCATTTAGAGGTGTGGAAATAAATTGATTAAAGCTTCATGACACCTTAAAGATAAATTAAAGAATAAGAAATTATCAAAAGCACAAAAATTCAGGCCAAGCATTACATGAAGACGGCAAGAAAAGCTTGAAAAAGTGAAGAAGTTTGGCTAAACCAAGAAGAGAGGAAAGAAAAATTGGACCTTGCGGTTTTCTTTATCTTTATGATAGAAGATAATTTGGGAAAATATATCTTTAGATATTTTATTTGATATTTTTAAATAATTATCTTATTTAATTATATCATAAAATATTAAAAGATAATAACTACCAAATCTTTTTAAATATGACAAGATCTTCTTGAATCTTTTTAGTTCCACAACAAACAAATATATCTTGAAGATATTGGATTATTTAGAAGATAATTTAAGGAGATTGCAAAGGGTTGATTTGGAAAATTAATACAAATATTAATTGGTGATAATTTATCATATATCTTTAAGTAATTAATTAATTTAATTATATTAGATATTGATATTATCAACCAATTATATTTGTCAAATAGTCTATATCTCTCCAAGTATTTTTAAATATTTATATTTATCTTTATTTCAAAAGATATTTGAGAGATTTTAGCAACAAAAAAGCCCAGTCCAATTCCTATATAAAGAGACCAAGGGAGAAGTAGAAAACAAGCTCGGGACTTCGGAGTTTTGGAACCCTTAGGGGTGCCTAATTTCGTTTCCTTTCTCTCTCTTTTCTTCTCTCTATTCTTCTTTTTATTTTGTATTCCATGGATTGCTAAACTTCTTGGGTTGATTCCATTGTAATTTCATTATGGATTTTGAGGTTAGAATGAATTAATTTCTTTGTTCTTTTTATTATTGTTGAGGTTTTAATTCATCTATGTCTTTTATCTTTGAATCTCGTAAAAAGTAATGATTTTAAATCTATATGCATGTTGATCATATGAGTTCAAGGGTTTTTAAATTTAATTGAGACTTTACTTTGATTTTATTTAGAAACTTTCATGTGATTAAATGAGTTTTTACCAATAATTGAGACTTTACTTTGGTTAAAGGTATTTACTCTAATGAAAATTAATCGAGACTTTACTTTGATTAATTAAGCTTTTTATTTGGTGAGGAGATAAAAGAATAGACATGATTAGGCATAGTAAAATTTGATTGAGACTGTACTTTGATTGAATTTACTATGGATAATCTAAAAGTTCTCACTTTTAATTGAGACTGTACTTTGGTTAAAAGTGAGAACGCCAACAAATTAATTGAGACTTTACATTGATTAATTTACAAATCTACAACAATAATTAATTGAGCAATAATCTTTAGATAACCGATGATGAATCTATTTTGAAAAAGCAATGGAATCAATCTATTTTCTTTTCTATTGTTTTTATTTCTTTTTATCTTTTAAATTTTATTTCTATCTTTGTTTATCTGAATCCCCTATATTTTTTATTTTGTTTGACTAACCGCTTTGTATAGTTTTATAAGAACTAATTTGTTAAAAATCAATTCTGTGTTCGTTGGGAGACGACTTTGGGTTACTTTACCCTTACTATTTTGTTGACTACTTTCTTAACAATACTGAAGTTGTTATAGATAAGTAGTATTAATTTGAACGCGTCAAAGACAGCGTTATCACTAGGTTTTTCAAAGCCTTCACACAGAGAGTTCTCAAGTTCTCAGACTTCTCTAACTTCTGTATTTGATAATGAAAGGCTACCACTCTATTTCTAAAAGCCTATTTAGGAATTAGGTTAAGAATATGAAAAGTTAAGTCACAATTGCCATAGATAATCGATTATCATAAGTGATAATCGATTATCACAAAAACGTTTATGAAAATATTTTTCTCACTGTGATAATCTATTATCAGCTAGGATAATCTATCATTAGCAGGTGATAATTGATTATCATAGAGGCTTTTCTCAAAAATCAGTTTTAACTGAGATAATTGATTCTCACTAAGAATAATCGATTATTCCAGTGAGTTTTGCAAATAAATAAAATTTTCTTGGTGCTCTACTACTTGAGTTTTGCCTTTTGACTCTTGACATGCTAATTTAACTATTTTAAATAATATACACAGATTACAAGACCTAAACAAATAAACCCTTAAGTCTTCAATGCATCTATTGAATCAAAGCATTCTTTTAAGTCTTCAACATTTTTCCATGCATCATCATCAAGTCTTCCATACTTCTTCATAAGTCATCATCATCATCAAAACTCCTTATTGGAGGAAGATGTCTATCTTCTTCTTTTTTTCAACAAGTTCAACCCGGGTGAGCCGGGTTCTTGGTGGGCCGAGTGAAAAATTGACTCGTACTAACATTTGTAAAAAAATTTCAACCCAACCCGACCCAAACCTGTGGTGGACCGGGTTGGCCCATGGGTTTTGACCCACTTTAGCGGCTCTACATGTATGTATGTATGTACGGGTCTAAAGACACAAAAGTGTCTCCTAAGGTTATATGAATATACCTTTTTATGTACTAAGTACAATTATAGTATAAAGTCATACAACAAACATAAGAAGGGTAAGCTAACAATTAGTAATATCAATGTGTGTAAAAATAATTATAATCCAATGTACATTTTAAATAAAACATATTTTATTTGATCCATTTCAAAATACTTCATATCTACGTTCAGACCTAACCTTAAAATGGATATAAGATAGCAAATATCAAACATACATCTTCAAGAAGAGTTTATTAAGTATATCTTATCAGAGATTAACACATTACTAATTTAGGCACTTTTAATGGACATAAGATCTCAACTTCACAAGTCATGGTAAGTTCACTCCACAATTCTCCATCGAAAATAAGTCATTGTAGTGTGAAAACTCTCTATCAATTTCTCACCACTTGATGTCCTAATTTATACAACTAAGACCATTAGTGAAACAAATGTATTATCTCATTTTATTTGTAGGTTCATGTTTAATATTACAAACCCTAAATTGGATCATCACATCATCCCAAGAATGTAACTTAAATGTTCTAGTTTCAACACATAGTCTATCCATTCAATGAAATTATAAATTTACATCTCAATACTCATATACAATACATATGCCATACATGTTTTTTTTCATCAATAAACTACAAAAAATAGGTTATTTTGCGGAGGTTTTAAATTCGATTTGCGGGGTTTTTACCTTCTGCAAATTAATTTGTGGGGCGTTTTTCAAACCTCCATAGATAGGTTCGTCATAAGCTATTTGTGGAGAGTTTTAACCTCCATAGCAAATGTTTTATAATTACCCACCTGCATTTATAATTTCTTAATTTAATTAATTTTTTTATAATAATAAATAAATAAAATACATAAATTTGTAAAGTACATAAAAATTAACCAAAATTAATTTTATTGATGATTTAAGATAAAGTACATTAATTGGAAATTACAATGTAAATATAAAAAATACATAATGTTAAAAAGATTAACATTTAAGGGGCAAATCTTATCATCATTATCATCATCTTTGAACTCTCTAAAATGTGCCAGTCTTCAACTTCATCTGCATTATAGTCTTCAACTTTATCCATCTTCAAACTCTCTAAGGAACAAAATTACCATTTCCTCTAGAGATCAGTAGCCTTACTAAGGTTGCCACATCCACTACATGGGACATCACACAGAACCCAAACAAATAATAACTAGGCTTCTTGATTTAGCTCCATTTTATCATAATGTTTTTCTGTTGAGCTTCATGTTTGGTGACAATTAGGTTGGCTGTAGACATCCATTTGGTTTGGTGAATGAGAAGATTACATCTTTTGATATCTAGATCATTTGCTACAACCTTATTAATAGGCATAGACTAATTATTTGCTAGATTGTTTTGTCTACTAAACAAATAAAAAAACACTATGTACAAACACAAACCATTCCATCGGGCAGAGATCCTATTTTAGTTGAATGGTGTAAATTCTCAAGCAATTGAAATGTTTTTAAACCTAGCGCTGCACACACTGAATAAAGCTAATCAATTAGAAAAATAGTCAGAAGTACTACAATAGTCATTGCAAGCAAAAAAAAAAAAAATAGCATAAGAAATGGTAAAAGTAACAAAATACACTTCATATAAGAATTAAACTAGATGCTATCTTGCACATGGATTCAAATTTTAACATTTTGATAGCAGAGTCATACTGCGTAAACTAAAACTTTAAAAAGTAAAACCTATAAATTGTAAAAAGGCCAATTCACGAACCAAAACCCAATTTAGTCAAAAAAACATATTTAATTGTCGTACTTCTTAAAGATTTTAGGACCTTCGTTGTGAACATGTGAGCATAAGGTTTGTTTTCTTGCCTTCTACTCTAGATGTGCTTCCGTTTACAATCCCTTTCATCATCGATGTCACTATTGATACCTGCAACAAATCAAAATATCTATTATTTGCAAAGTCCAAGCACAAAGTTAAGAAAAATATCACTAGAAATCTAAAACTCACAACCTTATTGGCCCAGTTGAAATGACCTAGCATGAGCACATGCTGCAAACTATCTTATCCTCTCATATCCAAAACAACACTTCATTGTATAAATGCAATACATTCACATTCCCGCTTCATTCCAAAAGAACAAACCTAATTTATAATTTTCTCTCACTCAAGTTACAATGGTTGTCCAGGTTGCTTCCTTGGTTTTTGTTTCCTTTCTGTCGCCGAAGAGATTTGCTTCATTCTATCACATTAAATTAAAATATCACCCTAAGTGAAGCATAAAATGGAAACCAGGCTTCACCAAAGTAGAGAGAGAAGTGGCAAATGGTTCTATAAATAACCCAAAATTGACAGCAAAATTGTACAATAATATTCAATAAGATAACTCTCATTCTCCCTGTATAAAAGTTGCATTCCTCTTATGCACTCAGCAAACAACCCTTCTCATGACTAGTTGAGCAATTTTGACTGAATAAAACTGATTATGATTTAGTCCTGTGGAATAATACTTTAGTTGACTTTTTGCTAAAATTATAAGTGTTTCCATGTTCCATCATTTTCCTTACAAAAAACATGCACATGACTTTCTATTGAATATATTATATATTAGAAGCATCTCATACAAGTTCATTAAATCATATAACTTTAAAATATGCATATGCATATACACCTATGAATAATTTCTAGCTGGTATGCTTAGTTGTTGAACACTAGAATTGTTGGTGGCAACACTTGCATGCTTTCTGGTAAATATCTAGCCACCTATCAATGCCTACTGCTCAACACACTAGTTGTTAGTTAAGAAAATTTAAAAAGCAAGGCAAAATGCTGTTTCAATCCATACTAGAGCCTAAAGCCAAATGGAAATACAGAAAAATGTCATTAATATATAAATGACAAATCATGAACTATGGACATTCACAATGGTATTAATATTGCTTGGAGTAGAAGCTTTAGGAAGTTCATAGTTTACTCAAATTCTAATGTTTCCATGGACAAATATTGGTTGATAGGTTGCAGCAATAGATTCGGCGAGTGCACATGCTCAAGTTGTTGATACTTTAGCTAAGTATGAACTATTTCTTCAGCTAAAAAATGTCAATATTTGTTATTTTGCTCCCTTCTCTTATGTCTACAATGATGATGTAGCATGTCCTTCTTAGAACCTATGAATTTTCTTTTTTTCTTGGAGCCATACCTCTTTGATGTCAACAAGAAAGAACCACTATGGCACAATAGTGTTAGATATAAATAGATGCTTACCTACTACAAATGAGATGATTTACAAAATAGGAATCTTAGTGAGTCACCATCTTTAATGTGTCCTTTGTTGTTCATTTGTTTTAGCATGTAATGGAAGAAAAAGAAAAAAAATAGTCTTATGTTAACTGAAGCATTTCCAAGTGTTGCACTGAAGACAACAAAAGAAGGTTGATTAGGCGCAAAAAATTTATTGATTCACAAAATTACAACTAAAATAAAATGGCGAAGCCAACAAACTAATATTGGCAATTAAGCTAAGAAGCTAAACTGCCAATGCAATGGTCCGCACTTCAGCTATAGGCACTTTAGCTAAACTGCCAACGCTTCATTCTGTAACTGCAACCCCCTTCTTTTGTTCTCTTTTCATTTTCAATCTGCCACATCTCCTTCTCCCGTTGCTGGCGCTCAAACCAGTTATAGGCATCCACCCAAACTGAAACAAAAAAAAGATATGCACAATCAATGAAACTCAGAGAACACAAAAAAAAGGGCATGAATTAAAGCATTCACAAATTAGGTTCACACAGTAGTAAATATAAGCAGAGGATTAGGGTGTTTACTAGGTTGAGCGAATTTCTCATTCGCTTCCCTTGCCAACATCAGATGAGCTCCGATTGGACACCTATTCATATTTGCCAATGAAATCAATGAACTAGAGAATGCAAATGACAAAGGGTGTGAGGAGAGGGAAAGGTGAAAGGGAGAGTTGAGAAATGAAATTGAAGCGTGAAACCTTTAAGCTACCACTCCTTTCCATAAACCTCTTAAAAAAAAACATCAAAACCTTCTCCATTATTATCATTTGCACAACTCACCTGAACATCTTAAATTATTTTAATCTGTGGAGGTTTTTTATAGCCTCCACAAAATAACCTCTACTAAATGTTTTTTTTAGTTATAATCAAACATTATACTTTGAAACAAAGCAAATTCGTCGAAAAAATATAATTTGCTCAATAAATTTAAATAAGAAATTTGCTCATTACTTTTGAGTTGAGATTTTTTAAACAAATTCTCATCCTATGAACAAATTATTTAAATTTACCAACAAAAGATTTCACAATATCACAATCAAAACAACAAATACAAAATTGAAAATTTCCAAAATTTCAATAAATTAATACAACAAGTAGCATAAAAATCACAATATCAATTTTAAACGATTTGTCGAAGATGTCAAAGGTTAAACACCTTATACTCAACCAAACATACAATTTAATACGCGGACAACATATGTGCACCACAATTAAATTGTCAAAGTTTACATTCTCTTGGCCTTATTCATTTATCATTTAAGTTAATGTTACAATATTCAAACACAATGCTAAATATGTTTAAAAGCACACAAAAAAATTACCTTTTCTCATTATACAATACCCAATGAGATAAAAAAAATCATATCACAAATAATCTTAAATCTAAAAATTCACATAAACTTTACTATATTTTCAAATATCTTTTCATTTACATATATTTCAATTTCAATATCACCAAATTTTTACCAATAATATTTATCATAATATTTTTTAAATCAAAACCAATACAATATATAAAGACAACTTTAATATCATTAATTTTAAGAATTGTTTCGTAGTTATAATCAAATTAAATTTATTATTTAAAATAGTTTCTTTTAACTAACAATAGTTTTTTCTCTGAAAAATATTAAGATGGAGAATTAAACACACAAAAACATTTAAAAATATAGTAAAATCATCACAACAAAAAATTAAAGAAATTGAATTAGTTGAAAAAAAAATACTGTTTCTCACCTAATATTGTCGGTAAAACCTCAAGATAATTTGTTGATGAAGATAGAAAATTGAATAAAAGAGTTTAAAACAAAATTGCCCCATAACTCTCTAGCTTCTAATAATATTTTATTTATGAAAAAAGATGAACGTGAGTTAAGATAAAAAAAAAAAAGATAAGATAGAAAGAGGATGGCATAAATAAAAGAAGAAGAAGAAAAAAAGAAGAAAAAAAGTGAAAAATAAAAATGCAAGACTTACACTTGGCATTTGTTAAATATCAGTCCTTATGCAAAATATGAATGATTTGGCATTTGTTCCTATCACAATCTTAATTAAATTTTAATAATGTGTTTAATTGTTTAATTCTATTTTTATAGATGTAACACATTTCTAATTTGATCGTTTTATGTTTTAGTCATTATATATAAGGGATATAATTAAGATGCACTACATAAATATATATAAACTAAATTAATGATTTAAATAAGTAATGTTCATAGAGATAAAATTGATAATATTTTAAACGTATATGGAACAATTTTATTATATTTGTATGTGTAAGAATTCAATTAAGAATTGACTACATATTTAGAAAATAAATTCGTTAAACCAAATTTATATCACAAATGATTTATATTTTTGAATATTTTTTCTTTCGTTTGAAAAAAAACTAATGACAAATTTTATTTTCTTTTAAATTATAATTTATTATTTTTCCCTAATCTTATATTAGAAGCTTATTTCTTCTAGTGGTCATGACTCTTCTTTTTTCCTTGGTTGTCATAACTTTTAACAAACAATTTCATTGGGAATCTCTATGGTCCATTGGCCACGCATATCATGTTTTCGGTTCTGGCCATTTTCTAACTATACCCTGTGGGCGTTTTCTTTCTGCACATCCAAAATTTCTAATTGCACCCTTATTTTTGTAAAATGACTATTTATTCTTTATAAAGTTGACTTCCGGATAAGCTCTCTGGAAATTGTGGAACATGATCTGAACGGAATTTCAATAACATAATTTGTGGAATACACTTGCTGAAACATATGAAATGCTTTCTAGAATAAGTTTTTGAGAACATAATTTCCAAAACGAATTTTTAAAATATATATGATATATTTTAAAATAAGTTTTCTAAAACAAACTTTTCAGAGATGCATTTTGGAACAGGATATTTAGTGTAAGTTTTTCAATATATCCTGGAATGAACTTTTCAAAATAAGCTTCGTTTCTTCTTTCTCCACTCAAAGAATACAATAGCAATGGAGAACGAAGGATTATTCTGATGATGGTGGTAGAAGGGACAGGGAGGAGAGTCTCTTAATCTTTTTGCTGTGAGTGTAGGGTATAGGGGTATAAGTAGTAATCATTGGGTGCAGAAAGAAAAAGCCTTATATGAATATGCTCCATTCCAAAAGCCCATGGTATAAAGGGACCATTTCTTCATTGTCAAACTCCCATGTGGAACAAAAGAAAACTTCACTCCATTATTATCTTCTGAAGCAGGATAAAGAAAAAAAAGATGACAACAAAATCGAAACCAAATTTGGAATATATACCAGGTTTTCAATTCTCCCAGTGCCAATTTTGTGACCTTGTAACTTGCAAGAATGAGATACTATGTTGGTGATGAGTTTGATGTTTGTTTCTGTAACATTTACTGAAAGAAAGGTTCATTAACAGCTACTATTCTTCTCAAGAATTCCCCTTTACGACAAATGTGTCAGTTCCATTTCATTTCCAACTTTTGATTGGATCTGAAATCAATAATCCAGCGGTGTCAATTTCATGCTGAAATGTGAATGTCCCTTTTCCTTTGCTTGTACGCTTGAATTATGTGAGTGCGTGTATTAATGACATTTTTTTGGGGGCCAACTCTGTCTTGTGTTTTCTGGATTTATGAAAATAAAAATTGATAGAGGAGAAATAGATGAATTAATTAAGATTCCAACTATTATTAGAAAATATTTTTGAATTTAGCATGTTTCTTGTTATTTTACCCTCCCTTTATTTGTTTTAAAAGACTTTACATGTAGGAAAATGGTAGTTTGAAATTGCCTTGTTATTTGACTTCCAATTGATACCGCTGATGTGGCAAAAGAAATGATTTTTTTTACTCTCTTGTGCCTCCATCATGAAACACATAGATATTTTTGTAAACGGAAATGATACTTGGATAAAATTTTTTGACACAATTTTGACAAATCTGACGTGGCAATTGAGTTTTAATTTTTTTATTACAAAATGTTTTAATATGGCAACCGTTGTATGTGCGGGGTTGGTTTATTTGCAAAATGAACGAAAGAAGTGAATTAGAGAGAGAAAGGGCGAAAGAGAGAAGGGAAAAAGAGAGAGAAAACGAAGTGCTTCCAACTACCTACCTGAAGTTCTCGCCGACAATCATTTCGTAGTCTACACCGGAGGTCACTTACACTTTTTCCATTGACTATCATTCATTGAGACTGTTGCATTCAGAGTTCGGTGTGGGTTTGCGGAGACTCAACCACCTTCAGTCATCGACGGCAAGAATTTCGTCATCCATAGTGTTGCATTGTAAGTTTGTTGTGCTTCTATTAACCATTTCCATACCGTCTTCGATGATGATGAATTTTATTTTGTTTTCGTAAAGTTTTGATCTTTTGTGCAAAAAAGTTGGTTTTACAGATTTTCGTTTTTGATGGAAGTTTGGAAAACTGATTTGGTGGTGTTGTCATGACTGTTTTGTGCATTTTTTAGTGGCCATTGTTGTAGTTTGCTCTTGTGTGTTCTAGAGTTGTGGCTCTTTGCAAATTTTGAAGAAAGCACATTTGTTTATTTTTGTATTTGGGTGTTGGTGTGTTGTTATTTGGATTTTAATTTTGTAGTGATTTAGTTTATTGTTATGTAATTTCTGGGGTTTCGGCAGAAGGGGGTGTTGAATGTATGGTGGTTCAACAATGTCCTATGCTTTGTATTCCGTTTTGTGTAAGAAATGTCCTCTAGTTTGTGTTGCTATTTGGAACAATGACATTGAACGCAATTGTTTTGCAGTAGTAGGATATGAAAACGTTATGGCTGGTCAATTTGGATTTAGTGACAAGGTATTGGCATGGTGTTATTTGTATATTCTGTTGTGGGTCTGTCAAAATTTAAATGAAGTATTAATTTTTACAATTTCATTGATTGTTAGGCTCGATTGCGTACATTTTGTTACACAAAGTGCATTGTCGAGATGAATTGATTGATCTTGGATAGCCATCGTGCAAGGATTGAGGATATACCATTCAAATGGTGTTTGCACATGCAAAAACCATTACAAATATGTAACCCTCTTTTGCTTGAGATGTTGAAGCGTTGGTTACCTGCTCAGAAATCGTTTTGTGTCATACAACGGTCTATTCTGTTTACTTGTGCTGCCATTTGCATGTGTTTAGGATTGTGGGTTGTTGGGTTAGATGTAGATTTTGATAAAAAGGTTTGTGGGGTAGTGGTGGACTTTTGAAAGACAAAATAATAACTGTTGAAACTGTTATTGAAATCATTAAGAGTTTGGTTGAGAGTGACTCTGATGAAGTTGATAACGTATGTCGTTTGTACATATTTGTTTGTTTTGCTGTGCTTTACTTTCTTAGGAATTCAAAAAACTATTAGTAATATTCCTTCTAGTGTTTTAGATGACATAAACGGGTTGTCAAATTACAATTGAAGTAAAGCAGTTCATAGTTATTTGGTTAAAAGTTTAAGTCGTGCATTTTTGGCACTCAGGCAGACGATGTTTTGCCTAAGTGGGTCAGCAACAGTTTTGCAAGTACACAGTACTTCATTTAATTAGTATTTTTTATTTGTACTATATTTAACATGTTGTAGTCTAGAATGTTGTTTGGTGTAGATTTGGGCTGTAGAAAGACTTTCTTTGTGTGGGCCAGAATTAGAGTTAATGTTTCCGAGAATATTGGCCTGGCTAGACGTTCACTTCAAGTCAAGACGCATTGAGAAGCTATTCCAAGAGAGTCAAGTAAAAGTTCATACAATTTATGGTTTATAACAATGTTTACTATTTTTTAACACTAAGTTGTTGGTTTTGGTGTTGTTTTAGATATTCTGGGAAGGGAGGTTGAGAGAAGAAGATAAGCAAAACAAAATGATTCGCGAAGCGTTGCAACTTAGTGAGGAACCAAGCTCCAAAAAATCGCATGTGGATGTAAAGTTGGCTTCGATAAAATATTTGCGAAAGAGATTGAGAAATCATGGAAGACGCCTGCGGAGGATGAAGGAGGAAATGAGTGTATAGGCAATGCCAAATTCTTCAAATGCTTCTTTTACAACATCATGACCAAGTTCTTCATCTGACACTACCACATCAACAACACATTGTACAAAACAACAAAAAATTATAAAGCCAACACTTTGAGTTGCAAACAAGTAAATGATCAAATGACCATAACTACAAAAAAAAAAAAAAACAAATAAATAATAACGTCATGTTAAGCAAAATCAACATCATAACTTAAAGACAATAACAAATAATAATGTCTTTACCTGGAGCAGATAAACACATCTTACAACATGGAAATGCTTTGAACTTGATTCATTCTTCAATAAATAAAGCAATGCACAAGCTACTAACCAAGTACTCGTACACTAATGTACCCCGATTATATTTGCCAATATTGTCCATATCATCAACTATCTGGAAAATTATTGGGAAAACACTACCCTTTTTATTGGACAACAAGAATTCTGATATCCCTAACAAAATGTACATCCTGCAAAAGACTTCTACACCACCAACATCATCATCAAATTTCAAAAGATAATCATATATCAACTTAACATTAACTGTTTCACCCCCAAAAATATTCCAACTGTCACTATCCACAATTGTCTCATTTAAATCAATTCTTTCACCCCAAACCCTCAAACCAAACCCTAAACAAACATCTAATAGATTAAATTATGTGACTTGGCCACCAACATCAAAACCGCCCCTTCTTTCAACCCATTTAAAACATAAATGACTTAGAAAATTCTTACTTATCTTGACTGAATCATTTAACATGGTGAACCACAAAAAAGGAGTGCCTGTAATATACTCCTTTTGTTGCACACTTAATCTGTCATTGACAACACCGATAAATTTCACTTTGCAACAATGACGAAATAACATCTGTAAAACATAACAACCACGTAAACACCATTCATTAAAATTGAAGAAAGATCAATACATTAGTCCAAATTAACACACCTTCTTCTCCTCAGTGCAATCAACATATCCATCATGTTTGCTGTCCATTTTGTACTCCTACACGACCATACATATCAAACAAACCACCCGCATCACACAAAACCACATGTAAAGGCAACAATGCATTAAGCCCACATCAATAACCTTTACCACCGAAATATGTAACCTTTGAGTTAAATAAATGAAATGCTACAACCTTTATGTTCAATGTCATGAAAAACAAACCTAAGCTTGTTCAACTTTCGGCTACTCTGTTCCAAAACATTTTCGAACAAAATAAGGGTTTTGGAGGGAGGAACACCTTTCGACGAATATGCAGGGGGGTAAGAGGTGTAATGTGCTCACAGAAGGGTTCAATGGTATGGTGGGCACGATGAAATGGTTGTCGTTGACGACTTTCGGTACCCGCTATCTCCGGTAACCCACCCACACGGCTACAATGCGTCGAACTTTCCACCACTAGTCTGCAGTGCTTCACTTCTCTCACTCTCTCGCTATCTGTAATGATTGTTCCTCTCTTTTTCCTTTGCAGCACTCGTTCTCTCTCCGTCTCTATCTCTACCACTGCTTGAAACTCTCTCTATATTTCGCTCTCTTTCTCTCTCTTTCACTTTGTGCCCGCACTACTCCAAACGTTTACTGTCTTTCGCTCTCTCTCTGTCTCCTATTACTCCAGCGAGAATGTGGAAGCACTTCGTTTTCTCTCTCTCTCTCTCTCTCTCTCTCTCTCTGTCTCCACCAGTTCCTTGTTGCTCTCTATCTTTCGCCTTTACTCTATCTAATTCACTTCTCTCTTTCAATTTGCAAATAAACCAACCTTGCATGTGTAACGGTTGCCATATTAAAGCATTTTGTAACAAAAATTTTAAAACTCAGTTGCCACGTCAGATTTGTCAAAATCATGTCAAAAAATTTTGTCCAAATATCATTTTCGTTTTGTAAATATAATTAGGGATGACAATAAGGTGGGGACGAGTTTTGCTATTCTATATTCATCCTCATAAAAGAAATTATCTTTATTCTCATATCCAAACGCAACGAGTATTAAACCTTTGTCTCATTCTCATCCCCACCGGATAATGGGTATATACTTGTACCCATACCTGTACCCGCTTTCTTACTTTTCAATATTAATTAATTAATTTTTATAAAATAAAAAAAATTACGATAAATGATATAATATTATCAAATATTCAATATTAAGAGGAGGATTGTTTCTTCGATATCAAATATTTAGAAAGGAATTATAATTGTATACATTTCACATTAGAATACCAAATAAAATTTTATGAGAATTAAAACATTTATTAAATTTGCAAACATTAATGAAACCTAGTTGATAAAATTTAAAAATATTTTTTAAAAATTACAAAAGGAAAACAAAGATTCAAATTAAAATATATTTTAAAAGTTTGTTTACTTCAATTTTTTAAATTCTACTGAATCTCTTATTCATATACTAATGAAAGTTATAATACATCATTTGATCAAAATCACGCAAAGAAAAAAAATTGGGACGGGTTCGGACAATACCCATGAGGACTAGTTTATTTGTCATTCCTAATTACAACTTGAATTTAGCATTTGAACTTTAGGGGCTGAAAATACATTTTGGGTTTTAGGGACCGAAAAGAAGAGAGATATGAGAAAAGAAGAGGGATATCCGAGATTAAGAGAAGAGGAGGAACACCCTTTGAATTGTAGCTCATTGTAGACTCCATTTAAAAGGTAACCTTTCCTTACCTCTCGTTCAACTCTATGTGATAAACAAATATAGTTTCATTTCTTATGCATTGCTTCGCAAAGAATATAAATGTTGATGTAGGTTGAGTAGGTTTGTTTGTGTTTCCCCCATTTTGTCGCATTTGAAAGTATTGAGAATTTGTTTTAAACTGTGTGTGGTAACATATATTTTTCACTGTTGCCTAAAGTCATTTTTGTTGTAGTGGTAAAACAATATAAACGCACAATCCGTACCCTCTGGAGTCCTTTTCTCATCCCCGACGCAAAATTCAAGCTTTGTGATTGTAATTCATTTTAAGGTTTGTTGTATACTTATTTAATTTTATAAAGAATTGTAATCGTACATTTTCTAAATAGTAGACGTTATTAATGTAAGTATTGAAATGGATAAAATGCCAATAAGGCATAGGGGGGAGGGATGAATTGGTTAATTAAAAAGTAAGGTGACTTTTAAAATCCTAAAACAGTTTTCACTTGAATCACATAGGAATCAACACAAGCACAACAAAACTACCCTTGCAGACTTGGAAAACCACCAGGCACAACCTAGAAGCTTGAGAAAGATCAAACCTAAGTGGTGGCATAACCTAGCCTAGCAAACCTCTTCCTTCAAGCTTCAAATACAAAGCAAAAAGCTCCAAGAATGATCCAAGATCAATCTTCAACAGTTGCACATTTGTATGATCACGAAAGAGAGACTATTCCACTGATTCTAGACATTTTTCGTGCTCAAAATGGTAGTCCCTACCTCTCTTTCAAGAAAAAAACAAATTTTGTAGTTAAACTGTTATGAAATTCAACATATTGATTTTCAAATCCATCGGTTAATTTCACTTAACTTAAGTGAAATCAGTCGATTTCAAAATAAATCAACTGATTGAATATGTAATAATTAAAACTACTGCAAAAAACCTTTTAATCTGTTAAAAAGTCATTCAACATATTAACAAACATCATTTAACATGCTGAAAAACAATTCAACAGATTAAAAGACACAAAAAAGACCTTATACATCTATATAATGCTAAATGGTCTACAATATGAACTCCAATCTTCAAGCTTGCTTTCTTCCATGACTATCCAGATATAGCACACAACCACGAGGCTTGATTAACACGTGAAACACCAAATCTTCACATCTTCATCAATTTAAGCATGGTTCCAACATGTTCCAAGACAATGACTTCATGTCTCTTCATCAAATCTTCAAGCACTAAATCATCAAGTCCATTTGTGCTAACAATTAACTGAAGTGTATTTTCTCACTCTAGAGGAACCAAATATGTTGAATTAACATAAATATAATTTATTCCTATTGTTGAATTATCGACTATCCATTCCATGAATTTTATTTGAATACTAAAACAATGCCTTATTTTTCTCCCTAAAATATTTATGGGTAGTAAAAACAGAGAAACTTGTAATATTGCTTTCCTTTTTTAGTTGATGATATTTCAAGTTTGTATGGTGGTTATTGTTGCACTAATTGCATGTTGCTAATGGGGAACTATTTATATTTCTATCATAAAACTTTTCATGTAAAATATAACCATTATCTTGAAATTCCATTCCATTATTCTTACCTTGAACCAACTAGAGAAATCATTGAACATTAAGACTTGTAATAAAGAGTCAAGGCTAATAGCCATATAAGTAAAAGTAGCTCACTAGTTAGTGGAACAACTAAAAGTTGTGTATGTTATATGTTGTTGCATAGAGTTTTGTGATTGTTTCATTCAATATAATTGAAGAAGTTTGGGCTAATGTTATTGATTTTATGATTGTTTCATTCAATAATTGAAGAAGTTTAGGTTCATTAAATGAGGACTTGTCAGATGGAAGTTGGACAATCTATTATGAATAAACAAGTTTATTATGTATACTTTACACACTTTTTACTTAATTTTATGATAACATTTTATTTTGAGAGTAAAAAAGTGACTTTAATTTGATATGTTTGTCATCTTCGACATTCATGTAGGACCAATAACTTGGCTCATGTTAATAAGATGTTAACGAAGGACCAAAAGTCATGTATCAAGTGTACTCTGTTTGTATGGTTAATAGAAATTGTTGATGACGTCAAAATTAGTAAGACTTTACTAAAATAATGTTGTAGTAGGTTGGTAGACAGGAAGGGAGCATTTAAAATTAGGTCAGTTCTTGTTCCTTTTTCATTGTTGGATGTGTGTCTAAGATTGAGGCTTAGGGTTTGTAGAGAAGAAGTTGACATGTCCAAAGATCATAGAAAGTGTCATACTCGACAATTGTTTGAAACAAACAATGTTAAGATAGAAAATGTTTTGGATGATCTTCAAAAACATTTAAATAATTATGAAATTGGTGATTTTTGTAGATTGTACATATTGTTAGATTTGTCAAAGTTTTTTTTTTGCAAAAAGAGGGAGGGAAAGTGCAAATTGAGATACTAGTGTAAACACAATCGCTATAATGCTTGTGTGTACATATTTTTTAAATATGCACAATATTACATTAGTAGTTGATGAAATTCTAATGTCATTAAGTTAATATACAAAACAAATTTATATTTATTAAAAACAAAGTGATATGAATGAAAAAAGATGAGAAAATAATTATTTATGAATAAAAATATTTAACAAGTAATTATATTGCAAAGGGTAAAATTTAAATTATAAAACGTGGACACAAAAGAAGGAATCTTATATAGTTATTATAATAATAATAATAATAATAATTATTATTATTATTATTATTATAATTATTATTACCATTATTATTATTATTATTATCATTATTATTATCATTATTATTATCACTATTATCATTATTATTGTTAACATTATTTTTATTTTTATTATTATTATTATTATTAGAAATAATTTTTAACGGAGGTTATTTTTTGCATTCCCAGCGGTTTTAACCACCACTAAAGGCGTTATCTACGGTTTAGTTTTCCCCTATAAAAGCTAGCGTCGTTAACAGATTATCAGTGGTTTTCAGCAACCCCTGGTAAAGCAATACTTACCGGCAATTCTGGAACCCCGTTATTTACCGGCAGTTGTGGAACCCCCGCTATTTATCGACGGTTCTGGAACCCCCGTTACTTACCGGCGGTTTTGGAACCTCCGTTACTTTCTGGAAGTTTTTCAAACCTTTGTTGGTTTTCAATTTCAATCAATTTCAACGTTTTTAAATCCCTGGTGGAGTTTTTTCACTTCTACACTGCAATTCATTATTTATAGATGACTTTTGCTTGGTGTTTTAAACCCCTTAAATTTTATTTGTTGCACTTTTTTAATCCACATAATTTCTGAAACATATCAAATAATAAACAAAAATTCTAAAATTTTGATATTTGTTTATAACTAGATATAATATATAAAAACAAGAAAGTTTGTCTGTTCAAGGTAAACAATAAAATTTAGATGTTCAAACTAGTGGAAAATTATAATATCTTTGTTTCTTCATAAAAGTAAAATAGTAAAAGTCTAATATAGCATTCTTCGACTATCAGTCTTGATCTTGATCTGAATCATTTGTTTCTTCATTAGGAACACTCCCTTCATTACACCATTTTTTGCCTTAGGCAACAATGAACTTGCCAACACATAAAAAAGTGTTGCTTAAATATATTAAAGACAACAGTTTTATTGAGGTGGTTTAAAATTTATCAAATACCACACTTTTTTGTAGTTGTGGTTTAAAAATTAATAAAGACCACACTTTTTTATAGATGTGGTTTAAAAATTACCAAAGACCACATTTCATAAAATATTGACTATTTATACCATACTTTTTAAAATGTCGTCTTTAAAACATGTGATAAAAAAATGTTGCCTTAAATTTACAAATAACTTACACAAAAAATCTTAAATCTTTTTACACATAATATTTATCTTTGCTAAATAGTCCGATACAATAAATATATCATAATTTTTTTTCTCATGGAAAACGATATTTGATTTTTACTTTAAGTTTTACTAATGTAATAATGTAATATTTTAATACTTTAAAATTATGTAAAATGTAAACATGTTTTTTTTTTCGCGTTAATAATAATAATAATGTATAGAAATTTTATGTTTATGACAGTATTAAAATTTTTCAATTTTGTTCTCTGCTCACAGTGTACATTTAGTTTTTTTTTTTTTTTTTTTTTTGCAGTTTTAGTGAATGTTTATGGGCTAGAAACATTTTTGCTTAATTTTGTTTTAAGTCATAACTGAACCATTGTTTAACTTTATTTTATAGATTATTAATTACTTAATAAAACTGTAATTTTAATTCATGTAATACTATTTTCAATTATTAATTGCTTAATGAAATTATAATTTCTTATGTATTACATTAAAAGGGATGGAGAAGGAGTGGACTAAATTTCCAAGGATTAGTAATGAGTATATAAAGGGTGTTGAATCATTTCTTGATTTTGCTTACACAAGAGGAAGACCTCTAGGACGTGAGATTTTATGCCCATGCGCTAAATGTAAAAATTGTATTTGGGCTAGACGACACGTGATCTACGAACATTTAATTATCACAGGATTTCTTGAAGGGTATGATCTTTGGGTCCATTATGGAAAAGAAATACCTTCGCCCACTAGTAAAGATGAAGACATGATAGATAATGAAGATTCACAAGATGATATTAATGCCTTATTGTATGACACATTTAGAAATGTGGTAGAAGAAAAAGAAGGCAAAAAGGGTCCTCACAATGAAGCTAGAAAGTTCTACCAATTGATTAATGATGCAAATCAAGAACTCTACCTTGGATATGAAAGCTTCTCCACTTTATCTTTCATCATTCACTGACCTCTTACAACTACTAAAAGAAGCCATGCCTAACTTGAATATTCCTGAATCTTTCAACAAAACGAAGAGCATGATTACTGATTTAGGTCTTGATTATAAAAAGATTCATGCATGTCCAAAAGATTGCATGTTATTTTGGAAAGACAATGAGAATTTAGATGTTTGTAGTATCTGTAAATCTTCATGATGGAAAGAATTTCCTAAAGCCAATTCTATGGTTGAGGGCCCAAAATATCAGCATAAAGTTCCTTCCAAAGTGTTGCAGCACTTTCCATTGATTCCTAGACTTCAAAGACTGTTTATGTGTGCGAAGACTGCTGAGTTAATGAGGTGGCATGAAGAAGAACGAGTAAAGGATGGAAAAATGAGACATCCTGTTGATGGTGAAGCTTGGAAGAGCTTTGATGGTCTTCATGAAATTTTTTTTGTTGACTCACGTAATCTAAGACTTGGTCTGGCTAGTGATGGCTTTAATCCATTTAGAACCATGAGCATATCTCATAGCACATGGCCTGTCATGATGGTTGTGTACAACCTTCCGCCTTGGTTGTGCATGAAACCTGAATATACAATGTTATCGTTGTTGATTCCTGGACCACAATCAATAGGAAATGATATTGATGTGTACCTTCAACCTCTGATCTAGGAGCTGAAAGAGTTATGGGAGTTGGGAGTACAAACCTATGATGCTTCAAAAAATGAGACATTTCAAATGCATGCAGCTCTTCTTTGGACAATTTGTGACTACTCTGGGTATGCTATGTTGTCTAGTTGGAGCACAAAAGGAAGATTAGCTTGTGCATATTGCAATTACAACACTAATTCATCCTACCTAAAACATATCCATAAGATGTGTTATATGGATCATCGCGTCTTTTTACCAGTGAACCATCCTTGGAGATTTAATAAGAAGTCTTTTAATGGAAAAAAAGAACTAAGGTCTACACCACACATGCTAGAAGGGACAAAAATTCTAGAGATATTAAAAGATTTTGTCAATGAATTTGGAAAGAATAGAAAAAGGTTAAGTAATGGTCCATGGAAAAAGAGATCAATCTTTTTTGAGTTGCCTTACTAGGCGACAAATAAATTACGTCATAATTTTGATGTGATGCACATTGAGAAAAACACATCTGATAGCATTCTAGGGACTCTTTTGGATATTCAAGGGAAGACAAAGGGTCATGTTAAGGCACATTATGATTTGCAGAACATGGGAATAAGAAATGATCTTCATCCAAGAGAGATTGGTAAAGGTCGGGTAGAGTACTCACCAGCTTGTTTTACAATGAATGTTCATGAGAAATCTAGCTTTTGTGGTGATTTTAATATATTGATGTCACTCCAACTACAAGTGATTTTATTATATTGATGTCACTACAACTACCACTGATTTTGATATCAAAATACAGAGCATTAGTGAAAAAAATACAATCAGTAGGAGAAAGCAAAAGTATATGCACCGAATGGGACCAATAAACTTTGCAAGAGTTCGAGCTGAATTGGTATAATATTTCTTATTTCTCTCTCATCTTCTCTATATATTGTAAGATATATTATCACCAATATTGATATTTGAGAAAATACTTAAATGATTGCTTTTTGTTTGATGGATGCATTGTCATTTACAATGAGACTTTGAGAATTTTGTTATATTACTTGTTAGAATGAGATTATCATTAGTTGAAGGCTTAATTTTCAATTCATATAGAGTGTTGGGAAAAAGGATGGAGAAGAAGTCAGTAGAGTTGAAATGTTTATAAAAACTTGCCATGGTCGTCCTTGTAGGAAAGGAAAAGCAGTGGACAAAGAAACATTGGATACTATTGTAAGTTTATTTTAATTTATGATATATGTTTGAGTAGTTCATTCTTTTAATCATGAACTTTGATGTATATACATATACATATGTTTCAGTCTAAGCTTGAAGGATCTATGCAAAACTCATCAACTGAAAATGTGGAAAAAACTTTTGAATCAATGTTTGGAAAAGAAAATCCTGGTCGGGTTCATTGTTATGGAAGGATTGTGACCCCATCATTATTTAAAAGAAATCAAGAAATTGCTGCAATTAAAAAAAAGATATGATATGAAAATAGATGGGATGGCAAAAAGGATTGAAGGTTTGGAAACAATGATGACACTCATACTTAAGTGTAACATCCTTAAAGAATATTACTTAATTAATATATAACAAAAGAAGTTTAAACGTCACAATATTATTTATTCCAAATGCGGGAAAAACAAAATTTAATATTCAATGCGACAATACTCAAAGGAAATTAAATCAAAAGTTATTACAAGTTCCAATAAAACCATAAAAGCAATAGTAAAAAATCCCAAGCTCTATCTCGGCTAGCCCTCACACCGTAGTCTGAGCACCCTCAACATCACCTGTATTATCATCTGCTCCCGTGTAACGAGTTACACGATCATCGCCAAACACAAACACAAAGGGTGAGCTCAACAGATTATAAGAACATATCAATTCAATATTGCAAATACACCCAATGATATTCCTATAGTTAGACCCTAGTCACATTCTTAATAACCCCAAGGTGTTTAAACCTCCAGTATAATCAACAAAGTTAGCCATGGACTCAGGATTCATGATGCTCACACGAACCTGCCTGCTCGTGGTCCTGCCTCTACGAACCTTCCCGCTCGTAGTCCTACTTTATGGGCCTGCCCGCCCGTAGTCCAACACATGTGATCCACCAGCTACGTACCTCCCCGCACGCAGCATCTCTCAACTGTGAGCACGGAATATACGAACCTACCTCGCTCGTATCCCCATAGGAGAGTAATTTGAGTATGAACCTCCCCGCTCATACCATCACATGTCAACCTCCATCCATGAACCTACCCGCTCATGACACAACATCTCCTGATCCACATTCGCATCAATGCGTACAATAATACACACAAACTGCACTAAACTCGCTTGGGCTAGAAGCCTTAGCTTAAGCGATCAGGCCTGTCTCGCTCAAGCTAAGCTTCGTCGCCTGAGCGAGTGTGCTACCATGGTTTACGTGCGAAGACTCGCTTAGGCGAGCTCGTCTCGCTTGGGCGAGATCTCCCTTCGCTCAATCACAACATCACTCACCTAGGCGGTGAGACATCAGAACACACACTCCTCAGTTGCGATTCCTCGCTTAGGCGAGTACCTCTCGCCTGAGCGAGACCCTCGAGCACAACCTCACCACTACGCGATTTCTCGCCTAGGCGAGCTGCTCTTGCCTGAGCGAGATGTGCAAACACAACCCATAATTTCGTTTCTGCTATTGTCGCCTAGGTGAGCCTAGTTAGCTTGAGCGAGAATAACACTTATCCTCCCTGTAATGCACGCAGAAACCTATCACAACATGCCCAAAACCCCATTCTACTATGCCAAACAATTCATCTCAAGATACAACATTATGTGCATGATTTGGACACCAAATTAGTCACCCAAAAATACGAAATCAGACCTTATACACCATCAGTACGTAAAATCCCATAATTTCCATACAAACTCATAAGGGTTTTATCACATTACAACAAAACAATCCCACACCCCAATTCACAGCATGTTGTCAAGCAATTTACATGGTAAAGGTACATAATTACTGCATATTACAATATACACGAAATTCGTCTCAATAATCATATAATTTCATGGAAAGGAGCTCCCCTAACCTGAAATTCATTGCTCAATTGGGTCTTTTAACCTTAGCTTTGCACTACCACCAATAACTGCCATTTGCTTTTCAAAACTCAGATTTCTTGTTTCTCTCTGACTCCCCTTGGCACCCCAAACTCGTGCTCCCCTTTCTCTCTAGATTTCAGACTTCACCAAAACCCTTCTAATTACCCAAATATGGTTATTAATTATGGTTAATTAAAAAAAAACGAAATTACCCTTTTTAATTTCTGTAATTACCTTTCATAGACCATTATGGGCTATTTTTCCTAACCCCCTTGGCTGCCCATTGTCTCTAGGGTTTTCCCACCCTTTCACATTCAGACTACAAGTATTTTAACAAAAATAAAGAATTTGTTCTCAGCAATTCAACCACTCAATCACAAGGCAATTGCACAACCAAGTCATGTTTGTGTTAATTCCTCTAATTCTATAATTATGTTATCACCCAACATAATCATGCATATGATTAAAATTAATAATAAATCAAATACACATACATGACATACATAGGACATGATTAAAATTAATAATAAATCAAATACACATACATGACATACATAGGACTCGAACCCACGTCCTTTCACACAATCAAAGTACTCTCAACCACTTGAACTAGTACTTTTCCACGTCATAACAACTAACATTAAATGCCATAAAGGCTTCTACTACCCACATTTATTAAATAATTATTTATTTAATTACTTAATTTTCCCGGGTCTTACATTTCCCCCATCTTTAAAGATTTTCGTCCTCGAAAATTAGACTTACCAGGAAACGAGTGTGGGTAGGATTGCCTCATGCGATCCTCCATCTCCCAAGTCATCTCCTGAGTAATTTCATCCCAGAGGACCTTCACTGTCTTTAATTCCTTTCCTCGCAGCTTTTTCACTTGCGAGTCGAGAATCCGTACCGGTCTGGTGTTTATGGTCAAGTCTTCCCTGATCTGAATATCATCTGGCTCCAGCACATGAGATGGATCTGCTATATACTTCCTCAACTGAGAAACGTGAAATACATTATGCATACTCGCCAAGTGCGGTGGCAGGGCAATCTCATAGGCTACAACGTCAATCGTTTTCAATATCTGATAGGGTCCAACAAACCTCGGAGTTAACTTCCTTGATTTGATGGCTCTCCCAATACCCACTGTCGGTGTTACTCGGAGGAACACATGATCCCCTGCTTCAAATTCCAAAGGCCTCCTCCTCTTGTCCGCATAGGACTTTTGCCTGCTCTGAGTTGCCTTCATTCTCTCCTGAATGGCTTTGACCTTCTCAGTAGTCTACTGTAAGAACTTTGGACCCAACACTAGTGATTCGCCATCTTGATTCCAACAAAGTGGTGTCCTGCATCGTCGCCCATACAAGGCCTCATATGGCGCCATACCAATACTGGAGTGATAATTGTTGTTGTATGTAAATTCCACCAAAGGAAGTATGTCACCCCAACTACCCATGTGATCCAATACACAGGCTCGCAACAAGTCTTCCAAGGACTAAATCGTCCTCTCAGACTGACCATCTGTCTAAGGATGATAAGCAGAACTCATCCGTAACTGAGTCCCTAAAGCTGCCTACAGCGACTGCCAAAAACGAGAAGTAAATCTCGGATCTCTGTCAGATACGATACTAGTTGGCACCCCATGCAATCTGACTACCTCTCTAACATATAACTCAGCTAGCTTGTCCATTGACATCTTTTGATTAATTGCCAAGAAATGGGCACACTTAGTCAATCTGGCAACAATCACCCAGACCGAATCATTTCCCTTAGTTGATCTCGGCAAATGCGTCATGAAGTCCATTGCAATACTATCTCATGGCCTTCTGACACACCAAGCACGACGCCACAAAGTTGGCGACATCGGTTTTCATTCCATTCCACCAAAAGGACTATTTCAAATCCTGATACATCTTAGTCATACCTGGGTGTATGCTAAGACGACTTTTGTGTCCCTCCTCTAGAATTTGCTTCCTCAATCTCCAGTTTCCCGGCACACAAACTCTACCTCTAAAATGCAGGATGCCATCAGATCCCATTCGATAGTCCTTCCCTTTCTCAGTACCCAACCAGCTCACAAACTACTGTAATTCAGCGTCACTCTTTTGCCCCTCACGGATCAACCCCATGATGTCATTAGTCAAGGTTAGTACACTACATCGGATAGAACCCTCTCCCAACTGTATACCCAGATTCATATCCCTGAGCTTCTCAATCAACTCTAGCTCTTTCACCATCATCGCTGACATGTGAATCCTTTTCCTACTTAAGGCGTCCGCCACCACATTTGCCTTACCTGGATGGTAAAGTAACTCGAAGTCATAATCCTTGAGATACTTCATCCATCGCCTTTGTCTCATATTCAACTCCTTATGGTCAAACAGGTATTTCATACTTTTGTGATCGCTGAAAACCTAGAACTGAGAGCCATACAAGTAGTGCCTCCATGTCTTGAGAGCAAACACCACAACAGCCAATTCTAAGTCATGGGTGGGGTAGTTCTTCTCATGCACCTTTAACTGTTGAGACACGTAAGCTACTAGCCTCTTTTCCTGCATCAATACACACCCCAAGCCATGATAGGATGCATCACAATACACCTCAAATTTCTTACTTGTGTCTGGTATAGCTAACACCGGAGTTGTTGTCAATCTCTTCTTTATCTCCTCAAAGCATTCATCACATTTCTTCGTCCAGGAGAATGGTTGGTCTTTTCTAGTGAGTTGGGTCAAAGGACTCACCATTTTAGAGAACCCTTCCACAAATCACCTGTAGTACCCAGCTAATCCCAAGAAACTCCGTACCTCATTCACAGCCTGTGGTCGTTCCTATTTCAATACTGTATCAATCTTGCTTGGATCCATTGCAATACCATGTGAGAAAATGACATGCCCCAGAAACTGTACCTCCTCTAACCAAAACTCGCACTTGGATAGCTTGCCATAAAGCTGATGTTCTTTGAGTACTGTCAATACAACTCTCAGATGCTCAGCGTGCTCCTCCCTATTCCTGGAATAGATGAGAATGTCATTTATAAACACCACTACAAATTTGTCCAAATAAGGTCGAAAAATCCGGTTCATATAATCCATGAAG
Source organism: Vigna unguiculata (assembly GCF_037176805.1). Classification (NCBI taxonomy): domain Eukaryota; kingdom Viridiplantae; phylum Streptophyta; class Magnoliopsida; order Fabales; family Fabaceae; genus Vigna; species Vigna unguiculata. Next base: position 11,391,915 of record NC_140792.1, read on the forward strand.
ACTACTAGAGCATTAGTCACTCCAAATGGCATTACTACATACTCGTAATGTCCATATCTCGATCTGAATGTTGTCTTCTGAACGTCTTCCGGTTTGACCAAAATCTGATGGTATCCAAACCTCAAGTCAATCTTGGAGAATACACTTGTCCCTCTCAACTGGTCCAGTAGATCATCAATTTTCGATAATGGATACTTGTGCTCCTCCCTATTCCTGGAATAGATGAGAATGTCATTTATAAACACCACTACAAATTTGTCCAAATAAGGTCGAAAAATCCGGTTCATATAATCCATGAAGACTACTAGAGCATTAGTCACTCCAAATGGCATTACTACATACTCGTAATGTCCATATCTCGATCTGAATGTTGTCTTCTGAACGTCTTCCGGTTTGACCAAAATCTGATGGTATCCAAACCTCAAGTCAATCTTGGAGAATACACTTGTCCCTCTCAACTGGTCCAGTAGATCATCAATTTTCGATAATGGATACTTGTTCTTTATCGTCAGCTTATTCAGCTGCCGGTAGTCTACGCATAACCGAGAACTCCCATCCTTCTTCTTCACCAGTAACACCGGAGCTCCCCACGACGATGCACTAGGTCTGATGAATTTCTTTTCTAGCAAATCCTCGATCTGCTTTTTCAACTCTGCCAGCTCTGCCGGTGCCATTCTGTAAGGGGCGGCCGACACTGGACCCGTTCCAGTGATTAGATCAATAGAGAAATTTATGTCCCTGCTTGGTGGCAATTCGGGTATTTCGTCAGGAAATACGTCGGCATACTTGTCCACCACTGGTATACTTCTGATCTTTTCCTCTGTGCTCTTCTTTTCTCCTTGAGCCATTATCATGAAACAAGTAGCTTCATCTTCAATTTCCTTCAAGGCTCTATGAGAAGAGATTAACTCAATTCCCTCTGACTCTGGGAATACCACCCTGCGTTGTCCACAATCAATGACTATATGATTGCTTGACAACCAGTCCATTCCCAATATCACGTCCAAACCCTCCAAAGGCAAGCATACGAGGTTCACCTTGAATCGCCTGCCCTCTACCTCCAACGAGCATCCAACATAGGCAGAATTAGTTGAAACTTGCCCATATATTGGTGTCGAGACGATCAACTCGCACCCTAGGTCGCGAGTCGACAATCCCAATTTCTTCACGCAGTCGTGGGATATGAAGGAGTGTGAAGCTCCTGAGTCAAACAACACTAACACACTGTTACCATACAAAAAAAGTAATCTAGAATGAGATTACCTGACCAGGTGGCCTTAGTGCTGGTCATGGCGAAAACACGGCCTGCTTCTCTCGGCCTATCAGAGGAAGGTGGCTGAGATTGTGATCTGGGGGTGGACTTCTTATTCGGACACTTATTAGCAAAGTGCCCCAACTAATCACATGCATAGCACTTACGAGTGCTAACACTACTGCCTCCACTGCTAGTTGGTTGAGTACAATCTCTCCTCAGATGTTCTCCTCCACAGTTATAGCATCTCAACTTCTACGAGGACGATGCAGGTCGACTGTAGGGCTTCTTCTGATGTTTGCCCTCTGCACTGCTCCTTTGAGGTCGACTAACCCGACTGGGCCCCATCTCTAGCTGTTCCACACTTTTGGCCTACTCGACCAAAATGGGAAACTCTTTGACCCTCAAACGCACTATGAAGCATCGCAGCTCATGTTTCAAGCCTCCCTCAAACTTCCTGCAATGCCACTCCTTGGTGACGGTCTGTGAGTATAACCTGGATAGGTATTCAAACCTCTCCACATATGCTTGCACCGACAAGCTCCCCTGCTGTAGTGTGAGAAATTATTCCTCGCGCTCATGTTTAGCGTTGTCAGGGAAGTACTTCTCCAGGAACCTCCTCCCAGGTCTGCATCTGCTGCTGCATCCCCATCCACCAATACTCTGCCTCGGTCACTAACAAAAAGGTGGCGAATGTTAGTTTCTGCGCCTCTGTACATTCTATCACCCGGAAGATCTTCTCGCACTCGCGTAACCACGCGTCTACCTCATCTGGGGTGCCCTTCCCAGTGAATTTTGCTGGCTTATGACAGAAGAAATCCTCCATCGTCACAAGTCTCACCGAAGGAATCATCGCCCAAGGCTGTCCTGCCACTGGTTGCATAGCGTCCACCATCCTATGGATCGCATTAGCAATCTCTTCAACACCTGCGGTATTCCTACGTCTCCTATTTGCCATAGCCTGTGCACGCCACATTGTTCAGGTGTTAACATTAGACAGCTAAAAATTAAAATAAGGACTACTAGTTACTAACAATCACTAAACACATAACAGAGTTCACAGACAATAAATGGTCAAGCTAAGCTTCGTCGCCTGAGCGAGCGTGCTACCATGGTTTAAGTTCGAAGACTCGCTTAGGCGAGCTCGTCTCGCTTGGGCGAGATCTCCCTTCGCTCAATCACAACATCACTCACCTAGGTGACGAGACATCAGAACACACACTCCTTAGTTGCGATTCCTCGCTTATGCGAGTACCTCTCGCCTGAGCGAGGTACTCTGTCGCTCAAACCATGGGCTCCTCGCTTGAGCGAGACCCTCGAGCACAACCTCACCACTACGTGATTTCTCGCCTAGGCGAGCTGCTTTCTCCTGAGCGAGATGTGCAGACACAACCCATAATTTCGTTTATGCTATTCTCGCCTAGGCGAGCCTAGTTAGCTTGAGCGAGAATAGCACTTATCCTCCCTGTAATGCACGCAAAAACCTATCCCAACATGCCCAAAACCCCATTCTACTATGCCAAACAATTCATCTCAGGATACAACATTATGTACATGATTTGGACACCAAATTAGTCACCCAAAAATACGAAATCAGACCTTATACACCATCAGTAAATAAAATCCCATAATTTCCATACAAACTCATAAGGGTTTTATCACATTACAACAAAACAATCCCACACCCAAATTCACAGCATGTTGTCAAGCAATTTACATAGCAAAGGTACATAATTACTGCATATTACAATATACACGAAATTCGTCTCAATAATCATATAATTGCATGGAAAGGAGCTCCCCTAACCTGAAATTCATTGCTCAATTGGGTCTTTTAACCTTAGCTTTGCACTACCACCAATAACTCCCCTTTGCTCTTCAAAACTCAGATTTCTTGGTTCTCTCTAACTCCCTGGATGCCCATTGTCTCTAGGGTTTTTCCACCCTTTCACATTCAGACTACAAGTATTTTAACAAAAATAAAGAGATTAATTTATTCTCAGCAAAGGTTGAACCCACAACCACTTAATCACAAGGCAATTGCACAACCAATTCAACCAAGTCATGTTTGTGTTAATTCCTCTAATTCTATAGTTATGTTATCACCCAACATAATCATGCATATGATTAAAATTAATAATAAATCAAATACACATACATGACATCCATAGGACTCAAACCTAAGTCCTTTCACACAATCAAAGTACTCTCAACCACTTGAACTAGTACTTTTCCACGTCATAACAACTAACATTAAATGCCATAAAGGCTTCTACTACCCGCATTTATTAAATAATTATTTATTTAATTTCTTAAATTTCCCGGGTCTTACATTAAGCAACAAAACCCAGATTTGAACGAGGACGATATAGAAGATATAATGTCATTAGCTTTTGGGAAAGAAAATAGTGTCATTGCTCCACGTTCATCTGCTTCCACTCATGTTCCTTGTTTTGACCAAGTATAACTTTGGGTACTTTGTATTTATCTTATTTCATTTACATATTAGATCATATTTTGAAAAACTTGATCAATTTTTGTTTATTTTTTTTAGGTTGATCAAGGACCTCAAGAAAATATCGCAGAGCAAATGGAAGAATGATTGATTGAAGAACCTCTAGATTTTACATAGCAAATGTTATAATTCTTTTGTTATCTTTTAACTCTTTTAGTTTTAATACTTACAACACTTTTAGTTTTAGCATACATTGGACTACACATATGTTACTTTTAACTCTTAGTTTTAATGCTTATAAACTCTTATCCGTTATTACGTATATTAGATGTTTTGTAAAATTATTATTATGCTACATAAATCATTAACACAAAATAATATAAGAATTGCTTAAATGAATAATTATAATTTTAAAACTATCGATCTAAATGTACATTTATATTTTAAATCAATTTAAAATATGTTGTCTAAACATAAAGCAGTCTAAACATAAAGCAACATTTCAGTTTGTTGTCTAAAAACAATAAGCAACATTTAAAATGTATTGTCTATACACAACAAGCCACATTAGAAAAGTGTTCTCTAAAGGATAGATAAGAGGTATGACATTTACATATGACAACATTTAAAAACATGTTGTCTAAACATGAAGCAACATTTTAAATGTGTTGTCTAAAAACAATAAGCAACATTTAAAATGTGTTGCCTATAAACAACAAAAAACATTTAAAATGTGTTGTCTAAAAACAAAAGGCAACATTTAAAATGTGTGGCCTATTCTAACACTATAAGACAACAATTTTGTAAATTGTGTGGCCTTTAGTACAAAAACTGTTGCCTATAACCTAAGCCCACAACCATATCCTCCACACCTACAAAATTGTTGCCAAAGTGTTGCCTAAAGTTTAGGCCACACTTTTTTAACTTTAGCCATCACTTTTTACCCGTTGCTTAAAGTGAAAAATGGTGTAGTGCTTGATCAGACACCTAACATAAAAAAAGCATAATTAGTAACATTCATTACAATATAAAGTATATATTAATATACTAAAGATTTAAATATTACTAGTGATGAGGGAGTGCAAGATGCTATAGATGAAGAGGTGGTTGTACTATAGCGATCTTTTAAGAACAAATCCTACTGCTTTGTAATATTATTCGTTTGTGATTTTTGTGTTTACGTGTGAAGGGGACAAAAGTTGTGATTCTTAATTATTTGGGAACTATGTTATGATGTTGGAAGAAGCTAAGAATAGAACAAGGAGTAAGATGCTTTGAATGTAACATCAAATTCCCATGCAATCCAAAACGGTTTGTTCCGAACCTCTTTCTGACCTTGAGCCTTGTGTCAATCACTATTATGAAAGGATTTGATTCAGTTAAGAGGAAACTAAAATAAACTAGAACGTGTAAACTTGTATTTACTCTACCTAAGAGTATGATAAAAAAATGAGAAGTCTTGATTGGATAACAATATAAATGTTGATTTGTAAGTGCGATCTATTTAAATTCTTACTAATTATTTGGTGCAGCTGTGATATTTGTAGAATAAATCTAAAATACTACCTCACCAGTTTATCAAGGTACTGCAATGCTTGCTCTTGTGTATATACCTTACATTTTCTACATTCCTGATCATGGGACAAAGCATAATTCACACTTAATTGATAGCATAAATAACAATATAATTCACCAATGCTAAAGCTAAAAATGAACTGGGAAAGATGTGATGTATTGCACAAGTCTCTTCATTCTCCAAACTCTTATAATTTATAATGGTTATAAATTATAAGTAAATATCATAACATTTAACAAGTCTGAACAGTAATTACCTCAATAGAGGACAACAATAGAAAACTATATTGAGGATCCCTTCCAATCATCTGTATAACTTCTCGATCACTCTCCATCCCCAACCTTCATAACCACCATGAGAGGGACCTATTGAATAATTTTAATGCAGAGAAGATAATTTTAATGGAAAAAAGCGCTAAATGAAAGCAAATAAGTCATGTTTATAATGTAGAAAAAGTAAACCTGTGTAGCGAATTGTTTCAATTGTACCCAGAATTTCTCATCTCCCATCACAATAATGGTTTTTGAGCTTATTTTCTGTGTGATGTTGGAAACAGATGTTGTTATACTGAAAGCCAAATTAAATAAATAAAAGTTAAGAAGAAATCATTAGCCCAAATGAGGCACTATCGTACCGAGAATCATTGCTTACTTTTGTTTTCTATCAATGTACGTGATTACTCTATATTTTGGCAAATGCTCTTGTATCAAAATTACCTGGAATTGATTAGTAAAATATAAAATATTATATTATATTTAAAAATGAAAATTAGTTCATTCAATTTAGTCATTGTATCTAACTTGGAAAAAGGAATATCACCTTCTCGGTTCCTTTGATTACAAAATATCCTCCAGGATCATGGGGGCACTCACCTAACGAAAGAAAAAAGTAAAATAGACAAGAGTTTTTATACAAAAAAAAAAACACAAAGGGAAAATGAGAAAAAGAAGATATATATATATATATATATATATATATATATATATATATATATATATATATTATCAAATACAAACCAAATTGAGTAAGTTCAACTTCATCTCTCCCCTGCAATAGACACTTACAACTCCGCAGCATGATAAGCATCTTCCCAATTTCAATGTTAAGCTATAAAAATAAAAAATCAAGTCAAAATTAATAATAAGATTCATTCAACACATTTTTACAATACTATTTACCCTTTCGTGTTGACTTGTGTCACTAGCATTTCCACGCGTATACTCAACATCAACATATATACCTTTTTTATCAGAAAATATTGAAGAAAATCATAATTCAACACAACAAATAAAATTGTCATATATAGACTTAAAAACTTAATCAATCTCACGTTCGGTCACTTAAACGACATATGGTTCTCCAACCTTCACATTTAAAAACTTGTAGACGTGATCAAAAGCAGATCTGAGAAGAGGAGAATAATAAGAGATCAAAATAAAGAATAAAATATGTTATGTACCTCAGGTCTTTATGAGGATGCTTAGTAGCTACGATCATATCATTATCGCGAACTATTCTTTGTATATTGGTTTTCACAAAGGAATTAAAAGAATCCAGGTGTGGCTTAGCCCATTCCATCTACCAAATGTTAAACATATCAAGAAATTATATTACTGATAAACACTAAACAATATGTGAAAATGAGTTTATACTTAATTCAACCTCTTTGTAAGGTGGTGATTGCACCTCATTTATATATGATATTTTACTTAATTTCTAATGGACATGGGATCTCTAACCCAATTCACTAGAATTGGCACACCAGTAACATGTACTTGCTTCATTATTATTGAGTACACTACGAGGTTTGTATTTCCACTCAACACAAGTCACCAAACTGGTATAAATTGTATTGTTATACTATTTTCGTCACACTAAAGTAACTTTGACATTCTTTTAGACATGTATGTTCAATATTATACATTTATTCATCATTTCTGTTTATCTTAAATTTATCTGCCACACATTGTCAAAATTGTTACAGTATTTATAGAATCATTTCTTCCACCAACAATAGTGAAGAATTTTTCACTACAGTATCTAGGATTTTTCACTGTAGTGAAGAATGTTGGTTGCTTCAGTTCAACTAGCAGAATAGACTGACTCACTTGATAAGAAAGATACAACATCTGACATAGTTGGTCTATCATCCGCTTGATCTTGCACACACAAAAGGTTGACATTAATGCATTTTAACACTTCATTATAACACATGATCCCTTCAAAACAGGGTCTATTAATTCTAAAGCTTCAACCTTATTCCACATCTGACATGTTTGAAAATGTCCAAATAGCATGGGATTGTTAACACCTGATCATACTAAAATAATGCAAACATATGACATCTGGGAGGAAAATTCGAACTTACATGTCCTATGAGATTGATGGGATGGTCCGAATCAAAATTACTAGAATTCCTTTTACCACTGATAATCTCAAGCATCAATACTCCGAAACTAAAAAAATATCCATTCTTGTTGAGACAATACCATTTAAAGCATACTCAGGAGACATATAAGCACAGAAACAGTAAGTTACTAAAAAAAATAAGCTTTTAAAAATAACTTAATAATTAAGAGAAATAGAATTTAAATTATAGGTGTACTTACTAAGCTCCAACAACCTTGTTTGTCTTTTTTTTTGGGTGCATTTAACTCAAGACTATTGTACATACACTTGTTATAATATGGAGTATGAACCTTAATTGCTAAGTAGAAAGCAAGCCAAAAGCTATGAGTTTAACCATATCTAAGAACTTGGCAGATAGAAATATAGATCATATGCATGCCTTAAAATGATGTGCTAACAATTAAATGATGAGAAAAGCAAAACTATGATGCAAACAATAATATGAGCCAAGGAATACGTGTAAAAACATTATTACTTCCTAAATAACTTGGAATGAAAATGATGAAAATCATGTAGTACTTAGCGCTATTGTGGTGTACCCTGTAGTTCTAAATGCTACTGTTGAGCTCAACTAGTTTGAGATCATAGCCAAGGCAACACCACATGGTTCGTTCATTTCATCTAATGAAATTGCTTCTAAGCTCCCAAACTCCTGAAACTAAAATAACTTACGAAAAACGAGAGAAAAAAATGAAAGCTGAACAATTTCTATTTTAGTGAATTAGAAACTCTCAAGATTGAGACACTGGTACTCTAATTAATATACAAAGCACGGTTATTAAGCTGTAAGCATAAGACAAACCCAACCGAACCTAGCCTACAACACAACGCAACACAACACGAGAAACATTGCACAAACCTAATAACGCACACGAGAAACAACTTTGAAGCAACGCGAACCGAACAGATCTGAAGAAATCGCGATTAAATTGGGCTGAACCTACAATCTCCAAAGCAATGCACAAAGCATAAAACACTGAACCTGCAATCGCACAACATAGAACAAATCTGATGAAATAGGAAGTGAGAAATTAACATGAAAGTGAAAGAAAAATCGGAAGCCATTACCAATTTGAAGTTATGATTGAGCGATTGGAGAAGAGAAAAACAGAGAAATTGGAAGCAGAGATGAAGTGGCGAAATCAATTGCTGAAATAAGGGAAAAACATAAACGATTGCTGAAATGGAGAGATGAAGAGAAAAAATTGCCCTCTATTAGATCACGCGGGAGAATAGAATGTACTGAAAAAGTTAGCAAAGAGAACCTGAAAGAGTGAAGAAATTTTATGCTATTCATTTAAAAAATCTCTTAGACTTCCCAAGGGTTTAAAAAACCTTTGGTGTGTATATAAATTACCAGAGGTTATAATAACCTCTCTTAATAAACCCCAACTAAAAATCAGAATTTTTGTAGTGTATTATTATTATTATTATTATTATTATTATTATTATTATTATTATTATTATTATTATTATTATTATTATTATTATTATTATATACAACACTAATATCAAATAATAATACAATCATAGAAAGGAAATAAATCCCCTTTCTTTACATAATAACAAACTTCATAAATAAAATGAATGTTTCTCCCGTCATCAAATGTGCCAATTTGTTTCCTCCTAACAATTATATTATCTGTGGAAAACTTTTCTTTACAATTGCATTTGGATTTGGTCATAAAAAAAAACCATGAACAAACATAAGAAGGTAATATAGGAAATTTATATTTTATTTATAGTGGAATAGAAAAGTATGAGATGGAAAAAGTTATAATCGTATTTCTTTTCACTTTGCTTAACTTCTTCCACTACCTTCATAATTTAAGGTTGCACTATCATAACTCGTTGTATTTGAATTTATGTAATTCAAAATATAAATTTAATATTTTAAATTGTATAATTTAAAATATATTTGTTCTTTTTTATGTTCTATAATATACACTGAAATCTAACTTTTTGTATCTAACAATGTACTATTCAAAATATAAAAATAATATTTTCAAATACATATTTTAAAATATAAAATTTAAATTTTAAATTTTATAATCTGAAAAATAAATATATTTTATATTGTATAATTTAAAATGTAAGTTTTTATTTTGTTTTTTAAAATGTATAATTCAAAATAGAAAAAATTATAAAGGTGTAAATTAAAATTTTGGAAGTGCAGTAAGAAGATGACAATAGTGATATTTAAAAATTAAAGACCTGAAATAGATCTTTTATTGATATGGTGCTACATGCTTGATCTACCATTGAGAAAAACTAATGTAATTGATATATTTGTTAATGTATATTTATATTTCTCTATATTAATAATTTAATACACTTCAATCAAACAGCTAACTATTAAGACCATAATATACTCGACAAAATTTTAAGTTTTATTCCTATTGTCATCTTTAAACACACAAAAGGACAAAAAATAAAAAGTCCTCCAATAATATATTGATTTTTTAGGTAAACTTAAAAGTTGACAATGTAAAAGGCCAAAAAATTGAAAATATTTTTAACCTTTTATTGAACTATTCACTCTCACATTTATTCACACTGCTTTTCCATATTTCTCAAGAACTATGCATGGGAACCCTAATTGTGTTCAAACAACAAATATGCTTCCAAGAGTTAAAACTATAAAAACTATCAAGTGTGTGTGAATTAAATTATTGGTTGGATCTTTTCAATATTCAGAAGTGTATTACTTTTTAAATTAGTCCTTAAATATTAATAAATAAATAAAACTTGAAAGTAACTTTAACCTTCCACATTCTTATTTGTTTTAAACAATTCTCACAATATTATCATTAAAATACAAGTTAACTATTTTACATGGACTAAATTATATTTAATCAATAACAATAACATACAAATAAAAAGTATATATGTTATAATACTTAAAATGAAAGATCATTATAAGAAAATAAAATTATTTTGAGATATACTTATAAGGAACATTTGTTGGAAAAAATATTTTTAAAACTGGCGAGTTAAATAAGACATTTGGTGAGTCATTTGTCATGAAAATTATTAAAAAGATGATTGACATAAGTATCTCACGTAATAGAAGAGAGAAAAAAAAAGATTTAGCTACCACAAAAAACATTATATTAAGAAGGTGTAGCACAAATCTCAAATGAAAAATGAGCATCTTCTTGGCTACTAATCATTTTAAATTGAGGGTTAAATACTAGAGTTGAGAAGACATTGTCTACTACAAAGACAAGGTTCATTATAAAAGCATGCAAGGAGTTGCTATGATTGGAGATTGGTTTTGTGTAGAACAACTATCCATTGTTTGTGAATAGTCAAAAGGTTATCCATCTTGAAAAAACTTAACTTTCCATTCCAGGTCCAAACATATTGATATGAGATATCATTGAATATGTAATACTCTGAATGTTAAGTTTGACAAAGTTCATACGAATGCTGATATGATTATTTAGGCATTGTCAAGATAGAAGTTTAAAGCTTATTGTGAGATCGTTGAATTAGCTATCACCTCCATATAATCATGGGAAGATAAATGTGCTAGGTTGAACTCAAGTCTCATTGATATTGTATCTTCTTAAGTCTTCTTTGATGGCCCGATCAACATTTACCTAAATTATTAAGTGTTTCTAATAGTTTCAGAGCCAAATTTTCCAATAAAAAAATAAACAATAAGTTGCTTTGTGTTTAACATATATTTGAGAAGATCACAAGATAATTATTGCTAGCTAGCAAGTGCCTACTTTAAGACTTTGCATAAAACAAATATATATATATATATATATATATATATGTATTCAGCTTTGATTATGACCAAGGGTTGGCTATGTGCACATGGACCGAAGAAAGTGCTGAGATCTTCATTCTCATTCTCTTTAGAGAAACAATCACACTCTTATATTTGTTCTTGTTGAAAATTTGCCACATTACATTACATTTTAAATGCATTAAAAAATGGTAAAAGAAAAGAAAAAAACAGATACATACAATAGTAGTAGGAAAAGTGGGTAGATAATACAGCCATGACCGGGTAATGCGCCTTGATTGTTGTAAAACACACAAACCTCAATCATTGATAATCTTCCATGCATTGTTTTTTTTTTTTATTTGTATGCAATAATGTTGATAATTTTGAGTGTTTAGTGAAGTTACATTTGTGTTGATTAATAATTAGTGATGCCATGCACTCATGGTAGATGCTAGTTTGTCTATTTTGAACTACTACCTTTGACTATCATTTCTTATGCCAGATAAATAGTAGTATTTTACATTATGAATTGTTTTCAAAGGTTGTATAAAAATGTTTTTCTTTGTCTGAAGTTAAAGAGATTTTTTACTGATAGAAAGATGTAGCAGCCAATTCAAACACACTTCCTTAAGATCCTTTATTCAAGTTCGTGACTTGTTTTTCCACAAATTTAGCTCATGGAAGAACATGCATGAATGTAGAAGATTCATGATTGGTGGTTGAAACCTTGTAATAGCAAGTTAAGTTTTTTCCAATTTGCACATGGACATGTTGTAATATTGGATTCTGTGGTTCTCAAACTTTAAAAATGTGTATATTTTCTTGTGCATTTTCCTTATCTGTTTTTTTTTTTTTAAGGTTTACTTATGTTTTTTTCTTGAATTTTGGGATAAGTGGTTCTCAGACTTTAAAAAGAAAAACTCTTTTAATCTCAAGATTGAAAACAAAATGGAGAAGTATATGACTATAGTTTCTAATCATTTAGAAGCTAACTAAGATGAACTTTTTTTCAGGGTTTATAGCTTATGATTTGAAATTTAGAATTTAGGGTTTAAGATATAAGATTTAAAATTACTTTTAAACTCCCATTTAATGTTAATAAAATGAAATAATATTTTGTTTTTCAATTTTAAGAGACTGTATTTTCTTCTAAATTTGAGAGGACTAAATACATAATTAAACTTTTTTAAAATAAACTATTTTCTTTTCATTTTAATAAATAAATAGTATCTATTTTTTTGAATAATTGATTATTTTTAAAACTCTTACTCTAAACAAAATTGTCATTATCAACTTGGCTATATGCTTGTAGAACAAGTTTGGAAGATGTGGTGTAACATCAAAATGAAAAGTTTGAATTTTGGGGTGAACCATGAACTCCAAACTTGCCATGGAAACTTTTGATTTTGAAGACTTTCGGTATTCAAAAGCTACCTTTCATGATCGAAATGATAATAAGAATAAGTCAAGGAAAAAGAAAACTTTGTTTTTAGTATACGGTGAAGGTTTATCTATTTTTCTAGGGATGGATTCAGTTTATAATTTCTTTTGACTTGTGAAATTTTAGTGTTTTCCACTCTAAATTTTTACTCCTTATTTTAAAAATCGTAGTAGTGTGTACTGCAAGTTAAATAGTATATTTTTTTTAAATGACTCATGTATTTTATAGTAAAATGTGGATTTTTGACAAATAGCAAGTAATTTTTTATTTTAATTTATAATTTTCTTATTTGACTTTATTTAAATAAAAATCACAAATTAATATTAAATATCTAAATTAGTATTTTGTTTTTCATCTAAACCTATTAATATATATTTGCGTTTATATAGATAAATCAATCACAAATTAATATTAAAGATAATGAAAATTTTATCATATAGGAAACATTCACTACAAGAAAATGACTTATTAGTAACCAATTTTAGTGACCAAAAGTTGTTAGTCACTATAGTGACCAATTTAGATACCAATTTACAAAATTAAAATTTATTGGTTAATAAAATAATTACTAATATAAATAAAAAATTATAATTGGTCACTAAATTTGTCACTAATTAATTAGAGAGCAATTTAGTAACTAAGTTATTTTGGTAGCCAAAACTTAGGTAGCTAATTTTTAGTGACCAGTTTCTTTTTGTAGCCAAAACTATGGTAGCTAATTTTAAAAATCAATTTAATGACCAATTGTAATTTTTTATTCATAATAGTAACTATTTTAATAACCAAAGATTTTTTTACTTTGTAAACTTGTATCTAAATTAGTAATTATAGTAACTAACAATTTTTTGTCACTAAAATTGGTTACTAATGAAGCATTTTCTTGTAGTGATTATAAACAAACAAATATTTGATTATATATTTCATTTTCAAACCACTGTGAAAGGTAAGTGAACAGATATAAGCAATCAGAAGAATTAAAAGGTATACGGAAATTTAATTAAAAGAAGAAGAGAAAAAATAAATAAATAAATAAATAAATATATATATATATATATATATATATATATATATATATATATATATATATTGGTACAGGAATATTAGATATTTAATTTTGTTTATTATAATGTTGGGGAATTTTTTAGAAGTTTATAATAATAATAATAATTATTATTATTATTATTTTATATTACTATTATATATTATTATTATTATTAGTATTAGTAGTAAATTATATTATTAGTAAAATTATTACTATTATTAGTAATATGAAGAAAGAAAATAATAACAAAATTATTATATTATCCGTTTTTTTTATTAACATGCATGCATAATTATAATTATTTATTCATTTTCATATTATCTACCTTTTAAAAAAAAATATTAATTTTTATATTTTTTATTTAATTCACTTTTCTCTCTCCAACAACTACTTTCTTTATGTAACACAAACACCCATTTATCTCCTAAATTATATAAAAAGGTTTAATTTTGACAATTAATAAATATTTTATTATATAAAAATTACATATCCAAAAAAACTATAAAAAATAGTGAAATAGAAAAATATTCATAAAAATATATTTATGAGATTTTCTTCGCAAAAAATATAATTATAGAATTATTATATTTAGTCAATAATTATTAATAAATTAAATATATTTGTATCTTTATATGATTTTTAAATATATGCTCTAAAATATATTTTATAAATAATTTAAAACCTTTAATATTTTAATTATAAATTTATTATAGCTGTTTTGTATTTTCATATATTGTTATCAACATTATCTTCATAAAAATTATGGTTGTAATTATATTTTTTAAATATATGTTGTAAAATATATTTTATTTCTGTTTAATATTTTAATTATAAGTTTTTTTATTTTATATTTTAATTATTTGTACTTTTTGTAACACCCCAGATGGATATTACTAGATAAAATTTATTTTCACAAAGTATACTTCAAGAAATTCAGACATTTTAATAAGTTCCCAAGCGCGGGAAATTCAAAAACTTGTCTCGTCATAATCCGTTCATACTATCTCTTCTTTATTACAAGTTCATACTGGATAAAACCTCGTAATGTCTATTACAAAATATAAGAAAGCATAGCATAAAGAAAATTCCCCATTGGCGGTCCCCGCTCTGTCGCTAAGCATTCGCATGATAACCTGAATTCACGTCTGCTCCCACGTAACAAGTCACGTGATCATCGCCAAACACAAACACACAAACAAGTAAGGGTGAGCTGAGAAAGAAAAATTATACAAATAATAAGATAATAAGAATTGTCCCTCACCCAATCTAACTTAGTCAATTTTAGTTTATTGACTTTTTTATATCATTATACCCCAATCTCATAACCTATATGAGAAAGATCTATTCACAACCTTGGTCCTTAGGGATTATCATGCTCCCACGAACCTACCCGCTCGTGGTCCAACTCTACGGACCTCTCCGCCCGTAGTCCAACTCTACGAACCTGCCCGCTCGTAGTCCAACATGCGTGAACACCTACTATGAACCTCCCCGCTCATAGTAGCCTCAAGTGTGAGCATGGAACATACGAACCTCCCCACTCGTATCCCCACACAAGAGTACAACAGATACGGACCTCCCCGCCCGTAACAATCACGCATCTCAAATCTCTGTTACGAATCTCCCCGCTCGTAACTAATCCAGCATATCCCCGACCAAGCCATCAAACCCATCCATGCAAATCCATCTGCAATGGACCCATGCCCCCTGCACTATCGACTGGCGTTGCCTAAGCACCGCAAAGCAAAATTTAGCTGTAGACCGCTTGGCGGTCCAACCCACACCACCACACGCTACTCTAGAAGCACAAATTGACTGGTTGTACCACTCCTAAACAGATTTTAGCATACTCCAATCATGACATACACACCTTAAAACACCCAATGGAATATATATATATATATATATATATATATATATATATATATATATATATATATATATATATATAATATATCTCGAACATTGGAAACAAACTAAAAAAATCATTTGCCATACCACAAACATTTATGCCTCTAAAAATATTTTCTTCCAAACCCATTGAATAAAAAATTATTATAGACTTTGTAGACTTCAGCACATGAGGTGAAAAACTCTTATGCATGAACCAAAAGCCTGTAATTAATTTTCAAAATGATAAAATTACAACAGAAAATTTCAAGAATAAATAAGTCAAGCATCACACGTAATGAAAAATATGAAGTGCAAAAGTTTACAATTCATTAGTCTTGGAATCATAATGTCTCTGATCATGCCATCACTGTAGAACAAAAACTTCAGTAGAATTAACAGATACATTTACATTTACATAAGAAGGCATAACAAATCAAAAATTGATAACAAAAATCAATTTCCAATAAAGAAAATATGTATATTAAATGGATCAAAATTCAGAGCATTACTCAAAGAAAAATTGATTGTCTTAACCATATTCATAGTCATCTTCTTATGCTCCTTTATGAATGCAAATCCATACCTTCTACCGTTTCACAATCAACATTACACATCCAACACCACTCCATGCTAAAAGTCTTTCTTATCCTCAAATTATCAAAATATGTCCCTGAAAAGAAAAATAACATTAACATAAATAAAACAAAATATTAAAAAAATAAACAATCTATTGAATATTGAAACCGATTCTCCCAAAACTTTCATATTATACCTATTACACTTCACTTTCTAACACTTGTTTGATAATAATTGCAAATACAAAAATGAATATAAGTAGTTAAAACTTATCTGTTAAAAATCAAATATCATTAAGAAATCCAACAACAAACCGATGACTTGGCTTTTGCCTGTTGTGAAGGATTCAAAACTAAACTACATGTTCAACTGCTTTAATCTTTAACTCTTCTCTCCAACTTCAACCTCATTAGCTTCTCCAATTTCCATGTTTGGCAAGTTGTTGTTATAAAAGCATAAATCTGAACAAAGTCTAGAGGTGTGCATATAAATGAGCGGCAAAAGTGCCATAGATGTGGATGCAATAATTGAAATTCAAATTTTGAATTCAAAAGTGTTTTAAATGAGCAATTTTGATTTCTGTCAGGCTTTTGCTAGATTAGTACAGAAAAACAAAACAAAAATTAAAAGTAAAATAATTTTGGGTGTAAGAGGGAATTATAGGAGTATTTGGACCAAACATACATATCTTACCATTTTGGGTGCGTGATAAAATTTAAAAAACAAATAGCCATTTTCTTTGTAGCAATTTCACCATGTAAGATTCCAAAGACAAAATCAGTCTGATCCTGTATTTGCCAAATATATTTACAGAGATAGGAGTTAATATGGAGTAATAATATAGAGCAATAAAGAAGCTCAAGAAGATGATACTAATGAGTTGATGGATAGGAATGAAAAATCCATTCAGATATACAAAAAAAAACAATGAAGTTAACATTCATTTGAAACACAAATAAATAGAAACAACAAACATTCAAACAAACAATCAAAGAAGAAAACAAAAATCGAAAACTAACTATTAAAGTTCCATTTTACTCTTCAACTCTATCTTCTGATAGTAGGAATAACATCCGAAAAAAGAAAAATCTTTTGAATTGAAACATTTTGTAAATCAAGTATTCTATGACTATGTCTTCTCCTAAAAATCATCTTTTCTACAGAGAATAAAAATTGAATTTTGAATTTATTTTATTTAATCTTTGAATTAATTGAATAATTTTTTTAAGAAAAATCAAGTAAAACTCTTTAAATAACCCAATTTGAGAACGAGAAAAAACACAACACACTATTACTGAGTGGAAGCACATAAATATTGATTAAGTTTTTGCCTCTGTTATTCAAGTTGGTAGAGAGAATTGACTTGTGAAAGGAGCTGACTGTGAGTATTTTTTCTTTGTACTCTTACTTTCCAGGTGACAATGTTCCAATTTTTGTATTTGTAATTTTCATCCTTTGTTCTGTACAAACGAGGTGTTTCATCCCTTGTGTGATTAAGGGAGGTGTTGTCATATCTTGAAAGGGTTCAATTCAACCCCCCATTCATCATGCCATTTTTCTAACAAATGTTAATCAAGAATCCAGTTCGTTTCGAACTCATGATATTTGTGGTGTATGTGGTATTATAGGTTGTTAATGGTGAAAGCACACACACACACACACACACACATAAGTGTATAAATTTGATATTATATTCTTAGGTGTGTTTGTTTCAAATTGATGATGTTTATCGTTTATCTTCTAAGTTCAATTCTTCTACTTTCGTCCCAGTCCTTTATCTTACTTGGAACACCTTCACATCTTCAATGGTATTCTGGTGGTTCTCAAACATCACTTCCAACCTTGTTGAACTTAACCTTCAAGGTAACCTCTTGAAAGGTTCCACACCAAGTCATTTTGGTATGGTCGTGAATTCACTTAGGCATATTGACTTCTCCTATAACAAAGGAAGATATTTGAAATCTTTCACATATATGTCTTTGAACATGGCTGGAAACATTTTTTAGTAAAGACCTTCCCTCCATTTTGATGGAGCTCCAACGTTTGGTGGATGGTAGAAACTCCATAGGCATCATAAATGGAATAGAAACAAGTGTTTAAGGCTCTTGTAACAAGGGTATTTGGAGTGGTGAAAGGTGCACTAGACTAGAAGCTAGGCTAGTGGAAGGTGGCTAGAGGAAATGTTATGAACCTCTAGGTTAAGTGCTCTCAAAATAATATAAGAGTGGAATGATCTTAACAAAATCATTCTACTTGAAATTTCAAGAGTAAACCTTAAAAAGTGCCATAGTACTCTCTTTTATAGAAGAGAATGTCATTAATTCACATGTACATGAAACTTTTCTTTAAATGAAATGCAAGCTTGGAAAAGAAGTCTCTCTCTCGACCATTGGATGCTCATGAAGGCACGATTGTGGGACAAGTGGCATGGCTCTCTTTTGCAAGCTTGGATTTGCTCCCTTCGTGTGACAAGGTGAGCGTCTTGGCCAAGGCTTCCTATTGGGCTTGGATTAGCCCAATTACAATCCAATGAACAGGTTTATTTAGCCTACTATTTATGAAAGGAAGGCCTAAATAATTGGCCCAATTTTAAAGTTTACACTAATGCTTTGACATGAAGCCTCTCATATTTTGATATCCTCTTTGGTCCATGAGAAGGACATTTGAAACCCATGAGGATTTTGGCCATCTTGAGAGAATCCCATTTGAATCTTTCTTAACATGCTTCTTATTATTAGGCCTTTGATTGTTCCTGGGCCTTTAGGTGCATACGGGCCATGAGAATTGGGCCTAGGCGTTGGCCCAAGCTATAAGCCTTGGGGTGGATTCATCACATTCTCGGTAGTTTGTCTAATGATTTCCTTAGACACTAATTGCAAGATTTGAGTATGATAAATAATTATATCATTGGCATTTTTCCCGCCGTTTCAACATTCTATTCTTTTAAAACATTGTTTCTTGGAAGAATGCTGTTAAGTGGAACGATAACTAAAGGTGTCAAGTTACCATCTACTATGAAGGATTTGTCAATTAGCTCAAATTTCTTAGATGGTGGAATTCCAAATTCTTATGGAAACACATGCTCTTTGAGATCCTTAGATATGTTTGATAATAACTTAAGTGAAGAGTTTCCAATTATAGTTTGAAACTTGACTGGATGTTCTAGAAACTCGTTACAAGAATTGATCTTGCACGCAAATAAAATCAAAGATACATTACTAGATTTCTCAATTTTTGCAACCTTGAAATTGTTGAATCTTTCAACAAATGAATTAAGTGGCAAGATACCAGAAGATAACGAATTGCCATATAAGTTGAAATATTTGTCAATCCATTTAAACACAATAGAATGTAGAATTCTAAAAGCATTTGGAAATGCATGATCTTTGCTGTTATTTGACATGTCTTATAATAACTTCAATGATGAGCTTCCAAAGATAATTTCTCACATATCATGATGTGCTAGGTATTCATTGAAAACATTAAGTCTAGGCAACAATAAAATCAATGGCACAGTAACTGACTTCTCAACATTCACATCTTTAAAAATATTAAATCATTTTGAAAACAAGTTAAACGAAGTTATTCATATAGATATTTGATTCCCACTACAATTGGAGGCACTTTACATGTTTTCAAATTCTTTAAAAGTTGTGATTACTAACAACCATTTTGCTTATATGTTTAACTTACAAGAATTGTATTTATGAGACAACTCTCTGTGTTTGACATTTAATCAAAATTGGGTCCCACCTTTTCATTTGTTCAAGATAGGATTGAGATCTTGTAAGTTAGGTCCAACATTTCACACATGGTTGCAGGAACAAAATGAATTTGACGATATTGACATTTCAAATGCTGCAATATTAGTTACTGTCCCTATATGATTTTAGGCTAAATTATCAGTACAAAAATTGATCAAAATGAATATTTCATACAAAAATCTATGAGGTATACTTCCAAATTTTCCAACAAAAAATATTCCTAGTTTCATGTCTCTCGAATCAAATTAGGTTAAAGGTCTTATTCCTCTATCTTAATGAAATTCTTGACTTCTTGATTTATCAAATAAGAAATCCTCAGATTCTTTTTCTTTTTATGTGGAAGTGGTTCAATTAAAAATTTATTCCATTTAGATCTTTCATATAATCAATTATCCGAACATATCCCAAATTATTGGAGACAATTGAACTCGTTGGTTTATTTAGATTTGAGCAATAATTTTTCAGATAAAATTCCTAATACATTGGGATCACTTCTTGATGTTCAAGCATTATTGTTGAGAAACAACAATTTAGTGGGGAAAATTAAATATTTTGGGGAAAATTAAATATTTTGAAAAAACCATATAACTTTTGCACATTTAAGTAAAGGTATCGTCTTAGGACAGACATTGTGGGGTGCTAATACCTTCCCCACACGTAACCGACTCCCGGACCCAAAATCCGGTTTTTCACAGACCTTGTTCTTTTTTATGGTTTTCCATAGTTTCCTATAATAACTATGGTGGCGACTCCAAACTCTGTTTTTACAATTTTATTTTTTTGGTTCGTCGTTCTGTCGCGATTTCGATTGCGACAGATGGCGACTCCACTGGGGACACTAGTGAGTTAGACCATTTATTTGGATGTGCAAAATTGATGTGGTTTTTCTTCATATTTTTTCTTTCTCATTTTTTTTTTGGTATGTGTTTGTTTTATTTTTTTTATATTTAGAATAATTGTATGTGTATATTCTTCTTTATTTTTGTATTTAGAATAATTGCCAGGTGTGGGTTTAGGTATACATTGTGTTCTCCCTTCACACACACACATTTTATTTATTACATGAGTGGGGCCCTATACCCGGGTCTGAGTTGCTTAGAATTAGAGGGGATTGTGTAGCAGTGTCACAGTGGATGTACTTCCCAAGTGGTCATTGTGAGAACCCCAACTAGAGTTTGTTTGCTTCATTGGTACTCCCACTTCTTGTTGTTTACCAACTGTCGTGCGAAATGCCATGAAGTGGACCATAGCTCTAGTGACCTTGATATTTAGGTATTAAGGAACTATCCTTGTGAGCACATATACTTTCCCTTAGAACTTTAAGCATCAAACCCATGTTAAATAAAGAAAGGCACTAAAGGGAGACTATTTGCGTCCTTTACCCTCACCTTTCCTTGTATATAATAATAAATTCATCACAATCTTGCATATCATGTGAATAAGTTCCCTGCGAGGCACAAACATGCATTGCATTCCATTATGTGGCCATCCATTGTACCATGTTCATAGTTTCAACATGCATATGTATAATTTAAAAAAAAAAATTGCACTAAAATAAATTCAAATTGTTTCCCATTTTGCTTGTCACCAAATTCTTGGAATCTTTCTTATTAAAAAATGAGAAAATAATAAAACATTCTTTGGTAAAATCAGTGGATTTAATAAGGAAATAAATTTTTGTTTGTTATCATTTCTTTTGAAATACCCATATAATCTTGCATGGATGAAATTGTTTAAATCTATTTCCCTATCCATCTCTCTTCCACCATAAACCTTGTTTTCATTTCCATGGAGGATCATCATAAAAAGGGACACATACCTTAAAATGATTTCAAGAAACTCTCTGAACAAAAAAAAAAACAAAAAAAGAAGAAAAGGTCGCTAGACTAACAACTTTAAAGGACAGTCTAGGAAAAAATAAGGCAAAAAAAAGTGAAAAAAAAGAACAAAATAATGAACATCCTATTACATGAACTAAATTATTTTCCTTTGAATTAAAGTTTTTGTTGGAGAAAAACAACCATGATTTGAAATGATGTGTGGCCATGTTTCTTTATCAAAAAAATAAAAATAAAAGTAATTATCCTTTGCTACCCAATTTGAGCCTTCCAAAAAATTTCTTTCAAATTACCCCAAAACAAGGATCATCCTTCCACTAATGGTTGACATAATATTTGCATTTGTTTCATCTGACTGGTAGTTCACAAATACAAAAATATCAAAATAAAAAGAAAAAAGAAAAAGAAAGAAATGATATGGTTATATAGAGAAAAAAAAACAAAAGTTTGAAGAATGAGAATAAAAGGTCAAAATATAGAAAAAAAAAGGTGAACAAGAAGAAGTTAAACAAATTCTGAATGAAACTTTATTCAAAGATCCTTGTAGAAATAGTCCTCACATCACTTGTTTGGTCCTTTACTATCATTTACTTCCATACCACTAGCCTTGGCTACAATACAAGCCTAATAAAGTCCACATAGATCAAATATTGGTTGTCATCTTTCGAAGGTTTTAATTTAGAGGAAAGTTTTGATTTGCTAACAGGTTTGTTCTAAAAAAAAGATAAAAAAAAAGATTGAAAAAGTGTGTTCAGAGATTTTTGCTTGGTGACATATTTTCAAAGCTTCAGTAAGACAATTAAGCTAAATTTGGGTTGTCCTCTTTCAATTCATTCTTCATGAAATTCCATTTTTGCTCATACAGTATCCTCCGCTCTAAGCCTAAACCTTGACCAACCTTAACATAGTCCATCTTTATCAATCACAAACCCAAACTGGGGCAGTCAAATTGATTGTGATTCATATATTCCCATCATTCATTTTGAATTAGGGCATTTATTTACATTGAAGACTCTAATCACATTAGGCACAACTTGTGAAGACCCCGTCATTTTCTTAATCTCCTCATTTGGGAAAAGTATAACATGCTTTTGCACCCTAAGACCATCCCAGGCTCTCACAATAAGGGCAAATTCTTGAAGTCCCCATCTTTTCCTTCATACCATCCAAAACTAGGGAAAGCCCAAACATATTTTGTGCTCCGAGACCAATTCAAATTGGGGCAACTCCCTAGTTAATCTTCATCACCTCATCCAAGCCTTTCCAAGCCCTTGGCAATTTCATGCATGTCATTCAAATAGTGTTTCAAAAGAAATGATTAAGAAAATGTTTGTTAGTAAATTGATTAGACCAAAGAAATGATTTAAAAAAAGTAAAAAAAATATCAAAGTAGAATAATTCCATGAATTGAAAATAACAATGAAATGGGGAACAATTTGAATGTTTTTTTAAAAAAAATGCAAAAGAAAATTCATACATAAGGTAATTCATGTTGGCAAATATGCATAAAAAAGATAAAAACATAAATAAAAGGAATTCCTGAGGCGTGTTGGAAACACTGCCCTTAAGGATTTATCCGCAGTATATGCGCAAACCCCCCATGGTACAACAGGAACATTTCAGAGATATCCCAAGGATAACAGAAACTAGCAAGATAAACTCTTTAAAGAGTAAGCAACCTAGGATATAAGAGAAGAGAGAAAAAGAAGAAAAATAAGAAAATGGTTGTGTGATGAAGGGATTTAAAAATCCATCCTCTATAACTGAAGCCTAGTGTTGAAAATAATATCCCATAAAATATGGAGGTGGGATCAACATGTGGAGGAGATCTCGATGCGCCATCCTTAAAATGAGGGAGGCTTGCTCACGTTGCAACAACAACAACGCTATTATTTTTGCAATATTATTATAAATATATAACAATCCCCCACATTGCAAAAGATAAGAGATGGATAGAAAGAAAGAAAAATCATGGGTCTCATATTAGATGTAATGCATCAGAGCTGGTATAGCAAGCTATATGAACCAGTCTTAGATTGAGAAACTTAACACACAGTGTAGTTGGTATAACAAGCTATATGAACCAAGGACACTTGATGTGTGTTAGCGTTTTATCAATAACAATACACCCCCACAATTCTTGCTGTTATCGCTGTGTTGCGCTACTAGGCCATGCGCATGCCCGGTATTCATGAGTGCTCTAAAAATCATGCCAAGATCTCATACAAGCGGCCCCACTCGACACTCATATAGGTGATTTTATCAAGTGTATGCTGCAATTCATACACCACCCATAAGGGATATGAAAATCATTAAAACTTTGTTTAAAATTCTTACACCTCAAAGAATTTTAATTACAAAGTTTATCCTCTCGATAATGCAGTCTCTAGCACTTTCACACACACTAGAGGAATGAACATAATTGATTTAAAATCAATCAATTAATTTAGTGCTATTAGAACTAACAAGTGACTTGTTCTTACCCATATGAACCTTATTCATGGGATCTCCAATCACAAAGGTTGGGTTACCATCACTTGTTTGTTTCAAGTGGCTCAAGTCTAATTCCCCTCGATGTTTCTATAATCATATTTCATCCTACGATTTTGTCAAAGGATTTGCTAGATTCCATTTTGACTTCACATACTCACATACTCAATGAAAATTGTTTCACTCTTCAGTAGCTACTGCCGATTGGCAATCACAATGTATTTTCATTCCCAGTGGAATGTTAGCTAAGAAGTTCGTCAACTACTCAGCTTCATTATCAGCCCTTTCAAGAGATTCAGTTAGCATCATTGTACCCTTCTAGTACAATGGGGAAATCCACTATATTCAATGACATATTCCATTGAATCTCTTAAACATCTCATAAGTCTCAATATTCCTAATTAGAATATTAAGTGTATCTTCTCAGTCTACTTACTGCATAAACAACACTTGGTCTAGAAAAGACCATCACATGTAGTAAGCTCCCAATTATTTGGGCATACTGAGGTTGAGAAAATAATTCTCCTCCATTTTTCTTTAATTAGTATCATAAGGGATGTTTACTCATTTATAATTTCTAAGCTTCCTAAAAAGTTTCTCAAGAACACTTTTAGAATAGTAATACTATTCCCCTTCCTAATGATTCTATAAAAGAAAATCACATGGCTTCATCTAGAAACAACTTAATTTTATAATAAAATTCTAAAACAATTTAGTTCTAAAAACTATCAAACTGCATATATCAATCATTAGGTGAAAAGCCATATTCCAAATAGTTATTTCCTTTAAATAGTTGAGCAAAATTATCTAACCTCAGAATCTTAAATATTTATGATTGACAAGAAAAAATAAATACCTGATGATATCATCCACCGTAAAATCCATTCTGAAACCCTATTTTGGTCTCAAAATATTGTGGAATCAACATTGCACCGTAACATTATAATTTGTAAGGAATTATAGGCATTTAATTTTGAATTATATGCCACTTTCCTAAAATAACCGCACCCATGGCCCACCACCATTTCTTCATGCAACCAAACTTTTCCAATAAAGGGACCCACCAGCATATGTATATATGAATCTTATATTCAACTATTGTAATCACGTGAATAGTAAGGGACCCGCAACAGTGAAACCACTTTCAACCACGATTTCAAAGCCTACTTTCATGCATTTACTCCTCTTTTTTTTAGTAACTTCTCTTTCTCTTAGGCACGTGAGGGCAGTTTATTTTTCATCTTTGCCGAAACCATTCATCACGTTTCCCTTCCCACCATGCACTTCTGGTGGTGCTCGTCCTCTTCTCTCTTTCCTTTTGCTCCTTCGCCCTCGACATGTTCATCATTGACAACGACGAGACGCTACCTACCATGGTGGAATTGGAGGGAGAAAGGTGTCGTTGCCCCCGTCAAAGATCAGGTCCAGTGTGGGAGTTGCTGGGCATTCTCCACGGTTGCAGTAGTGGAAGGAATAAATCAAATTATAACAAGCAATCCATTTACATGTGTGATACAACCAAGATAGCGTCAGGGCTCGAAGTCTTCCGGTACGGGGTAGTAGCCGGCTAGCGTGACCTTTTCGTTGGAGGTGGCGATGGATGTTCGAATTAGATACACTAAATGTTTGAGAAGTTGCATGTGTTTATTACAGAGCCCAAACACTGAACCAATCAACTTTCTCCTCTTCCACCGGCAAAACTCATTCATGATCTTCGTAATGATGAAAACCAGACAACCTCAGATTCGGAAATCGTCGAGGCCGTCGTGGACGTTGACGTTGTCGCTGCTCGTCACCTGCTGCTTCCTCGTTCTTATTCTCCTCACTCTCTGCATTCTCTCCGCTTCCAATGCCAACTCCTCCACTGCTCTCTCCAAACCCAACCATCTCAGCTTCATCGCTCGCACCTTTCACGTAAGCGAAGAAGACGACATTTTTCTGGACTGCCGTTTCATTGAAGAAAAGAGAGAAGTTATGGTATCACGGACTTGCAAACGTGACAGTGAAAAGAACAAAAAATCATAAAAAAATCTCATTTCATTTCAACTGAAAGAATAATTCCTTAAGATTGTTAGCAAATATGCATAAAAAAGATAAAAACAAAAATAAAAGAAATTCCTGAGGCGTGTTGGAAACAGGAATAACTCAGATATATCCCGAGGATAACAGAAACTAGCAAGATAAACTCTTTAAAGAGTAAGTAACCCAGGATATAAGAGAAGAGAAAAAAATAAGAAAAATAAGAAAATGAGAGATCAGAAAAATGGTTGTGTGATGAAGGGATTTAATAATCCATTCTCTGTAACTGAAGCCTAGTGTTGAAAAATAATATCCCATAAAATGTGGAGGTGGGATCAACATGTGGAGGAGATCTCGATGCACCATCCTTAAAATAAGGGAGGCTTGCTCACGTTGCAACAACAACAACGCTATTATTTTTGCAATATTATTATAAATATATAAGAATTCATACATCATACCAAGCCAATGCATATACGAGTCATTCATCTTTTTGAATAAAATAGTTTACATCTTTCCAATCAAAACCCTCTTCACTCATATGAATGGTTATTAAATGCTTGCGTTTTAGAAGGAAGAAAATTAAAAAAAAAAATACACAATTTGGTTTCTATGATGTTTCTCAAATTTTGGTCCTTTTCATTTATATGAATGACCAATATACCCTAAGCCTAATTTCCATTGGCCCCTAAGTCCAATTCCCTTACTAGTTCCTAACCCTAGATTTCACACTAACCTCAAGCCCAGTTTCCATACTGGCCCCCCAAGCCCAATTTACACTAGCCCCTAAGTCCAATTCCCACACTAGTTTTTAAGCCTAGATTTCACACTAACCTCAAGGCCAGTTTCCACATTAGCCCCTAAATCTAGTTTTGTCTGGCCTCACAGCTTTTTTTCTAGCCTCTAAGCTTAATTTTCTTTGCTCTCAAATTAAAAAAAAAAAAAAAATGAAAGAAAGCAAATTCCACCCATGCATCCACGCATCCATGTATGCATCATCATATAGGTTGAAAAAGAAAATCATAACATGTCATGCATCATCAAATCATCCATCATACTCCACAAAATCATTGAAAATCATTTAAAAAAAAAAGTTAACAATGATAGTTTTTTGTTTAAGTCTCAAAAACGTTAGACATTCACTTGGTGTTTGTCATCAATTCAAAAGCAAAATTCAGGTTCTCCTTTTATACATCAAGACCCTCTGCAAGGCAATGGTCATTGATTCCTTTGTCACATCGAGACCCTCTGCGAGGCAATGGTCATCGATCTCCTTACACCAAGACCCTCAATGAGGGAATGGTCATCGATCTCTTCACATCGAGGTCCTCTACGAGGCAATGGTCATCGATCTCTTTACATCAAGACCCTCTGCAAAGTAATGGTCATTGATTTCTTATGTCACATCGAGGCCCTCTGCGAGGCAATGGTTATCGATCTCCTTACATCAAGACCCTCTGCGAGGCAATGGTCATTGATTTCTTATGTCACATCGAGGCCCTCTGTGAGGCAATGGTCATTGATCTCTTTACATCAAGACCATCTGCGAGGCAACGATCATTGATTTCTTTGTCAGATCGTGACCCTCTACGCGATAATGGTCACTAAATCTTTTAGATATAAACCCTCTCCTCGAAATTGGTCTAATCTTTTCTCAAAATATCAAAAAAAGAAAAATTTTGGATCGGAACCCTCTACATGGTAATGTTTGCCGAATCCTTTGGATCTAGACCCTCTCCTCGGGATTGGTCTAAAAAAAAACAACAAAAAGAATTAGTGTCTCACATCGAGACCCTCTACTTGGTATGGTCAAGTTTGTCTTCAAATTTATCTTCTTTTGAAACCCGAACGAAAAGAGTGTTTTTATCTTTACTTATCTTTTATTACCATAAAATGAAAAAGTCAAATTTTCATATTATCTAATAAAATCTAAGTAAAGAGGGGCAGCTGTCAACACCCAAATTCGTCCAGGTGAATAAATTTATTTTCAAAAAATAAAAATAAAAGTAGAAAATAAGGCGAAACAAAATTTTCTTTAAATATTTTCAAACTTTAATTTTAGAAAAAAAAAGAAAAAAAAAGAAAAAAAAAGAGAGAAAAAAAAAGAAGAAAAAAAAGGAGGAAGAGCCCAATTTGTTATTAATTTTCATGAGCCCAATAACTCAAATATTTTCTACCTTTGTTCCTGATAGAGAAATTAATTATATAATAATAATTAGAAGCAATATATCTTCAAATGGTAAGAATCAATATTATTAATTGGCATTACTTTTGTGCTCTGATTTGTTATTGATAATGATTGATTTTGTGCTCTGATTTGCTGCGATTTGATACTCATAATTTGCTACTATCATGACTAATTCCTTCCTTATATTGTTCATTATAATTAAGGCTGAGATTACATTGATATTGCAAGGTGTGAGTATAAATACACACTCTATTAGGACCGAAAAAAAGATTCTTGACACTTCTCTAATTCTTTCCCCTCATCACTCTCACATACACCCCTCCTCTTTCATCACTCTTAAAAAAAAACATATTGCACGGGGTAGGAAAAATATGAAGATAATTATAATGTAGGGAACAAAAGATTGATAAAGAAGAGGAGGAACTGGAAAGTTTAAGAGGTATATCATGCCAAATTTTTTCATTTATTCATTTCCAAATTTTCACTATATTTTGTTTTAATATTATACGTTTTTTCACCTACTTCTGGGTTTTGTTTTGTCTTATTCTAAAAGTCATAACAAAAAATAGTTTTTCTCATTTCTATTGTTTGTCTAACACCAATTTTAAAATAATTCCAAATAGTAAAAATTTAAATAAAAACCTTTTCAAAATTTTAAAAAAATCAAATAAAAAAGGTTTTCAAATAGTTTTTTCAAAAAGAACTACGTAACCCTGATTCCCCATTCACATGGAGATACATAGGAGCGAGGATTAATCCTCGTCGGGCCCAACAAATCAAAAAAATAGTTTTTGTACATTCTTTTATTAATATTTTTGGGGAAAATTAAATATTTTGAAAAAACCACATAACTTTTGCACATTTAAGTAAAGGTACCGTCTTAGGACGGACGTTGTGGGGTGCTAATACCTTCCCCACACGTAACCGACTCCCAGACCCAAAATCTGGTTTTTCGCAGACCTTGTTCTTTTTTATGGTTTTCCATAGTTTTCTATAATAACTATGGTGGCGACTCCAAATTCTGTTTTTACAATTTTATTTTTTTGATTCGTCGTCCCTAAGTAATAACATTTTCAAATAAGGATAAAAAAAAATTAATTAATTCAAGTATACTATCACGTCACCAAAATAGTAGAGAACTTGTACAAAAATTTCATACCCAAAAGTCGAGAACATAATATATAAACTTAAGTTTTATTCATGAAATAATTAAAATTAAATTATTTCATTCACAGAAAATCTTATATAACTGTGCCCACGATAGGTGAGATCACAATCATATAAAATTATATTACTCATGCTTAACCAAATATAATAATATTATATAATGCATGAAATAATTATATTTAAAAGAAATATCTTAGCAATTTATACAACAAAGTGACATGATTTTCTGACCACATGATCACCATCATGCGATGGTCAAAAATCCAAAATAATTGAAATTAAAATGCATGGATATCCATAAACACAAATATTTAACATATTTTTTTCGAATCATCTACTTAAAATATG
This sequence comes from Vigna unguiculata, assembly GCF_037176805.1. Taxonomy (NCBI): domain Eukaryota; kingdom Viridiplantae; phylum Streptophyta; class Magnoliopsida; order Fabales; family Fabaceae; genus Vigna; species Vigna unguiculata. The sequence continues at coordinate 11,422,115 of NC_140792.1, forward strand.
TCACTTTGACTATAAGGTCAAAAATACTAAACATTTAATTTGTTCATAAAATACTAAACTACCATAAAGTTGAATATTTATTTATTTATTTACCAAAATCAATAAAATAAAATAAATTGCTTGTGCAATTTATGTTTTGGTAAAAGTGGATTTTTGATTTTTTATCAAACCACTCAAATCCAAATTCGACTTTCACGGAACACAAAAAATAAAAATCTTCCAAACCAACCTGGTAAATTTAAATCAAACCATATAATTATATTTGCTCAAACTTTCGTAATAGTGAAAAGCACATAAACCGTAGTTTGAAATCCAATAATCACAATTATTCACATAGGAAGCAAACATGCAGCAACGAAACATCTTCCTATTAGCAAATTAGCTATAGAGTACAATGTGAATCAAAGAATTGAAATCTCTTACAACGAAGAAAAAAAAATGTGATATAAACTCTATCCTTTTAAAGTCAACGGAAAAAGCATTACAACAGATGTATCATTGATCATGCCCCAAAGAAGACTAACATAATTTTATTAATAACCTTCAGTTTAGGGATCACGTTAGTTTGGTTGATTAAACAATTACATTGGAAATTAACTCATTTTCCAGACCAATGTTCTCAACACTTCTAAGTTAATCCAATTAGTATCTGTCTCACAATTTTTTTTTTCAACCACTCAAAAGATATAATTATCTCATATATCTTACGGTATCTGCAAAGATACCAGAGAACAAAATTCTTATGGTCCAGATCATCACTCACTTCATGTTTAAGTAAAGAAAAATTTAATTAATACAATCCACTTGCACAGCTTCGACACACCATGGTGGCCCTGCAAACTCGCGAAATAATAACCATCACGAGCCACGTATTTGTCACTACGAACTAGATCCAGATACAGATCTGTGATGCGAACCACAGGTGCACTAACGCATCAACACCGCCACCCATATAGAGGCGACCAACTGCCATTGCGAGAAAGAAAAACACAGAACCACCACACAAGAACAGCCCAACAGAACAAGCACCAACGCAAACCTAAAATGTGACAAAGCCACCGTCATAGCGAAAACAACCAAGTTTCCTCCCGCCGGCATCGAACCACCATGATCGCAAACTCTAGACGACGAAGCCACCACACAACTGGTGCGCGAAACGCTGGCCACTGCGAGCTGCGAAACCAGGACGGCGCTCGCGAAGCACCCCTACCCTCACGCCGGGAAAAGATTGGTTCGAAACTATATTGGCCATGGAAAACCTCTAACGCGAGAAGAAGAAAATGAACCAGAGAAGAAATTGGTGATTTTAAAATTAGGGTTCCAAATAATTAATTGTTACCTTTTGTTAGGGTTTTTCCAAAAAATTAAAAGAAAGATCGAAGTCACTACGAGAAAGATTGATCCCCGATTTTGGAATTATTCATGATTAGGGTTTCATTTTCTCATAAAATTTGGAAAAGAAGATCAAGGATGATGTAATGAAAGATATAACATAATCATAATTCTAACATGCTCTGATACCAATTATTAAATTATGAATCTTAAATAGATTATCAGAGGCATCAAATCATCTATATAAACAATTATTTCCAAACAGTAAGAGCGGTTACTAATAGAATAGTAGAATACGACAGCGTACCCGATCAATAATTAGGAGTATAATAAAGTGGTACCTAATCTTTCAAATAGAATCAGTGGAAAATTAAAAATTGTTTACATGAGACGATACTGCTCTCTTCTCTGGTAGGAGGTTATGCTAGAACGTATCTTACAAATGTGTTATTACGTCATCTCATAAAACTGACTAATGAGATATCAATTTTATATCCTTACCTGCAGAGACCAGGGACCTCTCAACAAGTTCCTGAATACTTAAGTCCATCACAGACCGTTCATTGAACAATTCAACCCATCACGGATCGTTCATCAGAAACCCAATATATATTATCCATAAATTAATACCAATTGTGCAATATAATTGATATTTACAAATAATATAATTTATTAATTAATTTTAATCCACATTAATAATAAAATAAAAAATAATAATTTATATAATAAAATTATATAAAATACAACACAGTGTTTACCTTTATAGTATTATTGTGTACCGAACGTTGTGGAAATGCAGAAGGAATATGAATCCAAATAGAGAAACTTCGTGTTTACCTTTATGGTATTATTGTGTACCTTTTTTTTTTAGTTTGTTTAGCTTGGTTTTGGGTGTCTTTAATTACATAAGATTGATAATGTTGAGAGATATATAGAGGGATTAAGATGAGGGGTATATGGATGTTGTTATATTTTGTTTTAAAGTTGTGCAATTATATTATCAATAAAATCTCATTTTATTAAGGAATCTTAGTTGTTGTTTTCTTTACTACCCAAAATCGAGTAAGAAAACTATATATAAAACCTTTTATCTACTCGTTGCATTTCTAATATCATCTTGTTGGTGGTGGCCTGCTCCTATACTTATTTGTCCTTCTTTCGTAAGTAATTTATCATAATTCATCAATGGATTTAACCGGTAAAAAGTTCATGAATAATAGAAGTTACAAGTTAATTTATTAAAAGAGTTAATTATGGAGTAAGTTACCAACAAAAATATTTATTAATAATTTAAATTTAAAATTTATTAATAAAATTCGTTAATAAATTTATATTTGCTAAAAGTCATATTTTTGATTATAAAATTCCATAAATAATAATAAAAATTCTTGTAGTGATAGAAAACTATTACGTTGTGTCAGTTGCGCATCACAAACACAACTAATGTTGGTTAAACTCATCTTAAAATCAACACTACATATTAAACAATTATTATTTGCATCGAAGAAACATACTCTAAAAGCAATAAAATAATAAAATAAATTAAATTTAGCATCTCAAAACTGAACACTACGAAGAATAAAGATTAAAATTTAAAAAATATAGATCAAGCTGACATTCAACCAATAATATAAAAAGTTATTTATAGGGTTAAATATTTTTTTGGTTTCTTAACTTTTTGTGAAAATTGAAATTAATCCCTTATTATAATTTTGGTTCAATTTAGTTCTCAAACTTTAGAAATTAGTATATTTAGTTCTTTTAACAAAATTTTGTTAAGTTTCCTTAATGTTTCAGGCGCGTTTCATGATAACATTTGAGTTGTTTACACCGTTTATCATATTTTCGCTTCAATATTAGTTGAGAAACACATTTGAAATATCAAATAAACTTAACAAAATTTGGTTAAAAGAACTAAATCTATGCATTTCTAAAGTTGGGGAACTAAATTGAACCAAAGTTTTGAGAGGGACTAATTTCAATTTCCACAAAAATTTAAGGGATCAAAAACATAACCCAAATTAAAGCACGGGTTCACGTAATAAAAATTGAATCTGCCAAAATGTTTTGTTCAATTTCTCTCTTTCTTCTAGAACGCACAACACTTGAGTCCTTGCTTTCCAACTTAATCTTCAACCTCACGCATGCTGCCAACCACGACACTACTCACTTTCACTAACGGCGCCGATCACCACCGTTACAAGGCTCTCTCAATCTCACGAAATCCCTAACGCACAACAACCCTGTTGTTTCACATTTCCACCTTTGACCACCACTAACAACTCCATCACCATTAGAGTCATTGACCATCAGCCACTAACAGTGCTACCTTTTTCCCTTGTACGAGGGTTATTGTTTTCTCCTCTCAAACGCATGACTAGAGACATCATCAATGGAAGACGTTACTGTCTTGCCAAAATGAAAGATTGCCATTCAAATGGGTGCGGCCACCACCATTACTATGTTTGTTTAATTTTAAATTGGTTGATTAATTAACTTTTAAACCCAATCACTTCTACTCCCCTAAACCCAATCATCTCTATTTAACTTTTAAATTGGTTGATTAATTATCTCATGCAAACCATTATGTCTAATTTTGTTCTTTTTCTAATAAGTTCATATAGTAATTACCGTACACAATCAATACAGAAACATGATAGTATAAGGAAGATAGAAATTGTGTACCTTGTTTATGTTTCAATTTTGTCTTTACTCTTATTGTAATCGATACTGATTTTGAATATCTCTGTTGTCTCTCTTTGATTTGCTTCTTTGATTTTGATTCTAAATTTAATTGAATTATGGTATTGTAGATGAGTAATTATCACTAATATGTGAATCATGGTGGATGAAGATGTAACTGTGTTTTGTGAATGAATTGTATAGATTGAGATCTTTTTCTCTTTGGATGTGAAAATGAGCGATGTTGGCCTTCAGGCGTCGTTATGGAAACAGTCTTTTTGAAATAAAAAAGAAGCTGACAAGAAATTGTAATGTAATGGAAGTTTTTTTCTTTTCTATTTTTGTTTACTATTTTTTTAATAAAAATAGTAAGAAATTGTCAAACCTCTTTACGTTAAAACCTTTTTTATTTATTTTTTAATTTTAAACTTAATTAAAATAAAATAAATCTAATTTTTATTTTTTAATTAACATTGTTTTGAATTTTTATTTTTTACTCCTATTTCTAAAAATTACTTAAACACCTTCTTTAATATTTTTAACAAAATTTAAAGAAACTTTTTCTTAATTAATTTATTATTTTTTTAAGACAATTTATTTTTACTCATTTTTAATTAACACTTCTGCTTTTTTATGTTTTGGAAACAATTTTAATTTTATTTACCCGGACGAAATTTGGTGTTGACAACTGTCTCTCTTTTCTTAGATTTTACTTTATAATATGAAAATTTGATATTTTCATTTTATTAGAGTAAAAGATAAGAAAAGACAGAAACACTAATTTCATGCGGGTTCTAAAAAAACTAAAGAAATAATGACAAACAAGAACAACTAATTTAAATAGATACACCAATTCCATGAAGATAAGGAAATCAATAATCGTTCCATCGTAGAGGGCCTTCATGTAAACATAAAGAGATCAATGACCATTCCATCGAAGAAGGCGTTGATATGAAATAAAATCGATAACCATTGCCTCATAGAGGGTCTTAATATGAACATAGCAAAATCATTGATCATTCCATTGGAGAGGCCCTTGATATAAAAGAGAATCGATGACCATTGCCTCGTAAAGAGCCTAGATATGAACATAAGGGGATCAATGACCATTCCATTGGAGATGACCTTGATATAAACAAAAAGGAGATCAATGACCATTCCATCAGAGAGGGTCGTTAATATGAAAGAAAAAGGAGATCAATGATCATTTCATCAGAGAGAGCCCAGTTGATATAAACAAAAAGGAGATCAATGACTATTCCATCAGAGAGGGTCGTTGATATAAACAAAAGGGAAATTGATGACCATTCCATCAGAGAGGGCCTTAATATGAATATGGATTATTTTTTTGAAAGAAAATGAATGCATTATATCTTAACTGCATGTATAATATGAAAAGCGAATTTGTTTGTTTCTTTTCTCCTTATTATGAAATGCATACGTACATGTTATGCATGAATCACCTAAGACCTTTGTGTTTTCATTTTTATTTTTCTCTTTTTAATTTCTTTTTCAGAGCTGAAGGTGTCAAAACCTTAATATGCTTAAATGTATGAATTTATGATGCAAAATTTCCATCAAAATCCACTAGTGCAGAATAAACTTTTTACAGCGCCCAATATGCACCGGTTCATGCGCAAACGAGGCATATGAAGACGCAATGGCACTTTTGTAATTTTTTCGAACTTTTATGCATCGATTGTACATAGAACCGAGGCATAAACCACCCCAAAATTTTTATTTTTCCCGTTGCTTTGATATTTTTAAACAGGTGGCAGACTTTTATGCTTCGGGTCACATCTAACCGAGGTAGATAAATGTTTATGCCTCGGGTCTCTTATAACTGAGGCAGATAGATGTTTATGCCTCGGGTCTCGTATAACCAAGGCATATTTGATTGCTTTTCGAGTGGAATATGCCTCAGGTTGCATGTAACTAAGGCATATAGATGTTTATGCCTCGATTTAAAATCAATCACGCCACTGTTCGTCTTCTTCACGCGAACAACAACAAATTTTCTTTCTTCCATTTTCGAATGCAAGTTTCGTTGCAGAAACAAGTTTTGCGCCCCTTCCTCTTCAACTTCTCGCGTCTTCCTCCTCAGTTTCTCGTCCAACTCCTTACTTCTTGCGAGCAACTTCACCTTCTCGCTCTCGCAGTCCTCCAATTTAAAAAACGCAGTGTTTTGCTTCTCTTCGACGTCTTTCAGAGCGGACACTTTGGACTGCACCAACACCATGAGGTTCTTGTGTAGTGCCATGTTCTCGTCGACCTCAAGTTAGAGTTGGTCGATGCGACGCCATTTCTATGCCGCGTCAGATTTAAATTGAGGATAGAGTTGGGAGCAGAAGACGTACTTTATCTACGCGATGTGGTCCTTGGCGTCTTGAATTGAAGCGACGAGGATGGTGCTGAGACTGTCGGCGTGGTTTGCGGCGTCGGTGTCGGTGAGAGGAAACTCTAACTTCAGAGAGGAAGGGTTGGGCACTCTGATTTGGGAGAAGGTTGAAGATGATAATGTGGCATACTATATGCCTTGGGTGTAAAACCAAAGCCAAAAGGTCAAAATAACCGCGATCAAATCCATCCCCAACATTAGTGATCCTATATATATGTCTTTTTTTTGGTCTTTTTATCATTCTTTTGTTATTTTTAAGCTACATAAACTGAGCTTTTGAACAATATGAAATCGGACTAAGTGGGCCACTATGAAACTGGGCTTGTGGGCTAGTGTAAGAACTGAGCTTGGTGGCCAGTGTCAAAACTAGGCTTGTGGGCCAGTGTGAGAACTAGGCTTGGTGGCCAGTGTGGAAACTGGGCTTGGTGGCCAGTGTGGAAACTAGGCTTGGTGGCCAATGTAGAAATTGGGCTTGGTGGCCAATGTAGAAACTGGGCTTGGTGGGCCAACCAAAACTAGGCTTAGGCCAGACAAAACTAGGCTTGGGCTAGAAAAAGCTGTGTTTGGGATAGACAAAACTAGGTTTTAAAAGTATATAGGTCATTCATATGAATGAAGAGGACCATCAATTTGAAAAATGTCACGGGTAACTTTTGTAATATTAATTTCTTTTGGAAAACCATTTGATTGAAGAAGCATGTTGCATGATTATGTTGACTCATGTTATGATGATATGTTGACACATGTTATGATGATATGACATGTAAATGGTTATGCACTATAGAATGCATGTTTATTATTTCAGGGTGTTTTGAAGGAGATCAAGGATGGTGCGCAGTGCTTCATGATCATTGCTTAGTTGGAAGTTGAGAAAGAGGAGAAGATAACAATGATCCCCGTGGTGCGGAAGTTTGAGGATGTATTCCCAAAAGAGGTACCAGGGTTGCCTCCAAGGAGAGAGGTAGAGTTCTACATTGATCTGGTACTAGGAGCGGGTCCAGTATCAATAGCCCCTTATCGTATGGCTCCGACAAAGCCGGTCGAGTTGAAGAAACAAATAGAGGAGTTGCTTGAGAAACAGTTTATACGGCCTAGTACTTCGTCGTGGGGAGCTTCAGTGTTGTTGGTCAAGAAGAAGGATGGTGGTTCAAGACTGTGTATAGACTGCCGTTAGTTGAACAAGCTGACCATTAAGAATAAGTACCCCCTCCCGAGAATAGAGGATCTGATGGATCAATTGCACGGGCCGTAGATGTTCTCCAAGATCGATCTGCGGTCGGGATATCACCAGATCTTGGTAAAGGTGGAGGATGTCCAAAAGACTGTTTTTAGATCCAGATACGGGCATTATGAGTATGTGGTTATGCCTTTTGGTGTGACCAACTGATAACGCTGTCGTTGATACGATCAAATTAATACTACCAAACTATAGCAACGTCAGTATTGCTAAGAAAGTAGTCAACAAAATAGAAAGGGTAAAGTAACCCTAAGTTGTCTCCCAACGAACACGAAATTAATTTTTAACAAATTAGTTCTTATAAAAACTATGCAAAAGAGTTAATCAAATGAAACAAGGAATAAAGAAATAAAATTTGAAAAAGATAAAAAAATAAAAAGATAAAAAAAACAATGATAAAGAAAAATAGATTGATTCCACTACTTTTTTAAAATAGATCCATCATCGGTTATCTAAAGATTATTGCTCAGTTAATTATTGTTGTAGATTTACAAATTAATCAATGTAAAGTCCCAATTAATTTTTTGGCGTTCTCACTTTTAACCAAAGTACAATCTCAATTAAAAGTGAGAACTATTAGATTATCCACAGTAAATTCAACCAAAGTACAGTCTCAATCAAATTTTACTATGCCTAATCATGTCTATTCTTTTATCTCCTCATCAAATAAAAAGCTTAATTAATCAAAGTAAAGTCTCAATTAATTTTAGGTAAAGTAAATACCTTTAATCAAAGCAAAGTCTCAATTATTGGTAAAAACTCATTCAATCACATGAAAGTTTCTAAATAAAATCAAAGTAAAGTCTCAATTAAATTTAAAAAAACCCTTGACTCATATGATCAACATGCATATAGATTTAAAATCATTAATTCTTACGTGATTCAAAGATAAAAGACATAGATGAATTAAAACCTCAACAATAATAAAAGGAACAAAGAAATTATTTCATTCTAACTTCAGAATCCATAATGAAATTACAATGGAATCAACCCAATAAGTTTACCAATCCGTAGAATGCAAAAGTAAAATAAAAATAGAAAGAATAGTGGAGGGAGAAAGGAAACGAAATTAGGCCCCCTTAAATGGTTCCTAAACTCCGAAGTCCCGAGCTTGTTCTTTCTACTTCTCCCTTGGTGTCTTTATATAGGAATTGGACTGGGCTTTTTTGTTGCTAAAATCTCTCAAATATCTTTTAAAATAAAGATAAAGATAAATATTTAAAAATATTTGGCGAGATATAGACTATTTGACAAATATAATTTGTTGATAATATCAATATCTGATATAATTAAATTAATTAATTAATTAAAGATATATGATAAATTATCACCAATTAGTATTTGTACTAATTTTTCAAATCAACCCTTTGCAATCTCTTTAAATTATCTTCTAAATAATTCAATATCTTCAAGATATATTTGTTTGTTATGGAACTAAAAATATTCAAGAAGATGTTGTTATATCTAAAAATATTTGGTAGTTATTATCTTTTAATATTTTATGATATCATTAAATAAGATAATTATTTAAAAATATCAAATAAAATATCTAAGATATATTTTTCCCAAATTATCTTCTATCATAAAGATAAAGAAAACCGCAAGGTCCAATTTTTTGTTGCTATCTTCTTGGCTTAGCCAAACTTCTTCACTTTTTCAAGCTTTTCTTGCCATCTTCATGGAATGCTTGGCTTGGATTTTTGTGATTTTGATAATTTCCTATTCTTGGATTTATCTTTAAGGTGTCATGAAGCTTTAAGCAATTTTTTTCCACACCTCCATGAGCTCAACTTAGCTGTGGTTGTACTAACACACCTCAAAATATCCAAAGAACATTTATGCAACTAAAAAGCTATTTTTAACTTGTTTTTGTATTTGATGCTCAATAAACCTAATTATAGGAAATCCCAATTAAATCAATCTTTAAGCATACAAATTCAATTAAAATACCCAGAATTAAATATTAAATGAGGGCAAATATACGCCCTCATCACCAACGCTTCAGCCTTGTTCGTGGACTACATGAACATGATCTTTAGGCGATTTTTAGATAAGTTTGTCGTGTTCTTCATAGATGACATACTCATCTATTCCAAGACTCATGAGGAGCACATAGAGCACCTGAGGATAGTGCTTGAGATTCTAAGGGAGAAATAGTTGTATGCCAAGCTATCTAAATGTAATTTCTAGATAAAGGAAGTACAGTTTCTAGGGTGTGCAATATCGGCTCAGGGCATAGTAGTGTATCCAGCTAAGGTGGAAGCGGTGATAGAGTGGGAGTGTCCTAAGTTAGTGACGGAAGTCAGAAGCTTCATGGGTTTGGCTAGATACTATAGGAGATTCATAAAGGGATTCTCTAAAATAGTGGCGCCTCTGACCCAGCTTACCAGGAAGGATCAACCTTTCGCTTGGACTAACAACTATGTGGAAAGTTTTCGAGACCTTAAGCGGAGGTTGACTAGTGTCCCAATTTTGATCATCCCCGATGTTAGTAAATCCTTTGAGGTTTACTGTGATGCTTCTCGCCAAGGCTTGGGTTGTGTGTTGATGCAAGAAAGGAAGGTGGTGGCCTATGCTTCAAGGCAACTTAAGCTTCATGAGAAGAACTACCCTAGGATCTAGAGCTGGCAGCGATGGTGTTTGCTTTGAAAATCTGGAGGTAAAACGAGCTTACTATGACAGGTATTCTGGTGTCATAGTTTCAAGAGTCATAGAAAATGCGCGCTTTTTATGACACTGCAGAAACATGTCATAGTAAGTCAGACTTACTATGATAGGCAGTTACGTCATAGTAAGTCAGATTTTTTTTAATGATTTTTCTATTTTACCATTTTCCTTTCCATTCAATTTACCTGCAAATAACTTTCATATCACTAGACCAAAAAATTCCAAACCAAACCAAGAACTTATTGTATACTCTGATTTCAGTGGCCTCTTGATAAACATCAGCATGTTTTCCCCTTAGGCGCTGCAAAGCAGACTCACAACCGACGGTGCGTAGAGGACGCGCGGACAGCTCGCGAATGGTGCACGGAGGACGAGCAGACAGCTCGCGGACGGCGCGCGGGCAGTGCAGACGGCATGTGAATAGTGCGAACGCCGCGCGGAAGGTGAGCGAATGATGAGCGGAAGGTGAGCGAATGGTGTGAGAACGGTGCGCGAATGACTATTTCGAGAAAGAAACTATGCTTCTAAATGTTGGAGAAAATGGAGACGAGAGAGAGAGAGAAAAAGAAAATAGGGAAGGAAAAAATTTAGGGTTTTGAAGATATTATGACAGGTTTCAATAAATCTGTCATAATATATTTTTAATATAATTTCAATTTTTCCACCGTGCTCATATACTATGATAGGTCCTCTACACCTGTCATAATAAATTTTCCCTTCTCACTTATTATGGTAGATTCCTTTTTACCAGTCATAATAACTGTCACTTTTATTACAAAAATGTCACTGGTCAACTTATTATGATAGGTTGCTTATACATATCATAATAAGTCGTCATAGATTCCTCTTTTTTCACTAGTGCTTTCACCTAATTAAATTAAATATTAATATAACTAAAATTTATTTCTCAATAAAAAAGTAATATAATTAAAATCCAATTGCAATACATCACAAAAATTTTCAATTAAAAATTAATACAATTATAATTTCCCAGCTCTGCAACCCTAATTTTATATAGAACCAAAACATTATAACGTTTAATATTTATTAATTATAACATTAGTATTTATTACTTTTCGTATTTATTAATTATAATGTTACTATTTATATTTCTTGTATAAAAAAATTTATATTAATGTTATTGTGAAGACGGATAAAAGTGTTTCTTTTGATTTTTTCTCTCTTTTATTTTATTTTAATTCTTTTCATATTTCTATATTTTATTACATTTATTATTTTCATACACTATATATTAATATTCATGAAGATTGATAAAAAATTTGCTTCTTTTAATTTATTTTTCCTCTTTTATTTTATTTTAATTTTTTTTGTATTTCCATACTTATTATTAAACAGAAATAGATATAAATATCTCCCTATCTACATAGTATTCCATATGGAGATATTTTCTTTTTAAATTTTCTTTGATGTATTCCTTTTTTTTATTATAAATATAAATATTTTCATTATTATTATCTTTATACTAAAAAATCCTCTAATTTAACTTAAATATTAAAAAATAAGTAATTTTATAATGAATGAATTTAACGATGTAGATAATAATTTTAAAATAACATATTCACTTATAATAAAACATTCCAAATCAGGAATATATATCAAGAAATTGTTCTTAACATGTTTAATTAAGTATTAATGCTCATTCATAATAACATTTTAAATACAATAAAGATGTTTAAGAGTATCTCTTAAAATATATTAATTATAGAAGTAAATTTTTGACTTACTATCATAAAAAATTATGTTATAAAACATTCATGACGAAATAATTAAAGTATAATTTTAATTATTTTTTAACTAAAAAAAATTAACCTACAATATAATTGAACAAATTATTATAGATGTGTAATATACATATTTTGTAACCAATGTTTTTGTAGTAACCAAAGTAACATTTCTTCCCCAAATCACTTACTGCTGCAACTGTTTTCATTAGAAATATAATTTTGTTTGATGAATGTTTCTTAAAAGGATTGTAGGTACATTTCCTTTCAATTTAACTTTATTAGAGGCAATTTAACTAATATCATTGAAATATTTTGTTTTGTTTTTTGAAATATGATGCCCCTCGTCAAAGAAGATTTTAGTTTCTAAGCAATAAAATAGATCGATATCATATAGTTGTTACATGTATGCAGATCTTCTACAAAATAGTTTGAAATGGGAACTAATGTATAAATTCAGAAAAAAATAATTTGAAGCATATGATGTCAAAAAAATTGGTCACTGTTATATTGGTAAATTACTTGATGTTATAAACTCCTAGTACATGAGTCGAATAGTATATCCTTGTTTTGAAAATGTCAATTCCACACCTAAATCCTACAACTCCAAGGTAACGGTGAGAATACAAACCGTTGCACCAAGACTTCCATTAAAATAAATCTTAAAAACTTTTAAACTTCAAAGAAAAATTTCAGTAAATAAAATCAATCAAATAAATGATAATTTAAAATTTTGTGTAATTGTTTAATGAATTACATATTCCACTTCTTTAAAATTTTCGAGTAATTAACACCACCACACTCAGTAACATACACGTTTTGTTTTTTAAACAAACTTAATTTTTTTTTGCATTTTGTAAAAGGTCCAATCAAAAACCTCAAAAAGTGACTTCCAGATTTGGGTACTCCTAATATATCTCGAACATTGGAAACAAACTAAAAAATCATTTGCCATACCACAAACATTTATGCCTCTAAAAATATTTTCTTCCAAACCCATTGAATAAAAAATTATTATAGACTTTGTAGACTTCATCACATAAGGTGAAAAACTCTTATGCATGAACCAAAAGCCTGTAATTAATTTTCAAAATAATAAAATTACAACAGAAAATTTCAAGAATAAATAAGTCAAGCATCACACGTAATGAAAAATATGAAGTGCAAAAGTTTACAATTCATTTGTCTTGGAATCATGATGTCTCTGAAGTCAATCATGCCATCACTGTAGAACAAAAACTTCAGTAGAATTAACAGATACATTTACATTTACATAAGAAAGCATAACAAATAAAAAATTGATAACAAAAATCAATTCCCAATAAAGAAAATATGTATATTAAATGGATCAAAATTCAGAGCATTACTCAAAGAAAAATTGATTGTCTTAACCATATTCATAGTCATCTTGTTGTGCTCCTTTATGTGTGAATGCAAATCCATATCTTCTACCGTTTCACAATCAACATTACATATCCAACACCATTTCATGCTAAAAGCCTTTCTTATCCTCAAATTATTAAAATATGTCCCTGAAAAGAAAAATAACATTAACATAAATAAAACAAAATATTAAAAAAATAAACAATCTATTGAATATTGAAATCGGTTCTCCCAAAACTTTCATATTATACCTATTACACTTCACTTTCTAACACTTGTTTGATAATAATTGCAAATACAAAAATGAATATAAGTAGTTAAAACTTATCTGTTAAAAATCAAATATCATTAAGAAATCCAACAACAAACCGATGACTTGGCTTTTGCCTGTTGTGAAGGATTCAAAACTAAACTACATGTTCAACTGCTTTAATCTTTAACTCTTCTCTCCAACTTCAACCTCATTAGCTTCTCTAATTTCCATGTTTGGCAAGTTGTTGTTATAAAAGCATAAATCTGAACAAAGTCTAGAGGTGTGCATATAAATGAGCTACAAAAGTGCCATAGATGTGGATGCAATAATTGAAATTCAAATTTTGAATTCAAAAGTGTTTTAAATGAGCAATTTTGATTTATGTCAGGCTTTTGCTAGATTAGTACAGAAAAACAAAAAAAATTAAAAGTAAAATAATTTTGGGTGTAAGAGAGAGTTATAGGAGTATTTGGACCAAACATACATATCTTACCATTTTAGGTGTGTGATAAAATTTAAAAAACAAATAGCCATTTTCTTTGTAGCAATTTCACCATGTAAGATTCCAAAGACAAAATCAGTCTGATCCTGTATTTGCGAAATATATTTACAGAGATAGGAGTTAATATGGAGTAATAATATAGAGCAATAAAGAAGCTCAAGAAGATGATACTAATCACTTGATGGATAGGAATGAAAAATCCGTTCAGATATACAAAAAAAAAACAATGAAGTTAACATTCATTTGAAACACAAATAAATATAAACAACAAACATTCAAACAAACAATCAAAGAAGAAAACAAAAATCGAAAACTAACTATTAAAGTTCCATTTTACTCTTCAACTCCATCTTCTGATAGTAGGAATAACATCCAAAAAAAGAAAAATCTTTTGAATTGAAACATTTTGTAAATCAAGTATTCTATGACTATGTCTTCTCCTAAAAATCATCTTTTCTACAGAGAATAAAAATTGAATTTTGAATTTATTTGATTTAATCTTTGAATTAATTGAATAATTTTTTTAAGAAAAATCAAGTTAAACTCTTTAAATAACCCAATTTGAGAACGAGAAAAAACACAACACACTATTACTTAGTTGAAGCACATAAATATTGATTAATTTTTTTCCTCATTTATTCAAGTTGGTAGAGAGAATTGACTTGTGAAAGGAGCTGACTGTTGAGTATTTTTTCTTTATACTCTTACTTTCCAGGTGACAATGTTCCAATTTTTTGTATTTGTAATTTTCATCCTTTGTTCTGTACAAAAGAGGTGTTTCATCCTTTGTGTGATTAAGAGAGGTGTTGTCATATCTTGAAAGGGTTCAAGAGAGGTTTTTATCAATCATTAGAATTTTTTTTTAAGTAAGGTTGGCTATACCTTTACCTTTTTTCCTGTGTGAATTTCTTCTTTCCTTTACCTTTTTTTTTCCGCTTTCGGTAACACACTTAATTAATAAAACAAAAGAAAAAGGATACTTTTTCTAGTATAGACATCAAGACAAATTTTTTTAAAGCATCAATTCAACCCCCATTCATCATGCCATTTTTCTAACAAATGTTAATCAAGAATCCAGTTCGTTTCGAACTCATGATATTTGTGGTGTATGTGGTATTATAGGTTGTTAATGGTGAAACCACACACACACACACATAAGTGTATAAATATGATATTATATTCTTAGGTGTGTTTGTTTCAAATTGATATTGTTTATGGTTGACCTTCTAAGTTCAATTCTTCTACTTTCGTCCCAGTCCTTGATCTTACTTGGAACACCTTCACATCTTCAATGGTATTCTGGTGGGTCTCAAACATCACTCCCAACCTTGTTGAACTTAACCTTCAAGGTAACCTCTTGAAAGGTTCCACACCAAGTCATTTTGGTATGGTCATGAATTCACTTAGGCATATTAACTTCTCCTATAACAAAGGAAGATATTTGAAATCTTTCACATATATGTCTTTGAACATGGCTGAAACATTTTTTAGTAAAGACCTTCCCTCCATTTTTATGGAGCTCCAACGTTTGGTGGATGGTAGAAACTCCATAGGCATCATAAGTGGAATAGAAACAAGTGTTTAAGGCTCTTGTAACAAGGGTATTTGGAGTGGTGAAAGGTGCACTAGACTAGAAGCTAGGCTAATGGAAGGTGGCTAGAGGAAATGTTATGAACCTCTAGGTTAGGTGCTCTCAAAATAATATAAGAGTGGAATGATCTTAACAAAATCATTCTATTAGAAATTTCAAGAGTAAACCTTAAAAAGTGCCATAGGACTCTCTTTTATAGAATAGAATGTCATTAATTCACATGTACATGAAACTTTTCTTTAAATGAAATGCAAGCTTGGAGAAGAAGTCTCTCTCTCGACCATTGGATGCTCATGAAGGCACGATTGTGGGACAAGTGGCATGGCTCTCCTTTGCAAGCTTGGATTTGCTTCCTTCGTGTGACAAGGTGAGCGTCTTGGCCAAGGCTTCCTATTGGGCTTGGATTAGCCCAATTATAATCCAATGAACAAGTTTATTTAGCCTACTATTTATGAAAGCAAGGCCTAAATAATTGGCCCAATTTTAAAGTTTACACTAATGCTTTGACATGAAGCCTTTCATATTTTAATATCCTCTTTGGTCCATGAGAAGGACATTTGAAACCCATGAGGATTTTGGCCATCTTGAGAGAATCCCATTTGAATCTTTCTTAACATGCTTCTTATTATTGGGCCTTTGATTGTGCTTGGGCCTTTAGGTGCATATGAGCCATGAGAATTGGGCCTAGGTGTTGGCCCAATCTATAAGCCTTAGGGTGGATTCATCACATTCTCGGTAGTTTGTCTAGTGATTTCCTTAGACTAATTGCAAGATTTGAATATGATAAATAATTATATCATTGGCATTTTTCCCGCCGTTTCAACATTCTATTCTTTTAAAACATTGTTTCTTGGAAGAAACCTGTTAAGTGGAACGATACCTAAAGGTGTCAAGTTACCATCTACTATGAAGGATTTGTCAATTAGCTCAAATTTCTTAGATGGTGGAATTCCAAATTCTTATGGAAACACATGCTCTTTGAGATCCTTAGATATGTTTGATAATAACTTAAGTGAAGAGTTTCCAATTATAGTTTGAAACTTGACTAGATGTTCTAGAAACTCGTTACAAGAATTGATCTTGCATGCAAATAAAATCAAAGATACATTACTAGATTTCTCAATTTTTGCAACCTTGAAAGTGTTGAATCTTTCAACAAATGAATTAAGTGGCAAGATACCAGAAGATAACAAATTGCCATATAAGTTGAAATATTTGTCAATCCATTTAAACACAATAGAATGTAGAATTCTAAAAGCATTTGGGAATGCATGATCTTTGCTGTTATTTGACATGTCTTATAATAACTTCAAGGTTAAATTATACTTTTAGTCCCCATTTTCGTAGCAAAATTTGAATTTGGTCCCTCAATTATTTTTTATCTCAATCTGGTCCCTATTTTGGGAAATTTGACCCAATCAAGTCCTTTCCGTTAGTGGTGGAGTAACGGTGTTAAATGGGGTGCCACGTGTCAGCTTCTGGATTTTTTGAATTTTTTTTTATTTTTTTTTATTTTTTTTTATTTTTTTTTATTTTTTTGAATTTTTTTAAATTTTTTTAAAAAATTAAAATTTTGCCACGTGTCAAGCAGACATTGTGCCACGTGCCAGTGACAGTGCCACGTGTCACTATTTGGGAGTTGTCATTTTCTCATCCTCAATTTGGTCCCTGTATTTTATTTTTTGTCTCAATTTAGTCCCAATTTTTGTAAAAGTTGTGCAATTTTGTCTCTCTCCAAATTGAAACCAAATTTAATTTCTATATAAATATGCACAAATATTTCTATCAAAATTGATATTTCAAGTAAATATTTTTAACAAGATTAAGTTTATTTTAATTTATATTTTACGTTAAACTTTATTTAAAATTGTTTTAAAGTTGTTAATAGAAAATAATGTTAATAAAAAAATTCCTAAATTATATTTATATTTTATTACATTATACTTTAATATTATTTTTTATTTGAATTTATATTTTAAATAATTGCATATTTTTAAAATGTGTAAAATTCAATAATTTCTATACAAATATTTTAGTTAGTATAAAAATAACAATTATATAATTTAAGAAAAATTAACTAGTTTATGTAACAATAAAAAACAAATAAATTTAAAATTTGAAAACAATTTTAAGTAAAATTTAATGTGAAACAAATTTAAAGAAACTTGGTTTTATTGAAAATATATAATAAAAATATCAATTTGAATAAAAAAATCAAATTTAATAAAAATATTTGTATAACATTTTATAATTTTTGTTTCAATTTGGAGGGGGACAAAATTGCATAATTTTTACAAAAATTGGGACTAAATTGAGACAAAAGATAAAATACAGGGACCAAATTGAGAATGAGAAAATGACACCTCCCAAATAGTGACATGTGGCACTGTCACTGCCACGTGGCACTATGTCAGCTTGACACGTGGCAAAAATTTAATTTTTTTAAAAATTTTTAAAAAATTAATAAAAAATAATAAAAATTCAAAAAAAAAATAAAAAAATTCAAAAAATCCAGAAGCTGACACGTGGCACCCATTTAACACCGTTACTTCACCACTAATGGAAAGGACTTGATTGAGTCAAATTTCTCAAAATAGGGACCAGATTGAGATAAAAATTAATTGAGGGACCAAATTCAAATTTTGCTACGAAAATGGGGACTAAAAGTATAATTTAATCTAACTTCAATTATGAGCTTCCAAAGATAATTTCTCACATATCATGATGTGCTAGGTATTCATTGAAAACATTAAGTCTAGGCAACAATAAAATCAATGGCACAGTAACTGACTTCTCAACATTCACATCTTTAAAAATATTAAATCTTTTTGAAAACAAGTTAAACGAAGTTATTCATATGGATATTTGATTTCCACTACAATTGGAGGCACTTTACATGTTTTCAAATTCTTTAAAAGTTGTGATTACTAACAACCATTTTGCTCATATGTTTAACTTACAAGAATTGTATTTATGAGACAACTCTCTGTGTTTGACATTTACTCAAAACTGGGTCCCACCTTTTCATTTGTTCAAGATAGGATTGAGATCTTGTAAGTTAGGTCCAACATTTCACAGATGGTTGCAGGCACAAAATGAATTTGACGATATTGACATTTCAAATGCTGCAATATTAGATATTGTCCCAATATGATTTTAGGCTAAATTATCAGTACAAAAATTGATAAAAATGAATATTTCATACAACAATCTATGAGGTATACTTCCAAATTTTCCAACAAAAAATATTCCTAGTTTCATGTCTCTCGAATCAAATTAGGTTAAAGGTCTTATTCCTCTATCTTAATGAAATTCTTGACTTCTTGATTTATCAAATAAGAAATCCTCATATTCTTTTTATGTGGAAGTGGTTCAATTAAAATTTTATTCCATTTAGATCTTTCATATAATCAATTATCCAAACATATCCCAAATTATTGGAGACAATTGAACTCATTGGTTTATTTAGATTTGAGCAATAATTTTTCAGATAAAATTCCTAATTCATTGGGATCACTTCTTGATGTTCAAGCATTATTGTTGAGAAACAACAATTTAGTGGGGAAAATTAAATATTTTGTGGAAAATTAAATATTTTGAAAAAACCATATAACTTTTGCACATTTAAGTAAAGGTATCGTCTTAGGACAGACATTGTGGGGTGCTAATACCTTCCCCACACGTAACCGAATCCTGGACCCAAAATCTGGTTTTTTTGCAGACCTTGTTCTTTTTTATGGTTTTCCATAGTTTCCTATAATAACTATGGTGGCGACACCAAACTTTGTTTTTACAATTTTATTTTTTTGGTTCGTCGTCCCGTCGCGATTTCGGTTGCGACAGATGGCGACTCCATTTGGGACACTAGAGAGTCAGACCATTTATTTGGATGTGCAAAATTGATGTGGTTTTTCTTCATATTTTTTCTTTCTCATTTTTTTTGGTATGTGTTTTTTTTATTTTTTTTAATATTTAGAATAATTGTATGTGTATATTCTTCTTTATTTTTGTATTTGGAATAATTGCCATGTGTGGGTTTAGGTATACATTGTGTTCTCCCTTCACACACACACATTTTATTTATTACATGAGTGGGGCCCTATACCCGGGTCTGAGTTGCTTAGAATTAGAGGGGATTGTGTAGCAGTGTCACAGTGGATGTACTTCCCAAGTGGTCATTGTGAGAACCCCAACTAGAGTTTGTTTGCTTCATTGGTACTCCCACTTCTTGTTGTTTACCAACTGTCGTGCGAAATGCCATGAAGTGGACCATAGCTCTACTGACCTTGATATTTAGGTATTAAGGAACTATCCTTGTGAGCACATATACTTTCCCTTAGAACTTTAAGCATCAAACCCATGTTAAATAAAGAAAGGCACTAAAGGGAGACTATTTGCGTCCTTTACCCTCACCTTTCCTTGTATATAATAATAAATTCATCACAATCTTGCATATCAAGTGAATAAGTTCCCTGCGAGGCACAAATATGCATTGCATTCCATTATGTGGCCATCCATTGTACCATGTTCATAGTTTCAACATGCATATGAATAATTTAAAAAAAAACAAAAAAAAAATTGCACTAAAATAAATTCAAATTGTTTCCCATTTTGCTTGTCACCAAATTCTTGGAATCTTTCTTATTAAAAAAATGAGAAAATAATAAAACATTCTTTGGTCAAATCAGTGGATTTAATAAGGAAATAAATTTTTGTTTGTTATCATTTCTTTTGAAATACCCATCTAATCTTGCATGCATGAAATTGTTCAAATCTATTTCCCTATCCATCTCTCTTCCACCATAAACCTTATTTTCATTTCCATGGAGGATCATCATAAAAGGGGACACATACCTTAAAATGATTTCAAGAAACTCTCTGAACAAAAAAAAAAACAAAAAAAGAAGAAAAGTTCGCTAGACTAACAACTTTAAAGGACAGTCTAGGCAAAAATAAGGCAAAAAAAAGTGAAAAAAAAGAACAAAATAATGGACATCTTGTTACATGAACTAAATTATTTTCCTTTGAATTAAAGTTTTTGTTGGAGAAAAACAACCATGATTTGAAATGATGTGTGGTCATGTTTCTTTATAAAAAAAATAAAAACAAAATAAAAGTAATTATCCTTTGCTACCCAATTTGAGCCTTCCAAAAAATTTCTTTCAAATTACCCCAAAACAAGGATCATCCTTCCACTGATGGTTGACATAATATTTGCATTTGTTTCATCTGACTGGTAGTTCACCAATACAAAAATATCAAAATAAAAAGAAAAAATAAAAAGAAAGAAATGATATGGTTATATAGAGCAAAAAAAACAAAATTTTGAAGAATGAGAATAAAAGGTCAAAATATAGAAAAAAAAGGTGAACAAGAAGAAGTTAAACAAATTTTGAATGAAACACTATTCAAAGATCCTTGTAGAAACGATCCTCACATCACTTGTTTGGGCCTTTACTATCATTTACTTCCATACCACTAGCCTTGGCCACAATACAAGCCTAATAAAGTCCACATAGATCAAAGATTGGTTGTCATCTTTCGAAGGTTTAAATTTAGAGGAAAGTTTTGATTTGCTAACAGGTTTGTTCTAAAAAAAAGATAAAAAAAAAAGATTGAAAAAGTGTGTTTAGAGATTTGCTTTTAAACACTTGGGTAGATTATTCTTGGGTGACATATTTTCAAAGCTTAAGTAAGACAATTAAGCTAAATTTGGGTTGTCCTCTTTCAATTCATTCTTCATGAAATTCCATTTTTGCTCATATAGTATCCTCCGCTCTAAGCCTAAACCTTGACCAACCTTAACATAGTCTATCTTTATCAATCCCAAACCCAAACTGGGGCCGTCCCTTTGTTTGTGATTCATATATTCCCATCATTCATTCTGAATTAGGGCATTTATTTACATTAAAGACTCTGATCACATTAGGGGCAACTTGTGAAGACCCCGTCATTTTCTTAATCTCCTCATTTGGGAAAAGTCTAACATGCTTTTGCACCCTAAGACCATCCCAAGCTCTCACACTAAGGGCAAATTCTTGAAGTACCCATCTTTTCCTTCACACCATCCAAAACTAGGGAAAGCCCAAACATATTTTGTGCCCTGAGACCAATTCAAATTGGGGCAACTCCCTAGTTAATCTTCATCACCTCATCCAAGCCTTTCCAAGCCCTTGGCAATTTCATGCATGTCATTCAAATAGTGTTTCAAAAGAAATGATTAAAAAAATGTTTGTTAGTAAATTGATTAGACCAAAGAAATGATTTAAAAAAAAGTAAAAAAAAATATCAAAGTAGAATAATTCCATGAATTGAAAATAACAATGAAATGGGGAACAATTCGAATGTTTTTTTAAAAAAAATGCAAAAGAAAATTCATACATAAGGTAATTCATACATCATACCAAGCCAATGCATATATGAGTCATTCATCTTTTTGAATAAATTAGTTTACATCTTTCCAATCAAAACCCTCTTCACTCATATGAATGGTTATTAAATGCTTGCGTTTTAGAAGGAAGAAAATTAAAAAAAATACACAATTTGGTTTCTATGATGTTTCTCAAATTTTGGTCCTTTTCATTTATATGAATGACCAATATACCCTAAGCCTAATTTCCATTGGCCCCTAAGTCCAATTCCCACACTAGTTCCTAACCCTAGATTTCACACTAACCTCAAGCCCAGTTTCCATACTGGCCCCCCAAGCCCAATTTCCACTAGCCCCTAAGTCCAATTCCCACACTAGTTTTTAAGCCTAGATTTCACACTAACCTCAAGCCCAGTTTCCACATTAGCCCCTAAATCTAGTTTTTTCTGGCCTCAAAGTTTTTTTTTCTAGCCTCTAAGCCTAGTTTTCTTTGCTCTCAAATTAAAAAAAAGGAAAATGAAAGAAAGCAAATTCCACCCATGCATCCACGCATGCATGTATGCATCATCATATAGGTTGAAAAAGAAAATCATAACATGTCATGCATCATCAAATCATCCATCACACTCCACAAAATCATTGAAAATCATTTCAAAAAAAGTCAACAATGCTAGTTTTTTGTTTAAGTCTCAAAAACGTTAGACATTCACTTGGTGTTTGTCGTCAATTCAAAAGCAAAATTTAGGTTCTCCTTGTATACATCAAGACCCTCTGCAAGGCAATGGTCATTGATTCCTTTGTCACATTGAGGCCCTCTGTGAGGCAATGGTCATCGATCTCCTTACATCAAGACCCTCTGCGAGGTAATGGTCATCAATCTCTTCACATCGAGGCCCTTTACGAGGCAATGCTCATCGATCTCTTTACATCAAGACCCTCTGCAAAGCAATGGTCATTGATTTCTTATGTCACATCAAGGCCCTCTGCGAGGCAATGGTTATCGATCTCCTTACATCAAGACCCTCTTCGAGGCAATGGTCATTGATTTCTTATGTCACATCAAGGCCCTCTATGAGGCAATGGTCATCGATCTCTTTACATCAAGACCATCTGTGAGGCAATGATCATTGATTTCTTTGTCAGATCGTGACCCTCTACGCGATAATGGTCACTAAATCTTTTACATATAAACCCTCTCCTCGGGATTGGTCTAATCTTTTCTCAAAATGTCAAAAAAAGAAAAATTTTGGATCGGAACCCTCTACATGGTAATGTTTGCCGAATCCTTTCGATCTAGACCCTCTCCTCGGCATTGGTCTAAAAAAAAAACAACAAAAAGAATTAGTGTCTCAAATCGAGACCCTCTACTTGGTATGGTCAAGTTTGTCTTCAAATTTATCTTCTTTTGAAACTCGAACGAAATGAGTGTTTTTATCTTTACTTATCTTTTATTACCATAAAATATGAAAAAGTCAAATTTTCATATTATCTAATAAAATCTAAGTAAAGAAGGGCAGCTGTCAACACCCAATTTTGTCCAGGTGAATAAATTTATTTTCAAAAAATAAAAATAAAGGTAGAAAATAAGGCGAAACAAAATTTTCTTTAAATATTTTCAAACTTTAATTTTAGAAAAAAAAGAAAAAAAAAGAGAGAGAAAAAAAGAAGAAAAAAATTAGGAAGAGCCCAATTTGTTATTAATTTTCATGAGCCCAATAACTCAAATATTTTCTACCTTTCTTCCTGATAGAGAAATTAATTATATAATAATGATTAGAAGCAATATCTCTTCAAATGGTAAGAATCAATATTATTAATTGGGATTACTTTTGTGCTCTGATTTGTTATTGATGATGATTGATGATGATTGATTTTGTGCTCTGATTTGCTGTGATTTGATACTCATAATTTGCTACTATCATGACTAATTCCTTCCTTATATTGTTCATTATAATTAAGGCTGAGATTACATTGATATTGCAAGGTGTGAGTATAAATACGCACTTTGTCGAGACCGAAAAAAAGATTCTTGACACTTCTCTAATTCTTTCCCCTCATCACTCTCACATACACCCTTCCTCTTTCATCACTCTTAAAAAAAAAACATATTGCAGGAGGTAGGAAAAATATAAAGATAATTATAATGCAGGGAACAAAAGATTGATAAAGAAGAGGAGGAACTAGAAAGTTTAAGAGGTATGTCGTGCCAAATTTTTTCATTTATTCATTCCCAAATTTTCACTATATTTTGTTTTAATATTATACGTTTTTTCACCTACTTTTGGATTTTGTTTTGTCTTATTCTAAAAATCGTAACAAAAAATAGTTTTTCTCATTTCTAGTGTTTGTCTAACACCAATTTTAAAATAATTCCAAATAGTAAAAATTTAAATAAAAACCTTTTCAAAATTATAAAAAAATCAAATCAAAAAGGTTTTCAAATAGTTTTTCAAAAAGAACTACGTAACCCTGATTCCCCATTCACATGGAGATACATAGGAGCGATGATTAATCCTCGTCGGGCCCAACAAATCCAAAAAATAGTTTTGTTATTTTTTGTACATTCTTTTATTAATATTTTTGGGGAAAATTAAATATTTTGAAAAAACCACATAACTTTTGCACATTTAAGTAAAGGTACCGTCTTAGGACGGACGTTGTGGGGTGCTAATACCTTCCCCACATGTAACCGACTCCCAGACCCAAAATCTGGTTTTTCGAAGACCTTGTTCTTTTTTATGGTTTTCCATAGTTTCCTATAATAACTATGGTGGCGACTCCAAATTCTGTTTTTACAATTTTATTTTTTTGATTTGTCGTCCCTAAGTAATAACATTTTCAAATAAGGATAAAATAAAATTAATTAATTCAAGTATACTATCACGTCACCAAAATAGTAGAGAACTTGTACAAAAATTTCATACCCAAAAGTCGAGAACATAATATATAAACTTAAGTTTTATTCATGAAATAATTAAAATTAAATTATTTCATTCACACAAAATCTTATATAACTGTGCCCACGATAGGTGAGATCACAATCATATAAAATTATATTACTCATGCTTAACCAAATATAATAATATTATATAATGCATGAAATAATTATATTTAATAGAAATATCTCGGCAATTTATACAGCAAAGTGACGTGATTTTCTGACCACATGATCACCATCATGCAATATAAACTCTTAGAAAATTGAAATCTCTTAGAAAATTGTGATATAAACTCTATCCTTTTAAAGTCAATGGAAAAAGCATTACAATAGATGTATCATTGATCATGCCCCAAAGAAAACTAACATAATTTTATTAATAACCTTCAGTTTAGGGATCACGTTAGTTTGGTTGATTAAACAATTACATTGGAAATTAACTCATTTTCCAAACCAATGTTCTCAACACTTCTAAGTTAATCCAATTAGTATCTGTCTCACAATTTTTTTTTTCAACCACTCAAAAGATATAATTATCTCATATATCTTACGGTATCTGCAAAGATACCAGAGAACAAAATTCTTATGGTCCAGATCATCACTCACTTCATGCTTAAGTAAAGAAAAATTTAATTAATACAATCCACTTGCATAATACTGACCCATAAATAGACATCATGATTCAGTAACAGTGGCAAGACACTGAAATTACAAATGAATTCATACATGCACATAGAACAATCCAAAACCATGTGCAATTTCGATAAACACCCAATTAATTAAACACAAAATGTGTAACAGAGAAGCAATTAATTCATTTAAAAGACAACTCCACAAAAAAACAACTGCGAGACCATTGTGTGCCGCTCGTCAGGGAAGAAAGAGTTGCGCGTAGGCCAACACGAGAACGATGCAGTCGCGACCTGATCGGGAAGACGAGCCACCGTCATAGCGAAAACAACCAAGTTGCCTCCCGCTGGCATCGAACCACCATGATCGCGAACTCTAGACGACGAAGCCACCACATAACTGGTGCGAGCTGCGAAACCAGGACGGCGCTCGCGAAGCACCCTCACCCTCACGAGAGAACGAGGATCGCCGCCTCCATTATCGACGACACCGGGAAAAGATTGGTTCGAAACTAGATTGGCCATGGAAAACCTCTAACGCGAGAAGAAGAAAATGAACCAGAGAAGAAATTGGTGATTTTAAAATTAGGGTTCCAAATAATTAATTGTTACCTTTTGTTAGGGTTTTTCCAAACAATTAGGAGTACAATAAAGTGGTACCTAATCTTTCAAATAAAATCAGTGGAAAATTAAAAATTGTTTACATGAGACGATACTGCTCTCTTCTTTGGTAGGAGGTTATGCTAGAACGTAGCTTACAAATGTGTTAATTACGTCATCTCATAAAACTGACTAATGAAATATCAATTTTATATCCTTACCTGCAGAGACTAGAGACCTCTCAACAAGTTTCTGAATACTTAAGTCCATCACAGACCGTTCATTGAACAATTCAACCCATCACGGATCGTTCATCAGAAACCCAATATGTATTATCCATAAATTAATACCAATTGTGCAATATAATTGATATTGACAAATAATATAATTTATTAATTAATTTTAATCCACATTAATAATAAAATAGAGAATAATAATTTTATATAAAATACAACACAGTGTCCTAAACTTGTGGCTTGGGCTAAAAGATGCATGCAAAGAGAGACTGTGTCCACTATTCTTCCTAATCAGAATGAACTTTACAATGCAGTTGTGGAAATGCAGAAGGAATACGAATCCAAATAGAGAAACTTCGTGTTATATACCTTTTTTTGAGTTTGTTTAGCTTGGTTTTGGGTGTCTTTAATTACATAAGATTGATAATGTTGAGAGATATATAAAGGGATTAAGATGAGGGCTATATGGATGTTGTTATATTTTGTTTTAAAGTTGTGCAATTATATTATCAATAAAATCTCATTTTATTAAGGAATCTAAGTTGTTGTTTTCTTTACTATCCAAAATCGAGTAAGAAAACTATATATAAAACCTCTTATCTACTCGTTGCATTTCTAATATCATCTTGTTGGTGGTGGCCTGCTCCTATACTTATTTGTCCTTCTTTCGTAAGTAATTTATCATAATTTATCAATGGATTTAACCGGTAAAAAGTTCATGAATAATAAAAGTTACAAGTTAATTTATTAAAAGAGTTAACTGCGGAGCAAGTTACCAACAAAAATATTTATTAATAATTTAAATTTAAAATTTATTAATAAAATTTGTTAATAAATTTATATTTGCTAAAAGATATATGTTTGTTGATAAAATTCCATAAATAATAATAAAAATTCCTATAGTGATAGAAAACTATACGTTGTGTCAGTTGCGCATCACAAACACAACTAATGTTGGTTAAACTCATCTTAAAATCAACACTACATATTAAACAATTATTATTTACATCGAAGAAACATACTCTAAAGTAATAAATTAATAAAATAAATTAAATTTCTCAAAACTGAACACTAGGAAGAATAAAGATTAAAATTTAAAAAAGATAGATCAAGCTGACATTCAACCAATAATATAAAAAGTTATTTATAGGGTTAAATATATTTTTGATTCCTTAACTTTTTGTGAAAATTGAAATTAATCCCTTATTATAACTTTGGTTCAATTTAGTTCCCAAATTTTAGAAATGAATAGATTTAGTTCTTTTAACAAAATTTTGTTAAGTTTCCTTAATGTTTCAAGTGCATTTCATGATAGCATTTGAGTTGTTTACACCGTTTATCATATTTTCGCTTCAATATTAATATTAGTTGGGAAACACATTTGAAATATCAAATAAACTTAACAAATTTGGTTAAAAGAACTAAATTCACGCATTTCTAAGGTTGGAGAACTAAATTGAACCAAAGTTTTGAGAGGGACTAATTTCAATTTTCACAAAAATTTAAGGGACAAAAACATAACCCAAATTAAAGCACGGGTTCACGTAATAAAAATTGAATCTGCCAAAATGTTTTGTTCAATTTCTCTCTTTCTTCTAGAACGCACAACACTTGAGTCCTTGCTTTCCAACTTCATCTTCAACCTCACGCATGCTGCCAACCATGACACTACTCACTCTCACTAACGGCGCCGATCACCACCATTACAAGGCTCTCTCAATCTCACGAAATCCCTAAAGCACAACAACCCTGTTGTTTCACATTTCCACCTTTGACCACCACTAACAACTCCATCACTATTAGAGTCATTGACCATCATCCACTACCAGTGCTACCTTTTTCCCTTGTACGAGGGTTATTGTTTTCTCCTCTCAAACGCATGACTAGAGACATCATCAATGGAAGACGTTACTGTCTTGCCGGAATGAAAGATTGCCATTCAAATGGGTGCTGCCACCACCATTACTATGTTTGTTGGTAACAACCTCTCATTCTCTTCTACTCCCCTAAACCCAATCATCTCTATTTAACTTTTAAATTGGTTGATTAATTATCTCATGCAAACCATTATGTCTAATTTTGTTCTTTTTCTAATAAGTTCATATAGTAATTATCGTACACAATCAATACAGAAACATAATAGTATAAGGAAGATAGAAATTGTGTACCTTGTTTATGTTTCAATTTTGTCTTTACTCTTATTGTAATCGATACTGATTTTGAATATCTTTGTTGTCTCCCTTTGATTTGCTTCTTGGATAATGATTCTAAATTGAATTGAATTATGGTATTGGAGATGAGTAATTATCACTAATGTGTGAATTATGGTGGATGAAGATGTAACTGTGTTCTGTGAATGAATTGTATAGATTGAGATCTTTTTCTCTTTGGATGTGAAAATGAGCGATGTTGGCCTTCAGGCGTGGTTATGGAAATGGTCTTTTTGAAATAAAAAAGAAACTAACAAGAAACTGTAATGTAATGGAAGTTTTTTTCTTTTCTATTTTTGTTTACTATTTTTTTAATATAAAAATAGTAAGAAATTGTCAAACCTCTTTACGTTAAAACCTTTTTTATTTATTTTTTAAGTTTAAACTTAATTAAAATAAAATAAATCTAATTTTTATTTTTAAATTAACACTGTTTTCAGTTTTTATTTTTTACTCCTATTTCTAAAAATTACTTAAACACCTTCTCTAATTTTTTTTAACAAAATTTAAAGAAACGTTTTTTTAATTAATTTTATCATTTTTTAAGACAATTTATTTTTACTCATTTTTAATTAACACTTCTTCTTTTTTATGTTTTGGAAACAATTTTATTTTTATTTACCCGGACGAAATTTGGTGTTGACAACTGTCTCTCTTTTCTTAGATTTTACTTTATAATATGAAAATTTGATATTTTCATTTTATTAGAGTAAAAGATAAGAAAAGACAGAAACCCTAATTTTGTGCGGGTTCTAAAAAAACTAAAGAAACAATGACAAACAAAATAGATACACCAATTCTATGAAGATAAGAAAATCAATAATCGTTCCATCGTAGAGGGCCTTCATGTAAACATAAAGAGATCAATGACCATTCCATCGAAGGAGGCGTTGATATGAAATAAAATCGATGACCATTGCCTCGTAGAGGGTCTTGATATAAACATAGGAAAATCATTGATCATTCCATTGGAGAGGCCCTTGATATAAAAGAGAATCGATAACCATTACCTCGTAAAGGGCCTAGATATGAACATAAGGGGATTCATGACCATTCCATTGGAGATGACCTTGATATAAACAAAAGGAGATCAATGAACATTCCATCAAATAGGGTCGTTAATATGAAAGAAAAAGAATATCAATGGTCATTTCATTAGAGAGGGCCCCGTTGATATAAATAAAAAGGAGATCAATGACTATTCCATCGGAGAGGGTCATTGATATAAACAAAAGGGAAATCGATGACCATTCCATCGGAGAGGGCCTTAATATGAATATGGATTTTGTTTTTGAAAGAAAATGAATGCATGATATCTTAACTGCATGTATAATATGAAAAGCGAATTTGTTTGTTTCTTTTCTCCTTATTATGAAATGCATGCGTACATGTTATGCATGAATCACCAAAGACCTTTGTGTTTTCATTTTTATTTTTCTCTTTTTTATTTCTTTTTCAGAGCTGAAGGTGTCAAAACCTTAATATGCTTAAATGTATGAATTTATGATGCAAAATTTCCATCAAAATCCACTAGAGCAGAATAAACTTTTTACAGCGCCCAATGTGCACCGGTTCATGCGCAAACGAGGCATATGAAGACGTAGTGACACTAATATAATTTTTTCGAACTTTTATGCATCGATTGTACATAGAACCGAGGCATAAACCGCCCCAAAATTTTTATTTTTTTCGTTGCTTTGATATTTTTAAACAGATGGCAGACTTTTATGCCTCGGGTCACATCTAACCGAGGTAGATAGATGTTTATGGCTCGGGTCTCTTATAACTGAGGCAAATAGATGTTTATGCCTCAGGTCTCGTATAACCAAGGCATATTTGATTGCTTTTCGAGTGGAATATGTCTCGGGTTGCATCTAATTGAGGCAGATAGATGTTTGTGCCTCGGTTTAAAATCAATCGCGCCACAGTTCATCTTCTTCGCGCGAACAACAACAATTTTTCTCTCTTCCATTTTCAAACGCAAGTTTCGTTGCAGAAACAAGTTTCACGCCCCTTCCTCTTCAACTTCTCGTGTCTTCCTCCTTAGTTTCTCGTCCAACTCCTTGATTCTTGCGAGCAACTTCACCTTCTCGCTCTCGCCGTCCTCCAATTTTGAAAACTCAGTGTTTTGCTTCTCTTCGACGTCTTTCAGACCGGAAACCTTGGACTGCACCAACTCCACGAGGTTCTTGTGTAGTGCCATGTTCTCGTTGACCTCGCGTTAGAGTTGGTCGATGCGACGCCATTTCTATGTCGCGTCAGATTTAAATTGAGGATAGAGTTGGGAGCAGAAGATGTACTCGATATGCCCGATGTGGTCCTTGGCGTCTTGAATTGAAGCGACGAGGATGGTGTTGAGACCGTCGGCATGGTTTGTGGTGCCGGTGTCGGTGAGAGGAAACTCTAACTTCGGAGAGGAAGCGTTGGGCACTCTGATTTGGGAGAAGGTTGAAGATGATAATGTGGCACACTATATGCCTCGGGTGTAAAACCGAAGCTAAAAGGTCAAAATAACCGCAATCAAATCCATCCCCAAACAAAACTAGGGCTTGGTGGCCAATGTAGAAACTGGGCTTGGTGGCCAACCAAAAGTAGGCTTGGGCCAGAAAAAATAGTGTTTGGGATAGACAAAACTAGGTTTTAAGAGTATATAGGTCATTCATATGAATGAAGAGGACCATCAATTTGAAAAATGTCATGGGTAACTTTTGTAATACTAATTTCTTCTGGAAAACCATTTGAACTAAGAAGCATGTTGCATGATTATGTTGACTCATTTTAGGATGATATGTTGACACATGTTATGATGATATGACATGTAAATGGTTATGCACTGTAGAATGCATGTTTATTATTTCAAACACAAGCATGTGGATCAAAACCCTGGTATGAACAAATGTATGATGAAAACCTTATAATGCCTTATCATTTTGACTCTTTTTTATGCATGTCAAAGTCAATTATTCTATTTGCAATCCTCAAACTCATTGTTATTTTCAATATTTCCTGAAAGTGAGGAATGTCACACATCATGAGGTGTAAGTTTAAAATTATTATATTTTTGACTTCCTCTTTCACAACATCAGTGCACAGGTGCTTGAATTCACAAGTAAGTGAAAGCTAGAAATGTTTGGAATGTGTTTGGAGGAGACTAGGATAGTCATGTGGGCATGTTGTTCCTCACACACTCCTCAAAGGAGATGTAATTTGTGAATGTCAGGGTAAAATCACAAAAGACACAAAAGCTACCCTTGTTTTTGCTTAGTGGGAAAAGGGTATGGGGAAATGGATCTATGAATGTCAAGGTGAAAGAGATTCATGTGAGACCAACAAAGTTGCCCTAGTTTCCTGGTATGGGTTTTATTCAGGAAAGGTAATGGATGTGGGAAGGATTGGCTAAATGGATTGCCCGAGTTGGGTTGATTTTCTTTCACTTACTTTGGCTAGTTAGCAGGGATTTCCCCTCTTCTTGAGACAATATTTTTTCCTGTCATTTTTCTCTTTTTTGTTTCATTCATTCATTTTTTACTTCTGCATTGGTAGCCATTTTATCTTAACACAAAATTAAGCTTTATAGAAATCAGAACAATCATTATTCAATCTATGTGGACTTCTTACTTGCCTTGTAACATGGTTATGGGCTAAAAGTTTTGAAAGAAAGGATATAAAGGCCCAAATAAATTTTTTGCCGGTTAACTTTGAGATAAAACTCTGTGACTATAACACAAGTCATTCCTTTTTTCTTTCTTTTGTTTTGAATTTTTTCTCATAGATTGTCCTCTTGGGTTTTCAATCTAGCAGATTTCTTTTTTTCTTTTTTGAAAATTGTTTCTTATTTATCTCGACGGATTCGGGTATCATCCAACTAGTGCAAGCAAAGATAAACATGCAAATCTTCCCTAATGTGAAAAATCATGTTTATTATACAAGTAAAACCAACAATGTTAGGGAAAATCCTTTTATTTTGAGACAGTTAAGGGTTGAGGCTTTCAAGCCACGCATGTACAAGTCTTTTCCAAAGAAAATGTCAAGTTGTTATTCTTCATTAAGCATTTGACCTCGAAAGATTTGAAACCCTCAATTTTAATATTCATTTTTTTAACTTTTTTGTATTTGAAAAACTTGAATTCGATGATTAGCGAGAAAAACAAGTGACTCATCATATACTTCTTTTGCCTTTACTTTTTGTGTTTTTTTTATTTGTCATTTCTTTCTGCGGAACCCTTTCAGGACTTGTTTTGGAAGAAATCTTGAATATCCCATACGCTTTGAAATTCATGAAGGATGACATGATGCAACTGATCAAAGTTTTCATAACAATGTGAAAGGCAATTCAACTATCTAACACAAAAATCATAAAATTTTCAATGTCTACAAAGCCATGGTGTTCTTTATGCATAGGTGTTTTGGTGTCTATGTAGAGGATTTTCTTCAAGTTTAAGTTATCTTTCTTCAAATGTCAGCAATCCTGAATCAATCAAGGATTGTACCTTGTGCTTCAAAGTCGTGCACGGTTTTGTTGAATGACCCGATGCTCCTCCATGGAAATCACATCTTGCATTTACATCATAATTTTTTGGGTAAGGAGGTCGTACAGGTCTAGTGGGACAAATATCTATGAGGTTGTCGCGGAGGAGATTTGGTAATAGCTTTATGTAGGTCATAGGGATACAAGTGAAATTGACAACTTTCATGCCTCGATTGTAATTTTTCCGCCTAATGTCCTCATTAGATTTCTCGGACTAAGACATTTGAGGATAGACAATAGGGTGTGGATTAGCTCTTTGTTCTCTTCTTATCCCACACCTAGAACCATACTCATTCAAATTTGCTAGCAAAATTGGATCAAGTGTAATTTTTTCGTTCCTTATGCCGACCTCAATCCTCTATCCCATTATAATCAAGTCTGCAAATTCGAGGAAACGCTACTCATCATGTGTTTATAAAAGGGACATTGCAAAGTGTTTATAAATATACCCATTATCTCTTTGTCATGCAAAGGTGGCTCTACTTGAGCAACAATCTTTCTCCATCTTAAAGCATACTCTTTGAACGTCTTTGACTTCTTTTTTCGCCATGTTTTGGAGTTGAAATCTGTCAGGCACACTATCACCATTATATTCATATTGCTTCATGAATATAGCCACCAGATCTTTCCAGGAACGAATTCGGGTTGGTTCCAAATGCATGTACCAATTAGAGCCATGCCAGTTAAGCTTTACTGGAAAAAGTGAATCAATAGTTTTTCATCATGAACGTAGCCATTCATTTTCTGCAATACATGGTTATATGATTCTTTGGACAAGTATTCCTTTGATACTTTTCAACCTCTGGAAATTTGAACTTCGGAGGTATCACCACATCTAGAACTAAGCACAGCTCTGCAGCATTACCAAACTTAAAGTTCCGTACACCCTCTATAACTCTCAACCTTTCCTCCAACATTTCCAATTTGTTTGTGGCATCGTCAACATTCAGAGGTGTAGTGACATGGGGTGAAGGTTTCACCTCAAGTTGCTTTTCCATTGACACATGTACCATATTTGGTTGAACAATTCCTTGGGTGCTTGTGAAAGTGGTTGTCCCAGGTTCATTCTCCTTTGTATCATGAGTTGCAACCATGTAGTTTGCAGCTTTTTTCTCTGAGTCAAATCAAATGGGTGGAGTGTAATTCGAAGGAAGATTGGATGGAGGAAATACTTGGGTTTCTAAACTCTTTGTTGATGTTCTTGAGTGGAAGTCTCTCCAGAGTTTTATAGTGCCTCTATGGCTTCCAAAATCTCACTTATTTGCTCCTTCAATTATTAAATATCTACCTTCATTGCTTCATAAGTTTCTCCCAAATTCTCCATGATCCTTTATCAACAAGTTCTTTAAGGTGTCACAATTTCTTAATTTTGTTAACATGAACTAATAAATGCATAAAATAAATCCACGTGATGCATGAGACCCACTATGCATATGCTAACGATATGAATGTATTATGCAAGATGACATGAGGATGCATGTTAGGTGTTTAAAAAACTATGTGCACTCTACTAAGAATAAAAACACCATGTGAATGATATGCATGTTTGTGCCCCAAGAGGCATTTATTTACTTTATATGTTGATGTGATTAAGGAACACCATGCATGATATGCGACTAACTGAAAACCTACATGAGATTTATTGGTGCCCCAAGAGGCATATATTCATATGATATGATTATGAAAATGTGATGCACTTATTTCAAAATTCCATGCATGATATGCAATCGAATGACACAATGGAATGCATGTTTGTGCCTCAATATGCCTTATTTATATGAAATGTGATGTATGTATTGATATGTACAAGAAATAGGTGAAAAGTAAAAGACGTAATTGTCTCCCTTTTGTTCCTTAACATAGGTTTGGCACTTAAAGTACTAAAGTGAAGTAAATGCACTCACTAGGATGGTTCCTTAATGCATAAGGATCAAGGTCACTAGAGCTATGGTCCACTTCACGGTATTTCCCACATCAGTTTGTAAATAACACAATGTGAGAGTACCAAATGAAGCAAACAAACTCTAGCGGGTTCTCACAATGACCACTTGAGAAATACATCTAATATGGCATTACTACACAATCCCCTTCTAATTCTAAGCTACACAGACCTGGGTATAGGGCCCCACTCAAGTCATGTTCAAAAATATAAAGTGAGTGTGTGAAGGGAGAAAAAATGCACACCTAAACCCCCACCTGTAAAACAATAAGAAAAGATCTAGGCAGATACAAAACATATTTTCTACCCTAAAGTTCAATATCCACAATTATTTCATACACTAACTGAAAACGAAAGACACACAAAAAGAACAAATAGACAAATAAAAATTTGAACTATACAAATCACTTTCGCATATTCAATTAAATAGTCTTCACTCTTTGATGTCCCCAATGAAGTCGCCATCATATGACATTTTTGGTAAAATGAGTGTCATGTGACGCATGTGGCCGATTGACAAAAATATATTTTTATAATTTTTTTTATTTCGAAAAGGAGTATCGTTTGGCATGAGCGGTTGATTAGACACAAAAAAACATTTCTATGATTTTTATTTTGAAAATGAGTGTCATACGACACGAGCGGTCGATTAAACACCAAATTGTTTTTATAACTTTTGTATTTTAAAAAAGAAGTGTCATGCGACGCGAACGCTTTATTAGACACTAAAAGAAAAAACAAATAAAGAAAATATTTTTAAATTTTTATGTATTCTTATTTTTATCATTTTTGAAAATATTTTAATTTTTATTTCAATTTTAAATACTTTTATTATTTTAGAAAATTATGTTATTCAAATGTGAGATTTAATTAGAAAATAGTAAAATATATAAAATGGGAGCGCATAAGTGAGTATGTGGATGTAATGAAAAAACCTAAACTCATGAGAATGAGATGCATAAAGAGAAACAAGTAGTGTATAAAGTAAATGCATCCTAGCCTACAAAAAAGAAATTAAAGGAGTGGGGTGGGTGCTTAATGAAAATATAGGCACTAAATATAAAACTAAATGCAAGGGGTGAGTTATTACATTGGGTAGTGCATGAGGTAAATAAATAAACAGAACCCAAATTAAAAACAGGGATACACAAATTAAATTGAGGGGGTGCACGTAATAAAAATTGAATCAGCAAAAACCCTAAGTTCAATTTCTCT
Organism: Vigna unguiculata; assembly: GCF_037176805.1. NCBI lineage: Eukaryota > Viridiplantae > Streptophyta > Magnoliopsida > Fabales > Fabaceae > Vigna > Vigna unguiculata. The sequence goes on from NC_140792.1 coordinate 11,458,567, forward strand.
CTTCCTTCCAAAACGCACAACACTTAATTGCTTCCTTTCCAACTTTATCTTCAACCACGACACTACTCACGCACGCTGCCAACCATGACACTGCCAAGCTGTCGACGACACGACCAACAATGACGTCGACCACCACCGTCACCACCACTAACGGCGATGCTTGCCACTGCTTGGTCTCGCTCTCTCAATCTCATAAAATCCCCAATGCACAACAACCTTGTGTTTTCACATCTCCACCTCTAACCACCACCTTGCAATTGCATCACCATTAAAGTCGTCGACCACTAGCCACTATTAGTGCTACCTTTTTCCCTTGTACGAGGATTCTCGTTTTCTCCTCTTAAATGCCCGACTAAAGACATCATCAATGGAAGACGTTGCTCTTAAAATCATATCAGGTCTCACCAGGCCATGTCCACATGAAGCCAAACACTTGATCTCGGGTTCCCTCCTTCGTATGGATTTTTCTCTTTTCCTCTATTTTCCCTTTCTCTATATATAAGGAGGCCTACCCCTCTCGCTATGAAACAATTGTAATAAACTCTTCACTAAGATATTCCATCAATAAGAACTTCCTTCTTTTGTTCTCCTTCTTGCCTTGTGCTTCGTGCTTTCTATTCTTTGTGTTGTTTCATCTCTTTGCAGGCTTAAACCATAATGAGTCATGAATTCTAACATGGTATCAGAGCTCTTCGATTTAAGAGCTCTGTTGCTCCTGGTTCACTCTGATTATTTACCTTTTTCTTGATATATCTTTGTGTTTTGTTTCTCATCACGGTTAAGGAAGAAAAAGCACCTTTAACAAGTGATAGTTACTTGTACTTACATCCTGGAGAAAATCCAGCAGTTTCTCTCGTGTCTCCTGTTTTAGATACAAACAATTATCACTCTTGGAACAGATCTATGCTTACAGCATTAAATGCGAAGAATAAGTTGCAATTCATAAATGGATTTTTCACTACACCAGAGAATGATGATCCTCTACATGATGCATGGACTATTAGTTTTGAAATGGTTGAAAGGCCAAGAAGGGGGGGTTGAATTGACTAGTTAAACATTTAGGCTCTCTTTTCCAAGCTAAAAATCACCTTTAATTGAATCAAATAGATCCCCAAATCAGGATGCAAATAGTACTAAACTATACACTTTCAGTCGATCAAAAACAAAGTTAACAGATTGATTTTACTAAACAGATTATGTTCTGGTATAATCAATCGATTGAAATAGAAAAATAGTCGACTGAAATACTGGGAAAAATGCAGAAATGCGAATTTGAATTTTAAACCAGAAACAATGCTCAAGAATAATCAAGATCAGTTCCAAATGATTATACAAAATGCTCAATGTTGCAGATGCCATGGAAACATGCAAGAACATGAAAAAGATGATTAAAGCACAAGTTTCTTAAACTTTAAAATGACAATGCAAGAGAGAAAGGTTAGAGAAGAGAGGACACCACGAGATTTTAATACTGGTTCACTCAAACCTGAGCTACATCCAGTTTGTTAAGGCAACCTTAGCTTGACTTTGCACTATTTCAAAAGTTTTACAAAGTATCCACCCTTACACTTCCAAAATATGCAAAAACAACACAAAAGACTCTTGAATCACCCAAGAATCACACCAGCACAGCAAGAACCCTCTTGCAGACCTGGAAAACCACCAGGCACACACACAAAGCTTGAGAAAGATCAAACCTTAGTGGTAGCACAACCTTGCCTACCACAAACCACTTTCTCCAAGCTTCAAACCAAGCCAAAAGCTCCAAGAATTGATCTAAGATCAATCTTCAACAGCTGCAACCCCTATGATCACGAAGGAGAGAGTTTCCACAAGTTTCTAGAATAAAATCGTGCTCTAAAATGATCAACTTAACTCTCTTTCAAAAATCACAACTTTTATAGTCAAACTGTTACGAAATTCAACAGGTTGATTTTCAAATTAATCGGTTGATTTCACTTGACTTAAGTGAAATTAGTCGATTAAAAACTAAATCAACTGATTGAATTTGTTGCAGTTTAAGACTATTGCAGCCAACCTTTTAACCTGTTAAAAAGTCATTCAACAGATTAAAAGAGACATTTTAACATGTTGAAAAACCATTCAACAGATTAAAAACACAACAAAGACCAAACTACATCTAATTAATGCTTTAAGGTCTACAACATGAATTACAAACTACAAATACACTTTCTTAATGATGTAACTACATGGAGAGCACACATTTCAGCCTTGATCTCCATGGTTATCATCAAATCTCCTTTCCTTCATCAACGTAGGCTTCATTCCAATGGTAATGGCTTCAAGATAGTTCAAAAGAGCTTTATTCAATCTTCATCAAATCTTCAAGAAGCAAACCACCTTGGCTTCTCATGTCAACATGGACAAGATGCAATAACATGGTCGTGTCTTGGTTGGTTCATTCCATCTTACCACAAATACGACAAAAGCATAATATTGATGGAGAGTGTTGCAGACATGTGGAACGATTTAAAGGCCAAATTCTTTCAAGGTGATCTTTTACGTATTTCTGATTTGCAATCTGATGTTGCTCAATTGAAACAAGGAAACCATGTTGTTAGTGAGTACTCTACCAAGTTAAGAATAATTTGGGATGAAATTGAGAATTTTAACCTGACCCAACGTGTAGCTGCAAGAAGGTTTCAAAATTGGTGGCACAAAGAAAACTAGAGGATCGTGCCATGCAGTTCTTGAGAGGTTTAAATGATCAATATAGTTATGTGAAATCACATGTTTTGTTGATGGAAGCGTTACCTTCCATTTCAAAGATTTTCTCTTATATGTCTCAACAAGAAAGACAGTTGATGAGTAATGGAGCTAATTTGGAAAACAAGATTGTCGCTGTTGCCACCAATGGTTCATCATCAACGTGTACCATATGTGGGAAAGGGGGCACATTGAGTCCGTTTGTTTCAAAAAGAATGGGTTCCCAAATAATAATGGAAACAAGCGTATCTACAATCATTGTGGTAAAAGTGGCCATACAGTTGATACGTGTTACAAGAAACACAAGCCTTTCAATGCTAATATTAAAACTAATGAAACCAAGAACGACGATGATGGGTAAGAAATCAAGTTTACAAAACAGCAATAGCAAGCTTTGATGGCTTTAATCAAACATGTTGAAGAGCTCGGAACAGCAATGCAGAAACCAAGTCATATAAATAGCATATCTGCAAGTTCCATCGAATCAGGTAACATCTTTTCATATATTAACATGTTACATCATAAAGATAGATGGATCATAAACTTTGGAGCCACAGATCATGTTACCATGAGTCTTGATAATTTTGTTTCATGCAATAGAATTAATGATACTAAGGTGAATCTTCCTAATGGCACATTTGTTATTGCCACTTATAAAGGACATGTTAGACTAAGTAATGGCATCATCCTTCATAATGATTTGTACATACCTGAGTTTAACTACAATTTAATATCCATATCCAGATTAACCATTGATTCCCAGGTTCATATTGTCTTTACTAATTTTGATTGTTTTATTCAGGATCAAACGAACAGAAAGATGATTTGTTAAATTGAGTTTCATGAAGGATTATACGTGCTTTCTAATATTTCAAGTTCTGTCAATTCTATTGTTAATAATGTTTGACACAGAAGATTAGGTCATTTGTCTGATAGAAGACTTCATATTCTGAAGAGCAAACATGATTACATACATTCTGTAAATAAACACTGTGACAATTTTCACATGGCAAAGCAAAGGAAAGTTTCTTTTTCAAATAGTAATTTTCGTGCTGATAGATGTTTTAGTCTCATTCATGTTGATATTTGGGGTCCTTCCCCTACTCTTTCTTTGCATGGCCATCATTATTTTCCTACCATCATAGATAATTTTAGTAGATTCCCTTGGGTTTACCTTATGCATAATTAATCTGAGACAAGGACACACCCAATTATTTGATTAATCTTGTTGAGAATCAATTTGAAACAAAAGTAAAAATTGTTAGAAGTGATAATGGTAATGAGTTCAAGATACATGATCTTTTTAATTCCAAAGGCATTATTCATCAAACTACTTGTGTAGAGACTCCCGAACAAAATGGGATAGCTAAAAGAAAACACGAACATTTGTTGAATATTACTAGAGCTTTGATTTTCCAATCTAAGATATATACTTGTTTTGGGTCTTATTCTCTCATACATGTTGCTTTCTTGATAAATATAACTCCCACTTCTTTCCTTAAGAACTGCACCCCTCATGAGAAATTCATGAAAAGTTTTATAATTACCAAAACGTCAAGGTTTATGGCTACTTGTGCTATAGGCAGACCATGACTTCCAAGCGATCCAAGTTCAAGCCACGTGCTTGACCTGGTATTTTTCTGGGATTTCCTTCTCATACTAAAGGGTATATTGATTTAAAGAGCCATGATGTTGACATTTCTCGTAATGTCTTGTTTCATGAGGATATTTTTCCTAGTTGTTATAACATTGATGAAAATGTTAATAGAATAGATGTTTGCCTACCAATTAGCCAATCATATAATTTTGTCTTTAATGATCAAAATGATAGTGACCCTAATGGTAATATCAATAATTCTGATAACACTATTCCTGTTACTCAAAGTAATAATTCTGAAATTTCTGATTTAAGAAGATCCAACAAAATTAGAAGTTCTCATACATATCTGAAGGATTATCAAACTGATCTGGCATGTGTTAAAACTAAAACAAAATATCCTATTCATTCATACATTTCTCTATCTAGATTGTCCACTCATTTTCAGTAGGTTATACTCAACATTGACAGCCATAATGAGCCAAAATCCTTTGATAAAGCTGTTAAAAGTTCTGATTAGAAGGCAGCCATGGATGGGGAGCTGATTGTACTTGAACAAAATCAAACTTGGACTGTCATGAATCTTCCTCCTAATTGCACCACCACAAAAAGTGATATTCATCTCAAAGCTTACAACAATTGTAACTGGGCAGGATGCAGTAACACTTGTAGATCTATAATTGGGTAAATCTTCTATCTTGGAAACACCATTTCCTGGAAATCAAAGAAGCAGACCACCATTTCCAGAAGCTCTGCTAAAGCTAATTATAGGGCTTTAACACATACTGTTTGTGAGATACAGTGGCTATCTCATCTTATACATGACATCAAACTCCCCATGACACAATCTGCCACCATTTACTATGACAATGCTTCCGCCATAAAGATTGCCAACAACCTAGTGTTTCATGAGCAAACGAAACACATAGAAATAGATTGCCACACTATAAGGGAAAAGATTCAGCAAGGTCTGGTTAAACTCCTTCTTATCAAGACAAATCAAAAGCTTGCAGATATTCTAACAAAGGCTCTCCCTCTTGGCCTCTTTTCCCAACTTAGTTCCAAGCTTGGCATCCATAATGTATACTACCAGATTGCGGGGGGGTCTTAGAACCCATATTAGGTCTTGTCAGGCCCATGTCCACCTGAAGCCAGGCACTTGATCTCGGGTTCCCTCTTTCGTCTGGATTTTTCTCTTTTCCTCTATTTTCCTTTTCTTTATATATAAGCAGGCCCACCCCTCTCGCTATGAAACAATTGTAATAAACTTTTCATTAAGATATTCCATCAGTAAGAGCTTCCTTCTTTCGTTCTCCTTCTTGCCTTATGCTTCGTGCTTTCTATTCTTTATGGTGTTTCATCTCTTTGCAGGCTTCAACCATGATGGGTCATGAATTCTAACAATTGTTGTCTTGCCGAAATGAAAGATCACTGTTCAAATGAGTGTTGCCACCACCATTACTATGTTCACCGGCAGCGACCTCTCATTCTCTTCTACTCACCTAAACCCAATCTTCTCTATTTAACTTTTAAATTGGTTAGTTAATTATCTCATGCAAACCAGAATGTTTAATTCTGTTCTTTTTCTAACAAGTTCATATTGTAATTACTGTACACAATCAATACAGAAACATAACAGCATATTGAAGATAGAAAAATGTCTTCCACCTTATTTGACTCAATGCAACCTCTAGGCATAATTTATATTGCAACACATGGACCACTTTTGTCGATGGTCCGAAATGTTGGATATGGGACATAATAAATTTGTCTAACATTATTTGCTAGAATCAATGGATCAAATGGTCGGTATCTTTTACTCATTTTAAGTGTTGTACTCTAGCTCATATATTTTATGAATTATTCCATAAAAATCATCATAACCACCCTTTGGACCATTCATTAGTGTGAACCTTGTACCCATCGACAAATTATTTGTGCCATTCTTTGACGCATCTCATGGGCCAATTTGTCAAATCCCTTAAATCTTGATTTTTGGGGCTTAAGGGTGCATTACAAACCTACAAATATTCGACAATAAATAGTTACATCAATTTCGATAACAAAAAATTTGTTTAAGAAATAGGACCATACATACTTGATATTTGAACCAATAAGGAAATTCTGAGTATATTCAAGTAGAAATAGTTTCTTCAAATACTTGGTTAGCCACAACGAATGAGCTATTAGATTAGAATACAATTAGTGAGTATATAAATTTTCTGATTAGGGTGTAGAGATTGAGATTAGAACATACTCAAGGTACGATTAACTTTTGCGCAATTGATTAACACAGGGACATGAGCATAGTTGAATTCATCATCAGTTAACCAATGAGTCAACTCCTTGCCTGCATGACGACAAACTTGTCGAAACACTGATAATGTTGAGTCACATGCTTCATTTTTCCAGTGTGTTTCATTCCTAACTTTATTAGGCGACAAGATGAAGTTCTTGAAATAACGTGAACAAAATATGTTGTTTCACGATGCAAGTAAGTTGCACAAATTGATCTTTCCACTCTAGCTTTATTTTTTACAGAACGTTTTGATTCCCCCATAAATCTATAAAAAGAAATTAATAGATTGTGACTTGAAACGAGAATAAAAGTCTAAAAGATACAAAGACATAATAATCATGGGATATCACCTTTCAAATGGATACATCCACCTATATTGCACTAGCCCACCAAGCCATGCTTCATATGAAAAATGAATATGGAGATGCTCCATTGAATCAAAGAACCCAAGACATAATATTCTTTCCAATTTGCATAGAATAATTGGAATATTTTCCTCCAACATTCTTAGTGAATGCTACTTTAGTGTCGTTGAACACATGTCCTTGAAGAAGTGACTAATTTCTTTTAGAGGATTTAACATGTTCATTGGTAATGAGCTGAATGCAATAGGGAGTAATGTCTCCATGAAGACACGACAATCATGACTTTTTATACCGTGAATACTACCCTTTTCGATATTAGCACATCTTGTCAAGTTTGAAGAATAACCATCTGGCATTCTAAGTTCTTTGATCCAATGGCAAACTATTTTAGATTCATCTTTTGTTAATGTGTAATTTGCTTTTGGTTTGAGCAACTGCCTATTAGCTTGTGGCTTCAACTGCAAGTCTTTTCTCCCACAATATAAAGATAAATCTTTTCTTTCCTTGTCATTATAAAGATAAATCTTTTCTCCCTCAATATGAAGATCTTGTCAAAGAACTTTTTTCTATATGCATGACATTGAGATTATGTCTTAGCAAGTTATCTTTCTAGTATGAAAGAATCCAAAAGATGTTTCTTTTGGTCCAATTATGCCACTCTCCATACCCATTTATCCTTGTCACACTACTTTCAGTCACCTATGGATAATCTTTGACTCTTCTCCAAACTTGTCATGGGATCCACCTAGGAGGTGGTCTATCCGTTTAAACTTCTCCTTTGCGAAATGTCTTTTTGTTTCTCCTAAATGGATGGTCAATGGCCAAGAATCTTTGATGGCAATCAAACCAACAACTTTTCCGAGAATTATTCAATGTGAATGTATCAGTGTGATCCATGCAATGCAGACAAGCTAATCTACCATGTGTGCTCTAACTGGATAACATTCCATATGTAGGAAATTCATTAATACGCCACATCAAAGCCACCCTCATAAGGAAATTTTGCTTCCTTGAAACATTTTACGTCCAAATTGTAACACCCTAGATGGATATTACTAGATAAAGCATATATCATAAAATTTCTTTTGGAATTAAAACATACAGAAAAAACACACTACTCCATCTTTATTACATGTTCATAATAGAGAAAAAACATCATAAAATTTATTACAAAATGCATGAAAATAAAACATAGAGAAAAATCCCTCATCGTCTGCCCCGCTCTGTCACTATGCATCGGCGTTCTCACTTGGATTCACATATGCTCCGACGTGACAAGCCACACAATCATTGCCAAACACAAACAGAAAGGGTGAGTTGAGAAAGAAAAATAATACAATCAATAAAATAATAAAAATTAACCCTCACGCAATCTATCTTACCCAATTTTTAGTTTATGGACTTCTTGATAACATTACACCCCAATCTCATAACCTATATGAGAAAGATCCATTCACAACCTTGGTCCTTAGGGATTATCATGCTTCCACGAACCAACCCGCTCGTGGTCCAACTCTACGGACCTCCCCGCTCGTAGTCCAACATACGTGAACACCTACTATGAACCTCCCCGCTCATAGCAGCCTCAAGTGTGAGCACGGAACAAAAGAGCCTTCCCACTCGTATCCCCACACAAGAGTATAAAAGATATGAACCTCCCCGCCCGTATCAATCACGCATCTCTCATCTCCGTTACAAACCTCCCCGCTCGTAACTAATCCAGCATATCCCTGACCAAGCCATCAAACCCATCCATGCAAATCCATCTACAATGGAACCCTACCCTTGCACTATCGCCTGACACTGCCTAAGCACTGTGAGGTAAAATTTCGCTACAAACCAACTAGCCCACAATATCTAAATCACTTTATATTATTATATTATCTTAAAATAATATAATAATTCAAAATTTTATATTATATTAACTTTAATATAGTAATCCAAGAATACGTAAACTACTAAAAGATTACTGAAAATCCAAACAAGTTGTTATCTAATATATCATCAATATAATACTGCTAATAGAAATAGGATTAAAACTATACTCCAATTTCTCTTTTTGTTTTTGTAATCTTTTGTGTTTGAAAAAAACCATAACTTGACCTTCCACTGCCATTTAGTAAAGAAGTTACTGACACACACATTGGTTGTCAAACCAAAATAAAACTCCAACCTTTTATAGGTATAAAGGTAATGAAAGTTGTCGTAATAAGACACCTATAATAAAATTCAACCAAGCAAATGCCAAACAACCCTAACTTCATCTGATTAAACTCTTTCCTCACATTAAAAAAAAGAACTAAATATATGGCAAGTAACTAAAAGGCCCTACATGCACCGAAAATAATAATAATATACTCCACGCTTACCATATACCAAATTATAAAATGACAACTAGAAGTACGAAATCCCCAAAAATTATCCTCATTATATAAATTAAGGAAATCAACCAGTATTAGTTCCAATGTATATATAAAAAAAAAACTCTACATATAGTCATCCATGAAAAAGGTATTTAGCCCAAAGCAAAAATAACCACCAGACCTTAAATATTTTAATTTACTTTCACATCACCAAACACGACCATCCCAAACTATAGTTCCCATAGCCTTACAAATTATAACTACAAATTTATTAAACTACCTAAACATAATAATTTAACAAACTACCAAACCTCCAACTCTAATCAAAAAACCCTTTTTATCTTTATCTCAGTGCACTAATTCCTAAATAAATAAATAAATATTGGACCTGCAATTAACAAGAACATCACGTAATGATTGTTTCCACACCGCAAAACTCTTAATCTAACTTTTTATACCTTATAAAATTACCAACTAAATGAAAATTCCATAATGCTTATAATATATCATAAACCTTATATAATATGAAAAAAACACCGTAGCCATGTATACGTATAACAAGACCAAAACAACAACCTGTGCAACTTTTTATGGAAACTATAAACATATATAAACCACTATTGCCCTTTTTTTTCTTAACATAATATACGAAATCCTTCACCAAGAAAAAATATTGCCTTTAATAACATAAAGAAACCCAAATATTAGTGAAATCAGTTTGAATTATAACAAAATAAAAAGGACTTCGCTCCCGTTACACAAAAAATATAATCCAAAATTGTATTTCACAATTTCACCAGGGATTCATCCGTGAAGAACTTAGAGATCATATTAAAATTATCCATAAAACTCACTTTATCATTCTATAATTCAACTTACAATTACTGTTTTGCACATAATCAAACAATATTAAGGAAAAAAAAGTTAGCTCTCCTTGCCTGGTTTCCTTACTCCCAGTGTACTTGATAACGTTGTCGTTGACGCGATCAAATTAATACTACTAAACAATAGCAACGTCAGTATTGCTAAGATAGTAGTCAACAAAATAGATAGGGTGTAAAGTAACCCAAAGTCATCTCCCAACGAACACAGAATTGATTTTTAACAAATTAGTTCTTATAAAATCTATACAAAAGAGTTAGTCTAATAAAATATAAGAGAATTAAGATAAACAAGAAAGAAATAGAAAAGATAAAAAGAGATAAAAACAATTGTAAAGAAAATAGATTGATTCCATTGCTTTTTCAAAATAGAATCATCATCGATTATCTAAAGATTATTGCTCAATTAATTATTGTTGTAGATTTACAAATTAATCAATGTAAAGTCTCAATTAATTTGTTTGCGTTCTCACTTTTAACCAAAGTACAGTCTCAATTAAAAGTGAGAACTTTTAGATTATCCACAGTAAATTCAACCAAAGTACAGTCGCAATCAAATTTTACTATGCCTAATCATATCTATTCTTTTATCTCCTCACCAAATAAAAAGCTTAATTAATCAAAGTAAAGTCTCGATTAATTTTCGTTAGAGTAAATACCATTAACCAAAGTAAAGTCTCAATTATCGGTAAAAACACATTTAATCACATGAAAGTTTCTAAATAAAATTAAAGTAAAGTCTCAATTAAATTTAAAAACCCTTGAACTCATATGATCAACATGCATATAGATTTAAAATCATTACTTCTTACGTGATTCAAGGATAAAAGACATAGATGAATGAAAACCTCAACAATAATAAAAAGAACAAAGAAATTATTTTATTTTAATCTTAGAATCCATAATGAAATTACAATGGAATCAACCCAAGAAGTTTAGCAATCCATGGGATACAAAATAAAATAAAAGAAGAATAGAGAGAAGAAAAGAGAGAAAAAGGAAATGAAATTAGGCACCCCTAAGGGTTCCAAAACTCCGAAGTCCTAAGCTTGTTTCTTTGCTTCCCCCTTGGTCTCTTTATATATGCTTCTACTGGACTTTGAGTTTTATTTGTCGGTTGTTAAAATTTTTTATTTTTATTTAATTAATTAGCAACTTAATTTCTTTCCAATTTCTAATTTTGCCCCTCTTGTTTAATCATTTTTGCAATTTGACCAGAGTTGACTGTTGGCTTTGACCATTTGACCAGTGTTGACCAGTTTGATTGTCCTATCAGATGCTCACACGTGTTAGTGCATTTTCTCTCTCCAGAATTAGGGTTTCCGCAATGGAGGAATGAGTGAGACTGTCTCTTTGACGGTTGCTGCTGCCGTCTTCCGACGAGATTGGTAGTGGCGCGCTTGCTGGCTCACAGCGCAAATGCAGTGTTGTGTGGAGGGTTGAAGGCGCGAAGGTGGAGGTTCGAACTGCTGGTGCATGAAGCGAACGGGTGCAGGAACGAAGGTTGGTTGCTTCTGTGTTGGAAAATAATGGTGGTCGCACTGCTTCTGGTTGTTGCAAATCTGCGTTGCAGGTTTTAAAGGTTTGCTCGCGTTTCTAGCAATGGACACAGTGGTGGTTTGCGACGCAGTGGTGCAGGAATCAGGTGCGTGTTGCTACAATGGAGGTTTTGCGGTGAACGAACTGTTGTTGCAGTGCTGCCATGGTTTTTTCTCGCGTTAATGGTGGTGGCAGCATGAAGATGCAGATCTGTGGTGCTGCAAGGTGTGGAGGCACTTCCGCTGCAATGGAGTTTGCGCAGATCTGTAGCAGTGAAGATGGTGGTTGCCGTGGCCGAATTGGTTGCTGTAGAGATGAAAAAGTGTGGTGGTGATGGTGCGTGGTGTCTACGACGAGGTGATTGACGGTGGAAGGGCGGCGGCTGCTGCTGCCGACATGGTGATGGTGGGAGAAGAGAAAAATTAGGGTTAGGATTTCATGTGTGAGATAAAGGAAGATGATGACGTGGCAGTGTCTAATTGGTGCATATGTGTTTGCAAGAATTAATGCCATGTGGCTTGTTCTGGTTGGCCAATTTTAAAAGTTGAGGATTGCCACATGGCAGGATCTGGTTGAGTGGAGTTTAAGTGGTAAGAAGGGTGCAACTTAGTAGAAACTGGGGTGCAGAACAGGTTTTTGGTAGTCCACTTTAGAAAAAGGGGAGTGTATAAGTAAAAACTAGGGGTGTAGAAGTGATTTCAGCCTTATTTAAAGGTGGTTTTTAACTTCAATTAATTTATTTTCCCACTTTGAATGAGTTTAATCTTAATTTCAGCTGCATCAACAAACGTTAAAATATCCAAGACATAATTTATGCAACTAAAAATCACTTTTTAAGACATTTTTATCACACAAGCTCAAACAGCTTAATTATCAGAATTATCAATTAAATCACTCTTTAAGCACATAAATTCAATTAAATACCCATAATTAAACACTGAATGAGGGCAAAAATATGCACTCATCAGTACTCTCACTAATCCTTTCTTGTCCCCAACGTTTCAACCTTTGTTCCCACTCTAAACACTCCTTTCCAACATTCAATTTTCTCTCCCTCAATTGTAATTTTTGTCTCCCTCTGCCTTTCCTTACTGCCACACTTTATGACTTTCTGCTTTCGCACTCACTCTCTTCCCCCTCTCAATTTCTAGCCCCTCAAAATAAATAAATAAAAATACTAAAACGAAAATTAATTAATAGCTAAGGTTTGTGGCTATTAACTAGTGCTTTTACTCCCCCAACAGCTACCTCTATGTCTTCTCAGAGGAGCTTTAGAGTTTATAGGTTTTTCCTTCTTTAGCAAAATTATTAAACATTAAAAAGATTAACTCATAACTCATGCTAACCAAGACTCGAACTCACACCCACCAAATCTATGCACAACCAACAAGTTATCACATGATTCATGTTAATTCTTACGTGCATACCACCTTAAGCCATGCTTCCACATTCACAATATAATTGCAAAAACAAAACAGAATTAAGTAAACATACTAATGGCATACACAAAACTTGAACCCAAGTCCACTCAACATAATCAAGTGCTCTCAACCACTTAAGCTAACATTATTCCTTGTCTAGGGTTTATCAAGGAACTCCCTTAGGGTATTCTCAACCCACCATTACTTATACTTTATTAATTATTATTTGTATGAATTTCCTGGGTCTTACACAAATACCATTCCACAACTTATTCAAATCATCAATCAAAGGCTTCAAATAAACATATATGCATGCCTTCGAATTAGATGGACCTAGTATTACACACATTAAAAATATGAAAGGCTTTGTCATACACATTTCAGGTGGAAGATTGTATGGAGTAACAATCACATTGCAACAAGAATATAGTGAAGACGACGCTTGGATGTATAAATTAAATCCATCCGAACATAGATGAAGTTCAATGTTACGGGGATCACTAGCAAAGGATTCATGCTTTCGGTCAAAGTGCATCCAGGCTTCATCGTTAGATGGATGACGTAGCATTCCTTGAGTTTTCTTCTCATAATGTCATGTCATATGTTGTGCTATTTGCATTGAAGCAAACATTCTATGTAATCTTGGAATTATAGGCAAGTAGAACATGGACTTCAATGGAATTGGTTTTGTTTGCCTTCTTCCTGGATTGATTATTTGATACCGAGTTTGTCCACAAAATTTGCATTCAAGCAAGGATACATCATTTTTGCCATTATCATTGTCATAAAAAAGCATACACCTAATAACATAACACTCAATCTTCTTATACTTCAATCCTAACTTTGAAACTAATCTCTTGGCTTCATAATAATTCTTTGCCAAAGAATTATTTGGTGATGTTAGATCTAAATAAATTTTTGCCATACTCTCTAATGCTTGGTTGGGAACGTTCCAATTACATTTGTAAGTCAAAAGTCTAATGCATACTGATATTTTCAACTCTGTTACCCCTTCAAATACAGGTTGGTTTGCCTCTCCCAATAAATTGTAAAACCTCTAAGTGTTTTCATTTGGAGACTCTTCTAAACTATTATCGTCTTGTTGTTCAAATGAAGCATGTCGATTAAGAGCATCATTCACCATTTCTTGCATATACATAAATTGATCCATCTTAGAGGTGTGTGCAACATTGATTGAACTACAAAGGCAATTTTCTCGTGCAGTCAAATCAGTAGAGGGCATTTCTTCACCATGAAACGTCCAAATCATGTAATTTGGCATGAATCCTTTTTAGTATAGATGAACTTTAACCACCTCATCTTTCAAAACTTTAGTGCATTCGCACTTTAAGCATAGGCATTTAATCCCTCCATCAAGAGCATAATATTTATATTGTCGAGACGTCCGAAGAAATTCTTCAACTCCTATGAGAAAAGTTTCCTTCAAACCTCTTCTTCCAGGATAACAATGGTCATACATCCAACCATGGTGGATGGGAACTTTTGTCATATCCTAGGGCAAGCCAAAGGAGAAAAATGTTATGTTACGTTATGCTAGTGCAACAAAGGACAATCATCAAACATGGGACTTAAGCCCATGCATGTAAAAGGCAAAGAGAGAGGGTGCGCGAATAATTTCTTCCTTCTAGCACACCTCTAGTTTACTTGATTTCAAATTTTGCACCTATTTTATAGTATTGTTGTAGTCCAATTGCAATTTACATATAGAAATCATGAAAAAGGTACCAATTTTATAAAGAAATTGGTATTTTCTATAATCATATATATTAAAACAACAAAAGTAACCACAACGGATGGGAAATTTGGCCATTTGGCCAGGTCGTAGGACAAACCAAAGGAGGAAAATTATCAAACATGGGACGTAAGTAGTAAACCTATTACTACTTAAGCCCATGCACGTAGAAGGCAAAGACATAGGACACACAAATAATTTTATATTCTAGCACACCTCTAGCTTACTTGATTTCAATATTTGCACCTATTTTGTAGTATTCTTTTAGTCCAATTGCGATTTACATAGAGAAATCATGTTCAAAGTAGCAATTATATAAAGTAATTGGTATTTGCTATAATCATACTTTAATCATATATATTCAAACAACAAAAACATATTACAATGAACGCTACATACCAAAACCACTAGAGAAGGAAACTAACTATCTTAACAAGTTTCTAATGGAAAATATGACTAGAAAATAGCTCACTTCTAAAACTAACTACAACTCAAAATCTAGCTACCTAAGACTTAAAACTACCATTAAATTATGCCAAACCTGCAAAAATTTAGAAATGGAGTAAACTATTACATATAACTCTTATAAAACTACTTGGACAAGTTATAATTAGAAAAATAAAGGTGAAGAATAGATCACAAATCATAATTAACAAGGGAATTCGATTCTACCTAGCCAAAACCCAAAAAATGAACTAGAAATTGGTCAAAATAAGCGAAGACTACTGAATTAGCATAGGAAATGTTAAGGAATTATGCAAACACAATCTAATTAGTATATGAAAGATGAAAATTGAGCTAAAAGTCATGAATAACATTGAAAACAAAAACTGATATGTGGAGATTAACTTGTTTAGCTTAGTTTATGCATAACTAGTATAGTTAAATACCTTCGTTTATATTTTTTTTTTCATTCAATTAGAGTAATTAACTTGTGTGCCTTATTTTGATGCATAAATAGTGTACCAAGGGCAGAAAAACATACAAAAACAATGGCAAAATATACACTAAAATGGCTGAAAAGTTGCTAAGTTGACCATAAGTTGACTTTTTGCTTTTTTGCTCTAATATGAAATCTATGAAAACTGGTAAAAACAGCATCAAGAACCTATTCAACAAACTTTACATGACTAAAGGAACCTAAGAAAGAACTCAAAACTGAAATCCTAACTAAAACTCAAAATTTCACTGCTTAAAACCTCTAAAAACACCTTAAAACTAGGCTAAAACTAAGGTTATGTTAAAGCATGGGTAGAAGTGGAGAGAAACTACCTAGACAAGGTTAAAAAGACTTAAGAAAACTTAATCCTAACTCATAAACTATCTCCTAAAATATTTACCAAAAATCACAACCTAAAACCAAAACTAGTCTACCAAATTAACCCTTTTCTATATGCATGTACTAAGCTAAACTATTCAACTTTAATCTAACTATCCTAACATGTTTCTAAGGGCAAAATTAGACTAGAAAACAACTTACACTGCTAAAATTAACTCCAACTCAAAATCTAGGTATCTAAGACCAAAAACTACCACTAAACTATGCTAAAACTGTAGATATTTAGAAATGAAGTAACTACTGCATATAACTATTATAAAACTACTTGGACAAGTTCTAATTAGCAAAAGAAAGGTGGAGAACATATGACAAATCAAAATTAACAAGGGAATTCGAATTTGCCTAGTTAAAACCCAAAAATGAAATATGACAAATCAGAAATGTGTATGACAAAATTATAAAGGCTACCTTTTCTTTTTAATTTTTTTTTCATTCTAACAATCTTATTTTGTAATTTTTTTGTATTCCTTTCAGTGTGGTGTGTTTTTTCCTGCTAAGGTATAATGAAGTTTCAATTTTTCTATTTCCATATCAAATTTTTATATTATCTTCCTATTGTTAAGTTGTCGTTCTACACTTTTTTACCTTTGTGGAGGTTAATGTGTATGTTTCCATATTATTTGCACAACTTTTTCTTTCTGTAGTGGACATTGTTTTTGTAGACAACAACTCTCTACTCTTGTGAAAAAACTTTATTCACCTGTTGTTGTTGTTCATTCATATAATTCGTAATACAATTTATAGACTCAATTTTATGTCTGTTGTACTCACAATAACTATAAACAACTAATATACTAACTACCCACTACGACTAGTACATTAACTACCTACAAAGGCTAACTTATTAACTACCCATAAGATCCCAACGACTAGTTCATTTAAGTTTATTCTAAAACCAATAGTTTATGCTATTGAGTTTGACAAATTTGTTGGTCGAATAGTTCTAATAAAAAAATGAAAGTTTGATTCTTACTTTAGAAATTTTTTATTACTAAACTTAATTTTGAAATATTCCATCTCACATCCTCGATTTTGTAATATATATATATATATATATATATATATATATATATATATATATATATATATATATATATATATATATGTATGTATGTATACTACTATATCTAGCGGCATCGTGGATCAAGGAGGGATTTGAAGAGGATGGACTATTCTGTTAGTAGACATCCTAAGTTCCTTTATAAAACAGAGTTTTAGAGTCATGACCCCAGGTAATTTTAGTCATCAACTAATGCTCCCTAAAATACCCAAGGATTAGAATAGTTAATATCTATGACATGTAATTGTTGTTTCTTAAGCATATAATCAAAATGAATTTATTCTTTGATTGGATTTTCTCTGCTTTTTTTTTCTGCATAAGATTTCACATGATTGATATGATTTATAGCCTGATTGGTATTTTTTTCTTTATGAGAGTTATACAGGTTCAAGAAAAGAAGGTGAAATTTGTTTTAGATGAACATTGATCCTAAAGTAGTGGAAAATGGCTTTGTTGCGAGTTTAAGTAGTTCTAGTAGTTGTAGATCATTTCTTGCAAATGGAGTGTCTCGAGATGGGTCATACAATTATTTAAACAATGATTTCTCATTTCCACCAAGAGGCATACCTTCACTAAGAAAACCATTGGTAGTTGTCTTCAGCCTTTCTAATTTATTTATTTTTCATCAATATTATTTTCTTGGGGATAGGAAATTATGGTATGGTCTTTTACGGTGAACAACCTAGAAATTAGGCTGTCAGTGGAAATTTAGGTAGTAATATAGCTCTATTTTATTCTATCTCATCCATCATTTGAGTTTCACATAATGTTTCCTCATTCGTGTTATTCCTCTCTTTGTCCTTTGACATGTGTATCAATTATGGCTGCTTGCTTGACATTCTTGTGACTGCATGATCTTCTTGAAGTGGTATCAGTTGAAGAGGTTGCTCGATATTTGGATTTGAAGAAGTTGGATGAAATAATTTACATGTTTGAAGTTGTGTCACCATATGACGGGGAAGTAGTTGCATCAACTTTCTAATGCATAATCTACACATTATCCTTTCAATAAAGATGGAGTTATTTGAAGTAAATGCTCTTTAGCGTTGTCTTCTTCAGAGTGAAAATAATTTAGGCATATAGTGAAGCACATAGACTTGTGTTTGGATGTTTGTCATATAAGCAATTAGTACTTGCTTTTGTGTTCATTTTAACTGAAGAGGTTTTCTTTTAAAATTTGCAGGATGGCGATTAGGGAAAGTGCATAATGGTTGGTGGAAGCGATAGAGAGAAGAAAGAGACTGAAATGTTAAGAGCAAGGGTCGGTGCAATGAGTGTAGGTCACAAAAAGGGTCTTATACAACAAACTGAAGTGATCTCACTATTCCTTTATATAGTTTTTGTTAATCCAAATTGGATTATACATGATTAAAAGTGATGAGTTCAAATTTTTGCCCTCATTTAATGTTTAAATTTGCAGATTTAATAGAATTTGTTTGCTTATGGATTGATTTAATCAGGATTTGTGATTATTGGATTTATGGAGTTCGTAAGTTAAAAATGGCATCAAAAGTGAGTTTAGTTGCATAAAATATTATTGGATATTCTAATGTTTGTTGATTCAACTGAAGTTTAATTTAGGCCATTAAAAGTGTGGATTTGAAATATTCAAAGTTACAAAATATATCCAAGACCATTAAATTCTGGAAAGAAATAGTCAAGAGCTAAATGCACCCCCAATTTTTATTTTACACACTCCTCCTTCAAGTGGACCACCTAAAAAAACTGGTTTTGCACCCCCTCCTACCATTTAAACCCAACTCATTTATATCATGCCATGTGGCAATCCTCCACTAATTGAGTTGACCAACCAGAAGATGACACGTGTCTAAATCCAAACACATAAACCATCCAATTAGAACTTGCCACGTCATCATCTCCTTCCCATCTCCCAAACAGAAAACCTAGGTCTTTCTCCTCACCCACTATCATCACGCCGACAGCCTACATCCTCCATGCCTACACCAGCATCGCGCCAGAGTCGCCATCACTATCAAACACCATGTCGTTAGCTACAACAACATGATGCAACAGTCCACCACAACCATAGGACCTCCATCTTTTCTCGCACCTGCAGAAAACACGAAGCCATCATGTTTGACGTTGCCACCACCTGCACAACACAACCACATACCTCCACACAAGCTATGAACCACCGCAGATGTGCACTACGTTCAACCATCATCAGCCAAGGAAGCCAAGCAAATCTGCAGTAGCTCCTTCACATTGATCAGAAACAGAAACACTATCGTCATGCAGCATCATCCTTCACGTTACACCAACCGTGAGCAAACCATCTGAAGTGAACACCAACACGCAGGCAACCACTACGCACCACCCCCGTTCGTCAGTCATGCCACCTGCGGTAGTCTCATTAGCCATCATTGCAACAATTGCGTCGCAGCAGGCGCCAACCATGGAGCAACGTCGGGTATCTATTATACGGGTACCCGTAGGGGTATCAAAACGGGCCAGCCTGACCCATTTGGACCCGACCCAATTTTGACCTGTTTTAAACGGGCCGGGTCAGGCTAGCCCGTAAGGAGAAAACTGGTTATGTTGTTGAACCTGGCCCACGGGCTGGCGGGTTGGCCCGCCTGATTTTTCCTAGATGTGTCATTAGAGGCCCAAAATCAGATTTGAAGTATTTTATTCCAGAATTAGTTCAGTGAACAATATCCCAATGTTAGATAACCAAAAAAAATTCTCCTTTAATGAAGAAGACAACAATGACCTGTTATAAAGGAAATTATCATAACACAAACAACTAAGCTAAATCAAACATGTTCAATTCAAGCAATTATCATGAAACATGGTTATTTGCGTAACCAAAGAAATCTGGGTGCGACTATTGACAAAGGCAAATTACGAACAAACTTATCTTCGCGGTGGTCATGGTAGTCGAAATCATCCGTGAATCGCAGTCTGATTATGGCTTTGTGTTCTCCCCACACTGCGTTCTCTCGCTATTGCACTGCCTTCGTGTTCCTGGCCAGTGACGTGATAAATGTCACGGTGGAGGAGAAACGCGACGTGGTTAATTGGGCCTTCGTGTTCCTGGCCAACGATGTGAGTGGGATTTTAGAAATAAAACTGCAGCTTGTGTAAAGCTCCAAAAATTTTGTATTTATACTCAAATTAAATATGATTGAATCAAGAACCAAATGAAACAAGAACCAACTTAATTGAATAACTATAACGAAAGTTATGCACCAAACAAGCAACAAAGGTCAATGTTGTCAACAACCAAACTACAATGATCGTGCAATAAAACCTGCTCTCACTATAGAGCTCGATTCAAGATCCGACCGGTCAAAGTCAAGAACTATGTGTTAAGGATCAGCTGTTGAAATATCAGCTCGATACAACGGTTAACGAAGTAGGAACTTTCATTTTACAAAAAGTGTGCAGTGTTGTCAACAACCAAAGTATAGTGACCTTGCGATACAAACTTCTCTCACTACAAACCTCCAATTCAAGATCCGACCAGTCAAAGTCAATAATTATGTGTTAAGGATCAACTGTTAAAATTTCAACTCGATCGAACGGTTAAACCTTCATTTTACGAAAAGTGTGCAGTGTAGAAAAAAAAAGTAGCGCCACATCAATCAAACATACTCATTCCAGAATGAAAATAAATACATTGTATTTCAGAGAAAAAGGAGTTCTAGCTTCCATTACTTGGAAAAAGCTAGTAGAATATCCCGACACCCAAGCAAATGAGTATTACCGACCACGGAGCATATTCACGAGTTGTAAAACAGTGAAATAGATTCAAAATGGGTTACCATGATGAACCCTAGTTAGAATCATGATGACAAAGCTGGGAATAAAAAAGGTACGGTGGAGAATCAACTTACGTGGACTGAAGAATGGAGTTGAGCTAACACAAAGAAGGGTAAGACCCAAACCTTAGCAGAGCTTCCGTGGAGAGGAAAGGGAAGAGTGAGACCACTTATTTTGGCAAGTGAATGCAGAAATGAGGGGGGTTAGGCTGCTTTAGGGACTTTGACACCCCATGGGCCAACCCTAGGCCCAACTAATTTGGGACAACCCTTAAACATTAAGGTAAAAATATAAGTGGGTCTTACACTTACCATTGATTAATTTATAACCATAATTTCAATTTCTGTAATTTCAATTTACTTCCTTCCTTATAGATAACAAATATTATCTACATGATTAATAAAAACAAACACTATACCATGTTAAATTAAGAAGTTATTTGTCTTACTAATTAAAATGTAAATCAAATATTTATATGTATTTGTTTTAACTTTAAATCATATTTTTATCAATTATTGAGTTTCATATTAAAATAAATATTATTTTGATTCTTTATTAAAGATATTTAAAAATTTATTATCTTTGATTTATCTTTCATTGTTTACATTAACAATATAACTTAACGTATAACGAAATTATGGTTTTAAAAAGTTCAATACTATTGGCATGTTGACTACCTATTTTTTTGGAAATTTAAATTAAGAATCGTATTATTTTATATAGTATTTTTTTTTTCAAATCTTTAAATTAAATGAAATTATGAGTTATGGAGTAGTCAATTAAATTATTCTCAGCGTATCAATGTTTTCCTAACTCATGCTTGCAGAGCCTATTTTTCATGCTTCACCAACTTTCATTTGAAAAAGTGTTGCACAATCTTTTCTATTCACCAACAATAAATGTTAACTTCGTATCTTTTAGGTAGCTAATTGGTCAAAAATGACCCATATTTTGAAAAAGAAAATAAAGATTCAATTGTTATTACTTTTTGGTTATAAGGGTTTTTAAATTTTTTTTTTTGTGTCTGCACACTTTGCACTGACTTCTTTTATGCAAACAATATTATGTAAAAACTCTCATTTCTTTGGGTAGATTATTGTCTACTACAAAAGACATTTTGTTTTTGAAAAAAATAAAAACAGATTGATTTATTATTATTTTTTGGTAATAAGAGTTTCTAAATAATACGTGTGTCTATGCCCTTTGCATTGTCTTCATTTATGCAAAGAATAATACATAATGTAAAACCTTTTTTATTTTCAAATTCAAACTTTGGTACAACATATTTATTTTGTATGTTAAGTTTACCATGACCCTTTGTTAAATCCTAGAAAATAGCGTTTTAGGCTTTATAGTGATTTAAAAATTGTGAGATTCGATTATTTTAATATTAAAAGGTTTTATTATAAATAGTTTTATTATAAACGAATTTCATTTTTAAAAGGTTTTACTATCTCTCTAAAAATCACTTTTCTAGAGTTCTCTGACTTAGCTATAACAGTTCTCATCTTTTGTCAATCTGTTTGAAGATCGTCGGAGATTGCTAGGATGATCCTCTTGGCAAGCTCTTCCTTTTTATCAAAGACCATGTAAGCTAAACTTTTGCTCGTTTTCTTGTGGGTCTTCCTTGTTATGGGTTGCATGTGACCTTGCTTTGGTTGCATGTGACATTTTAATCATCAATATGAGTCTCTATTGGTTAATGATCATAATAGTAGGTCTTGATCGTTCTTGTGTTGTTCCTAGGTATAGATAGAGATTCTTGTGAAGCAAAAGGTGTTTTGGTGTTCCTTGGGTCTATTGAGTTGTTTGGGTCTGTTAAGCCACTTTGTTAGATAAAGGAAGCTAGTATTGTTTTACTTTGTAATGTTTTTCTAAATTATGCTTCTCGAAGTCGAATCCACGGGTTATGGAAATATCCATTGGTTACATATGAAATTCCTTGTTTGAATTATGCTTCTTGTAGTTGAATCCATAGGTTATGGAAATATCCACTGGTTACGTGTGGAACACAGTGGTGTGAATTTTGCATCCTAGTGCCAAATCAACATGTTGTGGGAAAATCCATAGGTTACTTGTGGAACCTTCTATTTGTTTTCTTCAACTTTAACATGAACTCTTGACTCCCCTCTATCATGTGTGACACTTGTGTTTTTTTGTGTTTATGAAGTTTTACTAGTTGTTCTTGAACATTGATGTTACAGAGTGCTTATTACATGAAATTATGAAATGTGATATGTGAATATGATGAATAAGTTGTGTATGACTGTTTGGTATGAGGAACTCAGTGTGAGATTATTTTCATGGAGAAGTCATGAGGTTATAAGTATAAAAGAGAATCAATGGAATGAAATGGTTAAAGTTGAACTGCTGAATGACTCGTGATATGTGAAAGTTATGAAATCTAAGTGTTTAAATTTTGTTCGTATAGAAATGTTGATGTTTAGTATGAAAATTGAAGTCAATTGGTATTAATGTTTGTACTATACTTGATTTTGATATGTGATTGCCATCTGCAAATATTCTTGGGTTGTCTAGACTGGCTCAAGTATGCATAATTATGCAGAAATCAGATTATGCAGAATTACATGGACTCATTGGGTGAGGCGAATTATGCAGATTCGTAGATTCGCTAGGCGAGTTTTCAGGTTAGGGGCTCACTAATTTAGTAGCTTGTTGGGTGAGCAGGACCTCGTTGGTCGAATTATTGAGGAACATTTCCTTTGGACTCCCAATGAAATACTCGATGGGTAAAACAACCTGGTTGTTCAAAAAGTGTCTTTTCGTCCAGCGAGAGGATATGTTTGTTGAGCGAGAACTTCAAGATTATGAACATATATCAATTAATTGAATTGAGAAACCTTTTATTTTTTCCATATCTAAATATTAATGGTATTTGAATTGCTTATTTATACATACATATATATATATATATATATATATATATATATATATATATATATATATATATATATATATATATAAGCATGGAAGGTGATGTGATTTCTACAATTTCAAGGAAAATTCTATGTGGAGGTTTTAGTGTATGCATCGGCTTAAGGATTCATTATTAGTTGGTATACTGACACTCTAACAATCGTTCACACTCAAACAGAGTAGAATGTGTTATGTTGTGAGTGGTTAGGTAATAACCCCTTGAGGTCAAACTCTACAGAGTTTGGGAACCACCCACAGGTGTAGGCCATTAGGGGATCCAATGTCAAATGCATATATTTGGATAATCGAGTTTAGTGTCAACTACTTGTGTGATTATAGATCATAGATATGTTGTATAACATGTTTGTAAGTAGTTAGCAGGATTTAAATATATATGTATGAATATTTATTGTGCACATTCACTTACCATTCTTCTGTGTTTTTGTCTTGTGTTGTTTGTCTTTCTTTTGCGATGATCACCTACTCGGTGGGAGCACGTGTGGTTGTAGTTTCAGAGGCACCTCTAAAGGATGAGGAACCATCTATTAGGTTGGTGGAAGGTATCAATGGGAGGCTGTTGTAAGTGATTAGTTTATGTTTAGAGCTAGAGTTGTTGGTTTTTAGTTAGTTTGTATAATTGATATATTTGTAGATTCCTATCTTTTATAAGACTGTATTAATATACTTTATACACTAGTTTATCTATTTTTGAATACTAAGGTGAAACCTCTTATTTTATTAGTTTTAAGCTGTTAGAATTGGGATGTTACATGTTCTATTGAATTTTGCTTATGCTTATTCCAATTCTAGAAGGATAGGAGAATGTCCTTTAAGGGAAGTAATATTGTCCTCTCTCTCTTCAAGGAATTTTCTTTTTTATATATCTTTCACGAATTTCAATTTATGATAGACTGGGTGGCTACATTAAGGGTTTGTTTGTTTCCATGGATTCATTGTGCAGATGAAATTAGATGAGCGGATTTGCAATTATGGTAGCTATTCATTTTTAATGATTTGTGAGGAAGTGAGTAAGAGAATTTACGAGATTTACATCTCACTAAAATGAAGAGATTTACTAGACTCAATAGAACTTTTACCTTAATATCCCTAGTCCAAATTCACCTACCACACCACATCCTGACAAATTCACATGGTAAACCAAATTCACGTAAAGCACTTGCTCTCCCTATATATATACTAATAATAAATAATAATGTTAAATAATATAATTAATAATAACATCATTAAATATAACAATAAATAATAATTAATAATAATAATTTCAAATAATAGTAATTATTATAAAAATAATAATTTAATATAATTTATTTTTATTAAAATTTATTAAATATTAGTTTTTAAATTTAATATTTTTAACTAACCCAAAAATTATTTCATATATTTTTATCATCAAGGGTATTTTAGTAATCTTCAAACTTTATTCATTATAAATTTTTATTTTATCTATTACATCACTCAAATCACTCACTAATTCTTACAAAATTCATTTCCAAATCCATTCACTTTACCCTCTAAATCTACTAAAAAAACACACATATTCATTCACTCAAATTCTCACAAATTCATCTTCACACTCTCCTCCAAATTCATCTTATCAGGTTAACACACCCTTGATTCATACAATTCTCTTTTCGGTGTAAACATATTCTTCATTTTTTTTAATGTGAAATAGGGTTCTTTATTATTAAGTTAATAAGCACAACTAATATCTTTATAGTTGTGTGTTTATGTTATAAAAAATTGCTTGTTTTAATAATAAAAACTTTGTAATCAAATTAATTAAACTATTGCTATGATTGAATATCATTTTATATAAATTTAATATATAATATAAATATAATTACAAATAAAATAATAAATATAGGTGTTATTTTATTAATAATATATCCATTTTGAAATTGAAAAGAAATACATCAACTCAAGCAGGCACCAAATTTGTAATTAATCTATTTAATTTAATTTCTTAAAATCTTTAATTTGTATATTTTAAAATTTGAATTAGATTTTGCTATATATTATTTAAGGTTTCTAAAGGAATAAAAAAATAATTAACATTTTTATAGCAATTTTAAAAAAAATAATTTAATTTAAAATTTACTACATTCAAATATAAAAAACGATTTCAATTTCAACCTTTTTCTTTTTTAAATTAAGATTCATATCGTCAACAATAGAAAATTTGATATATAAATTGTAAACAAATTATATTTGAAAAATAAATACTTCATTTTAAATTACAAAACACTTATGTCAAGTTTTAATAAATAATTTAAAAAATATATTTTTTATAACATAAACATAAATGTATTATTAAAAATTGAAAATTATAAAGTCTTTAAACTTTTACAAATATAAAAGTAATTAATAATTTCAATTTTATTTTTTAAAATTAAGATTCGTGTTCTCAAATTTAAACGAACATCAAAAAATTGAGTTATAAAGTTTGACTGTGAATTTTGAAATTATAAAAAACTACGGTAATGAAGTTTGAATTTAAAATTCAAAATTTGAAAAACTAAAAAATTAAAAAATTTAAATGTCTCCAAACAATATTTACATATTTATGTAGAAGTTGAAGAATTTAAAAGATTTTATGGTTCTTAACAATATCATAGTATATTATAATACGTAATATGTAACACCTCATTTAATTAATAACGCTAATTAAAGGAATGTCACGTAGAACAATACTAGAAACAAAGTTCTAGAGTATAAACACTACTTCTTACAATTATTTCAGAGAAACTCGAATAGGAAAAAGGCACACCACGATGTCAATAACATAGTATAAAGATAACTCAACTGTAATTAGAAATAAAGTCCAAAGACAAGAAATACATGGGCCATAGCCCTAAGGAAAAGCCTAAATAAACAGAAATCCAGTCCAAGCAGACTATGCAGTGGAACCTCCATCACCCTGATGATTACGGGGAGTTCTCACATCTGCTCATATCAACAAGTTGATGATCATCGCAAAAAGAGAAAACCACACAACAAAACATACAACAAACAAAAAGGTATGCTAGAGTAGAAAACAGTTGATCATACTATTACAAGAAATTTCCACAGTCCAAGATGCATAATGTAAGACCCACTAAATTTAAATAATTAAATAAATAATTATTTAATAAATACGGGTAAAAGAGAAGTCTTTATGGCATTAAATACTAACCTTCAAGATGTGGAAAAATACTAGCTCAAGTGGTTGAGAGTATTTAAATGTGTGAAAGGACTTGGGTTCAAGTCCTATGTATGCGATTTGCGTGTTATTTAATTTGTCTTATTTTTCTCTAGATGTGGTTGAGATGATGGGTTCAAGCCTTGGCTTGGACAAAATAAACTTTCTTTTTGCCAATTTTAGTTTTGGCATGAATGTGAAAGGGTATGGGAAACCCTAGATGAAGGAGCAGCCAATGGAAGCTGAAAACAGTCCATTATCATTCATTGAATGGCAATTACCCTTCACAATGAACCATTTTCGTTAGGAGTGAGAGGAGGGTGAATTGAGAGCTGGAGTTATTCTGCAGTTTGAGAGGAGATAGAGAACGAAATTGGAGAGTGTGTTGTGAGGGTGAGGCAAACTAGAGGCTGAATTGGGAGAGAGCTTGAAGAAGGGCATTAGCGAGCAAGTGGTGGCACACTCAATTGTCCAAATTTTAGGCAAGGATTCCAGGTTAGGGGAGTTCCTTTTGATTGCTTAAATTTCAATTGTATGTAATCATGAATTTCCAAGGGTTTGGGATTGCATTTTGTCGAATTATCTGAATTTCATTTGGGTTTCTGGAATTTTCCAGAAACCGCCTGGCGGTCACGCGCGACCTGCCAAGTGACACAAGCTACAAACACAGTTTTTTGGGATTCCTCCATGAACCGCCTGGCGGCAGAGAATGATCCACCAGGCGACGCAAACTGGGTTGCACAGTTTTTTGTTGTTTTGGATATTTTTGGTTTACCTGTGAGGTCACAGTGATATTCATATGCTCTAATGTGAATTTTGATGAGTATGGTTGACTGTGTATATTATGGTTATGTTGGATGCATGAATTCTTATATGAAATGCGGGCTAGGGTTTATGTTGGGGGTTGAAAACAATTATGCATGATATAAATACATGATTAGTATATTGTTTGACGAAATTAGTGTTATTATTATATGCAAAGCACAAGTATGTTCTTGTACGAGCATGTGGAATTGTATGCAATGGGCACCACTGTGGAGTATTTGAGTTTCATCGGTGATTTTATGTAGTGGGTATCATGCAGGATTAGTTGAGGGCAAGTTAGGATTGGTAGGGCAGTGAGGGTGGAAGGAAACTCAATCATCGGGTATAGAAGGGGAAGGTATGAGAAGATGTTAATTGACATATGAGTGTTAAGTTAAATAAAGGTTGAATGATGATATGCACTGAAAACTATTGGAAGATTATGACTATGTGTTAATTTGCCAATAAAGGTAGGATTGATATGAGTGATATTGCATGTGTGGTACCTGTTTCCTAAATAATAGTTATTGTGAAGGTGGTGTTGTTATAAAATATTGGTGCTATGTTTGGTAAAACTGCAGTGGCATGGGTTATATAAACATTAGATTGTATGATCAAAATATTGTGAGTATGTGTGCATGATGATGATTAATTTGATGGTATGTTTGAATGGATGTGATGTAATCTAGTTATAGATTTATGACTGGAAAACCATGTTGTGCTGTAATTCCATGTGTTGTATGATTTGAATCCTTTGGGATCTATTTAAAGTACCAAAAACCAGTAGCTTTACGCTACTGGTATGGCGCCTAGCAGCGTGGTGCGAGCCACCAGGCGGTAGAATTCAAAAACAGTGGTAGTGGTCCCTGTACGAGCAAGGCGCCTAGCGGCAGTGCAGGTTCTACTAGGCAGAAGAGGTGCAGTAAAGGCTCTGGAGGGTGTGTGGCGCTTGGCAGTATGCTTGGGATCCTCCAGGCGGTGACGGTGCAGCAACACTCCTGTTTGGCGCTTGGCGCCTGGCGGTGTGTGATTCCCTCAAGGCGGTCTGGACCTAGATTCCGCCTAGCGGCGTGACATGCGCGCTAGGCGGTTTTGGTCAACTGATGATGCGCGAGGAAGGGTTTCTACACAGCTTTAGGTGGTGTTCATGATGCGAGGCTTTGGCTGGGGGCCTAGTTACGAGTGCAACTCGTATTGGGGTAACATATGACCACTCTAGGTTATAGCTTGGTGGTTTAGGAAGTCTAGTGGAGTGTGCGAGTTGTGGCTCGTACGACAAGGTTTCGGGTGATTGCCCTCTTCAATGTATTTTGATAGAGCTGTGATAGTCTGGGAACAACTACAAACTGATGTTTGTTTTAGGGAGCTCCACTTGGTGTCACGGTGAGATGTTGTGGCAAAGTTATTTCCACGTGTGGACTATCAGTTGGTGGCTTGTAGTCAGAGGGGCGAGTAGACACTCGTGCAGCAAAGATTGATCATTGATCTCACCTAAAGGGTATAGAAATGATAGACGTCTATTGCAAGTGTTGGAAATGGAGAACTAAGGAAAAAGGGAAAAATACTAACTCGAGTTATAATATTGAGATGATGTACTTAATATGATATTTGTTTGGTTTTATTTAAATGAGCTCACCCTATCTGTATGTGCTTGGCGATGATCATGTAACTTGTTACATGGGAGCAGATGTTGATGCAGGTGAGCAAGCTGATGCATAGAGACGGAGTGGGGACCTCTTGGGAATTTTCACTAATTTTATGATGTCAGACTATGGATCGATTGTAATAGTTTTATAGACATTTATATTAGTAATACAGTATTTCCGCGAATTATATTATCTGGTTTGGCGCGTTAACTTAAGGTTTTAAATATTTCCCGCATTTTGGGAAATTGTTGAAGAATAAATGATGTTGTTTTATTTAAACTTTTTATTTATTTATTTATTTTAATAAGTAATTTCCGGCTAGGACATTACACATAAGCCAACCAATCATGTTATGACTCGCAAACAATACACTAAGACTCAGACTCAACTCATCCGGATACATATAACTTAGTCGGATTCAGCGGATGCTTGCACTTGTGGTGGATTTCCCTGCTCTACCGAGCTACTCACCCCCGAGCTAAGTGTTATAATGCCTCAACCCCCACACACAAGTTAGCCCTTAATGAGTTTTAGGCCTCCTACTACTCTCACCACATGAGTCAGTCCGTTCTATGTGAGACTAACTGACCCCTTAGAGTGTCAAGATGCAACCTTATCTTGAATCATTACTAAATTATATAGATAGGGCACCACCATGAACTCCCATTAACAGGGTTCATGGAATTACATCTAGACCAACTGAGGCACCACCCTGAAATCTCACCTAGAGATTTAAGGAATTACGTCCTAACCACATACAAATCATGTTTCACCAACCAAGTAGGTATTCATCATCCATACCAATCTCATTCCATACTTATTAACTAACCTTCATTCATATCCCATTTCAAATCCATACCAAACTCATCATAATCAATCCATGAACTAATCCCATACATGCACATTATGCATTTCAAGCCTTTAACATATCAATTTATCCAAAAATATAGTAAGCATACAAGCACAATGGAGAAAAACATAACCTGGTGCATTCTTGTCTAGCTCCTCGCTTAGGCATAAGAGTCTCGCTCAGGCGAGCTCCTTTCGCCTAGGTGAGGGCTCGAAAAGGGGAACAGTGGCACTGTCACACAATCTCGCTTAGGCGAGACCTCCTCGCCTGAGTGAGATGTGCTCTCGCTCAAAACTGGAGTTCGTCGCCTGAGCGACAGCTCGCGCAGGCAAATTGGGCGAGAAAACCAGAACCTTCAACTAGTCGCGTATGCACAGCTCAATCATTTAACCACACCAAACACACAGTCCATATTCATATCATCAAAACTTCACTCAAGCATACAAAATCACGAAAAGGCAACCAAACTCATCATAGATAACTTAAAACGTGAAACCCTAACTTCCCTTACCTGGAATGAGCTAGTACGGGACCTCGACACCAACCACGGAGCACATCAACTCTAGGAATAGGCTTAGAAGCTGGAAAAACAGCGGAACAGATCTTACGATGAGCTCACTACGAAACCCTAACTGGAAAACACGAAAAGATGCTAAGGGAGAAGGGGTATGAGTTGGAGAGTAACTTACGCGGAGTAAGAATGAGCTTGAGCGAACTTGATGGAGGCTAGGAAATCAAACCCTAGTAGAGTTTTCTGTTGAGAAAGTGAGAGTGTTAGGGAACTGTTTTTGAAAGTATGGAAGAAATGGAAGGGGTTTGACTACCTTAGGGGCCTTTGACACCCTATGGGTCAGCCCTTAGGCCCAAATAGATTTGGGGCAGCCTTTAAACATAAGGGCAGAAAATATTGGGCCTTACATTCTCCCCAACAAGAAAAATTTTCGACCTCGAAAATAAAGACTTACCAGGCGAACAAATGCAGATGTGATTTCCTCATAGAGGTAAAGAAAACCGCAAGGTCCAATTTTTTGTTGCTCTCTTCTTAGCTTAGCCAAACTTCTTCACTTTTTCAAGGTTTTCTTGCCATCTTCATGGAATGCTTGGCTTGGATTTTTGTGATTTTGATAATTTCTTATTCTTGGATTTATCTTTAAGGTGTCATGAAGCTTTAAGCAATTTATTTCCACACCTCCATGAGCTTAACTTAGCTGCAGCTGCACTGACACACCTCAAAATATCCAAAGAACATTTATGCAACTAAAAAGCTATTTTTAACATGTTTTTGTATCTCATGCTCAATAAACCCAATTATAGGAAATCCCAATTAAATCAATCTTTAAGCACAAAAATTCAATTAAATACCCAGAATGAAACATTAAATGAGGGCAAAAATACACACTCATCATAACCACACACTTATCCTTTTGCACTCCTAGGCAAAATTGAGCAATGTCAAAACTTGTTCTAAGGTATTTTATTTCACATCAACAGTGGATCAAAGGAATGAACCTTACTTGAGACAAATCAATATTCTAGAAATCAAGTTACCATGCATAAACAAATGGAAATATTTTATTTTTCACACATGAGTTAATCTTTTGAATTCACAAGACAATCAATTATGAAAGAAAGCACTCAAGTTAAATGTTTATTTTCTCACCAAAATTCTCTCAAGTGTTTTGGCTTGGACTTTTGTGATTTTGATATTTTCTTATGCTTGGATTTATCTTTAAGGTGTCATGAAGCTTTAAGCAATTTATTTTCACACCTCCATGAGCTCAACTTAGCTGCAGTTGCACTAACACACCTCAAAATATCTAAAAACATCTATGCAACTAAAAAGCTATTTTTAACATGTTTTTGTATCTCATGCTCAATAAACCCAATTATAGGAAATCCCAATTAAATCAATCTTTAAGCACACAAATTCAATTAAATACCCATAATTAAACATTAAATGAGGACAAAAATACGCACTCATCAATCGCTTAGCGTAGAGCAAGGGTTTTTAGTTAGTTAAGGGGTTGAGATCGATAAGTTCATCAAGTCTCGATGGTTGTTGGAAGAGAAAATGAAGAGAGCATAGTTTTATTTCTACCCAATGAGTGAATTTTCGAGGACAAAATTTTTTTCTTCATGGGGAGAATGTGAAACCCCTTTGGTTTTAAATACTCACATTTTAGTAAAGAGAAAATCAGTCTCCCTTTTCTCAAGAAACCCTTCCTTCCATCGTCTCCCTTTTTCCCTCTCTACCTCTCACTAACTCTCAAACCACTGATATTTTTCTTCTTATATATCTTCCATCCTTTTTGTAATACAAACTGGATTAGAGACCACTACAAAGCCCTCATCTTTCTGACTGAACGTCCTTCTTCTCCGAGTAAGTCTAAAGGCTGACTAGGGTCTCATTTTCTTTTACTTGCAATCTGTGTTTCAGAATCCTAGGGTTGAGTTTTGGGGTTCCTGCATCCTCTTCAGTTTGGGGTTTTCCTTTCTTAGAGTTGGTAGTTATTTAAAGGTAAGGGAAGCTAGAACTCCTTTTTCTTTGAAATTGATTGTACTTATTTTCGTTTTGGAATGTGCTGATTATGTTGGATTGATGATTGCATTGTAGGGATTTGTTGAATGCGTGTGATTTAAGATAAATTTCATGGGAATTGAGATTGTAACATGGAATTGGACATGTTTCTGACTTACATGGGGCTTAAAATGGATTTTAGGCTGATTTGACGTTGTCAAATTGCAGAATTCGTGTTTCTGTGTTATGAAGACTCGTTGGGCGAGCCAAATGTCTAGCTGGGAAAGTTTGGCTTTTCAACTCTAACTCATCTCGCGAAATTTTAAATTCTCGCTTCGTTAACCGTCGAAAGATCCTTTTGAAGTATGATGATGATAATGGTTTTATGATAACTTGTGGAATGTTGATGATGAAAGAGTTTCAAGGAAAATTCTATGTTGGATGGTGTGGTTAGTGTATGCATTGATATAGAAGATGTCTAGATAAGGAAAGGTATTCTAAACTATGATAATCACTTACACTCTTAGAGTAAAATGATTATGTGGTGAGAGTGGCAGAAGGTCCTAGTCTTGGGAGGTGTTTTGAGCCTGAGACATATTGGGATTAACCTTGTGGTTGATTGGGTGATAACCCCTTGTGATTAGA
This sequence comes from Vigna unguiculata, assembly GCF_037176805.1. NCBI lineage: Eukaryota > Viridiplantae > Streptophyta > Magnoliopsida > Fabales > Fabaceae > Vigna > Vigna unguiculata. Next base: position 11,492,296 of record NC_140792.1, read on the forward strand.
CTCTAAAGAGTCTAGTAAATGTTAAATTTAAATTTTGTTATCACATTCTCTTACTGACGATTTCAAATTTTAATCCAAAATTTATTAGTATTATATATATTATGAGAATTTTTTCACAATTTAAAATAAGAGAATGATTTGATTTCCAATGAATTAATTTTGAAATTTATTTTCAAAAACACGGGAGGAATATATTACTTAATATTATCTATTGTTTGATGTTTGAAAAAAATCGACAATAAGATGAAAAGTTCGGTTTTCAAGAATATTAAATGAAAAAAAAATAGTTTCCAATTTAAATTCAATAGAATATAATATTATACAAAATATAAAATGATAATATTACATTAATTCTACATAAACATAAATTTATTCTTAAATTAATATTTAAATTTAATCATAAATTGGTATAAGGTTAAGAATATGAACATAATAAGTAATATTAGATCAATCATCTTCTAAACACATTAATGGAAGAATATTTTGATTTTCAATACAATATTTTTAAGCCATCCTTTCAATTTTATTAAAACTAATTACTGATCAATAATATATAACAACAATAGTATATAACAACAATAAAAGATTGAATGTTAATGATTAATGATAAATAAACAACAGATAACACCTCCAAAAACTATCATGATATAAAAATTTTATATTTTATATATACTTAAAATTGATAAATAATACTTTTTGGATTGTCGTAAACCCTATTTATATGTTTGACTGATGTTTCACAATTCGTTGAGTTTCACAAATCATAATTGTTGTTGTTCATAATAAATGAAGTCATAATTCAAAAAGATGATGTGTTGGAAGAGGGAAATTTGCAAGATTCTTGGAAGATGAAAAGTTGTTGACATTTGATAACATAAATCTTGGAAGACAAAAATAATATGAGAAGTTTTTTTATTGACAATGTGACCAAAAGTTTTTCATTTATTCTTTATATTATTGACATTGAAAGTTTATTCAACAAGCTACCTTGAACTTTAAGAAGATTTTTGAAACCTATATAAAGTTTTTTAAAAAGGTAGGTAGAATTTTAAAATATATTCTATTTAAGATTATAATACAATAAATTCAAATAAAACATTGCATTGAGACACACAAGAAGTTATTGGTTTCTTCATAATTAATGCTAATCAATGACGAAAACATGTTGGAAGAGACAAAAATTTCTTCATTTTTAAGAAGTTGAGAAAATATACCTTGGAAGTAGAAGAAACTGACAAAAAAAAAATTATTCTTCCTAACTTTTTTTATTTTGGAAGATGAAAAGTAGGTTTTGAAAAGTATAAAAAGCTTATTTAGTAAGCTACGTCAAAAAAAGTTCATAATTTTTAATTTGATAATTAAATGTATTTAAGGCAAGTAATTTTATTTGTCTTTATTAATATTATTATTAATTAATAAACAAAAAGTGTAATATATAATGACTATTTTTAAAATAAATTAATAAATACCTAAATTTTTCCATAGAAGAGGATAAAATATTAACACTTATAGAAAAATATTTGTTAGTTGTAAATCTTTCTTCTACCCTGAAGTTTTCAAAACATCTATATTATCATTAATGAGACAAATTTATTGAGTGAGCAACTTCATTTTAACTTTGTTCGAAAATTTAGAAATTTAGATTCTACCTTTATAATCTGCATTTATTATAAAAATAAAATGTAGTTTATGATTTGCATTTACTTCACTATTATAATTATTAAATAGTAAATATTATATTATAAAATAACATTAAATATTATATTTGAAAATATTCACTCTCAAGGTTAGAAAACATTTTAGTCGTGTAATATTGGTAAATTCCACACCAAATCCTAATTAATTTATTGTATTACAATTTTCAATTTAATTTATTTTAGCAAAAATAGCTACCTTGTCCAAGAAACTTTGTAAAGGTTTCTAAAGCTGTCATCTTGTCATATTTACTACTTCAAAACATTAATTATGAAGACCACCAATTCTGTTTTTTTGGGACAATGCACTCTCCCAAGACATTAAATGAATGTTATATCTTCAATACACGCCTTCTCCATGATGCCTTTTTCCAACCTCTGTCTACACGAAGATTAAGTTTTTCCACATAGGTTTGTGTGCTCTTATGTTCTTAGTAGAGTTGTCAAAATGGGTCGTCCGGCCCGGGTTGGCCTGACTCACCACGGGTTGGCCACTTAGTGGGCTAACCCAACCCGACTCACTTGTTAGCGAGCCAAAAAACTTCAAATCTGGCTCGACCCACCACAGGTTGGTGGGTTAAACGGGTTAGCTCACTAGCCCATTTAATTAAAATAAAATATAATTTTTTTTTCTTAAGTCATAAATTATAATTTGGATTAAAATTTAAATAAACTTCAATACAATCTAAATACAATCCAAAATGATGTTAAACTACAATACAAACCAAAATTAAAAAAAATACAAATTACTATATAAGACCAAAGCATTCTTGTCACTTATCCAACTATAATATTAGAGTCTTGAATGGATAAATCCATAACATTTTCATCTCTTGAAGCATCTTTTTTATCCCCATCTAAACATGAGATTATAAATTGATTGCTTATATAATCAATAATACCAGTTTAATAGAAGAAAAAAAATAGCCCAATAGTGAGTGAAGGATGCAAAGTTATATGCTTGTTGAGTAGCAATTGATGTTGGTCGTTGAGTTGAGATGCAACGTCAATCTCCTTACTATTTGGAGTTAAAGTTAGGTTTCCATTTGCCAACCCATTAATGTGTTTGGTTAAAAAAAATAACCCAACATTGCAAAGCCCAATATAATGTGTGTGACTATATGGGCTGGTGGGCCAACCCGGCTCACCACGAGTTCAACTCGGGTGAGTCAGGTTCTTGGTCGGCCAAGTCAAAAATTGACCCATAATGAAATTTCTAAAAAAATTTCAACCCTACCCGACCCAAACCCGTGGTGGGCCAGGTTGGCCCACAGGTTCTGACCCACTTTGACGACTCTAGTTCGTAGCAATATGTAGATGTTTTAGACACACATTTGCATCTTCAACAAATACCTTTTGGCTGCCTCACTCTTGTCAAACACCCACCATTTTCATCTTGTTAGAAAATACTGTAGTTGTGTTCTATGAAAAAGAAGAAAATTTGGAAGAACAAAAGACAAAAAAACAAAAATCATATAAGAAGATGTACACAAAAACATGATGAATCAAATATGACATAAAAACTAAAACTTTAATGGGTTAAACAAAAAGGTAGTCAAAAACAAAAAGTAAAAAAAAAACATATTAGAAGAAGAAGAAAAGAAACCATGAATTGAATCTGATGAAAAAAAACCCAGAGACTTTAACTACTTAAACAAATTCATAGTTGAAAAAAAAAAGATCAAAGAAGGGGAGGAGCATAAAAAAAATAGTAAGTTGATTTTAATGCAAAGAAAAATCCTAATATTGTAAAACTCCAACTTTAACATGTTAAACAAAAAAGAAAATACTTTGGAAGAACAAATTAAAGAAGGAGGAAAACACAAAAATCAGTGAGTTGAATTTGACGCAAATGAAACTTAAATGGATTAAACAAAATTGTATCCCGAAAGAAAAAAAAAATAAAGACAGTAGAAGAAACTAAGATTTAAAAAGAAATGGAAAAAGAACAAACCTTCTAAAAAAGATATTTGTATTTATGCTTGATAGCCTTGCCTTTAGCTTTGAAGAAATATTCGGTCTTCTCCTTCTTGAAGATTTCATTCATCTCAAAAATGTTAGTCCTTCTAGTAAAAATCAAACCTTTTAAAAATGATCTTCGTTCTTGTGCTTCAAAAGTTTTTTCATCTTCTCCTTCTTGAAGATTTCATTAATCTTGAAAACAAAAACATAGATGCTCTAAGATAAAAATATCAACCATTACAAACCATATAAGAAGAGAAAAGAATAACCCACATAAACAAAAAAAAAGAATGAAATTGATAAAAATCAAACCTTTGAAAAAACTGGGGAATGATCTTTGTCCTTCTGCCGGTAAAATTCAAACCTTTTCATATCAAGGCACACATGCATCTCCAATATTTTTTTATCTTTAAAACAAAAACAAAGTTAAATAGAGAATCATAAACACAACAAAAAAAATCAAACTTTTTAAAAATCAAAAGTAGTTTGTATCATCACAGAAATAATCTATTGTGTTCTTCAAACAAAAACTTCTACCTTTATTGTGTTCTTCAAACACTTCATCCATTTGGCAAAAAGCATTCATCCATCAGAGGAAAAAAAAACATATAAAAGTATTCAGATCTAAGAGAGGAAGAAAATATTTGGGAGAAGAGGAAAAACTTCTACCTTTGGTGTGTTCTTGAAACGGTTCATTCATTTGCTAGAAAGCATTCCTTTATTAGAGTAAAACAATCATAAAAAAGAATTTAGATCTGGGAGAAGAAGAAAATATCCGCTAGAAGAACAAAAGCTTCTACCTTATTGTGTCTTTGAAACCGTTCATCCATCTCCATCTGCTTGAAAACATTCATTCATCAGAGAAAAAAACATAAGAAAATATTCAGATGTGGGAGTAGAAGAAAAGATCCGTGAGAAAAAGGAAAACTTCTACCTTTAGTGTTGTTTGAGAGTTTTGCCTCTCTTCGATCTTTTCATTCAAGCATTCCAACCAAAACAAAGTTAAGATCAACTAAAACTTCAGTTAGATAAAAGCAAAAATAGAAAGAAGATGATTTTTTTTTTCATTGAGAAAGATGAAATAACCGAAAACTGAGTAAAAATCAAAACTTTACATATTATTGTCATTCTGCAACAAAAAAGATCAAATCTTGTTCAAAGTTTTGTGCTTCAGAGTCTTGCCTCTGACCTATCCTCTCCTCATTTCATTTATCTCAACGAAAACAAACAAAAACAAATTTAAGATCAAAGCAAACTATACTCAAGAAGAAAGCAAAATTAAGAAGATATTTGAATGTGTTAGTGAGAAAGAGAGAGATGAAGACTCGTAAAAAAGCAAAAATAAGAAGAGATTTGAATGTGTGAGTGAGAAAGAGAGAGATGAAGACTCGTAAAAAAGCAAAAATAAGAAGAGATCTGAATGTGTGAGTGAGAAAGAGAGAAGAGGTTGTGTTGAAAGTAGAAAGAGAATGGTGTTCTGTGTGAGTGAGAAAGAGAGAGATGAAGCTGAAGAGTTGTGTTGAAAGAGAATGATGTTCTGTGTGAGTGAGACGAAGGGTGAGAAGAAAAGAATGAGAGAGGTTATTCATTTAGATTTAATTTTTGTAGCCTCAAAATTCTGTATGAGTGACACATAAGTGTTTTTACTGATTGTGGTACATTTTTTGAATGAAAGTGGTTCAGAAATATTATTTAATTGAAAAACTTGTCATTTGTTAATTCTCAATTGTATATAGCATTAGATAATATGTTGATTTATCTATTATATTAATTTTATTTTCACTAGCTTACCCTGGTTCAGAAATATTATTTAATTGAAAAACTTGTCATTTGTTAGTTCTCAATTGTATATAGCATTAGATAATATGTTGATTTATCTATTATATTAATTTTATTTTCACTAGCTTACCCGTCTCTCTTTTGTGTTTGTATTTCTTGTTGTTTTTCTTTTTACGATGATCACCAATATTAGTGAGAGCAGATGAGGGGGCTCTTGTTGATCTTGACTAAGCTAAGGAAGATGATGTTGCTGCTTAGAGTAGAATGCATTAGTTTGATATCAGTGTAGTATTCTTTTTGAGAACTTATATGTCTTTCTGTTCTGCTCAGAGGAGCAATTTTTGTTTAAACTCGTGTTGTATAGCTTGAAGGATTGTATTGTTATTCTCTTATACTTTTTGTCGTCACACATTTATATTATATTATGTTATGTGTTATTTGATAGTGTTTTAAATGGTATGTCACACTAATCAACATACAAATTTCAAAATTATTTTTATATAATAAAAAATATTTAAATTTAGATTACCATAAAAAAATTTCCAAATAATTATTCAATGAAAAAGTCAATATAACTTTTTATTTGATCAATGTATTTTAATTACTTATGAAAATTAAAATCAGCTCTAATTAAATTATAATTAGTGTTTAAAAATAATTTCATTTTAAATAAATAACTAGATACTTTTTTATGTTAATTACAAATTATTCACGATTTTAATTTATAAAGATAAGTTTTAAACATTTAATATACATATACATATATATATATATATATATATATATATATATATATATATATATATATATATTAATAAAATTATATAATAAATATATTACAACGAAAACATAGAAAAAAACTATATTTTAAACGTGTTTTTAATAAAAAAAGCTATAAAACAAAATACACTGAATATCTAGATAAACTGTTTTTACTACTATTTAGTAAAAATAATAATTTGTGTCCCATATTTTATAATTTTAATTATAAATTTATGAAAAAAATTATGAAAAAATATTTAAGAATAAAAAAATGAAACATTATATATAAAATACTTTCTTTAAAAATAAATATAAATAAATATTTTTTAATTATCATCAAAATTAATTTTTAATTATAAGCATTAATATCAGTATTATATTTATAACGTGTATCCGAAATTCATTTTTTCTATATAAAGGCTGTTTTACAAAAAACAATATATAGTCTTTTTATTGGTTATTGTAGAAAATTTTCATTCAATATATGAATAATTATACTTTTTATTTTACCTACTAGCAATATATGTATAGATATAAGACCAACGAAAGTATTCTTAGTTAAACATCATCAAAGTATTATATGTGGTAAAATTATGCTTATACAATATTATCCTTTTAAAAATAAATGTAACCATCATAATAATTAATTAATCTTAAAAATTAATAATTTATTATAATACATTAAAACCATTGCTATTAAACTAAATAATAAATTATTAAAAATAATATTTCATTTAAAATTATAATATAATTATACTAAAATTAAATAATAATTTCAATAACATAAAATAATTGTATTGTTAAAAATTTAAAATTATAATTTCCTTAAACTTTTCAAGATAAAAATAACTTACCATTTCAATTTTAACCGTTTTATAAAACTAAGATTCCTGTTGTCAAGTAAAAATTTAAAATTCAAAATATTTGATAATCAATTTTGAATGAGATTTGAAATTGCAAAAACACTCTGTAAAAATATAGTAACAAAAATTATATTTAAAATTCAAAATAAAAAATTATAAAATAAGCTTTTAAGGAACTTTTTTAACTTTCTGAACAACATTCATATAATAATGTAAAATGTAAAATATTATATAAACAATAAATAAGTAATTCGATATTATCATTAACAAACTTAAAATAAGTAATAGAATATTAAAAATAATATTATATTTAAAATTTTTGTACATCTATGTCAAAATTATTTTTTAAAACTCTTTGAACACGTGTATTATTAAGTAATATTTCTTATTTTAAATTAAATTTATTTTAAATTAAATTTATTTTAAATTAAATTTATCACTATTATTTAAAAAATGATATTTATTTTTAATTTATTTTTAATTATAATAAAAATAAAATTTTGTAGTCTTAAAAATAATTTCTTTCATTGCGCGGATCAAATTGTAGATAAGGGTTAGGTAAACGAGATCCACATGATTGCAAACACGTACGGTATAGTCTTTGCTCAAGAAGAACATTCCAGAACTATCTCCACATTGATTTCTTTTTTATTCCTTATAAATATCATCACCTCTTCTGCTAGTCCAAAGCATCTAGCAGCAAAGCCAGTTGACAACCTGAGTTGGAGTTGGTGATCCTGTCCGTGCAGTGATGGCGGACGAGGTTGTTCTGTTGGATACATGGGCCAGCATGTTTGGGATGCGGATTAGAATTGCATTGGCAGAAAAGGGTGTTAAGTACGAATACAAGGAAGAGGATCTCAGAAACAAGAGCCCTTTGCTTCTGCAGATGAACCCTGTTCACAAGAAGATTCCAGTTCTGATCCATAATGGAAAACCCATTTGTGAATCTGCAATAATACTGCAGTATATCGATGAGGTATGGAATCACAACCCTCAACTCATGCCCTCTGACCCTTATGAGAGGGCTCAAGCCAGATTCTGGATCGATTACATTGACAAAAAGGTATGTGCTTTTGGTTTGTTGTCATCTCATCTCTTTTTGTTCTGCTTTAAATTTTGTTTTTGTCAACGATTTCTGATTTTGTGATATTGGTTATTGAATGCAGGTGTATGATACATGGAGGAAAATGTGGCTTTCCAGTGGAGAGGAGCATGAGACATGGAAAAAGGAGTTTATCTCTATCTTTAAGCAACTAGAAGAAACACTTGGAGACAAACCTTTTTTTGGGGGCGACATGTTTGGCTTTGTTGATGTTGATCTGATCCCCTTTTATAGTTGGTTCTATACGTATGAGACATATGGTAACTTCAAAATGGACACAGAATGTCCTAAACTCGTTGCTTGGGCCAAGAGATGCATGGAGAGAGAGGCCGTATCCAAAACACTTCCTGATGAAAAGAAGGTGTATGCTGTTATTGATGGAATAAAGAAAGCACTTTTTTCAAAATAGAGGAGTTTCGTGGACTTACCCAATAAAAACTTGCACTTTAAATATGGTAGTTTGAGGCCTTGTATTAATTTAGCTTGGGTTTTTTCTGTCTTGGGTTATTTATGGTTGGATAGACACTTTGGTGTGTCTGCTCTGTATTAGTGTGCACTTATAATCAATAAAACCTCTTTCTATTAGTTGTGGTCAAAACTATGTTTCAATCTTCTTATTATTGTTACAGAGTTTAAAGTGACTTAAGAGAAACTGCTCAATTTGTTAGATATTGATCTCACAATAACTTGTTATGCAATTTAACATTCCCCTTATATTATAGTATGTGATGTAGGGTAATTTGGTGGGTGCCCCAGTTTGAGATATTAGTAGTAAAAATTGCTCGTATATAAATTCAAAACGATCATCTATCACATACATAGAAAATGATTATATCATAATTCGCACCGTTAGTCAATAGAAGGTAATTTGTAAAAACAAAATCACATATAGAATGTTGTTAAATAGATAACAAATTCATTAGATAAGTGTAACACTCCATTTATTTAATAAAGCTAAATAAAGAATATGTCACACAGTATAATATAAGAAGCGAGAATAATAGAGTATAATGTCACTCCCACAGATATTCCAACTTCTTAAAGGACGAATAAAAGAGGCACACCACGATGTCAAGTACAAAGTAAAGTAAGAAGTGATAATGACTTAAACAAATTCTCAGAGAAAGCAATACATGGGCCTTAGCCCTAAATGAAAAGCCCAAAAGCAGAAGTCAATCCAAAGGCTAAGCAGCGGAAACATCACCTCCCTGTTGACCACGGGTGTTCCTCGCATTTACTCATATCAACAAGTTGATGATCATCGCAAAAAAGAGTACCACACAGCAGAACACACAACAATAACAGAAGGGTAAGCTAGAGCCAAAAGTGGTTTTATCATGCAATCAAATATACTTTCACAGTCAATTATACATATGTCATCCAAGCATGTTATGACTCCTCAAATCAATACATTAAGACTCAACTCATCCGGATACATATAATCTAGTTGGATTCAACAGATGCTTGCACTTGTGGCGGATACCTCTGCTCACCCCTGAGCTATGTGTTACAAGTGTTACAATGAATCAATCTCCCCCACACAAGGTTAGTTCTTAATGAGTTTCAGGCCTCCTTCTACTCTCACCACAAGAGTCAGTCCACTCTAAGTGAGACTAACTAACTCCTTAGAGTGTTAGGATGCAACCTTACCTTGAATCCTTACCAGACCATATAGATGGGGCACCACCATGGACACCCACTAACAAGGGCCATGGAATTACATCCTGACCACTGAAGCACGACCCTTAAATCTCACCTAGAGATCTCAAGGATTTACGTACTGACCACATACTATACATATTCAACCAATCATGTAATATTCACCACACATGTCAATTTCATAACAATCTTTGTAACCATCCCTCATTCATATCTCGTATTGAGTCAACCACAACTCATCCTTCCCAAATCCACAAATATAGGATTGTACATCATGCCAATACCATGCCAAGGATTATCATTCATTTTCCATGAATCCCTCCATATTTCATATCAACTCCATAACCAACTCATCATATTAAATCCATGAATCAATCCCATACATACCCATCATGCATTTCATGCTTTAAACAGACCCAAAACACCCAACATTATAGTAATCAAACCAGAGAAGTAGAGAAAAACAGAACCTGTGCGTTCTCTCGCCCAACCTCTCGCTCAGGCAGAAGAGTCTCGCTCAGGCGAGAGTGTCTCTCGCTCAGGCGAGCTCCCTTCGCCTAGGCGAGGGCTCAAAAATGAAACAGTGGCGTTGTCACGCACTCTCGCCTAGGCGAGACCTCCTCGCCTGAGCGAGACGTGCTCTCACTCAAAGTTGGAGCTCCTCACCTGAGCGACAGCTCACAGAGGCAAAAATGGGCGAGTATTGTGAATCTCGCTTAGGCGAGATAGGTCGCTTGGGCGAGAAAAGCAGGACCCTCCACTGTTCACGCACGCACAAACCAAACATTCAATCGCACCACACACAGTCCACATTTATTTCACCATAACTTCAATCATGCATTCAAGAATCACGAAAATGGCCATAGAACTTATCAATAAAGCTTAAGACACAAGTTCTAACTTCCCTTACCTGGAAAGGGGTAAGAAAAAGGGCTTTGGCAGCCAAGCGTAGAGAGCACAACAACTCTAGGAACGAATGGAGGAGTTGGAAGAAATAAAGGAACAAAAACACAAGATGGGTTACTATGAAACCCTAACTGGAAAAATACGAAGAGGGATAACGGAGACGAGTACGAGCTAGTAAAAGTACTTACATGGAGTAGAAAGTGGTTTTGAGCTAGCTTGAAGATGATGGAGCTCTAAACCCTAGCAGAGCACTGTTTTCGTGAGGAGGGCGGAGTAAGGCTGTTATTTCTGAAAGTGAGAAGAGAAGAATGAGTTAGGACAGACTTAGGTCTGTTTTCCCCCTTTGGGCCAGCCCTAAGGCCCAATAGTTTGGGGCAGCCTTTAAATAAAAGGGCATAACGAAAAGTGGGCCTTACAATAAGAACCAAACTCATACAAACACGTAGAAAATAGGTACATTGTAGGTGTTGAAAATAATAATAAACTAGAGGTGTTGAAAATAATAATAAACTAGAGAAACATAAAGAGCAAGAAAAACGAAAAAAAAAATTAACATGGTTTAAATAAAACATTAACAAACTTTAATCCACGAGCAAAGAAGTTTCTCTCACAATCTCACTTGACTTGGGACAACTTAAATATTACAACTCAAAGTTAACTTAATACAATGCTTAAGGTTATATATATATATATATATATATATATATATATATATATATATATATATATATATATATATATATATATATATATATATAACGTTATGAGATAATGATATTAACTTTTATAACTAAATTTTGACAATTTTTTTCTTACAATTTGATGAGACATCTTTTAAGTGATTTTGAAATATAGAAGAATGAAAAGATGGAAAAATGAGAAAATGCAAGTGGTGTGTGTTAGCATTAATGCTATATTCGTTTGAGGTAGAGTGGTTTAGCAAAGATGGATTATAAGTTTTTTATGTGTTCATTTCGCAAGTTTTAAGAGGAAGGCACAATGGTGATTAACGGGATGCATCAGAATTCTAATCTCGCCACATATTGGTGATTTAAGTGGATTCACCAACTTAATGACAATTTTACCCTTTGCTCTTTCTCCCACGTGCATGGCATGGTACGTTATGACCAGTTTTGAGCAGCGTTGAAAAAGCATTAGATTCTTGACACCTTATGACCATACAAACAATATTTGAATTTGTTTGACTGAAAAAAGCCATTAAATACGTATTGAATAAGTTAGATAGGTTGGTATATGGTATTGGTGGAGTGTATAAGTTATAAGAGGGGAGAAGCCAATCTTGGTTTCTGGCTTTGGTGGAGACATTGGTGTCGTGGTACTGCCATTTCAGGTAAGTCTCCAGATTTTTTAATATTTGTGTGTGTGCAACTTGAGTTCTGAAATGGTGTCCATGTCTTTTTCGTTGATGTTGAGTTGTGAAATGGTGAGGAACTCTGCAAAGTTAGAATCCATCTACACATGGTGTGAGTGTGAGTGAAGGGCCTGATGCAAAGTTGGAACCCATCCACTCATGGTATGAGCGAGCTGAACATGAAGATCTGGATGTGGTTAAACAAGGGATCTAATCCCATTGCAATGGAAGGGATCTATGTGTAAGAGAGAAAGTGAGAGATCCAATCTCGGCTTAAGTGGATCGGATCTGTGGGACTTTGTGAGGGATTCAATCCCATTGGAATGGATCAGATCTGGGGCTTCTTGAGGGATTTGATCCCCATGTCATGGAACGAATTTGTCTGTTTGGTTAAAGTTGAGAGGATTCGATCCACGTAGTGCAGATCTGATCCAAAGTGCTTGGTGGGTGCTTGCTTGGTTTTTGAAAGTGTTTTTTTAGGATACTACAATGACTTAAAATCGTGCCAAAATGGCAAGACATTTCTTTCAAAAAAAAGTCGTGTCATAATCATACGACTTTAATTAAGTTAATAATCTGCTTAAACAAAGTCGTGCCAATATAACATGACTTTAGTTTTGGATTTTTTATGAAGAAGTCGTCTACTAAAGTGATTTTTTTAATTATTTTTCACGTTCTCAATTGTTACTATTAAAAAATTTTAAAAATAAAAAATTTAGTTGAGTAATTAATAGAGAATAAAATAAATATGCACATACGAAAAAAAGGAGAAGATTTCCTTAATAAAAAGTACATGAAATGAAACATCTTAATAACTAGTGGATGACATAATATTGAAATTAAAGTAGACAAAGTTGATGTAGTGTAGTGATTAGAGTTACACAAAATGAAAATTCAGTGTTGATTTGAACAATTTCTTCTGTTATGACCAATACTTCTGCAAAACGAACATTTTTTTGTTTGTATGGAATTGACTGGTCTATTTCATTGTGAATACGACTTGCACTTGGTCTTCCTGATTATTTGTGTCGCATGTGGAGGTCGAGAATTAAATTTAGACCAATATAAGCAGACCAATAATCTTTATTTTGAACAGACTGAAACTGCACCTCATAAGGTTTGAAAATATTTTGAAAGCTATAGACAGAATCCACAAAAGTCATAGGTTGTAAGATGAGCAAGCAACCATTACATGAGGGAAAGGTAGGTGAAGAGCTTGAAACTCCCTACAATTACACCACCAATCATTTAACTTAGCAATGTATGACAATGGACGACATCCAAGTTGGGGAGTGGAAATCTACTGATCATTGAAGATTGAATTCTGCCAGTTATACCCTGGACATGGCACATGTCAGATTGTTGTTCATTTTTTCTTAATAAAGCATAAATATCCTCAGGATATCGGTGGCCAGCTCGTAACAAGCATTCAATATTTTTCCCTTGTTCCATAAACCATTTTTTGTTTCTTTAACAAAAGCATAAATTGGCAATGATCTTGCTCCCTTAAGAACGAAGTTCATACATTCGGCCAAATTTGATGTCATGTGGCCATATCTTTTTCCCCCATATCAATCATTTGGTTAGTCTAGTTTTCAACCACTTGCTTTTCCACCATATATGGATGCATCATAGCCAATGTCTTCACAAGCTCCATTATGCCAAGTTCCATACACATAAAACATATTTCCTCAACAACTAGATACTTTTTCTAGTCCTACACAAAATTTATTTAGAACTTCATCATCAACACCTCCATCTCCATATCCCACATCCTTTCAGCAATATTATCAGCCTATAATGTTGCCACAAATGTTGAAAGATGTCAACTAAACACAACAACATGACGATAATGATGATGACTATCCACGCCATTCCTAGACGACAAAGAAGAAGACCTCCTTGTGGCATGAGATCCCACAGATAACCTTTTCCCCATTTTGTGATTAACAAATCTTAATAAAATTATTCACTAATTATATTTCAGACTTAGTAAATATGCTTTATTATTTCATTTTGGGTTAAATATGTTTTTGGTCCCTTAACTTTCAATGAAAATTGGATTTAGTCCCTCTTTGAAACCTTGGCCTAATTTAGTCCGCCAACTTTAGAAATGTTTGGATTCAGTCATTTTAACGAATTTTTTAAAGTTTATTTAACGTTTTAAACGTGTTTCATGAGAGCATTTGAGTTGTTTACCCCGCTTGATACATTTCCGCTTCAATGTTAGCTAAAAAACTATCTTGAAACACATTTGAAACATCAAATAAACTTAACAAAATTTTGTTAAAATGACTAAATCCAAACATTTGTAAAGTTGGAGGACTAAATCCAAACATTTGTAAAGTTGGAGGACTAAATCCAAACATTTGTAAAGTTGGAGGACTAAATTGGGTCAAGGTTTCGGAGAGGGACTAATTTCAATTTTCACTGAAAGTTAAGGGACCAAAAGCATATTTAACCCTTTCTCATTTTTATTATTTAACTAAATAAAAAATAAATCATTTTTACCATTTACTAATTTGTTGACGCGAAGTCATGTCGTCTCCAAACGACTTCTTCATTAAAATTACAGCACCCAAGTCGTGCTAATATGGCACAACTTTGAAGCAGGTTAATTAAAATTGTATGATTATGATGCAACTTTATTTTAATAGGAATGTCTTTCCATTTTGGCACGACTTCGAGTCATTTTAGTAGAAGTCTTTTTATATTAGCAGGACTTCTTTATAATGAAGTCGTACCATTTCCCAACGACTTTCCCTCTGCAGAAATATTTTAAAAATTTGCACCAAAATTGCTAAAAAATTGAAACAAGAAGATCGACGACTGAGAATAAAGTTAGGGAAGCAATGTACAGGAGCGAGAATAATAGCTCTGGAGTTTGTGTATAGATAGAGGTGGGTTTTGGAACTGCTAAATTCACCATACCTATTAATCTCTTTCTAATATTGACTTTGTCTTTGTCATCATAACAACCCCAATGTTGTTAGCAAAATGGATGTAACTGCTATCTGTTTGAAAGCTAAGGATTTTGATGGATACTCAAGCAAAAATACTATAAGATTAAGGAAAGCTCAAGATAAAGATATAGATTATTTAGGATGTCAAGTCACTCTGGATAAAGAGGAAGCATGAGAGGAATTATCAGTCAAATCATCTCTCTTCACAAGTGAAATCATTTTTTCACTCACATAATCAATTAAGGTTAAAACATAATTAAATTATGTTTCTACAGTTTTTTCAAAAATAACAATATCTTTTGATTTGAAACTTTTTTCTAAATCAAGTATTCTCTGACTATATCTTCTTCTAAAAATCATCTTTTCTACAAAGAATAAAACTTGATTTTCAAATTTATTTGATTTTATTTAAATTAATTTAATTATATTTCTACAGATTTTCAAAAATAAAATATCTTTTGAATTGAAACCTTTTTTTAAATCAAGTATTCTATGACTATATCTTCTCCTAAAAATCATCTTTGAATTATTAATTGAATAAAAATTCATTCTCACATTGAGGTGACTGGGAACTGGATGTAGGGTTAGTTATACCCGAACCAATTTAAATAACTGTGTGAATTTCTTCTTTCCTTTACCTTTTTTTTGCTTCAAGTAACACACTTAATAAAACAAAAAGAAAATGTATTTTTTTTAAGTATAGACATCAAGACAATTTTTTTAAAGCATCAATTCAATCCCCCTTCTTGATGCCATTTGTATAACAAGTGGTATAAAAGCTTGGTGTCATAAGTTGTTTCACTATTTCTTTTAACATGTCTTTTCAGAATCAGATGTACAAGGAAGGAGCTTTAATCAACCGATCTCCTCTCTTTGAAGGTGATAACTAGCCCTTCTGGAAGGCGAGAATGGAAATTATTTTGCAAATCTTAGACTTTGGAGTTTGGGATGCAGTATTAAACGACCCCTATTTCCCAATGGTGATGCTTGCTGAAAGACCCACAAAAAATATTCCATCAATGGATGCTAGATGAAAACAAACGAGCACTGTAAGACCCGTGAAAATTAATTAATTAAATAATTAATTAATTAATAAATGCGGGTAGTGGGAGCCTTTATGGAATTAAATATTGATTGATATGACGTGAAAAAGTGCTAGCTTAAATGGTTGAGAGTACTTTATTGTGGAAAGGACTAATTGTATGCCAATTATGTGTTGTTTGATTTAATATTCATTTTTTTTATAATATGCATGATCATGTTGAGTGATAAAATAATTATAGAATTAGGTTAATTATCATGAAACATGATATGGTTGAGTGGTTGTGCATGGAATTGGGCATTGGTATGGTCATGGGTTTAAACCTTGGTGAACCAAAATTTGACTCTCTTTTTGCTAACAATTAGTGGTGACTTGAATGTGAAAAGGCTTAGAAAATCCTAACAGAAAGGGCAACCAAGAGGGGCTGAAAAAAAACACTAAATAATAGTCCTTGAATAACAATTAAACCATTATTAAGCTTATTTTCATTTTAGCAATTAAACCTACCATTAAGACACCTATAAAAGACAATTTTTGGTGAAAAGAAGGTTTTTGCAGTTTTATTGTTTTACCTATTGAGAGAGTATTGAGTGAATTAAGAGGTTGTTTGGGGCTAATTGTGGGAGCACTAGGGGGAATCATTTTTCTAGGCCAAGAAGAAGAATCATCATTTGTTAAAGTTTTAAAGCAAGGAAATTCTAGGTTAGGGGAGCTGAATCGAATTTTCGTATTGTTGTTTTATGTGCATGATTTTGATGATTGTATGCCATGAAATTCATGCTATATATGATCTGAATTAGGGGTTTGGGTGCTTTGATATTGTTGATCGAAATTCTTACCAAATTGTATGAATATGAGGGGTTTCTGCATTGTACATGTTGTTTATGGTTCAACTTGGGTTTTGGGGACCATATTAGGTCTAAATTTTGTCCATAAGCTTTGTGCACTACTTTCAATTGCTTGGTGTTGTTTTAGGATGTGATTTGTGCATGTGTTGCTGGTGTCTGTTTGCGTCACAGTGCATAAGTCTGCAATTCTCACTTAAGCGAGCTAGTCTTGCCTAGGCGAGATTAGGAGAGAGTTGAGTCTATGTCTGTTCGAGCATCTCTCTCGGGCGGGGAGTTTTGGTCTTGGGCGACAACCCATCTCGCTTAGGTGAGTTTGCCTTGCCTAAGCGAGAACTCGAGAGTGTTGGGAGCTTTTGCTTGAGAATCTCGCTCAAGCGTGAAGCTTTGTCTTGGACAAAAGCGTGTCTCGCTCAAGCGAGAGACCCTCGCCTAAGTGAGAATTCGATGGATGATGGGTTCTGTTTAAACTCGCCGCCTAGGCGAGGCATATCAGTTCTAGGCGAAGGATGGTCTCACCCAAACGAGAAGGAGCTCGCTCAAGCGAGAGTTCGTGGATTGATGTTGTGCTACGTGCTCGCTCAAGCTAGTAAGCCTAGCTTAAGCGAGATGGGCTTGGATGTTTGGACGAAGGCCTTTAGCCTAAGCAAAGAAAAGTACAATGGTTTATTTCCAGGCAATTGATAATGGGATATTAGATTGATTTGTGTTCGATTCATGATGCGTTGTCTACAAAGCTTCTAAAATACCTCAAAAGTGGATTTGTTGGTGTTCCTTGAGTTGTGACTCAGAACGTATTCCATGAGTTGTGACTCGGGATAGGGCTTAAGCACGTGGCATTCTCTGAGTTGTGGCTCGGAATGACGTCCCTTGAGTTGTGGCTCGGGATAGCAGATGAACATGAGGAACTCTTGAGTTGTGGCTTGGGTTGGCGAGTGTTGCCGGTGTGAGTGTGCTGGTTGTGGCCAGTACGGATGGGTCCATATAGATTGCCCTCCTTAGTACATAGTTGACGAGTTTGGTAGTCTTGGAACGTTATGGATTATGTTCGTATTGGAAACTCCACCTGGCGTTACGGTGTGTGATCCGTAGCATGGTTTCCCGCACGTGCTTTATCAGTTGTGGCCGATAGGTATGGCAACAAGACATCTTGAGGTACTCACAAGAAGAGGTAGAACACGGTCAACATGGTAGTGGCCATGTGGAAGGAAAGGATAAAACTCCTTTGATGTACTTATGATATCCAAACATGGTTGTGGCCATGTGGGATGAAGGAAGGAAATTTTCTTTGGTATAATTATTTAGATATATAATTATTTTATATACATATGATTGTTTGATATTAGCTCACCCTATTTGCTTGTGTTTGGCGATGATCGTGTACGCGGTACACGGGAGCAAATGATATTGCAAGTGGTTCTAGTGAAGCATAGGCTTAGAGCATGGGTTAGTATGGGGAGAAGATTTTACCAAAGTTTTTACTGTTTTGTATTTTAAGGATTTTGTAAACTCCTGGATTAATCTAGTGTGGTTTTCTTATCTATTCGCTTATATGAATTATGAATTGAGACAATTATTATTGTAATAAGTTTTAAATTTCTTGCGTTTTTGGGAAATGATGTTTTATTAAATGAAGTTATTTATATTTTCTTTTTGATATTAATTAAATTTGTAATATTCGATCGAGATGTTACAAGCACAATATGATGTAAGAGATCGAAACGCTATAGTACCTGCTGTTACTCTTAACGAATTTTACAGATATCAAAATGTAAGTCGACGAAGGAGATGTGGGATACAGTTGAAGTAACACACGAAGGAACAGACGAAGTAAAGAGAGCTCGGAAGAACACACTCCTCCAAGAATATGAATTACTTCAAATGAAGCAGAATGAAAGCATAAGTGATTTCAGACTCGGTTCACACACACAGTCAATCATCTAGATGCACTTGGGAAAAGCTTCATAAACAAAGAGTTAAACATGAAGATTCTTAAGTCATTAGATAGAAAATGACAACCAAAGGTCACAACAATTCAGAATCAAAGGACCTCACAAAGATGAATGTCAACATTGTTCGGGAAGTTAAAAGAACATGAGATGAAGCTACAAAGACTAAAAAATGGTGAACAAGCAACCATCAAGACCATTTTATTAAAAGCAGAAAAATTACATGAAGAAAATGACAATAATGAAGGTGAGTCTTCTGACATTGACATTCCCTTACATGTAAAATGTAAGACCCGTGAAAATTAAATAATTAAATAAATAATTAATTAATAAATGCGGGTAGTGGGAGCCTTTAAGACATTAATTATTGATTTATATGATGTGGAAAAGTACTAGCTTAAGTGGTTGAGAGTACTTTAATTGTGTGAGAGGACTTAGGTTCAAGTCCTATGTATGCCAATTGTGTGTTATTTAATTTATTATTATTTTTAATAATATTTTTGATCATGTTGAGTGATAATATAATCATAGAATTATATTAAATATCATGAAACATGAATTGGCTTGATGGTTTAGCATTGACTTGGTATTGACATGGTTGTGGGTTTAAGTCTTGGAGAACCCAAATTAAACTTTATTTTTGCCAAACTTACTTTTGGCTTGAATGTGAAGAGTTGAAGGAAAACCTAGATGCATGGGCAGCCAAGGTTGGTTGAAAAACGGACCATAAAGGAGTAATGAATGATAATAAACATTACCATTAAAAACTTAAATTTCGTTTTTGGTAATTACCTATTGGTAAAGGCAAGAAATTAGGTTAGGAGAAGGGTTTTGCAAAGCTAAAATTGCACTCAGAAAATAGGACATGAATTTTGTTAGAGTGGCGAGGTTTGAACGAGGTTTTTGGAGTTGAATTAAGAAGAACCAAGGAAAGGTTTTAGTGATCAAGGGAAGAGCTTGCAATTTTCAAATTTGGCAAAGGAATTCAGTTTAGGGGAGCTTTAAGTGTTAACTTTAATTTTAATTTGAATGGTATTCTAAATAGGAAAATTTCATGTGTCGATTAATTTAATTCTGATTGGTATGCTGAATTTGGTATGATTATGATTGATATGTTATTTCCTTTTAATTTATTGTTTATGAAAATTTCCAGAAATAGTCTAGTCGATGATGAACAATCGCCAAACGATTCTTTCTAGTGTAGGCCTTTTAAGGTTCCTGCAAAGGAACCACCTGACAGATATGGCGTAACATAGGCAATTGACCCCTGTTGACCAAATTCTTGCAAGAGTTGACTGGTTAACCAATCTTAACTTTCTGATAGTCCATTGAGAGACTGCCACCTGTCACGGAAGTCTCTCCATTAGGGTTTGACTACCATGAGTGATTGCGCGAAGGTTACGGGGTTGCCGCGGTGGCGGCAGAAACGCCGAAGGGGCTGATTCCACGGCTGTGGCAGAAAAATGGAGGTGGGTTCACATTCCAGAGACGCGGTGGTGGTCGCGTGAATGACTCGCGGCTGTAGGTCACGTTGGGGTCTGCGGGATGCACGGAGAAGATGATGCTCGCGAACTCTGACGAGTTACAGCGGCGTTAGAATGGTGTTGTAGAGCGCGGGCTGTCTTGGTGTGGCAGTGGTGGTTCGATGTCTGAGTGACGACGGGGCTGTTGTTGACGACGAGATCGCGACAGTGGTGGCGCGAGGGGAAGAGGCGAACTACAGCGAGGCGCGATGGTTGTTGCAGGCCGCGAGTGGTGCTGCAATGGTGGATGACGTCGAGCATGGCAATTGTGGTGACGAGTAGGGCTGCAAGAGGTGGCTGCGTGTGGTGCGCGGGCTGTTCGTGTGAGTTCCAGGTGCAGAGGAGGGTGGTGGTGGCTGCGAAACGTACGGAGAAGACGCAGCTATCGCGGACCAGTGGTGCAGCAACAGTGACAAAGTTTCCGACGAGGGCGCGACGGGCGACGACTTTCCGGCGTGTGCAGTGGTGGCCAGACGTGGTGTGGCGGTTGTGGAGTGTGACGGCTGTGGAGTGGGTTGGTGCGAAAGAGAGACAAGAAGAGATTAGGGTTAGGGTTTGTGTTGGGAAAGAGATGATGACGTGGCAAATATTGATTGGTGATTTGAGTTAGTGGAGGATTGATGATGTGGCAATCTGTCATTGGTTAACTTAGTAAGTGGAAGATTGCCACATGACGAAATCTGGTGGACTTGAGTTTAAGTGACATTAGGGGTGCAGTTTAGTAAACAGGAGGGGTGCAGAACAAAAATTGAAAGTTAAATTCAGAAGGGGTGTAAACCTGAAAACAGGGGGTGCAGTTAGCTCCAGAATTGTCTTTTTTCAAAAATAGTTATTCCAATTGGGAAAAAGGAGTGTAAACATGAGAATTGGGGGTGTATTTAGTACCTGAACTATTCCTCTCCAAAATTACTATTTTGAGACTTAATTTATGAATTAAAATATTTATTATTTACACTCTTAAGCACCCTACAACGTTCGTCCTAAAACGATACCTTCAATTAAATGTGCAAAAGTTATGTGGTTTTTTCAAAATATTTTTTTTAATCTTTAATTTTTTTAAAATCTTTTATAATTTTTATTTTTTTTGATTTATTTGAAAGTGGATTTGGATGTCATTGCGATGCAACATGGGTAACTTGATAGATGTCAGAGAGAAAACAAAGAAAAATATTTATTTATATTTAGATCTTTATATATTTTTTAGAAGAAAAAAAATGAAATTTTAAAATAAGTGTCACGTGACGCAAGGAGCTGGACAGACACTAAAGAAAAGTGCACAAATATTTTTTTATGATAAAAAAAATAATGAAAATTGGAAAATACAAATCAAAAGATGAAAGAAGTTGGGATTGGCGTACCTTCAAAATTTTTCAGTATCTCTTCTTCTATATCAATCTCATCCTCTCATACCGAACATTACATCTACCTTCTCTTTTTTTTTTCTTACATTCTAAAGAGGTGTGTGTGGGTGGTAATGAGAAAAAAAGAATAGATGTGAAAATATTTTTTTTTCGATCCCATGATAGAGTGTGTATTTATTTATATTCACACATTACAATATCAATGCAATGCCAACCTTAATTGTAACAAACAATATAAGGAAGGAATTGGTAGCAACACATTACGGGAATCAAATCATAGCAAATCAAAACACAAGATCGGTAATATTGATTCTAACCATTAACAAATAAGAGAACAAAATCAATCCCAATTAGTAATATTGATTATAACCATTTGAAGAAATATTGCTTCTAATTATTAGAACCATATCACTAATTTTTCTTTCAAGAACAAAGGGTAGAAAGTATTTTGAGTTGTTGGGCTCATGAAAAGGAGTGCGATAATCAATAACAAATTGAGTTCTTCCTTCTTTTTTCCTTCTTTTTTTCTTTCTTTCATCTTTTTTTTTTCATTTCTTTTTTCTAAAATTAAAGTTTGAAAATCTTTGAAGAAAATAATTATTTCACCTATTTTTTTATTTATTTACCATTAACTCAAAACATTGTTTTTATTTTTATTTTTATTTTTTTCCAAAAATAAATTTATTCACTTGGACGAAATTGGGTGTTGACAGTTTCTCCTCTTTACTTAGATTTTACTAGATAATCTGAAAATTTACTTTTTCATATTATCGTAATAAAAGATAAGTAAAGATAAAAACATTAATTTCGTTCAAATTTCAAAAGAAGACACATTTGAAGACAAATTTGACCATTCCAAAGGAGATGGTCTGTATCTAAAAGAAAAGAAGTAGGTGGCCATTACCAAGTAGAGGATCTCGATTCGACATACCAATTAGTTTTTTTTTTACTTTTTGTAAAAAACTAAATTAGACAAATCCTGTGGAAAGGTTCTATTCATAGGATTCGATGACCAATAACCATGTAGAGGGTCTCGATCTGAAAAATCGACATTTTTTTTTGTAAATTTGACTTTTTGAAAAAAAGAATAGACCATTACCATGTAGAAGGTCCCGATCCGAAATGTTTTCTTTTTTTGACTTTTTGAGAAAATATTGGACCAATCCCGAGGAGATGGTCTATATCCAAAAGATTCAGTGACCATTAACATGTAGAGGGTCACAATCTGACAAATCACTTTGTTTTATTATTTTCTTTTCTGACTTTTTGAAAAAACAGATTAGACTAATCCCGAGGAAAGGGTATATATCCAAAAAGCAGAAAATAATGACCATTGCCTCATAGAGAGCCTTAATGTAAAGAAATCAATGAACATTTCCTCTCAAATGGCCCCGATATGATAAAGAAATCAATGATCATTGCTTCACAAAGGGCCTTAATGTAAAGAAATCGATGATCATTGATGTGATCCCAACAAGGCTTATAGCTTGGGCCAACGTCTAGGCCCAAATCATGCTCAAGGCCCAATACATAGCCCACATGCACCTTCAATCCCAAAGCCCACCAAGAGGCCCAATAATAAGGGGCATGCTCAAAAAGATCCAATTGGGCTTCATCCAAGATGGCCCAAACCCACATGGGCTTCTCACACTCTTCACATGGGCCAAAGAAGAAGTGAAGATTTGAAGAGGTGTATCAAAGAGTAGTAAAATAACAATAAGATTGGCCAATTGTTTAGGCCTTGTTTTCTAGAATAATAAGTCAAACAATGTGTAGTTGAATTAATAAAATTGGGCTTGACTAAGCCCAATAGGAGATTTTTGCCATGAGCTACCAAAGGTCCAAGGTGGACTAAGTGGAAGTCAACATTCCTTCCTACTCCTCACGCATCTAAGGGCTAGGAGAATTGGTTTCCTTTTCAAGCTAGGATCTCACGGCCAAGATCAAGCCTCCTTCTCCAAGCTAGCATCAAAGGCCAAGGTGCTTTCTCCTTCTCATCCAAGGGTCGGGATTCCTCATGTGTAATGGCTTGAGTATAAAAGCCTTAATTTTTCAGCATTGTACTCACTCTTGAATTTTTGTGCAATAAACACTTTGAGTTGAGAACACTCCTCACTATTGCCACTTGAGAGTCATCTTTTAGAGAGCTTACTCTATTTACCTCTAGCCCTCTTCCTAGGCTAGAGCTACCTCTAAATCACTCATCCTTTCACCTATCCATTGCAAGCAAGAGCCTACAAACATGTTATGATTTTCTTTTTGAACCTATATGATGATACATATGTGAATGCATGGATGCATGAGCGAAGTTTGCTTCTTTTCATTTTTCCTTTATTTTAATTTGATAGCAAGGAAAACTAGGCTTAGAGGCTAGAAAAAACTGGGCTTGAGGCCGTACAAAACTGGGTTTGGGAGGCCAATGTGGAATTTGGGCTTAGGGGCCAGTGTGGAAACTGGGTTTGGGGGCCAATGTGGAAACTAGGTTTTGGGGCCAGTGTGGAAACTGGACTTGGGGACCAATGTGAAAACCTGGCTTGAGGACCAGTGTGAAAATCGGGCTTAGGGGCCAGTATGGGAACTAGGCTTGAGGGCCAATATGGGAACTGGGCTTGGGGTCGAGTGTGGAATCTGAGTTTAGGGTATATTGGTCATTCATATGAATGAAGAGGACCAACATAAAAATAAATTTGTGTATTTTTTTTTAAAATTTTCTTCCTTCTAAAATGAAATGATTCGATAATCATTCATATGAGTGAAGAGGGTTTTGATTGGGAAGGTGGGAAATATTTTATTCTAAAAGATGAATGACTCATGTATGCCTGAATTGGTATGATGTATGAAAATGTATGAATTTTTCTTTTGCATTTTTTTGAAAACAAGTTCAAATTGATCTCCATTTCATTGTTATTTTGATTTCATGAAATAATTCTACTTTTAAATTTTTATTTACTTTTCCAAATCATTTCTTTGGTCTAATCAGTTTACTAACGAAACTTTCTTTAATCATTTCTTTTGAAACACTATTTGAATGACATGCATGAAATTGTCAAGGGCTTGAAAAGGCTTGGATGAGGTGATGAAGATTAAGTAGGAAGTTGCCCCAATTTGAATTGGTCTCGTGGCACAAAATGTGTTGGGCTTTCCCTAGTTATTGATGATATGCAGGAAATGATAGGGACTTTAAAAATTTGCCCTTAGTATGAGAGCCTAGGATGGTCTTATTGTGCAAAAATGTGTTTAACTTCTTTTTGTTCACCATTTTTTTTAATTTTGACCTTTTATACCCATTCTCCAACTTTTGCTTTTCTTTTTTCTTTTCATGATATAACCATATCATTTCTTTCTTCTTCTTGTTTGATATTTTCGTAATGGTGAACTACCAGTCAGATGAAACAAATGCAAACATTATATCAACCCTCCTCAATCTCAATGTAAGGGTGACCCTTGTTTAGGGTAATTTGAATGAAATTTTTTTGAAAGCTCAAATGGGGTAGCAAAGGATAGTTACTTTTCTTTGGATAAAGAAACATGGACACACATCATTTCAAATCATGATTATTTTTCTAAAAAAAATTTTAATTCACAGGAAAATAATTTATTTCATATGATAGGATGCCCCTTGTTTTGTTCTTTTTTTTTTCACTTTTGTTTGTCTTATTTTTGCCTAGACTATCCTTTAGATTTTTCAGTCTAGCTGATTTTTCTTCATTTTTTGTTTTTGTGTTTAGAGAGTTTCTGGTAATCATTTTAAGGTATGTGCGCCCTTTATGATAATCCTCCATAGAAATGAAAACAAAGTTTATGGTGGAAGAGAGATAGAAAGGGAGATAGATTTGAGCAATTTCATGCATGCAAGACTAGATGGATGCTTCAAAAGACATGATAACAAACAAAATTTTATTTCTTTATTCAATCCACTGATTTGACCAAAGAATGATTTATTATTTTCTCATTTTTCATAATAAAAGATTCCAAGAATTTGGTTATAAGTAAAATTGGAAACAATTTGAGTTTATTTTAATGCAATTTTTTTTTGGTTATTTAAAAAAATTATGCATATGCATGCTATGTGTTTAAAACTATGGATGGAGTACCATGAATGACCATAGAATGGGAATGTAATGCATGGTTGTGCATTAAAGGAAATTTATGCATGTGATATGCTAATGAAATGCATGCTTATGCCTTAGGAGACATTTTTTCCTTTTTTTTATAATGGTGTGATTGTGACGAATTTATTATTATATACAAGGAAATGTGAGGGTAAATGACGCAAATAGTCTCCCTTTTGTGCCTTAATTTAACATAGGCTCGATAAAGTTCTATGGCAAAGTATATGTGCTCACAAGGATAATTCCTTAATACCTAAAGATCAAAGTCACTAGAGCTATGACCCACTTCATGGCATTTTCCACGATAGTTGGTAAACAACAAGAAGTGGGAGTACCAATGAACCAAACAATCTCTACCTGGGGTTCTCACAATGACCACTTAGGAAGTACATCCACCGTGACACTACTACACAATCCCCTCTAATTCTAAGCAACTCAAACCCGGGTATAAGGCCTTACTCATGTAATGAACAAAATGTGTGTGTGTGTGTGTGAAGGAAGAATACAATGTATACCCAAACCCCCACCTAAAAATTATTCCAAATACCAAAATAAAGAAGAACATACATATACAACTATTCCAAAAATTTTAAAAAAAGATTAAAAGATTAAAAGGGGGGGGGGGGGGGGGGGGGAAGAAAAAATAGAAGAAAAACCACATCAATTTTGCACATCCAAATAAATGGCCAAACTCTCTAGGTTCCTTAGTGGAGTCGCCATCTATCCCAACCAAAATCGTGACGGGACAACAAACCAAAAATAAAATTTGAAAAAACCGAGTTTGGAATTGCCACCATAGTTTATTCTGAAAAACTATGAAAAAAAAGATAAAATAATGTCTGCAAAAAAACAAATCAGATTTTGGGTCCAGAAGGCGGTTACGCGTGGGAAAGGTATTAGTACCCCACAGCGTCCGTCCTAAGACGGTACCTTTAATTAAATGTGCAAAAGTTATGTGATTTTTTCGAAATATTTATTTTCCCAAAAATAAAAAATAAAAGGATGTATAAAAGAAACAAAAATAATTTTTTGGTTTCTTAGGGCCCCGAGGAGGATTAATCCTCACTCCTATGTATATCCATTCACAATGGAGAATCAGGGTTAAGTAGTTCTTTGTGAAAAAACTATTCGAAAAACTATTTGATAAATGATTTGATTTTTTTTTTTATAATTTTGAAATCTTTTTTATTTAAATTTTTAGTATTTGGAATTATTTTAAAATTAGTGTCACCCGACACGAGTGATACGACAAACACTGAATTTTTTTAATCTTTAATTTTTTTAAATCTTTTATAATTTATAATTTTATTTATTTATTTGAAAGTGGATATGGATGTCATTGTGATGCAACATGAGCAACTAGATAGATGTTAGAGAGTAAACAAAAAAAACTATTTTTTTATTTTCAAATCTTTATATATTTTTTAGAAGAAACAAAATGAAATTTTAAAATATGCACAATATTTTTTTATGATAAAAAAATTAATGAAAATTGAAAAATATAAATCAAAAGACGAAAGAAGTTGAGATTGATGTACGTTCAAAATGTTTCAATATCTCTTCTTCTATATCAATCTCATCCTCTCATCCTGTACATTACAACTACCTTCTCTTTTTCTTTTTCTTGCCTTCTAAAGAGGTGTGGGTGGGTGGTAATGAGAAAAGGGAAAAAGTGTAGAGAATATTTTTTTTTGATCCATGACAGAGTGCGTATTTATATTCACATATTACAATATCACTGCAATCCTAGCCTTAATTGTAACGAAAAATATAAGCAAGAAATTGGTCATGATAGCAACACATTACGGGAATCAAATCAGAGCACAAAATCAATCAAGATTGATAATATTGATTCTAACCAGTAACAAATCAGAACACAATATCAATCCTAATTAGTAATATTGATTATAACCATTTGGAGAAATATTGCTTCCAATTATTAGATCCATATCACTAATTTCTCTTTCAAGAACAAAGGGTAGAAAGTATGTTGAGTTGTTGGGCTCATAGAAATGAGTGCGATAATTGATAACAAATTGGGCTCTTCCTTCTTTTTTTTCTTTTTTTCATCTTTTTTTTCTTCTTTCTAAAATTAAAGTTTAAAAATCTTTGAAGAAAATTATTATTTCACCTTTTTTTATTTACCATTAAAACATTTTTTATTATTATTTTTTACTTTTTATTTTTTTTCTGAAAATAAATTTATTAACCCGAACGAAATTGGGTATTGTCACAAAGAAAGAAGATAAAAGAAAAGAGAAAAAGAAAGACAGGAAGTTTCCAAAGAATAGACGTAAAGCGTACATTGCATGGGAGGATAATGATTTGTAAAGATCGATTTTCCATTAGCAAAGAAAGAAGATAAAAGAAAAGTGAAAAATAAAGACAAGAAGTTTCAAAAGAATAGACGTAAAGTCTACATTGCATGGGAGGATAATGATTCATATACAACAAGGAAAGTACTTCGGAGGATAGTAAAGAAGAAGAAGAAGAAGAAGAAGCAAAGTTATGCTTAATGGAAAAATAGTAATGATGAAGCTACATTGAAGGTAAGTTCTACGAATTCACTTGATGAATACAATGAATTACATAGTGCATATAAAGATCTTTATGTGAATTTTAATCGCTTAGTGAAAAAGCATGGTTCTTTAAAACAAAAGTTCCAAGAATTAGAAAATATATTAA
Source organism: Vigna unguiculata (assembly GCF_037176805.1). Taxonomy (NCBI): domain Eukaryota; kingdom Viridiplantae; phylum Streptophyta; class Magnoliopsida; order Fabales; family Fabaceae; genus Vigna; species Vigna unguiculata. Next base: position 11,520,878 of record NC_140792.1, read on the forward strand.
GTCATTTGGAGAAGGAAAATGATGATTCAAAAAAAGATTTAGACAAGTACAAATTAATTTCTAAAAATAAAGAAATATTTAAACCTTGTGAAAATTGCTCTCACATCGAAAATGAAATTTTCAAATTTGAGAAAATAATAAAAAAAATTTTAAATTCTTCAAAAAATCTTGATTTAATATTAAGTTCTCAAAGAGTGAATTCCAGCAAAGCTGGACTTGGTTACACTATCAAAGAAGATCTAGAAAATCACAAAAATGTTTTTGTAAAAGAATCAAGAAAAATGAATCATCAAGTTGCTTATAAACAAAATTTTCAAAGAAAAATATACCGAGCTTCTCCATATAAGCTTAATTGTTTCTATTGCATGAAAATTGGCCACATTTCAAACAAATGTTTTATAAAGCATAAAGGAATATCTAGTGGCATGTATATGTGGATTCCTAAGGGGGTAAAACACAAAAAGATTTCAATTTTGCACTACAACCCTTTGCACATAATCAATTATAAAATCACGTAATCGATTAAGGTTTTTTACTACGCACATAATAAATTATGGTATTTACATAATTAATTATGTTACAGTAAATACATTTTAAGTATTTATTTTTAATTAAGTGTTTAAAATAATCGATTATACAACAATGCAGTTTATATTTTTTATAGTCTTAAAGTTGAGAATGTTGTTTCTACTAACCATTGAGGACCCAAAACAATAAAGGGGACCTAAATTATTATTTTATGATGTAGTTGATCACCAAAGACAAGAAATCAATTTGGTTTCTTATAGTGGATGTTCAAGACACGTGACCAGAGATAAATCAAAATTTCCATGTCTAATCAAGAAAAGTCAAGGTCATATTACATATGGTGACAACAACAAAGGCAAGATAATTGGATCAAGAACAATACAAATTGGTTATGACTTCAAGATTCAAGATGTACTACTTATTGAGCGATTAAAGCATAATCTATTGAGTATAAGTCAACTATGTGACAAAGGACTGAAAGTAACATTTGAATCAAAAGCTTGCAACATTGACAAAGAATAATCAAATGACACATTCTTAAATGGTACGCGACTAAATAATATCTACATTATTAATCTTGACATTGCATCTTCTAGAACTATCTCCTATCTTGTTTCTAAGGATGAAGATCCTTGGTTATGGCATAAGAGAGCTGCACACATTCACATGCATCATTTGAATAAACGTATTTCAAAATAATTCGTGCTTGTTGTCCCATAATTAAATTTTGAAAAAAGATAAAATTTGTGTTGCATGCGAAAAAGGAAAGCAAACTAAAATCTCTTTCGAAAGGAAGAAAATAATTTCTACCACAAAACCTCTTGAGCTTTTACATATGGAGTTATTTGGACCCTCTAAAACAAAAGGTTTAGGTGGTAATTATTATGCATTAGTTATTGTAGATGATTATTCTAGGTTTACTTGGACTTTTTGTTTGCCAACTAAAAGTAATGCCTTCAACTCTCTTAAGAAATTTGCTAAGGCTATTCGAAATGAGAAAAATTTGAAAATTATTTTCATAAGAAGTGATCATGGTGGTGAATTTCAAAATTAGCAATTTGAAAATTTTTGTGAAGAATTAGGTATTACACATAACTTTTCTTCTCCAAGAACACCACAACAAAATGGAGTTGTTGAGAGGAAAAATAGGTCACTGGAAGAACTTGCTAGAACAATGTTAAATGAAAACAATCTTCCAAAATATTTTTAGACCGATGTAGTTTCAACTGCTTGCTAAGTGTTAAATAGAATTTTAATTAGACTCATTTTGAAACTCACTCCCTATGAAAATTTCAAAGGTAGAAAACCAAATATATCTCATTTTAAAGTTTTTGGTTGCAAATCTTATGTTTTAAACAATGGAAAGGATAACCTTGTAAATTTGATTCAAAAGTAGATGAAGTGATATTTTTATGCTATTCTTTAAGTAGTAAATCATATAAAGTATTTCATAGGAGAACATTGCATGTAGAAGAATCTGTTCATGTAACGTTTGATGAGTTTTTGGACCTTGAGGAAAACCCTCTTGAGTCAAGACAAAAATCCATAGATATAGAAGAATAATAAGTTGTAGTGGAAAAAGATCAACCACAAGAGGAAATTGTGGAGGACTTACAAAGAAGTCTACAAGATCTGATCATCAATGAATAACAAACTGTTAAAGATCTACCTAGAGAATCATAAACACCAAGAGGACTCTTACTAGACAATGTTATTAGAAATGTAGATCAAAGAGTCACAAGAAGAAGCATAATGAATAACTTTTGTATGAATGCAGCCTTTGTTTCACAAGGACAACCAAAGAACATTGATGAAGCCTTACAGGATGAATACTGGATTCATGCAATGCAAGAATAACTGAATCATTTTAAACGAAATGAAGTCTAGGATCTAATTCCAAGAAATAATTCAATGCAAGTAATTAGAGAAAAATGGGTGTACAAAAATAAGCTAGATGAACATGGAAACATAACAAAGAATAAGGCACAATTGGTAGCAAAAGGATATAGTCAAGAAGAAGGAATTGATTATGATGAAACATATGACCCAATTGCAAGATTGGAAGCCATAAGGATTCTACTAGCTTACGCATCTATTATGAACTTCAAACTATATCAAATGGATGTAAATGGTGCTTTTTTTAAATGGATACATCAAAGAAGAGGTCTATGTGTGTCAACCTCCTGGTTTGAGGACTATAAATATCCAAATCATGTCTACTGTAAGACCCGAGAAATTTAAATAATTAATTAAATAATTATTTAATAAATGCGGATAATTGGAGCCTTAAGGCATTTAATGCGGAGTACTATGACGTGGAAAAGTACTAACTTAAGTGGTTGAGAGTACTTAATTATGTGGGAGGACTTGTGTTCAAGTTTTATTTATGCCAATTGTATGTTATTTTAACTTTTGTATTATTTTAATGTATATTTGGATGTGAGACGTGATAATGTAATCCTAAAATTATAGGAATTATCATGAAACATGAATTAGTTGAATTGGTTATGCATTGACTTGGTAATTAAGGGGTTGTGGGTTCAAACCTTGCTAAGAACGAATTTAACTTTCTTTTTTGCCAAATTTTGTTTTGGCATGAATATGAAAGGGCAGAGAAAACCTTAGCTGCAAGAAGGACAACCTAGTGGGCTGGGAAGGCAGCCAATAATAGTCTTTCAATGATCATTAACACCTAATTGAAAGCATTTTCATTTTCCCTAACATTAACAAGCATTAAGACTTAGTTAATGGTCTCATTAGTGTAGTTTTGGAGAAGAAAGAGAGCAAAACATGAAAGGGTAGTGGAAAAACGAATTTGACAGTGGAAAAGAGAGTCTGAAAGTGAGTTTTCGTGTGGAATTGATAAGAGCATCAAGTGTATTGGAACAAGGCTAAGGTGGGACTATTTGTGACATAAGAGAAACCTTGATTCTTCAAATTGAGCAAGGATTAACATGTTAGGGGAGTTGGACCCTGCGTTTTACTTCACGTCGTTAATGGTATGAATTGTATATTGAATTGGATGCATATACATTGCTTATTTCATGTATTCTTCGTGTTTCTGAAATTTTCCAGAAACCGCCGAGTAGATGATGAACCACCGCCAGGTGACTCATCCTAATTATATGAAATTCTGGGTTCCTGCAGAGGAACCGCCTGGCGGCACGTCCCTGACTGCCAGGCGACGCAAGCGACGAAACCCAGTTTTGGGTTTTCCTATGAATGGCCTGGCGGTGGAAATTCACCCGCCAGTCGACGCGAACCAATTTTGGTTCAATTTTGATGTTTTGGATGTTTTGGGATGACTCTAATCAAAGGGAAAGCAAATTTTAATGGTTATAGGGTGATTGGAAGTCAAACATCATTGAAATTCATTTAATTGATTACTAAATTGGATGAAACAGTATGAATATTATCTTAGGGTTGATGAATTGGAAATTTCTATAGTGGCAACAATCTAAGGGGAAAATGTGAATGAATTCATGAATGGGAAGTGGTAGGGATGAACAGTAATCCCAATAACTGGGATCGTATCCTATGGAGTCAGAAATTGATGGAAATCAGAGTTGTTGTGAAGGGGGTAAGGTTCGCAGGTGCAGGAACCGCCTGGTGGCACCCATTTGGCCGCCAGGCGCCATACCAGAGAGGCATGGTGTTCTGATTCACGAAAAATGTTGTTTTTCATATTTTCATGGAACAGGAACCGCCTCGCGCTGGGTTTGTACCGCCAGGCGCTAGGCTCCTGATTCTGGGCGCTAGGCACCACCAATTTTTCTGGTTCGCGCAGTTTTCGTAAAACTACATTACCCGATTCGTTAACCGTCTGATTTAAGTGAAAGTTTGGAAGGTGATTCACAACATGTTGTTCTTCACTTTGAACGGTGGAGATTTGGATGGGATTCCAGCAGAGGGAGATATACATCACACATGATTGGTTGTTTGAATTCCCTAATAGTATGATTACTAATGGATGATTAAGTGTGCTCAAGTGCTGGTATGACCTTGATTGGTGAACGTATATATATATATATATATATATATATATATATATATATATATATATATATATATATATATATATATATATATATATATATATATATATATATATATATATATATATATATATATATATATATAGATGTGTGATTGATAAGTATGTTTTTGGTAGTGCTTGTTGAGACATGTTGAATATATGAACCTATATATGTTAGCTCGAATGTATGATGTTATTAGTGTGTGAAAAAGGCCGCTATTGATGATATCACTATGACCAAGTGTTGCATGATCATGAAGGGTTTTGGGAAAGTATGGGAACATGATAATCATACTTTAGATGTAATGGAATTGTGAGGGCATGCGAAGTAAGTATATAGCTTTGATTGTGTCTTATATGTGAGTTGTAAGCATGAAAAGGGTTGGGAAAATAAAAATGGGAAAATAAAGTGTGTGTTGGAATTAATTTAAGAGGTAGGTATATATGAATTATAAAAGAGAGGAATGTGTGCTTGTACTTGAAAGATGCATATGTGTTGTGATGTTGTAATTTGGAATATATGAATATGTATGTCGATTTCTGGATGTTTAAGAATTGAATGGTTGAATTCTAGGAAATGAATTAGAGTACCTAAAACCAGTAGTCCATATTACTAGTGTAGCGCCTGGTGGTGTAGAGTGAACCGTTAGGCGATAGTAGGAAACAGGGATGTCTTGTGAGTTATGGCGCCCGCCAGTGACGTGGAACCGCTAGGCGCTAGGCGATGGTGTAGTGGCAAGGTGCGTTGTGATATGTTTTGCATGACTTGTTGTGTTGGTCCTGTTCTGGGATATGCTTGATGTTGCCACGAGCGGGCACGTTCGTGTGAGCATCATAACCCTGAATCCGAGGCTAATATTTGTGTGTTGTGAAGGTTGAAAAGCCTTGGGGATTAAGGTCTTGGCCAAGAATTAACTAGAATAAAATAGATGGGTGTATCTTGATTTTTATTAACTTTTATGTTAACTGTTTATGAGCTAAACCTTTCTGCTTGTGTTTGGCGATGATCGTGTAATGCGTTACACGGGAGCATATGATGTTGCAGGTGGTGCTGGTGAGGCATAAAATCGAAGAGAGGGTTAGCTGGGAAAAACTTTTACTAGAGTTTTATCATTATTGTTTTTATGAACTTTGTAAACAATGTTTTACTGATTTGTGAAATTGGATACTTTGTTGGAGTTTCATAAATTATGGATTTTTTTTGGATAACTTTCGATTAATAAATGTTTTAAAATTTCCCGCGTTTTTGGGAAGCGAAGTATAATAAATGAGGTTTTCATCATATTTCTTAATTTTATTACTTAAATTAGTAATATCCGACCGGGATGTTACATCTACAAACTAAAGAAAGCATTGTATGGACTGAAACAAGCACCCAGATCATGGTAGGAAAGACTAAGCAACTTCCTAGTAAGCCATGACTATAGACGAGGTAAAGTAGATACAACTTTATTTATTTAAATGTGATTTGTGATGATTAAGGAATTAATTCTGAAGCATGAGTAGATAAATGTTTAAATGTGTCTCTTTTGAATTGTTATTGTAAAAGGGGAAGCTTAATGTGTTTGAATTAATCCATGTGATTTAAATTCTTTGAATGAATAATATGATTATTAACCACTGACCACTTGTGTTAATCTTGAGCTGACTATAAAGTCAAGCAATTGCTTTCATTATAGGTGTTTTCTTTATCATCATAAAAAAAAGGGAGAATGTTACCAAAAAGGATGTCACCACTACCTCTTTGAAAGCTAAAGATTTTGATGGATACTCAAGCAAAAATACTACAAAATAAGGAAAGTTTAAGATAAAAATATAGAGTATTTAGGGTGTCAAGCCACTCTGGATAAAGAGGAAACATAAGAGGAATTATTAGCCAAATAATCTATCTTCATAAGTGAAATCATTTTTTCAATCACATAATCAATTAAGGTTAAAAAATAATTAAATTATGTTTCCACAATTTTTTCAAAAATAACAATATCTTTTGCATTGAAACTGTTTTTTAAATCAAGTATTCTTTGACTATATCTTCTGCTAAAAACAATCTTTTTTGCAGAGAATAAAAGTTGATTTTCGAATTTATTTGATTTTATTTAAATTAATGCAATTATGTTTCTACAGATTTTCAAAAATAAAATATCTTTTGAATTGAAACAATTTTTTAAATCAAGTATTCTATGACTATGTCTTCTCCTAAAAATCATCTTTTCTACAGATAATAAAAGAGAATAAAAATTGAATTTTGAATTTATTTGATTTTATCTTTGAATTAATTGAATAATTTTTTTAAGAAAAATCAAGTAAAACTCTTTAAATAACCCAATTTGAGAACAAGAAAAAACGCAACACACTATTACTGAGTGGAAGCACATAAATATTGATTAAGTTTTTGCCTCTGTTATTCAAGTTGGTAGAGAGAATTCACTTGTGAAAGGAGCTGACTGTTGAGTATTCTTTCTGTGTACTCTTACTTTCCAGGTGACAATGTTCCAATTTTTGTATTTATAATTTTCATCCTTTGTTCTGTACAAAGAAGGTGTTTCATTCCTTCTGTGATTCAAGGGAGGTGTTGTCATATCTTGAAAGGGTTCAAGAGAGGTTTTTATCAATTATTAGAACTTTTCTTTTTTAAGTAAGGTTGGCTATACCCGAACCAGTATAAATTACTGTGTGAATTTCTTCTTTCCTTTACCTTTTTTTTCGCTTCTGGTAACACTCTTAATTAATAAAGCAAAAGAAAAAGGATACTTTTTTTAGTATAGACATCAAGACAATTTTTTTTTTAAACATCATTTCAACCCCCTTCATCATGCCATTTTTCTAACAAATGTTAATCAAGAATCCAGTTCGTTTCAAACTCATGATATTTGTGGTCTGTGTGGTTTTATAGGTTGTTAATGGTGAAACCACACACACACACACACACACACACACACATAAGTGTATAAATTTGATATTATATTCTTAGGTGTGTTTGCTTAAAATTGATGATGTTTATGGTTGACCTTCTAAGTTCAATTCTTCTACTTTCGTCCCAGTCCTTGATCTTATTTGGAACACCTTCACATCTTCAATGGTATTCTGGTGGGTCTCAAACATCACTTCCAACCTTGTTGAACTTAACCTTCAAGGTAACCTCTAGAAAGGTTCCACACCAAGTCATTTTGGTATGGTCGTGAATTCGCTTAGGCATATTGACTTCTCATATAACAAAGGAAGAGATTTGAAATCTTTCACATATATGTCTTTGAACATGGCTGGAAACATTTTTTAGTAAAGACCTTCCCTCCATTTTGATGGAACTCCAACGTGTGGTGGATGGTAGAAACTCCATAGTCAGCAAAAATGGAATGGAAACAAGTGTTTAAGGCTCTTGTAACAATAGTATTTGGAGTGGTGAAAGGTGCACTAGACTAGAAGCTAGGCTAGTGGAAGGTGGCTAGAGGAAATGTTGTGAACCTCTAGCTTAGGTGCTGTCAAAATAATATAAGAGTGGAATGATCTCAACAAAATCATTCTATTAGAAATTTCAAGAGTAAACCTAACAAAGTGCCATAGGACTCTCTTTTATAGAAGAGAATGTCATTAATTCATATGTACATGAAACTTTGCTTGAAATGCAATGCAAGCTTGGAGAAGAAGTCTCTCTCTCGACCATTGGATGCTCATGAAGGCACGATTGTGGGACAAGTGGCATGGCTCTCCTTTGCAAGCTTGGATCCGCTCCCTTCGTGGGTCAAGGTGAGCGTCTTGGCCAAGGCTTCCTATTGGGCTTGGATTAGCCCAATTATAATCCAATGAACAAGTTTATTTAGCCTATTATTTATGAAAGCAAGGCCTAAATAATTGGCCCAATTTTAAAGTCTACACTAATGCTTTGACATGCACCCTCTTATATTTTAATATCCTCTTTGGCCCATGAGAAGAACATTTGAAACCCATGAGGATTTTGGCCATCTTGAGAGATTCCCATTTGAATCTTTCTTAACATGTTTCTTATTATTGGGCCTTTGATTGTGCTTGGGCCTTTAGGTGCATGTGGGCCATGAGAATTGGGCCTAGGCGTTGGCCCAAGCTATAAGCCTTGGGGTAGATTCATCACATTCTCGGTAGTTTGTCTAGTGATTTCTTTAGACACTAATTGCAAGATTTGAATATGATAAATAATTATATCATTGGCATTTTTCCCGCTGTTTCAACATTCTCTTCTTTGAAAACATTGTTTCTTGGAAGAAACCTGTTAAGTGGAACGATACCTAAAGGTGTCAAGTTACTGATAACGCTATCGTTGACGCGATCAAATTACCATTACTTAACTTTAGCAACTTCAGTATTGCCAAGTTAGTAGTAAACAAACTAGTTAGGGTTAAGATAACCCTAAGTCGTCTCTCAATGAATACGGAATTGATTTCAAATATTTGAGTTTCATAAAAAATCTATCCTAAATGCAATTAAAACTAGAAACTATAAAAATATGGGTTTTTGACATGCAAAGAATAAATGATACGCAAATAAAAGATTGTAAACACAGTAATAGTAAATAGGTCAATTCCACAACTTTTTCAAAATAGGATTCTTCATCGGTTATCTAGAGATTATTGTTAAATTAATTATTGTTGTTGATTTACAAATCAATAAATGTAAAGTCTCAATTCATTTGTTGGCATTCTCACTTTTAATCAAAGTACAGTCTCAATTAGAAGTGAGAATTTTTAGATCATCCATAGTAAATTCAACCAAAGTACAATCTCAATTAAATTTTACTATGCCTAATCATGTCTATTCGTTTGTTTCCTCACCAAATAGAAAACTTAATTAATCAAAGTAAAGTCTTGACTAATTTTAGTTAAAGTAATTACCTTTAATCAAAGTACAATCTTAATTATTGGCAAAAACTTATATTTTCAAATGAAAGTTTCTAAATAAAATCAAAGTAAAGTCTCAATTGAATTTAAAAACCCTTTAACTCATATGATTATCATGCGTGTAGATTTAAAATCGTTATTTTCTATTCGATTAAGAAGCAAATGACATAGATAAACAAAAACCACAACAATAATCAAAATAACAAATACATAAATTCATCTAACCTCAAAATCCAGTTAAGAAATTATAGTGGAATCAACCCTAAAAGCTTAGCCCTCCATGGCTTGGATGTAATACATGATAATAATATGATAAAGGAAAGAAAATAAAAGGAAGAATGAGAGATGTGGTGGATGACAGTATTTACCAAAACCAGAGAGTTACTAAGTGTCCCTCTTCTGCTCCCTTAGACCTCTTTATATAGGCTTCAATTGAACTTGGACTTTATTTGTCGATTGCTAAAGTCACTTATCTTTATTTAATGGGTTAAATATGTTTTTAGTCCCTCAAGTTTCAGTCAATTTTGGAATTAGTCCCTCATCAAAACTTTATACCAATTTAGTCCTTCATCTTTCAAAATGCGTGAATTTAGTCCTTTTAACCAAATTTTGTTAAGTTTATCTGACGTTTCAAACACATTTTATGATAGTATTTAAGTTAACATGGAAGCAAAGATGTGTCAAACAGTGTAAATAATTTAAATACTATCATGAAATGCGCATGAAACGTCAAATAAACTTAATAAAATTTGGTTAAAAGGACTAAATTTATACATTTTGAAAGATGAAAGATTAAATTGGTCAAAAGTTTTGATGAGGGACTAATTCCAAATTTCCCTGAAACTTAAGGGACCAAAAACATATTTAACCCTTATTTAATTAATTAGCAACTTAATTTCTCTATAATTTCCATTTCTGCCCCTCTTGTTTAACCATTTTTACAATATTGACCAGAGTTGACTGTTGCTTTGACCAGTTGACCTGTTGACCAGTTTGACTGTGCAATAGCAGACTGACACATGGCTGAGTACTTTCTCTCTCCAGAATTAGGGTTTCTGTAGATGCAATGGAAGAATGAGGCTGACGGCTGTGCGGTGCAGATTTTGGCGAGATTGGCGGTGGCGCGCTTGCTGGCTCACGGTGCAAATGCAATTGCATGAATTCCCAGATTCGTTCTCTGTTCTGCATCTGGTCATGTGTTGCGCACGGTGCTTTGCACGTGCAGATTTGCATACGTGAGAAGTGTTGCTGGCTCGCAGGTTCTGATGTTGGCTCGTTCTGTAGTGGTGAAGAATGGATGTGTTGTTGCTGCATGGGTGGTACTGCGAGAATGTTGTTGGAGATGACATAGGTGCAGTGAAGGATGGTGGATCTTCTATTTGCGTCAAGTTCGCGCTTCCATGGTTGTGAAAATCTGTGTTGATGGTGGTTGTTGTTCTGGTTCGCGGGAGTTCACTGGTTGAACGTGATGGTCACGTCGTTGTTGGTTCGTGAAGGCTGCCATGGCTGCTGGTGCGTGAAAGGGTGAAACCTGCAGCTGCGAAAAATAGGTTGACGAAAGTGAGGAAGGATGGAGCAATGGAGGTTGACAAAAATGTGGTGGCCGTGGCTGGTGTAGGTAGTGGCTGCGATTGGTGCAGGTGGTGGAAAACGATGGTCGATGATATGGTGGCACGGTGGTTGAAAGTTTGACGACGAGATTGGCGGCTGCCGGCATGGTGATGGTGGGAAAGGAGAAAAATTAGGGTTAGGGTTTCATTTTGAGAGATGGTGACGTGGCAAGCTCTGATTTATCAATTTGGTGAGTGGAGGATAATGACACGTTACATCATGTGGTTGGACAGATTTAGAAGGTGAGGATTGCCATATGGCATAATCTGGTTGAGTGGAGTTTAAGTGGTAGGAGGAGTGCAACTTAGTAAAAATTGGGGGTGAAGAACAAGTTTTTGTGGTCCATTTGCAGAAGGACTGTGTAAAATAAAACTGGGGTGTATTTAGCTCCTGAATTATTCTTTTCCAAAATTTTCTGATTTTGGACTTATTTTGTAACTTTGAATATTTCAAATCCACACTTTTAATGACTCAAATTAAACTTCAGCTGCATGAATAAATGTTAGAATATCCAATAATATTTTATGCAACTAAAATCAATTGTTACGCCATATTTAACTTACGTACTCAATAAATATGATGAAGGCTTATCTTGTTTTCTTTTAGAGTTATGAATATGGTGAAGTTTTTTAAAGAAAGGTTTTTGAAAATTCCCACTGGACATTAAGATAGCATGCTATCTAGATGTGAAGGTTCATTTCTCAAGCTCATGAAAAGAAGAAGAGAGTTGGATTCAAGTTAACACACACACACGGATTCAACAATACTTAAAGAACAAATGAAAGAAGAAGCATAAAAAGTGGAAAGCATAGAAGATGAAGCATGGAAGAAGCACGCCACTCATAGGGGGGATCTAAGCCTACCAAGCCCTAGAGATGAGTGATGGTGCTGCCACTTGCAAGCAAGATAAGACAAAGGTGAGTTCACTTCTAGGAAGGAGAGCTCACGGAAAAACAATGGTTGAAACACAATAGTTTAGCAACAAAATGATCAACCTTTTATAAGACAAGGAGCACCCTTTAAATAGGAGTTCATAGGGGTCCTTTAGCAATTACAAAAACATGGAATGGACTAATATGCAAACCCTAGAAACCTAACACATGTGCATTCTCGGCCAAGTGATGGATTATGATTGGTGGATGCATTCCCATGAGGATTCTAGGCCAAAAGAGGAAGGAGACCAAGTAACCTTCAAAGGAATAAACCAAAAAGGCAAAAGGAGACAAGGTACATGTCTACTTTTGCTTTTGCTTTATGCTTTTTGCTTTCCTCTCTCTTCCACATCATCTAAGTGCTCTAATCATCATGTGCCACCTAGCCATGCTCTACTTCTTCTTAATTACCTAAAAAGACAAGACAAACAAGGATTAGCATGTTGGTTTAAGTTAATCTAATCTTGGTCAAAAGGTCAACTTGGGTCAAAGTTAACAAGTCAAGCAAAATAAGTCAACTCTAAACCAACTTAGGGAATTCAAACTAAAGAAATGCAAAACAAAGATAAAGATGATGGAATAGAATACTCCCCTCTAGACATGCTTCTAGTGATCCTTCTTGAGGGAGCTTCTAAGGAGGTGGTGGTGGTGGTCACGCCTTCATCAAAATCCAATAATCACAAATCCTAATTAAATTAATCCTTAAGCACAAAAATTCTATTATATCCCCAAATTTAAACATTAAATGAGGGAAATAATTTGAACTCACCAGTTACCATCTACAATGAAGGATTTGTCAATTAGCTCAAATTTTTTAGGTGGTGGAATTCCAAATTCTTATGGAAACACATGCTCTTTGAGATCCTTAGATATGTTTGATAATAACTTAAGTGAAGAGTTTCCAATTATAGTTTGAAACTTGGCTGGATGTTCTAGAAACTCGTTACAAGAAACGATCTTGCGTGCAAATAAAATCAAAGATACATTACTAGATTTCTCAATTTTTGCAACCTTGAAAGTGTTGGATCTTTCAACAAATGAATTAAGTGGCAAGATACCAAAAGATAACAAATTGCCATATAAGAGAAATATTTTTCAATCTATTTAAAGACAATAGAATGTAGAATTCTAAAAGCATTTGGGAATGCATGATCTTTGCTGTTATTTGACATATCTTATAAGGAGGTGGTGGTGGTGGTCACGCCTTCATCAAAATCCAATAATCACAAATCCTAATTAAATTAATCCTTAAGCACAAAAATTCTATTATATCCCCAAATTTAAACATTAAATGAGGGAAATAATTTGAACTCACCAGTTACCATCTACAATGAAGGATTTGTCAATTAGCTCAAATTTTTTAGGTGGTGGAATTCCAAATTCTTATGGAAACACATGCTCTTTGAGATCCTTAGATATGTTTGATAATAACTTAAGTGAAGAGTTTCCAATTATAGTTTGAAACTTGGCTGGATGTTCTAGAAACTCGTTACAAGAAACGATCTTGCGTGCAAATAAAATCAAAGATACATTACTAGATTTCTCAATTTTTGCAACCTTGAAAGTGTTGGATCTTTCAACAAATGAATTAAGTGGCAAGATACCAAAAGATAACAAATTGCCATATAAGAGAAATATTTTTCAATCTATTTAAAGACAATAGAATGTAGAATTCTAAAAGCATTTGGGAATGCATGATCTTTGCTGTTATTTGACATATCTTATAAGGAGGTGGTGGTGGTGGTCACGCCTTCATCAAAATCCAATAATCACAAATCCTAATTAAATTAATCCTTAAGCACAAAAATTCTATTATATCCCCAAATTTAAACATTAAATGAGGGAAATAATTTGAACTCACCAGTTACCATCTACAATGAAGGATTTGTCAATTAGCTCAAATTTTTTAGGTGGTGGAATTCCAAATTCTTATGGAAACACATGCTCTTTGAGATCCTTAGATATGTTTGATAATAACTTAAGTGAAGAGTTTCCAATTATAGTTTGAAACTTGGCTGGATGTTCTAGAAACTCGTTACAAGAAACGATCTTGCGCGCAAATAAAATCAAAGATACATTACTAGATTTCTCAATTTTTGCAACCTTGAAAGTGTTGGATCTTTCAACAAATGAATTAAGTGGCAAGATACCAGAAGATAACAAATTGCCATATAAGAGAAATATTTTTCAATCTATTTAAACACAATAGATTGTAGAATTCTAAAAGCATTTGGGAATGCATGATCTTTGCTGTTATTTGACATATCTTATAATAGCTTCAATGATGAGCTTCCAAAGATAATTTCTCACCTATCATGATGTGCTAGGTATTCATTGAAAACATTAAGTCTAGGCAACAATAAAATCAATGGCACAGTACAAGACTTCTCAACATTCACATCTTTAAAAATATTAAATCTTTTTGAAAACAAGTTAAATGAAGTTATTCATATGGATATTTGATTCCCACTACAATTGGAGGCACTTTACATGTTTTCAAATTCCTTAAAAGTTGTGATTACTAACAACCATTTTGCTCATATGTTTAACTTACAAGAATTGTATTTATGAGACAACTCTTTGTGTTTGACATTTACTCAAAATTGGGTCCCACATTTTCATTTGTTCAAGATAGGATTGAGATCTTGTAAGTTAGGTCCAACATTTCACACATGGTTGCAGGCACAAAATGAATTTGACGATATTGACATTTCAAATGCTGCAATATTAAATATTGTCCCTATATGGTTTTAGGCTAAATTATTAGTCCAAAAATTGAGAAAATTGAATATTTCATACAACAATCTATGAGGTATACTTCGAAATTTTCCAACAAAAAAATATTCCTAGTTTCATGTCTCTCGAATCAAATTAGGTTAAAGGTCTTATTCCTCTATCTTAATGAAATTCTTGACTTCTTGATTTATCAAATAATAAATCCTCATATTCTTTTTTATTTTTTTATGTGAAAGTGGTTCAATTAAAAATTTATTCCATTTAGATCTTTCATATAATCAATTATCCGAACATAGCCCAAATTATTGGAGACAATTGAACTCATTGGTTTATTTAGATTTGAGCAATAATTTTTTAGAAAAAATTCCTAATTCATTTGGATCACTTCTTGATGTTCAAGCATTGTTGTTGAGAAATAACAATTTAGTGGGAGGAATCCCTTTCTCCTTGAGAAATTGCACAAAGATAGTAATGCTTGATATGTCAGAAAACAAGTTATCATAGTCCATCCTTGATTGGATTGGAACAAAAGAAGAATTGCAAATTTTATGTTTAGGAAGAAATCAATTTTTTGGAAGTTTACCATTAAAGATTTGTTTTCTAAGAAATATTTAACTCTTAGATCTCTCACTCAAAAAAATTATTAGGAAAAGTTCCTAAATGCATAGGAAACCTAACTTAAATGATTCAAACAACATCTTCAATGGATTATGCCGGTGATTGGTGTTTTTTCAACAATATTGCTTTCCGAACCAACATGTCTTATGATTTGAATGCACTATTGATGTGGAAAGGTTCAGAACAAATGTTTATGAATAAATGTTTGTCACTTTTAAAAAGTATTGATCTCACAACCAATCATTTCTTAGAAGAAATTCCTGTAGAAATAGAGAAATTATTAGGATTTATTTCATTGAACTTATCAAGAAACAATCTGACTCGGAAAATTCCTTTAAAGATTGGAAATTTAGTATTCTTTGATTCTCTTCAAAGAAACGAACTTGTTGGTTCATTTCCCCTATGTCTTACTCAAATTTATAGACTTGGTGTGTTAGATTTGTCCTATAACCATCTAATTGGAAAAATTCCCACTGGCACACAATTACTAGGATTTAATGCATGAAGTTATGAAGATAATATCAATTGTGTATTGGGGATGGGTCAACATAAGAGCCAAGTGTTTAAGTTAATGAAGATCAATTTTCATTTTTCAATAACGATTTTTATTATAAATGTCACATTCAAATTTGTTGTAAGCTTTTTGATGGTATTTCGCTCAATCTTATTGAAACATTTTTTACATTATTCATATTTCAACATTTGGAATAATTAGAAGACAATATTCATGTCAAACTAGCAACCTTTGCTAAAATACTTAAGGTGAAGGGAGCAATAAATACATGTGAAAAGTCTTGCACCAATCAACAACAACAACAACAAACAACAGGAAGAACATAACAAGAAAATTCAAGGGAAAAGCTTTTGGAAATTGCAAAAGCAATGGCTAGAGTTAGGAAATCAAGTTCCAAATAATAACCAAGACAAAAGGAAATCGAAGGAAATTCTAGCACAACATTGGTGTCAATGAAAAATGTTATAGCTCAAATACATAAGTCAAATGAAAAAGGGCAACCTTAAAAAAATGATGATATTGCAAGATGAAAACTCAAGGAGAAAGAAGAAATTCAATAAAAAAGCAATGATGGAAGATGATGAACCAATGATGAGAGAACAAGGTAATAACAAAAATAAGACACAAAAAACCTCATTATCTATGCAAATGTCGACTGATGAATTTCTCAAATTAAATAGACAAGTTGAAGGAATTAGAGTTAGAAACTAAAAGTGATGATGAAAAATATACTGAAGAACAACATGAAGAATTACATGCAAACCAAGATTAAAGTGTTGTTGATATAAATGTCCTACAATAAGGTAAACACTTCAATTTTATTAAACCATAAAATTAATACTTATTGATTTGCTTATGTGATATTTCATATGTTATCTTAACTTTTAAATAATTATGTCTAAGAAAAAAACAAGAGGACCACCTTAATGCCTACAAATACATGCAAGAGGCACTGAAGACTGTCAAGAGATTATATTGGTTGATGGGGGAGAACCTATTGGTCCAATTGAAAAAATTGTACCAAACTTTGATTTACACAAACTTCAAAGAGGTGATAAAAGATAATAAGACTCATATATGAAAATATGTTTTGGTATGGTTAGAACACTTTTGACTTTCTCTCAATTAAATTGGTATGGAAATATTTGATACAGGTGAAAATATAATTGGATCATTTCTGTAGGAGAAATTCATTATCTCTAATACAGGTGAAAAAGTAATGTTGTACCAAGAGAAATGTTGTACCAAGAGAAATCATTATTTAAAGTACTCTTGCTTGAAGGAGCAACTAAAACATCGTCCATCCAATACTTTAAAAGATCATTTCAAGCAGTTGTTGACATATTGGAAAAATTCCATATTCAACTAAAACATCATCCATCCGATACTTTTGTTTAACTTTAATTACTTTTTTCTCTATAATGCAGAGTATTGGTAAAAAAAATGTAGCTAATAGAGCTAAACAAAAGTATATGCATCGCATGGACCAATAAACTTTGTTAGAATTCGTGCTCAATTGGTATTAGTAAAGTAATGTTTGATTATTTCTTGTTTTTCCATATCTAATGTGGAAATGTATTTTAATCATATTTGTTAATGCAACATGCAAATAAGAAAAAAAGGGAAGAAATGACTCATGCTAAAATGGTCATCAAAACTCGTCAAGCTCTTAAAGAAAAAGTAGTGGGTGAAGAAACACAAAATGTTATTGTAAATATTTTATGATTTAATCATTAAGTGTGTCTAAAATTTATAAATTTTTAGTCTTCGTTGTGTTTTTCTATTATGCTACACAAAAAAGTTCCATTGAAAATTCAAATGATTTAGTGGAACAAAAATTTGAATCTTTGTTTGGAAAATAAAAGCATAGTTGAGTGTGTTGCTATGGAAGGACTATGACATCTACAATGTTGAAGAAAAATGAAGAAATTGCTTTTATAAAAATATTATATGAAGATAAAGTGAGTGGCAAGGCAAAACAAACTAAAGATTTGCAAACAATGGTCAAATTCATGCTCAACCAATGAAATCCATAATTAGATGATGATGTTGTAAATGAATTGATGGCACATGATTTGGTCAAATTCATTTGCATTAACATATAATCCTAATTAAAGTGATTATGAACTACAACTATAATTAAACACAAATTCAATATTTCTATTCTTATGGATAATACTATTCTTGAAGTATGGTTATTGATATTTATTTTGGGTAATATTAATGTTGCTGAATTATGCCTCTTATTGTTGTTTACAATGATATGTTTTTAATGTTGAATTAAGCATATATTGTTGTTTTCAATAATTCTACTACTGGCTTTATTTCCATTTTGCAATTTAATGCATGGGTAATTTGACTATCTCTCTAAAAAGAAATAATAATAATTATAATGATATTGAACTTGTGTACTTGTTTCCTCGTGTAGGTGTCCAAATCCAAGAGGTTGGTCAAGGATACAACATTATAGTGAATCATCTAATGGTAGGCCTTCCAGTCAAGAAGGGTTCTATAAATTTGTTAGTAATCTTAAAAACTGATTTGACTTTGTAATAAAAGAATAGGCATTAAACAATAAACAATTGGTGTTATTTGATTTGATTGAATGAAACAAATATATACTTATGCATTACAAAAAGAATTCTTTAATGACATGCATACTAGCTAATGTGTTGTTCATGCTTCTACATCTGATGCAATAAAAGATACAACTTTGTATTGAAGATTTTCTATATACTAGTATAAAAGGCTTATTAGAGACATCTTTGGGGTGAAGATTAGGCCATGCCATTATTCTGTGTATAGCCTGTTAAATTCTAAGTCAATGTTGTTTTAGAATAAAATTAATGTTTTAGACATAAAATATATTACTTCCTTATGTTACAAACTTGACTTTTCTTTCTTTATTATTATTATTATTATTATTATTATAATTTTAAATAAAGAATGTGATGAGAAATTAGGGGGGACTATTTTGATATTCAGTTAGGAAAAGGATATTGATGCCATAATCAAGAAAGATGAGAACATGGGTGATTGCAATTGGTTACCTTGATAAGATCAAGATTGAGGTTCTTATAACTTCGAACTCCACAAAACTCTCACAAAAAGAAAACTCAATCTTCTTACAAAATTAAGAAAGAGAGATGGAGAAAAAGAAAATTAGTGAAGAAAAAGAATTAAAAGAGGAGATATTGAGACAAAAGAAAATAAAGACGGGGAATTGAGAGAAAAAGAAAATAAAGAGGAGGAGTTTAGAGATAAAGAAAATAAAGATAAGGAGTTGAGAAAAAAAAGAAATAAAAAGGATGAGTTGAGAGAAAAAAATATTCAAGAAAAATATATAGAAGAAAAAATAAATAATGATAATAAAGATAATGTCTTTTATGGTTGTGCAAATATTGTTATTTTGTCCGTTCGGCAACGAGAGAAACCATTTTTTATGAGATGTTTCAATAATAACACATTTGGCATAAATCAATCAATTGTTTTTGCAAGGATTCTAGTTATGAAATGGAAAATCAAAAGGCAAATCTTTGATTCGGGTACTATGTTCTTTCTCTTGGAAGAAGACTAATCATGACATTCAAGGACAAATGTAACTGAGAAAGGAGGGAGTGATATGATATTGAAGGTATTTTGAGTTTTTATGCAATTTTAATCTATTAATTAAATCGTTGTGAGAGTTGTATGCAGTTTTTAATTATAAGAACCCTAATTTTGATCATAACATATGACGATCATTCCCATGACTTATCAGATTATTTTCTTTATTGAGTGTGACATCGATATCCTTCCCCAAACTATAGATCAAAATGGTCTCCTTGATTTCTAATCATTTCAACTTCGTTTTTATTTTCAAAAGTTGTGGAACATATACCTTAGAATAGGAATTACTTTTCGAGTGATATTAAGATCAATATTGAGGACATTTTGATGGTAAATTTCCTTCTTCTTTTTTTTCTTTTATCAATATAGAAATAATTACCAATCATATTATTATGGATTAAATATGTTTTTTGTCCCTTAACTTTTAGTGAAAATTGAAATGCGTGGATTTAGTCCTTTTAACCAAATTTTGTTAAGTTTATTTGACGTTTTAAATGCATTTCTTAGCTAACATTGAAGCGAAAATGTGTCAAATATGTTAAAACTCAAATGCTATCATGAATCGTATTTGAAACGTCAAATAAACTTAAAAAAATTTGGTTAAAATAACTAAATCCACGCATTTGTAAAGTTGGGGACTAAATTGGACCAAATTTTGAAGATAGACTAATTCTAATTTTCACTGAAAGTGAAGGTCCTAAAAACATATTTACCCCTATTATTATTGTAAATAAAATCTCAAAAATCACAAAAATAACTAAAAGATTTTAGATTTATAGATGTGTTTCTCTCCACGTGTATTGATCCATAATATCGCTTTTAAATAAAAAGTCTCATTCTGAAGTTTGTTTTAGGCCTTCCAAGCCCCTAAGCCACTCTTATAAGCAGATCTTCAGAGAATCAAGTTGAACATCTCAATAAATAGATAGTTCAAGCAACATGGCGGATAGTAAGACATATTCTTATCAATAATGAAACAATGTTCTTATATTGATTTTGAAACTTATGTGATAATGTGTTGGAATTTACTATAGGGTCATTCCTATTGTATAAAACATAGACATAGATTCCAAAATAGACACAATGCCTACCAAAATGGATTTATTTGTCATCTCTAAGATTACTTGGTGGTCTCGTAGTCCTTTTTATTAATTTAATTTGTATTTAAATTATAATATTATATGTATATAAGCCAAATAACATGGTATTTAATTTTTTTTATAAACACACCCTTCTTTTTGTTACGAAATTTTGGTAAGTATTATACCAAAATGCATTTATTTGTCATTTCCAAGTTTACTGGGTGGTCTCTTAATCCTTTTTATTAATTTAATTTGTATTTAAATAATAGTATTATATGTATATCAGCCAAATAACACGATATTTAATTTTTTTTATAAACACATCCTTGTTTTTGTTACGAAATTGGCAAGTGTACCAAATCATACAAGTAATGCAGTAGACAAGACCAAACATTATATCTCACAAGAACTAATGTGGTCTAAATTAATTGGTTAGTTACTTATAAAGGGTGAGAATAACAAAACGTTTGCAGGTTAAAGGAAAAATAAATGTAGAATATAAAATATAATGAGAATTGACATAGTGGAAACAAAGAACTTTATTTAGAAAAATATGAGATAAAAGCTTCATCGGGATTGGGTGTCACGATTCCATTCAAAGGAAAATCAACAAACAAAAAAAAAATTCAATTTTCGTATCTCACACTCGCATCGTTTGTAACCTTGTTTGATTTCGTCACAAACAAGCCTAAACTAAAATAATAAAAACTCTATGTCTTAGCAACTTTTAATATTGCGTTTGCACTAATGACCAATATGTTGATGCTTAAAAGTGACTTATGACCACATCTATGTCTAGCATGTGAAATTAAAAGTTTTTTTTTATCCTAACCAAGTTTTCCAAACTATTTTTCAAATCAGCTGGTACTCCCACATATGCACCATATCTAGAACATGCAATTAAAGATGATAAACTGGGTTTCCAAACTATCGTTCGTATCAGTATGGACACTTGTATGTATAAAAATCATAAACTATGCATTTGAAAAAGGAATAAAACATAAGAGATTATGGAAAAGAAATGTATTGAATGTAGAATTCACAGAGAATTAAGAATACATTACATCCAACCTCATGAATGAGAGAGTTAGCTACTCCTAGACTTACTAAATACTAGACCGATGTTGAGTTTGAGTGCCTCCTTCCGTCAGAATGCCCTTCTACCTTTAAGTGTAGAGATATAAAATTTCTTTCTCTCCAAGTGTGTCTTTTTGACGTATGCCAGACCCTCAATTCATAGACTTTCATCATTGGACTAAGCCTAAGATTTGGACTTGATTTTGTACTTGAATAAATTGTAAGAGATAATCCTTGATATATATCTTTTAATCTTTGGAGATTTCATATCTTTGAATTATTCTTCAATTATTCTGATTTATAATTAAGTAACCAACTTTGTGGATATCTGATATTATTGATAATCTTTACATATTCAAGATTTCACTCATTCTATTGATAATCTTCCTAAATCTCTAAGATTTCCACTTATTTGCAAAATATATTCCACACATTTATATTTTCTAATTTTATTAAATAAAACCTAAAAATAAAATAATAATAATAATAATAAAATATAAACATAAATAAAATAAAAATATGAATGCGAAGGTTTTTCTTCTTACAGCAATAAGTATAAATGCGCACTTTCTTTCTACAATTATAGTATAATATGGAAAACAAACGCATCACAAAAGTCTCCAATGGCGATTTTTTATAATAAATAACTATAGAAAAAATTTATCTTCTTTAGTTCAATACATAAAGTAAAGCAGGTTATTCTTTCACTTTATTCTTCACTTTCCGACGCATGGAAAATTGCTATTTGCAGGACTTCAAACACGGATGTATTCACCTTTGGACCTACTGCCATTATAATTCCTGTATTAATAACAATAGTGGTGGAAATGAGTACCTTTCAGTTTAATATATAGAAACTAGAACGCGGGTTTCACCTTTTGCTTTCCAAATTCTACCAACTTTTTGTAATATTTGCATTGCATCATACAACGTTGTGTATGTTTTCAATATTTACTACATTTTTTAACTCTTTATATATTTTTATATTTATACAATTACGCCAAAATAATTTACTATCACTAACTTATTTGCTAGTAATGAGATACGAAAAATATAATAACAATAAGCTTTTTAATTTTATATAATATTTTGTTCCTACAAAAAAAATACATAACATTACTTTTGACACTCCTGTAAACTGTTACATTGTACTAATTTGGACTCTTTCTACACGTAATGAAAAATCAACCATCTTAGTATTCAAAACTTGTTCAAAACTTGCTCAATGTGGGTCTTCAGAGTACTTTTTAATTTTAATATCTTTCAATATCTTAGAATCCACTCACTACGTTTGATGATTTATTTATTTTTATATAAAAGTGTCGTTTAGCGTGTGTAAGTTACCCTTCTTTTTCTCAAGTCTTGGGATAAGTCAATTGACTGGAATAGAATTTTTGCCCTAAAAAAGTTGTCACGATTAATTTATTCAACAACTACCAAATTTGGGTTCATACTATAAATCCAACAACATTTCATTTGATGGCAATTTCATTTTGGATGTAATGTAATTTATAGTTTATTTTAGGCATTCTATAAAATAAGAACTACAATTAACCGGAAACAATAATAAATATAAGACAAGAACAAAAACACACAAAAATTAATATAGTTCAATTAAAATATTTTTAATTCAAATCCATAGAAAAATTTACTATAAAAATAAGTTTTGTGATCCAAGAAGTTAAGAAAAAAACTTCAGAGATTACAATTCAGTCATTGCCTTTTAACATTTTATGAGATTATCAATACAAGAAAATATTAAGTTATAACTTGAATTTTATTGACAGAAACATTGTGTTAGTATCAACAAATTTTATAATTTAAATTATATACAAATCTTTTCCTTCATACCGAATCTCACCAAAACTGATTAATAATAGGTTTAAATATACATTCGGTCCCTATTTTTGTTGATTTTATTCAATTTGGTTCTTATTTTCGTTTTATGTTCAATTAGGTCCTCATTTTCGTCAAATTATGGTCAATTTGGCCATTTTCACTAACGGTGTAAACGTTTTTGAACCGTACATGCCACGTGTCAGCTCCTGATTTTTTTGATTTTTTTGATTTTTTTTAATTTTTTTAAAATTTTTTTAATTTCAAAAAAAGTGTCCACGTGTCAAGTCACAATTGTGCCACGTGTCAGTTTGTAGTTGTATTATTTATTTTTGTTTGATTTAGTCCCGATATTCGTTATTTTTGTTCAATTTAGTCCCTATATTCGTTATTTTTGTTCAATTTAGTTCCTATATTCGTTATTTTTGTTTAATTTAGTCCCAAATTTTATTATTAGATATTTTCTAAATTTAATTATAAATTATAATATTTAATTATTAATTGAATATAATTCTTAGATTCATATTGTTAAATAGAATATAATTATTTAAATATTATTAAAATATAATTATTAAAATTTCAAAAATATATATTAACATTTGTAAAATTCACATTTAAATTTAAAATATTTAATATTTTTATTACATTTTAGATATTAAAATCTAAAATATTTTATATGTAAATGTTAATTTTATAAATATTAGTTTATTTTTCTAAAATATTTTGAATATTTAAAATATTTTTATATATCAATTTTAAAAATATTTTAGAATATAAATATTAGAAAAAAAATTAATAATTATATTCTTATAATATTTTAAGTAATTATATTATATTTAGCAATTAAATATAGGAATTTATTTAATTTATAATTAAATTTAATAATTTATAATTGAATTTAAAAAATAATAAATTCAAAGGTCAATTTTGGAAAATATATTAATATAATTTGTATAAAAGATATTAAATTTAGTGTCAATTTGAAAGGGACAAAATTGATTTCTTTGAACAAAAATTAGGACTAAATTGAACAAAAATTGGGACTAAATTGAACAAAAATAAAGAATATAGGGACTAAATTGAACAAAAAAATAATACTACCACAAACTGACACATGACACTAGCATTGACACGTGGCACAAATGTGACTTGACACGTGGACCATTTTTTTGAAATTCAAAAAATTTTAAAAATATTTTAAATTTTTTTTTTAAAAATAGAAAAAATAAAAAAAACTAGGAGCTGACACGTGGCATGTACTGTTCGAAAACGTTAACTATTTAAACACCGTTAGGGAAAAGGACCAAATTGACCACAATTTAACGAAAATGAGGACCTAATTGAACATAAAACGAAAATAGGGACCAAATTGAATAAAATTAACAAAAATAGGGACCAAATGTATATTTAAGCCTTAATAATATTCGTTGATAAATCATATTTTTTATTACAAACAAAATTATCGGTTGTAATGAGTTAGTTGGTAATATTCGTTTGTATAATTTGGAGATTCTTTGTAAGCCGATCAAGTGAACATATGGTACAAGCTAACGGTTGGTGACATTGGAAATGTAGGAGAAATGTAGGAGAGTTGGTTGGAAATGGGAATTCTAGTCATTTAGTAACTAAGAGTGGAATTCAAAGTGAGAAATGAAATTTAAGGTTGCTGGAATGGGGTCCCTGTGTTATGCTTAACTACTGATTTGGGTGCATGGGATGTGATCCAAAAAGGGGAATGGTAAGAGTGCATGGTTGTTGGGTAGGCATTGGATCAAGTGGATTAGTATAATAGCAGGAGTTCACAATTTGGTGAATCCAAGGAGTCTGTTGGACTAATAGAGAAGGGTGCTTGGTTCTGCAAGGTGAACAAATTCAATAAAATTCATTTATTGGTGCGACACCTGGGGGTGGGAGTGGAACCGCCTGGCGATAGCTCCAAATCCAAAGAGCTATTGGTGCGCCTAGTGCTTGGTGGAGAGGTTCGTCCCACTATGCGATACTTGCAAGGTTAGAGGCTCTAGGGGCGCATTGCGCCTAGCAACATGTTGGTTCCGCTAGGTAGTCTGGAACTGGATTTCTTTTAGCAACTTTGATGCAGCGCCAGGCGATAATGCGTAGGCAAGACTTTGTATGCTTGGATGTTCATGGTCTACAATGCTTTGGTGATACCTTAAAGACCAACTTGCTGGAGTGTTCCTTGAGTTGTGGCTCGGAACGGTATCTCGTGAGTTATGGCTCGGATAGGGGGTACATACGTGACATTCCTTTAGTTGAGGCTCGTATTGGTATCTCTTGAGTTGTGGCTCGATTGGCGGATGAACACAAGAAATCCTTGAGTTGTGGCTCGGATTGACGAGTGTTATCGGTGTAAGTGTGCGAGCTGTGTAAGGCCCACTTACTTTTCTACCTTTATTTTAAAGGGCTGCCCCAAATGATTTGGGCCTAGGACTGGCCCATAAGGAACCAAAGCCCCTAAACCTGCTAAAACATGTAACACCCCAATTTTAGAATATCATGGAACGTTAGAAAATTTGTGCATTTAGCGAAAAAGGAATAAACATTGAAAATTTGGCATAAAAGAGTTTCGTGGGCCCCACAACTTTAAGGAGTGAGATAAATAAACATGGCATTGAACATATAGGCCACGCAAGGTTCGAACTCACGCACAATGACACACCACAAAAAACATCAACCACCACTATACTAGATGCTTTCTCAATACATATATTGCACGAATACGATTTAAGCTTATATTGTCCATCCACCATAATAAATTAAAATAACAAATCGTAAGCCCTTTTTCTAACTAACAGGAATCGAACCCCTGCACCAAAACACAATGAACACATGCATAACCACTAAACCATATATTTTTGTACACTACAATTTGCACCATTTAATTATATACACATATCTGCAACATTAAATATAATATTAAAATTTAAAATAAATAAAACAATAACTTAAATCATTCAATTAAAAATTATTTCATATTTCATAATTTCATAACCTAATTAAATCAAATAAATCAACAATATATTAATTAAGCTATTAATTTTTTTCCCATGTGTTTCCCTTTAGTATAATTTTTCTCGAGTCTTCTCACTTTCATTCTTCTCACTTTCAGAAAATAACCTCCTTTCTCTTAGAACGGTAACGCTCCTCTGCTAGGGTTTGGGATTCATCCAAGTTCAACTGAGTTCACCCCCTTTCTTCCACTCACGTAAGTTACTTTCGATGCATACTCTTCTCCTTTAGTTTAATCTTCGTGCTTGTTGTTAGGGTTCCTCATAATAAAGGAAAATAGACCAATGTCTCTTTTAAACCCAAAAATGTTGTTTCAACTGAAAGACCTTTACAGATGCTTCACATGGATCTATTTGGCCCATCTCGAACTATGATTCTTTGTGGTAACCTTTATGCAAACCAAAAAGGTGTTTTTCCAGGCTATGCTATACAAAGTCATGTATATAGAGTTTATAATAATAGATTAGTGACTGTTGAAGAGTCCATGCATGTTGTATTTGATGAAACTAACCTAAAGTTGCAAGATCAAGTGTCAAAGAATGTTGATGAAGAAGATCTATTATAGGAACAAATTTTTGCTGTAGAAAAGCTCTCTACTGTAGAAAATCAATCAACTGAAAAGGAAAAACAGTCGACTGAAAAAGCTGCAAACAAAAACTTGCCTAAGGATTGGATTCAGCCTAGAGGATTATCAAAGCACAACATCATAGGTGATATCAAGCAAGGAGTATCCACTAGACGTAGAATTGTATTTTATGAACATGTTACTTTTGTATCTCAAATTGAACATAAAAATGTGAATGATGCTTTGAATGATAGTAATTGGATTGTTGGTATGCATGATGAACTCAATCAATTCACAAGAAATGATGTGTGGTTTCTAGTGCCTAAAACTGATGATATGAATATAATTGGAACTAAATGGGTTTTTAGAAACAAAATGGATGAAAATGGTAACATTATAAGAAACAAAGTTATACTAGTTGCTAAAGGGTATAATCAAGAAGAAAGCATTGACTTTGATGAAACATATGCACCTATAACTAGGCTAGAAGGTGTGAGATTACTCTTAGCATATGCTTGCATGTATAACTTTACATTGCATCAAATGGATGTGAAAAGTGCATTCTTTAATGGTTTCCTAAATGAAGAAGTGTATGTATCACAACCTCCTGGCTTTGAGGATGATCTCTATCATAATCATGTTTTCAAATTGAAAAAGGACTTATATGGTTTGAAACAAGCACCACGATAGTGGTATGAAAGGCTAAGAAATTTTATTTTATCAAAAGATTATGCTAGAGGTTCAGTGGATAAAACACCCTTCATTAGAAAACATGAAAATGATGTTATACTTGTTCAAGTGTATGTTGATGATATCATTTTTGGTTCAAATAACAATTCAATGTATGAAGAGTTTGTTGTAGCAATGCAGGAAGAATTTGAGATGTCCATGATGGGTGAGCTTACCTACTTTCTAGGGCTGCAAGTCAAGCAACTCAAGCATGGAACATTTTTAAGCCAATCAAAATACTATTTTGACTTGTTGAAAAAGTTCAAAATGGAGGATTGAAAGGAAGCTGCCACTCCAATTGCTATAAATTGCCTTATGGATGCAGATGAGGCTAGCCAACCAGTGGATTCAACCAAGTATAAAGGGTTGATTGGGTCTTTGCTCTATCTTACAACAAGTATGCCAGATATTCAGTTTGATGCATGCTTATGTGCTAGGTTCCAAGCAAATCCAAAGGATTCGTACCTTAAAGTTGCAAAAAGGATTCTAAAGTATCTAAAAGGAACAATCAATGTTGGTTTATGGTATCCATGTGATTCTAACATAACTCTTAGTGGTTTTTCAGATTTTGACTATATGGGTGCAAATTGGATAGGAAAAGCCCAAGTGGCACTTGCCATCTACTTGGCTTAATTCTAATCTCATGGAATAGCAAAAAGCAAGCATGTGTGGCACTCTCCACTACTGAAGCTGAGTATAATGCTGTTGTACATGGTTGTGCACAAATCATATGGTTGGAGCAGCAACTTTTGGACTATGGTGTAAAGTTAAGTATGGTACCTTTGTATTGTGATAATACTAGTGCCATCAACTTAACCAAGAATCCAATACAACATTCTAAAACCAAGGATATAGAGATTAGACACCATTTTATTCGTGATCATGTTCAAAAGGGAGATTGTGAAATTCAATTTGTTAAAACTGAATTGAAGGTGTTGAGGTGCTGAGAGCCTATTTCAACAATTAAATCATCAAAGGTTGAAGTCTTTACTTGAACTTTCAGCGAAAGTCTATACTGACTTGGTGAAGGTGTTTTTCACCAATTTGGACTTTAAAAATGACATGATGTTGTCAAGTATCAAAGGTGTCCGAATGGAAATCAACAAGAAAGCATGGAAAGACGTGGCTGGACTCAAATCAAGGGGTGTGCAAGTGAGGAAAGGTGAAACTGTGGTTGTTTCAGAATTCAACAAGGTTCAATACTATGGCCAATGCTTGAGAAATCCTGCTACAGAGATCAAGCACTTTCGTGTTGGTGGACTCAAGGTAGATCAAAGGTTGCTTTGTATGATTGTCACAAGAATCATTATTCCACAATATGCAATCATTCAACATTGAATGAGAGAGATTTGATCTTAATGTATTGCATCCAACACAATATTCAAGTGGATTCACTATTACAGGAAAGAGTTTTGGCACCGGTTGTTTTGGCTATTATACCTCTGTTCAATAACCGAGGCATATTTGCACGAGGTAGAAAAGGGTGGGTTTTTGGCCTCGGTTATCAACTGAGGCATTAACTTCAACCTTAAGCCTCGGTTCTAGAGAACCGAGGCATAAAACCAATAATAAAAAATAAAAAAAAGAACCCAGGAAAGCTGAACAACAATGGTGATGGAGGAGCATGCAATATTGGACCTGTTTTTCAAAGCTAATCAATCCCACCAAGGGTACCTAAACACCAATGATTGCAAAAAAACTTAAACTTTACAAAAAAGAACCCAAGAACGACATAAACTTCACAAAAAATGAAAGTAAATTTGAAACAAATGCTCACCAAAGTTAGACGTTGAGTGGCGATGTGGTGGAGTTCTACGTTTGCATGACGGAGAATGGAGGTTGGGAAGAACGATGGAGAACAACGGAGAACGACACAAAGGAGGAGGAGTGAAGAAGAAG
Organism: Vigna unguiculata; assembly: GCF_037176805.1. Classification (NCBI taxonomy): domain Eukaryota; kingdom Viridiplantae; phylum Streptophyta; class Magnoliopsida; order Fabales; family Fabaceae; genus Vigna; species Vigna unguiculata. The sequence continues at coordinate 11,550,545 of NC_140792.1, forward strand.
AATCGGTGCAGTGAAGAAGAAGAAGTGGCGCAATAAAGAAATGAAGTCTTTGCAACTCTTTGAAATTTAACCCTAGATAGAGTTTTAGGCCTCAGTTATTTAAACAACCGAGGCATAAGCCTTTGCACAAAATAAAATAATAAAAGAATGACAATTTTGAAATTTTAGCAAACTTATATGGCTCGGTTCTAAAACAACCGAGGCATATAGCATGTATAGACCTCAATTCTCTAGCAACCGAGGCATAAACCTCTGCATAAAATAAAATAATAAAAAAAAGAATGGCGATTTTGAAATTTTAACAAACTTATATACCTCAGTTCTAAAACAACCGAGGCATATACCATGTATAGGCCTCGATTCTCTAGCAACCGAGGCATAAACCTCTACGTAAAATTAAATAATTAAAAAAAGAATGGAAATTTTGATATTTTAACAAACTTATATGCCTCGCAAAAATTTCAAAATTGCCACCGCGATTTTATAGGTCTAAGTTTCTTTAAAACTGAAGCATATCACTCGAGTTAAAAAGTAAAAATTGCACTAGTGATTGGATATTTGTGTTTCGTGATCATATGCTCAAGGCCAAGAGACTCACAAATTTCAGGCTGCCTTATGTTGTTTTGGTGTCCAAGTTCATAGAGTACTTTGAAATTGATGTAGAAGATGAGCTGGAAGAGTCAACTGGATTGCTGAACCATACCTCCAACCAAAATCTACACAAAATAGGCTTTCTAAGGTGGGAAATGGTTGAATAGTTGCTGGTGCTGTAGTTAGTGGTGCACATGACCATGAAGCTGGCCCAAGTGGTGCAAATCAAGAGGAAGAACCTACTGTTGGACCCATGGACCTAATTCCCTAAAACCCTCCAAAGGACAGAAGCCTTGTGTACTCATAATTTGAGAGGATGATGTTGAATCAACTACATGAACTCAATGTGTCCCAACATGCACATCACAACTATTGCAATGAGAGATTCAATGCATTGAATGGCCAAATCCATGATATCCATGATCTGTTGACTTCATTCAAGACCAGAAATGATCCTCAAGATGACTAAGTGTGTTGGCTTTTAGGATCATGCATTGCATCCATGTGTTTGTGATTTTTCAGTTTGATTTCTGTCAGTTTCAGTTGGTTGTTTTTATTTTAAGTCGGTTGATTATAGCAGATTTATGCTTATTTTCTCTATTTTCAGTTTCTGGTGATTGTATCATGTTCTAGTATCAATGAAATGTTATGCACTGTTTGTTCTCTTAATGCATTTGTTCTATTTAATGAATCCAAAGGGGGAGAAAAATTGAGAATTGATCAAATTGGACTAAAGTAGAAGCATTAAAAGTGGAATCAATAATCAAATATGAAATTGAACACATATTATTGATAGGGGGAGCATTTGCATCTGTGTGTGTTTATTAGCTTGTATATACTGCTCTTGGAAACTATTTTTCAGGTTCACAAGTTCAAACTTGAATGTCACTTCATCAACTCAATGGTATCCAACCAATGGAAACAATTTGCAATGGAAGATAGAGGTTGGCTTCATCAATTCATGGGGAGAATGTTGACATGTGAAGCCAGGGTGGTCTGTCTCATGAAGATTTGATGAAGCTTTGTTGAACTACTTGGAGCCATTACCTTGGAATAATGCCTACATTGATGAAGTTAAGGAGATTTGATGGTATCCATGTTGATTAAGTCTTGAACACGTGCTCTCCACATGGATTAATCATTAGGAGAGAGTATTTGATGTTTGTAATTCACATTATAGACCTTGTAGCATTAATTTGATGTAATTGGTGTTTGTTGTGTTTTTTAATCTGTTGAAATGTTTTTCAACAGGTTAAAATGTGTCTTTTAATCTGTTGAATGGTTTTTCAACAGGTTAAAAGGTTAGCTACAATAGTCTTAAACTGTGACTTATTTAATTAGTTGATTTATTTTTTAATCGACTGATTTCACTTTCACTTAAGTCAAGTGAAATCAACTAATTGATTTGGAAATCAACCTGTTGAATCTCGTAATAGTTTGACTATAAGTGTTGTGATTTTCGAAATAGAGACAACTTGATCATTTTTTCGCGCGAAATTGTTCTAGAAACCTTTGAAATCTCTCTCTTTCGTGATCATTCAGATTGCAGCTGTTGAAGATTGATCTTGGATCAATTCTTGGAGCTTTTGGCTTGTGTTTGAATCTTGGAGAAGGTGTTTGTGGTAGGTAGGGTTGTGCTACCACTGAGTTTGATCTTTCTCAAGCTTTGTGTGTGTGCTTGGTGGTTTTCCAAGTCTGCAAGAGGGTTTTTGCTGTGCTGTTGTGATTCTTGTGTGATTCAAGAGTCTTTGGTGTGTGTTTTGCTTATTTTGAAAGTGTAAGAGTGTAAACTTTGTAAATCTTTTGAAATAGTGCAAAGTCAAGCTTAGGTTGCCTTAACAAACTGGATATAGGTTAGGTTTGAGTAAACCAAAATAAAAATTTTGTGCTCCAATCTTTTCTCTAACCCTTCTCTCTTGCATAATCATTTAAAGTTTAAAGAACTTGAATTTAAATCATCGTTTTCATATTCTTGAGTGTTTTGATAGCATCTGCAACATAGAGCATGTTTGCATAATCAGTTAGAACATGTCTTGTTTGTTTTTGTGCATTTATTCTTGGTTCAAATCTCAAATCTACATTTATGCATTTTTCCTAGTATTTCAGTCGACTTTTTTTCTATTTCAATCGATTGATTATACCAGTACAAAATCTGTTAGTAAAATCAACCGACTAACTCTATTTTTAAACCGATTGAAAGTATATTGTCCAGTAGTTGTTACATCCTAACTTGGTGATCGAATTGATTCAATTAAATATGGTTTTTTAGCTTTTAAAAGATAGCCTAAACTTTTAACTAGCCAACTCAACCCCCCTCCCCCCTCCCTTCTTGGCATTTCAACCATTTCAAAACTAACAGTAAAGACACTATGGGAACAAAGGAACTAAGAGTCTTGCTATATTGTAATGAAAGAGTACCATAGCCAAAAAATGAACATTTGTCATATTATGTTGAGTTTTCCTGTAATAGGGAGGATGACCAAAGAATGTCTTAATATATTGTATTTTCTTTTTTATGTTGTTAATCTTGTTATATACGAGTTGGGATAACCCAATTACCCATAAATATATTTGTTTTTGCTGATAAAAAAGGAAATGTACATCCATTTAGAAGTACAAATTTTGTAATGGTAACTAATTTAATTGAAATCTAATTAATTTTTTTCTTTTGACAAAAAAAGTTTATGTCCTAACTCTTTCAATTTCATGTGATATCGAAGATAAAGAAAGTGAAAAAGGTGAAAAGGTGAAAAGACTTGTTATAAGGGTTCCTATAACCCTAAAATGTAAATTGATTTGAATTTCGACAAGCTTGATCTTATATTGATTTATAATTATTTATATTATGTTGAATTATTAATGACTTGAACTTTACTGTGATCAGTTATGTTTAATTTGACATGGCCAAAAGATTTCTAAATTATTGATAATTGATATTCTCAAAATATTTGTTTTTTTATCGGCAAAATATTTGTGATGATTTATTAAAAGATATGATGGACTTTATGGTGCTTTTGGATGGGGTGTAATTACCATGATGAGTGTCTGCTAATGTATAACATGACACTTTGTTTGCATAATTTCTTCATATGCAACTCGATTAATTAAAATATGGTTGATATTGACCTTGTCAATTTTACAAGTGAACCTTGTTTTTGGATTAAATAATAAAGTTTGATTTAATTCTTTAGAAATATTTTCGGAAATATCTTTAAAAATTGGTTTAATTATACTGTTGAGAATAATTTATCTAATATTTTTGCTAAAAGAAAGAATTTTCACTCAAGTATGTCTTATTTTGGTTTGAACAAAAATAAAGTTAAAAATAACTTTAGTTTTAGCCTTATTTTTGCTTAAAAAAATATCATTATAACTCAATCCAGTTTCTACCTAATTTTCGCTCAAACGAACATATTTTCACTTGAGCAAATATGTTTTTCTCAAGCTAAATAAATCTTTTTACTTTTTTTATTGAATGTGAATGTTTTGATAAATTCAGATGGACTATTGATTCCTATATGTGATTGCTTTATGGCTTTACTTAATTAAGTTATATTGTATTACAATGCTTATTAATTTGGATGGAGCTTGCATGAATTTGAGGTCATACATTTAGATGATATGTAAATCATTGTTTGAGTTTTTTTTATTAAGTACTGAAATGTTGTAATATAGATCTTCTAACTTCATTAATGATCTAGGTCACATAAACTCATATATCAGGTGGTGATGAGAAACTGAGAGGGAAATTGTCACACACCATGTCTAAATGTGTGAACCTAGGTTATGATGAATTTAGGGTTCACTTGTGGATCATGTATTGAAATGAATCATTGAGTCAAATAAAAGTCTCTAGTGTATGTATTTAAAAATGAATCTTACAAAAGGTGTGAATTGAGGTTCTACTTGTTGAATATCTTTCACTATAATAATAGTCATGTGTGATTTTTCTGATTTTTGAATATATGTGTTTTGATGGAATTGAATTGTTTTTTGTTATTTTATTATAATGTTTTCTTACATATTTTTTAATTAAAAAATTATATCAATAGTTCATTATTATATGTGCTTGTTATATTTTGTTGTGAACTATTCAATGATTGATTATACTTTGATGGCTTTATAGTATATTTAATAATTTTAATTGTAGAGTGTTATAATTTTAATCTTTTGTGTAATATGCATGAAAGACCGATGTTTAATTTTTCGATAATGACTAGATTCATCGAGTTTCCTTTCATATTTGGCACTATTTTTTAATAATGTACATATACCCCAAGTAATTTACCATAACAAACTCATTTGCTATAGTAACATGATATGACAATATTATAAGGACTTAAAATTGAATTTTGTAAGGCCCTCTTATTTAAGTCCCAATAGTTAAGGGCTGTCCCAAAATCTAATGGGCCTAAGGGTTGGCCCATAGGGTGTTCAAGGTCCCTAAGTCAGCCAAACCCTCCCACTTCTGTCATTCTTGCAGAAACAATATTCTCACACTCTCCTTGTTTCTCATAGAAGCTCTGTTAGGGTTCAGCCACTGATTCTCTTCAAGTTAGCTCAAACCAATTTTCTACTCCACGTAAATCAGTTTTCAGCTCATACTCTTTCTCCATTCAGTTTATTCTCTATGGTTACACTAGGTTTTGTCTGGGTGAACTTGTTTTAAACTCGTTCTGCTATTTTGCCAACTCTGAATATGTTCTTAGAGCTACATGTGCTCCACAGTTTGGGTGTCGAATTTCTTGGCTACCATTTTCCAGGTAAGGGAAGTTAGGGTCTTTAGTACCTTCCAAAAACCTACTTGTTTTCAACTCGGTTTCTTGTCTTGTATGGATTGTATGCTACTATGAATGTGTGGAATGCTTGGTTACATTATTTGGATATGTATGCATGGCTGTTGCAGGGAGAACAATGGCGGAGATCTGATAATCTCGCTCAAGCGAGTGGATCTTGCCTAAGCGAGAGTATCAGAAAACCCACCCAGGTGCCGCGTGAGCTGTCGCTTAGGCGACAAGCGACTATTTTGAGCGAGAGTCCATCTCACTCAAGCGAGGAGGTCTCGCCTATGCGAGAGTACGTGACAGTGCCACTGATCATTACTTCGAGCCCTCGCCTAGGCGAAAGGAGCTCGCCTGAGCGAGAGACCCTCTCACCTGAGCGAGATCTTTCTGCCTAAGCGAGGAGCTGGGCGAGGAGTGTGCTTGTTCTGTTGTTTCTCTGTCCTTGTATGTTTGCCACATGTTTGGGTGAATTAATATGTTAAAAGCATGGGATGAGTGATGTGCATGTATGGAATTGGTTCATGGATTGAATGTGATGAGTTTGGTATGGTTTTGGTATGGAATATGAATGAAGGTTGGTTATAAAGTTTGGCATGAGATTGGTATGCATGATAAGTACCTACTTGGTTGGTGAAACATGATTTGTATGTGGTTAGGGCGTAATTCCATGATAGTTTCGTGGTGGTGCCTCATTGGTTAGGGCATAGTTTAATGAGGCTCTAGGTGAGACCTCATGGTGGTGCCTCAGTTGGTCGAGATGTAATTCCATGACCCTTGTTAGTGGGAGTTTATGGTGGTGCCCCATCTATATAATTTAGTAAGGATTCAAGGTAAGGATTGCATCCTGACACTCTAAAGAGTCAGTTAGTCTCACATAGAGCGTACTGACCCGAGTGGTGAGAGTAGCAGGAGGCCTGAAACCCATTAAGGGCTAACCTTGTGTGTGGGGGATGAGACACTAGAACAATTAGCTCGGTAGAGCAGCTCGGTAGAGTAGTAAAAGCCACCATAAGTGCAAGCATCCGCTGAATCCGACTAATTATATGTATCCGGATGAGTCGTGTCCGAGTCTTAGTGTATTGTTTGCAAGTCATAACATGATTGGTTGGCTTATGCATCTTGAACTATAAAATTGTATGTAATTGTATGATAAACCATTTTCCGCTCTGACTTACCTTTTTGTTTGTTGTTTGTCTTGCTTGTGTGGTTCTCTCTTTTTGCAATGATTATCAATTTATTAGTGTGAGCAGATGCGAGAAATCCTCGTGGCCAACAGGGAAATGATGACTCCACTGCATAGCCTGTTTGGGCTGGATTCCTTTTGCTTGGGCTTTTCTTTTAGGGCTACGACCATGTATTGCCTTGTCTTTAAATTTTCTTTTAAAATATTGTCGATACATTATGATACTATGTTAGCGTCATCGTGGTGTGCCTGAGTTTCCTTCTTGTTTCTTTTGGACAATTGTAAGGAGTAATGTTTATACTACAGGACCATGTTTACTACGTTATTCTGTGTGACGCTCCCTTTAATTAGGATATTAATTAAATGGGGTGTTACAAATATCATAAAATAATATAAAAAATCACAGAAAATATACAAATTTATAATGGTATTATTTTCGTACAATATTTTATTTCTAAATAAAAATAAATAGTATTAATTATTATTCATGTAAATTATTAAATTGTATTCATGTAGACTGTTTCTATGTCGTTATAAAAAATTAACCATCTTGGTACTCAAATAAAGATATTACAAAAAGGATTTTTAAATCTATTAAAAAACAATTGAATTGTGAAATGCATTTTCAAATCACTTTTCATTTCAAGAAAATTTTCCATTAAAAATCAATTTTAGAGAAAAAATAATTAATTACTATAATCTAATGATTAATTTCGATATTAATTTATAAAATTAAAAATTATTACTTAATTTAAATATTAATTATTTTAGTATCTAATCTTGATAACTAATTTTGAATACTAATTTAGTAAAACAATTATAATTATTTTAGTAATCAATAATTTTTATTTTTATAAACTTTTTATCATTAAAATTAATTATTATTTAAGAATTTTTTCATAGTTCATTATAATTGTAATCATGAATTTGATGGTTTATTTCATCATATAACATCTTGACATTGGAATGAAGTTCTTGCCTTAATAAAAAAAGGGTCGGGTGATTGATTTATTCCACAACTACCAAATTTGTCTTCATACTATAAAAGCAACAACATTTCATTTCGTAGCAATTTCATAGTGGATGCTACATAATTTAAAGTTTATTGTATTCATGAGATAAAATAAATTATATTCGTCTATGCAAATTGAATAAAATATAGTGATTAATAAAATACCACGACCCACGAGTGAGAATGAAGGATGGGAAAGCAATTAAGGAGAGTGAGAAGAATAGGTAATTTAGGAGTTTGTGTGTCTATAAATGTGCGTGTTGGGACAGCTAAATTCATAACTCATATAAATCTAATTCTACTATTCAGTGTGTGTCTCTGTGATGATAATGAAGAATTTGAAAGGGACGATGTTGGTGGTGTGTGTGGTGTTACAGATTGCTTATGGCCAAAACCCAATGAGATGCATTAGAAAGGAGAGGGAAGCACTCCTCCAATTCAAGGCTGCCATTGTCGATCACAACGGCATGCTCTCTTCTTGGACCACTCCCGACTGTTGCCAATGGGAGGGGATCCGCTGCAACAACCTCACCGCCAATATTATCAGCCTCGACCTTCATGGAGAAGTTCATTATGAATATTTTTCTCGTGGCAATTATGAAGTCTCTCAACGTTACATCAGCGGAGAGATCCACAGGTCGTTGATGAAGTTGTCACAACTGAAGTATTTGAACCTCAGTTCCAATGCTTTTCGAGGTAGTCGCATTCCAGAGTTTCTTGGTTCTCTTAGAAACTTGAGATACCTTGATCTCTCCTCATCTCTATTTGGTGGAAAAATTCCAAGCCAGTTAGATTCTCTTTCTCGTTTGAAGTACTTGAATCTTGCTTTCAATTATTATTTGAAGGGTTCAATCCCTCCACAACTTGGAAATCTTTCTGAATTGCAGTATCTTGATCTCAGAGGCAATCTTTTAGAAGGAGATGTACCATCTCAGCTTGGAAATCTCTCCGAGTTGCAGTATCTTGATCTTGGAGACAATGTTTTTGAAGGAAGTGTGCCATCTCAGCTTGGAAATCTCTTCCAGTTACAATATCTTGATCTCAGTCTCAACTCTTTTGAAGGATACATACCACCCCAACTTGGAAACCTTTCAAATCTGCAAGAGCTTTATCTTGGAGGTTATTACGGTGGTCTCACTATTGTCAGTGGTGATGAGTGGCTATCTAATCTTATTTCTTTAACTCATCTTTCCTTGGATTTCATATTTAATTTTAACAGTTCTCCTAGCTGGCTTCGAATGATTGCCAAGCTACCAAATCTAAGAGAACTGAGTTTAATTAATTGTGGTCTTTCCGATCATTTTCTCCTTTCATTCAACCCTTCCAACTTCAATTTTTCTACTTCCCTTTCCGTCCTTGATCTTTCTCACAACTCCTTCACACAATCAATGGTTTTCCAGTGGTTGTCAAACACCACTTCCAACCTTGTTGAGCTTGACCTTCGTGGTAACCTCCTGAAGGGTTCCACCTCAAATCATTTTGGCTTGGTCATGAATTCGCTTGAGCACCTTGACCTCTCCCATAATGTATTCAAGGGCCAGGATATGAAATCATTTATGAATATATGCACCCTTCGTTCTTTACACATGTCTAGAAACAATGTGACTGAAGACCTTCCATCAATTCTTCATAATTTCTCCAGTGGTTGTGTTAGATACTCACTACAAGAGTTGAGTTTGACATCTAATCAAATCACGGGCTCCATACCTGACCTTTCAAGATTCTCATCTTTAAAAATATTGGATCTTTCTAACAATAAATTGAGTGGGAAGATACGTGAAGGCATTAGATTGCCATCTCAAATGGAGCAGTTGTCAATTGGGTCTAACATTTTAGAAGGTGGTGTTCCAAAATCATTTGGGAGCACATGTAGTTTGCAGTCGTTGGATTTGTCTAACAATAAGTTGAGTGAAGATTTGCCAGTCATATTTAATCATTTGTCTGGATGCTCTAGATACTCGTTGCGAGAACTATATCTCAATCAAAATAAATTCAATGGAACACTACCTGATTTCTCAATATTTTTGAAGTTGGAAATGTTGGATCTCTCAGGAAATGAATTAAAAGATGGAGTGCCAAAATCAATTCACAATGCTACTGTTTTGCGTTTATTGGACCTATCCAATAATAGCTTGAGTGAAAATCTTCCAGCAATGATACATCACCTATCCCAATATGCTAGATACTCATTGCAACGTTTAGATTTGAGCATGAATCAAATCAGTGGCACTTTGCCCAACACCCTTTCAATGTTCTCATCATTAAAAAAGTTATACCTTGATAGTAACAAGCTAAATGGGACAATTTCTGAAGATCTTCGATTTCCAACAGAACTTGAAGTTCTCCACTTGATGTCAAACTCTTTGAAAGGTGTGATTACTGACTCTCATTTTTCTAACAAGTCAAAGTTAAGGACACTGGACTTATCAGATAATTTGTTGACAATAAAGTTTAGTCAAGATTTTGATCCATCTTTTCAATTGACAAATATTGCATTCAGATCTTGCAAACTAGGTCCGTTGTTTCCCAAATGGCTAAAGAAACAAAATGAACTTAGAAGCCTTGACATTTCAAATACTGGAATATCAGACACTCTTCCAAAATGGTTTTGGGCTAAATTTTCATTGCAAGAGAGGATAAATATCAATCTTTCATGTAACAATCTACAAGGTATGATTCCAAATTTTTCACTACAGAATCATTACGAGTCCCTTAGTCTTGCATCAAATCAATTTGAAGGTTCTGTTCCACTATTTTTACGAGACTCAATTTATCTTGATCTATCCAACAATAAATTCACAGATTCTCTTTGGTTTTTATGTTCTGGCGATGTAGCTGAAACATTATACCAATTGGATCTTTCAAACAATAATTTTTCTGGACAAATTCCAGATTGTTGGACCCATTTCCAGTCATTGGCTTATTTAAATATGAGTCAGACCAAATTTTCAGGAGAAATTCCTTCTTCAATGGGATCACTCCTTGAACTTCAAGTTTTGTTATTAAGAAGCAATAACTTAACAGGTGAAATCCCTTCCTCCTTAAGGAACTGCACAAAGTTAGTGATGATAGATATAGCAGAAAATAGATTATCAGGATCAATCCCAAAATGGATTGGGGGGAAATTCCTGGAGTTGCAATTTTTAAGTTTAAGAAGCAATTACTTCAATGGAAGTTTACCATTGGAAATTTGTTATCTGAAAAGCATTCAACTCTTGGATCTCTCGCTAAACAACCTATTTGGCCAAATTCCTAAATGCATAAAAAACTTCTCCTCAATGACTCAAGTGACTTCTATGAGAGATTATGAAGATCATTGGTATTTAGCTAACACCACCTATGTTGAAGTTATTTCATACAATTTGAATATATTTTTTATGTGGAAAGGTTTAGAGCAAATGTTCACAAATAATGGATTATCACTTTTGAAAAGCATTGATCTCTCAAACAATCGACTCTCAGGAGAAATTCCAAAAGAAATGGAGGTTTTATTTGGCTTGATTTCACTGAATTTATCAAGAAACAATTTGATAGGAAAAATTCCATCAAATATTGGAAAGTTAACGTCACTTGAATTTCTTGATTTGTCAAGAAATCAACTTGTTGGTTCAATTCCTTCGAGTCTTGCTCAAATTGATCGACTCACAACATTAGATTTGTCACACAATTATTTATCTGGAAAAATTCCAATTAGCACACAATTACAGAGTTTCGATGCATCAAAATATGAAGATAATGTTGATCTTTGTGGACCACCATTAAAGAAATTATGCATTGATGGAGTGCAAAGGAAAGAACCAATTGTTAAATTTCAAGAGAATGACAATTTGATTTTGGATCGTGAATATTATATAAGTGCTGCAATTGGATTTATTATAAGTTTCTGGGGAGTGTTTGGCTCAATCTTACTAATACGTTCTTGGCGTCATGCATATTTCAAGTTCTTAAATAGTTTAGCAGACATTCTTTATGTTATAGCAGTAGTGAAAGTATTCAAGAGGTTACACAGAGCATATCAGGTAATTTTTTTTATCCTCATGTTACAAACTTGAATTACTCTCATTGTTATGATATTATTATTAACGTTAAATATAGTTTTCATTTCAAACAATTATAAAAAAATTGTTTCGTCCCTAAACGAAATTATAAAGCAATTAATTCATGTATTTTATGAAAATAGTATAAAGCATCTCATCAAGAAACGACCTGAACTATTTGTCATCTGATTTCGGACTCTATTATAACATCCACACGTATGTAGTTTGTTAAAATATATTTTATACTACTTTTCTTATAATTTAAGAGCTAAGCACATTTTTTTTTATAATAGTTTAGTAACAAAAAAATATTTAACCTTTTCTTCTTATTATTTTAACTAATTCCTTTAAACAAACCCTAGTTTTCTTTCTCAACTTTGTTCAACATATATATGTTACATTTCCTATGATATAAAGATCAATATTGAAGACACTGTCATGGTAAATTTTCATTTTTTTTTGTCTTTTTTTAATATATAAATAATTATGAATAATATTATTATTATTATAATTATTATCGTAAATAGAATCTCAAAAATAAAAAGAAGTAACTAAAAGATTTTAAATTTAAACATGTTTTTCCCTCTGTGTATTCATTCATAATATTATTTATTTTTCTTATCAATTGTTTTTCTTATTTTGTATTTCTTGATGACTGTTAGTGACTTTGCTAATTTGGCATATCACCATTTAATAGAAAAGACATGACAAAAAAAAAAAGGCACTTTGATGAACGTAAAGAGAAAATTTAAAATATTTTGATGGAAGAAATCCGTAAGTATTTCAGAAACAACTTAACAGAGCAGGAAAATATATAAAAAGATTTAGGAAACAAAAGTAATTTTTTAATTAGAGACCAACTAAAAATCAGACTGTATTTCAAATCTAAAAGCACATTTAAAGCAAAACTTTGTATAAACATAAATTATTGTAAATACAAATATTCCTTTTTTTTACAGATAAATAACATCACATTAATTTGCATTTCACTATTTACTATTTATCTTTATAAAATCGTTCATACTTTTTCAGAGGATAACGATTGCATAAATATTATAGTAAAATCATTTTTTCATTTAGACAAAAAGAAACTTATTGAAAGATTGAGGATGGAATTCTAAGTAAGAATATTTCTTAAGGACAAGAATTAATGTGTATGGATACAATAAAATAATAGAAGATCTTAGCATAAAACATATTTTCAGTCAATTTTTATCCTCTTTCGATCATCTCTCAAAACTGTTGTTTCATTCTCATAATAAGTTGTTTCTTCTTTTGTATGTTTAGACATTGAAATATGTGGCATGGATGAAAGATAATTATGTCTATAAATATATTTTTTTTTTATATAGTAAAATGAGTTGTAAATCAAGAAAAAATCTCCTATCTAAATCTTGATGTTTTCTAATCTCTATTTGTCTTTTACAAATAATTTTTTGTTTGTTTTACTAATCATATAAGATAATTATTTTTTGACAAATGACTCTTTTTTTAAAAGTATATAATAAATCGAAATAATTTAATTAGTATTCACTTCACTTCAATTATTTGAGTTTTCACTACAACAAAAATCACTTTAGACAACAACATAAAATTATGATCTAAATTATAAAAATCATGGTCTAAAGATTAGACCACATTTTTTTAGGTGTGGTATAGGCGAGTGTGGTTATAGGTAATAGACAACGGTTTTTAGTACGACAATGTTTTTGAAACCGTTGCTTAAAATCCTTACAATAGACAACAGTTTTTCAGGTTGATTTTAGACCTCACTTATATTTTTAGACCACATTTTTACTGGTTTTGTCCACATAGTTTAAAGCAGCAGTTGTATAATCATGGGCTTTCATGATAATTATACAACATTTATAAAAATGTTGTTTATTATATGTTTAGGCCACATTTATTTAGTCGTTATCTAATTTAGTGTGGTCTAAACTACAAAATGTTGTAGTGTTTCCATTCCTTTGCCTTTTGATATTTGAGGGTATTTGGATTTTTTTTTGTTTTTTTCATTATCTTCTATATTGCTTCTATTTTTGCCAAATTAATGATTTGTTTAATTTTTGGCAGAGGAAATCTGAATTTTAGGTGTGAAGTAGTGAATGTGGAAAAAATGGAAGTGTTGTTAAATAATGAAAGGGTTACGATGGTAGCATGCTGAAAGGACCTCAAGAAACAGAGAAAAGAGCTAGTTTTGAAGATGAAAAGCCAATTGAATTTGGGGAAAGATAATTGAGGAAAGTTTCTACACGTTTATTTTCTTTAAAACTTTCTTTCTTTTCTATTTTTATATTTTGTATTGGTTGTTGAACTCCTTTGGTTGTGATTTTCATTTGCCTTTTTCTAAATATTTTGTTCATAGCTTAGCCTTTAAATCTAAGCTTATTGTTTACTGAGAAGCTGTTAGTCATACAATGATTTCATGAATCTTCAAAATGTTGGAAATGACATGTTTGGTATAATTGCTTATTGAGTTTTGGGTCATGTTATTTGATATCTAAAACTAACAGAAGATGATGCGGATTTCTTCCTTTCTACCTTGATTATTAGTTTTTTATTTTCTGTTATATCAGTTTCTGTTTCAGGTTCCTGTATATAGGGAACTTTTCTGTATGTTGTGAGTTAGTGAAACATAAGTTCAGAGAAGTTTGTTTTCTATCTCATCTTCGTTCCTGTTATATATGTTGTTACGTGCATGAAGTTCTCATCCGGAACTTTTTCTTCCTTTGCTGTTATGAAGTTTGATGGTGACATCATCGATGGTCGGAAATTAAGGTGAGTTAAGTTTTATATTTGGTAGAAATGAAAAAAATGAAATACTATATAAAAAAAAAATCCGTCAATTTATAATTTTAAAGTTTTTGTTAAAAGTGGGGTTAATAGTTTGTATATGCTTTATTTCTAAACTTTTACATGATATTAGATCTAAGTCATTAGGTATGTATCAAACTTAAAAAAATAATAGATATAATTTTTTTATCCAACTGTGTTGAATTTTATTTATGTATCAAAATGACGTTTTAGATTAGTGTTTAAACTACCATTTAACTTTTTTTTTGTCAGTTCAAATGTCTATCAAGAATATCATTTAATACGTTAAATAAATTTAATATTATTATATTAAAAGAATTATGTTCATTAATTTTAAAAAGTAAAAATCAAAATGTATCAAAGTTTAAAACATAAATAAAATACAATGGTAGAGATTGAAAATATATTTAACTGTATTAAATATATTAAAATTATAAAAATTTATTTTTATTTATTTATTTATTTAAAAAAATTTAAGGAACCATGGACCCTCACACTATATTAAAGTATGTCCCTTGTGACAACTCCACGTCAATCAGATGAGAATTACATCACTAAATTAAGAAAAAAAACAAATTATAATTTATAAAACTTTAAAATAATAAAGAAAATAAAATTACATGTGACACCAACATCTTAACATTAGCCACATAACAATTATATCACTAAATAGTTATCAAAAAAATTAATAGCTGGAATTCAACGGAAAATTTAATTTTATTGTATAATTAATAAATCATCAAAGTTTCCAAATTTATTAGAAATTAAGCCTTGTTTGTTTGAATTTCATTAAAGCGAAAGTTATATTATTTGTTGAAGAATTCATAAAAGCAAAACTTTAATTTATTTTATCATTTTTAAATAATCTCTTTCAATTATTAAATTTTTTGATAATTCATTTTTATATTAAAGTTAATTGCAAATCTTAATTTCATGAAGTCACTTACAATTCATGTAGCATTTTGTTAAACAAAATATTCTATCGATTTTAATCACTAAAAAATCACATGATATTAATGACTATTAAAATGGTAAATTTTAGCGGTTAAAATTAGTCGCATCTAAAATATTTAGTAATTAAATTAACCGCTAAAATTGCAACTATCAAAAAATAATTTGTGACAAAAGTATTTCAATTGACAATATATTTGCTAGAAAAAAAATTATAACAATTAAAAATCATCACAAAATTTATGCTTATTTTATAGTCTTTTATCATACTATAACAATAAAAAATTACATCAAAATATATTATATTTTATTATCTTAACACTTATTATAGGTTTAGAGCCGCCAAAAATTATTTAAAATATTTTTCTAAATTTTCAAATTTTCAAATTTTCAAATTTTCAAAATTTCAATTATTAATTATTTTTTGATAATTTTATATTAAATAATTCAATTATCTATTTTATTTAAAATTACTTTTGAAATTGATGACAACAATATTAATAATTAAATTTTCATTTCACCAAAACATAATGATTTTTTTACATACCACATACAATATTTATTATATAAAGAAACTATAATATATACATAATCAAGAGTTCAAATGTCCGAAAGAAGAAAGCCAAATATTGCAATGAAAAAAATATCGTTTTCTTATTGCAAATGACAAAAAGAAAAAGGCATCAAATGGCAAATTTTACATGTCTTACATTCAAGTTTTACATTTTCTGCGTGTTTGAATGGCTTTATAACGGAAATAAACTAATAGTCACAAGACATGAAAATCATGTTATTGAAATAAAAACCAATTTTGAAAAGAATATTGGAAATTTAATTTACATTCCGTGAACTTCATTGTCTCTCCCATTCACCTTAACCTTTCAAGCTTATCAGAAGATAATTTTTTATAATTGTTTCACATGTTATGACTATTAATAAATTACAAAGACAATCACTTAAAACAATAGGATTATACTTGCCTAAACATGTACTATGACATCTTCTAGAGTGCAAAGTTACTGAGGTCTAAAAATTTCAATCCATGATAAAGAGGAAAAACCTTTAAAACAACCGTCAATTTGTTTTTAAGGAAGTTTTTTCAAAATCTATAGTCAATTGTAATTTTATTGATTATTTTATTTATACATATATTTATGTGTATATTGTAAGACCCGGGAAATTCATACTTGTTATGAATTAATGATTGTCCATTGATTTGATACATTTACTCATATGATTGATACTCATATGATTCATTACTCTTTATGTAAATATTTGTATTAATTAATTTAATTTGTTTCTTTTATGGATTACATATTGTATCTATAAATAGGACTATTCCTATCAATAATAATACACAGATGAATTGCTCCTTATTCTTTCATTCTCTATTCATAGCTTTATTTTATAATATGTTATCAATACGATGCTTCAACCAATTGAAGATTAGTGGAAGCTTTTTCTCTCTAACGATTGTGCTTTGCGTGTCTCAATCTAGGCTCTTTCTAATCTTTTCTCAATTTATAATTTTACCTTATATTCTTCCTCTTGTGATAAGAATTGTTTGACTTTATCAATTTTCATTTACGTCTTATTATTTTTATTTTTATTATGACGGTGATTATTATTATTATTTTAATGATGATTATTATTATTAATATTATTATTTTATGTGCTAGTTCTAAACCCGCAAAACG
Organism: Vigna unguiculata; assembly: GCF_037176805.1. Lineage (NCBI taxonomy): Eukaryota > Viridiplantae > Streptophyta > Magnoliopsida > Fabales > Fabaceae > Vigna > Vigna unguiculata. Next base: position 11,567,614 of record NC_140792.1, read on the forward strand.
TTGCAAAATTTTGGATTTGTGACCCTTGATATTACAAAGAAGAATTCCTTATATTGGATTTTAAATGTTGAAATACATTTAGATGTAATGGATATTGGGATACCATTAAATAAAGAAATAAAACATCTAAGTAACTAATTTGTTCATGTGACAAAAATATTGTGAAAAGAGACTTCATAAATATTATGAATTTATTTCATGACTGTGTATGGCTGGTTGGACAAAACAATAAAGCTTTTGATGAAAAATCATGAGATCCACCTAATCTGCTCCATTCCTAGAAGTGAATGCAACAATAAATATTATGAATTTATTTCATGCCTTTGTATGGTTGAACAAAACAATGAGCTTTTGATAGAAAATCATGAAACATGTCCAAATTGGTTCTGCTCCATTCCCAGAAGTGAATGCAGCAACATTTTATTTATATTTTCATGATTGTGATCGTGATATTGATTATGGACATGTTTATAAAGAAAATTTCAAAGACACATTTTGTCACCAAAAGTGGCACAATATTGTGAAAAGGGGAAAAGGAAAATGTGAAAATATTAACAAAAAGATGAAAGAATATATTATCATTACGGTGGTAAAGGCCATTTGAGTTGTACTTATTGTACACCAAAACATCTTACAAATAATGAGAAGAACATAGAAACACACTTTGCTTATGAAGAAGATGATGATTCTGATTATGGTCATACGGATGCTACTCATATTGATATTATTATTTTCTTTGCTAAAAAAAATGGAAGCATTTATCACCTCATTGATTATGAGAGTGTTAAAAAAAATCTCATTGATATTTACGTTTATATGAAAAACGAATGTTTGCACTAGTACCAAAAGATATGTGTCTTATTGATAGTGCAACAACTTATACAATTCTCAAGAGTAATAAAATTTTCTCTTGTTTGATAATGCGAGACATCAATGTTAGTATTATTTATAGTACTACAAATATATTTGAAGGCTCTAGAAGAGCTATTATACTTCTACTAAGAAGTTGAATAGAAACTTATTAAGTTTCAAGGATATTTGTCTGAATGGATATTATATTGAGACAAACAATGAAAAAGATGTGAAATATCTTTATATCTATACGATTGAGTTAAAAAAAATGTATATTTGAGAAATTATCAACATTCTCTTATGGTTTATACTATACGTATATTAGTACAATTGAAATGCACGTCATGGTAAACCAGAAGTTTACGAATCAAAATGAATGTCTTGTTTGACATGATCAGTTGGATGATTTGTACTATGCATATATTAATACAATTAAAAGGCATGTCATGATAAACCAGAAGTTTACGAATCAAAATGAATTCTTTGTTTGGTATGATTAGTTAGGTCATCCTAGATCTATTATGATGCAAAAAAAGGGTTCAAAAACTCATGTCGACACCTACTTAGGAGTCAAGAAACTTCTTCAGACCAATAAGTTCTCATGTACTATACATTCACAAAAGTTGATAATTAGACCATCACCAAAAAAATTAAAAATGAGTCAATCTCATTTTCAAAATGAATACAGGGTGATATTTGTGGTCCAATACACCCACCATGTGGAACATTTATATATTTCATGGTCTTAATTGATGCATAAACTAGATGGTCACATATTTGTTTATTATCAATTCGCAATCAAGTAATTGCAAAGTTATTTGTACAGTTAAGAGCTCACTTCCCAAATTATCCGATTTAGAAAATCTATTTTGATAATACTGATGAAATTACATTTCATGCTTTTCATGAGTATCGTATATCAATTGGAATTGATGTTAAGCATTCAGTAGCACATGTTGATAATCAAAATAAACTTGCGAAATCATTAGTAAAATGTCTAAAATTGATTGCAAGACCATTACTTGTGAGAGCTAATCTTCCAATGGCTACTTGGAAATATGCAATTTCGCATGTTGCATTATTGATTCGCATCAAGCCAATAAGTTATCACAAATACTCTATTATGCAGTTGGTTTTTGCATGTTGACTGTTTGACCAGTTTTGACTCTTTGACTGTACATTGAGAAGCTATCATGTGTCAGTGTGCTCTCTCTCTCCCAAATCAGATTTCTCTTTCATCTGTTAGGGTTTTGCTGCGTTTCAAGGTGGAGGCTTAGAGGCTTCACGGTGGTTATTGCCATTGAAGGTGCGTTGAAAACCACTGCAGGTATGCGTCTCATGAACGTGGTTTGCTCATGGTGGCCAATAGTGCAGGTAAGCTCATAATGGCTTTGCACACGTGGATGAAGATGATGCGAGGTTGGCTGCTGTTTCGAGGTGCAAGTGTGGGTTCTATGTTGATTGAAGGGCAAAGATATTTACGTTAATGGCAGCGTTGGTTCACGATGGAGACTGGTGCAGGTCTGTTCCAGCGTTTTTGCTAGCAGAGATGAAACTGCCTGTTGTGCGCGGATCTGTTGTGATTCGTTGATGGTGCTTCTGCGCAGTGGAGGTTTGTGATTAAACCAGGCAAAGAGGCTGACAACGTGGAGGATGCAGGTCGATGGTGGCGTAGTTACTATTGGCGTCAAGCACGGTGGCTATCGCGGTGCGAAGATAGTGGTGTTGCAGTAGATGACTTTGCTCGTGGTCTGCATCTAAATGGAGGTTCAGTTGTTGCATCGTGGAGGATGGTGCGACGTGGACAGTGATCGTCTTCTCCAACGACGGTGAGGTGCAATGGCTGCCTATGGTGGTCCAGCGACAGGCTTGATGAAGGCTTCAATGGTGGCTGCCGTCGAGATCCATGGTGGCTGTCATGATGGAATGCGAGGCTAGGGTTTCTACTTGATGATGTGGCACCATTTGATTGGCTGAATTTTGAGTTGCTGGATCATGACACGTGTCATTCTCTGATTGGTCAGTTTAATAAGTGGAGGATTGCCACATGGCATAATCTGAGTCCTCTTAGTTTATGAGTGGAAAGAGGGGTGTAAATAGACAAAGTCAGGGGTGTAGAAGTAGATTTTTTGTAGCCCATTTGAAAATAGTAGTGTGTAAAATAAAAATTGGGGGTGTAGAAGTGATTTTTCCAGAATTTGTTAATTTCAGTCTTATTTAAAGGTTGTTTGTAACTTCAATCAATTTATTTTTCCACCTTAAATGAGCTTATTCTTAACTTCAGCTGCATCCACAAACGTTAAAATATCAAAAAATAATTTATGCAGCTAAAAATAACTTTTTAAGACATTTTTATCACACAAGTTCAAATAGCCTAATTATCAGAATTGTTAATTAAATCACTCTTTAAGCAAACAAATTCAATTAAATACCCAGAATTAAATATTAAATAAGGGTAAAAATACGTACTCATCAATTCTCATGTAAGAATTTTTGAGTGTGGTGTATATGTTTCAATTTCCCCATCAAAAAGGACTATGATGGGTCTTTATAGATGATTGAGAATATATGTTGGATATGATTCTCCCTCAATAATGAAATATCTTGAACTACCATTAGGAAACTTATTTATTGTTCAACTTTTCGACTGTCCTTTGATGAATAAGTTTTTCCAATATTAGGGGGAGAAAGAAAACAATTGGAAAAAGATATTGGTTTGAATGAATTATCATTATCTCGACTTGATCCTCGTACAACAGAATGTAAACTAGAAGTTCAAAGGATAATTCATTTTCAAAATTAGTCAATCAGTTACCTTATGTTTTACTAACAGAAAAAGGGTGACTAATATTAACTGCTAATGCTCCGAAGATAATTGATATTAATTCATAACACGCCTGAAGCGTGGTAGGCCTATTAGCTCCAATGACACGCTTGAAGTATGGTAGGTTCATTGGGTCCAAAGATAAAAACTCTTGAATGAGAAAGGAGCTAAAATGCAAGATAACCTAAACAAAAAGGTGGAACTCCCAAAAGATTCATTTGACATAATTAATGATTTGGTTCCAAAAGAACCTCAATTACCTAAATCTGTTCAAAATGATGAGATCTCAATAAATTATGTCATGAATCATATAACATGGAACCAAAATGAAGTCAACATTGACGAAACTTTTACATATAATATAACGATGAATGTTATGAATTACAATGAGGATCATTAACTAATAATCATTGAAGATTGTCAACAAAGAAAAGATTGGCCAAAATGAAAATATGCAAAGAAGCATAATTACATTTGCTTGCTAAACGAAAGGTTTTTGGACGTATAGTTCGCACACCTGAAGGTGTGAAACCCATTGGGTACATATGGATTTTTGCACAAAAATCAAATTAAGAATGATGAAATTATTAGATATAAAGCACAATTGGCTGCTCAAGCTTTTTCACAAACCTGATATTGATTTGTGAAAAGACATTCTCTGGTATTGGATGCAACAACATTTCAATATTTGATTATCCTAGTTTCACAACAAGGTTTGCATTTACATCTAATGAATAATGTTACAGCTTATTTGTACGATTCTCTTAAGAATCATTTTTATATGAAAAATCCCTAAAGCATTTTATTTGCCCAACAAGCCCTTTTATTGATTAAAGTAATTAGATGTGTGTGACATAACTGTCTTATTGAGTACTTATTAAAAGAAGGATATAGAAATGATCCTATGTGTTCTTGTATCTATATGAAAAGATCCAAAAATGAATTTGCCATAATTATTGTTTATGTAAATGACATAAACATCGTTGGAACTCCTAATGAGCTCACAAAGGCAATTGATTGCTTAAAGAAATAATTTGAGATGAAAGATCTTGAAAAGAAAAAAAAATTTGTTTGAGATTACAAATTGAGTATTTAAACAAAGATATTTTTTTATACATCAAGATGCTTATATAATTAAGGTGCGTAAAATGTTCTAAATGGACAAGTCACATCCATTGTGCACTCTAATAGTTGTGAGGTTGTTAGATGTTGATAAATCCTCTTCTTATACCTCAAGAAAATGATGACGATCTTCTTGGTCCAGAAGCACCATATCTTAATGTCATAGAAACAGTAATGTATCTTGCTAATTATACTCTACCTGATATTGCATTTGCTATAAATTTGTTAAGCAAGATATAATTCTTCAACTATAAGAAGAAAATGGTTTGGAGTAAAACAAATACTTCATTACTTTAAGGGTACTACGAATATGAGTTTATTCCAACCAAATGATTCAAATTCAGACCAATGGGTTATGTATATGCATGTTATTTTACATATTCTCACAATGTCACAATGGTTGATCATAAACAAGATGTTTGTTCACATGTGGTAGCACAATGATTTCATGAAGGTATATGAAACAAAACGTAGTAGCAACATCGTCTAATTATACATAATTACGAGGAAAGTTGTGAATATGTTTGGTTAAGGTCTATAATTCAACATGTGCAAGAAACTTGTGACTATCCCCGACAAAGATGGAATTAACAACCATATATGAAGATAATAGTGTATTGTTCAATTAAAAGGATGATATAGATATCCAAAAAATTCATTCATGTCAAAATATGGCAGGTCTATTTATGAAGTTTTTGCCAAGAAGAACTTTTGAGCAAATGATTCACAAGTTCGGACTCCGTCACCTTAATGATGTAAGTTTACATGAGGGGAAGAAATAAAATATGTGATGAACAATATTGTATTAAAGAATACAGAATGTTGTACTTTTTTTCCTTCACAAGGTTTTTTTATCCCAAAGGGTTTTTCCTAGTAAGGTTTTAACGAGGAATATTCTCTTATCAATGGACCTTCAAGGGGGAGTGCTATGAATTAATGATTGTCCATTGATTTGATACATTTACTCATATGATTGATACTCATATGATTCATTACTCTTTATGTAAATATTTGTATTAACTAAGTTGATTTGTTTCCTTTATGGATTACATATTGTATCTATAAATACGACTCTTCCTATCAATAATAATACACATATGAGTTGCTTCATATTCTCTCATTCTCTATTCTCACTGTTTATTCTTCCTTCTATTCTTTTTTCTTCTCTCCTTTATTATTAGCTTTATTTTATAACAATACTAATAATAATTAATAAAGTACAAGTAATGGTGGGTTAAGAATACCCTAAGAGAAATTCTTGACAAGTTATAAACAAGAATAATGGTAGCTCAAGTGGTTGAGTGTATGGAGTGATGTGGAAAGGACTTGGGTTCGAGTCTTGTGTGTGCGCCTTAGTCTATTATTTTTATTGTGTTTTGTCTTACAAATATATTGTGAATGTGAAAGTATAATTTAAAATGTTATGTATGAGTGAATTAACATGAATTATATGATAGCTTGATGGTTATGTATATACTTGGTAGATGGTAGAATGTGGGTTTGAGCCTTGGTTAACAAGAGTGGTTCTTTTTCATGTTTTAATATTTTTGCTAAAGGAACAAAAAGAATCCATTAGGATTTTCTTTGGGAGCAAGGAAACAAGGTAATGGGAGTTGTCCATGCTTGTTTTAATTTCGTTTATATTATTCTGAATGTTTCCATGGCCTGAATGTTTGAATCTTCCTTCAATTTGCGTGAATTTTCGTAAGTTCTGGGTTTCTATCCAGAAACCGCCTGGTGGCTAAGAAGGCCCGCCAGGCGACACAACTATATTTCCTGATGATTTTCTGGGTTTTGTGATGAACCGCCTAGCGGCAATGACGAACCATCAGGCGACACGCACTAGAATCGCATAGTTCGATATGTTTTTTTATGTTTGCATGATGCATTTGGCATTCTGCAATTATATGATCTTGATAATATGTTTGTTGGAATAATTGGGTGATAGTATATGCTTTTGGTGGTAATTTGATAAATTGGGGCTTGTGTGCAAATAAGGGAGTAATATGGGTTAGGTTTGATTGTGAATTATAATGTGTAGAAGTTGGAAATTGATTGTTGAAAGATTGGGTTGGATGAACCGAAATTTGAATGCATGTTCGATGTGTGATTATTGTGGTTTAAGTGCATCTGGAATGTTGATTGCAAATTGGGTTTTGGGGTTTTTTATTAGGTGCAAGGAAATCTGGAATATCCAGAACCCTATTGCACCGCCTGGCGGTATTTGTGAGCAGCCAGGCGATAATGAGTGGCTAGTGGTTGATTTGGATAGCTTAGTGGGAAATGATATTAGGGGGTCAATGAAGATGTTTCCGACTCGCGAATTTGCATGATTGTATGATGTGGAATTGTTTAATTAAAAGGTGTTGATACATCAATTAGAGTTATGGATTCCTTATGGCATTTGTATTGGGTTGATATAGAAAGGAAACGAGCAGCATGAGTACTGTTAGCATTGATAAACTGGTTGCATGTCATAAAAGGATAAAAATGGTAAGTTGAGGGGTGTTTCAAGTACATGTATGTTTTACTAAAGTTAGTTAAATAATTAACATGATGTACTTAGGCATCTATTGGTTGTAATGGGGTTGAAAAGAGACTTAAAATTGGTTTATGGTACTTGTTGGTGAAGATATGCTTATGTTCTGTGTTATTGGTATGTTTGGACTTATTATTGAAATGCTAGTTTTTTTGGGTCACATGTTACTACTCTAAAGGATGATTTATCTCCAAGTTTAAATGCATGGATGCTTGCTACAATTGATGCCTAGGAAACTGTTATGATGAATTCTGTCACTTGAGAACTATGGTTACCTGAAATTGGTGTTCTGGATATATGATTGTAATGATAGGATATGCTTGAAAACCTGTTGTTGTGCCTCAACCAGTAAAAACCAATTTTTTGGTGTGGCGCCTAGCGGCAGGGATGCGTCACTAGGCGATAAGCCACAAACAGAGGGATCCCTAGTGCGTAGCGCCTGGCAGCAGGGGAACACTGCTAGGTGGTCTATAGCATGTTTTCGCCTGGCAGGGCTTAGGCAGCGGCAAGCGATAGTGCAGGGGTAGGGGTCCGTTGCAGATGAATTTGCATGGACAATATTGAAGGCTTGGTCAAGGATATGCTAGATTAGTTACGAGCGGGGAGGTTCATAACGAAGATGTGAGATGCGTGATGGATGCGGGCGGGGAGGTCTGTATCTGTTGTACTCTTGTGTGGGGATACAAGCGGGGAGGTTTGTATGTTCCATGCTCACATTTGAGGCTGCTATGAGCGAGGAGGTTCATAGTAGGTGTTTATGCATGTTGGACTACAAGCGGGCAGGGTCGTAGAGTTGGACTACGTGTGGGGAGGTTCGTAGAGTTGGACCACGAACGGGTAGGTTTGTGGGAGCATGATAATCTCTAAAGATCAAGGTTGTGAAGGATCTTTCTCATATAGGTTATGAGATTGTGGTGGAAAATTTATAAAGAAGAAAATAAAGTAAAATTGGCTAAGATAGATTGGGTGAGGGTTAATTCTTATTATTCATTGATGGTATTATTTTTCTTTCTCAGCTCACCCTTTTTGTTTGTGTTTGGCGATGATCATGTGACTTGTCACGTGGGAGCATATGTGGATACAAGTGAACACACTGATCATAGAGACAAAGTGGGGCAGTCTCTAGAGGAATTTTTATTTATGTTTTATGTTCAAACATTCTATAATAAATTTCTATGATGTTTTCCCTACTATGCACTTGTAATAAGGATGGAGCAGCGTAATTGAACTACAATGATATAAGTTTTAAAATTTTCCCGCGTTTGGGAACATTATCTATTATTTTAATTCCAAGAAATTATATGATATGTGCTTTAATTGGAGTTACACATATTACTAATTGAAGTTTCAATCAATATGAATACCTAAAGGCTTCAACCTAATTTTTCTTTTTTGTAGTTTGAAAGACACAATTGTAAAGATCAAGTCTTATGCTTGAAATTACATCATATTTATCCATAGCAAAGTTTCATATCATTTAGAAATAGTTTGAGTATCATCTAAAAAATTTCAATTTACATATGACAATTTTGATTACAACCTCTACATAAGTTATACATGTCAAAATTAATATGCTCAAATGGTCACCTTAATTGTAGTTAATTTGCATATTTTTAATTTAGTCTTACCTATTTGCTTTTAACACCATGTTCTCATACCTAATTCATAGGTACAATTGAGTTATTTTACGGTTATATTTACTTTTAAAGTACATATGTTGTCTATACTTATAAAAAGAATTGCAATCTCATTATCATAGAAATAAATATTGTTGTCATTACTTTACTATATCAACAATTTTTATTTTTAAGTAAAGATTGACATATAAGATATATAAGATGATATTTGGTAGGGATGGCAATGCGGGCCAACTCAGCCCGTTTAGGCACGACCCGCATAAAGCCTGCACATCATGGGCTGACCCGCCCCGCCTCGCCCTGTTTAGGCCTCTGCATATCACTTGACCCATAGGCCCGTAAGCTGGTCGCTTTTTTTTTTTTAATTTTTTTTAATTCTTATGATTAAAATTTCAATGTTTAAAAATTAGGAAACTTTAATAAGTTCACAAAATAAAATAAAGACTCTGGGGAGTTGGATGATAAATTGATAATTCAACATTTTAATCATATTCATATTCATACTATAACATACACAATGTGTTCTTTAAATTTTAGCATATTAAAAAATATATAATACTTGTCTTTTCCAGTTATACAAGAATTTGAAACGTTAATGCAAGAATGCATAAAAAAATAACTATATACACAAATGCAAGTTTTTTCTTTTTTTTCTTATGCGGGTTTGCGGGCAGGTCCGTGCGGACCGCGAGTCAACCCGCACGGGCTGCAGTCTTATACGAGCTGGGCTACTACGAGCCTGTAGATTCACTACCCTAATCCACCCTGTGTTTTTTTCGCGGATCTGCGAACCGGCCTGACAGGCCAGGTCCATATTGCCATCCTAATTTTTGTTGAGAAGGTACAAGTTAAGTTTTTTTTTTTTAAGTTTAATTAAAACTTTTATACTAATCATTGTCTCATCTAACTGTTAAATATTAATTTTATTAATACTCATTATATGTTTCTTGGTCGTTTGCTTTACTTAATATATTTTAAATCATTAGTGACATCTCTTCTGTTCATCCATATCCTAGTTATTTATAATACCAAAAAATTTTATTTCCAAATAGATGATGATTTTGTTTTTTTAAAGACTTAAATTCAACTTTTGATTTTATTTTATTAATATTTGTTATACATTTTCTTGTTTTTGGATGTTTGGTTATATTTAATATATTTTTCAAATATACTTTAGATTTTAGATAGTTAATGACTTTTTTTTTTCAAGAATTACCTGACTATTAATTATATTAATAACTTTTATTTTCAGATACATCAGGATTGGCATACTGTGATAAGTTCCAAGTTAAAACTTCTATTAATATATTAATCATTGTCTATCTAATTGTTAAAGTTTTATTAATACTTAATTGATTATAAATTTATTTTTAAGAAAAAAAATTTGCTTTTAAGAAATATTTTTAAAATATATAATCAATTGTAATAATATTGATTATTTTTTTCATTATGTACATATTATTATTTAGAAACTGCAATTTATAATTTTATATATCATTAATAATTTGTTAAAAGTTGCCACTATAATTCTAGAGAAATTTTTATAACAAAACTGATTTTTTGTTGAAGTTAAAGTAAGATATTTTACACGATTTTTTCTGTAAGGCCCAGTTTTTCTGTTGCCTTAATTTCAAGGGCTGCCCCAATCTAATGGGCCTGAGGGTTGGTCCAAAACGAAATCAGACCTAATGTGCCCTAACCCTAACGTTTTGCTCACTTTCATAAAAATAGATCTCTCACCCTTGAGCTGCTGTCGTCTTCTGCTAGGGTTTACTCCCAACCCAGAACCAGTGAGCTCTGTTGCGTCTTCTAGCCTCGTGTAAGTGTTCTACACCTCATATCTAGTTTTTCCGCTCATATGTTTGTACTTCTAGTTGGGGCTTTTTCGTAGACTTACATTAATACTCTCGTGTCTGTTCTTTTCCAGCTTGGTAAATCTGTCCCTAGAGCTTTCGCGTTTCGCTGTTGGAGACACACCCTTCACTTAGTCCTTTCTATGTACGGGGAAGTTAGGGCTTGTTGTTTTATTGCGTTTTCTTATATGCTTGGTCTTGTCTCGTGAGTTGAATGTTGGGTTGCCATTACAAACTGTTTGGGAGCTGTGAAAAACATGTTTTGGGTCAGATTGGATGTATGTGCCTGCGCGAACAATGGCGGGTCCTGGTTTTTTCACCCAAGCGAGTGTGTCTCGCCTAGGCGAGATCAGCAGCAACTCGCCCAGGCTGCTTGCGCGAGCTATCGCTCAGGCGGCGAGCTCCTGTTTTGAGCGAGAGCCCATCTCGCTCAGGCGAGGAGGTCTCGCTTAAGTGAGAGGGCACAATAGTGCCACTGTTTTTGATTCGAGCCCTCCCCTAGGCGAAGGGTGCTTGCCTGAGCGAGAGAGACCTCTCGCTTGAGCGAGGCTCTTTGGCCTAAGCGAAGGGCTGAGCAAGGGGTATGTTTGTTGAATTTTTTCTTTGTTCTTGGATGTTGAATACATGTATAGACTGATTATGCCTTTTTAAGTATCAATTGAGTGACTTTGTATGAATAAGATGGATGATGAATGGTGATTCATGAGTTTTAACATGATATGAGCATGTTGTTTGAATGGGATGATTCATGGAATTAAAATGATGAGTTTGGTATGAATTTGACATGTGACATGAGTGAAGGTTGATTAATGAATATGGCATGGTGTCAGTATGAAATACACTTGTTCATTCGTGGTTTGGGAAGAATGAATGGAATGGATTCAACATGGAAATACAAATGGGGATGGATTGTACAGGTTGGCATGAAATATATACATATGCACGTTAAATATTACTTGTTTGATTATGATTGGTCCTTGGTCAGTGCGTAATTTCTTGAAATCTCTAAGTAGGGTTTCAGGGTCGCGCTTCAGTGGTCGGGACGTAATTCCGTGGCCCCTGTTAGTGGGTGTCCATGGTGGTGCCCCCTCTATATGGTCTGGTAAGGATTCAAGGTAAGGTTGCATCCTAACACTCTAAGGAGTCAGTTAGTCTCACCTAAAGCGGACTTACTCCTATGGTGAGAGTAGCAGGAGGCCTGGAAGTCATTAAGGACTAACTTTGTGTGTGAGGGAATTGATTCATTGTAACACTTGTAACACATAGCTCGGGGGTGAGCAGCTCGGGGGTGAGCAGAGGTATCCACCACAAGTGCAAGCATCCGCTGAATCCGACTAGATTATATGTATCTGGATGAGTCGAGTCGAGTCAGAGTCTAGTGTATTGCTTGAGAAAGTCATAACATACTTGGATGGTATATGAAATGCTTGGATTGTGTAATGCGTGTGAACATTTGACGAACTATTTTACTCTAGCTTACCCTGTTGCTTGTTTGATTGTCTTGTATGTGGTTCTTCTCTTTTGCGATGATCATCATTCTATTGATGTGAGCAGAGGCGAGAGGTTCTCGCGGTCAACAGGGGAATGGTGACTCCGCTGCATAGCCCGCCTAGGCTGGATCCTGTTTGGTGGACTTTCTTTTAGGGCCACGACCCATGTAGTATCTATTCTTTAAATTCCCTATTGGATTATTGTAGAATAATTGTATCTGGTTTAGTTTGACTCTGTTACGTTTTTTTTTTTTACTGTTTGGAGTTACTTTTGAACTCCGAGACTGCGCTACGATATTATTTTAGTGTGACGCTTCCTTTAATTACATTATTAATTAAATGGGTTGTTACATTTTCAATAGTAACTTTAATCTTTTTATAATAAATATTACTATTATTTTTAAATTAGCATATAATACTTTGAATAATTAAATATTGATGGAGTGTCAAGACAAGAATCAATTGTTAAATTTAAAAAGATGACTGTTTGATTTTTAATCATGGTTTTTACAAGTATGACAATTGAATTTGTTATTAACTTTTGGAGAGTATTTGACTCAATCTTAATAATACATTCTTGTCGTCATGTATATTTCAAATTCTTAAGTAATTTAGCAAACACTCTTTATGACATGACAAGAGTGAAAGTATTCAAGAGATTTTCTAGAACAGGTAATTTTTTTAATGCTTATGTGATGTTTGACATTCAAGAAGTTTTAACTTTATGTCCAAGTGAAGGAAGATGATTGGTGGAGGCATTCCCATGAGGATTCTAGGCCAAAAGAGGAAGGAGACCAAGTGACCTTCTAAGGCATAAACCACAAAGGCAAAAGGAGACAAGGTACATGTCTACTTTTGCTTTTGCTTTATGCTTTTTGCTTTCCTCTCTTTTCCACTTCATCCAAGTGCTCCAATCACCAAGTGCCACCTAGCCATGCTCTACTTTCTCTTAATTACCTACAAAACAAGACAAACAAGGATTAACATGTTGGTTTAAGTTAATCTAATCTTGGTCAAAGGTCAACTTTGGATCAAAGTCAACAAGTCAACCAAAATAAATCAACTAGAAACCAACTTAGGGAATTCAAACTAAAGTAATGCAAAACAAAGATAAAGGTGATGGAATAGAAGACTCCCCTCTAGACATGCTTCTAGTGATCCTTCTTGATGGAGCTTCTAAGGAGGTGGTCATGCCTTCATCATCCTCCCCTTCTTGGAGAGAATTCGACCACGAATTCTTAAACCCTACATCAAAAGGAGAAAGGTCACAAACATTAAATGAGTTACTTATGTTGTAGCTTGGGGGTAAGTCTAACTCATAAGCATTGTTGTTAATTCTCCTAATGACTTGAAAGGGGCCATCCCCTCTAGGGAGGAGCTTAGACTTCCTTTGAGTAGGGAATCTCTCCTTTCTCAAGTGAAGCCAAACCCAATCTCCCTCTTGGAAGATGACTTCCTTTCTTCCCTTATTACCATCCTCTTGTTGTTTCTTAACTCTCCTCTCAATGGTTTCCTTAACTTGTGAATGCAAGTCTTGGATGTACTTGGCTTTGGTCTCACCATCTTGGCAAGTCCATGCCTCATGAGTGGGTAGGGGAAGAAGGTCTAAGGGAGTTAGGGGATTGAACCCATACACAACCTCAAAAGGGGAATGAGAAGTAATGGAATGCACAACCCTATTGTAGGCAAACTCTATGTGGGGAAGAAGTTCCTCCCACTCTCTAATGTTTTGCACTATCATACATCTTAGCATTTGCCCTAGGGTTCTATTAACCACCTCGGTTTGGCCATCACTTTGGGGATGACAAGTGGTGGAGAAAAGAAGCTTGGTGCCAAGTTTACCCCACAAGGTTCTCCAAAAATGGCTTAGGAACTTGGAGTCCCTATCACTTACAATGGACCTAGGTAGGCCATGTAGTCTTACCACTTCCTTGAAGAAAAGATTTGCAATATAAGTTGCATCATCAATCTTATGGCAAGGAATGAAATGGGCCATCTTATAGAACCTATCCACCACTACAAAAATGGAATCCCTACCTTTTTTGGTCCTTGGGAGACCTAAGACAAAATCCATAGAAATGTCAACCCAAGGCTTGGAAGGGATAGGCAAGGGGGTGTAAAGACCATGGGGTTGGACTCTAGACTTGGCTTTCATGCATGCTATGCAACCTTTGCAATGCCTATCTACATGCTTCCTCATGTGAGGCCAATAGAAGTGTTCTTTCAAGACTTCCAAAGTCTTGTTTGGCCCAAAATGCCCCATTAATCCTCCCTCATGTGCCTCTCTAATGAGTGAGGCTCTTAAGGAACCTTGGGGAATGCAAAGTCTCTTACCTTTGAAAAGATATTGATTGAGAAGGTAAAAGTCTTTGTAAGCCCCTTGGTGGCACTCACTAAGAATGGGGGAGAAATCAACATCCTTTGGATACAATTCCTTAATATGATCAAAACTAAGAAATTTAGTTTCAAGAATGGAAAGGAGGGAATGCCTTCTTGAAAGTGCATCCGCCACAATGTTAGCCTTTCCTTGCTTATGTTTGATCACATATGGGAATTGTTCTAAGAACTCTACCCACCTAGCATGTCTCTTGTTTAACTTGCCTTGACTTTTCAAAAATTTGAGTGACTCATGGTCACTATGTATCACAAACTCCTTTGAAAGAAGATAGTGTTGCCAAGTTTGCAAAGTTCTCACAAGAGCATAAAGCTCTTTGTCATAGGTGGAGTAGTTGATGTGATTCCCCTTGAGTTTCTCACTAAAATAAGCTATGGGGTGCCCTTCTTGGAGAAGCACGACCCCAATGCCTACATTGGATGCATCACACTCAATTTCAAAAGTTTTGGAGAAGTTAGGGAGGGCTAAGAGTGGTGCATTGATCAATTTTTGTTTTAAAGTTTCAAAAGCCTTTTCTTGATCTTTGCCCCACTTATAGGTCACACCTTTCTTGACCAATTCATTGAGAGGGGCAGCTATGGTGCTAAAGTTTGGCACAAACCTCCTATAGAAACTAGCTAACCCATGGAAAGACCTAAGCTCACTTACATTCTTTGGGGGAGGCCAATCCTTGATTGCCATCACTTTTTCTTGGTCCACATGGACCCCATGTTGATTTATTTTGAAACCTAGGAAGATCACATGATCCATCCCAAACACACATTTCTCCATGTTAGCATACAAGGATGCCTTCCTTAAGGTTTCTAACACACTCCTTAAATGATGCAAGTGTTCATCTTGAGACATACTATAAATGAGAATGTCATCAAAGTATACCACAACAAACTTCCCTAAGAACTCTCTAAGCACATGGTGCATGAGTCTCATGAATGTACTAGGTGCATTGGTCAAGCCAAAAGGCATGACTAACCACTCATATAATCCAAACTTAGTCTTGAAAGAGGTTTTCCATTCATCACCTTCTTTGATTCTAATTTGATTGTACCCACTTTTCAAGTCTATTTTGGAAAATATGGTTGCACCATGTAACTCATCAATCAAATCATCTAACCTAGGAATGGGATGCCTATACTTGATGGTTATGTTGTTGATAGCCCTACAATCTATGCACATTCTCCATGTTCCATCCTTTTTGGGGACTAGGATCACGGGCATTGCACAAGGACTCATGCTATGTTGCACCCACCCCTTTTCTAACAACTCATTCACTTGTTTTTGAATTTCTTTAGCCTCCTCGGGACTAGTCCTATAGGCTGGCCTATTAGGCAAAGATGAGCCTTGTATGAAATCAATTTGGTGTTCTATACCTCTTAGGGGTGGGAGGCCCTTTGGAGGTTCTTGAAAAACATCTTTGAACTCATCTAAGACTAATGACAAGTCTAAGGGACATCTAGAGTGAGGGTTTTGGAAGGAGGGGGAAGATTCACTAGGATAAGCTAGGAAGATGGGTTTTTGGGCAAGCATTACCTTCTTCACCCCCTTGAGAGTGATCATGCTCTTCTTGGACTCATGCCTTTGCGCCTTCTTTTGCGCCTTCTCTTCTTTTCTTTTCTTAATCATTTGCAATTGGTCCTCATTGACTTCTCTTGGTGAAAGAGGTAGTAATGTGATCTTTTTGCCTTGGAAGCTAAAGGTAAACTTGTTAGCATGGCCATCATGAAAAGCTTTTCTATCAAATTGCCATGGCCTTCCTAATAAAATGTGAGTTGCTTCCATGGGCACTAAGTCACATAATACCTCATCCTTGTAGTTTCCAATGGAGAAGTTAATAAGGACTTGTTTTTCCACTTTAATTTCACCTTCCTCACTAAGCCAAGAAAGCTTATAGGGCTTGGCATGAGGGATGGTTTTTAAGCCAAGCTTGTCCACAACCCTTGTGCTAGCCACATTAACACAACTTCCACTATCAATTATGAGGGAGCAAGTTTTGTTGTTGATTTGGCACCTTGAGTGAAAAATATTTTCTCTTTGGTTTTCAAATTCTTTAGGCACTTGGCCTAGCATGCGCCTAACCACCAACAAACCTCCTTCATTAGGTTTGATTTCATCCTCACTTGAAGATTGGGAAGAAGTGTGGGAGGAAGAACTTTTAGGGGAGGGGGGAGAAGAATGTTCACTTTTAACCTCTCCTTTAGGGTTCAAGATCATGTTCCTTTTTGTTGGGCAATTTGAAGCAATGTGACCATAGCCCAAACACTTAAAACATTTGATGGAACTAGTTCTTGAACTTTGAGAAGAGTTTGCATTTTCATGGGAGGTTCTAGACGAATTGGTCCTAGGTGGGTGGTCTTTGGAAGGAGGTTTCTCATCCTTTCTTTCTTTTCCTTTCCAAGTTCTAGAGTAGTATTCATTGTATGAAGTATTCCTCTTGGCCTCTTGTTTCTTTTTCAATTGACTTTCAACTTTTAAGGCCAAGTGTAAAATTTTGTCAAGAGTGGAATACTCATACAACTCAACTACATCTTGAACTTCTCTTCTAAGACCACTCACAAATCTAGCTACCTTTTCTTCTTCACTTTCAAATTGGAGTCCTACTTTGAGAAGCATTGACTCCATCATTTTAAAATATTCATTCACACACATAGACCCTTGTTGAAGCCTTTGGAGCTTCAAAAGAGTCTCCCTCCTATAGTAGGAAGGAACAAATCTAGCGCGCATCAAAGTTTTAATGTCCATCCAAGAGGCCGCGGGTGGCTCTTGGTTAATATTGTCCATACACAATTGATGCCACCATGTCATGGCATAATCTTCAAATTCTAAAACTACTAAATCTACTTGTTCTTGATTACTAACTAAATGAATATTGAAGATTTGGTCCACTTTTTGCTCCCACTCTATGTAGAGGTTTGGATCATTCTCCCCCTTGAACTTTGGAATCTTGATTGGTGGAGGTTGTCTTTGTGGGAGTTGATTGCGCCTTCCACCACCATCATAGCCGTGTCTTCTTCTTCTTCCACCATGGCTAGAGTCCTCGGAAGAGGACCTCCTCCTTCTCCTCTCATCTTCCCTAAGCTCAAGTCTTTGGATGTGCTCTTGTAGGAAGATCTCACTTTGCCTCCTATCCGCCCTCAATTGGTCAAAAGTTTCTTTCCTACTCACTTCCATCTCACGTAAGATGTTGGCAAGGGTTATTTGTCCACTTTCTTGGGCCATAGGAGTCACCATGGGAGGGGAATAAGGTGAGGCCGACTCCTCCTCTTCTTCTACCTCCAAGATTGGATCCATATTCATGTTCCTACACCAAAAACTCACCAAAAACCGAGACAAGGAAGAGGTTAGCTAACAAATAATTCCAAACCCGAGACCAAGTGTGGTCTTCTCAAGCACCCAAGTGTTTTTGATCACACTCCCAAAGCACACAAGCAAGGCTAGCACTCAAAAACCTTCCAAACAAGTGAAAACACCTTTAAAGAGATGAAA
Source organism: Vigna unguiculata (assembly GCF_037176805.1). Classification (NCBI taxonomy): domain Eukaryota; kingdom Viridiplantae; phylum Streptophyta; class Magnoliopsida; order Fabales; family Fabaceae; genus Vigna; species Vigna unguiculata. The sequence goes on from NC_140792.1 coordinate 11,585,806, forward strand.
ACCTTTTCAAAGCTCAAACAAGTGGCTCGGCCACAACACTCTAGGAAGACAAGGAAAAGAAAACTACTAAGACAAAACAAAGATTACCTAAAGACAAGCAAGCAAAGCTAAAAAAAACAAGAAAGTTTAACTTCTAAGGAAACTTGTTTTTAAAGACAAAACTTGAACAAGACTAAAACAATGAAAAGCACTTTTAAGGACTCTATGGAAAGCATTTGAACAAGCCAAGATTATACCTCAAATTATGCATACACCATGAAAGATCATAACCAAGTCAAAGCATGGAACTAATTTGCTAATATCACCCAAAATCCAAGTATAAATTTTGGTAGCATAACACCTAGTAAAAATGGCCAAATGGATTCACCAAGCATTGTAAAAGCTCTCGGCCAAACTGTTTTTGGTCTTGAAAACACTTTTTCTTTTCAAAACTAGGTACTTCAAATGATGAGAAGGATGTTTTAGGGTGTCTTGAACACTTAGTTCCTTAAAATTAGGTCAAAATCAATTTCAAGGAGCATACAACAACACAAGGCATAGATCTCATGCAATAGTTCAAAAACTTAGAAACAAGAACAAGAAAACTCAAAGAAGCATATGACAAGAGACTCAAGCAAAAGTTAGACACATTTAGAGACTCAACATGACATACACAAAGACACAAACATGTAGCTATCATGCATTTAAACTCATGGATTTGAGGCTCAAAGAGTAAGTATCAAAAGACATGTTATCCAACCACATTTAGGAGCAAAAGAGTCACAAAACCGAAGCCAAAATTGCCACAACATAACCTGAAAACGTTGTTTTTCGTATTCTCGGCAGCTCTGACCTTTGCTCACTCATTTGATCATAACTCTCTCCACAAAACTCCAAATGCGTTAATTCTTTTTTTGTTGGAAACTAGACTCACAGAGCTTTCTTTTGATATAAAGAACGTTACTTTTGGACCACTGAGCTAGCTGCAGTATTTTTTTCAAAAACGCACACGTTGCTGCCAGCACTGTTTTTTATGTGGACCACTCAAGATAGCTACACAAGACAAGGTTAGAACATGAAAACACCATATTCAAGGACAACCAAAGCTCTAGATACCAAATGATGAAGGATTATCTTGTTTCCTTTTAGAGTTATGAATATGGTGAAGTTATTTAAGAAAGCTTTTTGAAAATTCCCAGTGGACATTAAGATAGCAAGTTATCTAGATGTGAAGGTTCATTTCTCAAGCTCATGAAAGGAAGAAGAGAGTTGGATTCAAGCTTAAACTCACACAACATTAACAACACTTAAAGAACCAAAATGAAAGAAGAAACATTAAAAATGGAAAGCATAGAAGATGAAGCATGGAAGAAGCACGCCACTCATAGGGGGGGATCTAAGCCAACCAAGCCCTAGAGATGAGTGATGGTGCCGCCACTTGCAAGCAAGATAAGGCAAAGGTGAGTTCACTTCTAGGAAGGAGAGCTCACGAAAATTTAAAGGTTGAAACACAATAGTTTAGAAACAAAATGATCAACCCTTTTACAAGACAAGGAGCACCCTTTAAATAGGAGTTCATAGGGGTCCTTTAGCAAATACAAAAACATGAAAAAGGATTAACTAGCAAACCCTAAACCTAATGTGAGAGTGAGTCTTGGCCAAGTGAAGGAAGATGATTGGTGGAGGCATTCCCATGAGGATTCTAGGCCAAAAGAGGAAGGAGACCAAGTGACCTTCTAAGGCATAAACCACAAAGGCAAAAGGAGACAAGGTACATGTCTACTTTTGCTTTTGCTTTATGCTTTTTGTTTTCCTCTCTTTTCCACTTCATCCAAGTGCTCCAATCACCAAGTGCCACCTAGCCATGCTCTACTTTCTCTTAATTACCTACAAAACAAGACAAACAAGGATTAGCATGTTGGTTTAAGTTAATCTAATCTTGGTCAAAGGTCAACTTTGGATCAAAGTCAACAAGTCAACCAAAATAAATCAACTAGAAACCAACTTAGGGAATTCAAACTAAAGTAATGCAAAACAAAGATAAAGGTGATGGAATAGAAGACTCCCCTCTAGACATGCTTCTAGTGATCCTTCTTGATGGAGCTTCTAAGGAGGTGGTCATGCCTTCATCATCCTTGTTTCTCTTACATATTGGGGTTACAACATCCTGATCCCTGCACTAAGGTTTTGACACCTTGTTTCTCTTGCATATCGGGGTTACGACACCCTAATCCCTACACCAAGGTTTTGACACCTTGTTTCTCCTACATATCTAGGTTACAATACCTTCATCCCTGCACTAAGGTTTCGACATTTTGTCCCTCTTGTCTAAGTTAGGGTTCCTTCGCTTTGCCAAGGTTCTACATCTTGTTTTTCTCCTTATTAAGTTGGGGTTTCAACATTCTATCAAGGTTTCAACACATCGTTTCTTCTCTTTAAGAACGGGGCTACCAAAGTCTGAACACCTTGTCAACTCTCTCTTACAATCATTACTCTATTTCATAATACGTCGAATTTCATTCTACGTATTTCTATAACAATGAGTCTGATGATTAAAAAGAGAACAATTGACTAGTAAAAATTTTGAAAAGGTAGAGCATAACAAGTTTTTCATCATGCATTCATACATTTCAGGATCTTGATCTCTACAATAATGTTTTGATCCCTTGTGCTTGAAATGAGAAAACATGCTTTTATCATGAATCACCATTTGCATGATATATCATCGTTCATGTATTGCACCAGATTCGAAAAGCACAAATATCTTGACATCATAACATAAGTGAGCATTTTCATGCATCATACATCTTCAACCATTGTTTCTTCTGAAGGAGTCGATTTACAAAAACCTCTTCTTGACATTTCTCAGATTGATGGTCATCTTCATTCATACGAAAGACCTATATGTCCTCCAAGTCCAGTTCTGTACTGGCCCCCAAGCCCAATTTCGTACTGGCCCATTAAGCCCAGTTTTATTTGGCCCAAGCCCAGCTTTGCCTGACCACCAAGCCCAGCTCCTTATTGGCCCACCAAGCCCAGTTCCGTACTGGCCCACCAAGCCCAGTTTCGCACTGGCCACCAAGCTCAGTTCCGTACTGTCCTACCAAGCCCATCTCACTTGGCCCGCTAAGCCTATCTCGCGTCGTTTGGGATTATGGACTATAAATATGGGTTTGCAAATAGATGAGGGGTTACTTGTTTCATTTGTGAATTCTGAATTTAGAGACCTTGTGCGCGTAAAAGTGTCCGACTAGTCCTCAATTTCGACCGACATCTTCTCGTAAAAAATGAAATCAGGTATGTCCAGTAGTGGTAGCGTGTCTTCGTCTAGTAGTAGTGAAAGTACTGAGTTTGATAGAAGTAAGGATAGGCGACTCGGCGGAGAGGATACGAGTTCTGGAGTTGTTACGAGCGGGATGCCGATGGAGGTTGTGAGGGAGGTTCGAGAGGATCCCCCCGAAGAGTTGGAGGAGAGCAACTGGCCGACGAAAGGCGGCTATGGGTGGGTTGCTGTTGATGTTCGTGATCAATCATCTTTATTCAGGTGGTCTCGTTTGTTGAACTCTTGGCTGAACTGCACAGCCGTCATGTCCAAGGGTGTCAGTGGAGAGATTGTTTCGCTGGAGAGGGTGAGTGTCGTCGACTGGGTATGCCACGGGCAGGAGGGGGCTACCGAAAAATTCTTCTGCATGTATATGTGCCACTTTTCTCAGCTTCATGTGCGACTGCCCTTAGACGATTTCACTATGGGTGTGCTGCGGGCGTTGAATGTGGCACCTACCCAGCTACATCCTAATAGCTGGGCCTATTTGCAGGCCTTCCGCGTTCTGTGCGAGTCCTTATATTTGGAGCCTACTCCCTAAGCTTTCTTATATTTTTATGACACCAGACCCCGAAGGCCGGCTACTTGGCTCTCTTTAATCAGTCGCCCCAGCATCAGCAGACTGGTTGCTTTCTCCCAGTATTTCAAGCATTTCAAAGACGGGTACATCAAAGTCATCGTTAAGGAAGTGGGTAAATCTCATTTTTTGAATGCGAATGGGAGTACCAAGTTTCCCTTTAGCTGGACCAACAATCCTTCTCGATATAAAGACATGGGAGTGGAAGAGTTGTCGGCTGGTGACAAGGAGGTGGTGGGGATGTTGTTGAAGTTTGTGGATAAGTTGCCCACTAAGGGCCTAGTTAGGGTTTATAATTCGGTGCATCCAATAATAGATATTGAAGGTATCTGTTTATTACTTAAGCTGTGTTAATAATGCTAAGTTGTTTTGATCCGAGTCGTGATATGTTATTGCAGGGCATATGGCGCAATCTGGCAAGAAGAATCTGGCGCTCTTTCAATCATTGAGGAAAGAAATGGCCGCTAAGGCCAAGGCGGCTGGGAAAGCTGATGTTCCCAACCTGCAGGAATCGATTGTGGAGGTGCATGTACATGGCGGGACGAAAAGGAAAGCTGAGCTTCCGCCTCGACCCGGGAAGGGCAAAGATGTGAAGAAGATAAGGGCAGCTCTTCTTGGGACGGCTAGCGTGGCGGGGTCGGCTAGTGGGGAGAAGGTGCCTGAAGCCGGGTTGATCGAGTTACCGGAGATATCCGTTAGGAAGGATATCTCGATCGACCTTCCGGATACCGTTGTTAACTCTATTGATAATATGGAGGTGGATCATATTGTGAGAACAATGGTAGAGTTTGGAAGCAAGGCCTTAGTCCTGAGCCGGCGTGTAGGGTCTCTTTACAGAAGGGAAGTAAAGGAGGTGGGGGAGTTGCAGAGTAAGGTGGATAAGCTTGAGGAGGAGAAGGCGGCTTTAGAAAAGGAGAAAGAAGGCTGGGAAGCGGAAAGGAAAAGGCTGGCAACATGGAAGGTGCGTTGCTTGGACTCTGAGGAAAAACTAAACAAGCGTATAGGGGAGTTGGAGGAAGACTACGAGGATTTGAAGGATAAGTATGATGGGGCTGTTGGGGAACTTGATGATCTGAAGAACAGCGTTATCCAAGAGCATATTAATGGTTTCGAGAAAGGGTTGCGGCAGGTGGCCTTCTTCCATCCGGATGTGGATGTCTCGGATTCAAGATTTGACGTAGATAAGGACATAGTTGATGGGAAGTTGGTGAGGGAGGATGAGGGGGATGCTGAGGAGGAGAAAGATGCGGAAGCTGCCGTGGAGGGTGATGATAACAAGGCGACGTAGGACCTTTATTTTTTATAATTTGAAATAGGAATTCTATGTCTGTAATAATCCGTACACTATTTTACCTTGCCTTTAATATGATGAATGTTTTGTGTATGTTATGTTTTTTCTTGGATGCTGATAACTTGCGTGATAGTGGTGCGTTAGCGGATGGTATAATTATGAGTGGGTGTTTTAATGTATGTGATGTTTGGCGAATTCGATTTTTTATTGAGGGTATTCGACCTTCATCGTTTTATTTGTGGTAAGTGTGGGAAATGAATTAACCAAAAGTAAAGGATGTTCGACCCAGGACGCTTACTTGGGGGAAGGGTGGGGAACTTAAACGAATTAATCAAGAGTAAAGGGTGTTCGACCCAGGCCGCTTACTTGGGGTAAGGGTGGGGAACTTAAACGAATTAACCAAAAGTAAAGGGTGTTCGACCCAGGCCGCTTACTTGGGGTAAGGGTGGGGAACTTAAACGAATTAACCAAGAGTAAAGGGTGTTCGACCCAGGCCGCTTACTTGGGGTAAGGGTGGCAAACTTAAACGAATTAGCGAGTAAAGGGTGTTCGACCCAGGCCGCTTACTTGGGGTAAGGGTGGGGAACTTAAACGAATTAACCAAGAGTAAAGGGTGTTCGACCCAGGCCGCTTACTTGGGGTAAGGCTAGAGAACTTAAACGAATTAACCAAGAATAAAGGGTGTTCGACCCAGGCCGCTTACTTGGGGTAAGGGTGGGGAACTTAAACGAATTAACCAAGAGTAAAGGGTGTTCGACCCAAGCCGCTTACTTGGGGTAGGGGTGGGGAACTTAAACGAATTAACCAAGAGTAAAGGGTGTTCGACCCAGGCCGCTTACTTGGGGTAAGGGTGGGGAACTTAAACGAATTAACCAAGAGTAAAGGTACTTAGGGTAAGGGTGGGGAACTTAAACGAATTAACCAAGAGTAAAGGGTGTTCGACCCAGGCCGCTTACTTGGGGTAAGGGTGGGGAACTTAAACGAATTAACCAAGAGTAAAGGGTGTTCGACCCAGGCCACTTACTTGGGTGATGTAGACTTTCAGGTGTTCGTCAGGGTCGGTTTCGCCGGTATAGCGATCCAGGTTGAATGGTTCCCACTGGGCCGGGAGAGGGGTGTTGGCGATAAAATCCGTGAATAGGTGGCGGCGTTTGGGCTGGTGAGGGGGGGCATATGGGGTGGGGGTGGGTGGTTGATCATAGCAGGAAAGGTGGAGGATATGTTGTGAGGAGGAATATGGGTTGTGGGAAGATATTGTGGGTTGTAGGGTGGGATATGTGTGGTATGGAGGGCGGTGGGTATGTTGTAGGGCGCATGGGTGGTGGGGATGGTGGGGGCGGGAGTTGGGGGTGTGTGAGCCCCGGTTGACCGGATGGAAAGTGATGGGGATGTGTAGAGGTAACGGGTGTCTGTTGGGTGGTGGTGAAGGTGTGGGGGGTGGGATTGTATTCACTTTCTTCCTCTGTAGGCTGGAAAGCCGGAGACTTCACAGCTTCAAAGGTTTCTTTGGCTTTTCCCTTCAGGTTGGGATCCGCCTCGATCCTTCGCCTGAGGCGAGAGTTCTCTTGTCTCAGCGCCTCCATTTCTTCAACACTGCGCTTCTTCAGGTCTGCGAATTCTTGTTGCATCTTTGCTTGGCCGTCTAGGATGGCGGCCAAGTCAGGGGTGATGCCAGGAGGTCCAGAGGGACCAGCGTTCGCTTGCTTGTTCGCTCCAGCTCTACTGCGGGTAGAAACCATCTTCAGAGAAAAAACGGGTACTAAAGGTGTTCGTCTCGTGCCCCACGGTGGGCGCCAATTGTTCCTGCAGAGAACAAATAAGATAGGTTAGGCACAAGTGTCACCTTACCACGTAGTCCGCTATCTCCTTAGTTGGCCTCTTCCCAGTCGATACATGTCAGCTTGAACCCAGGAGGGGTTACCTGCAGAAGAGTCTCTGAAGCTCAAGTCAAAGCTCTCAGAGAGTCAAATCAGTGATTAATGAATGCGTCCTTTTAAATGATAGGGTCCACGCGTATTTATGGAGCATTAATGACGTTTGACCATTTCATGGGCTGGGCCTTGACTTGGGCTCTAGGTGGGGCCTGGGTTTGGGCCAAGGCCCAAACCCAGGCCCTTAAGATTTATTGAATGCGGGGGTTTCATCATACTGAGTGTATTGAAGTGGTCGGCTTAGGCTGTAACCTTACTAGATATGCTCGAGTAGTCGGTCTAGATCGACTACTTGTCTTGATGGCTTATGTTGGTGATATGAGATGCAGGTTGTCCTCTTAGACAATTAGTTTAGGTTAAAACCAGTACAAGTTAGGCTAACTCGGCTTAGGCTGGATACTTGGCGGTCTCGATATGCACATTATTTACTTATTTGGTCGAGTTTGGCTAGGTACGATACACCCATCAAAAATCCACCCTCTGTTAACCTTTCCCCATACTCACTTCCACCAACACGCAACACGCACACAAATAAGCCAATGACCTTCATCTTTAATCACAGATTCAATGCCAATCTTTTCTTCTTCATTTCTTCCATCACCTTCAACCTGTTAAATCACGAATAGCACACAAACTCTCACGTCTTCCCCAATCATTCACACCAAAATATGCCGCCGGGGAGTCGGAGCTTCGAACTGAAAATTGTGGTCGCATGACGTTTGTGGACCTAGTCGTGGTATGATTGGCGCGATGGTGGCGAATCGTGGAGGCAATCACACCTTTCTCTCTCGCGGAAGAAAAGGTTCGAGGATTGGGAATGAGTGGACGCCGGAGTGGATCGGCGCTGTCGTGTGGTCCCACGATCAAGAAGCCACCACTCTCTTGAACGCGCCAAAGAAGAAGGAGGAGACGCAGATGTGACAATGTTTCACGCGAGGTGGAGTGAAGGGTGATGGTGTCGCCGATGAAGCCTCTAGTGGAGGTCGTGGTGGCGGCTAAAGAGTGAACGCAGGGGTTGGAGTCCTGGTGGCTAAAGAGGAAGAGGCTGTCGTGAGTAGAAGAGGTTGTCGTGAGAGATTACCCTTTAATTAGGGTTTTGTTTAAGGGAATAAAAGAAAGTGGCCTGCCACTTCTTTTTCTTCGCACACCCTTGCCATACTGCATGCACCCCTTTTTTGTATTTCATTTGGGTTTGCTTCCTTCGTACACCCCCTTTTCTTATCTTTGCACCTTCATTTGGACTGTTTGTTATTTTCGTACGCACCCCTGATATTTGATAGTACCGCACCCCCATATTTGTTTTGGATTTGTTTGATGTTACTGTTTGTTGTCCATGTTTCACTACACACACCCCCAGTCAATACTTCCTGCACCACCAAGTTTACTGACTCTACCACTCATTTGTGTATTATTCCTATTTTAGACTTGTTTCATTTTTACCCCCACTTTTAATAAAGACACCACGTTTACTTCATGCACCTCCCACTAATTACTCATGTACCCCCATATTTTATTTTCCACTTTTATCCTTCTTAAATAATTTCCTCTTTTATTTATTTATTTATTTATTTATTAAAAAGGAAACAAAATATTTGAAAATTATAAAAATTAAAAATATAGAAAAATAAAAAAACAATGTTCTTTTACATTTTTATTGCGTCTGTCAGACCGCTCGCATCGTGTGACACTTTCTTCCAAATAATCCAAAAATACTAAAGAATTTTTTTTCTCTTCACTGTGTCTGTCCGGTTGCTCGCACCGTGTGACACTTATTTTCTAAAAATACCAAAATAGTTTTCTTTCTCTTTTAGTGTCTGTCTGACCGCTCGCGTCGTGTGACACATATTTTCAAGTAATTCAAAAATACAAAAAAAATATAAAATTTTCAAAATACAAAAATATCAACATTTTCAAGCAAAAAGTCTTTTTTAAGAACTACGTGATCCTTGATTCTCCACCATGAGATACGTAGGAGCAAGGCCAGTCCTTGTCAGGTTCACCTCCAAAAAATGAAATCATTTTGTCAATTGTTTTCCAAATATCTTTTTATAGAACTACGTAACCCTGATTTCTCATTCTTAATGAGAATACGTAGGACCAAGGTCAATCCTTGTCGGGCTCAAAAAATTAAAAAAAAAATATTTTTGCTCTTATTATCATTTTTTGTCTTATTATTTTTAGGGAAAATTAACAACTTGAAAACCACATCGACTTTGCATTTTTAATTAAAGGTACCGCCCTCGGGCGGACGTCGTAGGGTGCTAACACCTTTCCTACGCGTAACCAACTCCCGGATCAAAAATCTGGTTTTTCGCAGACTTGTCTTATTTTTATGGTTTTCCATAGTTTTCCAGAATAACTATGGTGGCGACTCCCAAATCTCTTTTTTAAACTCGTTTTCTTTTTTGGTTCGCCGTCCCGTCGCGATTCCGGTTACAACACACAAGAGTAATCGAGCTAGTACTCCAACTAAGGTTGGCTTGAGATTAGAAGAAGTTGCGGATCCGAAAATTTATAGGAGAATGGTTGGAAGCTTATGGTATCTATGTAACACAAGGCCTGATATGAGTTATAGTGTAGGCCTTATCAGTAGGTATATGCAAGATCCTAGAGTCTCCCATATGAATGCAACAAAGCGTATTTTGTTGTATGTACAAGGAACATATAACTTTGGCATTTTGCTGCCAAAGAAGAAACAAGGAGAAGGGTGACAAAAGAAGTATAGTTTGGTATATTTTCTTCCTAGGTGAAGCACCAATCTCATGGAGCTCAACAAAGGAACCTATAATTGCACTCTCCTCATGTGAAGCAAAGTACATAGCAACCTGTGAGGCAACCTACCAAGCTACGTGGTTGAGTTCACTAATGAAGGAGTGAAGTTGCATGTGGATAACAAGTCAACAATTAATCTCGCCAAGCATGCAACCTCTCATGGACGAAGTAAGTACATTGAAACCAATTTTCATTACATTAGGGAGCAAGTCAGTAGTGGAAGATTGGAGATTGAGCATTACATATCTGAGCTGCAACTTGTAGATTTATTAACAAAGGCACCGAAGCTTGACAGATTTAGGGGTTTCAGAAAACTTATTGGTGTTACAAGCGTAAATGTGGTTTTGGCATAGGAAGGTGTGTTAGAGTTTGTTGTTAAGCCAAAGATAGAAAATTGTCTCTGTTATGACAGTTACATAGTTTGTATTCTTACTCAATTTCACTACTATATACAAGTATATAAAACATTATATGATCAGCCGTTACGAACTAATGAAGTAAAATACCTCTTTCAGTACTTTCTCTTTTCAATACCCTTTATGGTTCCTCTACTTTAGGCGGTTGAAACTCAAAGGAACAAGATAAAAAGAATCTTCTTGAATATACGCGATTAAAGCAAAAACGATGTTGTGCCAGTAGAACTCTGTTGTAATCAGGATTCAGGTTTGGTTTCTCTACTTCCGCTACAAAATAACTCCAATTCAATTGTCTAGTTGTTGTGAAGTGTACTTTAGGTGGGTCTACTATGCGAATAATAAAATTTTATGTTTCTTTCCTTATCCATTTTGCAACTGTTGGTGAATTTTCATGTTTTTAATTTTAATAGTGAGAAATTGTTGTTGAAGCATTGTATTAAGCTGGTTGTAGCAAGTTCAATTTCAATTTTTTTATTTTTCTTCTTTTGTAGTGATATCTTAGTCAATTGACAGTAGTTTTGGTTATTCATGGCCACAAATTTTGATTTCCCCCTTTTACTATCTCAGTCTATCCATCCTATTTTAGGAAAGGGATCAAGGAGTTGCATAATTTGTCCACATGATTCTATCGGTATAACTATAGTAAAATATATAATACATTTAGACAATAAATTAATCGTGGCAACTCAACGAAGTAATACCATAATCCTGGATTTCACATTATTAGTTACCATTTTGCCTATTAGTGAATTGCTTTTTTTAGTATGAGATAGCTTTTAGTTTATATTTATATCTCTTAAAGCTTATCTTTCTCTACCTTTATATTTAAGTCTAACTCAACCCAAAAAAATTGGCTTGTATGCACCTATTTATATACTGTGAAATTATCTTATCTTTAGTCAATGTGAGACTTTCAAGAGAGCGCTCATGTCAAGATATATACATCTCATGCGTTAATACTATAAGTCATGAGAAGGAAAAAATATCTAAAAATATCCACAAAAGATGTTTGATGAAAAACAACTGAATGAGAATTTTTAAACTGATTTATTAAAAACTTGTCCAAATATATAATACAAAATCCCATAACAGAAAAATAACAAATAAGAAAAACTTACTGACCATCAATGAACAAATCAGAAAATTGCACTCACCATCATATACATCCTCACGCGCCATCTTCCATCTTCACCGAAAAAAAAAAAATTCAATTCAGAGAGAGTAAAATCACACATAGAGGGCAAAAATAAGAGTGCAAAAATAGTCAAACAACCAATGACCACCTCTAATTGCCACAATGACAGTGATGTTGTAGGGCGAAAAATGTCGGTGATAAGGAGGAAGAGTGGCGTGGTTGCGGTGGAAGCCTCTGCGGCGTATTGTCGTCTTCGGTGGATGCGTGGATCCCAATTTGGGGCCTAGTAGAAAAAAAATGGAATGGTTTCCCTGGCAACTAGCTCGGCGTGACAGTGAGGCGCAAGCATATGGCTGACATCCTGTAGGAAGGAGAAAGGGGGCACACGTGTTTGATGAGAAAGAAGAAGACTAGTTGCAAAGAAGGAAAAAGGCAATGGGAGAGGAAAATGTCACCGGCGGCGGTGGTGCCATCTTCGGGCGCGAGCATGGTGACAAACGGTGATATTGGTGCAAAGAATTAGAGGAGAAAGAAGCTCCAGTGGAGGAATATGGCTACCCTCGATGATGAAGAAGAAAGGGGTGATGATGCCTAGACCGTGCTCTTTTGGCTTCCTTCTTGCACCCTCAGTTTTCACCTCCATACACCTATTTTACCGTCTTTTTGGATTTGGGACTTCTTCTATTTACTTCGTACACACTCGTTGTTCACTAACCTCGCACCCATGTTTAATGTTTTGCCTTTTTGGGTCTATTGTTTATTTTACTCACTACACCCGCGTTTCATAACAAATCCAACACCATATTTCAAAAGAGTTAACATGAACCTACATCATTAATCCCCTTTAAATATTGGTCAACGAGATTTCTTTTGAAATTTCTAGCAACTTCCACAATAATATATGAATTATTTAAAATATAAATGTTTCATAACTCTTTATTTAGCATAAAAACGTAACACAGAATGTTTCAAATTTTTCTAACAATTATAGGTATGACACTTAAAAATCCAAAATATAATGAAAGAGGTAAAAGATAGTAAAAAAAAGTGTTGAGAAAAGATAAAAATTTTCAAATTTAAAAACATCAATCCTCTTTAAGTATTAGCAAACAGGTTTCTTGTGAAATTTTGAGCAATTTGTATATATAAAATATGAAATATTTAAAATGTAAATACTTCATAATTTTTTATTGAGCATAAAAACACAACATATAATATGTCACAAATTTTTAAATATTATAGGTGTATCACACCTAGTCGGCCTGGCCGAATAATAATAATTACTTGTCATCTTTTACCGACATAACTATATCGACAAAGGTTGGGAGACTAGTCTACCACACCAAGTCGGCCTAGCCGAATAATAACTATACCACACCTAGTTGGCCTAGCCGAACAATAACAATTACCATACACATGCTAGGGTACCCGGACTAAACCGCTAAAAAGTAACATTGATCAAACAAACCAAAACAACAATAGCGGTCTAAACCGCTAAAGGGTAACCGACCTAGGTCGATAACTCCACGAAACTAACCAAGGACTTGGCAAAAATAGAACGCTTCAATGAGATTCACCAAGCCTACAATAATCGAACTAAGGGCCTGGGCTAGGGACCAGGCCCACCTACAGCCCAAACAAGGGCCCAGCCCATGACGTGGCCAAACATAATTAATAATCTATAAATATGCATGGACACCACGAATTAAAGGTATGCATTCATTACTTCCTTAATCACCAGATTTGACTTTCTTAGAGATTTCGCTGACTTGAGCTTCAGAGTCCCTTCTACAGGTAACCCATCCCAAGTCCAAATCGATCACACCGAGATACCCATAAGCAATATATATCAACCGGGAAGAAGCCTACTGAGGAGGTGGCAGACCGAGGTAAGGTAATACTTGTGTCTGACATATCTTGTTTGTTCTCTACAGGAATAATTGGCGCCCACTGTTGAGGGACGAGATAGTACGTTATCACACGCTTTCTTGAGAAATGGTTTCTACCCGCAGCAGAGCAGGAGTTAACAAGCAAGTTGAGACAGACCCCTCCGGACTTGCTAACATCACCCCGGATCTGGCCGCCATCCTAGACGGTCAAGCCAAGATGCAACAAGAGCTGACTGACTTGAAGAAGCGCAATGTTGATGAGATGGAAGCACTGAGACAAGAGAATTCTCGCCTAAGGCGAAAGATTGAAGTCGATCCCACTCAAAAGGGAAAGACCAAGGAAACATCTGATGTCGCAGGGTTCCCAACTTTCTAGCCCACTAAAGAGGAAATCGAGTACAATCCTACCCCGCACACCTTCACCACCACCCAACAAACTCCCATCCTCTCAACCCATCCTATTCACTTACACTCCACCCTCTCAGGAAATACTGCGGCTCCCACCCCCACCGCCACCCTACCCACCACACACATCCTGCCCTACAACATGCCCACCACCCTACACACCACTCATATCCCACCCTACAACCCTCACAACCTCCCTACTACCCATATCCCTCCTTACAACTTCACCTCTACTTTTCCCTCCCTCGTCCACCACCCCATCCCTCCTCACCCGCTCCCATCTCACCAATCCAAGCGCCGTCACCCTTTCACCAACTTCATCACCAACACCCCCATCCCCACCCAGTGGGAACCCTTCACGCTGGAGTGTTACACTGGTGAAACCGACTCCGATAAACACCTCAAAATCTACATCACCCACGTCGCCCTCTACACTTCCCATGATGTCGTTTTTTGCAAAGCCTTTCCTACCACCCTTAAGGGCTCTTCCCTCGAATGGTTTACCACCCTCCCGCCATACCCCATTGAAAGCTTCGACACCCTCTCCCACATGTTTACCACTCATTTCGTCGGCAGCCGCCCGCATCAAACTACAACAATATCACTCCTCGGCGTCAGACAAAAACAAGGCCAGACGCTCCGGGCATTCATTGATCGATTCAGTAAGGTTGCCCTTCGTACACCACACCTCAACCAAGAAATGATACTTCAGTGCATGGCCCTCACTCTTCAACCCGGCCCCTTCGCCAACAATGTCTACCTACATCCACCCGCCTCCATGGATGAGTTGAAACTGTATGCTGCCGATTATGTCCATATGGAGGAAATGCAAACTCTCCATACAAAATTTTGCAATGATTACGCACCCTCTACTACCAACCCCACTCCACAACCTCCCCGCCCTGATCCGAGACCTCGAGAACCCCGACAACCCCGCTTCACCAGATACGCCCCTCTAAATATTCCCAGATCCCGCCTCCTTGATGAGGCCTTATAGGCCGATCTCATCCCACCACCACTCAAGATGACCACTCCCCCCAATGCGGACATGACTAAATATTGCCGCTATCACCGAAACCACGACCATACCATAGAGGAATGTAAAGCACTCCAAGATAAAATTGAAGAACTGGTTCGTGTTGGCCATTTCCACCGCTTTATCCGCAAAGATGACCACTCCTCCTGATCCCATTACCCTCCCCGTTCTGACCACCGACGCCCTCCCCGCGACCGTTGCCACGATAAACGCCCAAACCAACCCACAAACCCTGACTCCCAACCAGCTCGTACCGATGTCACCCCCACCGACCCCCTTTACGCGGCACTATCAACACCATCTCTAGTGGTTTTACTAGTAGAGGATCCACCTCCTCTACTAGGAAGAGACACCTCTGCCATATCCAATCCATGAACCACATAACCTATTCTCATCACAGACGTCGCATGCCCCCCATAACCTTCACGGACAACGTTTTTCAAGGCCTCGATCACCAGCAAGATGACCCTCTGTGGTCATCACCGTTGAAATAGAAAACTACGCAGTCAAGAAAGTCCTCGTCAACCAAGGCAGCTCTGTCGACATCCTCTATTGGGCTACGTACTAGAAACTTCAACTCCCAGACACCACCATGGTCCCATATGATGAACCGATTTATGGCTTCTCTAGGGAAAAAGTTTCCACCCGCGGCTACATTGACCTCCATACCGTCTTCCGCGATGGCGCCCAAACAAAGACAATTCCTATCCGCTTCCTCATCGTCGACGCACCTACATCTTATAATGTCCTCCTCAGCCGCCCTTCACTCAATACTCTTGGCGCTGTTGTCTCCACACCCCATTTGGCCATGAAGTTCCCCTCCCCATCTGGCGACAATATCACCATTCATGGTGACCAATGCCTTGCACGCGAATGCTACATGGCCAACCTACGCCCATAGCTTCCCATCCTGCAAACCAATCATATTGAGCGACCACCCAGCTCTGAGATCGCCTTATCTGGTGACGATCTAGACCCCAGAGTGGGCCGAGATGTTCGTCTCGAACCTGTTGAAGAAACCACCCCCCTAGAGCTCCCTAATGGCCGCACCATCAAACTCGGTACAGGCTAGAATCTGAACAACGTGACATTCTAACACCCACACTAGTCAACAACACAGACCTCTTTGCTTGGTCAGATGCTGACTTACCTGGAGTTGACCCTCAAGTGGCATCCCAAGAGCTATCCATTTACAAGGAGGCCCGGTATGTCTCCCAGAAAAAAATGCAAACTTGGCGAGGAACGACGCCTAGCGGCCAAGGCCGAGGCCGATAAGTTGCTAAGCGTGGGGTTTATCGAAGAAGCCCACTATACCACTTGGCTCTCTAACGTAGTCCTGGTTAAGAAAGGCAACAACAAGTGGCAGATGTGTGTTGATTACACGGATCTTAACAAAGCCTGTCCTAGAGATGCCTACCCCTTATCGAATATTGACCGACTTGTCAACGGCGCAGCCGGTAACAAAGTCCTCAGTTTTCTTGATGCATACTCCGATTATAACCAAATTCCTATGGCCGCATGCGACATGAACAAAACCGCCTTCATCATAGACGACGCCAACTACTTCTACAAGGTCATGCCATTTGGTCTAAAAAATGCAAGAGCAACCTACCAACGACTGATGGACAAAGTCTTCAGCCATCTAATTGGCAAATGTGTCGAAGTATACGTTGATGGCATGGTTGTCAAATCCCCAAGCCATCACCAGCACGCTCAGGACTTATCAGCAGTCTTCTCCGCTAAGGCAATACAACCTCCGCCTCAACACTGACAAATGCATTTTCGGTGTCGACCGCGGCAAATTCCTTGGATTCATGCTGACCCAGTGCGGCATAGAGGCTAACTCTGAAAAGTGCAATGCGATCATTAAAATGTGAAGCTCCACCAACATCAAAGAAGTACAACGCATCACGACCATTTCCCGCTTCCTTCCCAAACTAGCCGAACAAACCCAACCCATCCTACAACTGCTCAAAAAATCTGCCAAGTTCACGTGGAATGATGATTGTGAACAAATATTCCAAAAGCTAAAAACCACCCTCACCTCACCACCCATCCTCCATAAACCGAATACTCATAAACCCTTATTGGTCTATATCACAGCCACAGATCACACCGTAAGCGTCGCGTTGGTTCAAGATGTCGGCGACACCCAACATCCTGTTTACTTTGTCAACAGAACCCTACAAGACCCCAAAACCATGTACCAGATGGTGGAAAAGTTAGGCCTATCCCTGGTACACGCAGCCCGCCGCCTACGCCCATACTTCCAAAATCATAACATCATCGTTAAAATTAACTACCCGATTCAAAAGATATTGCAGAAACCAAACCTTGCGGGGCAGATGTCGTCCTAGGCCATTGAGTTATCTAAATTCAACATCCGCTACGAACCTCACGGTCCCATCAAAGCTCGGTGCCTTCTAGACTTTGTCAACGATCTCTAACAAACTCTTGAAAAGGACCAATGGACACTTTATGTTGATGGTTTGTCAATCCCGAAGGGGGCAGGTGCTGGCATCGTGCTAAAAGGCCCCAACGATATCCTCATCGAAAAATTCCTCCATTTCGCCTTCAAAACATCTAACAACCAAGCCGAGTACGAAGCCATCCTCGTTGGTTTATCCCTGGCCCGCGAGGTTGGCGTCAAGTCGCTAACATGCAAAACCGATTCTAAGCTTAATGTAGGCCATTTAAATGACGATTTCCACATCAAAGACCCTATCCTCCTACAATACTATCAGCTGGTCTGGAAAGTCGTCTAGTCCGCCTTCGAACAAGTCCGCATCCAACACATCCCCAAATCCGAAAACGTCAGAGCCGACATATTGTCCAAACAAGCCAGCACCAAGTTAAAAAGTCGCCACCAATCACTTTTGCAGCAAACGCTATCCGCCCCCTTCATCACAAATACTTGCCATACCCTAACCCAACACCAAGCTGACAATTGGACAACTCCTTACATCCAGTACCTCCAAACCGGTAACCCTCCACCTAACGCTTACAAAACTTGGATAACTAAAGCCGCCAGGTACACGATGATAGGCGATGACTTGTACAAACGCGGATATGGTCAACCACTTCTCAAATGCATCACTACAGAACAAGCTCAGTACATAATTAAAGAATTACATGAAGGCATATGCGGCTATCATTCCGGCGCACGCACCATGACTACCAGAATCCTTCGCACCGGTTACTTCTGGCCGACCACGGAGGCAGACTGCCAAGACTTCGTCAAAAAATGCATACCATGCTAGAAACATGGCAACCTTATCTACCAGAAACAAGAGCAACTTCACTCTATACTATCCTCGTGGCCCTTCGCAAAATGGGGAATGGACATCCTCGGCCCTTTCTCCCCCAGCAAAGGTCAAGTAAAGTTCTTAATAGTAGCCGTCGACTACTTCACCAAGTGGATAGAGGCCAAACCCTTAGCCACCATTACAGCTCAGCAAGTCCAACAATTCGTTTGGAAGGATATTATATGCTGGTATGGCATCCCACATACAATCATCACCGACAATGACCGAGAGTTTATACACAAAGAACTCGCTAAATTCAATACCGGTCTAGGCATCAAATATGTAACCAGCTCTGTTGAACACCCACAGACCAATGGACAGGTCGAGGCAGTAAACAAGGTTATACTAATGGAACTACGTAAGCGATTGGACAACGCCAAGGGCCGATGGCCAGAAGAACTAGTGGAATTGCTATGGGCCTACAGGTGTACCCCTCAATCAACAACAAATGAATCTCCATTCAGCTTAGTATACGGCACAGACGCCATGATACCCGTCGAAATTGCTGAACCATCTATACGCCGAGAACTATACGACCCAGTCCAAAATCATCAAAACATGACCACCCACCTCGACCTCATGACCGAGTTAAGAGAAAAAGCCCAAATACGCAACTTAGCTGCCAAACAGCGAGCGACCAGAAAGTATAACGCGAACCTATGCCCGAGATTTTTCGCAAAGGGAGACTTAGTTTGGAGAATGGCCAGCAGTGCAAGAAAGAAAGATGGCAAATTCTATGCCAATTGGGACGACCCATACCGAATACGTGAAGATGCTGGAGGAGGAGCGTATAGGCTTGAGCAGTTGTTAGAGGAAGAAATACCTAATACATGGAATGTGTCCCAACCCAAGTTTTACTTTAGTTAAAAACATGTATTGTATTGTACCAAATGCTTGTAACACTAGGTGTACTCTTTTCCCTCACTTGGTCTTTTTTTCTCTAAGGAGGGTTTTGGCCAGAGAGGTTTTAACGAGGCACCCGAAATTTCATGAATAAACAAAGGGTTCTTAACCTCACGACTACTCCTCACTTCGCTTCTAACACGTGTTTAAGTTCCCCACCCTTACCACAAGTAAGCGACCTGGGTCGAACACCCTTAACTTAAGGTTAATTCGTTTAAGTTCCCCACCCTTACCACAAGTAAGTGGCCTGGGTCGAACACCCTTAACTTAAGGTTAATTTGTTTAAGTTTCGTACATTTACCACAAGTAAGCGGCCTGGTCGAACACCCTTAACTTAAGGTTAATTCGTTTAAGTTCCCCACCCTTACCACAAGTAAGCGGCCTGGGTCGAACACCCTTAACTTAATGTTAATTCGTTTAAGTTCCCCCACCCTTACCACAAGTAAGCGGCCTGGGTCAAACACCCTTAACTTAAGGTTAATTCGTTTAAGTTCCCCACCCTTACCACAAGTAAGCAGCCCTGGTCGAGTACTCTAACTAACACAATCAGCAAAGTTACTCCTACAGGGAAAAACACACTTAACATAACATATCGAATGCATAACAACGTTACCCAACAAACGCATTCCTATCACATACGCTATCGTCAACAACCACACAACAAGTATATCCATAACATTCATCATATTAAAAGCAAAGTAAAATAGTATACGAATTATTACAAACTTAGAATTCATTGTCAACATAACATCATAAACAGTTCACGTCCTAAGCCGCCTTGTTGTCATAACCCTCCACCGCATCTCCCGCATTCACGTCCTCATCCGCTGCCACCTTCTCTGCCTCCTCCTCGGGGCTACTCTCAACCTCATTGATAACTTGGTCGTCCACCACATCCTTGTTCACGTCAAATCTTGGATCGGCCGCATCAATATCTTGGCAGAAGAAGGCTGCCTGCCTCACCCCCTTCTGAAACCCGTTGATGTGCTTTGAATAATGTAGCCTTTCAAATCCTCAAGCTCCACCTCCATGCCTTCATATTTTTCCTTTAATTCATCATAATCTGCCTCAAGGTCCGCTATCCTCCCGTTAAGTTTAGTCTCCGAATCCAGACAGCGAACCTTCCAGGTTCCCAACCTCTTTTTTTCTTCCTCTCACCCTTCCCTCTCCTTTTTCCACGCACCCCTTTCCTTCACGAACTTGTCAACCTTTTCATGTAAGTCCTCTAGCTTTTCTCGGTTCCCCTCCTTGACCTCCCTACGATACAACGATCCAACCCGATGACTCAAAATTAAAGCCTTTCTCCCAAACTCCACCATCGTCCTTACCAGGTGGTCCGGCTCTATGCTGTCGATAGAATTAGTCACTATCTCCGATAGGTTAATTGTGATGTCCTTTATAATGGTCGTCTCCGGCAACTCTATCAGACCGAGTTCCGGTCCTTTAGTACCACTAGATGAACCTTGCCCCAACAAGGCTACCCTTACCTTCTTTACTTCCTTGCCCTTACCAGGCCTAGCCGATAACTCGGCCTTCCTCTTGGTGCCGCCATGAACGTGCACCTCAACCAACGACTCTTGTAAATTTGGGTACTCAGTATTCCCAGCTGCTTTCGCCTTCACGGCCTTCTCCTTCCTCAGTGCTTGAAAAAGGGTCAAGTTCTTCTTTCCAGCTTGAGCCATATGTCCTACACGAATACACCAAATTCCGGTTAGTTTAACTTAGAAACATCAAGACAGTTTAAGTCATAAACAAATACCTTCAATATCAATAATCGGATGAACCGAATTATAAACCCTAACTAAGCCCTTAGTGGGTAGTTTATCAGTAAACTTCATCAGCACCTCCACCACCTCCCTATCCGCCGCCGACAACTCATCGGTACTCATATCCTTATGCCGAGAAGGGCTACCCATCCAACTAAAAAGGAATTTTGTACTCCCATCTGCATTAAGAAAATGCGACTTGCCCCCCTCTTTCACCACAACTTTGAAATAGCTATCCTTGAAGTGCTTGAATGATTATGAAACGTGTTCAGTCTGCTAATGCTCGGCCTGCTCACCAAGGATATTTAGGTAGTCGGTTGTCGGGGTCTTGTGTCATAAAAATATAAAAACGCATGAGGAGACGACCGCAGGTACAGTGACTGGTAAAGAACACGAAAGGCCTGCAAGTAGGCCCAACTATTCGGATTTAGCTGAGTAGGCGCCATTTTAGCTGACGAAGCACTCCCATAGTAAAATCATCTAGCGGAAACCTCACATGTAACTGAGAAAAATGGCACATATACATGTAAAAAAAATTTCCAGCAGCTCCTTCTTGGCCATGACAGACACGCTCAATAGCGCTCACCCATTCCAACGCCACGATACCACGGTCCACGCCCTTCGCGATAATAGGGGTACAGTTCAGCCACGAGTTTAGCAGGCGAGACCACCAGAACAATGACGACTGGTTACGAACATCAGCCGCTACCCAGTCATAATCGGCCTTAGTCAGCCAGTTACTCTCTGCTATCTCTTCAGGAGGATATTCCCTCACCTCGGTCATTGTCTCCATCGGGATCCTCCCCACCACAGCACTGTACTAGTACTTTCCTCCTCAAGACGCCTACCTACACTCCCCCTAGACTGCACACTCCCACTCCCACTACTTGAAGAAGACAATGACACAGTATCACTACTACTAGACATACATTTTTTTGAAAGATGTCAGCAGAAACAAGGAACTAGTCGGCACGCAAGTTTGTGATTTTGAAATCCTCACAAATGAGCCAAAAAAAGCAAACCCTTCGCGAAATCCGCATTTATAAGCATGAATTCCAAACGACAAAACTTCTTCCCGCCAAAAGTCACAACCCATACCAATCGACACAAGGCACATAAAAGGTCATAAGTATCAAGAACAACGACACAGAAACCCTTTTTGATTAGGCCTCTGACACCCTTTCACCTACTACAAACATTTTCCCGTCTTTAGCCTTAACATTGTTCATCACATTTAAAGGCTGCGGGACTGGTGTACCACACCTAGTCGGCCTAGCCGAATAATAACAATTACTTGTCATCCTTTACGGACATAACTATATCGACAAAGGCTGGGGGACTAGTGTACCACACCTAGTTGGCCTAGCCGAATAATAACTATACCACACCTACTCGGCCTAGCCGAACAATAATAATTACCATACACATGCTAGGGTACCCAGACTAAACGGCTAAGAAGTGACATTGATCAAACAAACCGAAACAACAATAGCGGCCTAAACCGCTAAAGGGTAACCGACCTAGGCCGATAACTCCACGAAACTAACCAAGTACTTGGCAAAAACAGAACGCGTCAATGAGATTCACCAAGCCCACAATAATCGAACTAAAGGCCTAGGCTAGGGCTTAGGCCCACCTACAGCCCAAACAAGGGCACAGCTCATGACGTGGCCAAACATAATTAATAATCTATAAATACTTGTGTCTGACATATCAACCAGGAAGAAGCCTACTGAGGAGATGACGGACCAGGGTAAGATAATACTTGTGTCTGACATATCTTGTTTGTTCTCTATAGGAACAATAGGTATGTCGATTAAAAAGCAAAAGTATGGAAAATTTGGTTAAAAATAGCAAAAAAATAAAACAAAGTATTTTGTCCGAAAACACCAATTCCCTTTTAAGTATCGGACAACAAGTTTAGTGTAAAATTTGTAACAACTTTCATATATAACATGAAATATTTAAAATGTAAACGTTTCATTAATATTTATTTAGCATAAAACTATAACACAAAAATATTTTAGAATTTTCTAATAATTATAGAATTATAGGTATGTCAACTAAAAGGCCAAAATGTGAAAAAAAGTTAAAAAATAGAAAAAAAAATAAAAAAGTGGTAATAAATACGATTTTTTTAATTTTAGAATCTCAATCCCTTTTCTGGATTGAGCAACACATTCTTTACGTATTTTTAGTATTTTAATATATAAAATATTAAAAATTAAAAATGTAAATATTCCATAAATATTTATTTAGGTTATGAATACATCACAAAATGTTTCAAAAATTTTTAACAATAATAAGTATGTTAACTGAAAATAAAAAATTTGGAAAATGATGTAAAAAATAATAATAAAAAAAGTGATAACAAATGATGAAATTTTTGCAATTTTAGAACTTCAATTTCTTTTTAGCAACTTTCTAATAATATATGTTATATTTAAAATGTAAATCTTTCATGAATCTTTATTTAGCATAAAAATACAACACAAAATGTTTCGGAATTTTCTAACAATTATAGCTATCTCAAATAAATGGAGAAAATGTGGCAAAAGAGGTATAATATAGAAAAAAAAAACATAAAAAATGGTAATAAATGATGAAATTTTTGAAGTTTTAGAATGACAATTCCCTTTTGGGATTAGCCAACGCATTCCTTTAGCAATTCTTACCATTTTCATATGAAAATATTTAAAATTTAAAATGTAAATGTTTCATAAATTTTTATTTAGCTTAAAAATATGTCAATAAATATTTCAAAATTTTCTAACAAGTATAGGTATGTTGACTAAAAACCAAAGATTTGGAAAACTAGGTAAATAATAACAAAAAAAAAATACAAAAAAGGGATAAAAAATGATAAAATTTTTGTAATTTTAGAACTCAAATCCCTTTTAGGTATTTGGTAACTGAGTTTATTGCCAAATTTTTAGCAATTTTCGTATATAACATATGAAATATTTAAAATGTAAATGTTGTAACATCCTGGATATTACTAATTTTAAATAAAATAAAAAAAATAAAGAAATACAATACCGCATTTATTATAATCTCTTTCCCTAAATGCGGGAAAATTTAAAAAATTTATTAACGCGCCACAATTCAAAATTCATAAGTTTCAAATAACTATTATAAGTTCATATAGTAAAATAATTGTTTACAAAAATATAGAAAAAATCATAAAATCTTTCCCATGCTAGCCCCTCTCTGGCTCTAAGCGTCTCCAGTTCCACCTATAACATCATCTACTCCCAAACACCGAATTACACGATCATCGCCAAGCACAAGTAGATAGGGTGAGCTAACAGCATAAATTACATGTTACGAACCACCATCCGTAATACCAGGTGGAATTTCCAATACGAACCATAATTCGTACTCTCGACACAAGATTAACAACACCAATGGCCACAACCCATGATTGCCTAATCAATTGGAGACCATCCATACGAGCCACAACTCGCATAATCAAACCGGTTACCAATATCACAACGCCACAACCTGGGATCGCCACATGTGTACCCTCCATTCGGAGCCACAACTCAAAAAATGTCATTCCGAGCCACAACTCAAGGAATCTTTAAGCAAACTCCATACGTAAGGTATCATCCAAAGCCTTGTAGACCATCCACCAATTCATAAGAATATCACCTTGTCCCCTTATTTATCGCCTAGCGCTGCCTAAGTGCCGCTAGGAGAAAGTCAGTTGTAAACCGCCTGACGGAACTATCCTTACCGCCAAGTGCCACGCATTCTAGTGGCTCTCTGTTTGTGCACCTGTCGCCTAGCGGTTCAACTTCCATTGCCAGACGCTACACCAGTAAACAAGTTTTACTGGTTTAAAAACCTTGTAAAAGGATTTCTCAGACTTCCCAATTATGGCCATTTAAAGGCCGATGTGTCATAGTATTCATATTATCTGCCATCTAAAGGTCGCTAGCTTGAAAATAATTGCGAAGCCTAAAGGAATATCACATGATCCACAACTAAGTACATAACGTAAAACAATGAATCAGCTAAACCTATATGACGGCCAAATTGATCAACTATCCGGCCTTCTTAGATATTTACCCTAAGCAGCCTCGAAACGAGTATGTGGTGATAGACATGGTGCCGCATATTCTAACTTAGAATAAGTTAGTTGAACCAATGTGAAAAGGTGTTTGGCCTAAAACCTAGGCCCAACCAAGTTCACAATAGCCCAGTAAAGGACTGGACCACTAAAGACTACTAAAGGCCCAACCCATGGTCTAAGCCAAGGTAAATAAACCATGGTAAATAAAGATTAGACTTCTTTAACTAAGAGTGGACCCCAACAATTAACGGTATGCATTTCATTAATGCATAATCTAAGATTTGACTTTGAGAGTTGTGGTTAACTCGATCTTTGACCTTCCTGTACCGTCTTTGTCATAGCCTCTACGTCGCTTTAGCTCCTTAAGGCTGGGGGCTAGCATACCCTGGGGGGGTAGACAAAAGAAAGAGAATTGTTATCTGCAAAGTTGGAACACTTACAATAGCCTTTAACATGACAAATCTTGCTAAAGACCAAGGGGGTTGATGTACCATAGTGGCCAAATTGGTCGTTATATCATATATACCATGGTGGCCAAATTGGTCGCTATGCCATAGTATTCAGATTATCCGCCATCTAAAGGTCACTAGCTTGAAAATAGCTGCCAAGCCTAAAGGAATATCACACGATCCACAACTAAGTACATAACGTAAAAACAACAAATCAGCTAAACCTACATGATGGCCAAATTGATCAACTATCCAGCCTTCTCAGATATCTACCCTAAGTAGCCGCAAAACAAGTATGTGGTGATAGACATGGTGTCACATATTCTAACTTAGAATAAGTTAGTTAAACCATTGCGAAAAGGTGTTGGGCCTAAAACCTAGGCCCAACCAAGTTCACAATAGCCCAATAAAGGACTGGACCGCTAAGGAGATAACCAAAGGCCTAACCCATGGTCTAAGCCAAGGTAAATAAACCATGGTAAATAAAGATTAGACTTCTATAGATAAGAGTGGACCCTAGCAATTAACAGTACACATTTCATTAGTGCATAATCTGATATTTGACTTTAAGAGTTTTGGCTGACTTAATCGTCGGAGTCCTTTTTGTAGGTAACCCTCCAATGATTCACCAAGTATCGAATGAAGAGGACATGACGAATGAAACTGAGTGGCATCCAACCGAGAAGCTCAAAGATTGTGGTAAGATAAGGTTCGAGTCCCGTAATGATCTAATATTGTCCCTTCAGTAACATAGTACATCTTGGTTACATGTAGTCAACTTACAATAAGTTTCAATTGAAGTAAAATTTCAAATGTGATACATTCCAAGTGTTGGGGACAGGCTCCCCAGATAGTCGTTCTAATCTATAAGCCTTTTTGCCAACATCCTGAAGCACGAGGAAGGGTCCTTCTATATTGGCAATGAATTTTCCTTCATGCTTTCTCGCTTGGCTGGCCATCTGCCAAAAAGGTCCCTTTTGTGGAAAGATCTAGGGTGTAATTTTGAGTTGTATCTTTTGGCCACTCTAATCTTGGTCGCATGTCTTGTATGTGCGCCTTTTCTCTTCTTTCAACAAGTAGGTCGAGATTTGTGCTATTGCCATCTTCGTTTAAGTCTTCGTTGTAGTGTTCTTGGTGTAAAGTTTGTTCGCCCACCTCCACTAGTATTATGGCATCAGTACAATATACCAGGCTAAACCAAAGCTTTGTGGGTTGACGACTATGCATATAGGAAACTGAGGACTTTGTTACCGGCGACACCGTCAACTAGCCGGTCAATATTGGGTAAGGGATAGGCATCCCTGGGGCAGGCCTTATTGAGATCCATGTAATCGACACACATTCGCCATTTACTATTAGCTTTTTTTACCAAAACTACATTGGAGAGCTAGGTGGTGTAGTGGGCTTCTTCGATAAAACCTGCGTTAAGTAACTTGTCGGCTTCGTTTTTTGTTGCTAGCTGACGTTCTTCACTAAGCTTACGTTTTTTCTGAGAGACATACCAGGCTTCTTTGTAAACAGAGAGTTTATGGACCGTGACTTGAGGGTCAACGCCGGGTAAGTCAGCGGCAAACCAAACAAAGAGGTCGGTGTTGCTAATGAGGGTGGGTGTAAGTATTTCATGTTAGTCATGTTGAAGACCAGTGTCTAGTTTGAGGATGGGTCCATTAGGGAGTTCTAGTGGTATAGTTTCATCGACAAGCTTGAGGCGTGCATCACGACCTACTTTGGGGTCCAAATCATTTGCAGATAAGGCTATGTCAGAGCCGGGTGGACGTTCAATGTGGTTTGTTTGAAGGATGGGTAGTTGTGGGCGTAGGCTGGCCATGTAGCATTCTCGTGCGAGCCATTCGTCGTCGTGGATGGTGAGGATGTCTCCAGATGGGGAGGGAAATTTCATGGCCAGATGAGGTGTAGATACGACTGCGCCTAAAGTATCGAGGGACGGTCGGCTGAGGAGTACATTGTATGATGTGGGTGCGTCTACAACAAGGAAATAGATGGGGATTGTTTTGGTTTGAGTGCCATCATGAAAGACGGTGTGGAGGTCAGTGTAGCCGCGAGTGGAGACCTTCTCCCCAGAGAAGTCGTATATGGGTTCATCGTAAGGAACCATGGTAGTGGTGGGAAGCTGTAGTTTCTGGTATGTTGCTAATATAGGATGTCAACTGAATTGCCTTGGTCGATAAGGACTTTCTTGACTGCATAGTTTTCTAACTCGACCGTGATGACCATGGGATCATCCTGGTGGTGATCGATGCCATGGAAGTCATCGTCTGTAAAGGTGATGGGAGGCATGCGGCGTCTGTGGTGGGAGTGGGTTATGTGGTTGATGAACTGGAGTTGGCGAAGATGCTTCTTTCTAGCCGAGGAGGTGGATCCTCCACTAACAAAGCCACCAGAGATAGTACTAATGGTGCCGTCTAGTGGGGGATTGGTTGGGGCAACATGAGTGCGGGCAGGTTGGGGGTCATGGCTGATGGGTTGGTTAGGACGTCTGTCGCGATGAGAATCGTGGGAAGGATGTCGGTTGTCGGATCGTGGAGGGTGTGGGTTGTCTTCTCTACGGATGTAGCAACAGAAATGGCCAGCATGAACCAATTATTCAATCTTGTCTTGGAGTGTTTTGCATTCGTCTGTGGTATGACCATTGTTACGGTGATAGTGGCAGTATTTGGTCATGTCAGCGTTGGGAGGATTGGACGTTTTGCGAAGGGGTGGGATGAGGTCGGCTTGAAGAACTTCATCAAGAAGGTGGGATCTAGGAACACTTAGGGGTGCGTATCTGGTGAAGCGAGGTTGGTGGGGTTCCCTGGGTCTTGGATCAGGTCGTGAAGGTGGTTTAGGGGGGTGGCAGCGAAGGGTTTGTAGTCGTTGCAAAATTTTATGTGGAGGGTTTGCATCTCTTCCATGCGGATGTAGTCTGCAGTACGGAGCTTCATTTCATGCATGGATGCAGGTGGGTGTAGGTAGACGTTGTTGGCAAAGGGGCTGGTTTGAGAGTGAGTGCCATACATTGCAATATCATCTCTTGGTTAAGGTGTGGCGTGCGGAAGGCGGCCTTGCTGAAACGGTCGGTGAAGGTCTGCAGCGTCTCGTCTTGTTCCTGTCTGATGCCGAGGAGAGAGAGGGTTGTAGTTTGAGGTGGACGGTTGCCAGCGAAGTGAGCAGCGAACATGTGGGAGAGGCTGTGAAAGCAGTCAATGGAGTATGGAGGTAGACTTGTGAACCATTCGAGGGCGGGGCCTTTAAGGGTGGTTGGAAAGGCTTTGCAGAACATGACATAGTGGGAAGTGTAAAGGGCGACGTGTGTTATGTTTACTTTGAGGTGGTCGTCTGAATCGGTTTCGCCTATATAACGGTCCAGCATGAAGGGTTCCCACTGGGCAGGGAGAGGGGTGTTGGTGATGAAATCGATAAAAGGGTGGCAGCGCCTGGGTGGTTGGGATGGTAACGAGTGAGGTGGAATGGGATGGTGGATGAGAGTAGGAAAGGTGGAAGTAAAGTTGTGAGGCAGGATGTGGGTAGTGGGAAGAGTGGAGGTAAAGTTATGAGGTGGAATGTGGGTAGCGGCAAGAGTGGCAGCAGGGGTAGGTGCTAAAGGGTGTCCTAGGAGGGTGGGGTGGAAGTGTGTATGATAGGTCGAGATGATGGGAGTCTGTTGAGTAGTGGTGAAGGTGTGCGGGGTAAGATTGTACTCACTTTCCTCCTCGTTAGGTTGGAAAGTCGGGGACTTTGTGGCTTCTAATGTTTCCTTGGCTTTTCCTTTTTGGGTGGGATCAGCCTCAATCTTTCTCCTTAGCCGGGAGTTTTCCTGTCTGAGTGCCTCCATTTCATCAGCATTGCGCTTCTTCAAATCAGCTAGCTCTTACTGCATTTTGGCTTGGCCTTCAAGGATAGTGGCCAGGTCTAGGGCGGTACCGGCAGGTGTTACAGGACCTGCTTCAGCTTGCTTGTTGACTCCGGCTCTACGGGTAAAAACCATCTTCGAGAGAATGCGGGTTGATCCGTAAAGTATTACTTTGTGCCCCATGGTGGACGCCAATTGTTCCCGCGGAGAACAAATAAGAGATGTCAGACACGAATATTACCCTACCTCAATTCGCAATCTCCTCATTAGGCTCCTCTTCGGCTAATGTATGCTATCTGCTGACGTCTCGGCTAGCACTGGTCTGGACCCAAGAGAGGTTACCTGCGGAGAAGACTCCAACGCTCAAGTCAGGAAGGAATTCCTGAGAAAGTCAAATCTTGTGATTAAGGGATTAATGAATGCGTACCTTTAAGTGGTGGGGTCCATGCATATTTATAGATTATTAATTATGTTTGGCCACGTCATGGACTGGGCTCTTGATTGGTCCGCAGATGGGCATGGGCCAAGCCGGCCCCAATGTTTGATTATTGTGGGCCCAAGGGCCTGGCTAGTAGTGTTTTAGGTCTATCAAGTTCTCGTTTGATTTTCTTAAGTTAGCGGCTTAGGCTGCTTACTCTTACTTATTCGACATATATGGTGATTATTCGTGTCCTTGAGGGGTTATATAGGCAGATTTTATTGTTGTAGTCAGGTAAGGCCCTTAGGTGTAGTACAGATTTAATGCAATAACTACTTTTTGTGGTGCAAACTTGATCTTTCATGTATTGGTAGTGGTGACGTTATTTGGCTCGTTATTTGTTTCCTTGGTGCAGTGGATTGAATTTGGTTGGCTCATGTGTGCCTTATATTTGTTGACGAGGTTAAACTAGTGAAGTGAATTTGATGCTAATTCAGTGCAGCCTTCTTAGGTGAAGTGGTTCTTGGATCGCAACTTGTCTAGGCCATTTGGTGCGGGGAAATTGACCTTTTTAGAGCAATTAAAAAGTGTTTCAGCGTATTGTTATGGTCATATTTTGTTGTTGTTTTCATTCGTGATTATGACTGTTGGGACAATGTACCTTGAGCTAAATTGTTGGAAGTATTGCTTTTGGGAGTTTGAAGTAATCATCATAATTTAGCTTGAGTAATTTGTTTCACATTTCAAGTAGTAATTCTAAGTACACCGTTTAGATTACTCGTGTCTTTTTAAGAACTTTTCTCGTTGTCATATACTTAGTTTTGTCACATATTTACTCTCTTTAGTCTAGCTATTTCTTGATTTTGATGCTTTTTTGTTTGTCTTGAAATTTCCTTGCTTTTGTCTTCAAATTTTCCTCTACTTGGCCTCTTGAGTTGAGCATAAATTTGTATCATCCTTCACTTTGATGTTGAATTCTTGATGGGTTGATTGGAGGTTCTTAGAAGAACTGAACAAGAACTTAAGAGCGAGTGAATACACTTTGAGAGTGAAACACAAGTGGAATTGAGTGTAAACACATAAGGAGTGGTGAGGCCCATTTGATAATTTTATCTACATTACTTGTTCTAATCACTTACTGTGTTTTGTATTAGTTCTTGTTTCCTCTCTTTCACTTCAGGAATTAGCAATTTTGAGCATTTCACAATGTTCCATACATGTTCGATCTTGATGGAAGATATCAACTTTATTGTTTCCATAATTATTCGGCTGAATAGCAAACTTGGGGATCTTAGAAGGGAGCATCAACATGATAGAAGATCATTGCCAAAAGATAAAACAAATGCTATTAGGTGCACCAAGTGTGAAGGTTATGGACACGAAAATTATCAATGTCTTTATTAGAACGGAAAGTACATGACTCTTAAGGAACTCCAGGATTACATTGTATACTTGAAAGGGGTGAAAAGGAGTGTTAGTCAAAAGCTCGAAGTAAAACGATAGCAACAAGCACAAAGGGAGAAAGAAAATGCAAAAAAAAGCACTAAAGAAAATGTGGGAAGAAGCATGACAAGAGAGAGAAAAATGCAAAAAAGAGCACTAAAGGAAATGTGGGAAAAACAAGACAAGAGAGAGAGCTAAAAGAGAGAAAATAGCAAGAGGTCGAAGATAGAAAAGAGCAAGAGCTAAGAGAGCAAGAGAAGAAAAAGCAAATAGAAAGAAAAGAGACAGAGATGAGAGAAAGAGAACAAAAGACAAAAGAGCTCTAAGAAAGAAAAGAGAAAGAGCTAAAAGAGCGAGAAGAGAAAGAGCGACAAGAAAAAGGAAGAAGAAGAACAAAGAGAGAAACACGAGAAAAAGTCTATCCTCACACCCCTTACATGCATGGTTGAGATGAAATCCCTAAAGGGGGTGATAATGCATTAAATTGTTGTTCCCATTCACATCATGATTTTGCATTTTCATTGGGAACACTTACGAACCCATCTTTTTTTTTGTCTTAATGCCTAGGGAAGACTTATATATTAAGGAGCAATGTCATAAGCAATGAGGTAAAGAAAATATGATAGAAAAGGCAGAAACAAATGGGCAAAACATGAACCTAACTCTAATCATCTGCTTGTGTGTTTGTCCTATCATGAAAATCCTTAGGGATTTTAGTGACACTTGTTTTCTGTTCTGATTACTATGGGTTGTTTTCCTTTTTGTTTCACTATGAATAGTATAGTTGTGTTGAAACTCTTTGATGTGTTCTGTAAGTTTGTCTTTGACTCTAGAGGACAATCTCTAAGCACCTTGATAATAAGAGATTGGCCTCTCCCATGATTTTAACTCACCATTTTTAGGTAGCCTTTTATTTCTATCTTTAGACTATTATGGTTTTGCGTTCTTTCAACACTTATGTTTGTGTGTTTATTTGTAGGTAACAAAGTGCTAAAATTTGAGGTCGTCATAGGGATTTCATAGTAGTTGATGGAATCACGTTCAAGACCTTAAAAGATATCTAGGATTAGCTTTAGATCGTGAATAAGAATTCTTTTTGTAATTTTTGTAATGTTTTTGTTTGGGCTTTATCAGGCCTTTAGTTGTGTTGGGCTTTTTGGTGTTTTAGCCCATAGCATATAAGACATTGTGAAACCCTTTGCATTCAAATTTAAGTTATATGAAAATTTGAGTTTTCTCTCAAGTCTTGAGGTTCTTATTAGAACTACTGATCCTTATCTTTGAATCTCTGATTCAAAGTGGCGAATCTTCCTCACTTATCTTTTAACCTCTTCCAAGTGGCGTGATTTCCTCCCATTTTGAAAACCCTCAAATCGACGTTCTCCAATTTTTCCCCAAATTGTTCTAGGGTTCATACCCAATTTTGTGGGATGGAATGATAGCTACATATACCTTTATGTATTTTTACATGACCTAGGCAACTTTGTCTTGCAAGATGCACCTTAGTAGTGGGAGCCTTTACGGCATTAAATATTAATTATTGTGACATGGAAAAGTACTAGCTCAAATGGTTGAGAGTATTTAGTTGTTATGAAAGCACTCTGGTTCGAGTCCTATGTATGCAATTTGTGTGTTATTTAATTGATTATTATTTTAATAGTAAAGTGTTTGATCATGATGAGTGATAATATAATCCTAAAACTATAGGAATTATCACAAAATATGAATTGGTTGAATGGATGTGCATTGACTTGTCATTTGGATGGTTGTGTGCTCGAACCTTGGTAGACATGAATTAAACTTTCTTTTTGCTAAAATTAGTTGGAATGGAAAGGGAAGGGTCAGAAACCCTAGTTGTCACAAAGTGCAATTGGAAGGGCTAAGTTAATCAGTTGTCAATGGAATTTGATGGCCATTAACATCTATCTTAATACCCTTTTTCGTTTTTGGATTAATGAGGCTTAATTAAGTGAGTTAAGGAGGGAGAGAGGGGAGAAATTAGAGAGAAAAAAATAAGGCAGCTTAGTGAAACATGTCAGAAGAATTTGAAGAGCATAAGGGACTGCATTTCAGAGAGGATTGAGAACTACTCTTGGAAGGTGACTAGGGAGGTCATAGTTGATAAAAAGGAGGCTCTAAATTAGCAATCTCAAGAAGAGAAACCAGGTTAGGGGAGCTACATTTCGTGTTTCTATTTTTGATAAATGATTCTGTGATGTATGTATGTTTGCGATTCTTGGATTCTGCCCAAATTTCTGCTTAAGTTGTTCGTGTTTCTGGATTTTTCAAGAAATTACCTGGCGGCATTGAAGGCCCTCCAGGCGACTAATGCTCCAGAAAGCAAATTTCTGCACTAGTTGCCTAGTTTCTCGTGGGTTCGTGATGTTGATGATTCTTGAATGAGTATTATGTATGAAATTACGTAATTGTGTATTTAATTACATGTCTAATATTGTATGATTGGAGATAATTATGATTATGGAGATAATTGGAGGCTAGGGTTCATGTGGGGCTTACGGAGGAATAACCATGATATGTGTATGATTTATGATATGATGCATAAAAATAATCCGAATTGAATAAATATGATATGTGCACAATATAATTATGCTAAGATGAATGCCGAAATTGTTGATTTGGGGTTTTAGGGTTTACGCAAGTGCAGAATAATCTGGAATTTTTCCAGAATTGTATGCACCGCCTGGCAACAAAACAATCCAGTTTCTGGGTTTCTGTTAAGAAACGCCTAGCGGTGAAAAGCTGCCGCCAGGCGATGCCTGTGGTATTCTATTCACGAAAAATGTTGTTTTTCGTGTTTTCACGGAGCAGGTATCGCCGAACACTGGTTTTGTGCCGCTAGGGGCTAGGTTCCCGACTTTTGGGCGCTAGGCACCACCATTTTTCTAGTTTGCGCAGTTTTCGTAAAACTGCACTTCCCGGTTCGTTAACCGTCCGATTTAGGTGCAGTTTTGACAGGTGGTCCATAACATGTTGTTCTTCACTTTTGAACGGTGGAGATTTGATTTGGAGGTCAGTAGCTAGAGATATATGTTACTCATGATTGTTGGCTTGGAAGTCTTTAAAATGCATGAATAAACTCTTGATAATTTAAGGTAACTACTAATGTGGCATGAGTTGGAAGCATGATTGGGTTATGTTGTATGTCTCTATGAATTTGAATGTTCCTTTGGGTTAGTCACATGTTGAGAATTGGTTTATTGGTGAAATCATGTGCATCAATATAAAATTTTTGCATAGGAGGTGTGAATTACTATATTAATTTGCATTGGTGCATAGGATCATGTACTTAAGTTGTTAGAGGGTTTTTGCTTTATATTTGATTTGGGCATGTGTTATTCATAAGTTGAAATTAAATGCTAGCATGGATTTAAATGGTGGATTATATATATGAATATATAGGGATTGATGCATGTGATATGTGGTGAATTCTATTAATAATTGAGTAATGGCATGATCTCAACTATGAACCCGTTGGGTATATGAATGTGTACAATTGTGATTCAGTCATGCTAATATGACTGGATAAGTGTGGTTGATATTTTGGATTGCTTGTAGATTATTTGGGTTCATTGAGAACTTATCCAAAGTGCTAAAAACCGGTATCCTTAACTCTACTAATATGGCGCCTGGCAGCGCGGGGCGAGTTGCTAGGCGATAGCGGCCAAATAGAGGCCACTAGGATTGTGTAGCGCTTGACGACAAGGGTGGTAACGCCAGGCGACTACTGTCACACAATGGCTCTATTTTTTTCTAGCGCCTGGCGGAGCCCTCTCTCCGTCAGGCAGTCTGCACTATGATTTCACGTGGTGGCACTTAGGTAGCGTCAAGCGATAGCATAAAGAGTAGTGTGCTCTTTTGGTTTATGTTTTGCATGTTTGTGTGATGAACGTGTAGGTTCATGGCTGGTGGTGAACACGTCATAATATGAGCGAGGAGGTTCATATTAGGATGCTCTCGTGTAAGGATACGAGATGGGAGGTTCGTATGTTCCGTGCTCACACTTGAGGGTTGTTGCGAGCAAGGAGGTTCGTAACTGTTGGATCACGTGTGTTGGACTACGGGCGGGGAGGTCCGTAGAGTTGGACTATAAGCGGGGAGGTTCGTAGAGGCAGGACCACGAATGGGCAGGTTCGTGGAAGCATCATATATCTTGGGTCCATGGTCAAGTAATTGCTTGGTGATTTGGATGTGGGTGGCCTACAAGGCTTTGGGTGAAACCTTAAGGATGAATTTTATTGTAGCATTCCTTGAGTTGTGGCTCGGAATGGTATCCCTTGAGTTGTGGCTCGGGATATTGGGTAAACACGTGGCATTCCTTGAGTTGTGACTCAGAATGACATCTCTTGAGTTGTGGCTCGGGATGGCAGATGAACACGAGGAACTCTTGAGTTGTGGCTCGGGTTGGCAAGTGTTGCGGGTGTGAGTGTGCGAGTTATGGCTCGTACGGATAGGTCCAGATTGAATGCCCTCCTCAGTGTTTGGCTGACGAGTTTGGTAGTCTTGGGACGTTACGAACGAACTATGTTCGTATTGGGAACTCCACCTGGCGTTACATAGTGTGGTCTGTAATAGGTTTCCCGCACGTGTTCTACAAGTTATGGCTTGTAGGTGGAGGCAGCAAAGGGTATCTTGAGGTTACCATCTAAAGACGTAGAACATGGAAAACATGGTGGTGGCCATGTGGTATGGAGTTAAAGGATAGATTTCCTTTGATAGGAGAATGAATATATATATATATATATATATATATATATATATATATATATATATATATATATATATATATATATATATATATATATATTTATCGTCTATATGTTTATCTGTTAGCTTACCCTATATGCTTATGTTTGGCGATGATCATGTAATTCGTTACGCGAGAGCAAAAGATGTTGCAGGTGGTGCTGGTGAGGCATAGAGCTGAAGCGTTGGCCTATCTGGGAAATTTTCTAGAGTTATTATTTTATGAAATTTAAAGACTTGTAATCATTGGATTATTGAACTTAACTTTTGTATTTTGAGTTCTTTTATAAATTATGGATTTGAGGTATTTTTTATGAAGAAATAAATGTTTTAAATTTCCTGCGATTTTGGGAAATGATTTATATTAAGTGAGGTTTTATTATTATGTCTTTATTTTATTATTTAAATTCGTAATATCCGACCAGGATGTTACAGTAGTGGCCTGTTGAATCCTCTTCTAAATAATTCTCCTCTCATCAAGGAATAGCGAGCTGTTTTTCTCGTCCATCCTTTCTCTTCCCCTTTTCGGATCAAGCCACTTTTGAGATATCAGATGAAGGGTTCCATCCATGTTTCCTCAGTGGTCACCTGCATACATTCGATTACTTAGTTAGTGGATGGTGTAGCAAGAACTTGCTGTAAGACCCGATAAATTTAATTAATTAATTAATAAATGCAGGTAGTGGGAGCCTTTATGACAATTAATGCTAGCTTGCATGACATGGAAAAGTATTAGCTCAAATGGTTTAAAATAGTTAGTTGTGTTGAGATGACTTGAGTTTGAGTCATGTGTATGCTAATTGTGTGTATTTTTAATTGTTTATTATTTTAATAGTAAACTGCTTGATCATGATAAGTGATAATATAATCCTAGATTTATAAGAATTATCATGAAACATGAATGGGTTGAATGGTTGGGCAATTATCTTGATAATTGAGTTGTTGTGGGTTCGAACCTTGGCTAGCACAATTTAGCCTTGACTTGTTTGTGTTTTATTATATTTTTTTTGGGTTCTGCTAGGTTAGGGAAAACCTAGAAACACTAGTAGCCGTCAGAGAAACCTAAGAGGTATGGAATAATCAGTTAGAGTGCAATGAATTTACTTGTTAATGGTGTAAATTAATATTTTCGTTTTTGGTGAGTAAATGACAATTATTAGGCTAATAATTGTGAGAGGAAGGAGAGTTAGAAGTGTGAAAGAGAGGAATTTCGTGTGGATTATTGGGGAGAGTTCTAGAGGGCACAAGAATGTGAGAAAGAAGAGTGTAGAGAGACATTTCTGCAAAGGTTAGAGAAAGACTTGGAGCTAGATCAATTGTGGTGTAAGAAGGACTCTATGATTTCCAATTGGAGCAAGGAATACTAGGTTAGGAGAGCTGCTTTGTGTGTACATTTATTTGATGATGTTTTCGTAGCATGAGGTGTGATTATGGTGCATTTGCATGATCAAAAGTTATTTATTTTCGCGTTTCTGGAAAATTTCTAAAAATCACCTAACGACTTTGGTGGCCCGCTAGGCGATGAATGTGCGTTGAACCCATTTTCTAGGTTTTTAGTTGAACCGCTTGGCGGTGAGGATGAAGCTGCCAAGCGACGCGAACTGTGTTTGATGCTTTTGGGATGTTCTTTGTATTCTATGTTAATTGTGAGTTCTTGGAAATTTTAAGTACATTTATATGGGTGATTGTGATTATTTGATAATAATTAATTTATTGATGTTTCATGATGATTGAATGGGCGTGCATAACATGAAGGGTCCATGTTGGGTTTGGGGTTAAATTGTTAATATGATTTGGGGAGTTTAATCATGGGGAAATTGAGAGTTTATGATTTTACATGATGACTATGCATGCGGGAAAATTGAATGGCTATGACTTTATGCAATTGATTGACAAATACTGGAATTATTGATTTGGGGTTTTAGGGTTTACACCAGTGCAGAAGAATCTGGGATTTTTTCTAGAATTGTATGCATCCCCTAACGGCGCATGAAACCCCTCCAGGCGACTCATGTTAAAACAACCGAGCTTATGAGTTTCTGTTAAGAATCGCCTGGCGGTGAAGAGGTGCCGTCAGGCGATGCGTGTGGTGTTCTTTTCATGAAAAATGTTGTTTTTCGTGTTTTCGCGAAGCAAGTATCGTCGGGCGCTGGTTTTATACCGCCAGGCGCCACCGATTTTTCTAGTTTGTGTAGTTTTCGTAAAACTAGATTTCCCAGTTTGTTAACCGTCCGATTTAGGTAAAATTTTGAAAGGTGATGCACAACATGTTGTTCTTCACTTTGAATGGTGGAGATTTGAATTGAATGTATGCAGATGGAGATATACATCACTCATGATTGGTTATTTTAATTCCCTAATAGTATGATTATTAATCGATGATTAAGTGTGCTTAAGTGCTGGTATGGCCTTGATTAGTGAATGTATATATATATATATATATATATATATATATATATATATATGTATACGTATATGTATATGTATACATATACATATACGTATACATATACATATATATGTATATGTATACGTATATGTATATGTATACATATATGTATATGTATACATATACATATACGTATACATATATATATATATATATATATATATATATATATATATATATATATATATATATATATATATATATATATATATATATATATATATATATGTGTGTGTGTGTGTGTGTGTGTGTGTGTGTGTGTGTGTGTGTGTGTGTGTGTGATTGATGAGTATGTTTTTGGTAGTGCTTGCTGAGCCATGTTGAATATATGAACCTATATATGTTAGCTTGAATGTATGATGTTATAAGTATATGAAAAAGGCCATTATTGATGATATCACTATGACCGATTGTTGCATGATCATGATGGGTTTTAGGAAAATATGGGAACATGATATTCATACTTTAAATGTCATGAAATTGCGAGGGCATGTAGAATAAGTATATACCTTTGATTATTTCTTATGTAAGCATGCAAGGGTTTGGAAAATGAGAAGGGGAAAATAACGTGTGTGTTGGAATTGATTTAAGAGGTGAGTATATATGAATTATAAAAGAGAGGAATGTGTGCTTATACTTGAAAGATGCATATGTGTTGTGATGTTGTAATTTGAAGTATATGAATGTGTATGTTGATTCCTGGATGTTGGAGAATTGAATGGTTGAATGCTAGGAACTGAATTATAGTACAAAAAACCAGTAGTGTCACATTACTAGTGTAGCGCTTGGCGGTGCTGAGTGGATCGTCAGGCGATAGTAGGAAACAAGGAAGTCTTGTGTGTTATGGTGCCCAATAGTGGTGTGGAACTGTCAGGTGGTCTGCACTGCCATTTCGTCTAGTGGTGCTAGACGATGGTGTAGTGGCAGAGTGCGTTTATGATATGTTTTGCATGGCTTGTTGTGTTGGTCCTGGTCTGGGATATGCTTGATATTATTTGAATGGGTAGGTTCATGACTGGTGATGAACACGTGATGATATGAGCGAGGAGGTTCATATCCTGATACTCTCGTGCGGGAATACGAGCGAGGAGGTTCGTATGTTCCGTGCTCACACTTGAGAGATGCTGCGAGCGGGGAGATTCGTAGCTAGTGGATCACATGTGTTGGACTACGGGTAGGGAGGTTTGTAGAGTTGGACTACGAGCGGGGAGGTTCGTAGAGTTGGAGCACGAACGGGCAGGTTCATGGAAGCATTAGAATCCCTAAGACCAGCTTGAGTATGTACCTTGTATAGTGCAACGTGATTTTCTTAATTTCGGTTTGATGCTTTGATGTAAGACTTGGAACAGGAGATGTTGTGCCATGAGCGGGTAGGTTCATGGATGGTGGTGAACACGTATGAGTGGGGAGGTTCATATCCTGATACTCTCGTGTGGGGATACGAGCGGGGAGGTTCGTATGTTTCGTGCTCACACTTGAGAGATGGTACGGTCGGAGAGGTCCATAGAGTTGGACTATGAGCGGGGAGGTTCGTGGAAGCATCGTATATCCTGAGTCCATGATCAATTATTTGTGTGACTTGCAGGTTGAAATGCCTTGGGGTATTAAGGTCTTGGCCAAGAATTAGCTAGAATAAAATAGTTGGGTGTATCTTGATGTGATTGGGTTATATGTTAATTTTTATTAGCTCACCCTTTCTGTGTGTGTTTGGCGAGGATCGTGTGAATTGTCACGCGGGAGGAAATGATGTTCCAGGTGATGTGGGCGAGGCATAAAGCCAGAAAGGGGCTAGCGTGCGAAAGCTTTTTATGGAAGTTTACTATCATTTTAATTTTCAAATTTTCTTATAAACTATATTTTTATTGGAATATCAACTATTATGGATTATTGGAACACTGTGGTTTAATTAGATGAGTTTAATAAATGTTTTTAATTTCCCACATTTTCGGAAAGACATTTAAATAAATGTGACTTTATTATTTCTTTTATTTTATATTATTTAAAATTAGTAATATTCGACCGGGATGTTACACTTGCTATAATTGAGATTGATAACAACCTTCCTTCTTTGTGCTTGTTAATTTTGATAAAAGGTCAGCTCTCCTGTTGTCACCCTCCGGACATGCTCAATTTTGAACTCGGCGAACTTTTCAATCATACTATGTGGTGTCCCGACTTTGACCGATTTGGACTCGGGAGGGGTTACTTACGGAGGAGACTCTAACGCTCAAGTCAGCTAAGAATTCTCAGAAAGTCAAATCTTGTAATTAAGGGATTAATGAATGCGTACTTTTAATTCGTGGGGTCCATGCATATTTATAGATTATTAATTATGTTTGGCCACGTCATGGGGTGGGCTTTTGATTGGGCCATAAATGGGCCTAGGCCGAGCCCAAGTCCCACAGTTTGGCTATTGTGGGCCCTAGGGACCTGGTTAGTAGTGTTTTAGATCTATCAAGTACTCGTTTGATTTTCTTGAGTTATCGACTTAGGCCTCTTACTCTTGCTTGTTCGACATACACGATGATCGTTTGCGTCCTTGAGGGGTTATGTAGGCAGATCTCATGGTTGTAGTCAGGTTAGGCCGCCTAGGTGTAGTACACCAGTCCCCCAGCCTGTGTCGGTGTATCTAGAGCAGCAAAGGATGAGAAGTGTTAGTGTATTTTTTTAGGCCGCCTAGGTGTAGTACACCAGTCCCCCAACCTTTAAGTGTGATGAACATTGTTAAGGCTTGGGTCTGAATAGGTTTGTGGGAGGTGAAGGGGTGGCAGATATCAGAGGTCTAATCAGAGGGGTTTTGCGTCGTCATTTTGATGTTTGTGTCTTTTCGTGTGCGTTGTGACGTTTCGCATGCATTGTGACTTTTGGCGGGAAGGAGTTGTAGCGTTTTGGATCGTCGTTTATAAATGAGGTACTATTGAGAGTGTGTTTCTGTTGGCTCATTTGTAAGAATTCTAAGATCAGTAATTTGCGTGTGTTAGAGCTGTCCGATTAGTTCTTTCTTACTGTCGACATCTTTCTTACTTAAAAAGGTATGTCTAGTACTAGCAGTAGTGTGTCGTTGTCTACATCGAGTAGTGGGAGTGGGCAGTCTAGAGAAGATATAGGTAGACATTCTGAGGAGGGGAGTGGTAGCCTCACAGTTGGGACGGGGAGATTCCCTATGGAGAGGATAACTGAAGTGAGGGAAGACCCTCCAAAGGAGATAGCGGAGAGTAGTTCATCGGCGAAGGCCGATTATGAATGGGTTGCTGCTGATGTTCGAAACCAATCTTCGTTATTCAGATGGTCAAGGTTGCTTAACTCATGGTTGAATTGTACTCTTGTCATAGAGAGGGACGTAAGTTATGATATAGTGTCCCTAGAGCAGGTGAGCGCTGTTGAGCGTGTATGCCATGGTCAGGAAGGAGTGGCTGATAAGTTTTTCTACATGTATATGTGTCATTTTTCACAATTGCATGTGAGGCTACCGTTTTTCTACCAGTATCATAACCTCTGCACCGTATACTAGGCTGAAAGGGGATTCGTTTGTTGCTGATTAGGGGGTACACCTCTAGGCCCACAACACTTCTACTAATTCTTTTGGCCATCATCCTTTGGCGCTATACAACCGTTTGCGCAACTCTACTAGTATGACTTTTTTGGATGCTTCGGCCTGCTCATTGGTTTGCGGATGTTTGACAGAGCTGGTTACGTGTTTAATGTCGAGGCTGGTGTAGAACTTAGCGAGTTCTTTGTCTATGAATTGCCTACCATTGTCGGTTATGATCGTATGTGGGACGCCATATCGGCATATGATATCTTTCCAGATGAACTGCTAGACTTGTTGGGCTGTAATGATGGCTAGTGGTTTAGCTTCTATCCATTTGGTGAAGTAGTCGATGGCTACTATAAGGAATTTTACTTGGCCCTTGCCTGGGGAAAAAGGGTGGAGGATATCCATATCCCATTTTGCGAAGGGCCATAGGGAGACTATGGAGTGGAGCTGTTCTTGATTTTGGTGGATGAGGTTGCCATGCTTTTGGCAAGGAATCCTGTTTTTGACAAAGGTGTGGCAATCTACCTCCATGGTTGGCCAAAAGTAATCGACGCAGAGGATTCTGGTGGTCATGGTTCGTGCGCCGGAATGATATCCGCATATGCCTTCATGCAATTCTTTTATTATGTACTAGCTTGTTCGGCTATGACACATTTGAGGAGTGGTCGGTCGTATCCCCGCTTGTATAAGTCATCTCTTATCATTGTATACCTGGCGGCTTTAGCCAGCCAACTCTTGTTAGCATCAGGTGGGGGGTTACCGGTCCGGAGGTAGTGTATGTAGGGAGTTGTCCAATTGTCGGCTTGGTTTTGGGTTATGTTAAGGCAAGTGTTTGTTGTGGATGGTGTGGATAATGTTTAATGTAAGAGGGATCTGTGTCGTCTCTTTAGCTTAGTGCTGGCTAATTTAGATAATATGTCGACCCTAACATTTTCAGTTCTGGGGATGTGTTGGATGCATACTCGTTCGAAAGCAGATTGAATGACGTTTCGGACTAGGTGATAATATTGCAAGAGGGTAGGGTCTTTCATCTGGAATTCATCATTTAGATGGCCCACTGTGAGTTTAGAATCGGTTTTGCATGTAAGTGTTTTGACGCTGACTTCGCGGGCGAGGAATAAGTCGGCGAGGGTGGCTTCATATTCGGCTTGATTGTTAGATGTCCTGAAGGCGAAATAGAGGGATTTTTCGATAAGGATGTCGTTGGGGCCTTTAAAGACAATACCGGCACCTGCCCCCTTTCAGTTCGAAGAACCATCAACATAAAGCATCCACTAGTCTTCTTCCAGTGTGTGTTGCAGGTCATTGATGAAGTCGAGGAGGCATTGAGCTTTGATGGGGCCATGGGGTTCATAGCGAATGTTGAACTCGGATAGTTCTACGGCCTAGGATGACATGCGACCGACAAGGTCTGGCTTTTGGAGTATCTTCTGGATGGGGTAATCAGTTTTGATGATGATGTTGTGGTTTTGGAAATAGGGGCGTAGGTGTTGCGCTGCATGTACTAGGGATAGGGCCAATTTCTCCACCATTTGGTATTTGGTTTCTGGATCCTACAAGGTTCGACTGACGAAGTATATAGGGTGATGAGTGCCATCGACATCCTAAACTAGTT
Organism: Vigna unguiculata; assembly: GCF_037176805.1. Classification (NCBI taxonomy): domain Eukaryota; kingdom Viridiplantae; phylum Streptophyta; class Magnoliopsida; order Fabales; family Fabaceae; genus Vigna; species Vigna unguiculata. The sequence continues at coordinate 11,629,137 of NC_140792.1, forward strand.
CGATGCTTACAGTGTGATCCGTGGTGGTGATGTAGACGAGGGGTTGATGAATGTTCAACTTATGGAGGATGGGTGGTGATGTTGTTTTTGAGGTTTTGGAAAACTTGTTCACATTCGTCGTTCCAAGAGAACCTCGCAGATTTCTTGAGTAGTTGAATGATGGGCTGGGTTTGCTCAGCTAGTTTTGGTAGGAAGCGGGATATGTCGGTTAGACGGTTGAGGCGTTGTACCTCTTTGACATTGTTGGGACTTCACATCTCAATGATGGCATTGCATTTTTTGGGATTAGCTTTTATGCCGCGTTGTGTCAGCATGAAGCCAAGGAATTTACCACGATCTATGCCGAAGACACATTTTCCGGGGTTGAGGCAGAGGTTGTACTATCGTAACACGGAAAACACTACGGATCGGGGATTTGACAACCATGTCGTCGACGTATACTTCGACACATTTGCCCATTATATGGTTGGAGACTTTATCCATCAACCGTTGGTAAGTTGCTCCTACGTTTTTGAGATCGAACGACATAACTTTATAAAAGTAGTTGACGTCATCTGTGATGAAGGCGGTCTTGTTCATATTAGTTATGGCCATTGGGATCTGAATGTATCCGGAATATGCATCTAGGAAATTGAGGACCTTGCTGCCGGCGGCACCATCAACTAGCCGGTCAATATTGGGCAAGGGGTAGGCGTCCTTGGGGCAGGCCTTATTGAGATCTATGTAATCAACACACATTCGCCATTTATCGTTAGCTTTTTTGACCATAACTACATTGGAGAGCCAGATGGTGTAGATACGACTATGCCGAGAGTGTTGAGGGATGGGCGGCCGAGAAGTACATTCTGTGATGTAGGCGCATCTACAACAAGGAAACAAATAGGGATTGTTTTGATTTGAGTGCCATAGCGAAAGACGATATGGAGGTCGATGTAGTCGCGGGTGGAGACCTTCTCCCCAGAGAAGCCATATATGGGTTGGCAGCTATAGTTTCTGGTATGTCGTCCAATAGAGGATGTCGACTGAACTGCCTTGGTCGATAAGAACTTTCTTGACTGCGTAGTTTTCCAATTCGAATGTGATGACCATGGGGTCATCTTGCTGGTGATCAACACCATGAAAGTCATCATCTGTGAAGGTAATAGGAGGGATGCGACGTCTGTGGTAGGAGTGGGTTATGTGGTTGATGGACTGGAGGTGGCGAAGATGTTTCTTTTTAGCTGAGGAGGTGGATCCTCCACTAGCAAAGCCATCAGAGATGGTGTTAATGGTGCTGCGTAGTGGGGGATCGGTCGGGGCAACATTTGTGCGGGAAGGTTAGGGGTCACGGCTGGTGGATTGGTTAGGACGTCTATTGCGGTGAGAATGGGGAGGATGTCGCTGGTCGGATCGTGGAGGGTGTGGGTTGTCGTCTCTGCAGATGAAGCGACGAAAATGGCCAACACGAACCAATTCTTCAATCTTGTCTTGGAGTGCTTTGCATTTGTCTGTGGTATGGCCATTGTTACGGATAGCGGCAGTATTTGGTCATATCTGCGTTGGGAGGATTGGATATTTTGTGAGGTGGTGGAATGAGGTCGGCTTGAAGAGCTTCATCAAGAAGGTGGGATCTAGGAACACTCACGGTTGCGTATCTGGTGAAGCGAGGTTGGCGGGGTTCCCTGAGTCTAGGATCAGGCCATGAAGGCATGTTAGGGGGGGTCGCGGAGGGTGTGTAGTTGTTGCAGAATTTTGTGTGGAGATTTTGCATCTCTTCCATGCGGATGTAGTCTATAGTGCGGAGCTTCAACTCATGGATGGAGGCGGGTGGGTGTAGGTAGACGTTGTAGGCGAAGGGGTCGGGTTTGAGAGTGAGGGCCATACACTGAAGTATCATCTCTTGGTTAAGGTGTGGTGTGCGGAGGGTGGACTTGTTGAAGCGGTCGATGAAGGTCTGCAGCGTCTCGTCTTTTTCATGTTTGATGCCGAGGAGAGAGAGGGTTGTGGTTTGATGTGGGCGGCTGTCGCCGATGTGAGTAGTGAACATGTGGGAGGGGGTGTCGAAGCAATCAATGGAGTATGGGGGTAGAGTGGTAAAGCATTCGAGGGCGAGGCCTTTAAAGGTGGTTAGGAAGGCTTTGTAGAAAACAACATCGTGAGAAGTGTAGAGGGCGACATATGTTATGTATACTTTGACGTGCTCGTCTGGATCGGTTTCGCCTCTAGTGTGAAAGGTTCCCACTAGGTAGGGAGAGGGGTGTTGTTGATGAAATCAGTAAAAGCGTGGCGGCGCTTGGGTTGTTAGGATGGTAGTGGGTAAGGTGGAATGGGGTGGTGGATGAGGGTAGAAAAGGTGGAAGTAAAGTTGTGAGGTGAGATGTGGGTAGTGGGGAGGGTGAGATGGAAGTGTGTATGGTGGGTTGAGATGATGGGAGTCTGTTGAGTGGTGGTGAAGGTGTGCGGGGTAGCATTGCACTCACTTTCTTCCTCACTAGGCTGGAAAGCTGGGGACTTTGTGGCTTCGGATGTTTCCTTGGCTTTTCCCTTTTGGGTTGGATCAGCCTGAATCTTTCTCCTTAGACGTGAGTTTTCCTGTCTGAGTGCCTCCATTTCATCAACACTGCGCTTCTTCAAATCAGCTAGCTCTTGTTGAATTTTGGCTTGGCCTTCCAGGATAGCGGCCAAGTCCGGGGTGGTACCAGTAGGTGCTACAGAACCTGCTTCAGTTTGCTTGTTGACTCTTGCTCTACTGCGGGTGGAGACCATCTTCAAGAGAATGCGGGTTGATCCGTAAAGTATTACTTTGTGCCCCACGGTGGGCGCCAATTGTTCCTGCGGAGAACAAATAAGAGATGTCAAACACGAGTATCACCTTACCTCAATCCGTAATCTCTCTAGTAAGCTTTCTTCTAGCATGTATATGCTATCTGCTGGTGTCTCGGCTTGGACCGATTTGGACCCAGGCGGGGGTACCTGTGGAGGAGACTCTGACGCTCAAGTTAGCTAAGAATTTTCAGAAACTCAAATCATGTGATTAAGGGATTAATAAATGCGTACCTTTAATTCGTGGGGTCCATGCATATTTATAGATTATTAATTATGTCTGGCCACATCATGGGCTGGGCTTTTGATTGGGCCACAGATTGGCCTGGGCCAAGCCCAGGACCCACAATTTGGTTATTGTGGGCCCCAGGGGCCTGATTAGTAGTATTTTAGGTTTATCAAGTACTCGTTTGATTTTCTTGAGTTATCAGCTTAGGCCGCTTACACTTCCTTGTTCGACATACACGATGATCGTGTGCGTCTATGAGGGGTTATGTAGGTGGATCTCATAGTTGTAGTCAAGTTAGGCCGCCTAGGTGTAGTACATAAAGTATAAAGGATTTTACAATCATCCAAATATACCAAAGGAAACAAAGGCACTACACAATGCCAGGAACAAAACATAAAAGGTTCAACAGATGTCCAAAAGCTTGCTCGTAAGCAAGCAATTACAAATTAACAATGATCCTTCAAACAATCAGCTCAACAGTGAACCCAACTTCAACTCATGACTAACTAAGCCGCAACATTCCCATCGTCACTGCGATCACCAAGGGTTCCCATATCTTCTCACACCAAAGAATTGGTGATCATTGCAAAAAGGAAAACCGCACAAGAAGATAGACACAAGGAGAAAGGGTAAGCTAGAGTAAAAATGTTTTATCATACAACTAAGCATGCAATTTAAAATCAAGAATATATTAATCATCCAAATCAAACAAGCAATACTCTAAGACTCAATTTATCCAGATACATATAATCGGTCAAATTCACTGGATGCTTACAGTTGTGGTGGCCTCTACTGCTCTACAGAGCCATTGCCAATGGGTTTCCCCCTACCACGTATAAGGTTAGTGTTCAAACATCTAAGGCTATTATCCTGCCAAAGACTAGGGCCTCCTACTACGCCCACCACTTGAGTCAGTCCGCTCTACATGAGACTAACTAACTCTTTAGAGTTTTAGGATGCAATCCTTACTTGAATCCTTACCTAATTATATAATCTACGACACCACCATGAAATCTTACCAAGAGGTTCATGGAATTACATTCATCACATACGGCACCACCATGAGATTTCACTAAGAGGTTCATGGAATTACGTCCATCACATCCATCACCACCATGAAATCTCATGAAGAGTTTTATGGAAATACGGCAAACTCATACCATAGCCATGTCTCACCAACCAACCATCGATTTATCAAGCACAACAATCTCATTCCAATATCCAACCAATCAACTAATCAATGATTCATGATTTTATTCATACCAAGCTCATCAATTCTAATCGATACGATCAATTAATACATGCATATTCACATACTTCATGCTTTAAACAAGGTAATCCAATCAATCATGCAACTAACAACTAAAAACAAGGAAGAGAACAGTGTTAGAGCGTGTTCTTGCACCAGTCTCGCTCAAGCTATAGGCCCTCGCTTAGGCGAAAGAGGCTTTTCGCTCAAGCTACAGGCTCTCACTTAGGTGAGACTGCCAATAGAGAGCATTGCAGGTTTCACGAGTTCTCGCTTGGGCGAGATCTCCTCGCTTGAGCGAGACTACCCTTCGCCCAAAAGTAAAGCCCCTCGTCTGAGCTACAACTGAAGTAGAAAAGACACAGGTTTCCTGCGAGTTCTTGCTTGGGCGAGACCCTCTCGCCTGAGCGAGATGATTCATCGCTCAAAATGAAAGCTCTCCCTTACCTGAACAGAGGGTAGCAAAAGACACCCACACCTGACAGATGAGCACTACAACTCTAGGAGCAGATTTGTGAGCTGGAAAAACTAATACCAGGTCATAAACAAGATTACCAAGATGAACCCTAGTTGGAACCACAAAAATAAAGTTAGAGAAGAGAAGTTATGAGTTAAGGATCAACTTACGTGGAATAAAAATGGAGTTTTGCTAGCTTGGCAAAGAACGAAATCCAAACCCTAGCAGAGCTCTTTGCTGTAGTTCAAAGAGGGAGGAGGGGAACAATTTTCTGGAAAAATAGTAGAATGAGGTGCTTAGGGCTGAAAGTGGGGTTTCGGGGCACCCTATGGGCAGACCTTAGGCCCAAAGTCGTCTCCCAACGAACACGAAAATGATTTTTAACAAGTTAGTTCTTATAAAATCAATACAAAATGGTTAGTCAAATAAAATAATAAAAATATGGGAAGATTGAGATAAACAAGAAAGAAATAGAAAAGATAAAAAGAGATAAAAACAATAGTAAAGAAAATAGATTGATTCCATTGCTTTTTCAAAATAGAATTCATCATCGGTTATCTAAAGATTATTGCTCAATTAATTATTGTTATAGATTTACAAATTAATGAATGTAAAGTCTCAATTAATTTGTTAGCGTTCTCACTTTTAACCAAAGTACAGTCTTAATTAAAAGTGAGAACTTTTAGATTATCCATAGTAAATTCAACCAAAGTACAGTCTCAATCAAATTTACTATGCCTAATCATGTCTATTCTTTTATCTCCTCACCATATAAAAAGCTTAACTAATCAAAGTAAAGTCTCAATTAATTGTAGTTAGAGTAAATACCTTTAACCAAAGTAAAGTCTCAATTATTGGTAAAAACTCATTCAATCACATGAAAGTTTCTAAATAAAATAAAAGTACAGTCTCAATTAAATTTAAAAACCCTTGAACTCATATGATCAATATGCATATAGATTTAAAATCATTACTTTTTATGTGATTCAAAGATAAAAGACATAAATAAATTAAAACCTCAACAATAATAAAAGAACAAAGAAATTAATTCATTCTAGCCTCAGAATCCATAATGAAATTACAATGGAATCAACCCAAGAAGTTTAGCAATCCATGGAATACAAAATAAAAAGAAGAATAGAGAGAAGAAAAGAGAGAAAAATAAATTAGGTCCCCCTAAGGGTTCCTAAACTCCGAAGTCCCGAACTTGTGTTTTCTGCTTCTCCATTGGTCTCTTTATATACGACTTGGATCAGACATGGACTTTATCTATTCGGTTGCTAAAATATTTTATCTTTATTTAATTAATTAGCAACTTAATTACTGTCCAATATCCAATTTTGCCCCTCTTGTTTGACCTTTTTTTTTTTGCAGTTTTGACTAGAGTTGACTGCTGGCTTTGACCATTTGACTAGATTTGACCAATTTTGACCAATTGACTGCCCTATCAGATGCTGACACGTGGCAGTGCATTTTCTCTCTCCATAATTAGGGTTTCTTCCTCCTTTGGCTATAGAGAAGTGCAATGACAACTGCCATGATGGCTGCGGTGCAAAGATAAAGGAGATGGAGGTTGAAACCTACGCGTTGGCCATGAAGAATGGAGGGGAGTTGCCATGGCTGCTCGTGCGGGAAGTAGAAGATTGAACTGTGGTGGCCGGACTTGATGCAGGCGACGGCCACCAGTGGTGCTAGTGCTCCCTTCGGCGAAAACATGGTGAAGATGGAGGCTAGGGTTTCTGGTTGTGTGGAGATGAAGATGATGACGTGGCAACATGTTATTGGCTAAATTCTTTAGTGGAGATTAAGCCCACGTGGCATGTGTTGGTTGGCCAATTTTAAGAGTTAAGGATTGCCACATGGCAGCATCTAGTTGAGTGGAGTTTAAGTGGTAGGAGGGGTGCAACTTAGTAGAAACTGGGGTGCAGAACAGGATTTTGGTAGTCCACTTTAGAAAGAGGGGAGTGGATAAGTAAAAACTAGGGGTGCAGAAGTGATTTTTCCAGAACTTGTTGATTTTAGCCTTATTTAAAGGTGTTTTCTAATTTCAATCAATTTATTTTCCCACCTTTAAATAAGCTTAATCTTAACTTCAGCTGCATCAACAAACGTTAAAATATCCAAAAATAATTTATGCAGCTAAAAATCACTTTTTAAGACATTTTTATCACACAAGTTCAAATAACCTAATTATCAGAATTGTTAATTAAATCACTCTTTAAGCACATAAATTCAATTAAATACCCAGAATTAAACACTGAATGAGGCCAAAAATACGCATTCATCATACCCACACACTTATCCATTTGCACTCCTGGGCAAAATTAAGCAATTTCAAAACTTCTTCTGAGGTATTTTATTTCACATCAACACTGGATCAAAAGAATGAACCTTACTTGAGACAAATCAATATTCTAGAAATCAAGTTATCATGCATACACAAACGGAAAAGTTCTATTTTTCACACTTGAGTTAATCTTTTGAATTCACAAGACAATCAATTATGAAAGAAAACACTCAAGATAAAATGTATATGTGTCTTGGCTTGTGTTTTCACTCAAAATACTCATGTAAGTAAACTCTCATAATACTTAACAAGACTCTAATATGCATAAACTTTTAGAAAATATGCATTCAAAGATCATGAGGACTTTTCACAGGTTATAATGGGGTCAAGGAAAAGGTAGGAAAAATTTTAAGATTTTTGGGTTTTTGAAATTAAAATATAGAAAGAATAATGGAGCATAATTTCAAAAACAACTCTTTTTCGTTTATTGCTTTGTTGCTCTCTCTTTTTTTTAGAAAGTAATTATTTCAACACTTTTTCATCAACAATTTTTCCTTTGCCATTTTTATTAATTTGTTGGTGAGGTACTCATCCACACACTTTATTCCTCAACCATTCCTGACATAACCCACTAGCTCCTCTTTCTTCATAAGGTAGAATATGGTCTTTTTCTTTTCAAGGTTATGCAATAGGCTTAAAATAAGAAAAAGAGGTTTAAAGCTCCAAGGGGCTACCAATGGATTAATATCAAGGTGGGCTTATTTGGCCAAGTAGTTAAAAACAAGAAATGCCTCAGTCATATCAAATCATGCATATTCACCTCAGTTGTAAAACAAAAGAATCAAGCTAAACATTTGAGTATAAACAAACATGAGCAAGTCACTCAAGAAAAAATAGGAATGGCACATGGTGGTCCATCCTTTGCATTAAGGCTCAAGACTCACAAGGTCAAATTCTTTCACAAAAGATTTAATCAAGAAATTCTCAAATCAACTCATTTAGCAAATCATAGAAACAATCCACTCTAGTAGAAACCAAAACATGTGCAAAGAGCTTATGTGCAAATTCCAATGAGATAGATGGAAACTTGTCAATTGAAAAAAGTGGTTTCTACTAGAAACTACTATAATAGGGAGCAATAACGAGCTCAACTCAATTATTCCATCATCACTTCACCATCCATGATTTCTACCTCTAGCCATCTCTTGACAATTTTACTTTGCTTTTTAAGTATGTCTTGTATTAATTCAACATGGGCTACTTGTCTTGGGCAAATTCTTAAATGTTAAGTGCAAACAACAAATTGTTTTTTAATTTTGTTCAATACAAAGTATGTTTTTATCTATTCTTTTAGTTATGATCATTGCTCATAGGATTGTTTTATTGACATTTGTTTGTGTATAAATCAAGCTTTTGTCTTTATATTTAGGATTCTTATCTATTTTATGATAACATCTTGTTTAAGTAAATATCTAGTACTTCATAAGTATATGTTTAAATTTTGGAATTATAATCAACACTCCATTCTTATACGTTGGGATGAGTGTAGTCTAATTTGTTTTTTGCTTCTATACATCAAAATAGGTACGTAAGTAAATGAGTTAACTGATGTTATCTTAGTTACTTCCAATTTACATACTTGTTTGCTTAATTACATAGGTAGGAGAAGAGAGTAGCATTTAACATGTATATATTGAAACATATGAGTCTCAATTATTGTATATAATGGAATAGTTGTGAGTCTGAACAAATTACCTTATATTTGTATAAGAAAATTTGAAATTTTTTGTGTATAAATTAATGAATAATAATCCTTTGATAGCTAATGAAGAATCCACCTGTTTTTGTCATACTTGTCTAAGTCTTGTCATATCATCTATTGCTTTACAAAATATCTTTATTTTATTGTTCTATGCTTTTAACCCCCTTTTGTAAATTAAAACAAGAGTTGTTTTAAGTGAATTATTAATTGAATTTTTTTTTAGACAACTTGTTTTAGCTTTGTTAGCATTAGAAACTAGAAATTTCATTAGATGATAACAAAATATATAATGAAACAAATAGAGATAAGTCAATACACATATGTTCCATATAATCTTAGATTGATTAGAATTATATCTTGGATAAAGCTTAGGACATAAGAAGGTTCAACCAAGTAATAGACTTCATTAATCATACATACATGACCATTAGATGACCTAGGAACTCGTGAAATGATTGCTTGTAAATATGAATATGCATATGTTTTTTTAAGCTAATGTGTGTTCAATGAGTTTAAGCCAAGTACAATAAAAAAAATAATAGGTTAATGCTTGCAGAAAGAAACAAACATATGAAAAAGCAAGGCTTAGACGAGCTTAGTTGAAAGCATTGGTTAAACGAGTTAAAGCCTAGATTAGACGACTAAGGTCATTAGACAACCAAGCTATCAAACGAATCAGGTTCTACACAAGTGTTAGACAACATGTTCTGATTGAACATATTAGACGACTCAAGACTACATGGTCATAATACAAGGTCCAAATGACTAAATAATGCAGAGCAAAATGAATGAAATAGACAACTACGTTGACTAAACGAGTCAACTCAAAGTGGTACAACACTGGACTTCTACAAAGAAGTAGATGAGTCAAAACAAGCATCAATTGAACAAAGAAACGAAACATTAGATGAGTCAGACAACAATTACAACATCCTAGGCATAAATTACTTATTTAAAATTAAAATAATAAAATTATTAACAAACTGCTTTTATTATTGAATTACTTTCCCCAAAGTCGCGGGAAAATGAAAATTTTAGTTTATACGTGCCAAAATTTAAAAACTCTAAATATGTTCAACGCTCACAATTATAAAACAATTCATAATAACTTATTATAAAAATAGTCCATAAAATCCATAAAAAAAATCTAATGTAAAATCTCCCATGGCTTGCCTCTCTCCGAATCTAAGTGTCCACATGCTCACTTACATCAACATCTGCTCCCATGGAACAAGTTACATGATCATCGCCAAATACACACAAATAGGGTGAGGTCAAATAAAATAAATACAGTATAAAATATAATACAATTTCAAACCCATGACCCTTATTAGAACCCTAATCTTTAAACCTTGACTTTCAAATCTTCCGCTGGACACCTCTTGATTCTACACCCTTTGATGATTACATTGATTGATCCTTGCTGCCACGAGTGTTTACGCGCCCCTTCGACTACAAGCCACCACCTATAGTCGACATGCCAGAATAAACTTTTTGCGGCCATAATCTGCAACACCAAGTGGAGTTCCCCAATACAAACCACAATTTTCATTTGTCCCAAGACTACCAAACTCGTCGGCTAACACCGAGGAGGACAATCTTCCGAAACCCATCCATACGAGCCACAATCTCACACACTCCATTGAACTTCCAAAACCACTAGGCTACAACCTCGAGTTGTCACGTGTTACCCTAATACATAATACACTCGTAACTGGGCCTTTAGCAAAGCATCTCCTTAATACCTAGAATCCCTTGGCGCCACTCACCCCGTCGCTAGGCAAACTTGCCCTCCAAGCTGCCTGGCAGGAACCTCACACCATTATGTGCCACGCACCTTCCAGGACCTTTACTAGTTTTCTCTCGCTTGGCGGGATAACCCCTTTTGCTAGGCACCACACGAGTCTAGTGGCCACTACCACTGTTTTGGATCACTACCGCCTGACAGTTCGCCCGACGTCGTTAGGCACCATACCAGTCGCGTAACTACTGCTGTTTTTTGGCATTTGAACAGATCCTAAAAGACCTTAAGCACTCAATATTCAATTTATAGCACAATCTAGATTATCCAATCTTAATCATATGACTAGATCACAATTCACACATTCATGGTTTCATAAAATGAGATCATGCCTTTATTCAATTATGATGCGATCCATACTACTCTGATTATTTACCCTATAAACATACCACCTTTAACTTACCAAAAAAAAAAATTCACCCACATGACAACAACAACCATACACACAACATAGGCACATTAAGTATCATTATCCTATTCTTTTGAGTCCATTCATCACATGATCATACACATAATTTATTTGTCTTACATTCACATGGTTCCTTCCCCTACCTTCTGTTCAATTAACCAATATTAATATGCACCAATATTCAAAGATAATCCAAACACGGACACCCAACGTGAAACAAAACTCAATGCCCACTGCACTGATGAGTCGCTTGGCGGTAGTTCATGTACTACTAGGCGGTACATGTAACTTTGGGAAAATCCCAGATTTCCCTACACTGTGAAAACCCTAAACTCTCACTCATCAATTCCAGCACGTGTTGTGACATAATTTTAAGGTTCAAACATCATATAAAGGTCATGCTTGTTCAATTTAAGATTATTTTCATGAAACATATCTTCAATCATAAAACACACATTGCTATGAAATTTCTCTCCTCACAATACTCTACAATGGTAGCCACCAAAAACCCACTCTCTCCCTTAATTTTCCCTCTTAGCTATCCCTTAATTATACTTAATGGCTAAAAAAAGAAAATTCATTAAAAGTATTTTTAATCACCATTCAAGAATCATTATTAACTATTTTTCCAGCCCTCTTGGCTGCCCCTCTACAAGCTAGGGTTTCTAGCTCTTCCCATTCATGCCCAAAAGTAATTTTAGCAAAAAGAAAGCTTGATTCATGTCAACCAAGGTTTTAAGACACAACCATACCAATGTCAAGTCAATGCACAACCATTCAACCCATTCATGTTTCGTGATAATTTTTATAAATCTAGGATTATAATATCACTCCTCAAGATCAAACATTACAAAAATAAAAAAAAAAAACAATTAATATAACACATAATCGCCATATATAGGACTCAAACCCAAGTCCTCTCAACACAATCAAGTACTCTCAACCATTTGAGCTAGTATGTTTCCATGTCATAAAAGTTAGTATTAACTAATTATTTATTTAATTATTTAAATTTCTCGGGTCTTACAACAACATTAGAACATGCCAATATGGTGAATCAAGCGAGTCAATGCAAAAGCTCACAAAAGATTCCAGATGAGTATTAATAAAATAAGTCAACTCATGAAGAAAAATGTTGAAAGACCTAAGACGAATACTTCCATTACATGACCTACTTGGAAGGATGACTATACGAGTAAAAAGTCAAAAAACTAAATGAGTATCAGATAGATCAAACAAATCAAGTTCAAAATGGTGCAAAAGAAATATATCCAATCACAAGGTGGTCAAGATCAACTGCAAATTGATAAATAACATTTGAATGTTGAAATTGATGATCAAGTTGAGAAAAAGAATTGCATAGCAAGGGTGGGTCAGCATTATTAGAAGATATTCTGATTGAAGATTTCATTGAAAATTTAATCTTAAGGATTTCAAAGATGATTCAATAGTTGTGATATGAATTGCTCCATGGCCTAAATGGAGGAAGACTAACGCGTCACGTTGATGCAATTTCTTTTATTTAAATAAGGGTCCAATGCTTTATAAAATTGGCTAACCAAATTGTGTCTTGTCTTAACCAATTAATGGGCTTTAGTTTTACTTTATTTTCAAGTTGTAATAAAGGCCCATTTGCCAACTTCAGAATCAACCTTTGGGAGACCAAGAGGATGAATAACTGAATGCTTCTGGGGTGACTTTTGGGGTGCCAAATTCATAGTTACAATGAGCCAATAAGTAGTGAGATCATAAATAGCTAAAGTGGGATATAATTGCAATTTATGGGACTTTTGTAATTCTAGTGGTTAAAGTTTCTATATAAGCTAAACCATTTTTATCAATGAAAACAAGTTGAGTTTTATTCAGGAAATATTATAGTTTTATCTCTTCTATCTTAGTGAGAGTGATTCTCTTAAGTTCTTGAGTGATTCAAGAATTCTTGAGTTTTATCAAAGGTGTTTCATACCTTTGTGTGTTTAAACTCTTAGGCTTATCTTCCATCCTTGGAAGTGTAATGTTTATCAATTTCTGCTTCATCTTCTTATCTATTTCCATTTTCTCGTTTTAAACAATTTCTCAAATTTCTTGCTTATTAGCATTCGTATGGATTCACATCATTTGGTATCAAAGCTTGGCTTTAGGTTTGGAATAACAATGGATGTTTATTATACTAGGTGTTTAATCGAAGGTCACCCATGTTTAGTTGCATTCGATTATGGAAGCGACAACAATGTTGTGAGCCAAAGATTGGTGGAGAAACTCTAGTTTCCATAAAGCTTTCATCTGAATCAGCCATGGATCAAATTTAGTACAGGGCTGATAGAGGTCGTACCTCATCAAACTAAAACAGATAAAATACAGTATATGAAAATGAACCAAGTCGTCTCCTAATGACCAATATTTTCGTCCAAAGCTTCAATTTCTAGATGAACACAACAATAACACAAGGGAGGGTTGGCAGAAAAATTCAGAATTTCAACACAACAGCAAAACGTAATTGCAAATGTTAATAAAACTAATTAAAATCAGTATTGACTCATCACAAGTCACGTAATTAAGGTTTTTGTCTCACCCAATCCACTCGTTCAGACCCACTAAGTAAGGGTTAAAAACGTGTTTCAATATGCAATTAAGCAATGCATACATCCATTCATCTGTGACAGTTAATCCAATTCATTAAGCATGAACGAAATCAACATGAACAACCAACCCAATCTGAAATTAAGCATTAACCGATTAAAAGTAACCATTCACCACAAAATCAAGATGAAGAGAGACAAAACACAAATTCAAAACAGAACCTCAAAGTTCAATTGCATCTCCTTCAAGGAATCAATACACGAATTTAGCTAGACATGGAAAATGGAGCACACAAACCTTTTAAATCTAGAATCACAAAAACAGAACCAAAAACCCTGGCTTATGAATTCTTAAAATGCTAATCAAGAGAAAAAAAAAAAGAGATTTCAAAGCTTCAATGGAATGTAAAACGGTATTGTGATATATAAATACGAAAACCTCATTAATGGGTGTTGTTCCAAGTCTATAAAACCCACAAAATGAGCTGCTAAAGCTAGAAAACGAATTCAAAATGTAAAATCCTCATTGGGAGTTGTCAAATGTGCATAAAAACGGTAAAAACTAGGCAAAAATGTGAAAAACCGCAAGGACCACCTCCATGGAAGCTTGGAGAACGAAAAATGGAGGTTGGAGGAAGGTAGAAGATGAAGTGTGCGGCTCCTTGCATGCATCCAGACCTAATTTCGTGGTGCCATCACCCTTTGCCATAGTAATTACAAAAATGCCATTTTGTCACTCAGAATTACAAAAATGCCACTCCTAGGCCTCTAATGTTGGCCCATTCACTCAGATGACGTGGAAATGACATGGAAATGATGTGGCAATGGTGTGGCAAGTCTCTTCAACTAAATATTAATGTCCAAGCTCCAAAATTACTTCACCTAAGTACCTAAAAATAATTAAAAATGAAAATTAGGCCAAATAATGTGAAATTAACCCAAATTCGAACCAGTGGCCCAATAAAGCCCAATAGAGGAAAACACACTAAAGATGAATAATTAAGCACTAAACAACTCTCAAATGGGTACACAAAGGCTAGTGGAATGGAGGAAAATAATGACTCATCAAAATCGAGCACACTTACCCTTTTGCACTCTTGGGCAAAATTAAAGAGTAAAGTAAAGCAAGGACATCATAGACATAACAAGAGAGACAAAAAGACACAAGACAAACAGACTCGACATAGACAAATGGAAACACATCCAACACAGAAGGATTCAAAGCTGCTAGGTATCCATGAACATCATCCAAGCAGTTCAAAACATGTCAAGTACTCAGTTTGGCTCAAAGATGGAATTGAAAGCAACATAACCTCACGAAATATGCACTGTATCACTCAAATCTCTAGGCTATTATTTACTCTCAAAGCACCCCTGAAAAACAAACATCAAATAGACTTGGCAAGCCTCTAGAACCAACAACCAAACCAAAAACACATGCAGGTCAAGATCAGAAGGACTTTTCAAGGTTGTAATGGGGCTGAGGACAAGGTGTGGAACATATGGATAAGTAGCTAAGCAACAAAGGAAATAGAGGAGAAATGGGGAATAAGTCTCAATCAAGCATGAAAGTAATCCCAAACACCAACACTTCCAAATATGGTTCTCACACAATGCTCAAATCCAAACTCCTTTTATTTCTTTTCTTTCTTTTCTTTTCTTTTTTTTTGTTTTCTTTTTGTTTTCACTCTTTTTCCTTTTTTTTATTCAAAGAACATGTAGATAAACAACAATTTTGAAATCCCACCTGGGTATACAAATGAGCAATTCCAAGAACCAATAACAAGTGCGCGCACAACCACACTTGTTGTGTGCGACCACACTTAATTAAGCACCCATTCTCAAAACAATTTCAAAGCTCCACAATTTCCTAAAGTAGGAATAATCATTGTTTTTCAGGATAAGGGCTTGTAATGAGCTGTAGAACAATGAAAGGGTATGCAGGCTCAAAAAGGGGTATCAACGAAAACAGTTCAAGCTGGGCTCATCTGGCGTAGGCTCACAGAGCAAAATTGCCTAAATCATATCCCAACATGCATGTGAATCAAAAAAGTATCAGAAAGAGTCAAGCCAAGGCCATTGTGCAAGCATTCAAGAGGCATATATCACACAACAAAGAACAGAGAGTGGCTCAAATTCTCACACAAGGTAAAACAATTCAAAAGCAACTTGACATGTAAAGAGAAAGCAAGGATATCAGTCCACAAAATAACCAACAACTTATCCTCCAAATTAACAAAAAGGAACAAACAAAAGGAAACAACAACAGACAGACATGGACAAGTGCAATAAAAGTAAAGAAGGGGAAAGAAAACTCCATGAATCATGGTGAAACAGAAGTGGGGTCAAGCAGGGAAGTCTCCTCCACAACAGTATCCATCAAGGCAGGATTGCTGAGGAATGGCTTCAAACGATGCCCATTCACTTTGAATCTCTTATCAGTGGACTGGCTTTTGATTTCAACTGCACCATAAGGATAAACATTAGTGACAACAAAAGGACAATTCCACTTTGATCGCAACTTACCCCCATGAGTCCAAGTTTGGAGTTATATAGTAAAACTTGTTGACCAACAACAAACTCCTTTCTATGGAGCTATCATGGAATCTCTTGGTCTTCTCCTTGTAGAACATAGAGTTCTGATATTCCTCCAAATGGATCTCATCTAACTCATTCAAATGCAGCTTCCTTTCCTCCCCAACTTAATCAAGTGAGAAGTTGCATGACTTGACAGCCCAGTTGGCTCAATGCTCTATCTCTACTGGAAGGTGGCATGGCTTACCAAAGACAACCTGATAAGGAGACATCCCTATAGGTGCCTTGTAAGTAGTCCTATGAGCCCAAAGAGCGTTCTGAAGTCTATTGCTCCAATCCTTCCTGTTGGCCTGCATAATCTTCTCCAAGATCCAGTTGATTTCTCTATTTGAGATCTCGGCTTGCCCATTAGTTTGGGGGTGATATGGCGTAGAAAGTTTATCCATAACCCCATACTTTTGAAGTAAAACCCCTATGGATCTATTGTAAAAATGGGTGCCCTGGTCACTAACGATAGCTCAAGGAACTCCAAACCTGCAAAATATGTGAGACCTAACAAAGTCCATAACAACTCGAGCATCATTAGTTCTAGTGGCTTTGGCTTCCACCCATTTTGAAACATAATCAACAGCCAACAAGATATAAGTAAAACCAAAAGAAACAGATAAAGGGCCCATGAAGTCTATACCCCAGACATCAAACACCTCACAAAATAGCATGGGTTGTTGAGGCATCTGTTGTCTCCAAGAAATGTCTCCTCCCACTCGGTGGCATTCCTCACACGTGCTACAAATCCTCCACGGATCTTTAAAGATTGTGGGCCAATAGAATCCGCAATCTAGCACCTTGCGAGCTGTCCTCTATGTGCCAAGGTGACCACCAAGTGCAGATGAATGACAAAATTTGAGGACCGAGTCAATCTCATGGTCCGGAATGCATCTCCTAGTAACTTGATCACTGCACATTTTCCATACATAGGGGTCATCCCAAATGTAATACCTATCAAATGTAATACCTACGGGAGGAAAAATAGAAGCAGCAAGATAATTCACGATGTTAGCAAACCAAGGTGAGAAAGAAGTAGAGAGTGTCAACAAACTTTCATCGGGAAAGTCATCCCAGATCGGTGAAGCATCATCAGTAGACCTCTCAATCCTGCTCAAGTGGTCTACAACCAAGTTTTATGCTCCGCTCCTATCACGGATCTCCAAATAAAATTCTTGGAGCCAGAGCATCCATCTTATCAGTCGAGGCTTTGATTCTACCTTCTTCAATAAGTACTTAAGAGTTGCATGGTCAGTGAACACAACAACAAGAGAACCAAGCAGATAAGATCTAAACTTTTCAAATGCAAAAACTACCGCAAGGAGCTCCTTTTCTGTCGTGGTGTAGTTTGCTTGGGCAGCATCTAATGTCCTCGAGGCGTAGTAGATTACCCTCGGTTGCTTGTCAATTCTTTGAGCTAGAACAACCCCTAATGCATAATTGGATGAATCGCACATCAGCTCGAACAGGGTTGTCCAATCGGACTCCTGAATGATAGGAGTGGTGGTCAGGGCCTTCTTAAGGCAATCAAAAGCCTCTTTGCATCCTTCATCAAAGATGAAGTCAACATCCTTTTGCAGTAAGTTGGACAGTGGAAGGGCCTTCTTACTGAAGTCCTAAATGAAGCGCTTGTAAAACCCTGCATGGCCATGAAAAGAACGAACCTCTCGCACAAAAGAGGGCTAAGGCAATTGTGAAATAATTGAAATCTTGGCAGGGTCAACTTCAATGCCCTTACTCGAAATTATGTGCCCTAATACTATGCCTTGTTCTACCATGAAATGACATTTCTCAAAATTGAGAACAAGGTTATATTGGATGCACCTATATAAAACTCTATCCAAACTTTCTAGACATACATCAAATGAGGACCCATACACAGTAAAATCGTCCATAAACACCTCTATGCATTTTTCAAGAAAATCACTGAAAATGCTAAGCATGCACCGCTGGAATGTGCCAGGGGCATTGCATAAGCCAAACGACATCCTCCTATAGGCAAAAGTGCCAAAGGGCCAGGTGAATATGATTTTCTCTTGGTCTTCAAGTGCAATGTGAATTTGAAAGTAACCAGAAAAACCATCAAGAAAGCAATAGTGTGACTTACCAGCCAAGCGCTCAAGCATCTGATCAATAAAAGGCAGGCGAAATGGTCTTTCCTGGTTTCTTGATTTAGTCTTCTGTAGTCGATGCAAACCCTCCAACTATTTTGCACCCTTATTGGAATCAACTCCTCTTTCTCATTCTTGACTACAGTGAGGCCTGTATTTTTGGGAACAACATGGATGGGGCTGACCCACTGACTGTCAAAAATGGGGTAGATGATCCCAGCTTGTAGAAGCTTGGTCACCTCCTTCTTGACAACATCTGAGATGACATGATTGAGTCGCCTTTGTGGTTGTCTCACTGGCTTTGCTCCATCTTCCAACAATATCTTATGCATGCATGTTGATGGGCTAATACCAGGAATGTCAGCCAATGTCCATCCAATTGCCTTCTTGTGCTTTTTAAGAACATCCAACAACCTCTGCTCTTGTTCAGCAGTGAGGGAGGTGGATATGATGACAGGCAGTTTGTTCTCCTCCTCTAAGTAGACATACTTCAGGTTGTTTGGCAGGGGTTTCAACTTTGGAGTGTTGGCTGAATATCAAGAACCGGAGGGGAGGGAGAAATGGGTTCCACAGCCTGTACCTCAACATAACAATCAGATGCATATGTACTTCCTATAACATGGTTAGTGTAATTTGATTGTATAACATCAAAATCATATGGTACAACACCTAGTGAGTCAGAATCAACATCGAAATCGGAATCAGAATCAGAATACGAATCACAATCAACACCAATGCATGCAAATTCAGATAGCTTAGACACAGATGAATGTTTTAATGCATGCAAATAGTGGAAATCAGAAATAAGTCCATCAATAGTATCATCAATAATATCAACATCAAAAACAGAGTGATCCTCAAAAGGATGTTTCATGGCATCCAGAATGTTAAAACGCACCACAATATCATCAAACTCCATGGACAAAGTACCTGCATGGACATCAATCTTGGTTCGTGCAATTTTCAAAAATGGTCTGCCTAAAATGATTGGTGCAGAACCATGTGAAAATCCCTCTTCCATATCAAGAATGTAAAAATCAGTAGGGAAAATCAATTCACCAACAGGAACCAAAACATCATCAACCAAACCTGCGGGGTGGGCAACACTTCTATTTGCCAACTAAATCACCACACCCGTAGGTTGCAAGGGTCCTAGAGAAAGAGATTTAAAAATAGACAAAGGCATTACATTTATTGAAGCAGCAAGATCAAGCATTGCATTTTCAAATTTATTGTTACCTATGATGCAAGGTACACAAAATGTACCTGGGTCCTTGCATTTTTCAGAAATCTGAGGAACAAATTTACCTATCAATGCTGACACATTTCTCCCCATGCTGATCTTTTCGTTTCCATTTAGCCTCCTCTTGTGCGTGCATAGATCATTCAAGAACTTTGCATATCTGGGAATCTATTTGATGGCATCCAACAAAGGTATGTTCGCCTCCACCTTCCTGAATGTTTCTAGGATCTTCCTGTCAACCTCTTCCATCTTTTTGCTTAGAATGGCTCTTAGAGGGAAAGGAAGAGGTATGGAAGGTGTAGCAGTAGAGGTGGAAGCCGTAGAAGTCACACCAGATGTGGAAGGACCAGTTGCATGAGCATCACGCTTTCTCTGAAGTGTGGCAGGGTCGACTTCCTTTTGAGGTGTAGGCTTAGGAGTGGGAACTTCAATGTTCTTCCCAGATCTTAATGTAATGACACTCACATTTCTCGGATTCTCCACCGTCTGTGATGACAACTTGTCAAAATTCTGAGCCTGTGACTGGTTTAGCCGAGTGGCCATCTACCCCATTTGATTTGTCAAAGTCTGGATTGAGGCCCTAGTCTCCTGCTGGAATTGCACTTTTGAAGGGTCATCATCCTGACCAACTCCTCCAATGAAGTAGAAGAAGAAGGTATAGGTGCTACAATATGAGCTGGTGTAGGTACAGGTGGAACCGGAGCAACTTGTGTAGGTGCAGGTCTTTGTTGTGGAGGTCGCACTAGTGCAGGGAAGGGAAATGACAGCGGTTATTTTCAGCTTTTGGCTGCGGGTCCACAACCGCTGCATATACGACCGAGGTAAAAAGCCAGTAGTTTATGCCTCGGTTACAACCCGAGGCATATAAAATATTTACTGCCTCGGTTTCCGCCCAACCGAGGCCTAATGCGTACCAGAAATTCAAAAAATATAAAAAATTTAATATACTTTCTGCCTCGGGTCTGTTTTGACCGCGACAGAAAGTGAACTTTACTGCCTCGGTTTTGGTCTAACCGAGGCATATGGCCATTTAAAAAAAAATTAAAAATTCGAATGATGTTCTGCCTCGGTTTTGGTTACAACCGAGGCATAAAGCTATTTTTTTTTAAATTCTGGTCCTATTTCATTCAAATCTAGCACATTTAACCTGCAAATTTTGAACCAGAAATACAAACCCAGCCAGAAACAATATCATATTATAATTGATGGACTCATTACAATACTTAAATACTATTCATATTGTAGCACTCATTACAATATCATGTGCTTCCATAAACAAATATACTAAGTACTATTGTACATTTGAATAATATACTTTGCCAAAGCTATCCTTAAATATTTGATGGACTTGACGGGGATTGATGTAGTACTGGTACCAAATCTCTGCACACAAGAGAATAATTTATATTAGTATATAAACTAAGCCAAAATTGCATATAAGTATTTCATATAGTGAAACAATTACCGTTTCCCAACCACTTGTGATAAGAGCACGTATAATGGTTGATATCCATTGCATTACATAGTAACCGCACTCATATAAGCCGGTTTGTAAATTACACTACAATGAATGCACATTTATAAGTAATTGATGAAGAAAAGAAATTGAATAATTATAATACTATAGACCAAAATAGCAAACCTTGAGGCTCAACCATGCTAGCCTTTTTGTCATAGCAGTTGATTTCCCTAACAACATGCTATGTCCAGCGATTGAACTATGAAAAAGGTAAGGTGTTAAGATACAATTATATAAGAAAGAAAGTTCATAAAATTAAGGTTCTTACCAATCTATAACTTGTCTTAGATGGTTAGGAGGAGGCCTGTGCAAGGAACAAAGCCACACAGCAATGTTGTCCTTCATGGAAATTACAACTAGTTGCCAATGATGCCTGCAATAAAACAAAATTCGTTGTTGTACCTTAAAATAATATATTATAATTAGAAGTCAACAAACTACACTTACCTAGAAATATAACGGACAAAATATATTTTCTTCCCTTGTCCAAAGCATTCAGTGACGTATGCTTGAATGTCATCAAATTTATTGCCTACATGAGTGAGTTGGGGGTCTATGAACCCATATACATCACTCAACCCCATATTGTTACTGACACTAAAAATATACCTGGACAAAAACATTTATTTAATATAAGTTACTATATAAATTAATTAAACATAATGAATAGTTTAGATGCTTACATCATCCATAACTGAATAAGGGTAATATTCAGTTCTTCTGTACCCGACGCAAGCTCTAAGACATCTTGCTTATGCAGGTACATTGGGATGTCACTATCTCTCCCAAATACATCAGAATCCCATGGAACTACCATCGGCTTATAACTAATGACGTCAGCAAGCTGGTGTAATGCACTAAGAGGATCGTCCAAAGATATTGGAATCTTCATAGGTTCAGGACTTTCCACTTCATGCGACTATTAGTACATGGAAAAAATAATTTGATTGTGAACATAAATAACATGTAAACTTAAAATGCAAAGTACTATAAGGTGAGTTTGGGGATCTATACCGAAGGGTCAGAAATAGAACCAACTAAATCTTTAGGCCAGGCGAGGAAAGACTGAAATGCATGTGCCATAGTATATACCTCATCTGTTGGCACAGGAACTAAAGCATCTGGTATAATAACTTCCTCTACAGTGACCTTAACCTCATCATCCGCCAGCTCCATACCATGAAGAATAGTGGCTGCCTCAAATTTTGTTCCACGAGCAACTAGTGTCTTCCCTGTACCATGCAGAACATATAGTTCACATCGATGAGTGTTGTCTGCATCATCCCCTGGTACAGCTGGACCCGAGCAACTCCCCTTTTTGCTTCTACCTGTTGGGGGCACAAAAGGTTCTGCTTGGGGAATTAGTTGCGGAGGGTTGCCATGACCACCAAAATGTTGCTCGAATTGACGCATAACCCTTTCAGTGATTTGTTCTGTCAACCGTTGAGTCAGTTTTTCTTCATACTCAGCACTATGTGTCCATGAAGATTGACTAGAGGAGCCACCAAAAAATTGATGAATGCCGACTCCTGATCCAGCAGCACGCACACGTCCGGGGTGCTCAGGTCGTCTAATTGCAGTAGCAAGAATATCATGACGACCTTCTGGAATGAAAGTACCTTGGGAGCTCTGCTCAACCAAGGAGTCCTACAATATAACACAAGAAAATTAAGAGAAACTCGGTATAAAATGATATTAATGTTTTAGTAAAGTTAACTCTTACAATTTTTTCAGAGATTTCTCGTGCAGTTTCGGAAGTGTAGGTGCCCGATGATCGTAGGCGGGCTAACTTCCACTTTTGATGACGAGATGGTGGTGAAGGAGGCGCAAGACAATCATCTTCAGAAGGTGGGGGCCTAGATTTTTCTTTTTCCTTCAATATCTTTTCTTCAAGCTTTCTATACCCACCACGAGACAATATGTGTGGGTTTTTATTTTTTTTACTTATTGCTTGGGCTTTTGTCCTTATTTCCTGTAACATATAATTGATTTTATGAATTAGTTCAACTTGTAGACAATTTCAACAAATTTTTGAATTCAAGTAAACTAACCTTCCATCGCTCAGATGTACGAGACTCAACAAACTGACGCCAAGTGTCTTCATCAATTGAAGTGTATAGCTCACGTGGATCTTCATTCTTTTTAGATCCATAGACATACCTAGACGTTAGTTTTGTCTTAAAACCACGAAAATCTTCGGCGACTGCTGCCAGACATCTATGTTTAAGTGTCGGCACATTTGGAATATCAAATGTCGTCTGCAATAAAGAAAATGAACATCAATAAGTGTTTTACCAATATAATAAAAATATAAATTAAAAAAATTACGTGACATAATTTACCGTTAGATCCTGCCATATCATGTTCCGTTGAACTTCAGACACATGATCGAAACTAGGAGTAAGGATGGATATTCTCTCACGTGCCAGTACTCCTAAATAGCTTCTAAAGAGGTCTCCATTACGACCTGAAGCTTGACCAGTGATGACGTCAATAATGACATGAGTCTTCTTACCTTTAGCTTTTCTCAACATGAGCTTCCTCAATCTAGTGGCTCCTCTGGTGGTTCTCTTTTTAGGCAATTCATCCTCCGATGATGATGATGAAGTCTGATGGTCAGCCATATATCTGTTGTTAAAAGAAAAAAATACAAAAGATTAATAACAAATAACATATTATTTCACAAAACACGTAAATTTATATAAACAATTCAGATTCATACATAAAGTTATGGATTGGTCATATGTATATTCCCTCATCGTGATCTTCCCGAATTGCTTGTACATCGTCAAGTACTGGGGCCTCATCAAAATTTATCGTTGTTTTAAATGGATGAGTGTCAGCAATATGAAGGTTACTCAAATTCTCTTCATTAACATCAATTTGTTTCTTGCCATGAAGAGCAACAAACCAATGTTCAGTTGCAGGATCTTTTACATAAAAAACTTGAGATGGTTGATGTGCCATGATAAAAGGCTCGTCTCGATAACCCACCTTTCGAAAATCAACTAGAGTCATACCCGATTCATCAATTTTGACACCACTCTTATTATCAATCCACTTACATTTGAAGAGTGGAATAGTGAACACAGTGTAGTCAACCTCCCATATCTCTTCTATTACACCATAGTACGTCATTGACCCAATTACCGGATTTTGATCTTTGGATGTGGAAAATTGTAGCGACTCAGCTTCAAGACTCACTCCACTATTTTGTACTGTGCTTTTATCATCCAAAGACTTTGTGTAGAATGTGCAATTATTAATTTCATAACCTGTAGAAGTTACGACATCAAATTTCAATCCATTTGCTAGCCACATCAAAGTCTCAGAAGATTGTGAATCTTTCAGAACCTCAGATTTAAACCAAGGCATGAACGTTTTGTTATGCTCCATCAACTGCCATTTCTCTGATTGTCTTGGATGTTGTTTCTTTACAATGGCTTTGTGTGCAGATAAGTAAGGGATCACCTCATCAGTGTTGTTCAATATGTATAGATGTGCTTGCAATAGTTCTGCGCGAGATTTGGTTACCACATTCACACCCCGGATGTTGTTACTTATAGAACACCTGTTCAACCATGATCTAGGAGGAACTCCTATCGGATTTGCTTTTGTCATGTAATCTGAACAAAACTCAATACTTTCTTCTGCTATATACCTTTCAATCATTGAAGCTTCTGGACGATATTGATTTTTCACGTACCCTTTCAAAATCTTCATATAGCGTTCAATAGGATACATCCATCTTAAGTATACTGGCCCACAGAACTTGATTTCTCTTACCAAATGAACAAGCAAATGTACCATAACATCAAAAAAGGATGGAGGGAAAAACATCTCCAGCTGACACAAGATGATAACAATCTCATTTTGAAGGTCATCTAACTTTAAAGGATCGATGACTTTACTACAAATTGAAGAGAAAAATGAACACAAACGAGTTATAGTTTGTCGAACATTTTTTGGCAAAATTCGACGAATAGCCACCGGTAACAATTGTTGCATTAAGACGTGACAATCATGAGACTTCAGGCCAACAAGCTTCAAATCCTGCATTGACACTAAACTCTTAATATTTGAAGAGTATCCTTGTGGTACCTTGACACTTTTAAGACAAAGGCAAAAACTTATCTTTTCTTGTCTAGACATGGTGTAACATGCGGGAGGCAAATAAGTACGCTTACCAGCCTCCCTTGGTGCCAAGTCTTTGCGAATATTCATTTCAAGCATATCCAACCGAGCATTTACTCCATCTTTTGTCTTTCCTTGAATGTTAAGTAGTGTACCAATCAAGCTATCACACACATTCTTCTCCACATGCATTACATCTATGCAGTGTCTAACCTCTAACTTCGACCAATATGGAAGATCAAAAAATATTGATTTTTTCTTCCAAGGGCTCGTTGTAGATGATTTCTTAGAGGTTTTCCCAAATACATGATGTATTTTATTAACTTTTTCATGAATTTGAAAGCCATTCAATGGAATTGGTGCATCATCATTCTCTTGATGTCCATTAAATGATTTTTTTAACCTTCGATAAGGATGATTCGATTGCAAAAATCTTCGATGGCGCATATATACTGTTTTCCTTCCGTATTTCAATTGATGAGCTGTAGTGTTTTCTTCACATATAGGACATGCTTTATGACCCTTGACACTATATCCTGACAAATTACCGTAAGCTGGAAAATCATTAATTGTGCAAAATAACATTGCACGCATCATGAAAGTCTTAGAAGTAAAAGCATCAAATGTTTCAACCCCATCCTCCCACAACATCTTCAAGTCTTCAACTAGTGGACTGAGATAAACATCTATGTCATTTCCAGGCTGTCTTGGACCGGATATCATCATAGACAACATCATGTACTTTCTCTTCATGCAAAGTCCAGGAGACAAGTTGTAAATAAATAATATAACGGGCCAGCAGCTGTGGTTGGTACTTAAATTACCAAATGGATTCATTCCATCAGTAGCTAAACCAAAGCGAATATTTCTACATTCTTCACCGAATTGGGGGAACTCGTGATCAATATTTTTCCATTGCATTGAATCAGCTGGATGACGAAGCAGGCCGTCACATCTTCTCTCATCTGCATGCCATCGAAGGTTTTTAGCGTCTTTTGGATTCGCAAACAAAAGCTTAAGTCTAGGTACGATTGGAAGGTACCAGACTACTTTCAAAGCGGGTCCATCCTTTTCTAACTCACCTTTATCTTCATTGTTGACTTTCTCCTTGTATCGTGATAAGCCACACTTCGGACACTTTTTCAATCCTTCAAATTCTTTCCTATAGGGTATGCAATCATTAGGACATGCATGTATCCGTTTATACTCCATACCCATCGGACAAAGAATTTTTTTGGCATCTTAGTTACGAGTGGGTAGTGTATTTCCATCTGGAAGCATTTCATTCAACAACACTAATAATTCTGTGAAACTCTTATCGGTCCACCCATTAGTCGCCTTCAAATTCATCAATCTTAACACCGCTGACAACCTTGTAAACTTAGTTGAACCAACATACAACGGAGTCTCTGAATCAGTAGAGATTGTCTCATACACGTGCGCTTGGGCAAAAGCTTCAGCGCCAACATCACGAATCATGTCCTCTAATTTGTCTTCTTCATGTTGATCTTCCACGATGGAATCCACAAAATTTTCAGTTCGGGAGACAGTTGGAAAGTCTATTAATTCGCCATGCCATGTCCATATTGTATAACTTGGAAGGAAACCATCGCAAATAAGATGTTCCCTAATTGCAGTTGCATTCAACTTTCTCGCATTCAAACAATTCACACAAGGACATCTAAACTTCACTTCATCATCACTTCTACCTTCATAACATTGCGCAAATTGTATAAATTCTTCTACTCCTTTCTCATACTCAACACTGATGCGTGGCAAGTAAATCTAGTCTCGATCCATACGTTTATATACTGAAATTGTGTGAACAATTTCAGTAATCTTTAAATGAATGATCACCTCGCTTTTGTATTTAAGGTGTGACTCTATCCCATTCAAGAAGATTCACTTCTTCTAGTTTATTGGTACATATTAATTTTAAAACACATATCTTAAATTTCACGAAATTTCGCCAGCATTTCGCATTGGTCTTCAGGTTACACGAAATGAAAGTGATTATTAACCACAGTCAAATATGCACCCAAAGATCAATACAAAACACAATTGACAAATATTCATGAATATTGAGATATGTATATTAAAATAGACATGCACTAATAAACTATTAAGAAGTGATTAATCTTCTTAAACTGTAAAACCGGACAATTCAAGATTGAATACATTTAAACTATTAGTATTGTCTCCTTTTAAAAAAAATACACATTCTTTAAAAAAAATACTTGGAGACAAGTAAATAATTTTCGTATTCAATCTCAAACGGGAAACTATGGCTAACTCCATGCAACGACAATTTGAGATCAAACAAAATAAATTGATTTACTTTAAAAATATAAATAAAAAACATACTAAATAAACAATATACTAAACAATTATAAGCTCATAATAAAATTAAGAACCTAGAGTGTGAGACGTGAGTAGCAACGAAGGAGAATCAATTGTACCCACAGTCGGACAACAGGGATACTACGTCAACACTGTCAAAAGTTTAAAATAAATTCTCATGAAATTGATACATACTAACTCCTAGGATCCAAATTATCTCCTAGTACAAACAATCCAAAATTTCTTCCATATTTTTAATAATCTCAAATTCAAGATTGAAAATATAAGAACATACAAGCAATCCAAAAAAATTAAATCCAGCGAATCCAAAAATAATCCAAATCGTAAAAATAAACATACCAAGGAGCGGGGGATTGAATGGAGGCAATGGCAACGGCACCGGAAGAACCTCCTCGAGCTGCGTGCAGTGGCGGTGGAGACAGACTGAACAGAATTGCAGTAGCCGTTGGTGATGGTTGCTCGAAGAACAAACACGCTGCGGCTCCGGTGGCAGTGCACGACTCCTCAAAGGTGCAGCGACGGTGGTGGTTGGTCGAAGAAGAAGAAGCCGCGGCGGTGCGGTGCTGCGACGAAACAATGCCCTGGAACGTCGGAGGTGTGCGGAATGGTGGGAGCTCTACGTTGGAGGTGTGCGGGACGGTGGCGCAGAGCTGCGCTGGTCGTCGGAGAAGGGCGGAGCAGTGCAGTGGTGGTTGGTCGAAGAAGAAGAAGCCGCGACGCTGGAGTGTCGGGACGGTGGCGCAGAGCTGCGCTGGAGCGTTGGACGTGCGCCGGACGATGGGAGCTGTGCGTGACGGTGGTGCTGGTCGTCGGAGAACTGAAGGTTGGCCGGAGAAGATGAAATCGCAGAACAACGGAGAAGATGAAATCGCAAAATAATGAAGGAATTGGGGTTTTTTAACCCTACGAAGGGATACTGCCTCGGTTATTCGAAACCGAGGCATATTCTACACTTACTGCCTCGGGTAGGCGCTGG
Organism: Vigna unguiculata; assembly: GCF_037176805.1. Lineage (NCBI taxonomy): Eukaryota > Viridiplantae > Streptophyta > Magnoliopsida > Fabales > Fabaceae > Vigna > Vigna unguiculata. The sequence continues at coordinate 11,657,636 of NC_140792.1, forward strand.
ACCGAGGCATATATTACCACTACTACCTCGGTTATTACAGAACCGAGGCATATTCCTTCAGTAAAAAAAATAAAAAATTCAAATTAGGGGTCAACGCAGTGGTCAAAATAATTACATGTCTCTACTGCCTCGGTTAAGAGAGAATCAAGGCATATTGCATCAGTGAAAAAAATAAATAAATTAAATTAGTGGTCAACGCGCTGAGTCAAATTTTTTTAGCTATATGCCTCGGTTATTATGACAACCGAGGCATAAAAGTTGAATTTAATTACAAAACTGCCACCGCATGCTTTTATGCAGCGGGTCCGCATGAACCGAGGCATATACAGCGCTGTAAAAGCTCTAAAATGCACTAGTGTCGCTGAACATTTTGAAATTGTTGGTTTTATTGCTACTGGTTGCCCTGGTTTCCCCATCTCAAATTAGGGTGATTCCTCCATCCTGGGTTATATCTATTTGTTGAAAATTCATGGTTTTGTTGTTGATGTTGGGGCCTATTATTGTTGAAAATATTAGTTGCATAGGCCTAAGGAGTATCCACTGGTGTAAAAGAAGAAGCAGTAGCCTGTTGTTGCAATGCTGGGCAAAAGTCTCTAAAATGATCAACAGATGTACAAAGGCCACAAACTCTTGCAGCTGGAGCTCTCTGATTAGAAGCAAGTTGGTTGACTAGCGTGGTAAGAGCATCAATCTTACTCTCCAACTTCTTCGTGTATTCGGCTGCCCCTACATCATGTACTCCTCTAACAACTATGGCATCACTCCTTGTGCCAAATTATTAAGAATTGGAAGCCATGTTCTCAATTAGTTGCCTGATTGCACCTGGGGTTATGTTACCAAAAGCACCACCACTTGCGGCATCAATCATATTTCTATCCATGTGGTGCAGGCCTTCATAAAAATAATGAAGAAGGAGATGTTCAGAGATTTGATGGTGAGGGCAGCTTGAACAGAGATTCTTGGACCTCTCCCAGTACTCATAGAGGGTCTCCCCAGATTGTTGCTTGATGCCATAAATTTCCTTCCTTATGGTTGTTGTCCTTGAGGCAGGGAAGAACTTGGCAAGGAACAATCTCTTCAGGTCATCCAAGCTCGTGATGGACTTGGGTGCTAGGTAGTATAGCCAGTCTTTTGCATTGCCCTCCAATGAATGAGGGAAAGCCTTCAAGTATACATGGTCTTCTTGGACATTTGTGGGTTTCATGGTGGAACACACGACATGAAACTGCTTCAAGTGTTTGCACGGGTCCTCACTTGTAAGGCCATGAAACTTTGGCAACAAGTGTATTAATCCAGTTTTTAACACATATGGAACTTCCTCCTCAGGGTATTGAATGCATAAACTATCATAAGTGAACTCTGGTGCAGTGAGCTCACTCATGGTTCTTTCATGAGGTGGAGGAGGTTGAGCCATATTATCAGTATGAAAATCATAATGCTCAGAATAAACAGAAGTATGATGAGAATCAGAAGAGTCAGGAAAAGTCATTGAATATTCAGCATCCAAAGATGGATTGCAAAGATGCCTACGTCCTTTGTGGAATGTCCTATCAATCTCAGGGGTCAAATAGTCGTAATTCACTTGGGTTTCCTCTAGTCATGCACCAAAATACATTAATTCTAGTGATATTGCCATAACATAGGGTATAACTACAAGTATACTCAAACGAACTCCAAATGACTTGAAAATTGGTAGGATTGTCCTTTGAGTGCTCAAATAGAACCAAAAAAATAATCAGATCAAAACTCAAAGTACAAGTATTTTTAAATTTTTTTCAAAAGTGAAAAAAATGAAGAAAAATAACAAAAAACATTGCTGAAATGTAGAAAATGGCATTTTCTGGAGAATCTGAGTTTCCAAACCCGCGCAGTCAATTTTAGCAAGGTAGCAAATTAAATTCCACCCCAAATGCATATAAAATAATAGTGATTCTGATAACCAGAACAAAAGTTATGGTCCTCTGAAATTTCACTAAAAATCAGTCCAAAAATACACGCACACTACACAGACACTACATGAACACTACACGAAAACACACTGGAATGAAAGCATGCACTGAACTGAACAAAACAATAACATCACAATGAACATATACCAACTCAACCACACTTGAACTACACACACACACACACCAAAACACCAACTCACAAACACAAACACACTGAAAATTTTACTTTGAACAAAACTATTGGTCCTCGGCAACGACGCCAAATTTGATAGAGGCCGTACCCCACCAAATTAAAAGAGATAAAATGCAGTATATGAAAGTGAACCAAGTCATCTCCCAACAACCAATATTTTCGTCCAAAGCTTCAATTTCTAGATGAACACAACAATAACACAAGGGGGGTTTGACAGACAAATTCAGAATTTCAACACAACAGCAAAACGTAATTGTAAATGTTAATAGAACGAATTAAAATCAGTATTGACTCCTTGAATTTGAATGCAATTTTACTCATCACAAGTCACGTAATTAAGGTTTTTGTCTCACCCAATCCACTAGTCCAGACCCACAAAGTGAGGGTTAAAAACGTGTTTCAATATGCAATTAAGCAATGCATACATCCATTCATCTGTGATTAAAATCTGAAATTAAGCATTAACCGATTAAAAGTAACCATTCAGCACAAAATCAAGATGAAGAGAGAAAAAACATAAATTCAAAACAGAACCTCAAAGTTCAATTGCATCTCCTTCAAGGAATCAATACACGAATTTAGCTAGACATGGAAAATGGAGCACACAAACCTTTTAAATCTAGAATCACAAAAACAGAACCGAAAACCCTAGCTTATGAATTCTTAAAATGCAAATCAAGAGAAAAAAAAAAGAGATTTCAAAGCTTCAATGGAATGTAAAACGGTATTGTGATATATAAATACGAAAACCTCATTAATGGGTGTTGTTCCAAGTCTATAAAACCCACAAAATAAGCTGTCAAAGCTAGAAAGTGAATTCAAAATGTAAAACCCTCATTGGTAGCTGTCAAATGTGCATAAAAACGGTAAAAACTAGGCAAAAACATGAAAAATCGCAAGGACCACAATGATAACCTCATTTTCTTTCTGTGTCATTGTTCCTGTTCGTAAATCCGCTCCTTGAGCTACTTGGTTCATTAGCTTAAGGGTCAAAGTCTGTTATTAGCCTCTAAGGGAAGCTAGAGCCTATTTGTTTAATGCGATTTTTGCTTGTCTTGTTGTTGTTTCACGATTCGTAAGCTTGTGTGTTACTGTGAATATATGAGATGCCTAGTTATACCGTTTAGATATGTATGTATGGCTGTTACAGGGAGAACAATGGCGAGATCTGATGTTTTCGACCAAGCGAACCTACCTCACCTAGGCGAGACTTGCAGAAACAGGCCCTAGTTCACACTCGAGCTCTCACTCAGGCGGAGAGCTCTCGTTTTTCAGCGAGGTACTATCTCATTGCAGTTGTAGCTCATGCGAGGAACCTCACCTTTGGGCGAGGGGTGGCCTCGTTCAGGCAAGAAGGGCTCGCCTCAGCGAGAACTCGTGAATCTTGTAGGGCTCTCTATTAGCAATCTCGTCTAAGCGAGAACTTGTAGCTTGAGCGAAAGACCCATTTCGCCTGAGCGAGGGTCCTTGGCTTGAGCGAGACTAGTGCATAACTTTGTCTCATGGCTGTTCTTTCCATGCTTTTGGTTGTTAATTTTAAGCTTGGCTTGTAATTTCCCTATTTTAAGTATGAAGTATATGAATAGGCATGTAAAATCGAATCGTATGGGTTGGAATGATGAGTTAACATGATTTTGGCATGAACTGAGTATGGAATGATTCGATACAAAAGTGAAATGGAATTGGTATGAGCATAAATGTTATATTGATGAATGGAACATGTTGTTGGTATGTTTAGGGCGTGATTCCGCGATAGTTTCGTGGTGGTACCTCATTGGTTAGGACGTAATTCCATGAGCATTTAGGTGAAACCTCATGGTGGTGCCTTAGTTGGTCAAGACGTAATTCCATTAACCCTATTAGTGGGAGTTCATGGTGGTGCCTCATTTATATAATTTAGTAAGGATTCAAGGTAAGGATTGCATCCTGACATTCTAAAGAGTCAGTTAGTCTCACATAAAGCGTACTGACTCGAGTAGTGAGAGTAACAGGAGGCTTGAAACACTTTAAGGGCTAACCATGTGTGTGGAGGAAAGAAACACTATAACAATTAGCTCGGTAGAGCAGGAAAGGCCACCACAAGTGCAAGCATCCGCTGAATCCGACTAATTATATGTATCTGGATCAGTTGCATCTTGAGTTTTAGTATATTGTTTGCAACTCATAACATGATTGGTTGACATATGCATCTTGGACTGTGAAATTGTATGTATATGTATGATAAACCCTTTTCTGCTATAGATTACCCTTTGTTTGTTTGATTGCTATGTGTGTGGTCTTCTCCCTTTGCGATGATCATCAATTTATTGATGTGAGCAGATGCGAGAACTACTCGTGGTCAACAGGGAAATGGTGATTTCGTTGCTTAGCCTCTTTGGATGGCTTATGTTCCTTTGCGCTTTCATTTAGGGCCATGTTATATGTATTATCTTGTTTTTGAGTATTAAGTGATTATTGTCAATCCTTGTACTTCGTTTTGTATTGGCATCGTGGTGTGCCTTGTCTCCTTTTAAGTAGCTTGGATACTTGTAGGAGTGACGTTATACTCTGAAACTTTGCTCTTCATATTATATTGTATGACGTGTCGTTTAAGTAAGTTTATTTATTAAATGGGACGTTACATTTATGGTATCAAAGCGGTCAATCTTTAGAGTTTGTGGATTTGGACGTTACATTAAATGGGACGTTACATTCTGAGCGTCTTTAGTTAAGCTCATGTCTTATCAAGTCTAACTAATGGTTTTCCTGTGTGCTAGTGATTATGGAACCTCTGCGTAGAACTCCTCAATCTTCTCAGGGTGACGTACCAGATATCGCCAGAGCTATAGAGGCTATGGTGGCAGCCATGACTCAGTAGAGTACTGCCATGATGCATCAACATGAGGCATCAATGTAGTGATAGGCAACATCGCTTGAGCAGCAACAACTGGTGATGTAGCAGATGGAGGCTGCAAGAGTGATTGCTGAGGATGCTCATCGACAACATATGGAGGCCCTCCTGATGAGTTCAAATTTTTGCCCTCATTTAATATTTAAATTTGGGGATTTAATTGAATTTTATGTGCTTAAAGATTGATTTAATTAGGATTTGTGATTATTGGATTTATTGAGTAAGTTTGGTAAAAGTGGCGTAAAAATTGATTTTAGTTGCATAAAATATTATTGGATATCCTAACGTTTGTTAATGCAGCTGGAATTTATTTTTGGTCAATTAATAGTGTGATTTTAAAATATTCAAAGTTACAAAATAAGTCCAAAATCAAGAAATTCTGAAAAAGAATAAATCAGGAGCTAAATGCACCCCCAGATTTTATTTGCACACTCCTCCCTCAAATGGACCACAAAAACCTGTTCTGCACCCCCAGTTTTCACTAAGTTGCACCCCTCCTACCACTTAAACTCCACTCAACCAGATCATGCCATGTGGCAATCCCCACCTTTTAAAATTAGCCAACCATAAGCTGCCATGTCATCATCTCCTCCATCTCACACATGAAACCCTAACCCTAGTTTCCCTACCACCCTCCACACAGCAGCCGCCGCCAATCTCGGCGCACACCACTGCACCACGCTGGCAGCCACCATTTTCGAACCATCAACGAGACAGCTTCACCTGCATCTGCACAAACCAGTTTCGTTCCCACACCTGTCCTCGCCGGAAAACACTGCTGAACCACCATGGAAGCACCTTCACGTAATCTTCTCCGCGAGTTCCCGCACCACCATCTTCGTCCGCGACCACCACGATTCTGCAGCACACACATCTTCTCGCTTCCGCACCTGCAGCGACGCGCAACCATCATCCGCCGCACCATGCACCATCTTCTCCGCGAACGAGTGCGCCACTTCACTCGCGAATCTCCATCACCACCGCAACAGCACCGTGCCGCCTCCGTCTTCTCCGCACCATCCTCGCTGGCCACCACCAACCTCAGCCGCATCCAGCAAACACCAGTTCCGCCACCATCAGCTGGAGCAGCGAGCACCACCGTGCCGCACCGCACTCATCGGAAAACGGCAGCAGCCGCCGTCAGCCGCACAACCAAGGAGAAGAGTGTGAGAGTGAAACCCTAATTCTGGAGAGAGAATCTGCACTGCCACGTGTCAGCATCTGATAGGCAGTCAACTGGTCAAACTCTGGTCAAATTCTGGTCAATTTTGTAAAAATGCTTAAATAAGAGGGGCAGAATTGGAAATTGGACAGAAATTGAGTTGCTAATTAATTAAATAAAAATGAAAGAATTTAGCAACTGACAGATAAAGCCCAAAGTCCAGTTGAAGCCTATATAAAGAGACTTAAGGGAGCAGAAACGGGGACTGACAGCTGATAGCTTAGACACTTAGAACTCTCTGGTTTTGGCAGATACCATCTCCACCACATCTCTCATTCTTTCTTTTATTTTTTTTCCTTCATATTATCATGTATTCCATCAAAGCCATGGAGGGCTAAGCTTTAAGGGTTGATTCCACTGTAATTTCTTAAATGGATTCTGAGGTTAGATGAATTTATATGTTTTGTTATTTTGATTATTGTTGTGGTTTTTGTTTATCTATGTCCTTTGCTTCTTAATCGAATAGAAAATAATGATTTTAAATCTACATGCAAGCTAATCATATGAGTTAAAAGGTTTTTAAATTAAATTGAGACTTTACTTTGATTTTGTTTAGAAACTTTCATTTGATTAAATAAGTTTTTGCCAATAATTGAGACTTTAATTTGATTAGAGGTAATTACTTTAACTAAAATTAGTCAAGACTTTACTTTGATTAATTAAGTTTTCTATTTGGTAAAGAAACAAAGGAATAGACATGATTAGGCATAGTAAAATTAATTGAGACTGTACTTTGATTAAATTTACTATGGACAATCTAAACAATTCTCACTTTTAATTGAGACTGTACTTTGATTAAAAGTGAGGATGCCAACAAATGAATTGAGTCTTTACATTGATTTATTTGTAAATCAACAACAATAATTAATTTAACAATAATCTCTAGATAACCAATGAAGAATCTTATTTAGAAAAAGCAGTGGAATTGACCTATTTACTATTATTGTGTTTACAATCTTCCGTGTCATTTTCTTTGCATATCAAAACCCCCCTATTTTTATAGTTGCTAGTTTTAAATTGCATTTTTGAGAATCAAATATTTGAGATCAATTCCGTATTCGTTGTGAGACGACTCAGGGTTATCTTAACCCTAACTATTTTCTTCACTACAAACTGGCAATACTGAAGTTGCTAAAGTAGTGGTAATTTGATCGCCTAACGACAGCGATATCACCTCTGTCAATTGGAGAAGAATAGGGTAGCTCCCTTATCTTTGGTCCTGAGCCACGACCTCCAACTAGGGAGTGGAGCTTGAAAGACTTTCTAAAACATCACCTGGTGAAATTTGATGGCATTGGTGGATCAGTATGAAGTCCATCATGGAGGAGAGAGGTGAGTCGATCACGTGGAAAGCTTTTACGGGGAGCCTCCTCTCTAAGTACTTTCCCGATAGTGTTAGATATGCCAAGGAGGTGGAATTCCTCCAGCTCACTCAATGAGGTAATTTGATCGCCTAATGACAGCGATATCAAATTTGGCGCCGTTGCCGGGGAGTACGGTTAGTATTTCTTTTATTTTGATTCTGTTTTTATCTATTTATTTTATTTTATTTTTATTTTTTATTTTTATTTTTATTTTATTTATTTTACGCATATACGTTTGATATAGTTTGTTATTTTGTAGTATCTAGTTTTCTGTTAATATATTCCAAGCAAAGTTCTATTTTTGTTTTGATTAAGAATTTCTTTTAAGAAATTTTTGAGACTAGTTTGGAAAACTCTGTCTAGGAAAGACTTGGTATTTAAGTTGTCCACTGTGACGCACCTCTCTTTCTTGGGAGTAGACCCAACAACATCTTAATTCATTTCTTTCTTGAAATCTTTCTCCAAAACAAGAATAGGAAAAAAAAACACACAGGGAAACACTTTCAGGTGGACTGCATAGTGCATGACTCGGGCCAATCCGGGTCAATTTTATCAACTTGATTCAGAACTTGAAAGGAACTTGTGTAAATCACGTAGGAGACTTGATCTCAGGTGTTCTACTAAAGGAGCACCACCATCATCTGAACCTACCACTGAAAGTGTACCACTAGAATCACCTCCGGTGATTAACATATCTTCTGATCCATCACCTGAACCAGAATTTGAAGAAGATAGAATGGAAGAAAGAACAATAAGAGAGTTGGCTTCACCGGATGCAGCAATTACACAAAACATGTGCATCCAATATCCAGATGGAGAATGTGAGCTTAAGTCTGGGTTAATCCATCTTTTACCCAAATTCCATGGATTAGCAGGAGAAGACCCGTACCATCATTTGAAGGAATTTCATGTTGTTTGTTCATCCATGAGACCTACAACAGTGACAGAGGAACATATCAAGCTTAAGGCTTTTCCATTCTCATTGCAAGATGCTGCTAAGAATTGGTTATACTGCCTTCCGCCAGGATCCATCAATACTTGGGAGACTCTGAAAAGATTATTTCTGGAAAAGTTTTTTCCAGCATCTAGAGTTGCTGCTATTCGCAAAGATATTTATGGGATAAGGCAACAAGAAAGAGAAATTCTTCACGAGTATTGGGAAAGATTCAAAAAGTTATGTGCTTCTTGTCCTCATCACCAAATAAACGAGCATCTCCTCATTTAGTACTTTTATGAGGGATTGAGTATCATGGACAGACAAATGATAGATGCTGCAAGTGGAGGGTCATTGGTGGACAAAACGCTAACAAATGCAAGACAATTGATTGAAACTATGGCGTCAAACCATCAACAATTTTCCATAAGGAGTAATTCTATAACTCTATTGAAGGGAACCCATGGAGTAGAAGCTTCATATGTTGCAGATCACAAGAAATTAGAAGGGAAGTTGGATGACTTAGCAGCCATGGTAAGGACCTTGACAGACTTACAGAAAAAGCCTATCCCTTCTACTTTATGTGGAATTTGTGCTTCTACTAATCATCCTACAGAGGCTTGTTCTATGTTAAAAGAGACAGGGACGTTAGACAATGAACAACCTCAGGCATATGCTGCAAACATCTATGGCAATAATAGACCACCTCGGTAGCAATACAACCATGATCTGTCCTCCAACAAGTACAACCCAGATTGGAAGGAATATCCCAGCCAGAAATGGGGAAATCAACAGCCTCAACACCAACAAGTCTATGTTCCACCTCAACAGAGGCAACAACCACAACCAGCTGCAACCTCTGGTGATTCAAACATGGAGGCAATGATGAAAATGATGGCTGACATGATGAAGGGACAAATCAATGAGTTGAAACAGACAATGGAAGCAACCAATCAAAACTTGCAGAACCAGATTGGACAAATGGCAAATGAGTTAAATCAGATGAAGTCTCAACAAGGCTCGAGCAATTTGCCTGCACAAACTGTAATCAACCCGAGAAATGTAAGTGCTATTACTTTAAGATCGGGTAAGCAAATACAAGGCCTTGGGGATACCCAAGAAGATGAAGATAAGGACAATGAAGTTGTACCTAATGATGAAAGAGGAAGATCAGATGAAGCAACACAAGCAACATCTGAGATGCCTGCACCCAGTGATAACTCCAGGTTGGTATCCCCTAATACTTCCTCTGAAAATCCTTCTCCTTATTCTCCTCCTCCTCCCTATCCAAACCGTTTGAAACCAAAAACTAAAAAGATGGAGGAGTTAGACAATGAAATCCTGAATACTTTCAAGAAAGTGGAGATAAACATCCCTTTGTTGGATGCTGTGAGACAAATTCCTAAATACGCCAAGTTTCTCAAAGAATTATGTACACATAAAAGGCGTATTATGGACAAAGAGGTAGTGAACATGGGAAGAAACGTCTCTAGCTTAATTAAGAAGCATGCAATCAGAATACCGCAAAAGTGTAAGGATCTAGGTATGTTTTCTGTTCCCTGCATTATAGGTAGTACTAAGTTTGACAATGCTATGTTAGATTTAGGAGCTTCCATTAATGTAATGCCTTTATCTGTTTTTACTTCACTTCATCTTGGACCTCTTAAGTCTACTAGTGTGGTCATTCAGTTGGCCAACCGTAGCACAGTTAACCCTGCAGGTGTGCTAGAAGATGTGCTTGTCCGTGTGGACAAGTTAATTTTTCCTGCAGATTTCTATATCTTGGACATGAAGGATGATGAAGGAATGAGTTCAACCACAATCATCTTGGGAAGACCATTCATGATGACAGCACGTACCAAGATAGACGTGCATGCAGGATCCTTGACTATGGAGATAGGAGATGAGAAGGTGCAATTCAATGTGCTAGAAGCCATGAAGCACCCAATTGAAGACCATTCTTTGTTTTGTATTGATTTATTGAGTAATGTAGTGAACAATTATGCTTTTGGATTTTTGGACGTTTTATCTGGTTTTTCTTCTTCTTTGGATTTTTCTCTTTCGAATATTTCGGGCTCAATTTTAGACGAAAGAGAAAATTATAAAACAGGTGATGTTGAGGACGCGGTGTCACTATTTGATACCTCTGTGGCGTCCAAGTGTGATGCTGAGGTGGCTGAAATTACCTTAGGCAGGAAAATGTTGCCATCTGTGGAACAACCACCCATTTTGGAGTTGAAACCTTTACCATCTCATTTGAAATATGTTTATCTTGAGAGGGATGGGAAACTCCCTGTTATTATATCTGCCTTGCTTACTGACGAGCAGGAACAAAAGCTATTGCAGGTTATCAAAGATCACAAGCGAGCAATAGGCTGGACTTTGGCAGATATTCCTGGTATTAGTCCTTCTTTCTGCATGCACAGAATACTCTTGGAGGAGGATGCTAAGCCAGTAAGGCAACCTCAGAGGAGATTGAATCCTCAGCTGATGGAGGTTGTGAAGAAAGAAGTCACCAAGTTGCTACAAGCAGGTATTATATATCCCATTTCTGACAGCACTTGGGTGAGTCCTGTACATGTGGTCCCCAAGAAATCTGGGATCACTGTGGTCAAGAATGAGAAGAACGAGTTGATTCCTACTCGTATTCAGAATAGCTGGAGGGTCTGTATTGATTATAGAAGAATAAACCAGGCCACCAGGAAGGACCACTTTCCTTTACCATTCATGGACCAGATGTTAGATCGATTGGCAGGTAAGTCTCATTACTGTTTTCTTGATGGATTCTCTGGGTATTTTCAGATTTGTATTGCCCCAGAGGATCAACATAAAACTACTTTTACTTGTCCATTCGGTACATATGCTTATAGGAAAATGCCATTTGGCCTTTGCAATGCTCCTGGAACATTTCAGCGATGTATGATGAGTATTTTTACAGATTTGTTGGAGCATTGTATTGAGGTTTTTATGGATGATTTTAGTGTATATGGTTCATCTTTTGATCACTGCTTGTCTAATCTTGCTAGAGTCTTGGAGAGATGTGAAGAAACTAACCTTGTTCTAAATTTTGAAAAATGTCATTTTATGGTGGAACAAGGTATAGTTTTAGGTCACGTTGTTTCCAAGAATGGTATATCTGTAGATCCTGCTAAAATTGATATTATTTCACAATTGCCTTACCCCTCTTCTGTGAAAGAGGTTCGATCTTTTCTTGGACATGCAGGATTTTACAGGAGGTTTATCAAGGACTTCAGCAAGATAGCCAACCCTCTCTCCAACTTGTTGCAAAAGGATATAGTATTTGACTTTGGAGAGAGGTGCAAAGATGCATTTGATACATTGAAAAAGGCGCTTACCACCACTCCTATCATCCAGCCACCTGACTGGACATTACCATTCGAGTTGATGTGTGATGCATCAAACTTTGCAGTAGGAGCGGTGCTTGCACAAAAAGATGGGAAGCTATCACATGTGATATATTATGCTTCCAAAACATTGGATACAGCGCAGGCCAACTACACCACGACTGAGAAGGAATTATTGGCTGTTGTGTTTGCCTTGGACAAATTCAGACCGTATATACTTGGTTCCAAGGTAATTGTTTATACTGATCATGCAGCATTAAAATTCCTTCTGAAGAAAGCAGATTCGAAACCAAGGTTGATCAGATGGATGCTACTGCTCCAAGAGTTTGACATTGAGATTCTAGACAGAAGTGGAGCACATAACTTAGTAGTCGATCATCTTAGCAGGATTGAAAATGGAGAAGATAACATTCCTATTAAGGATGACTTTCCTGATGAAGTCCTCCTAGCATTGACTGCTGTGAAAGGTATGTTTCCTGAACCTTGGTTTGCTGACATTGTTAATTATTTGGTTGTTTCTGCTATTCCTCCTTCCTTCTCCAAATATGAAAGAATCAAGCTAAAAAGTGAGGCAAAGTACTATATATGGGAAGACCCAATCTTATGGCGCATTGGTAGTGACCAAGTCATAAGGAGGTGTGTTCCAGATATCGAGATACCTCATGTGCTTGAGTTCTGTCATTCGTCTCCTTTTGGTGGACATTATGGCACACAAAGAACGGGTAGGAAGGTGTTGGATTGTGGATTATATTGGCCTACTATTTTTAAAGATGCACAGAGGGTATATGAAAATTGTGAGCAGTGCCAAAGGGCAGCCAGGTCCATTACAAGAAGGGATGAAATGCCTCAACAACCCATGCTATATTGTGAGGTATTTGATATTTGGGGTATTGATTTTATGGGTCCTTTTCCTCCTTCTTTTGGGTTTTCTTATATTTTGCTTGCTGTAGACTATGTCTCCAAATGGGTGGAAGCCATAGCTACAAGGACTAATGATTCTCGAGTTGTTATGAGTTTTGTCAGGTCTAACATTTTCTGCAGATTTGGGATACCACGAGCCATCATCAGTGACCAGGGGACTCATTTCTGTAATAGGCTACTTGAGAACATGTTGAAGAAGTATGGGGTGACACATCGCATTGCTACACCATATCACCCCCAAACCAATGGGCAAGCAGAGATCTCTAACAGAGAGATTAAAAAGATACAAGAGAAAGTAGTGAAGCCTAGTCGAAAGGATTGGGCCACAAGATTGGATGAAGCACTTTGGGCACACAGGACAGCCTACAAAACACCTATAGGTATGTCACCTTTCAGGGTGGTTTTTGGAAAGGCTTGTCATCTACCTGTGGAGATTGAACATCGGGCCTATTGGGCCGTGAAAGCATGCAACTTGGATTTGGAAGAAGCAGGAAATGAGCGAAAGCTTCAGTTGCAAGAACTAGAGGAGATTAGGTTAGCAGCCTATGAAAATTCAAAGTTCTACAAAGAGAAAACCAAGAAGTTCCATGACCAAAAGCTTGTGGTTAGAAAGGATTTCAAGGTAGGCCAGAAGGTGTTACTATACAAATCCAAGCTTGGTCACATGAGTGGTAAGTTGCGTTCTACTTGGGAAGGACCATACATTGTTACAGAAGTCTTCCCTTATGGAGCAGTGGAGATCAAGGAAGAATCTTCAGCAAGAACTTTTAAAGTTAATGGGCATCGTCTTCGGATATTCAATGAAAATCAAGATATGCTGAACAAGACGATGGATGGGATGAACTTGACTTCTCCCTCATACCTTCCACCTTGAGGAGGTAAGTACACTTCATACTTTTTCTTTGCATTTTATACATATTGAATACATTGAGGACAATGCATGGATAAAGTGTGGGGGTGTGGGGAGATTTTCCCCCTTTTCTGTTTTTGTTTTCTATTTGTTTTGTTTTTCCTTTTCTAATTTTGTTTTCTGTTTGTTTTTATTTAAAAAAAAAAAGGGTTTCTGTTTTCAATAAAACATATTGACATTGGATTTTTGGATTTGATTTACTAATTGGAACGGTCATAATTCTGGGAAAATAAGAGTCATGTCCTATGAATGGATTGTTTCTGTGATTTATTTGATTGAGTTGATTTGAGAGTTTCTGGAATAAATCTTTTGTGAAAGAGTTTTTGACCTTGTGAGTTTTGAGCTTTATTGTAAGGATGAACTACCATCTGCCATTCCTATTTTTCTTGTGTGATTTGCTCATGTCTTGTTGGTACTCAAATGTTTAGCTTGATTCTGTTGTTTTGCATCTTAGGTGAACATGCATGATTTGATATGACTGAGGCATTTCTTGTTTTTAGCTACTTGGCCAAATAAGCTAACCATAAAATTGATCCATTGGTAGCCCCTTGAGCTTAAACCTCTTTTTCTTGTTTTGAGCATATTGCTAAACCTTAAAAAGAAAAAGACCATGTTTTTCCTTACCTTAGGGAGAAAGAAGGAGCTAGTGGATTATGTTGAGATTGGTTGAGGAATAAAGTGTGGGGTGTGTATTTCCCCCACAAAGTTGTAAAAATGGCAAAAGGAAAATAATTGTTGATGATAGAGTGTTGAAATGAAAAATGATTGTTGTCTGAAAAAAGAACAACAAAGGATAAAAGAAAAAAAAAAGGATTGTTTTTGAAACTATGCTCCATAACTCTTTCTTCCCTACTATTTCAAAAACACACAAATCATAAAGTTTTTCCTACCTTTGCCTTGACCTCATTATAACCTGTGAAAAGTCCTCATGATTTTTGAATGCATGTTTTCTGAAAGCTGTGAATATTAGAGTCTTGCTAAGCATTGAGAGTGTTTACTTGCATGGGTATTTTGAGTGAAAACACAAGCCAAAACACTTGAGCGAAGCTTGGTGAGTAAGTATATATTTAACTTGAGTGTTTCTCTTTCATAGTTGATTATCTTGTAAACTCAAAAGATTAACTCATATGTGTGAAAAACAGAATTTTATCCATTTGTTTGTGCATGACAACATGATTTCTAGAAGATTGATTTGTTTCCATTTGTATTCATTTCTTTAATCCACTGAAAATATGGAATAAAAGACCTCAGAATAAAGTTTTGAAATTCTTCAATTTTGCCCAGGAGTGCAAAAGGATAAGTGTGGGTGTGTGATGAGTTCAAATTTTTGCCCTCATTTAATATTTAAATTTGGGGATTTAATTGAATTTTATGTGCTTAAAGATTGATTTAATTAGGATTTGTGATTATTGGATTTATTGAGTAAGTTTGGTAAAAGTGGCGTAAAAATTGATTTTTAGTTGCATAAAATATTATTGGATATCCTAACGTTTGTTAATGCAGCTGGAATTTATTTTTGGTCAATTAATAGTGTGATTTTAAAATATTCAAAGTTACAAAATAAGTCCAAAATCAAGAAATTCTGAAAAAGAATAAATCAGGAGCTAAATGCACCCCCAGATTTTATTTGCACACTCCTCCCTCAAATGGACCACAAAAACCTGTTCTGCACCCCCAGTTTTCACTAAGTTGCACCCCTCCTACCACTTAAACTCCACTCAACCAGATCATGCCATGTGGCAATCCCCACCTTTTAAAATTAGCCAACCATAAGCTGCCACGTCATCATCTCCTCCATCTCACACATGAAACCCTAACCCTAGTTTCCCTACCACCCTCCACACAGCCGCCGCCGCCAATCTCGCCGCACACCACTGCACCACGCCGGCAGCCACCATTTTCGAACCATCAGCGAGACAGCTTCACCTGCATCTGCACAAACTAGTTTCGTTCCCACACCTGTCCTCGCCGGAAAACACTGTTGAACCACCATGGAAGCACCTTCACGTAATCTTCTTCGCGAGTTCCCGCACCACCATCTTCGTCCACGACCACCACGATTCTGCAGCACACACATCTTCTCGCCTCCGCACCTGCAGCGACGCGCAACCATCATCCGCCGCACCATGCACCATCTTCTCCGCGAACGAGTGCGCCACTTCACTCGCGAATCTCCATCACCACCGCAACAGCACCGTGCCGCCTCCGTCTTCTCCGCACCATCCTCGCTGGCCACCAACAACCTCAGCCGCATCCAGCAAACACCAGTTCCGCCACCATCAGCTGGAGCAGCGAGCACCACCGCGCCGCACCGCACTCATCGGAAAACGGCAGCAGCCGCCGTCAGCCGCGCAACCAAGGAGAAGAGTGTGAGAGTGAAACCCTAATTCTGGAGAGAGAATCTGCACTGCCACGTGTCAGCATCTAATAGGCAGTCAACTGGTCAAACTCTGGTCAAACTGGTCAAACTCTGGTCAAATTCTGGTCAATTTTGTAAAAATGCTTAAATAAGAGGGGCAGAATTGGAAATTGGACAGAAATTGAGTTGCTAATTAATTAAATAAAAATGAAAGAATTTAGCAACTGACAGATAAAGCCCAAAGTCCAGTTGAAGCCTATATAAAGAGACTTAAGGGAGCAGAAACGGGGACTGACAGCTGATAGCTTAGACACTTAAAACTCTCTGGTTTTGGCAGATACCATCTCCACCACATCTCTCATTCTTTCTTTTATTTTTTTTCCTTCATATTATCATGTATTCCATCAAAGCCATGGAGGGCTAAGCTTTAAGGGTTGATTCCACTGTAATTTCTTAAATGGATTCTGAGGTTAGATGAATTTATATGTTTTGTTATTTTGATTATTGTTGTGGTTTTTGTTTATCTATGTCCTTTGCTTCTTAATCGAATAGAAAATAATGATTTTAAATCTACATGCAAGCTAATCATATGAGTTAAAAGGTTTTTAAATTAAATTGAGACTTTACTTTGATTTTGTTTAGAAACTTTCATTTGATTAAATAAGTTTTTGCCAATAATTGAGACTTTAATTTGATTAGAGGTAATTACTTTAACTAAAATTAGTCAAGACTTTACTTTGATTAATTAAGTTTTCTATTTGGTAAAGAAACAAAGGAATAGACATGATTAGGCATAGTAAAATTAATTGAGACTGTACTTTGATTAAATTTACTATGGACAATCTAAACAATTCTCACTTTTAATTGAGACTGTACTTTGATTAAAAGTGAGGATGCCAACAAATGAATTGAGTCTTTACATTGATTTATTTGTAAATCAACAACAATAATTAATTTAACAATAATCTCTAGATAACCAATGAAGAATCTTATTTAGAAAAAGCAGTGGAATTGACCTATTTACTATTATTGTGTTTACAATCTTCCGTGTCATTTTCTTTGCATATCAAAACCCCCCTATTTTTATAGTTGCTAGTTTTAAATTGCATTTTTGAGAATCAAATATTTGAGATCAATTCCGTATTCATTGTGAGACGACTCAGGGTTATCTTAACCCTAACTATTTTCTTCACTACAAACTGGCAATACTGAAGTTGCTAAAGTAGTGGTAATTTGATCGCCTAACGACAGCGATATCACCTCTGCCAATTGGAGAAGAATAGGGTAGCTCCCTTATCTTTGGTCCTGAGCCACGACCTCCAACTAGGGAGTGGAGCTTGAAAGACTTTCTAAAACATCACCTGGTGAAATTTGATGGCATTGGTGGATCAGTATGAAGTCCATCATGGAGGAGAGAGGTGAGTCGATCACGTGGAAAGCTTTTACGGGGAGCCTCCTCTCTAAGTACTTTCCCGATAGTGTTAGATATGCCAAGGAGGTGGAATTCCTCCAGCTCACTCAAGGAGGTAAGACTGTGGTCGAGTATGCCGAGAAGTTCACACATCTCAGTCGCTTCTATATTCTACCACTTGATGAAGAGTGTAGATGTCATAAATTTGAGAATGGTCTCTGTGGTGATATTCGCTTCATGATAGCCCCATTGTCCATCAAGGACTTTGCTGCCCTGGTGGAGAAGGCCATAGTGAAGGAGAGAATGAAGAATGAAGTAGAAGGTCAATGCCCACAACAACTGAGGATTGAAGGACCATCTAAGTCCAAAACAAGGCACAAGGAGAGGAGGAAACCTTATGACAAACCTCACCATCAGTCCTAGGGGTCTAGGAGATTTCCTACACAGTAGGGCCGAGTTTAGTGTTTCCAGTGGGGGTCCTCATCTAAGGAGCGTTTACCCACGTATGGAGAGTTATTGCAGGTGCAACAATTGTGGCAAGGAGGGCCACTTTGGCAAGGACTGTCCCTCTCTTGCTAGGGTAGTGGCACGACCTCCAATGTGGACCCCTACCCAGCACCAGCAAAGGAACAGGGGCAATAGGCTTTAGGCAGCAGGGCGAGTGTATGCGATGACAGAAGCAAAGCCAGCTGGCTCAAGTAACCTGGTTATGGGTTATTGTATAATAGTTAGTATGTCTTGTTGTGTGTTCTATGATTCTAGAGCGACACTCTCTTTTATGTCAAATACATGTGTGAAACGGCTGGGTCTACCGGTGTGTGAGTTGTAATGTGAACTAGTAGTATCTACTCTGGTGTCGAGCTTGGTCAGGACATCGTCCTTGTGTGCTAGGTGTCTAGTGGAGGTAGAGGGATGCAAGTATAAAGTGAATCTGATTTGCTTACCCCTATAGGAGTTGAAGGTGATCTTGGGGATGGATTGGCTCTCTGCCAATCAAATTCTTATAGATTATCGAAAGAAGAAGTTGTTGTTCCCTAACTTAGAAGAGCTTGAGTAGTTATCTTCATAAGGGATTATGAAGGAGATTTATGATGGTGCCCAGTGCTTCATCATCTTCACGCATCTAAAGATGGAGAAAGAAGAGGCGACGTCAGTAATACCAGTCGTGCACGAGGTTGAAGATGTATTTCCGGAAGAAGTACCAAGGTTGCCTCCTAGTAGAGAGGTGGAGTTCTCAATTGACCTGGTGCCTGGAACCGGTCAAGTGTCGATGGCTCCGTACCGTATAGCTCCAGCAAAGTTGGTAGTGCTCAAGAGTCAGATAGAGGAGCTACAGAGGAAGTAATTCATTTGACCCAATACTTCACAATGGCGAGCACTAGTGTTGTTGGTGAAGAAGAAGGGCAGGAGTTCATGTCTGTGTGTGGACTATAGACAATTAAAGAAGATGACGATCAAGAATAAATACCCTCTTTCGAGAATAGGCGATTTGATGGACCAATTGCATGGAGCATCGGCATTCTCGAAGATTGATTTACGGTCGAGGTATCACCAGATATTAGTAAAGGCTGATGATGTGCAGAAGACGGCCTTTAGGTCCCGATATGGACACTACGAGTATGTGGTTATGCCTTTTGGTGTGACCAATGCTCCGGCGGTGTTTATGGACTACATGAACAGGATCTTCAGGCCATTCTTTGACAAGTTTGTCGTAGTCTTCATAGACGACACACTTATCTACTCCAAGACTCAGGAGGAACATGCAGAACACCTGAGGTTAGTGCTTGGTATTCTGAGAGAGAAGCAACTATATGCTAAATTGTTTAAGTGTGAATTCTAGATGGATGAGGTACAATTCTTGGGCCATGTGATATTTGCACAGGGCATTATAGTGGATCCAGCAAAGGTTGAGGCAGTGGTAAAGGGGGAAAGTTCCAAGTCAGCGACAAAGATAAGGAGCTTTGTGGGTTTAGCTGGCCCGGAAGTGACGCCTTTGACACAGCTTACCCGGAAGGACCAACCCTTCACTTGGACGGATAAATGTGAGGAAAACTTTCAAGAGCTAAAGCGAAGGTTGACGAGTGATCCTATACCGGTGATCCCTGATGTTGGTGAGCCCTTTGAGGTTTATTGTGATGCCTCTCATCTAGGACTTGGTTGTGTGTTAATGCAAGAAAAGAAGGTGGTGGCCTATGCTTCAAGGAAACTTAAGGTGCATGAGAGAAACTACCCCACTCATGATCTGGAGTTGGCGACTATAGTATTTGCCTTAAGATTTGGAGGCACTATCTCTACGGTCCTCAGTTTCAGGTGCTCAGCAACCACAAGAGTCTTAAGTACTTGTTTGATCAGAAGGAGTTGAACATGAGAGAGAGGAGGTGGATGGAATTCCTGAAAGACTATGATTTTCAACTATTATACCATCTGGGGAAAGCGAATGTGGTGGCGGATGCTTTGAGTAGGAAAGCAGTGCATACGGCAAACCTCATGATCAAGGAGGTGGAACAAATAGAGAAATTCAGGGACATGAAGCTGCAAGTGGAGTTGGGATCCGAGTTCATTAAATGTAGTACTCTAACTATATCTAGTGACTTCCTAAATTCGGTCAAGGAAAGACAGTTATTGGATATCGATTTAAATAGAGTTAGAGAGCAGCTTGGGTGGGATGAAGCGAAGGATTTTTCCTTGGGTAAGAATGGTCTATTGAGATTCCAGGGTAGGGTGTGTGTACCAAATGACGCATAAGTAAAAAGGTTAATCATTGAGGAATGGCACAATAGTCATCTTAGCTTGCATCCCGGCATGACTAAGATGTATCAGAATCTCAAGGAAACTTTCTGGTGGCAAGCAATGAAGAAAGATGTAGCTCAGTTTGTATCAGCCTATTTGACATGTAAGAAGGCAAAGGTGGAGAGCATCAGAGACCCGATGGGATTCTACAACCTTTGGAAATACTAGTGTGGAAATGGGATAGCATCACTATAGATTTTGTGACCCATTTGCCGCAAACATTTAGAGGGCACGATACCATCTAGGTCATAGTGGACCGACTAACTAAGAGTGCTTATTTTTTGGCGATGAACTTGAGGATGTCCATGGCCATGTTGACCCAGTTGTACATTAAGGAAATTGTGAGGCTACATGGGGTACCTTAGAGTATAGTCTCCGATAGAGATCCATGGTTCACTTCCCAATTTTGGCAGACTTTGCAAAGTGCTTTGGATAGCAAGCTAACTATGAGTTCAGCCTATCATCCCTAGACCGATGGCAAATCTGAGAGAACGATTCAGTCGCTTGAGGACTTGTTGAGAACATGTATACTAGATCACTTGGGTGCTTGGGATGAAGTTTTACCTTTGATAGAGTTCACCTACAACAACAGCTTTCATGCGAGTATTGGTATGGCGCCATATGAGGCTCTATACAACAGGAAGTGTAAGACTCCTTGATGTTGGTATCAAGATGGGGAAGCGATACTTGTTGGGCCAAAGTTGTTGGAGCAGACCACTGAGAAGGTAAGAATGGTGAGAGATAGGATGCAGGCCTCTCAGAGTAGGCAAAAGGCTTATGTGAACCGTAGGAGGAGACCTTTGGAATTCGCTGCTGGAGATCATGTGTTCTTGAGGGTGACCCGAACCACGAGTGTAGGAAGGGCTCTCCGCTCAAGGAAGCTTTCTCCTAATTTCTTGGGCCCTTACCAGATCTCGAGGAGGATTGAGTCGGTGGCTTACAAGATTGCTTTGCCTCCTCAGTTGGCAAATCTCCATCTAGTGTTTCACGTGTTACAACTGAGGAAGTACGTGTTCGATCCGTCTCATGTGTTGGAAGCAGAGGATGTATAGATCAGGGAGGATCTCACTATGGAAGTACCACCAATGGCTTTAGAGGATCTCAAGGAAAACCAGTCAGTTTAGTCTAGGTTATCTGGGATCGGAGGACAGGTGACTCTACGTGGGAGTTAGAGGAGGATATGAGAAAGTCACATCTGCATTTATTTTTCTTGGTAAGACTTTATTTTCGAGGTCAAAAATTTTTGTTGTTGGGGAGAATGTAAGGCCCACTTACATTTATGCCTTTATTTTAAAGGGCTGCCCCAAATCAGTTGGGCCTAGGCTGGCCCAAAAGGGGACCACGGACCCTAAACTGCCCTAACCCCACTCATTCTTCTCACTTTCAGCAAACAACCTCCCCTCCCCCTAGAATAGCAACGCTTCTTTGCTATGGTTTAGAGCTCACTCGTGCTCAAGTTAGCTCAACCAATTCGACTCCATGTAAGTTGATTCTCAACCCATACTAGTTCCTTTCTAAGTCTTCTTTTTCGTGCTTCTGCTAAAGGTCCACTATGATAACCTCATTTTCCTTCTGTGTCGTTGTTCCAATTCGTAAATTTGCTCCTGAAGCTACTAGGTTCATTGGCTTAAGGGTCAAAGTTTGTTATTAGCCTCTTTCCATGTAAGGGAAGTTAGAGCCTATTTGTTTAATGCGATTGTTGCTTGTCTTGCTGTTGTTTCACGATTCTTAAGCTTGTGTGTTACTGTGAATGCATGGGATGCCAAGTTATATCATTTGGATATGTATGTATGGTTGTTGCAGGTAGAATAGTGACGAGATCCGATGTTTTTGCCCAAGCGAACCTGCCTCGCCTAGGCGAGACTTGTAGAAATAGGCCCTGGTTCACACTCGAGCTCTCGCTCAAGCAGAAAGCTCTCATTTTGAGCAAGGTACTATCTCACTAAAGCGAGAGGGACTCACCTAAGCGAGGACACGTGAGAGCTTGAGGCACGTCACTACAGTTGTAGCCCAGGTGAGGGGTGGCCTCGCTTAAGCAAGAAGGGCTCACCTAAGTGAGAACTCGTGAATCTTGTAGGGCTCTCTGTTGGTAGACTCGCCTAAGCGAGAAGCTATATCTTGACCGAAATACCCCTTTTGCCTGAGCAAGGGTCCTTGGCTTGAGCGAGACTGGTGTGGAACTTTGCTCCATGGCTGTTCTTTCCATGTTTTTGGTTGTTAATTTTAAGCTTGGCTTGTAATTTCCCTATTTTAAGTATGAAGTATATGAATATCCATGTAAGATCGGATTGTATGGGTTGGAATGATGAGTTAACATGATTTTGGCATGAACTGAGTATGGAATGGTTGGTTACAAAAGTGACATGCAATTGGTATGTGCATGAATGTTATATTGATGAATGGAACATGTTGTTGGTATGCTTAGGGCGTAATTCCACGATAGTTTCGTGGTGTCTCTAGGTGAGACCTCATGGAGGTGTGTCAATTGGTCGGGACGTAATTCCATGACCCCTATTATTGGGAGTTCATGGTGGTGCCCCATTTATATCATTTAGTAAGGATTCAAGGTAAGGATTGCATCCTGACACTCTAAAGAGTTAGTTAGCCTCATATAGAGCGTACTAACTCGAGTGGTGAGAGTAGCAGGAGGCCTGAAACACTTTAAAGGCTAACTTTGTGCGGGGAGGAAAGAAACATTGTAACCATAGGCATTCGCTAAATCCATCTAATTATATGTATCCGGATGAGTCGTGTCTTGAGTCTTAGTGTATTGTTTGCAAGTCAAAACATGATTGGTTGACGTATGCATCTTGTACTATGAAATTTTATGTACCTGTATGATAAACCCTTTTCTGCTGTAGCTTACCCTTTTTTTATTTGATTGTTATGTGTGTGGTCTTCTCCCTTTGCGATGATCATCAATTTATTGATGTGAACAAATGCGAGAACTACTCATGGTCAATAGGGAAATGGTGATTTCACTGCTTAGTCTCTAGGGATGGCTTTCGTTCCTTCACGCTTTCATTTAATGCCATGTCCTATGTATCATCTTGTTTTTTAGTATTAATGTGCTATTTATCAATCCTTGTACTTTGATTTGTATTGGCATCATGGTGTGTCTTGTCTCCTTTTAAGTACCTAGGATACTTGTAGGAGTGACGTTATACTCTGAAACATTGCTATTCATATTATATTGTGTGACGTGTTGTTTAAGTAAGTTTATTTATTAAATGGGACGTTACAGCCCAGGTTGAGCGAATGTTTGTTGTTGATGGTGTGGATAACATCTATTGCAGGAGGGACTTGTGCCTACTCTTAAGTTTAGTACTTGCTTCTTTGGACAAAGCATCTGCTCGTACATTCTCTCCTCTTGGTATGTGCTGGATTTGTACCCTATCAAAACTGGATTGCATAATATTCAAGACCAAGTGATAATATTGGAGGAGAGTTGTGTCTTTAATTTGAAACTCGTCGTTGAGGTGAGCAACTGTCAGCTTGGAATCTATTTTTCATACTAGCGAGTGTATTCTGACTTCGCGTGCTAGGGATAGGCCACTGAGGATGGTTTCGTATTAGGCTTGGTTGTTAGGGGTCTTAAAGGCGAAGTGTAGGAATTTTTCGATGAGTATGTGGTTGGGGCCTTCTAAGATGATATTGGCACCTGCACCTCTTAGATTGGAGCAACCGTCAATGTATAGTGTCCACTGGTCCTCCTTTAGGTGTGTTGGAGGTCATTAACAAAGTCCAGTAGGCATTGGGCTTTGATGGGGCCATGTGGTTCGTAACGAATGTTGAATTCGGAAAGCTCCACGACCCAAGATGACATCTGTCTGGCAAGGTCAGGTTTTTGGAGGATTTTCTGGATGGGGTAGTCTGTTTTTACAATGATATGGTGGTTTTGGAAGTATGGGTGGAACCGTCTTACTACATTTACCAAGGATAGAGCTAGTTTTCCCACCATTTGATATATGGTTTCAGGGTCTTGCAAGGATTGGTTGACGAAGTAAACTAGATGTTGGATCCCGGCGGATTCCTGGACTAGGACGACGCTGACGGTATGGTCTGTTGCCGTAATAAACACCAATGGAGGGAGGTGTGCATCTGGTTTGCGGAGGATTGGAGGGGATGCAAGGATAGTCTTGAGGTCTTGGAAAAAATTTTCACAATAGTCATTCCAAGAGAACTTCGCGAACTTTTTGAAAAGTTGAATGATGGGTTGAGTTTGTTCGACATGTTTGGGAAGGAATCTAGATATGGCGGTGAGGAGGCCTACTAGGCGTTGCACCTCTTTGACGTTGGTCGGCCTGCGCATTTCGATTATCGCTTTGCATTTCTCGGTGTTTGTCTCGATTTCGCGTTGTGTGAGCATGAAGCCTAAGAATTTCCCGTTGTCTACGCCGAAAACACACTTTTTGGGGTTGAGTCTGAGGTTATACTGTCGCAGGGCGGAAAATACTTCGAAAAAATCTTGTGCATTTTGCAGGTGGTTGGGTGATTTAACAACCATGTCATCGACGTACACTTCGACACAGTTGCCCATCATGTGGTTGAACGCTTTGTCCATTAACCTCTGATAGGTAGCACCTGCATTTTTGAGTCTGAAGGGCATGACTTTATAGAAGTAATTTGCGTTGTTAGTTATGAAGGCGATTTTAATCATGTCGGTTGTAGCCATTGGTATCTAATTATAACCGGAATATGCGTCCAAAAAATTGTACACCTTGTTCTCAACTGCACCGTCTACTAATCTGTCAATGTTGGGTAACGATACGCGTCTCTAGGCAGACGCCTGTATAGTCAGCACACATCGGCAATTTGCCAATAACGTTTTTGACAAGGAAAACATTGGATAGCCATGTGGTGTAGTGTGCTTCAGCGACGAATCCAACATCTTTTGTGAGATGTATCTAGCTTCCCTGTGTACAAATAGCTAATGGGCGGCTATTTGAGGATCTACGTTAGGCAAGTTTGCGGCTAACCAGGCGAAGAGGTCGACATTGGTGGTTAATGTGGGTGTTAGTACATCGCGGTGTTCTTGTTGCAGGCCTGCTCTGAGTTTGAGGATGCACCCAGTGGAGAGCTCCAAGTTTCTAGTCTCCTCTACTGGTTCGATGCGCGAGTCACATCCTACTCTAGGATCAAGATCTTCGTCGGATAGGGATATGTTAGAGTCGGGTTGGCGTTCGATATTGTGGGTTTGGAGAACGGGTGGTTGTGGTCGCAAGCTCATTATGTAGCATTCCCGTGCCAGCCTTTGGTCGCCATGAATGGTGATAATGTAGTCGGAGGGGGATGGGAACTTCATGGCTAAGTGGGGTGTGGAGACAATTGCTCCGAGGGTGTTAAGGGAGGGGCGTCCTAGAAGGACGTTGTATGATGTGGGTGCCTCCACAACGAGGAAGCAAACTGGTATGGTTTTTGTTTGAGATCCTTCACGGAACACGGCGTGGAGATCAATATATTCGTGAGTTGACACCTTTCTCTGGAGACGCCATAAATGGGTTCGTCATAGGGGAACATAGTAGTGGCAGGGAGTTGAAGTTTTTGGTAGGTCATCCAGTATAGAATATCAACTGAACTACCTTGGTCTATGACTACCTTTTTCACCGTAAAGTTCTCAAGCTCGATAGTGATGACCATTGGATCATCTTGTTGTTGATCAATGCCATGATAAGGGGCATTCTGCATCTATGATGTGAACAGGTGATGTGGTTGATGGACTGAATGTTGCAGAGGTGTTTCTTCCTAACGGATGAGGTGGAGCCACCTACGGCAAAGCCGCCAGATATAATGTTGATGGTGCCGCGTAGGGGGGATTAGCGTGGTTGATGTCGGTGCGGGTTAGAGGGTGGTCTATGCGGTCATTGGTGTTTTGTCGATTATTGTGACGGGTATCACGTGGGGGGAGGCAGTTTTCGGATTGTCTGGGGTGGGATGGTCTATCTCTTTTGAAGAAACGTCAGAAGTGGCCAACATGGATCAATTCTTCGATTTTGTCTTGAAGTGCCATGCACTCATCTATGTTATGGCCGTTGTTCTGGTGATATTTGCAATACTTGGTCATATCGGTATTGGCGAGTTCAAGGTTTTGCGTGGTGGTGGGATGAGGTCTGCTTGGAGGGCTTCCTCGAGAAGTCGTGATCTGGGAACGTTCAGCGGGGCGTATATGGAAAATCGTGGTGGCATAGGCTCTCTAGGCCTAGATTTAGAGCATGAGGGTGGTTTGTCTGTCTTAATGGCAGAGGGTGTGTAGTCGGTGCAGAATTTGGTGCGCAAGGTTTTCATCTCCTCCATGCAAATGTAATCCGCAGCACAAAGCTTGAGTTCATGCATAGAGACCAGTGGTCTAAGATAGATGTTGTCAACAAACGGGATGAGTTTCAATGTAAGGGCCATGCATTGTAGGATCATCTTTTGAGTGAGGTTTGGCATGCAGAGGGCGACTTTGCTGAAACGATCTATAAAGGCCCTGAGCATCTCATCCTTTTCTTGTCTGATGTTGAGGAGGGATAGGGGATGGCCTAATGAGGACGACTGCATCCGAACTGGATGGTGAAAAGGTGGGAAAAGGTGTCGAAACAGTCAATGAAGTATGGAGGTAGAGAGGTAAACCATTCCAGGGCTGGGCCTTTGAGGGTGGTAGGGAAGGCTTTGTAGAACACGACGTCTTTGGATGTGTACAGGGCCACATGGGTGATGTACACTTTGAGGTGCTCGTCAGGGTCTGTGTCTCTGGCATAGGGGTCCAATGTGAAGGGCTCCCACTAGCTAGGAAGGGGGGTGGTGGTGATGACGTCAATGAAGGGATGACAGCGTCTGGGTTGGTGTGGCGGCAAGGGATGTGGTGGTATGGGGTGTTGGATAATGGTGGGGAATATGGTGGTGTAGTGGTGAGGAGGTATATGTGTGGTGGGGAGGGTAGCGGTAGGATGAATAGTTGCAGGTTGTGTGGGGATAGTGGTTGGGTGCTGGGTGGTTATGCGGTAGGCGGATATGGGGGTAGGATTTTACTCACTTTCTTCTTTGCTAGGTTGGTGCACTGAGGTTTTGGGGTCCTCAGGTAGCTTTTTACCTTTCCCTTTCTGCGCGAAGTCAACTTCGATTTTCCTTCTAAGCTTGGAGTTCTCTTGTCTTAGTGCTTCCATTTTGTCAGCATTGCACTTCTTCAGATCAGCAAGCTCTTGTTGCATTTTGGCCTACCCCTCGAGGATAGCGGCCAAGTTTAGGGTGTTGCCTGTGGGCATGGTTGGGTTTGCCTCCGGGTCCTTCACGATTCCAGCTCTGCTACGGGTAGAAACCATTCTCGATAGTATTCAGATTGCTTGGTAAGACACTAACTTATGCCCCACGGTGGGTGCCAATTGTTCTTGCAGAAACAATAACTGAATGTTAGGAGCACAAATCACATCTTACCCCAATCGTTGACTTCTCAGACTGGTTTCTCCTTGACTTGTATGCTTCTTCTCCTAATGTTGGCGGTCTGGACCCTTAAAGGCTTAGCTGCGAAAAGGGCTCCGACGATCAACTCAGCAAAGGCTCTCAAAAGTCAAATCTCATATTAGTGAATTAATGAAAGCGTACCTTTAATTTCTGGGGTCCACGTGTATTTATAGAATCATTAATTGTGTCTATTCCCATTTTGGGGGTTGGTCCCCCTTCTAGCCATTTTGCGCCAATATTCAGATGTTTCGATAAGCTTGGGCTAAGCCCAAGTTCTGAGCATCTGCGAGGGCCTAAGTTTGGAGTTAACGACTTTTTCATTATACTGTATCCTTTATAGTAGGCGACCTAGGTCGTCACGTATGTAATCTTATTAGGTTGACTATCTGTTTATTGTTTACATCATAGGACTATATATAGGCGATTTAGGCCGCATGGTTATCTAAATTTTCCTAGGTATAGTACATAAACATTCTCTAATTGAATATTATGAATGTTATCATTTGTCGACCAATCACGAGAGAGAGAGAGAGAAAAACTATGTAGATTGAATACTGAAAGAGAATATCTATATTATTGAAGCCACAAAATTACAATATTCAAAATACAAATTTTGAATGCTTGAAAAGAAAACTGATAATTCACAATAAGCAATACACTCTTATTGATTATTAAGAACTTTTAAGTGAAGAATGATGAAGATATTTGAAGATATATGAGTGTATGAAGATATTCTCCATCAACTGTCAAATGACATAGTGCAACTATAAATATCAAGGCCTAAATGAAGAAGAGCAAGTGAGAAAAGAAAATTTATCAAAGTACTGAAATATTGGCAAATCTATTCTTGAAGAGAAAAGAAAAAGAGAGAATACATTGTGAGCTTGTACTATCATATCCAATTGTTAGAGAGTGATATTGGGTTGAGCAAAACCATTGTAAATCCTTCACAGCGTGAAGTGAACCATGTGAGCATGAGATAATTTTGATAATTGTAATTGTGAGTTTTTGATCTTAGGGAGAAATTGAGACAGAATACCTAGAGTGGTGAAACTTGTTGTGATTTGTAGAGGTTTATTCTTGTGTTCCTAGAGAGGATAAACTTGTGAACTTAGAGACAAGTGACTCGTTGTAAACTAGAGAGGTTGATCCCGTTGTTAGTTAAAGGTATTGATTAGTGAATTTCTTAAGTAAATGGATTAAGAGACTGGACGTAACCTCATGTGAAGCTGAACTAGTATAAATCTTTGTGTGCATTATTCTCTGCCTTACTTCTTACATTAATTATATTTGTTATAGTATGAAAGCATAAAAAGATTTTCAAATATTTACGAGTTTGATTCAACCTTCTCTTATAAAGTTATATTACACCAACAAGCTTAATCTATCTAACTTTATGTCTTTTTTTTTTATTTATAGTGCACTAGATAATTGCATTAGACAATTAGTGCATGACAGTAATTAAGTGAATTCTATTTAATTACACTAGCGTCAACAATCACATGTGTTAATTTGTCATTTTCTAAACATAACGTTGATTTAACGAAAAAATCACATTATGTCTTTTTAAACATATAAGGACCACGTTGAATGAAAATTTATAGAGAAAAAAAAACATAAAATTATTATTAGAAATACAGGAACAAAAAAGTAGTAACAGATATAATCTAAATTTGCGTCTACAGACGCGTCCTAAGTAAACGATTTCCCATGTATGTGTGATTAGGGCAACTCGTGCATATACACAGTCAACGTCGGTGGATGTGGTACAACAACGACACATACTTAGACTCCGTCATATTCAATAGCTTCCATCAAATCAACATCTACCTTTGATCAGATCAACGCTTTACTTCTAAGATTTGTAAAGGCACATCAACCATA
Organism: Vigna unguiculata; assembly: GCF_037176805.1. Lineage (NCBI taxonomy): Eukaryota > Viridiplantae > Streptophyta > Magnoliopsida > Fabales > Fabaceae > Vigna > Vigna unguiculata. The sequence goes on from NC_140792.1 coordinate 11,687,268, forward strand.
CACTAAACTCACTGAAGTTCACTGCTCAACCTCATCATTGATTACAATACTCAACCCGAATTCCAACACCCCATAGGCATTTGGTAGATTTATTGTAATGAACAAGCAGCAAATGATGACCGCACCCACTAGGTAGCTCTAGTTTGGTAAGATCTTGTCCAAATCATTACTTCGTCTTAAGCATTACAACCTTACATTTTTTTTTTCTTTACTTTCAAATTTATGTCATGTGCTTCTTACTTTCTACGTTTTAATCGAAATGACTAAAAAAATTTACATTCATGTATTGTGAATTAGCTCTACTCAATCATTTCTAATCGGACGTTAAAAAGTAATGTAAAATAAGATATACGTACATATTTATCTTCTAGGAGTTTTAACAATAGCTCTAAAAAAATATTTAGAGGGATCACTTAACAGATGTAATCTATAAAAATTTCAAGATAAAAGAGTCGTATTTCTTAAAACAAGTTCTTAAATTAAAACTCACATTTTGATTTTATATTTTGGTTTTTATTAAAATAAAAATATAAATTAACTATTTTTATTATGATAGTAGTAGTGTTAGAGAGCAGCACGTCGATTAAATAGTGTGAGGCTGTTTTCCTTAATTAGAGGTATTGAGTTCCACAACTACATTAAATGCTCAAAAATAGAGTTCTGTAATGAACAGTAATTGTATTTGACTTATTTGATTGAGAGGCTATTGAGGGTGCGTATCCAACACACTACTTAAAAAGATGTTCGCGCTTTTAGGTGATTAACATCATGCCATGTAATATCGGGTGCGTGCGTCCCCTCATTTTCTCAATTTTTTTGTAAACAAAAATTTAATATTAATAAATGTTAATAATTGTTAGTTCAATTAATCAAGAGTTATTTAGCTGAAATAAGTACACAAGTTTGTAAATTGAAAATTAAAAAGTAATATTGAGAGAAGTTATGTCCTTAAAGTTCACTTGACTGAAAGTCGGAAATCAATGGGAAATTGACTTGGTAAAACACATATTGTGGCAAACTCTACGTGCTACAGTGGTAGTCGTTTATACTTGCAAGCTTATATTATTTGAATTCTTCAAAGGTGTGGGGACATGAAGAAAAATGTCACACTAGTGGCAGTAAGTGGAGAATATCACCTACCCACTTTCATGGTGTATATGATAGTTGTTGTTTACCAACAATTTATTCAATATACTGCATATTTGTGCTTCAATCTACAACCTGTTCTAACTTGATTTTGGAGGGGATACGTGAAATCCATCGTACATCAAAGAGACCTATTCTGCTTGATTAATTTATCATAGTCAGTATACCTACTAAGTAAATCACTGTTTCGTGATTGATTCTTACATATGGACTCGTTTTCCAACTACTGGTCTGTATTAAAGTAGAGACTAGTATTTTGAGGGGAAGAGGGCCATAATTGTATAGAACCAAAGTCCAATTCAGATTCTGCTTGTGTCATACCATCGAAATCAAATGCCTGAGTGTGGTCCATTTCTGGCTCAACTGCATAGTTCTTTGGTAGGAAATTATGATCCTTGTTTGACTCCTTTATCTCACCTACTACTCCAAACTCATTCTCAAAATCATGGGTCCACTTCCTTGCTTCACCCTCTTCTCCAAGAATGATGTTTTGGTTGGCTGAGAACTCACCTAATTGGACTTCGTTTGATTGAAAGGATCCAGGGCTATCATCATCTAACAACTTCCAAAACTCATAATCTGGTTCCCATGGAATTTCAATCAGGTGGTCTGGTTTATCCACCTCTTCTAAAATATGGTCGACATCATAAGCTCCTAGGTAGGATAATGGAGAAGCCAGTTGTTGTTCTGGTTTGTGTGTAACTTTCTGGTCTGAATTTACAATATCTGTCTCAACAGAATATATTGATACAGATATTGGAGACTCCAATTTCTCTTCTGGTTTGTGTGCAACATTCTGGATTGAGTTCACAATATTTGACTCACAAGAAAATGAAGCTGATGACTCTTTTGGATCCTCAGTCATGCCAATTAGTTCACTTGACACTGCTTTTTCTGAATCCTGCTCAATTTTATCTTCCATAGATAGTTGCTCTGATTGGTCACAAAATGCCTCATTATAAGGTGTTGTGCTCTTATCCGAATTTAGCCTCTCAATTGAGAAAAATGACTGAGAGGAAGAGGAAGAGGTGGAAGTTATTGTTGATTCTGGCTTGGATTCCTCTGTACTTGATTCTGAAGTTTTTTTAGGGGCCAACCTTTTCTTTAAGTGGGTGTTCCACACATTCTTGATCTCATTGTCTGTCCTACCAGGCAAACGTGATGCAATCTTTGACCACCTGAAACCCATTTGTGTGGAAAACATAGTTAGATAATCTAGTAATTCCACAATTGAGAAAACGAAAGATAAAAGTAACATTACAAGAAAACTTCTTTCTGGTTTGAGACATAAGAGACATACTTGTTTCCCATGGCCTTGTGAAGCCTTATGATGGTTTCCTCTTCCTCTGGTGTAAAATGGCCTCTCTTCACATCAGGTCTTAGATAATTAATCCATCTCAAACGACAACTTTTTCCACATCTCAGAAGCCCTTTTTAAAATGCGAAAAATAAGTGTAAGAAAACTTTGATAACATCTATACCAGTATTAATAGAATCAAATATTAGTACTTCCAATTCTCTAGCATCATGCTTTAGAAGGCATGAAAATTGCAAATTCTTTAATTAAACTATTACTCTTGTATACTCAGAACTGCTTCCAAACACCAATACTCTTATTCACGGTGAATATATGTACGATAAGACAGTAGTACTCGTTTATCTCCTTCTTGAATTTTACAATTTCTAATTAGTCCACTTTTAATTTAATCACACTTTTTGTTTTGCCTGTCCTACTTTAGACTAATTGAAACCAATGAATAGACTGAAATAATTAGAGACCAAAACACCCGAACAGTATGAAACAATAGTTTGCCTACTTTAAGGAATGCAGGAAATTAGTCATAATCCAGAGCAGGAAACATCAAATTTGAAACGAAGTGCATTTCTTTTAAGTGCTTGAAATAATTTCTTTTTCTGTGATGAAGGAATTCATTAGCCTTATGTCAGAGTCTCCATGTGCAAGAATAATGGTAATTTTCCATTTATAGCAAACAATCATGGTGATGGATGGGCCATATTAATGGTAGGTGGGCATGCATAATCAGAAATTAGTCATTTAAAATGTGTCATATTTTCATTGAAATTATAGGCAGAAGGAGGGCCCACAATTATAGAAGCGATAAACGAGCAATGCTTCAAACTATCTTTACCAACATGAGAGAAACCAAAAGTCACCAAAATCTGCCAACCTATTCTTTTTCCTATCAGCAGTAGGTAGCAGCGAATTGCCCTTGAATGAGACAAACAGTCGATGAAACAATGCAAACGCAGAAACTGGTTTTATCACAAATTACACAGGTTTCCACAGAAATTGTGATGATTCCTGTAGTTCACTAAAGTGAACGAGATCAAACACAAAAAGAGAGGTTGAAACTTGAAACAGATGTTTCTTATCAAAAGATTACCAAAAATTACCAAGACAAAGCATTCTATAAATCAAAGACACACATGCACACACGCATACATGATAAAACACAGGTATACGTACACGCATACACATCCATGATCAAATAAAACATATCACATTTAAAAGAAATGTAATTACCAGCTTGTTTTGGAAGAGCGCGCCAGTTTTCATGGCCATATTTCTGGATAAAGGCTATGAGTTTAAGATCTTCTGCAGGGCTCCACGGACCTCTCTTCACTTGAGTCTTGTCACAACATGGTGCTCTTCCTTTCCCCATGATAATAATCTCTTATCACAGTTTTCCCAACCCTTTAGATCCTACTTATATACGCACTCTTCCACTTTCTATGACCTGTGTTATCTGGTTTTTTTCTCTCTCTCATATACTATCACTTGAATAATGCATCACTATTGTGTCTCCCTTTGGCTACATATACTAGCTGGTGCAGAAAGTGAATGCTCTCAAAGAAATGAACCCACAAGGGTCATGCCACAAGTTAGTATGCTGAGATGCTATGCAATAAATAGAAGGAAATCTAAGTAAACAATGTTTTAATATAATATCTATCATGCATATGTATTGTAATAAATAAATAAATATCTGTTGCCTATTTAATATGAAACCCCTTGATATTTTTTTAAAATTTGTGTTTACACAAATGATTTAGGATTTGAGTTTTGTCTGTTCGTTTGGAGGTTTGCTATGTATACGCGTACGGGATTGGGATTAGTGCCACCAACTTTCTGAAAATTGATATCACTTCCCTTCTTTATGAAGTCAACATTCTCCTAAATTTCAACTCACCAAACTAAAATATGGTTGACCTCCAGAAACGTTTTGTTAAAATTAAATTATAAAATAAAAATCTGGCTGATTATTTCTACAAAGTTAACGGTAGTGGTTAAGTAGAATTCTCTCCAAGATTTCAACTCAGGTCCTTATGATTGTAAGTTTATCTTCCATTAGTTAATCAGTGTTGGAAAATAAATTACCAATTTTACAACTATAATAGAATTATTTATATGAAAATTGTTACTGAAAGCAATGAAACACGCATAATGAAATGACGTAACACTTGGGTGTCTACTTATGTAGAAAATTTAATGGTTAGCATGAGTTCGATGCATATTCTTCCTCTCTTTTTTCCTGAAGTTCAAAATTGGCACTAATTCTATATCTAATATTTCTAGATTTGTTATCCACTGCTCTTTATCCCTCCTTTCCACATATGCTGTCCATTGTCTTGTGTTTTATTTTTTATTGTTAGTTGCCACTGTTATATTTTTATCTTTCGGTAGGAAGTATAGGAAGTACTGAGATATAGGTTAAAATACCTTTTTAGTCCTAATTTTTGTCAAGTTTTTATAAATTAGTCATAATTTTGATTTTGTGTTCAAATAGGTCCTAATTTTCGTCAATTTTGTTCAATCGGGTCTTTTTTGCTATAACCGTTTAAATCATTAACCACCATGAACAGTGACTACCACGTGTCACTTCGTAGTTTTTTTGAATTTTTTATTTTTATTTTTTTAATTTTTTTTAATTTTTTTTTATTTTGTTTTTAACTTTTTTTAAATGTACGCGTGTTAACCCAGTAGCGTGCCACATGTTACTTCGTGGTTTTTTTGAATTTTTTGGAATTTTTTTTAATTTTTTTTGAATTTTTTAAATTTTTTTTTAAATGTCCATGTGTCAACCCAATACTATGTCACGTGTCAAAGTTAATGTTCTATATTCAATTTGGTCCCTATATTTGTTATTTATGTTCAATTTAGTCCCAATTTTTGTTAACATTAACCAATTTGGTCCCTATCGAAGATGTGACCTAATTTAATTTTTATATCAAAGTTATAATGATGTTAATTTTAATATATTATATAAAAATATTTAATAAAAAATGTGAATTTTAATATAAAAATTAAATTTGGTTTCAATTTGGAGAGGGACCAAATTAGTTAATGTTAATAAAATTTTTGACTAAATTGAACAAACATAACAAATATATGGACCAAACTGAATATAAAACATTGACTTTGACATGTGGCACGCTACTGGGTTGACACGTGGACATTTAAAAAAAATTCAAAAAAATTCAAAAAAATCAAAAAAAAATAAAAAAAAATTCAAGAAAACCACGAAGTGACACGTAGCATGATACTGGATTGACACGTGTACATTTAAAAAAAATTCAAAAATTCAAAAATTCAAAAAATTCAAAAAAAAAACAGGAAGTGACACGTGGCAGTCATTGTTCATGACCGTTAATGATTTAAATGGTTTTAGCAAAAAAGGACGCAATTGAACAAAATTGACGAAAATTGGAACCTATTTAAACACAAAACCAAAATTAGGAATTATTTGAAAAAACTTGACAAAAATTGTGACCAAAAAGGTATTTTAACCTAAAATATAATATAATTAAATGAAACATTACACAAAATAGTAATAGAAACAAGGTCCTGGAGTAAAGCCACTACTCCTTACAGTTATCCAACGAAAACATAAATGAACTCGGGCACACCACGATGCCACTAACAAATTATAGGAAAGGGTCAACAGTAATTCAAAATAAAATCCAGAGACAAGACACTACATGGGCCATAGCCCTAAAGAAAAGCCCAAATAAACGGTAATCCAGTCCAAGCAAGCTATGCAGCGGAGTCACCATTTCTCTGTTGACCACGAGTATTTCTCGCATATGCTCACATCAATAAATTGATGATCATTGCAAAGAGAGAAAACCACACACATAACAATCAAACAAGCAAAGGGCAAGCTAGAGCAGAAAATTATTTATCATACAAGTACATACAATTTTATAGGCCAAGGTACACGTGCCAACCAATCATGTTATGACTTGCAAACAATACACTAAGACTCAAGACATGACTCATTCGGATACATATAATTAGTCAGATTCAGCGGATACTTGCACTTGTGTTGGCCTTTACTGCTCTACCAAGCTAAATGTTACTGTGTTTCTTTCCCCCACACACAAGGTTAGCCCTTAAAGTGTTTCAGGCCTCCTACTACTCTCACCACTTGAGTCAGTACGCTCTATATGAGACTAACTAACTCTTTAGAGTGTCAGGATACAATCCTTACCTTGAATTCTTACTAAATTATATAGATGGTGCACCACCATGATCTCCCACTAACATGGGTCATGGAATTACGTCTCGACCAACTAAGGCACCACGATGAGGTCTCACCTAGAGACTCATGGAATTACGCCCTAACCAATGAGGCACCACCAAGAAACTATCGTGGAAAAACCAACATCATGCTTCCAATAATCAAGATAGAATCATTTATCATGCCAAAACCATGCCACTTTGATAACCAATCATCCCATTCAAGTCACATGCCAAGATCATATTAAACTTATCATTCCCAACCCATAAACCATTTAACTCATCCATATTCATACACTTCATGCTTCAAATAAGGAAATCCAAACCAAGCTCACAACTAACAACTAAAAGCATGAAAAGAACAATCATGGAGTAATTCCCGCGCTAGTCTCGCTCAAGCTAGGGACCCTCGCTCAGGCAAAAGAGGTCTTTCGCTCAAGCTACAGGGCCTCTCTTAGGCGAGACTGTCAACAAAGAGCCTTGCAAGACTTGCGAGTTCTCGTTGAGGCGAGCCCTCCTCGCCTGAGCGAGGCCACCCCTCGCCCAAAGGTGAGGTTCCTCGCCTGGGCTACAACTACAGCGACATGCCTCAAGCTCCCACGCGTTCTCGTTTAGGCGAGCCCCTCTTACCTGAGCGAGATAGTACCTCGTTCAAAACGAGAGCTCTCCGCCTGAGCCAGAGCTCAAGTGCGAACCTGAGCCTGTTTCTGCTAGTCTCGCCTAGGCGAGACACGCTCACCAAGTGCGAACCAGATCTCGCCATTGTCCTTCCTGCAACAGCCATACACACAAATCCAAATAACATAACCAGGCAATCCACACATTCACAGTAGCATACAATTCGTATAAGACAAGAAACAAGTAGATTTATGGAAAGTACTAATGACCCTAGCTTCCCTTACATAGAAATAAGCTAGTACAAGACTTCCACACCAAAATAGTGAGCACAACAGCTCCGAGAGTAGCTTAGTGAGGTGGAAATTAGTGGAACAACAATGAAACTAGATCAATAAGGGAAACCTTAGTTGGAACCAAGGCAATAGAGCTAGAACGTAGGGAATATCAGTTGGGAGATTAACTTACGGGGAACAAGTGGAGTTCTTCAAGCTCAACGAAAAGCGGAAGTGAAACCCTAGTAGAGCTTAGCTGTTGTTCTAAGAGAGGGAGACTGTTTTCTGAAAGTGGAGTGAAATGAATGGGGTTAGGACAGTTTAGGTCCTTGGCTCCTAATGGGCTAGCCCTAGGCTCAACATGATTTAGGGCAACCCTTTAAAATAAAGGCAGAAATGTAAGTGGGCCTTACAAGAAAAAATATCATAATCTTATAATGATTGATTTTCTTCCTAAAGTTGTCGTTTGAGAGAAAAAAAAATAATTTTAGATTTCTTTTGATTTGTACTTCCCTTACTTGCTAATTTCTATGTATCGTAATAAATTTATCGTTGTTGTTGATAAAATCAAAAAAGCAAATGATGCTCATTTCCCAAAAATATTTGCATTTCAATCTTTTAAAAAGGATAATTTTCCCATAAAAAAGTGGAGCCCTAGTAATTGCTGTAACATCCCATTTAGTAAATAAACTTAATTAAATGAGATATCACACGCAATATAATATAAAGAGCCACATAGTGAAGTATATCTGTGTTTACCATTACAGTCATCCAAAATATACTCGATTCACCGAATGCAAGACTCTAAGACTCAATTATCCGGATACATATTAGGTCGGATTCACCGAATGCTTGCACTGCCTCTACTGCTCTATAGAGTCATTGTCAATGGGTTTCCCCCTACCACGCATAAGATTAGCCTTCAAACATCTAAGGTCATTATCTTGCCAAAGACTAAGGCCTCATGCTACTCTCACCACTCGAGTCAGTCTGCTCTATGTGAGACTAATTGACTCTTTAGAGTTTCAGGATGCAATCCTTACTTGAATCCTTACCTAATTATATACATTGAGGCACCACTGCTTTGTAGAGCCATTGCCAATGGGTTTCACCCTGCCACGTACAAGGTTAGCCTTCAAACATCTAAGGCCATTATCATGCCAAAGACTAGCGCCTCCTACTACTCTCACCACTCAAGTCAGTCCGCTCTACGTGAGACTAACTAACTCTTTAGAGTTTCAGGATGCAATCCTTACTTGAATCCTTACCAAATTATATACATTAAGGCAGCACCATGAAGCCTTAATAAGAGGTTCATGGAATTACCTCCATCACATATGGCACCACCATGAGATCTCACCAAGAGGTTCATGGAATTACGTCCATCACATACGACACCACCATGAGATCTCACCAAGAGGTTCATGGAATTACATCCATCACATACGGCACCACCATGAGATCTCACCAAGAGGTTCATGGAATTACGTCCATCATATATGGCACCATTATGAGATCTCACCAAGAGGTTTATGGAATTACGTCCAACCCATACCATAACCATGTCTCACCAACCAACCATAGATTTATCATGCATACCAATCTCATGCCAATATACAAGCAACCGCCCAATCATGTTTCATACGCATATTCATACCAAGCTCATCAATTCCAGTCCATACATCATTTAATACATGCATATTCACATACTTCATGCATTCAGTAGGGTAATCTAATCAATCATGTGCCCATCAACCAAAAATAGAGAAGAAAAGGGCACTTGAGCACGTCCATGCACAGTTCTCGCTCAGGCTGGAAGCACTCGCTCAAGCGAGAGAGGTTCTCTCGCTCAAGCGAGCTCCTTTCGCCTAGGCGAGAGCTCGAGCAGTGGAATAGTAGGGCTTTCGCATTTTCTCGCTTAGGCAGGTCCTCCTCGCTTGAGCGAGATGACTTCTCGCTTAAAACTGGAGCTCGTCGCCTGTGTGATAACTCGCGCCAAAGCTTGGGAGCACTTCTGATACTCTCGCTTGGGCGAGACTTGCTTGCCTAGGCGAAACTACCATACTTCCTCCACTTTTCATGCATTCCAACACAAAGATTCACCCAGAACAATAATATATTTTTATACCATTGTAAACACCATACAATCACTAAAAGAACGAAACATAACTAAAAGACAACAAAAAAAAAATTAAAAACGTGAAACCCTAGCTTCCCTTACCTTAACAGAAGTTATTATGATGGGGTTTAAGCACAAGCAAAATGGCACCACAGCTCCAAGAATAGCTTTGTGAGCTCGAAACACTAACACCAGAACAAAGACGGGTTACTACGATGAACCCTAGTTGGAACCACGAAAATTAAGCTACAAAAGAAAGAGTATGAGATGAGAACCAACTTACGTGGATAGAAATGGGGTGAGCTAGCTTGACAAAGAATGGGGCCAAACCCTAGCAGAGCTCGTTGCTGCAGCTTTAAGAGGGAGGAAGGAACAATTTTCTGAAAAATAGTCGAATGAGGAGGTTAGGGTTGGGTTTGGGGTTTTGTACACCCAATGGGCCAGCCTTATGCCCAACAGATTAGGGTAGGCCCTTAAACATTAGGGTCATAAATAAAATGGGCCTTACAATTGCAACATTGTCTGAAAACATTTCATTTTGCAAATAGATAATCTCAAGATCTTTGTTTGTAAATAACTATGAAACCAACCCTAAGGCTAATTGTTAGAACATAATTCATAGTGTAGTTAAAGTAAAAGCAGGATGAATTGGTTTTGAAATGTTTCAAGATAATTTTTACTTTGAGTTCATTTAAAAATGTTTTATATTTAAAAAGTTGAATGCAATTAAATTCGGAATCAAAATTCATACAAGATTGGATTGCAACACCAAGACAATATAGAAACCTCAAGGAAGGAGAATGAGAGGCACGTAAGACAAACGTTCCTTATAAGTAAGATAGAAAGCAAAAAGAGAGATAGAAGGACATCCCATTCCCCATCAAACAACCATGAAGAGGAGGAATGGAGATATTGTAAAGGAAGGAGGGCTAGGAGCAACATTCCTCAAAGTAAGTCCAACCACTTCTAGATCACAAAGTTTTATGTAGACAACAATTCACATGTGTATTTGGAATGAGAAGCCAGAGTAGATCAATTATGTAATGTGAAACCGTTATAGAGGCAAGACCAAGGTGTTGTAATAGTGGTAGAATTTTAGGGATATGCCACGATTAGTGGTGGAAAAAGTTAACTGAGTTGTACCAAACTATCAAATAATTGTACTAAATTAAACCAAATTCACTAAATTGTTTATAGTAAAAATTAAACTAAAGTATTTAATAGTGCAATTTTAAAAAACTGAACTACTATAATTGCAGTTCAGTTAACTGCAGATAATTGAAACCGTTTCTTCCAATTTTGAAAAAAAAGGTGGTTAGTGAAATATCTTCAATAACGTCTTTGTTTTTCTCTCCAACCCATACATGGCTAAACAACAAGGGTTTAGAAAATATTTCTCCTATTATTAATTTACACATGATATTATCAATAAACACTACTATTAATAATTTTAGAAAATAAAATCGTAAAAAATAGCAAAAAATGTAACATTATTCGTATAAAAAAAATATTAATATTAGTTTATGTTATTTCATGGAGTTTTTCTATTATTTTCTTCACAATGACATGTCAAAACCAAAGTCATACTTTTAATCAACAACTTGTATTGATATGTTCAAAAACTAAAATAAGAAAAGTAGCCATGTTTTTTAGACAAATAATATTTCATGAGAATAAAACATTTTTGAAGTATTTTTTAGACATATTATAGTGTATTGAAGTATGATGCATATTTCAAGTATTATTTCCTAAGCACTTTCAAATATTTAAACCGTACAATTCAATTCAAAATCAGTGCAATTTGATTCAAAAACAGTACAATTCGATTCAAAAATAGTTCAGTTGATTCAAAGTCAGTGCAATTTGGTTCACAAATAGTGCAATTCAATTCAAAATTAGTGCAATTCGGTTCAAAATTAGTGTAGTTAAGTTCAAAAGTAGGCAATTCACTTAAAAAATAGTGCAGTTCATTTCAAAAATAGTGCAATTCAGTTCAAACTTAGTGTAGTTCATAAAACAATTCAGTTTATTCAGTTTAGTTCATATTATAGTGTAGTGCAGTTCAGTGCAATTCAGTTCAGTTCAGTTTATTAGAAAAAAAGTAGTGTAGTTCAGTTCGTCTAAACTGTTTTTTAATATAGTGCAGTTCATGCGAACTATTTTTTAGTTCAGTGTAGTTATTGATAGTGCAATTGATAATGTTTAATTTTACCATTATCTTACTTATCTTTTGTTGCCTGAATCAAGTTCTCTTGAACTATTAACCCACTTAATCCTCATGTTTACCTTGTTTGTGTGAATAATTACATTTTGGGTTACATTGATCTAATTATACCATTAATCCCCATTTTTTTTGTGAAATTCAATCATAGGAAGCTTTTTGCCTCAAACCAAAGAAACAATAATAGAAGAAAGAAGAAAAACCATTTTGGAAGATTCAAAGCCATGCAGCAAGCGGTAAGCATAAAAAAAGTCAGTGTTAAGTGTTATTCTTCTCGCATTTTTTAGCACTAAGCGCCAATTGGCCAATGCTAAGCGCCATTTGGTTCACAATTTTTGGCGCTAAGCGATAGTTAGCCAACGCTAAGTGCTGATTGGCTCGTAAGTTGTTCGACGCTGAGCGGTGCGGGGGTTGCGTTGAGCAACGTTTGTGCTGATATGGCAAAATTTTAACCTATTTCTTTTGGATTCTCGAAGGCAAGGTATCTATGGTAGTGGGAGGCACGAGAAAACTCATTTTGTAGAGCTTGGAGATGTGCTAGGGCTTGTGGGAACGACTCCTTCTTCTTCTTTGTATCTCCTTTCTCTTCCATTTCTTCCATTTGTAAGCTTGAGCTCCCCATGACAATGGAGAGCTAAACCCATTTTTGTTGGGGTTAAATGTAGCCACGAAACTCTTATGTAAATGTAAATGCTTTGATTATATATATGTCTGTTTTATTAATTGCTAGTCTTCTTATTTCTTCACTTAATGCTTACATTGATTTGGCCATCCATTGCATGATATTTGGTTCATTGGGTGTAGAAATATCTTTTGAAACCTTGATTTGGAACAAGAAAACTAAATGGAGCTTGTATCTAGGAATGGGGCTTGAATCATTGGTTGTCTTAAACCCTAGTGCATAATGCAAATTTGACTCTTAATAAGGAAATTTAGGCTCATTCCATTAAGGAAATTAGGGTTTGAGTAGATTTGTGGGTTGACATTAGCATATCAATGTAGAGGATGTAAAATTGCAGTTGCATGACAGCATAGTTGGTGAATTCTACCCGGCAATATCAATTCATATCATTTCTAATCTTTTCCATTCACTAAGTGCCTTTAACTTCCAAAGTTTAATTGTAATCATTTATGCAAAATATAATTTCTTACATGAAACTCAAAATATGGCTTCATTCTTTACTTTAAATTAGTTATTAATTATGCAATTATTTAATGTACACGAGTCTCTTGGGAAATGTGCTACCTAGTACACTTGCCAGAGTCTTAACAATAGTGTAGTTCAATATATTTTGCCTAGCCCTAGCCATGACTTTGTGGAATAAAACTTGTATGGAAAATGAACGAAGACCACTCATGACTACTTGGATGGACATTAAACATTTGATGCACAATAGATTTTTCCCATTCTATTGTAGGGGAGAACTTTTTTTTATGCTTCAATGGCTTTAATAATGGACTATGTGTTTAGATGATTGTTATAAATTGTTGGAGTTCCTTTTACTTAAGGTCGATTTGAAAAATGAGTCCAATGAGGGCAAGGTAGGTTTATGATTGGGCTATGGATAGACATTCAAGACTTGTTAGAGTTGTATGGGTACTTGATTTGTGTTGTACTTGAATAAATAAACAGATTTAAATATAATACTCGGAGTTCTTCCAAGGTCGTCACCTAGTGACCATCATTTTCAATCAAAGGTTCCAGTCCAACATTAAATTTGGGGGTTTCTTGGTAAATTCAAATACATAATTATAAATAGTGAATGAAACACTAATTACAACGCATTAACTCCTTGATTCAAATGTAAATCCACATATCCTAGGTTACATATTTTATTCTTTTCTTTAGTTAACTCTAAGGACATCTGAAATTGACCAACTAAGCGGAGATTAACAAGAGTTCGTTATCCAATTAAACAATGCACACATCATTTAATAACACACTCACAAATTAAGCAAATGTGGCACAACCAACAAACATTTAGCATGAACAAAGGTTGTTTTAATTGCAAAAGGACCAAAAAACTGATATTAAGCATACATCAAATTAGTATTCTTTCCATTAAGCACAAATATTGATATATGAAGAGTAAACAAAAACAGAAACACAAAACATTACTAAATAAGAACCATAAGGCTTCCACACTAATGTTGACGTGGAAATAGGGCTGATGTGGTGTAGATGATGTGGTAGGGTGGAAAAACTTCTTCAACCCAAGAAACTATCCAAACCCAAGTTAACACTAACCCTAGAAATAATAAATAAGCAAATTTAGACCAAGTAAATTCAAATTAATAAAAATCAGAATTACTAGCCTAGTTGTCGCAACCAAGATCGCGGCGGGACGGTGAAAATGATTTAAAAAAAGCAGAGGAGTCGCCACCATAGTTTATTATGGAAAACTATAGAAAAACCTTAAAAAGAATGGTCTTCAAAACCAAATTTGGATTCGGGAGTCGGTTATGTGTGGGGAAGGTATTAGCACCCCACAACGTCCGTCTTAAGACTGTTACTTCTTTAATTAAGTGTGCAAGATAGAGTTTGATGTTTAAAATATTTGTTATTCCCCAAAAAATCAAACAAAATAAAAACACCTACAAAAATATTAAAGATTAAAACAATTTATTTTTTATATTTTTGGCCCGACGAGGATTGTACCTCGCTCCTACGTATTTCCATTTGGAAAATCAGGGATAGCGTAGTTCTTTATACAAATATTTGTTGTTTGATATTATTATTTTATTTTTTTAATTTTCTAGATTTTTATGTGTATGTATATTTTATTAATATCAAGAGAACCTGAGATTCTACATGATAAAAGATTTAGTTACCAAGCAAATCCGAGATTTGACATGATATTAAAAAATAATTTTATATTTTTATATTTTTATTGTTATTAATTTCCTTTTAAGAACAAAAAAAAACTACGGAGAAGTGTTTTGAATACCAAGCAAGTTCGAGACTTGACATGGTATGCAATACTTATATCAAAGAAGTAATATAATTTTTTATTATTTTATTATATTTTGTTTAGAGAGAATTAAAGCATACGAAAGAAACTTTTTTATTTATCAAGATAAAAATAAAGGAAAAGAGAAAGGTTGAGCACATCAACGACAAACCCAAAATCATTTAACATGAGAACCCCGAACACATTTAATCATACGACAATTCAAACAATCATTGATGTTATAAGAGAATTA
This sequence comes from Vigna unguiculata, assembly GCF_037176805.1. Lineage (NCBI taxonomy): Eukaryota > Viridiplantae > Streptophyta > Magnoliopsida > Fabales > Fabaceae > Vigna > Vigna unguiculata. The sequence continues at coordinate 11,702,390 of NC_140792.1, forward strand.
TGAAAAGCATTAAGAGCAAAGAAAATTTACCTCTTAAGATGATCCCCTTTGTGTGTGTTATGTGATAAAAAGGAGAGGGGTTTTTCGATTTCCTTTTTTTAGCATTGAAGAAACTTTGTGCTTATATAGGCCTTTTGGATACCACTGAGATCCTATTATTTAATTATAATAAAATATATGGGGAAAGAATTGGTCTTATTATATCGTTGCATAATATCCACGGTATTGATTATAATTATTAACAAAATATTGCCTGTAATTACTAGAATCATATTTTCTGTCACATAAAGATCTTGATCAAATCATAATATATTATTCATATAATTGATTCTAATTATTACCAGAAATACTTTCTTCTAAATATTAAAATCGTACAATTCTCTATTATTATCGGGAATATTGCTTCTAATTAAAATAATACCTTCCCAGACTGACAATGCACATAAGTGTAAATGCACGATATTTATTTAAATTATTATAAAAAATATTGCTCTTAATATTATATGCTTCTCTAAAAACAGAAATTATGAAACGTCTTTTTTTGACATGTTATGCGAAGAGTGTAAATAGCAAATAGTGGGGGTAAAAATATGTAAAACATTTGGGCTCATGAAAAGAGTGTGATAATTAACAATAAACTAGATTCTCCTGCTCTTGGGTTTTTTTTCTTTTTTTCTTTTTTTTTCTTTCTTACCACGGTAGAATTAAAGTTTAAAAACCTACCATAAATCAAAACATATTTTTTTATTTTATTTTATTATTTATTATTATTATTATTATATTATATATTATTATTATTATTATTATATTTAACCAAACAAGCACATTTACCCGGACGAAATTGGGTGTTGATAGTTGCCCCTCTTTACTTAGATTTGACTAGATAGTATGAAAGTGAAATTTTCATATTATCATAGTAAAAAATAAGTAAAGATAAAAACACTAATTTCGTTCGGGTTTCAAAAATGAAAAAAAAAAAAAGAGAACTCGACCATTGCCTCGCAGAGGGCCGAGATACCAAAAGAAAACTGGGCTCGACCATTACCTCGCAGAGGGCTGAGATACCAAAAGAGAACATGGGCTCAGAAAGGTAATAAAAATAAACAATTAAGAACTAATCAACAATCAATATAAGTACAGAAAGGTAATAAAATAGAGGAAAATAATATGATACGATCCTAATTGGAACGATGACGATCTTTTCTAACTTTGGATTTCTTGTCTAAAATAAATAATATAATTGAGAGTAAAGAACGTAAATTTAGTCAAAGATAGAAAGCGCCACAATCTAGTAGATTGATACGAGATCCCTCTTTGACAAGAATCAAAGGTAGATGCAATAATTAAAATATTGATAAGTCAAGACATCACAATCCAATCCATGATCTATAAGTCAAGACATTACACCAGTGCAGGAAGGGCTTTTGACAGCGGTTGTTTTTTATGTTTCGCACTGGTTCTCGAACCAAAGCATATTGTTTTGAGGCCAAAAGGTGAAGTCTTTTGGCCTCAGGTGTTACCCGAAGTCATAGATCCACGTTTCTGCTTCGGTTATCCTAGAAACCGAGTCTATAGTCTCTAAATTTTTAGAGACTCACCGCAGCGAACCTCACCATCGTTTGAAATCCTAATCGTGAGAGATCATTGTGTTGCCTCCATCTTCAACGCAAGAGCTATCTAGATCGCTCTTGAACCACCTCTGCACCACGAACAAAAGAACGTGAGTCATCTGTCACCAACATGAAACCCCAAAGCACGAGTGAGGCACTGGAACAAACCATAGTTCCTCCGTAGCAGCACCTTCGAACCTTCATTGGAGCAACTACATCAGATCATGGCGGCAACAAGCCCTGAATTGCGTAGGACCTCATTCTTCTCCACCACGAACACGAACTCCCTAGAACGAATCCACCTTCTTGCACCGTTGACGTATAGCCACAACGCCGCAACAAAGTGGCACGAAGCAGTGAGAACCTTCGTTGGAGCTCAGTGATGGTTGTGGTGGACGGTGACGCAATGGTGTGACGGAGTGTGGTGGAGTTCGCGTAGAGAGTAATAACAACTGAGTTTGGGACGAAGATGAACAATGCTGGGTTTGCGAATTTGGGACCCTAAATAAGGGATATGGCCTCGGTTCAATTAATAATCGAGGCATAAAGTTGAATAGGCCTCGATCCTATTCCACCCGTGGCCAAAATCTCTGTTGTAAGTGGCAATTTTGAAAATTTGGGGAACTCTAACGCACTATAGGCCTTAGTTGAGTGATAACTGAAGCATAAAAGCCCTTATAGGCTTCGGTTGGATTGGGACCCGAGGCAAAAAAGTTCGAAAATTTTCAAAAATGTCACCGTGTCTTTATAGACTTCGGTTCCGCTATAACCGAGGCCTATAAAACGATGTAAAAACGCGATTTTGCACTAGTGCTACAATCAGGATTGATAAGTCAAGGAAGATTCGCCACAAAAATGTTAATCTTTGTTAAGAATCTGACATTCTAATCCAAGAACCAAGAGAGTCCTCTCTTAAAGAAAAAATTTCATGAATGACTGAAGTGATTGTAATAGTTTTGAAAATTCAAATAAATAGACTTTCCTAGGACTCTAAAGATAGGCTCCATTATAAGGGCCTCACAACCAATTTAAGAAAATAAAAACTAAAAAAAGATAACAAAAGGTATAAAATATTATCAAAAGCTATTAAAGATAACAAAAGATATAAAAAAATATCAAAAGATAACAAAGATATCAAAAAATATAGAAAAGATAAGTTGAATCAGTTTGCGTAGCCTAACCTAGCGGTAAAGGTCGCCCATCGAATGCCTCGCACAACGAATGGTGCGTGCCTAAGAAATTTATATAATTAAATTTAATTATCTAAGTTATTTTTTAATTGTATGATCTTCATTTATTTATGTCCTTTTAATGCTTAAAGCTTCTCCTCTTGTTCTTCTTGTATATGTTCAGGAGATAGTCCTCTATCATACCCTCCTTTGTAAAGCGAAGTTGTCCTCAACTTCGGGTTATCTGAAGATTCCTTCACCCTTTGTATTGGATCATGAGATAGTCCTCTATCATACTCTCCTTCGTGTAGAAAATATATCCTCAAATTTGTGTTAGATGAAAATTCTTTTTCCTTAGGTTTGGTAGTGTTAGAAGTAGCTCCCTCTTTCTTAAATTATCCAACATAAGTTTATTGAATTCCAAGCTTGTGTCTTGCTTTTCCATCACCCTTTCTTCCTTCCATTGTTGAGTGGATTTGGAGCTGCTATGAGCCAGCTGGATTCATTCACCCATTGCAACAAGTCATGTGGATGTTGAAACATCACCAATTACACCTAGATAACCTGAAGCAAGTTGTGCCAATCACTGGAGAACCTCCCACCTAAGTTCCAAGTGAAAGTGCAATGTAAAGTAGGCATAGAGTGGTAGTTTAGTTAGTTGTACCACCCAGTAGAACTAGTAACAGGTTCTGAATTCTGTTAACTTGGTGCTAGTTCATGGTCAAACAACAATCACAACACAATTCACCACAACACATTACAAACTTCATCCATTCTCTCTCTCTAGCACTCCATTCACACAAATTATGTATAAAACCAATTATGCTACATTTTCTACATTGTTTTTGCACAATTTTTACCATTGTGTTGATGTTTTGTGGAGCTTAACCACGAAAATTGAGTTCATTTCTACTACTCAATTTGTTTATAAGACGTTTCTACTCAATAGATTCATGATTTCTTCTCAATTCCATTGATCATTTGCCATGTTTTTTCATTTCTTTAGCTGATTAAAGCTTGTGATTCAAGAGTGCTAAGGTTTAGCGATATAAATCTAAATCAACACTGAAATTTGGATGGAGTCTTCTTGAATTTCAAAGATGTGTGGTCATCTACCTAGCTATAGAATCACTTTCTTTAAATATGCACTTTCACGCTAATATTTCATTTGCACTTTGATTTTGAATTCTGTGACATTGTGTTGTTTGTACTCGTTTCACGTTTGCATCATATTCGTGCCATTATACGTAATGTTTCTGCATCGTTTCTGCACCCAATCATCATTCATTCATCCAATTTCATGATCATTCATAAGTTTGTTAAAATTGTTAATTAGGGTTCATCATTTAGGAACTCGAGCTTTACTCAACATTTTTTAGTGATTCTTGTTCCTATGTTCAATAGAGATCATTCCTAGACATTTTGCATCATTACATTTTTTATTCATGCATTAGAAGTTATTTTAGATCTTGTCATGTATCACGCACACATGGAAGCTCTCAAATATTTTACAGATTTTTTTTTCTACATTTGTAAGTTTGAATTGAGTTTTAGTGATTCATTTAGGTTTCATTTAGATGTTAGAAGGATTTTGCATCATTAGATTGAATTTAGAAGAATTGAATTGCATATTCATACATTGGCACACATAGTTAGTTCTAGCTTTTCATCAAACACCATAGGAGCATTGCAATTCACCTAGGTATTTCATCAAACAGTTGCATTTTCGCATTTTGCATAGCATATTAAGTTTGTTTCAACTTTGGTTTGAATACATTCTATTAGATTTCCACATTTTCACAAGATAAGTTCACTAAAATCACTCATTTGCCTTCGGCTATCCTTGGATTGATCCTTGGTTGATCACTATGCTATATTAAGTAGTTTTAGTGAGGAAATTGAGTTTGAGTAAATCTCTAGGCGACAAGAGGTTTATTAGCGACTTGCCAACTAAGAAAGTCACATGGAGCTTGCTCCTAGGCGCTCCAAGAGTGTAGCTTGGTGGCCAAGCTTGCGTAGAAGGATATAGATCATTATATAATATGCTCTCCACAAGGCCCAAAGGTAGGCCCAACTCTCTTTCGATCCAAATCACTTCTGAGGCACAAAAGTCTTCTAAGGCCTAGAGCTCTCTATTTATAGGAGAAAAGGTGAGCTAGGTTGTCTAGAAAAAAAGAGGGAAAAAAATTTCTTGAATATTGTATTTGGTGCCCAAAAGAGAGCATGAGGAAGGTGTGACTTGCCAACTAAGCAAGTCACATGGAGTATGCTTAGTATCAATCATGGTTTTTCGGGTTAAGGGCTTGTAATGAGCTGTAAACCAATGAAAAAAGGGTACATTGTGAATGTGAATTAAGAAGATTACCACTAGTAAAAAACACTAGACACTTTTGATCTCAACTACACCATAGGAAAAAACACTAGTCAAAATAAAAGGACCAATCCAGTTAGACCGAAGCTTACCACCCATGAGACCAAGCCTGGAGTTATACAATACCACTTGCTGACAAACCAGAAACTTCTTTTTAGCTATCAAGTTGTCATGAAATTTACTAGTCTTCTCCTTGTAGAACTTAGAGTTCTCATAGGCTTCCAGCTAAATCTCATCCAATTCATTCAATTGAAGTTTCCTTTCCTCCATAGCTTGATCAAGAGAGAAGTTGTATGACTTCACAAGCCAGTAGGCTTGGTGCTCTATCTCCACTGGAAGGTGACATGCTTTACGAAAGACAACTCGATAAGGAGACATCCCTATAGGTGCCTTGTAAGAAGTCCTATGTGCTCAAAGAATGTCGTCTAATTTGGTTCTCCAATCCTTCCTATTAAGTTGCACAATCTTTTCTAAGATCCTCTTAATATCTCTATTTGAAATCTCTGCTTGCTCATTTGTTTGAGGGTGGTAGGGTGTAGAAGTCTTTTGCACAACCACATACTTTTTTAGCTAGGTATACACAGATCTATTGCAAAATTGGGTGCCCTAATAACTAACAATGGCTCTTGGCACTCCAAACTTGCAAAATATGTTAGATCTGATAAAATCCACAATAACTCGAGCATTGTTACTCTTGATGACTTTGACTTAAACCCACTTTGAAACATAATCAGCAATAAGCAAAATGTAGGAGAAACCAAAAGAGATAGGGAAAGTACCTATGAAATCTATACCCAAAAAAAAACTTCATAAAATAACAAAGATTTTTATGGTATTTGTTGTCTCCAAGAGATGAATCCTCCTACATCCTTGAATATGGTGGGCTAGTACAATCCATATTCAAGCACGTTTCAAGTTGTCCTCTAAGTGTCAAGACGAACACTGGGTGTGTAGAATAACAAAACTATAGGACTTTGTCAATCTCATAATGTGGAATGCATATCTTGATAACCTAATCGCTGCACAACTTCCACAAATATGGGTCACCCATACATAGTATTTATCATCACTCGTAATCTTGTCAGTTTGAGCTCTAGATTCTAGGGAGGGGAAAACTGAAGCAACAACATAATTCATAATATTAGCAAACCAATAGGTGAGGAAATAAGCAAAAATGGTAAACAAACTCTCATCAGGAAAGTCATGTAATGAGTCATCTAATGGTTTCACTAAATTCAATAACATTATCTAATAAGATAAATTTGATAATGTATGCTCATGCAATTTTCTCTCTTTCTCTTTTCTTTTCAAGAATTATTTTCGCAATATTTAAACTCTTCATCTTGTTCTCTCTTTTCATGTGTTTGATCGTTGATGTAGAGTTCATTCTATATATCTTTGTGTCTTCATATATCTTCAAATATTTCTGTCATTCTTCACTTTGGAAGTTCTGGTTATTCAGTTAAAGTGTATTACTTCTTGTGAATTATCAGTTCTTTCCTTTTTAACCATTCAACAATTTGAATTTCAAAAATTGGAATGTTGTGGCTTTAATCATCTAGAAATTTTTTTGTAGTCTTCAATTTGCAAAGTCTAATTCTTGTCTCGTGATTGGTTGATATTCATATGACAATCTTTTAGAATAATCAACCATAGAGGGATTTGAAATAATTCCTTATCTGAATAATTTGATTTACGGTCAACATTCTATATATCTTCAACAATATCTTTAATTATCCGTTGTTTCCATATCCTAGTCCTAAATTAGAATTTCTTCAAATATGTTAAAACTTATTGCATAATCTTGCTCATGTGATATCTTTTCTATTGATTTGATCATCTTCACCATCAACTTCAATGTTTAGATTTGTTTGATCAATTTGCAATTGATCCTTATCACCTTGTGCTTGAATTTATTTCTTTCGAGCTATTTTGAATTTGAATTGCTTGATCAATTGCATACTCGTTAAGTCCTTTGATCCTTGACTCATCTATTGGCAATACTCAAATCACTAGTGCAGGGAAAGGAAATGACAGCGGTTATTTCCAGCTTTTGGCTTCAAGTTCGCAACCGAGGCATATACGGCGGAGGTAAAAAGGTAGTACTTTATGCCTCGGTTACAAACCTGAGGTATATTGAATATTTACTGCCTCGGGTCTATTTTAACCGCGGCAGAAAGATACATTTACTGCCTCGGGTCTGTTTCAACCGAGGCATATGACCATTTAAAAAAAAAGAAAAATTTGAATAAAAAATATTTTTTTTGTCAATCAGAAAATTAAGTGCAAAAAGCGGTAAAAATGGATGATAGGAGAAAGAAGCAGTATCGTCTACAGGACTCGTGGACCTCTTCATCCTCTTCGTCGTCATCGGACTCCGATCGCTCTTCGCGGCAGTGACGACGTCGTCGCGAGAAGGAGCGAGAAGAAGGAGGACCAAAAAGAAAGAGGAGAGACAGAGAGAGGAGAAAGAGGAAGAGGCTCCATGATTTCGATGACTCCTCCAACTCTTTGGAGGATGAAGACGAACAACCTAGAGTTTTGCCTGAAACTGTGGTAGCTGAAATCATGAGAGTTCCTCAACGTCGGCAACGATGAAAACTCAACAACATACATAAAAAAACGCAAAAAAATGTGATAGAGCTAAATCAAAAATGAAAAAAAAACAAAAAATGAACCGTACAAAGGGGCGAGATTCACGCCGGCAACGAAGGAGCAACAAGAACGACCAATTTGATGGCCAATCGGTGCGGTGGAGGCGCAAAACAGTGGTGGCAGAACAACAAGGAGGCACAGGCAGCGCTAATTTTCGAAGGTAGAAGATGCATCTATAGTGCAGCGGATTTGGGTTTTTAAAACCTAACTGGACTTACTGCCTCGATTGATTCGAAACCGAGGCGTATACTCACGTAAAAAAAAAATCAGCCACGTGGAAAAATTCTGGCACTGATAGGCCTCGGGTGAAACAACCCGCTACAGTAAACCATTATATGCCTTAGTTCAGTGGGACCCGAGGCATAAAACTGCCCAATTATTTTTGAATTTAAAAAAAAGTGGGAAAGTGTGAGTTTCTGGCAGCGTTACTGCCTCGGTTGAATTTATAACCGAGGCATAAACTTTCATAGGCCTTAGTTGTTTGGTTAACCGAGGCATAAAAGTTGTTCAAAATCACAAAAATGCCATCGCATCCTTATCTACCTCGTTTGCGCGAGAACTGAGGCATATAGGGCGCTGTCTAAACATGAAACTGCACTAGTGAATAATAGGTGTTTCAATGTTAACATATGAGTTGACTTTGACTCATTTAATGGCTTTGTCTCATTTAGCATAGATACTCGTCTAATGCCTTTGTATGCTAGAGTTGACTTGTCTAACATCTAATGTCTACTCGTCTAGTGGGTGCTTGTCTAATGTCTTTGTGTGCTAGCATTGACTCGTCTAACATCGTGTTGACTCATTTGATAGATAACCTTATACTATCTTGTTTGTTCCTTTTGCATTGACTCGTCTAATATATATCATGTTAACTTGCTTGAGTGCTTATGACTCATCAATGCTTCTTTTCTTTATTTGTGTGCTTGTCTAGTTTATCTTATCTGGTGCTTGCTTTGACTCATGTACTCCTTTGTAAAAGTCCAATGCTTTGCTACTCTCAGCTAACTCGTTTCGTCAATGTGGTTATCTAATACTATATTTTTCTTCTTGCATTGTTTGAGTTGTTTAGTCCTTATATTTTGACCTATTGTCTTGTGTATACTAACGCGTCCAATTCACCCAAGTCGTATGTCACTTGTGTAGAACCTAAGTGGTCTGATGGCTTGGTCATTTGATCCAACTTCAACTCGTCTAACTTGTTCTTTCAATTGAGTTTGTCTAAGCCTTCTTGCCTTTTCACATGTTGCTTTATGGTCTTATGGAATTGAGATAATACCTTACAATGACATTAAATCACTCGATTAGTCCTTCTTCGGAGTGTACTTGTCCTTCTTCAAGTTCTCGTCCTTCCTCAAGAAAAAGGGAATGTACATGTAGAAGGTACTAATAAGATGCTCTAGCCAATAGTCAACAAAAGGCTGGGAACTAATTGACCTTAAACAATACAGTTTCTTTCTCTAAGCATGAATTTGTTCATTGTTTTGTTATGCTTGGCTTAATCTCATTGAAGACGCATTAGTTGAATAAAATATATGCATATATATATATATATATATATATATATATATATATATATATATATATATATATATATATATATATATATATATATATATATATATATATATTCACATTCACAAGTAGTTATTGCGCACATTCATCGGTTGTCTAATTGTTATGTTCATATGTTTAATGAAGTCTAATGCTTGTCAGAATATTCTATGTCGAAAGCTTTATGTATGATATAGTTCTAATTAGTCTAAGATTATCTACAACACACACACACATAAATCTAATTAGTCTATGATTATTTGAAAAAAAACACATGCATGCACACACACCCATGCGTGCACACACACATGCATATACATGTGATATATATATATATATATATATATATATATATATATATATATATATATATATATATATATATATATGTATATATGTATGTATATTTGTATATATACATACATATATATATATATATATATGTATGTATATATACATATGTACATACATATATACATATATATATATATATATATATATATATATATATATATATTTATACCATTCACTGATTTATGACTTCATCCATCCTAAAGCCTTTGAGTTGTTTAGGAAATACTTTGTTGTTCAATGGGATGACATTCACAAACTGACTCCCATAACAAATCTCTTTTGGCTATTTTGGGAAAGTAACTCACTTAGTGAAACGTCGTCAGATGCCTCTAGCATATCTTTGGAAATATGTTTTCATTCATAGGGTGGATGAAACACTCAATGAATAAATTTTCTAATAGGTTCTCACAACACCTTATTAGATGATTGCTTCCCTTAGCACACGTGATCATTTGGTAACCACTTCTTCTAGCAAGTACTTCACCTGACAATCACTCATCTTGTGAGAATTCTTCCAATCCTTCACAACAACTCATAAGCGCATCTAGTTTGGTATTATTTGTTATTCATAAATTAGACAAATAATCCCAAACCCCACAATCACAATACAAATTTGACTACAACATATCTCAACTACAATAGTCTTCTCCGTTATTGTAATTAAAACTTCCATCATACGCCTCCTCCTATATATTTGCACCATCTTCATTCACCACCAACTTCTCCCTAGAAAACATATAGTGCCAACATCTTTCCTTTTCTCCCATTTCCCTCCCAACTATGGTCAGTATGAAATGTGGAAAGTTTTCAGAGGTGGGGAAAGGTCTAAGAGGTCTTCATATTAAGGAGACTCAATGTGAGGGGTCACAAATTTGGTTTCACAAGCTTTACTGTAATAAAAGATCTGGAGGCTTTGGAAAGGTAATTAGGCAGCATATAGATTGACAACAATAAAATCCATGTTAATAGGCCAAAATACCAAAGAAGTGGAAATATATCACAACCAGTATGGAAAAGGAATAACAGCTTTGAGATCTTAAATAACTATGAACCCCTCAAGTACAAGAAAGTATGGAAAAAGAAAACTAATCAAACCTATGCTTAGGTGGTGAAAGGTGATAACAGTGATAGCAGTAAATGGAAGGGTATGGAATTTGGTGTAAAGGAGGCGATGAACAAATGGTTGCAACAAATCTATATCGGGAAGGGTCACGACTTTATCGCCATTGAAGGTGTCAAAGATAACTTCATTTTTAATGGCCTGGAATTCATACGTCTAATATATGTGGGAGATAATGCTTTCCTCCTAACAACGAAAGGGGAACAAAGTATCGAAAATGCTTTTAATGAAGATCATCAATGGTTGGAAAAAACGTTTGAATATATTATGTCATGGAATAATCATTCCATCATCACAAATAGGAGATTGTGGGTTAGGTGTTGGGGGATTCCTTTTAATTATGGGGACGGGAATGCTTTGAGAGAGTTGTAGGAACCATTGGCACTTTGTTATCTATTGACAAATCAATAGAGGAGTGGGAAGAACTTGAGTTTGCTAGATTGAACATTTGTGTATTTATCGAACGAAAGTAAGAGTGAGTAAGAAGATGAAGGTCAATGGAAAGTTTTCTTGATATCTATTAAGGAGGAAACAACTTTTATGGCAAATATGAAATGTTGTTGCAGGATATGGGCACATGAAGGTGATGAAGATGATTCTTGTTCACAATCCGTCATAGGAAATGCTTCCCACATATCATCACAATCTAAGTGTGGTAGCATGAATGACCGGTGGACCATAGACAACCGTAGCTGACGTTAATTATTAGTCTTTATGATGTGGAAAAGTACTAGCTCAAATGGTTTAGAGTACTTGATTGTGTAAGAGGACTTGGGTTCGAGTCTTATGTATGTCATTTGTGTGTTAATTTAATTGCTTGTGGCTTAGTAATATATTTTATCTTGCTGCATGATATTAAATTTCTAAAGGTGTAGGAATTATCATAAAACATTTATTAGTTGAATTGGTTGTGCATTGACTTGACATTGCATGATTGTGTGTTCGAACCTTGGCCTACATAAATTAAACTTTCTTTTTGCCAAAATTTATTTTGGCATGAATATGAAAGGGCAGAGAAACCCTAGCTGTAAGAAGAGCAGTCTAGTGGACTGGGAAGGTAGCCAATAATGGTCTTTGAATGGCCATTAACACCCAATTCAAAGCCATTTCGTTTTCCTATCATTAACAAGCATTAAGGCTTAGTTAATGGTCTAATTAAGGTTGTTTTTGGAGAAGAAATAGAGAGAGAACGTGAAGGAGCAAAAGGCAAGCGAATTGGCAATGGGGAAAGGGAGTTTTGAAAGTTATTTTGAGTGAAAATCTAGGACATTGAGTGCTTTGAAGAGGAGGCAAGGATTGGATTGGTTATAGTGCAAGAAGGGTTCCAATTATTCAAACTACGCAAGGATTGTCCAAGTAAGGGGAGCTGCTTTCGTATATTTTTAATCGTATATCATATATTGTGCCTTATATGAACAAAATTGCATGGAACCCTCTTATGTTTACGCTATTTTTTGTAGGTTATGGGTTTTCGCCTAGAGTGGGTAGGTTCATGGATGGTGGTGAACACGTGATGATATGAGCGGGGAGATTCATATCCTGATACTCTTGTGTGGGGATACGAGCGGGGAGGTTTGTTTCGTGCTCACTCTTGAGAGATGCTGCGAGCGGGGAGGTTCGTAGTTGGTGGATCATGTGTGTTGGACTATGGGTGGGGAGATCCGTAGAGTTAGACTACGAGCGGGGAGGTTTGTAGAGGCAGGACTACGAGCAGGAAGGTTCATGGAGGCAGGACCACGAGCGGGCAGGTTAGTGAGAGCATCATATTTGGGAATAATAAAATTTTCCCATATTTGGGAATAATTAAATTTTGACATTTGATTTTTAATTAATATTTATTTATTTAATTAAGTAATTTCCAGTAGGGACGTTACAATATTGACCCTAATATTTTACTAAAATGCTCAAACATGATGAAAGGGGAATCTAGTGAAAATAAGGAAAATCGGAAGGAATACCCATAAAATACTTGATCATTGGTCCTATTTTGAGATGCAAACTCAAGTTAGCAATTCATTCCATAACTGATTCCTATTCTGATATTGATATTAGCAATTATAATAGGTTATTTTGGCTTAGGAACAATTATAACGAGGTTGTTAGATTGTTGAATATAGGTAAACATATAGGTTTTACATTTTCAAGCAAAGATAAATATCATAATTGATCGAATAAATGAAATGGAAGAAAGGGACAATATCAAAAAAGAAAAAGATAAGGAAGGAAATATGGATAATGAGACAATGAGATAATGCTAAAAGAGAATTGTCAGTTTTAATTATAGAAGGTTGGGAGGCATGGACAAAGGTAGATATTTGAGATAAATAATTGCAAAGGAGATGATAGATATGGCATGCTTTCAAGAGAAAAGATTGGCTTATATTACCTCGCATAAATGCCAAACAATATGGGGAGATACTAATATTGATTGGGTTTACAATGGATTAGAGAATAATGTAAGAGGTATATTAAGTATATGGTGCAAAAGTAGGTTCACATTGTCCAAATCAAAAAAAAGGGAAAGGTTTCATTGTGTTTGAAGGAAAATGAAGGATAGAAAACAAGAAGTAACAATTGTAAATTTATATTCATCTTATGAGTTTAAGGAAAAGAATTTTATGCGGGAAAAAATAATTAAGTGTATGAGAGATGATAATAATAGAGTCTAGTGTGTGGTAGGAGACTTTAATGCTATTAGTAATTTAGAAGAAAGGTAGGGAATGTCTAGTCAGGCGGTAACAGAAAGGAAATGAGACAATTCAACTCTTTTATAGTGAATGTGGACCTTATAGACATACCTATGACAGGGAGAAAGTTGACATGGTCTAGAGTCAATGGGACTACTAAGAGTAGATTAGATAGAATCCTAGTATCCCAAGAATGGCTAGACTTGTGGCTGGAGAGCAAACAATATGTTCTAGATGGAACGGTTTCTGACCATTGTGCCTTAATTTGTGAAAAATTATTAATTGACTGGGGACCAAAACCTTTTCGATATTTGGATGTCTGGCATACGAGAAGGGTTTTAAGGATTTTGTGATAAAGTGTTGGCAAGTGCAAAATGAAAATGGAAATGAAATGTGGATTTTGAAAGAAAAATTAAAAACATTAAAACTATCTCTAAAAGCTTGGAACAAGGACGTGTTTGGACATATGCATAGAAACAAAGACGATATCACAGCTAGATGGAAATAATATTTCTCAGAGAAAACAATTATTTGTAGATTTGAAGAAGGTAAACCTAAGAATTGAAATGATTGAAAAACAGAAAATTAAAGGGGTGGGGGACATAAACATAAAATTTTTTCATAGGTTTATTAAATGGAGGAGAAGGAAGAATATAATTAAAGGGGTCGGAGTACGAAATGAATTGTGTGAAGAACCAAAAAGGGTAAAAGAAATGGTCCAAAACTTATATAAAAATATATTTTTTGAACAACCTATCCCTAAAGTTAGATTGGATAATGTTGTTTTTTTAAATATTAATAAGGAAGATAATGATCTATTAGTAAGTAGTTTTTCTAAGGAGGAAATTAGGGCAGCTATATAGGATTGTGATGGTAGTAAAAGTCCAGGACCAATTGGCTTCAATTTTAATTTCTTTAAACAATTTTGGGACATTATTAAAGTGGGCATTGTCAAGGCTGTAAAAATGCTTCCATATTTGTGGGAGATGGCCTAAAGGATGTAATGCATCTTTTATCAGCCTAATCCCTAAGGTAGATAATCTACAAGGACTAGATGAGTATCAACCGATATCTTTAGTGGGGAATATATATAAGACAATATCCCAAATTCTGGCAAAAAGATTGCAGAGAGTTCTTTACAAAATCATTTATAATAAACAGTCTACACTCATTGAGGGTAGGGGAACACTTGATAGCATAATGGTAGTAAATGAAGTCATCAATGAGATTAGGAGGAAAAAAAAGTTATATTATTTTAAAGGCAGATTTTGAGAAAGCGTATGATTCAGTTAATAGGGAATTTCTCTTATATGCTACAAAGAGTGGGATTCTGTAAAAAAATGGATTAAATGGATAAGGGGGTGTCTAAAATCGTCAACTATTTCCATTCTAGTAAATGGGACGAAACAATTTGCACCAACAAGGGGATTATGGCAAAGGGGTCATCTAGCACCTTTTCTATTTCTTATAGTAAAAAAAAGGTTAGTAGGTGTAGTAAGACAATCAAAGAGCAAAGAATTGATCGAGGGGATAATGGTGGGCCAAAATAGGATTCCTTTTACCATGCTACAGTTTATAGATGATACTATATTTGTATGCAAAACGAAAACCCAAAACATCATGGCCATAAAGACTATCCTTAGATGTTTTGAAATAGTGCCTGACCTTTAGGTTAACTTTAACAAAAGTAAACTAGGAAGCATGGTTGTTCAAGATTTTTGACAAGATATTGTCACAAAAATAAGAAAACGACTAGTTGTATGGAAAGGAAAGTATATATCTTTTGCTAAAAGAATAACACTCCTAAATTCGGTATTATCTTCTATCCCTCTATATTACTTATCACTATTTAAAATTCATGATAGTGTGGTGAAAACAATGAGGAAGTTTTATGTTAGCACAAACTAGAGTTTAGGCATGGATTACAAATAAGTATTCAACAACTACTTTCTCTTATTCTGACCCGTGTTTATGTCCAATCACATGCCTACTCATTCTTTAAATGTCTACTCCTCCTTTAAATAAGCAGAACAAAAACATGGTGAATGATGCTCTAAGTTTTGTGGTTTGTTTAACACATAAGGGTTGATACAAAACAACAACTTTTTCTAGTGTTTTCAAGTTTTCCAATGCAGGTTCGTTGGTGACAGTGGAAAGAAAGATGTTATTCCACCTTTTAAAGGAATATGCTCAAGACTATGTTGTATTACCAAAGTTCACGCAGATGACAGCAATCATGTTCTTAAGGTTTTAGCCTTAAAGATCGATTCTATTGAAGCTTCAATGTAAAAGGTCCTTGTTATTTTGTCAGGATTTTTGTTTTGGTTGCTTTCGTGCTTGTCAAAATTTTGTTGGGTGTGAGCCTTTATCCTTTCTTTTGTGTTTTGTTTTACGAGTAG
The DNA here is from genome assembly GCF_037176805.1 of Vigna unguiculata. Classification (NCBI taxonomy): domain Eukaryota; kingdom Viridiplantae; phylum Streptophyta; class Magnoliopsida; order Fabales; family Fabaceae; genus Vigna; species Vigna unguiculata. Next base: position 11,718,306 of record NC_140792.1, read on the forward strand.
TTGTTTGGCCCTGCCTTCTTATACTATGGTATTTTTATTTATTTTTTCTTGTTTGCATAAGAGTTGGGATAATCCTATTGTCCCTTTTTCAATTCATAGTTGTTATTGTTGATAAAAAAATATGCCTCCCCCGATCCTTTTTCGACCCTGGATTTCTTTCGGGCTAAGATGAACCCAATTGAAAACATGCAATTTTAAATGTGGTGTAAACCCAACAAATCTCACAGGTTTAACATGTTAAATCTGGATATTAACAATAATAATAATAAATGTTTTAACGCTCTTAATTTATTCATTATATTTTTATACAAAAGTAGAGAAAGGTTCCTAGGCATGCGCCCGCATGCTAAAACAAAATTTTAATTAGCATTCAAGTGAAAACTGAGGCAATGAAATAATAGTATATCATCTAATTTGTCTACCTGCGTGAAAACGACAATGAGAATGCAACATTTAATTAATTAGCAAAAATCATTTAGTCTGTGTTAGGGAAACTAACATTACAAGGCTTTTGTAAACATTGGGTACCTAATTTTGACATGTTTCTTGTGGGGTTGGTGAGGTTTACTTACCATTAATGACTTTAAATCGTCACCCAACTTAAGAAATCCAAGGAGACAGAATAAGAAAATTAAGAAATTTGAAAAACTAAAACAAAGAAAATTAAAGTATACACAAAATTATTATATGATGTAAGCATATGATCATTTTGGTTACTCAACATGTTTTAAAAATGCAAAAATTACGTTATTGTTCTTTTTGTTAAATTATTTTATCAATAAAATATAACTTTTAAAGATCAATTTAATACTATATACATAAATTAAAAATAATTTTTATACAGATTATAAAATAAAGTTTGAAGAAATTATATAAAATAATTTTTATATTTTAGTTTATTTTTGACCTAATTGTAATTTATGAAAAGTTTTTTTTAAGTTTTTCTTTGACGAGATTAAATTTAATCATCTCATTAAATTGTAGAAAATAATGTAATTGACATTTTTCTACTTTATAGACTAAATCATATTTTTTTTAAATGACTAAATTATTATTCATTTGTATTAATGATATTTTATCTTAATATATATATATATATATATATATATATATATATATATATATATATATATATATATATATTGCATAGGAATGACGTGTATGCGTTAAAAGGTTATTGATTAATCCCTCCCTATTCTTAATGTCTGAAACTGATTAATGTTTCTCAGTTTGGTGGTTGTGAACACAACCGTGCAAAGGTCTTCTCACGGGTGCTTGAATTTTCTTATCCAAGAGTTTAAGTTTTCTTAATACTTTTTCGGGTCATATATATACTATTTAATATGTTAAGATTAGTTCAAATAATAAAGCGTTTATTACACTAACACAAAAATGTCTTATAACGCCACCCCAATAATGTTTGTCTAAAAAAGTCCAATGTTAAAAATGATCGGTGGCATTTTTGTAAATAACAGGACATTTTCAATGTCTGTCTGCTTCAGGTCAGACGTCACTTAACGTCTGTTTAAAAATACCCCGACGTCATTTAAAAAAGGACGTCGGACCCCTTTGCGCCAGACGTCCCTTAACGTCGGACCCACACGCGCCAGATGTCTCTTAACGTCGGACTAACACAGCACCGACGTTAAGTTTAGGGTTTATCTACCCGCGAGGCGCAGAAACCCTTATGCTGTTCACTGTTTCCGCGGCATTTCCCGTCGACGGCCCCATTTTCAATCTCCTCCAGGTGAGTTTCAAAAGGTTTTCGCCATCAAACTTCTTGGGATTTGATTATGGGTTGATTAAAAGTTTGTGCACACTTTTAATCTCCTTGCTCCTCATGAACGAAGTGATATGACTACAGTCGGCGTTTTACACGAACTTTTTTCCTGTGCCTTGATTGCTTACTGCGTTATATATGCAATAGATATAGATCTTTCCACACTCCCTGTTTAGTTTGTCAGAGAATGAATGAATAGAATAAAAGTAATTGCAAAAATAAATGAAAAATACTATGGGCATAGAAATTCCAAGAGAGATGCACTGTGTACAAATTCCTTAATTTTTTTTCTCATGAACCCTTTTTTGTTATTGGTTTCAGGTGTGGGAAAGAGTTGCCTTCTTCTACGATTCTCGAATGGTTCTCTCACAACTAGTTGCATCACAAACATAGGGTGAGTTTTCCCAATTTCGGACAAAAATTGCAGAATCTTGTGTGCCAGAAGTTTCCTTAACATCACTAGGTCTACCCTCCCGATGCAGCATTGATTTTAAGATAAGAACCATTGAGCAGGATGGAAAACGGATCAAGCTCCAAATTTGGGATACTGTTGGTTAGGAGCGGTTACGAACAATTACAACCGGTAAGTGTCGTCGGAGCATTAATAGTCCGCCGTTAAGTGACGTCTGCTATTTTTCCGACGTTATTTTGATGTCACCCAGTACGACGTCGGTGTTTGGGCAGACGTCAAAGGTCAAAAATATCGAACGTTAAAAGGCTTTTTTATGTTAGTGTTAGTATAATGCTCTTAGCTAAGGGCATTATTATCATGAAAAATTAATGTAAACAGTGGCGAATCTTTAACTAAAAATTTTTTGGTGCTAAAATGTTGATTTAATTATTTTTTTGGTTCATTTTTTTGTTCAAAAATGTGAAATTGATCTTATATTTTTTTAGTCTCAATTTGGTCCCGATATTTTAAAAATTGATGTAATTTGATCATTTCGTTAAATATCTTAAAGCGAAGCAAGAATTTTTCATCAAAATTGACATTAGGATTATGTCAATTATACCAACTAAACAAACTATCTTCAATTTTGATGAGAAAACCTTGATCTGGTTCAAAAATTTAACGAAAAAGAACAAAATTGCATCATTTTTTCAAAATTTGTGACCAAATTCATATAGAAAAAAAAAATTGAAGGACCAACTTGATATTTTTGAACGAAAATATGAATCAAAAGAATAATCCCAAAATTTTTATATAAACTAGGAAAAACATTGTATTTACTTCTTTTTATGATAATAAAATTATAATTTTTGTTATTATTATAATTATAAAATTAAATACAAATATTCTTTAGAATTTTACTATAATCAATTTTCATCATAATGATTAGGTTTAAAAAAACAGTCAAATCAAAAAATGGTTAAATTGAACAAATAATAACTTAAAAGATAATATTAATAAAATAATTATTTTTATTTTAAAAAGGATTTAAAAGGTAAAATTGAAAAGTAAATGTGTATAAAAAAAAGGAATTCCTTTATATATATATATATATATATATATATATATAAATATCAAATTATATTAAAAATATTAAATTTAAAAAAAATATATTTAAAATTACATAAGATATAAAAAAATTTATGAGAGCCATGGCACCCCTTTGTCATAAAAAAAGGTCTGCCATTGATTGTAAAGATATCTTAAGTAATAATTCAAGGGGTTAAACATGTTTTTAGTTTCTGAACTTTACAAAATTGAAATTCGTCACCCCTTTGTCATAAAATTTTTTAATACATTTTAATATCCGAACTTTAAAAATGAATGGATATGATTTTTTTAATTCAATCACATTAGATTCTTTAAAAATGAATGGATATAATTGAGTTAAAAGAACTATATTCATTTACTTTTAAGTTTACGGACCAAAATGTATCAAAGTTTCAAACAATAACAAATTTCAATCTTACATCAAATTTCAAGAAGTAAAATCATATTTAACCCTAGTTTAATTTCAAGTTGGGTCAAATTCGAATTATTAAATTCTAAATTTAGGTTACAAAAGGTTATGGTCCTTTTTATTAGAAAAGTAATATTACATACTCTATTATATATTTTTTCTTCATCCATGAGAAGAGAAAACAAAAAGTAGTGCTTAAGGTTCTCTACAGTTGAAACATCACATGCATGCTATTAATTGCATGGTCTACATCATTCCCAATAACAAATTCAAATATGTTTCCACACTTTATTCTCATCATAAATTTGGGTATGAGTTCCTAATAGAGATGTCAAAATGGGTTTCAACTCATCAGCCAACACGGCTTACCACGGGTTTGAGCCGATTGAGTTGAGAAAAATTCATTTTTTTTAATGTGAGTTGAACTCAACCCAGTTCACTTAATCCACGGGTTAAACGGGTTCGCCAAGTTGAAGGTGAGTTGACCCATTTAACCCACCAACAATTTTTTACAATTTTTAAATTTTTTTAATAATTATTTATTATTCCTAATTATATAGGTTCACAATTTCATATCTTTAAATGTTAGAATGTTGCTTAATAATGTTTGAATAGTTTGAAAGTTTAATTAAGTTGATTGTCAAATTATATACATTGATACTTTAATCTTTAACTATAATTTTTATAGTAAATTAATCAAGCAATCGTCTTATAAACATTTATTTCTAAATTAGCATGACAAAAATATGTAGTTTTTTTATTTATATTTGGTTGAATAGCATGATAGAAAATGAGTAATATTAGCCATGTTTTCTTGAACTATATGGACACTTTCTTGGAAACAATTTATCATATATTGTTGGTAAGCATGATGAAGACATTAGTTATTGATTTTACTCTGATTGTCATCTCATGAGTTGTTTTAAAAATTATTTTAATATTTGAATACTTAAAAATAAATAAATAAATAAACTTTTTTATGTGAGTTCATAAGTTAACCCATTTAGTCCACCAACCTGTGATGGGTTGAACCGTATTACAAAATTTATTGCTCATTATAAAGTGAACCGGGTTGGGTTCACTCATTTTCAACCCAACTCGTGGTGAGCCAACCTTTGTGGGCTCACTTAGACATGTCTAGTTCCTAAAGGATTAACATATCATTTTAAGGTGAATTTTGGATTTATATGGGTAAACACATAAGAATTGAAATAGTATAGTAATTATTTATTATAAAATTGTTGTCCATCGGTATCAGAGCAATTTAAAGTGCATTCATGTATTTCTTTTTATGATTATTTTTTAAAAAACAAAAATTGAGTTTCGCACATCACCATTTAATATATATATATATATATATATATATATATATATATATATATATATATATATATATATATATGCATAAAATGTCGTTGGATATCGTAGGTTTTCATATTGATGATCAAAACCCCTCACGTATGCTATTCATATTGCAATTCATGTGGAACCTTTATTTTATTTAATTATTTTGTTTTCTATTTGGTAGATCAATATTCAAATTTTGGTTATAATTATTACTGCATTGTATAAAAGTTTAGTATTCTAAACGAGGTAAAAGAAATCATCAGTAACCTATCTCGAGTAAGTTTTTCATAAAAATGTTAAATACTTGTGTTTATGTTTATCTATGTGAATATTAATTAGCCTAAAAAAATATCAATACTTGTCTAATTGCATGTATATTTGTGATGTAAACTTGTGATAATTGTAGGATCTTGCTTGTAAATAATAAATCAATCCAAAGAGATTTATTTTTTGATATGTTATAGTATCAATGTTTGATCATTACAACAAGGGTATCAATAGATATTAATATTATTATCCAAAGACTTGATATTGAGAAGGTAATGCTTGCTCAAAAACAAATGTTTGTAGCTTATCCTTGTGAGTCTTTTCCATCTTTCCAAGACCCTTCCTCTAGATATCCTCAAGACCTGTCATTAGTCATAGATAAGTACAAAGATATTTTTCAAGAACCTCCTAAGGGGCTTCCACCCCTAAGAGGTGTAGAACACCAAATTATACAAGGCTCATTTTTGTCTAATAGGCTAGCTTATAGCACCAATTCCAAGGAGGCTAAGGAGATTCAAAAATAAGTGGGAGAGTTGTTGAAAAGGATGGGTGCGACATAGCATGGGTCCTTATGCAATGCCTATGATTCTTGTCCCTTAAAAGAATGGGAGTTGGAGGATGTGCATAGATTATAGGGTCATAAATAACATCATCATTAACTATAGGCATCCCATTCCTAAACGAGATGACTTACTTGATGAATGGAAAACCACCATATTTTCCAAGATAAACTTGAAGCGTGGGTATAATTAAATTAGAACTAGAGAGGGAGATGAATGGAAAACCACTTTTAAGACTGAATTTGGATTGTATAACTGGTTAGTCATGCCTTTTTTCTTGACAAATGCATCTAGTACCTTCATGAGACTCATGCATCATGTGCTTAGGAAGTACTTAGGCAAGTTTGTGGTAGTCTACTTTGATGACATCCTCATCTATAGCTTGTCTAGGGAAGAACACATGCATCATTTAAAAAGTGTGTTAGAGACCTAAAAGAAAGAGTCTTTGTATGCTAATTTAGAAAAATGCATTTTTGGGATGGATCATGTGTTGTTCCTAGGGTTTAAAATAAATCAACATGGGTCCATGTTGACCCAAAAAAAGTGATCACTACTACAAAAATCACATATTACATCGGTTATTTTCTACATTTTAAATCGGTTATATCACTGATGTAATTTTCATTGATATAGAAAGTATGGCATGTTTACATCGGTCGTGCATGTAACCGTTGTAATATACTACTATACAATTTCATCCATCCATATTGACCATTTCATCACTTTCAATATTAACCAGCTACCAGAAACTTGATTTGTTAATCTAGCTACAAAAAGAACCAGCAATGTAATTTGATTCAAATCGTGTTTCTTCCTAATCTTAGTCAGTCTTAAAGATCTGCCAAATTTATTCTCATCATTCAATAATAAAAAAACAACATACTACATAATTTATTAATGGCAAAAATGCATACTCTACGATTTATTCTCAACATTGAATAATTTTTTTTTGAAAGTGCTATAATTAAAGAGGAGGAAGGCTAAGCAGCGACGCAAGGCAACAAATAGGGCTAGGCACGACGAAGCACAGAGACGGAGGAAAACAAAACCCTAAACCTAGGGTAGTGAAAACAGCGGCATAGGACAGTGGAAGCAACCAGTCAAGGCAGCAATGTAGGAAAGAGAAAGTGGAACCCTAAACCCAGGGTATAAGAAGCAACACAGCTCACAAATGTTGATCTCCTTTGGTGCAACCCAAAGGTGGAAGAGAGGTGGTCTCCTCCCGTGAGCAGCTACAACGACAATGACACATCACAACAAGCGGAAGTGGTATCCCAAGCAGCGAAAGCGGTGAGGTAGCAGAAGAGGCACACATGAATTTTGATGTGCTTTAGCCCAACCAACGTGGAAGATAGGTGGTATCCTTGAGCACGAGCAACAATGGTTGTCTTGATTGTGAGCGCGCAAACGATGAATCCTTCACTACGAATGGCGGGGACACATTTGTGGCTTTGGACCTCAAAGTGAAATGAAGATGGAAATGGAGAATGGGAAAAAAGATGTGCACAAAGGAAAAGCGAGAGTCAGGGTGGAATAGAACCCTGTTAAATTGGTTCTTCATTTAACAAATGTAGTATAGAATTTCTTTATTACAATTATGCCACTGACTTATGTTTAACATCAGTTTCAAAATAAATGATGTAAAATCTTGATGTTGAAACTCATTTTTGCACTAGTGGATGGCTATGAAGGAGTGGCCTATGCCAAAGAATGTGAGTGAGCTTGGATCTTTTCATGGGTTGGCTAGTGATGACCCTCTTTTCCCGTGGTGGCTGGAATGAGGAGGCTTAATGGTGTGATTCATTGGAAGCAAAGTGTAGAAAGGTGTTTTCGGTGGTGGGGATTGAGTGGTGATGAAGGAACTCTAAGAAGGTTAGACCAATCTTAAAGGAGAAAGGCTATAGAAGATTTTATAAGAAGCTCTAACTAGGTGACTCCAAGTAAAAATGTGGAGTGATCTCAACAACATTTCCTTACACATTCAAGAGTGATTTTACTAGTGGTGGAGACCTTCATTTATAGTAGAAGGCAAGTTCTAAATGCTAGCTAAATGTGCACCAGAATGGAATGCAAATGCACCACGAATTCCAATGAAATTGGCACCTAGAACTAGATCTAACTTCCTAGATCCACTCTTCACAAATTAAAGGCCACATGGCATGGCCACGCTTCCCACATTTGCACCATGTGAAACATGTGCAAGGCATGGAACAAGCTAGCAAGCTCTTGACCTTGCTTTTGAAGTTTTGGCTTGAATGAATCCAATTTCAATAGTTTGGTAAGTTATGATCCAAGCTACTTTCTAGAATTTTACAATTTATTTTGAAAGCATAGCCTAAACACTTGGCCCAATTTAAATCTAGACTAATGGACTAGCACAAGCTTATCAAATCTTGATATCTTCCTTGTCCCATGAAAATAGCATTTAAAGCCCATTAAGATCTTGAAGCTCCATCTTTTCTTATATCTTTCTCAGCATGCTTCTAGTGGTTGGGCCTTTGATTGGGCCTATGGTTGAGCCTAAGTCATCAACTAGCTTCTATAGAAGTTTTGCAAAACTTTAGCACCACAGTTGCCACTTTGAGTGAGTTGGTGAAGAAAGGTGTGGAATTCAAATTGGGAGTTGATCAAATAAAGACCTTTGAAACTCTTAAACAAAAATTGATTAGTGCACCACATCTAGTCCTTCCTAACTTCTCCAAAACTTTTGAAGTTGAGTGTGATTCATCCAATGTAGGTATTAGGGTCGTGCTTCTCCAAAAGGGATACTTCATAGCCTAGTTCAGATATAAACTCAAGGATAATCACATAAACTACTCCACCTATGACAAATAGCTTTATGCTATTGTGAGTATTTTGCATACGTGGCAACACTACCTTCTTTCCAAAAAAATTGTGATTCGCAATGATCATGAGTCTTTAAAGTTTTTGAAAAGCCAAGGTAAGTTAAACAAGAGACATGCAAGGTGGATAGAATTCATTGAACAATTCCCTTAAGTGATAAAACATAACCAAGGTAAGCCCAACATTATGGTTGACACACTCTCTTGCTGTCACAACCTTCTTTCTCTTATGGAAACAAAATTTCTTAGCTTTGATCACATTAAGGACTTGTACTCTCAAGATGATGACTTGTCTTCCATTCATAGTGAGTACCACCTAAGGGCAAACAAATACTTTACCTCCCCAATCAATATCTATTCAAGGGTAAAAGGCTTTGCATTCCCAAAGCGTCATTAAGAGCCTCACCCATTAGAGAGGCACATGAAGGAGGTTTGATAAGAGCATTTTGAGGACAATAAGAGTTTAGAAGTCCTTAAGGAACACTTCTTTTGGCCTTATATGATGAAGCATGTTGAGAAACATTGTGAGCATTACATAGCCTGCAAAAAGGCCAAGTCTAAGGCCCAACCCCATGGTCTTTATACTCCCTTGCCCATCCCTTCTTTGTAACATCCCTAAGGAATATTACGAATTTTTAATAAATAAATAAAATAGGAAAGAAAAATAAATACCTCAGTTAATATAATACCATTTCCCAAAAACACGGGAAATTTAAAACTTTAATATACATGTAATAAGAATAGGAGTCCATAATTTATAAAACTGAAATAATATTCCAATGGTTACATAATTATCTCAAAACCAAAATAATAAACATATATACAAAATCCCATGTTATCCCTCGCTCCGAGTCTAAGCATCTCCTGGCCCACCTGTCAAATCATCTGCTCCCGGATAACGAGTTATTCGATCATCGCCACACAATCACAGAAAGGGTGAGCTATGCATAATATATAAAAGATACATGATATAAATATGTCATCCATCCCAAAAATAACATGAATAAATATTTCATTGTTTTCAAATTACCCAACCATGATCTCATATTCCTTCATGAGTCATTTACATGAACTAGGTATTGGGACTTCACTGTGCTTCCACGAAACTAACCCATCCGTGGTCCAACCCTATGAGCCTATCCCGCTCATAGTCCTGCCCTACAGACTCCTCGTCTGTAGTAAATCATCCAAGCCTTCTCAACTTGGACCCGGGCACGCACGCAATCACCATACTATGGACTCCTCGCCCAATAGTAGCCGACGGGAACATAACAGTTCCCTGCCCATCGTGCGTCCGACGCATGTAATCACCATACTAAGGACTCCTCGCCCATTAGCAGCCGACGGGAACTCAACCAGTTCCATGCCCATCATGTGTCCAACCATCAAGCACATCCCAGACCCCTATTGGCCTTAGTCCTTCAAGCCCAAACACCACAAACACAAGCATATAATTCCTATCCTTTAGGAAATAACAAGCAAACGGTCCAAACAGTGCACAAACACAAGACTCTGCACCATTCTCGCTTAAGCCATGTCACTTCGCCCAAGGTAAAACCTCGGTCTCGCTTAGGCAAGCCCACCTCGCTTGAGCGAGCGTGTAATGTAACATCCCTGGCTACCCCTCCTCGGGCCCCAGAGGCTGTCAGGTTACTACAGCCCAATGCACCCCAACCCCTCACCCTTCTCCGTCCATTCATACTGGGTGGGTTGTTGCCAGTGGGAATCGAACCCCCAACCTAACCTTTAACACCTCTGGCACACCAGCAGATGCTACCAGTTGCACTTTTTTGTAACACCCCCGGATCCTCTTGGGCTTACCAGGCATCCCACCTGCCACCCTCAAACCGGTTGTGTTAGGTCTGCAGCCCAATACACCCCAACCCATCACCCTTCTCCGTCCATTCATACTGGGTGGGTTGTTGCCAGTGGGAATCGAACCCCCAACCTGACCTTTAAAACCTCTGGCTCACCAGCAGATGCTACCAGTTGTGCTGCAGCGCAACTGGTAGCATCTGCTGGTGAGCCAGAGGTGTTAAAGGTCAGGTTGGGGGTTCGATTCCCACTGGCAACAACCCACCCAGTATGAATGGACGGAGAAGGGTGATGGGTTGGGGTGTATTGGGCTGCAGACCTAACACAACCGGTTTGAGGGTGGCAGGTGGGATGCCTGGTAAGCCCAAGAGGATCCGGGGGTGTTACATGTAACAATGGTTATACCTCGTCATCTCGCTTAGGCGAGCTCTTCTCGCCTGAGCGAGACCTCAAGTCGCCCAACACACACAAAGATCCTTGCCTGGACGAGGATTCAATCAGCAAAACACCAAGTCTCATCGCGACCTCGCTTAGGCGAGCCATTCTCCCCTAAGCGAGCATACCTGTCGCTCAGAATCCCAAAACCTCTCGCTTGGGCGAGAAGTCGTGCTCAAAACATCCAGGTTTCCTCGCGACCTCGCTTGGGCGAGTGTCTCTCGCCTGAGCGAGAGATCAAGTCGCCCAACACCGTCCATGGTCGCCTAGGCAAGAAACGCGAACCAGAACTAAAAACGGGACTCTGCAACTTTCGCTTAGGCGAGATGGACTCGCTTGGGCAAAGATTGCAGAGGTTCTCCTCTGATCGCACACGAAAACAACCACAATTCATGCCAATATTCAATTCAACCAATACCATTCAATATACATCATCTATCACACCTTATAAACGAGTTTTCATCACATTTTGACTACCAAAAACCAGAACTTAACCCATAATACAATCATGTACCAAAACCCTTACCCCCAAATCATATAAGTCATGAAAAGGCTTTGCACCAAATCAAACCAACCATATCGTGTATAGTGTGAGATTCACATCATACATAATTAATTTGAGATTAACAATGCTCAAAATTCATATCATACAACAGTCAATTCAAGTGCATAAAGGTCAGCTCCCCTAACCTGGAATTCTGGATTAAAATGGAGAAGGATGAAGGACCCTCAGTTCACCAATGCTTTTGCATCAGCCCCCTTGTACACCCAAAACTTCTTCTTAATCCCAAATTTCGTTTTCCTCTCTAAACCAGTTCCCAACACTGCCAAAACCCTCTCTTTTCCCCTAAAACAGCCTTTTATATGAGTCTTAATTAGGGCCTAAATGCTAAAACGAAAAAATGAACCTATTGGTGTTTCTAATTTCCATTTAAGGTTAATTACTTAGTGGGTTAATATTGTTTTTCACAACCCCTTTGGCTTTACCTTTTGCCCTTTCACCTCCACTCCAAACTAGAATTAGCAAAAATAAAGTCTATTTCACCTCTAACAAGGTTTGAACCCATGACCTTCCACACATAAGGCCAAAGCACAACCACTATGCCAATTCACATTCACTCACCATTCACAATTACATTACCAAAACAAGATAATAATAAACCAAACAACACATAATGACATACATAGGACTCGAACCCAAGTTCTCACATACAATCAAAGTACTCTCAACCACTTGAGCTAGTACTTTTCCACATCACATCAAACAATATTTAATGCCATAAAGGCTCTTCCTACTAGCATTTATTAATTAATTAATTAATTTGACGGGTCTTACATTTCCCCCACCTTTAAAAGTTTTCGTCCTCGAAAATAAGACTTACCGACAAAAAGATGTGGATAAGACTTCCTCATGAGATCCTCCATCTCCTAAGTCATCTCCTGGGTTACCTCGTCCTAGAGAACCTTCATAGTCCGAATCTCCTTCCCTTTGAGTTGTTTGACTTGAGAATCTAGAATTCTCACCAGTCCAACTCCCAACGTCAGATTCTCACGCACCTGGACATCATCCTGCTCCAGCACATGAGTAGGATCCGCCACATACTTCCTCAACTGTGATACGTGGAAGACATTGTGTAGGTTTGCCAAGTGAGGTGGCAATGCAATCTCGTACGCCACCGGTCCGATTCGCCTCATAATCTGATACGGACTGATGAATCGAGGAGTCAACTTCCTCGACTTCAATGCTCTCCCAATACCTATTGTAGGTGTAACCCTGAGGAACACATGGTCACCAACCTCAAACTCAAGTGGCCTCCTCCTCTTATATGCGTAGGATTTCTGCCGACTCTAAGTTACACGCATCTGATCCTATATTACCCTTACTTTCTCAGTACTCTGTTGTAAGAATTTTGGACCAAGTACCACAGACTCTCCTTCCTGCTGCCAACACAAAGGTGTCTGACATCTCCTCCCATACAAGGCCTCGTAAGGTGCCATCCCAATGCTGGAATGGTAGCTATTATTATAAGTGAACTCCACCAGTGGTAGCACATCATTCCACGTCCCGAGGTGATCTAGGACACATGTTCTCAGTAAGTCCTCCAGAAACTGAGGTATTTCCACTAAGGTATTTCAAGAGGCTCCAATGTACCACCTGGTCTCTAGTGCTCGATCTTTGCTTTTTGGCACACTAAGCAAGATGCTACATAATCAGCCACATCAGTCTTCATGCCAGTCCACCAGAAATTTGCCTTTAAGTCCTTGTACATCTTAGTCATATCTGGATGTATACTAAGACGACTCTTATGCCCTTCATCTAAGAGAATTTTCCTCAAAACCCTACTACGGGGTACACACACCCTCTCTCTGAAACGCAGGATACCATCTTTGCCTATCCTGATGTCCTTTCTCTTCTCTGTCCCCAACTCACTAATAATCTGCTACAGTTCCTGATCCTTACCCTGTCCCACCCGAACCTCATCCAAGAACTCATTAGTTATCCTCAACATGGTGCACCGTATATGACCTGCCTCCATATCCAATCCCAGATTCATATCTCGCAGCTTCTCGATCAACTCCAACTCCTTAATCATCATGGCCGACACATAAGCTCTCTTCCTGCTCAGAGTGTCTGCTACAACATTAGCCTTACCAGGGTGGTATAACAGCTCAAAGTCGTAATCCTTCAGGTATTCCATCCAGCGCCTCTGCCTAATATTCAACTCCTTCTGATCAAACAAGTATTTTAAACTCTTGTGATCGCTGAATACCTGAAATTGTGCCCCATACAAATAGTGCCTTCATGTTTTGAGAGCAAAAATCACCGCAGCTAATTCCAAGTCATGTGTAGGATAGTTTTTTTCATTTACCTTCAGTTGGCGAGAGGCATAAGTATTAGGTCGTTTCTCCTACATCAACAAAAAACCTAAGCCCTGGTATGAAGCATCACAATACACTTCAAACGTCTTGGTTGTGTCAGGAATAGCTAGTATCGGTACAGTGGTCAATCTCTTCTTCATATTCTCAAAATAGACTTCACACTCGTTTGTCCAAGAGAAAGGCTGGTCCTTTCTAGTGAGTTGAGTCAATGGACTCACCATCTTAGAAAACCCTTCCGCAAATCGCCTGTAATAACCTGTCAAACCCAAGAAGCTTCTCACCTCAGTAACTGTCTGCGGTCTCTCCCACTTCACCATCGTTTCAATTTTTGCTGGGTCTACTGCTATTCCCTGGGCTGAGATTACATGGCCCAAGAACTGTACCTCATCCAGCCAAAACGCACACTTCGACAGCTTCCCATACAGTTTATGCTCTTTGAGAATTCCCAACACCACTCTCAGATGCTATGCGTGTTCATCCCGACTCTCAAAGTATATCATTATGTCATCAATAAACATGACAACAAACTGATCCAGGTACGGTCGGAATATCCTGTTCATGTAGTCCATGAAAATAGCAGAAGCATTGGTCACCCTGAACGGCATCCCTACATACTCATAATGTCCGTAGCGTGACCTGAACGCCGTCTTCTACACATCCTCCAGTTTGACTAAGATCTGATGATATTCATACCTCAAGTCAATCTTAGAGAACACTTATTCTTTATGGTCAGCTTATTCAACTGACGGTAATCAACACACAACCTCGAACTGCCATCCTTTTTCTTTACTAAGAGTACTGGTGCTCCCCAAGGTGATGCGCTCGGCCGGATGAACTTCTTCTCAAACAAGTCTTCTATTTGCTTCTTCAACTCAGCCAACTCCGCTGATGCCATTCTATAGGGTGCCATGGATATTGGGCTAGCTCCAAGGATAAGATCAATGGTGAAATCTTCATCCCTACTCGGTGGCAACTCTGGTATTTCATCTAGAAACACATTGGCATACTCCTCCACTACTGGAATTACACTGATCTTCTCAACGGTGCTATTCTTCTCTGTATGAGCGACTATCATAAAATAGGTGGCTCTAGCTTCCACTTCATTTATCGCTCTCTGGGCTGAGATTAACTCCAATCCCTCATGTTCTGGGAATACCAAACTGTGCCGTGCATAATCAATTATAATATGATTGTTAGACAGCTAGTCCATCCCCAAGATTACATTCAGTCCCTTCAAAGGCAAGCACACCAAGTTCACCTTGAATCTGTGACCTTCCACTTCCATTGAACACCAACGCAGACTGAACTGGTAGCTACTGGACCCGAGGAGGGAGTTGAAACAAGCAACTCACACCCCAAATCGCGTTTCACCAGATTCAATCTCCCCACACACGCATTAGCAATGAAAGAATGTGTTGCTCCAGAATTGAACAACACCAACACTGAATAACCCAACAATAAGTAAGGCTCAAGGATAAGGTTACCTGATCAAGTAGCCTCTGTGGAGGTCAAGGCAAAGACCCTGTAGGGCGCTCTAGCCCTTTCTACGGGTGTTCCTGCTGGTTTCTTCACACTTAGACTCTTCTTTTCTAGGCAATTATTTGCAAAGTGTCCAAGTTTGTCGCATATGAAACACTTGTGACGGTCGCTTGACCCTCCTACTCCACCTGTCAGCTTTGGGCAATTCCTTTTCAAATGGGGTCTGCCACACTGGTAGCAAGTGGGACCCTGAGATATCTGTGGTTGGCTGTAAGGCTTTTTCATCTGCTTCGCCTCTGCGACATTCCTCTGATGTCGGACAATTGGACTAGGGCCTTTCTCCAGTTGTTCAGCACTCTTGGCCTGTTCCACCAAGACTGGGAACCTTCTCTCTCTCAGAGGTGTTACCACCTTCTTCAGCTCATGTTTGAGTCCTCGCTCAAACTTCAAACACCTCCACTCCTCGGTGATGTACTGCAAGTAGTACCTCGCCAGATGCTCGAACTTGTTTACATACTCATGCACTGTCATGTCCCCTTGATGCAATGCAAGGAATTCATCCTCCCTGTCCTGTCTAGCTGTATCTGGAAAGTATTTCTCCAAGAATCGAGTCCTGAAGTTGGCCCAAGTCACCGGCTCTTCCCTAGTCCCCATCTGTTGTTTCATGCCTGCCCATCAATATTCAGCATCCTCATTCAACAGATAGGTAGCAAACAACAACTTCTGCTCATCTTCGTAGTTCATCACCTTGAAGATCTTCTCACATTTGCGGAGCCACGCATCCGCTTCATCGGGAGAGGCTTTGCCAGTAAACTCCGTTGGCTTGTGGCACAGGAAGTCCTCCACAGTTGGCACCCTAACTGGTGCAATCGCCGTTCTAGGCTGCGCTGCTACCGGTGTCTGCATCGCATCCACCATCCGGTGAATAGCTCCACGATGTCATCAACACCACTACCTTTTCTCCTCCTGTTAGCAACCATTGCTTGGATACGCCACATTACAATTCACTTAGTTAAACAAAGCCACTCATCTCTTACCAACATGCAACTAAATCACATAAACAATCAAACGGTAAGCTCACTCCCCAAAAGTCCCAAAATATTTTTAAAATATTTTCAAAACTTTTGCTCTGATACCAATTGTAACATCCCTAAGGAATATTACAAATTTTTAATAAATAAATAAAATAGGAAAGAAAAATAAATACCTCATTTTATATCATACCATTTCCCAAAAACACGGAAAATTTAAAACTTTAATATACATGTAATAAGAACAGGAAGCCATAATTTATAAAACTGAAATAATATTCCAATGGCTCCCAAAAGTTACATAATTATCTCAAAACCAAAATAATAAACATATATACAAAATCAGATGCGATCCCTCGCTCTGAGTCTAAGCATCTCCTGGCCCACCTGTCAAATCATCTGCTCCCGGATAACGAGTTATCCGATCATCGCCACACACACACAGAAAGGGTGAGCTATGCACAATATATAAAAGATACGTGAAATAAATATGTCATCCATCCCAAAAATAACATGAATAAATATTTCATTGTTTTCAAATTACCCAACCATGATCTCATATTCCTTCATTAGTCATTTACATGAACTAGGTCTTGGGACTTCACTGTGCTTCTAGGAAACTAACCCATTCGTTGTCCAACCCTATGAGCCTATCCTGCTCATAGTCTTGCCCTACAGACTCCTTGTCTGTAGTAAATCATCCAAGCCTTCTCAACTTGGACCCTGGCATGCACACAATCACCATACTATGGACTCCTCGCCCAATAGTAGCCGACGGGAACATAACAGTTCCTTACCCATCGTGCGTCCGACGCATGTAATCACCTTTAAGAAATAACAAGCAAACAGTCCAAATAGTGCACAAACACAAGACTTCGCGCCATTCTCGCTTAAGCCATGTCAGTTCGCCCAAGCTAGAATTTTTCCTAAAGCGATTGAGTTATCCACCCTACAGACTCCTTGTCTGTAGTAAATCATCCAAGCCTTCTCAACTTGGACCCTGGCACGCACACAATCACCATACTATGGACTCCTCGCCCAATAGTAGCCGACGAGAACATAACAGTTCCTTGTCCATCGTGCGTCCGACGCATGTAATCACCTTTAGGAAATAACAAGCAAACAGTCCAAATAGTGCACAAACACAAGACTTCGTGCCATTCTCGCTTAAGCCATGTCAGTTCGCCCAAGCTAGAATTTTTCCTAAAGCGATTGAGTTATCCACGGTTGAAATTCGGGCGAATTTGACAAAGATAGCCCCAGTCGAAAATCTTTCGAATTTGACGCTGTCGTACCTGGCTAAAATTCAACCAAGTTGGTCTTAGCCGAATTTGAGCCAACAAATATGTCTTTAAATATTATTAACCACTTCAAGTCAATAGTGCTAAATAGGCCTTGCCGGCCATTCCGTTTGGCATATTTGTTGGCTCGGGTAATACAACTTGTAATAAATATAAATTATATTCTAGCCTATATTATTACATAAGTATACCTTTTATTCTTTACTATTTCCTTAAAAAATTATTACATTCAATTTAGAGGTAGAGAAGAAATGTGGTAAATTGAAAAGTGATTAAATAACCTAAAAAGTTTTCACTTTTAATTGAGATTGTACTTGGGTTGATAGCGAGAACGCTAAAAACTTAATTGAGACTTTACATTAATTGATTTGAACATCTAAAACAATAATTAATTGAACAACATTCTTTAGGTAACCAATGATGAATCCTATTTTAAAAAAGCAATGGAATTAACCTTTTTACTTTGGTTATTTAATCTTTTATTTTTTTTATTTATATTTATGTACTTCTATTATTTTTATTTTATTTGTTTAACTTTTTAGCATATATTTTTCTTCAAGAACTAATTTATTAGGAATCAATTTCGTGTTCGTTGGGAGATGAATTTGGGTTATCTTACCCATACTAATATTTTAGACTAATTTTGCTAGCAATACTAAATTTGTTATAGTTTAGTGGTATTAATTTGATTGCCTTAATGATAGTGTTATCAATTGCCAACTCTTTAATATCATTGTTGTAGTTGCATCTTATCGGCTTGCTCCAATTGCTAACCAACGACCTCTTCAGTAATATTGGAAATTAGCCCTTGGGTCATAAAGTTCTTCTCTTTGACCCACCCTTTCAAGGAGAGAGGAAAGCATAAAGCACATATACCATGTGGTCCCCCATGGGCTTGGACGAACTTCATGAGAGGATGCCACCTTGTCTACTCCATTTTTTCCGTTTTATGCTTTAGATTTAACCTAGTTTCGAAAAGCTAGGCTTTGGTAATTGCTTAGGTGTCCTGAACTTTTGTCTATTTCCTAGAAGCCTCTATAACTCTCTATATAAGAGGTGCTCATAAGCTTGTAAAACGGTTGAACATTTTGAAGTAAAAGCTTATTTTGTATCAACCAAAATCGTGAGCTGAAACTCCTATAAGGAATGGAGTCTTCACCTTGCCTTATCTTGCTTAGCAAGTGGCAGCCACCATCACTAATCTCTAGGGTTTTTTTGCCATATGCCCCCCTCCCCTTTGAGTGGTGTGCTCCATCTTTTCTTCCATTATCATCTTTTAGGGGTCTATTTTCAACTTACTTGCTCATCTTAATTTGGCAGTATACTTCCATTTGATACCTTATTTTTGTTTTCTTGCTCAATTGGTTCCTTTCCTTCTCTTTAAGCCTTTTAAAGTGAACATTCACATCTAGACAGTTTGTTATCTTAATGTCCAGTGGGAATCATCATTAGGTTTTCTTAAATAACTCATCACCATATTAAAAAATCTAACATGAACTATAACATCCTAGGCGGATATTACTATTTAAATAAAAGAAAATAATAATAATAATAATAATAATAATAATAATAACTCAACCTTTAAAGTCTTTCCCAAAGTGCGGGAAAATTGAAACTTTATTAATCGTGCCATCATTTAAAATCCAAAAGTAATTCATTACAAACAAAACCACGTTCCAACACTAACTCAATCAGAAATTAAAAACTAGTCAAAAATAATTCATCAAAGTAACCTTGACTGTTAACCCCCACTTTGGCTCTAAGCATTACCTACACCACCTCAAACATCATCTACTCTTGTGTAACAAGTTACACGATCATCGCCAAACATACACAAAAAGGGTGAGCTCAATATAATTAAACATTAAAGAAAGGCATATTATAAATTCTCATGCAAATCATTTTAACTTAGCCCCAAAACCCCTTTTGAGAACTTTCCATTATGCACTAGAAATCAAGGCCTTCCACCATGTTCATCCACCTTCTTCCCACTTTGAAAAAGACCTTAAGATGACACTTGCTGCCATAATCCTACCACCCGTGGTCCAACCTCTACGAGCCTCCCACTCGTAGACCAACATGCATGAAAATATCACGTTATGAACCACCATCCGTATTCTCACACAAGATTCCCAACATCACCAACCTACAACCCGTGAGTGAAAATCAAGTGCAGCTAGCCAATAGAAGCCTCCCACGCATATGCTCACATCGGATTTCCAACGTCACTGCCATACCACCCGTGATCGCCACATGTTTACAATCCATTACGAGTCACCACTCGTAAAACATCACCAACGCTAGCCCATTGGATTTATGACTATCGCCCGACGGTCCAATTCACACCTCGAGGCGTCACACCAGTAAATTTGAGGCTACAAGTTTATGTAATACATAACTATTTTTCACACACCAATGAACACAGACACACATTCCAACACTCAGGTTACAAGTATATATAATCCAAATAACTCAAAAAGTACCATTATACATAGATTTTAACCATTATATACATATTCATAGGTTTATGCATGCATTCCCACTTTGATGCAGATTAGATCAACCATGTATACATATAGGCATATGCAGTCATACATGAACTATGCAACCAAATTTAGATTCTACTATATTGATTTATGCTTATAAAATTTTAATACAATAACTATACGTTCATGCATCCATTCCAATTCATGGCTCAATTATATCATACCAATTCCATTTTAGCATCATTACCCAAATTATATCTGGAATTAAGCAAAGGAAACCCAAGGCCACATCACCCAACTCGTAATCGAACAGCTAGCCACTAGGACTATTTGACGTTGTCTCTAGTTTGGCGGCTAACTTGTTCTGCCAGGTGATTAACTTGTATTGCTAGGCGGTGCATCAGTTTCTGGTTCAAACTAGATTCTCTTGCACCTGCGAGAAACCCCAAACTTTCCCAACTCACTTCCAATCATGCAATTTCATACAATATGACATTTGATCATGTGCACAGTGTTCAGGCATATTCATTCAACTCATACATGCATCAAATTCATTACAATCACCATCAATAAACACTTCCACAGTTCATCCCAAAATAATGACAACCCTCATGCCGCCCACAATCACTCAATTTATCATTCCATCATCATACAGTGGCAATTTCACGCATTTAAAACATTACTCATTCACACGAGAATATATACAGATTCACTATAATCCCAAAAATACCACAAAAACATGAAATTATAGAACTGGACCAACCTAGTTTATGTCGCCTGGCGAGTTAGACCACACCGCCAGACAATTCACCACCAAAAACCTATAAATGGTTTCTAAAGACATGCGTCGCCTAGCGGACCTTCAATGCCAACGGAAAACTTTTGGAAAAGTTCCAGAAATGTGAAAATCCATAACAAAATGAGAATAGGAAAGGCACCATTGGATCCATACATCATACAATTACACAATTGCAATTAAAAACATGGATTGCGGCCCCCCTAACCTGGATTTTCCCGCACCAATGCTCTTCTAGAGTTCCCTTTTTGATCCAAAATGATTCCAACACTTATCTCCTCCCACGAACGCTCAGTCCCTCCCTTTAGGTTCAAGTGTGTGCTCTGAATGCTCTTCTTTAGGCAGCTTACACGAAATGCACTCTCCGAAATGCATAACTTTCCCCCTCTCACCAATTATTAACCTAATAATTGCTCCTTTAATCACCAAAGCGAAAATGCCAATTAAAACCATTAACATGTGGATTCATTGCACTATAATTAAGAAAAAGGCTAAATTACGCTACCGAGGGTCAAACTCACAATCACCTAATCACCAAGCATGTACACAACCCATAAGCCATTTTATTTTCTTGATAATTCATACACATCTTTGATTATATTATCACACCCCATGGTCAAGCATACTTGCAAAACAATTAAACAATTAATTTCACACACCCTATGGTCAACCACTTGAGCTAGTATTATTCCTTTGTCATAACTCTCTGCATTAATTACTATAAAGATCCTTTTACCCAAATTTATATTAAATAAATATTTATTTATTTATTTTTCCCAGGTTATCCATTTTTGTCATCTTATGCTTTAGGTTTAACCTAATTTCTATAAGCTAGGCTTTGATAATTGCTTCGGTGTACTTTTGAACTTTTGCTTATTTCCTAGAGGCCAACTCTCTATATAAGGGGTGCTCATAAGCTTGTAAAATGGTTGAACATTTTGAAGTAAAAGCTTATTTTGTATCAACCAAAATTGTGAGCTCTCCTCCAAGGAGTGGAGTCTTCACCTTGCCTTATCTCGTTTAGCAAGTTGCGACCACCATCACTCATCTTTAGGGTTTGTTGGCCATATGCCCCCACCCCCCTATGAGTGGCGTGCTCCATCCTTTCTTTCATTATCATCTTCTAAGATTCCATTTTCAACTTACTTGCTTATCTCAATTAGGCATTATAGTTCCATTTGATACCTTGTTTTGTTTTCCTGTTCAATTGGCTCCTTTCCTTCTCTTTGAGCCTTTTGAAATGAACCTTCACATCTAGATAGCTTGTTATCTTAATGTCCAATTGGAATCTTCATTAGGTTTCCTTAAATAGCTAAATTAGGTGTTTTTAATGCATTTTTAGTGTAATCTTTAGGTGCAATGTTAGTATGGTCTAGTATAGCTTGCAATATAGGTTCATAAATAGGTAATATCATATTAGTTTGGTCTTAGTTTAGGTACAAAGGCTTATAAGTAGAGTTGGTCTAATTGTATTCTAGTTTTAGGAGCTTTTAAGAAGAGTTTAGTGTGATTAACATCCATTTTGAGATTTTTGAGTTTAATGCAAATAAAAGGATCAAGGGTAGCATTCAAGTGCTTAGAGAAGACGTGGGAGAATCTAAATCAACCAAAATTGAGTGAAAAATTGCAGAGTTGACTTTTTGCTAGAAACTCGATTGATTCTTTCAATGTCCTTTCTGGATATTCTTTTGCAATTTCTTCACCACCACAGTCTCTAGCTTCTCCCTCAATCTGGTGTCCTTTTGATACTCTAGACACTAGTTGATTCTTCCTCTTCAGCCTCAAAGTCTTCTCAATTTCTTGACCAAAATTGATGAGTGAACCTGTGGTTGCTTTTGTCATGCACTTTTCTGAAAGACAATTGTTAGCTCAAGCAATGATTCTATGCTACACTAAGATCATGCAATACTGAATGTTTACCACTATCATCATAATTCAAATTCAAAAATAAAACAAATTTTGCCCATCCCTAACAAAGGTGCCATTTGATAAACCTCTTGTCGCATATAGATTTAACCAAAACTTGATTTCCTCACTAATACTAATTAATATAGCATAATGATCAACCAAGGATCAATCTTAAAGATAGGCAAGGGAAATGAATTATTTATTGAACAAGTCTTGTGGAATGGGAGGAAATCTAATGAAATCTATTAAAACTAAAACTAAAACGAGCTTAAAATACCATGAATATGTGCAAAAACAAACTATTCGATGAAATGCCCAAATGAGCTAAAATGCACCTAAAGTGTTTGATGAACTAACTAAACTACCACAAATTTATAGGTTTTAATAACTAACTAAACTACCACAAATTTGCCTATTTACTTTTACAATTCTACTTGGAACTTGGGTGATAGGTTCCCCAACAGTTGTGCCATTTCACTATAGGTCAATTGTTCATGTTTATGTGTTGCTTTAACATTCATAACCTGTTGTAATAAGTGATTAAGTTCAGTTGGCTCATAGTAGGTCCAAACTCTCTCACTCAAAGGCTTTTCTTCAAGTTAGTCTTCTATGGCTTCACTTCCACTTCATTTGGAATTGATGTCCCAAAGCTTTCCCAAAAGGTATCATCTCATTAGGAATTGAAATTCAAAAAGTCAACTCTTTGTCAAACTTTAGTCAACTCTTGTACCAAAAAGTCAACTTTCCCAATTATGAGCAATTTGGCTAGATCAGCTTTCCTTTATGGATTCTCTGAACTCTAAGATGATATTATTAGTCTTCCTTATGCATTTTCGTCAAAAATTTAAGAAAACAATGTTAGTCATACAAAACTACTTTTAAAGACTCTTAAAGCTATCCCAATTCTACTTCTAAGTCTATCTATCAAACTAGAATTTACACTAATATGCTACTACTTATTTATGAACCTAAAGTGCAGGCTAAACTAGACCACCTTAGAAGTACTTTTACAACTCATACAAAAAATGCATTAAAACATCTTAATTATCGTACTTCTATAAAACTAGACCTAGACTATTTAAATACTAAAACTATGTTAAAAACTCTTCTTTAACCACTTACATCTACCCAAAACAATGCAATAGGGTAAGAAAAACTCATGAGATATGGGACTTATCAAAGTGGTACTAGTCGAACACATTACTTAAGTTCCTAGCCACTAATCTATATGGTATTGGTCGAACCCATTGCTTAAGTTCCTATCCACTAATCTAAGTGGTATTGGTCAAACTCATTGCTTAAGTTCCCAACCACTAATCTAGGTGGTACTGGTCAAACTCATTATTTAAGTTCCCAGCCACTAATCTAAGTGGTATTGATTGAACTCAATTTTTAAATTACCAACCACTAATCTAAGTGGTATTAGTCGAACTCATTGCTTAAGTTCCCAACCATTAGTATCAGTGGTACTAGTCAAACCCACTATTTATTTCCAAGATTAATACTTAGACACAAAAGAATGAATTTAGAGTGACTTTCCGCCTAATATGCCAAGTAGAGAAACCAAGAAAATAATAAACCAAAAAGCACAAGTAACCATCAAACGACTAAGTTAATTATCATTTAATACAAAAGTGGTTATAATATATTTGGCCAATATACAAGAAACAAAGATGAACAACAAAGGTAGCACTACTCATCACTCGTATCCTCAAGATTATGCACTCCAACATAAGGGTAGGCAGTAGGGGCAGGACTCAACCTAATTGCTCTTGTATAACACACACGTTATACGATCATCGCACAAGCAACAAACACACAAACAAACAAATAGGGGTAAGTGATGAGTCATTATTTTCCTTCATTTCACTAGCCTTTGTGTACCCATTTGACAGTTGTTCAGTGCTTAATTGTTCATCTTTAGTGTGTTTTCATCTGCTGGAAGAGGAGGCTAAAGGGAAACAAAAAGATCAACATGGGGAGAAATGTGTCATCATTGATAGGTAAATCTGTTCCTCAGATTCTTGAGAAGTGCAAGGACCCAGGTACGTTTTATGTACCTTGCATCATAGGTAACAGTAAATTTGAAAATGCAATGCTTGATCTTGGTGCTTCAATAAATGTAATGCCTTTGTCTATTTTTAAAGCTCTTTCTTTTGGACCCCTGCAACCTACGGGTGTGGTGATTCAGTTGGCAAATAGAAGTGTTGCCCACCCCACAGGTTTGGTTGATGATGTTTTGGTTCGTATTGGTGAATTGATTTTCCCTGCTGATTTTTAAATTCTTGATATGGAAGAGGGATTTTCACATGGTTTTGCACCAATCATTTTAGGTAGACCATTGTTGAAAACTGCACGAACCAAGATTGATGTCCATGCAAGTACTTTGTCCATGGAGTTTAATGATATTATGGTGCGTTTTAATATTCTGGATGCCATGAAACATCCTTCTGAGGATCACTCTATTTTTCATGTTGATATTATTGATGATACTATTGATGGACTTATTTCTGATTTCCACTTTTTGCATGCATTAAAACATTCATCTATGTCTGAGCTATCTGAATTTGCATGCATTGGTGTTGACTGTGATTCGTATTCTGATTCTGATTTTGATTTCGTTGTTGATTCTGACTCAGTAGGTGTTGTACCATATGATTTTGATGTTATACAATCAGATTGCACTAACCATGTTGCAGGAAGTACATATGCATCTGATTGTTATGTTGAGGTACAGGCAATGGAACCCATTTCTTCCTCCCCTCTGGTTCCTGATATTCAGCCAGCATCCAACACTCCAGAGTTGAAATCTCTGCCAAACAACCTCAAGTATGTTTACTTAGAGGAGGAGGACAAACTCCTTGTCATCATTTCCACCTTCCTCACTGCTGAACAAGAGTAGAGGTTGTTGCATGTTCTTAAAAAGCACAAGAAGGCATTTGGATGGACATTGGATGACATTCCTGGTATTAGCCCATCAACATGCATGCACAGGATATTGTTGAAAGAAGGAGCAAAGTCAGTGAGACAGCCATAAAGGCGACTCAACCTTGTCATCTCAGATGTTGTCAAGAAGGAGGTAACCAAGCTTCTATAAGCTGGGATCATCTACCCCATTTTTGTCAGTCAGTGGGTCAGTCCCATCCATGTTGTTTCTAAAAAGACAGGCCTCGCTGTAGTCAAGAATGATAAAGAAGAGCTAATTCCAACAAGAGTGCAAAACAGTTGCAGAGTTTGCGTTGAATATAGAAGGCTAAATCAAGAAACCAAGAAAGACCACTTTCGCCTGCCTTTTATTGATCAGATGCTTGAGCACTTGGCAGGTAAGTCCCACTATTGCTTTCTTGACGGTTTTTCTGGTTACTTTCAAATTCACATTGCACTTGAGGACTAAGAGAAAACCACATTCACCTGCCCCTTTGGCACGTTTGCCTATAGGAGGATGTCGTTTGGCCTATGCAATGCCCCTGGCACATTCCAGCGATGCATGCTTAGCATTTTCAGTGATTTTCTTGAAAAATGTATAGAGGTGTTTATGGACGATTTTACTGTGTATGAGTCATCTTTTGATGCATGTTTAGATAGTTTGGACAGAGTTTTAAATATGTGCATCCAATCTAACCTTGTTCTCAATTTTGAGAAATGTCATTTCATGGTAAAACAAGGCATAGTATTGCGACACATAATTTCGAGTAAGTGCATTGAAGGGTTGCCATGCAGGGTTTTACAAGCGCTTCATTCAGGACTTCAATAAAAAGGCCCTTCCACTGTCCAACTTACTGCAAAAGGATGTTGACTTCATTTTTGATGAAGGATGCAAAGAGACTTTTGATTGCTTCAAGAAGGCCCTAACCACCACTCCAATCATTCAGGCGCCCGATTGGATAGCCCTGTTCGAGCTTATGTGCGATGCATCCAACTATGCATTGGGGGTTGTTCTAGCTCAAAGAATTGACAAGCGGCCGAGCGTAATCTACTACGCCTCCAAGACGTTAGATGTTGCCCAAGATAACTACATCACAACAGAAAAGGAGCTTCTTGCGATAGTTTTTGCACTTGAAAAGTTTAGATCTTATCTGCTTCGTTCTCTTGTTGTTGTGTTTACTGACCATGCAGCTCTTAAGTACTTGTTGAAGAAGGCAAAATCCAAGCCTCGACTGATAAGATGGATGCTCTGGCTCCAAGAATTTGATTTGGAGATCCATGATAGGAGCGGAGCACAAAACTTGGTTGCAGACCACCTGAGCAGGATTGAGAGGTCTACTGATGATGCTTCACCGATCCGGGATGACTTTCCCGATGAAAGTTTGTTGACACTCTCTACTTCTCTCTCACCTTGGTTTGCTAACATCGTGAATTATCTTGCTGCTTATGTTTTTCCTCCCCTGGCATTCAGAGCTCAATGTGATAAACTCAAGAGCGATGCTAGGTATTACATCTGGGATGACCCCTATCTGTGGAAAATATGCAGTGATCAGGTTACCAGGAGATGCATTCCGGACCATGAGATTGACTCGGTCCTCAAATTTTGTCATTCATTTGCACCTAGTGGTCATCATGGCACACAAAGGACAACTCGCAAGGTGCTAGATTGCGAATTTTATTGGCCCACCATCTTCAAGGATGCGTGGAGGATTTGTAGCACATGTGAGAAATGCCAACGAGCAAGAGGAGCCATTTGTTGGAGACAACAGATGCCTCAATAACCTATGTTGTTTTGTGAGGTTTTCGATGTCTGGGGTATAGATTTCATGGGCCCTTTTCCTGTTTCTTTTAGTTTTACTTACATCTTGCTTGTTGTTGATTATGTTTCAAAATGGGTGGAAGCCAAAGCCACTAGAACTAATGATGCTCGAGTTGTTGTGGACTTTGTTAGGTCTCACATATTTTGCAGGTTTTGAGTTCCTAGAGCTATCGTTAGTGACCAAGGCACCCATTTTTGCTTCAAAAGTATGGGGTTGTACACAAACTTTCTACACCATATCACCCTCAAACTAATGGGCAAGCTGAGATCTCAAACAGAGAAATCAAGAGGATCTTGGAGAAGATTTTGCAGCCCAATAAGAAGGATTGGAGCAATAGACTTAAGGACGCTTTTTAGGCTTACAGGACTGCTTACAAGGCACCTATAGGGATGTCTCCTTATCGGGTTGTCTTTGGTAAGCCATGCCACCTTCTAGTGGAGATTGAGCACCGAGCCTACTAGGCTGTCAAGTCATGCAACTTCTCACTTGATCAAGCTAGTGAGGAAAGGAAGTTGTAGTTGAACGATTTAGATAAGATTCGTTTAGAGGCATATCAGAACTATATGTTCTACAAAGAGAAGACCAAGAGATTTCATGATAGCTCCATAGCTAGAAAGGAGTTCGTTGTTGGTCAGCAAGTGTTACTATATAACTCCCGACTTGGACTCATGGGGGGTAAGTTGTGATCAAAGTGGATTGGTCCTTTTGTGGTGACTAATGTTTATCCTTATGGTACAGTTGAAATCAAAAGCTAGTCCACCGATAAGAGCTTCAAAGTGAATGGGCATCGTTTGAAGCCATTCCTTAGCAACCCTACCTTGGTGGATACTGTTGTGGAGGAAACTTCCCTGCTTGACCCTACTTTTGTTTCACCATGATTTAGGGAGTTTTCTTTCCCATTCTTTACTTTTATTGCACTTGTACAGGTATGTCTGTTGTTGTTTTCTTTTGTTTGTTTCCTTTTTGTTAATTTGTGTTATGTTTTTGTTTTCTGTTTGGGACACTCACTTCACTTTTGGAGGATGATTTGTTGGTTAGTCTGTGGACTGATATCCTTGCTTTCTCTTTGCATGTCAAGTTGCTTTTGGATATGTTTTACCCTGTGTGAGAATTTGAGCCACTCTCTGTTCTTTGTTGTGTGATATATGCCTCCTCAATGCTTGCACAGTGGCCTTGGCTTGACTCTTTCTGATGCTTTTCTGATTCATATGCATGTTGGGATATGATTTAGGCAATTTTGTTCTATGAGCCTATAGCCGGATGAGCCTACCTTGAACTGTTTCTGTTGATACCCCTTTTTGAGCCTGCATACCCTTTCATTGTTCTACAACTCATTACAAACCCTTAGCCTGAAAAACCATGATTATTCCTACCTTAGGAAATTTTGGATCTTTGGAATGGGTGCTCAATTAAGTGTGGTCGCGCATAACAAGTGTGGTTGTGCGCGCACTTATTGTTAGTTCTTGGAATTTCTCATTTGTATACCCAGGTGGGATTTCAAAATTTTTGTTTCTCTGCATGTTCCTTGTGTTAAAAAAATGAAGAAGACAGAAAACAAAAAGAAAAGAAAAGAAAAGAAAACAAAGAATAAAAATAAAAGGAGTTTAGATTTGAGCATTGTGTGAGAACCGAATTTGGAAGTGTTGGTGTATGGGATTAATTTCATGCTTGATTGAGACTTATTCCCCATTGCTCTTCTATTTCCTTTGTGCTTAGCTACTTATCGATATGTTCCACACCTTGTCCTCAGCCCTATTACAACCTTGAAAAGTCCTTCTGATCTTGACCTACATGTGTTTTTGGTTTGGTTGTTGGTTCTAGAGGCTTGCCAAGTCTGTTGATGTTTGTTTTCCAGGGGTGCTTTGAGAGTAAACAGTAGCCTAGATATGTGAGTGATACAGTGCATATTTAGTGAGGTTATGTTGCTTTCAATTCTCTCTTTGAGTTAAACTGAGTACTTGACATATCTTGAACTGCTTGCATGATGTTTATGGATACCTAACAACTTTGAATCCTTATGTGTTGGATGTGTTTCCATTTGTCTGTGTTGAGTTTGTTTGTCTTGTGTCTCTTGTGTCTCTTCTCTCTTGTTATGTCTGTGATGTCCTTGCTTTGCTTTAGTCTTTAATTTTGCCCAGGAGTGCAAAAGGGTAAGTGTTGTCAATTTTGATGAGTCATTATTTTCCTTCATTCCACTAGCCTTTGTGTACCCATTTGACAGTTATTCAGTGCTTAATTGTTCATCTTTAGTGTGTTTTCATCTACTGGGCTTTATTGGGCCACTGTTCCGAATTTGGACTAATTTCACATTATTTGGCCTAATTTTCGTTTTTAATTATTTTTAGGTATTTGGGTGAAGCAATTTTGGAGCTTGGCCATCAATATTCAGTTGAAGAGAGTCGCCACATCATTTCCACATCATTTCCACGTCATCTGAGTGAATGGGCAACCATTAGAGGTCCAAGAGTGGCATTTTTGTAATTCTGATTGGCAGAGCGGCAATTTTGTAATTCTGAGTGGTAGATTTGATGTGACCACGAAATTAGGTCTTCTCCTTCATGCAACATCCGCATACCTCTCTTCTCCATTCTCTCTAACCTCCATTTTTTATGTTTTAAGCTTTGGAAGGTGACCCATGGAGGCACAAGCTAATTTTTTGTGTTTTCTCCTCGTTTTTCACGTTTTATGAGTCATGGACAACGACTTTTGCTTGTATTCACGTTTTCTACACGTGGGGTAACATTTATATTGAAGCATTTTGGTTTTTTGTGGCTGTTTTCGTTGTTCCTCTATTATCCCTTGCTCATTTTCGTTTGTTGCATCATTTTAAGCTTTCAGCATCAATTTGAAGTCATTTGAATGATTGAATTGCAAATTCTGTTGAACCCTAATTCGGATTCCATGAGGAACTAGGTTTTCGCATGAAACCTTGAGATTAATGTTTTGTTTGGTGGGTTTTGTTGTTTCTTCATTGTGGATTGCATTTGCGTTTTAATTGATAAAACCCAATCTGATTTTGCTTAATTTTCAGAATGGGAACTCGTTTTAGTTGATTTTCATGCTTAATGAACTTCGACAAATTCATGAACGCTTGCACTGCTTAATTGCATGTTCAATTCGTGGTTAACCTCCGCTTAGTTGTTTAACAGCGAATTTGATGAGAAATAACGAAACCAATTCAATTTGCAATCTGTGATGGGTGAAATTTCATTCGAAGCAAGGAATCACTGCTATTTTTCATGACTGTTTAATCAAAATTGCAATTATGTTTTGTTGTTGTGTTGAAGTTTGTGTGAATAGGAATCTGCCAAACCCCCATTGTGTTATTGTGTTGTGTTTGAATCTAGAAATTGAAGCTTTGGACAAAAATATTGGTCGTTAGGAGACGACTTGGTTCACTTTCATATACTGCATTTTCAGTGTTTTAATTTGGTGGGGTACGGCCTCTATCAGTAAGCTAACAAAAAACAATAATATTCATAAAAGAAATTCATAAATAATACATTTCCAATGATACTCAATGTTGCATTCAAGTGACACTTAATCATTATGATCACAATCAATCCTTGGTTTGAACACACAAACCCCAAAATTCAAACAATCATACTCAACCAAACACATCATTACGTTCATCTACAATCTTCAAACATAGTGATCATAATCAATCTTTGGTTTTCCACAACCTCTCACCCTACAACAACATCTAGTTTCCTAAAACAGATGGTTCGATGTGTCCCACTACATCGCAGCCAGACTATCTCCTTTATTCCTCAAGGAATTATGAGTAAAAACATCGATGCATCGCACACTGGACATTATGCTTGCAACGAGCCGAAATAAGGTGAAACATTTTTCCCCTCCCCACTGCTTCACACAGGCGAGAGGGCACAACACTCGAACCAATCCTCTACCATTGCTTCACACAGGTGAAGAGGACCCATTTCCACTATTTCACATAGGCAAAAGAGTCTTCATTGGGTTCCTAGGTACGAAAAACCTCACACAACATTTAATTCCACCAAGAGCTTTAAGAAAGGCAAAACACTCCCCAACATCCAACACATGAGAATTACATATTGCCAACAAAGTACTCACCACATGCATGGAAGATAAAGTTCCATCAAAGCCCATCAACTTACCAAACAATATATTCAAGCAACGAACTCAACGAATGACATTCATTCAAACACAGACATAACATCACACTCAAATAATTATCCTCAAACCACCACTTAAACTCCATACCATGCAACCCATGAAAACATATGTAATTCAAATCAATCAAGGTCACAATAATAAGTATAGATAACTAAATAATATCATAGCATTATTTAATATTATCATGCCAATCAATAACTTTTAAAAACCAAAAAGAATGAGAAACAACTCCTTGCACGTCATCTCACAATAATAGGTGTATGAAACATGTTTTGAAAACCAAAGAGCTACCCACACCACCAACATTAAAATATATACATATATATATATATATATATATATATATATATATATATATATATATATATATATATATATATATATATATATATATATATATATTGACAAAGAAACAATGCAAGCAAGAAAGAAAAAGGACTAGGCTTATTGCAAACCAACAAAAAACTTGAATTTAGTGTAACACACTTTTTCTCAAATATCTCATCACATTAAATGAAACTCATGTACCTTTTCATGCTCCCACCCTTCTCTCATAAACTTTCACCTTTAAAGCAAAAGTGGGACCGATGTTTAAAATAAAGCATGCACCAATCATAAACAACCCATGTAATGTTACATGTGGTAGGCACAAAAAGCCTAAAGAAGAGAAACTATGCACCAAAAAGCTTTAGCAATAAATCTTTGCACATGGATCCCACCCATGCACCAACCAAAACATGCTAAAAGACAAAAACTAAACTACCCACAAGGCTATAAAATGCATTTACGTAAAGTTGAATAGAAAAAGAAGAAAGAGAAAACTAACATGCATGGGTTGACGTGAAAATTTGTAAAATTTGTAAAAATGGGTTCGTTGAAATATTTTTTGCAAAATGGGATCAAGTCGACGACATTAAAGGTGAAGTCGTCCTCCACTTAACCATTTTCTTTTATTTCTTTTAAAAGGTAAAACCATACTAAGGTAAGTCGTTTCTACTTATATGAAAAGTGAAGTCGTCCTCATACATAACGACTTCACTTTTCAGTTTTTTTTTTCAAATTTTAGCATTGAAGTTTTAAAGTTTTATGAAGTGATTCGCAAAGTTGGAAACAAAAGTTCTAAGCAGAAGGTGAATTGGGAGTTTTCTAACTGGTATTCTGTGAGTGGCGGAACACGTATCGCATACAGCGTGATCATCGAGTGTGACAAAACAAGTGGTCTTAAGGTAGAGCTTAGAGGTCCTTTTAAATGCTTGAATTTGGAGAAAGAACCAGAATCTGAGGTTGTACTCACTCTGCAGAAGAAGAAGAAGAAAGAGCCCACAAAAGAAGTTGAGAGAAAGTTTGTGGAAAGTAAGATCGAAGGAAAAGAATACTTTCTCTAGGAGGTTGTGACCAACGTGCCACAATGGTGAATAATATATTGGTAACGTTAAAAAGCTCGATGCCATTAAATATGCAACGCTAAAATTTGAAAACAAAAAAAAAAAATTGAAAAGTGAAGTCATTATGTACGAGGACGACTTCACTCTTCATATAAATAGAAAACGGCTTCCCTCAGTACGGTTTCACCTTTTTTAAAAAAATAAAAGAAACCGGTTAAGTGGAGGACAACTTCACCTTTAACGTCGTTTGACAACTTCACCCCAATTTGCAAAAAAAAAAAATCAACGAACCCATTTTTACAAATTCTATTTAAAATCGACCCCAAAATACAAAAAAGCCAAGAAAAAGAAAAGCAAAAACCATGAACCCAACTAATCAAACTTTCACAAAACCTGGAACCCAAATCCCATGCACATGATATCAACTAAAATCTATAGATCTTGTTTTGAACATAAAGACAAAAGAAAGAAACCATTGCTTCCACGCTTCCATTGCGCTTCCACCCTATGCATTCCAACCTTAAACAACCTGTATTATTCAAGTACTAATACCCTTGACTAAGCCACCACACGTGGTTGCACTACATATATGAAAGAAGAGAAGAAAAATGCAACAAAAAGAGTGGCACCATGAAAAAAGGAAAGAGAACTTACATTTACATGTGAACCCATCAACGTGAACCCATGCGTGAGAATTGAGAAATAAAAACTAGTGGCCTAGTTGCAAAATGTCCCATCTCAAACTATCTTTTAAAACCAAAATTTGCACTCCAAAAGCTTCTAAAAATAAGCATTCTTCCAACAACAAACGTTGCCACACATACGTAAATCAATGAAGTTCATGCACTAATGATTTAAAAGAAAAGAAGAGGAATATACCTCAAACTTAAACTAAAAACTGGAAAGGTTGAATCTAATTGGAGATGAGAAGCAAAGAATGCAGAGAAACACTATGTGCGTAAACTAGAAACATAAGGAAAACAAGCACAAAGTGAAGCTTCAAACAAAGAGAACACAAAGTTAACTTCCCCTACACATGCATGCCAACAAACCATCACATGCATGCTTTTTCCCGTTTCATTCATCAAACAACAACAAGAAAACAAGAGAAGAAAACAAGGTTGGCTTCCCCTACCTGATTCAAGTTTATGTCTCTCCCGTATCTTCTTCTTTCCCTCTCCAGGGTTCTCTCTCAATCTCCAAATCTCTCCCTTACGACTTCTCCCTCTTCTTTCTATGCTTCTAAGAGATTAAATACCCTGGAGGTTTTTCTTTCCTAGAACAGTTGTCCCCCCACTCTCTAAAGAACCCTAGCATTTAACCTAAAACCCTTATTTGATTCTCAAACGGTTCGTTAAGATTCTGAAAATTAAGCCAATGAATGTGGTTGTTTCTTCCAAGTTGTGCTAAGAGTAACGATTTGCGAAAAAAAAAACATAAACAAAGTGTAGGGTATGTTGTTTTCATCATCCGAATATATTGGCAACAAGGAGAAAAAAATGAATGAAAATAACCACTACAGCATGTGCTTCACGTATTAGAAACAAACCCACTAAAAGAGAAGTGAGAAAAATTAAACAATTACTGCACCATATTTGGGCTAAGAAGGGTTCGAGCTCGTATACTTCCATACACAACACACATACAATAACCACCAGACCGAGAGTTTTCTCTCTCTCTCTCTCTCTCTCTCTCTCTCTCTATATATATATATATATATATATATATATATATATATATATTGTGCGCGAATAAAATATAAATTTATATTATCCATCCACCATAATAAATTAGTTAAATAAAATAATTAAATCCGATTAGAAGAGGATTGACAGATTCAATACGCACCACTTAATTATATACACATATCCACAACATTAAATATAATATTAAAATTTAAAATAATAACTTACATCACTTAAATAATTATTATAAACACAACAATAACTTAAATCACTCAAATAATAATTATTTCATATTTCATAATTTAATAACCTAATTAATTTAAATAAATCAACAATATTAATCAAGTCATTAATTTTGTTTTCCATGTGTTTCCCTTTAGTCTAATTTTTCCCGGGTCTTACATTAGGCATGTTAACCTGTCTCGCCTGTTTAGTAGCCTTGACCATTTGTTCCCTCAACTTCAAGAATACCTCTTCAGCTACACTAAGCTTAGTAGAGTGCTGAGCTATGTAGCAGCAAAAGCATTTTTTTCTTCAAATTAGACAAAACACACAAGGTATGGAAAAGGGCAAACTCAACGTTTATATCCTTAGCTGATTTAGGAGAACGATAGCAGTGTATTATCTTCCGGGTAGGGATGTCAAAAAAATTCGTACCCATAGGTATTCGCGGATAAAACTCGTAACAGGTACGAAACAAATATTAAAAATGGATACCCACTACCCGCAGGTACGAGTATTTTTGATACCTGCATGTTAACGGGGCGGGTACGGGTATCATAGTATCCGTACTTGTGGATACCCGTACCTGCTAAACTTTAATTCACAAAAAATACCCTTATATATATATATATATATATATATATATATATATATATATATATATATATATTAGTAAAAAACATTCTGACCTATTTTTTTTCTAAGCTGCACATCTTGTCTTGTCTTTTGTCTTCATTCTTCCAACTTCAAGTATTGGTACGTTGTCTTCTTCCAGGTACACCCCTTGACATTCTTCTCTTTCCTTTCTTTGAAATTGGTTATATACATCAAACCTTATATAGACAGTGACGTTTATGGTATGCTTGTTGTCAAATGATGGAGTTAACAAAATAAGAATACTTGGCACGTAGCAGTTAAGATTTATTAACTTTTAAGAATTGAATTTTATTAACTTCTAAGAATTCAAAAATATGGTTTCGTATGGATTTTCTTATTTAACTGATTTTCTGGTTTATTATTTTAATGTTGCATAAGTTTCGTATGAATTGAAAATTACTATTGTATGACTTCTATCATTTTAATAGCATTTTTGTTTATTATTTTATTATTTCATGAGTTTCGTATGCATCGGAAATCACTAGCGTATGAGTTTTATTATTTTAATAGCATGGAACACAATTTTGGTTTGTCAAGATTAATTACAGGTATAATTTATGTATACGCACCTGATAAATTGTTCTTACAACGTCTTTGATAGAATTTTTTATAGTAGAAACATTAAAAAGTCATCTGGTTTTGTGCATTTGTAATATTCTAAATTAACGATGTCTACAAATTTATATAAATTATCTAAATATATATTGGTTTGTTGTTTAGCATGTCTACGAAAAAAAATTTTATTCCCAATGAAGC
This sequence comes from Vigna unguiculata, assembly GCF_037176805.1. NCBI lineage: Eukaryota > Viridiplantae > Streptophyta > Magnoliopsida > Fabales > Fabaceae > Vigna > Vigna unguiculata. The sequence goes on from NC_140792.1 coordinate 11,754,752, forward strand.
TGAAGAACAAGTGAAAATGCCTTTAATGTTGGTGAATCAAATGTAGGGGAATCAAATAATGTTCCTGTGAATGAAGGTGATGAAGTAGGTAGTTTCTTTAATATTTCATTCAAAAATAAACTACAATATAAATTTTTATTGATTTTTTATTTGTTTATTTTTCAGGAATCATTCAGAGAAAGTGGACTTGTTGATCCAAACACTAATTAAAGAATTTCTATTGTGTTGAACGTCATTTTATATTTACTTTTATAATTATTTGGACTTGTATGAACTAGAGTTTATTTGAACTTTATTTAAAATTTATGACAATGATGTATTTTATTTTATTTTATTTAAATTTATGATTAAATATTAGTTTTTTAAATAATTTTGTAAATACCCACGGGTACCCGTGGATACCCACGAATATGAAAAAAAATAGGTGGATACCCGCATAATGGATACCCAACGGATATGGGTACGGGTATGGGACATATATTTATCCAGCGGGTAGGGTACGGGGGAGCTACTACCCGTACCCTACTCGCTTCGTTGACATCCCTACTTTCGGGCTAGGATCTTCTTAGGAAGTTGCTCCAATACTTCCACTACCCACTTCCACTACCCACCTACTCTTTGCAGACAGCGAGCTCTTGGTGACTTCCTTGTACCTATAAGGCTCAGCCATCCAGTAGAATAGGAACTTCAACTTACTAACATTGTCATAAAAACATGACTTACCAACCTCAGTCATGACAACCTTGAAAAACCTATCCTTAAACCTCTTGAAGGATTGGGAGTATCCGTTAAAAAGGCATGAGTTCGACCTCCCCACCAAGGATAACCACTTGATCAACCCTTTTAGACGAGTAACATAAAAATAAAGAAAACTTTTGGGGTAGGAGACAAGTATAAGGCTTAACATATAAGACAAAATGCTTGTAACCCACCCCAATTGTTCGGATGAAGCTACGTAGGAGCAACATTTAGAAGACAGAAGACACCCATGGTGAACTCGCCAAATGGTAGTCGAACTTAAACGTAAAATAAATCCTCCCAACCATGGCATACCCTATCCACAATGCAAACTCTAAGAGAAGTTATATCTCAACTCACACACCAATCAAAGATATATATGTTGTTGAGTCAAGAAGTTAACAACCTCGACCACCTAAACTTAGAGACTACAAGTGGAACCTCCTCATGGACCCTCTAATATTCTCAACATGCTCCTTTGGAGGATCTTCTCTATGCTCTAAGGTAACTTCCATAGTTACCCTCAACACCCTTAACAGAGAATCATCAGACACCTCTAAAGATTGGCCACCACTCGGGCCCTCCCTAGTACTTACATTAGAGCAGCTGGAAGACATACCTTGTGATACTTGACTTGATGTTTTTCGTAGCATTTCTTGAGAGAAAAGAAGTGATAACAAGGAGATTCAGAAAGTATCACTCAGAACTAGTAAAATAATGTAAAAAAAGCACCATTTATAGGATGATTTGTGACGCTTCAATTCTTCATCCCAGTCCATACCAATAGTTGAAAGGCTTCAACGAAAAAAGCCCAATTATCATGACTCTTCAACTCCTAAAAGTCTCATTGATTCCAGCAAAAACCCTCTGACAACTAACTACTCCCATCATTCAAAGACTTTATACCTTCCCAGTCACATCAAACCTCTTTGCCGCTTACGCTTCTCGAGGCTGGGGGAGCTACTATGCCTATAGGGCCATACTACCAAAGATACAAATTTTCTTTGCAAAAAATCCAACTGGTCGACTACCATAAGTCAGGCGCCACAAGTTGGGCACAACTATCCAAGCACCACAAACCGAGGATTCAACATTCAGACGCATATGGTCGCTACCCTACAATCTTCAACATATAAACATGTTAAGATTGGGGGTGAGGGGGCAAATGTATTGTATATAGATAGGATGCCCCCCGAGGTACACGACTTGGGAGGCTGGTGGGACCATACGACCAAAAACCCTTTAGCATACACGGCCCAACCGAGCACATGTCGACCCTGTAGGACGACATGTACTCAAACAATGACGATATGCCAAGTCAGTATAATCACCACTTAAAGAAGATAAATCTGAGGTTAATTAACTCATTCTAGTTAACTGGTAATTAGGTCAACAAAACCAAAGCCCAACCAGGTAAGGTCCATGACCTTAATATAAAAAGCACATTTTACGAAGTACATGATTACATTATTCTCTTTGACATTGATTCCCTGAGATCTCAGACTAACTTTGGCATCGAAGTGTCTTTTGCAGACACCTCCCCCCTCTTTTGTTCATGACCAGGAGACGAGTTCCCCTTGAATACTAGTTTGTGGACCTCTGGTGTTGTTTAGGAGACTTTGCAGGATATAAATCGACCTCTTAAGAACACTTTGATATTTACTTGTTTGAGAATGCGACATAACACTGACTTGAGCATTGTGTTTTCTGTAGGTACCTACCCTTTCAAAATCGAAGACTGAGCATTAGTTTGATCAATTTGAAACAACTAATTGATAATAGAGCAACAAAGATTCATAAAACAACTGAAAGAGTAAAACTGTAGTAATCTTGTGAATAATTTCGATCCTCTAAGAACATAATAGATATGATAATAAAATAAAGTTGTCATTTATGACTATATCTCTATGAATTATAAAATAATTTGTTTGGTACTAAGTATATACGTCACAGGAAGACAACTGAATGTAATGTTTAGTACTATGTCTATGTGTATTTTTATATGTATACATAAATTAAAGTAGAGACAACCTTTCACATACCAATTATTTACACAATCTAAATTCTTCAATCATTTCTTATATGTTAGGAGGAAAATAATGTATATTCCAAACAAATAAAACATTGAGAAAAGGCATACTTGTGAAGTTTTCAAAGAAATGGAGAAATGAATATGATTGGGAAGAAGATGACATAGTTGACAATAATAGAGTACCTAAATTTGAGTGGGAGGCATTAATCAAAAATGCCCTAGTGAGGTATGGTTTACGTTAGCCTGAATCAGAAATGTGTGCAGCTAAGTAAAGTTGCTTATTTCTTCTATAACTTAACAGCGTGTTGCATGCAACACCTAACTTGCGGTAGAAGATGGCAAGAGTAAGGCAATGCCTGAAGCATTGGTTGGAACTTTAATATACTTTGAATCATCAATTGGGCAAAGAAAAATAAGACATGTATGCATGAACACTGCCAAACTCTTTCTTTTTTTCTTTCCTTTCAATAAATACCAACAACAACTCCTAGTCGGGGTTATTGAACACTGAGTATAACAAAAAGAAATAACAAATACAAATTAAAACGAAATTCATATTAACCATTACTGATAATATAAATAATCAACCTTAATTATAATCAACGTACACGAAATTGTTAATGATTTTGAATTTTGAATCTTGAATATGTAGATACCATAAATGAGTGGTTTTACAATAGCTATTAAATCCTGTAAAAGATCTGTGATTCAAAAAATAATAATAATAATCTTAGCGATAAATTTAACATATTCAGTATTCAATTATAAACTTATTTAATATTATTATTAAAGAAATATTTTTTTAAAAAATAGGGTTATTTGGCTTAATTTCTCCGTACGCATATATCTGCGGGACTAAAAATATAAGAAAAATAATGTTCAGATTTGATAAACAGGGAACTAAATTACTTTTAACTAATTCAACTCTATTAAATATCGTAATTTTAAAAATACCATTAAGTTAATTCAAGCTAATCGTCATCCTTGATATTAATATATAAATAAAGATAGTTTAGAAAAATGTAAATTTTAAAATAAAATAAATAAAATTAAGTGAACTTCTATAGAAATTTTATTATCTATGAAATTAGACATTTCTTTTTACTTATACACTGAGAGTAAATTAGAATAGTTTATCTTAAATAAGAATATTCCTAACCACCATTGTTCAACAAGAGGGTTTTTATCACTGTTATCAGAATTTTTTTAAATTGTTTATATCTTTCAATATATTTTGTTCTAACTTCAATTTTATATTTTATTAATGAAGTTATCAATAATTCAAATAAAATTAATTATATTACAGTATAAATTATTTAACAGAAATCCAAAATACATTTTTTTGAACTTAATTCCTACAATCTATATATTTCAAATTATTTATTGTTATAATTTTTTATTACATAAACTAAATATTCATTTAATTTCATACATAAGCTGAAACATTTGCGTAAATATAACATGAAGTCAACTTATATCAAGAAAATTCTTAATTTTTTTATTTCTTTAGCAAAATTTTATTTATCAGAATATCTCTAAAAAATACTCAAAAAAATAGTATTTTAATTCGGGTTATATATATATATATATATATATATATATATATATATATATATATATATATATATATAAAAGTTTTATAAACTTAAAGAAAATTACTTATAAAAATATAGAAAGTTTCATAAATAAGTTTTTTTTATTAATATTTTAGAAACATTTACATTGTCTCTAAATTTAAAGAATTCATGTGTATAAAAATCACATTAAAATAATACCTTTGTTCATAATAATTGTAATTATTAAAAATAATATCCAGTGCTCTTAAATAAGCAAATATGTCAATTAGTGCTTGATGACTTCATTTGTTAAAATAAGTCAAACTCTGGCCGAAGTCAACTTACACTTGACTAAATGCAATCTTTTATAAAGTAAAAAGAAAATGTAGGGGACATCACAACTAAGGTGAGAACACGTAATCGGGTCCCAGATAGAATTTCTTATATATAGGATTACACAAGTGTTGCTTTGAGTTTTTTTATTTTTTATTGTACATGTAGATTATTTAAGAGTTAGTATCACAATATTTTTTTGCATATTTTGTTACTCTAGTGATACAATTAAGGCAAGATATATATATATGCGATAGTAGAGAAACTATTCAATTTATCGATGTATATGGGATAGAAAAATATAAATAAATATAAACCACTTTTTTTTCAAAATACACTTATATCCTTTCTCAGTGGTGGATCTTCAGCTGAAATTTTGAGTGTCAAAATTTTGGTTGAATTACTTTTTTTGTCATTTTTTTTTCAAAAATTTTAAGTTGTTCCTCTAGTTTTTTAAAGTCTCAAATTGATCCCGAAGTTTAAAAAATTGATGTACTTTGATATTTTTCATTAAATATTTTGAAACGGAAGAAAAAATTGTTATCAAAAATTGACACTAGGATTATTTCAATTACACCAACAAATCAAATAATCATCCTTATTTACGATCTGTGCACTCAATTACACCAACATTTGTGCACTCATTATTTCCACATTTATGCCATGTGCATAATGTGGAAATTATGTGTCTCTCCCATGTGTATGATCAGCCTAGGATTTCTCTTAAACTTGAATGAGTCCAATTGAAACCCTACCAAGACTCTTTTAACCCCTAATATAACCATAATCTACCATAGGCCCGAACATAAGTAAAAAATTATCTATAGCACTTTATGCAAGCTCCTCAATTATATGTTAACCTCTTCAAGATCATCTTGGGCTAAAAAAGGTTATTGTTGGCCCAATTAGGCTCAATCTTCATGCAAGCTCCTAGTTAGGGCTTTAGGTTTTATGTCATTTCATTATGTGAATGTTGTGGCCGAATGAGTTTTCATCACTTGAGAAGGATTTGTCCTCAAATCTTTTTTTTTTAAGACTTGGGAAAAATAATTAAAATTGAAAGTAGGGTAGGTTGGACGTGGGAGAAATTATTTAAATTTATTAAATGATAATTTATACTAAAGGGAAGAGTAGCACAATTGGTTGAGCTCTTTGTTATGGATTGAGGTGTAGGGTCATGTGTTTGATTCCTTCCATGTGCATTTGATATGTTTATTTTGTTTCTTGTTCTATAATGGTTTTGGTGGATGTATTTATTGCCATAATGTTTGTTGTGCATGTGTATGACAAGACAAACATGATAGTCTGTTTAGTTTGGAATGATTGGTTGGAACTTAGTGGTGGTGAGTTTGAACATTGGCTAGAGCAAAAATGTTAGTTTTCTTTTAAGCATTTTTGTGGTATGTGGGAAGATGAAGAGTTGAGGGCAGATTCATTTATGTTCTATTCTTGTTTTAACTACAGTCAAAAGGACGACTTGTTACAAAAGGTGTGTGTTCCCGCGAAAACAAATAAGAGATGTTAGGGACACAAATACCACCTTACCTCAATCCTCCATCTCTCGAGTTGGCTCCTTCTTGGTTTTCATATGCCATTTGTCATTGCATGCAGTTTGAACCCTTGAGGGGCTACCTACGGAGAGGGTTCTGACGATCAAGTCAGCGAAAAGGCTCTTAGAAAGTTAAATCTCTAATTAAGGGATTAATGAAAGCGTACCTTTAATTGTTGGGGTCCACGTGTATTTATAGAGTCATTAATTATGTCTACCCTTCTTATTGGTTGGGCCATTGTTTGGGTCCTAGATGGGCCTGGGTTAAGCCCAGGCCCTGAGTTAATGTTTGTTGGTATCGGGGGCCCTGTCTGCAAAATTCTAAGTTTAATGTCATCAGCTATTACTCCTTAACTTTCAGAGTAGGCGACCTGGGTCGCTATGTGTTTATGCTTGGTTGGTTGTGTAGTTAGTAATTTAAATGAGGTTATGTATGGGCGGCCTTGGCCGCGTGGTCTCTTTGAGCTGCCTAGGTGCATTACAGTGTGAATACTAGAGAAGGAATTAGAAGTATATTATTTAGTGTTTTTGCTTTGAATTGAATCATGAAACCCAATCCCAATGAAGCCTTTGTCATATATTGTTGCACACTATATGTTTGATAAAAATATAAAAAGATTTTTATTTTTGTTTTTGCTTTTATACAATTTGTTGTCTAATTGAAGAGTTGTCAAGTGTTGCACAAGTATCTTGGGAAATGATACTTAGACTTTCCACTTTATTACTTGTGTGATTTGGTACACTTGTCAATCCCCTAACAAGTTTTTTGGGAATTAAAAACTAGGGTAAGTAGTAGTAAAAGTTAACATGGAAAAGGTAAGGGGAAGAGCAAAAGGTTGAGTCAGATTTTTTAGTGCAGCCAAAATTAGTTTTAACGTTGTTTTAGGGAAACATAAGGTTTTATTTTGCTAAGTTAAAATTGGTCTGTGAGCATAGGCGAGGCAAACGTGAAATTTGAGAGATAGTGATCAGAAGTTTTGGCTAGGAAAAAAAGAACAAATAAGCTTATAGCAAATGTAGTGGTCTTGTTTAGGAATTCCAAGTAAGGGGAGTTATCCTTTCTTTTAGTGTGCGACTTTATGTGGAGAACAGTTTGATGTTTTTTTTGTTTTTGAATGGAAAAACTACTTATGTATGGTGATGCTTCTAAAATGATATTTCCATGGGAGAAGCGTGATATGCATTGTTGGTTTAAGTTTTGGTCTAAGGGGAGCTATCATCGTTGAAGTGTTTTCTTTGGTTTGGTTGGGTAGAACATGATTGGTTTGTGATCTTGTTGGTATCAAGCTTTAAATTCTTTTAATTTGTGGTTGGGTAAAATTTTCATATTCTTATGTTAATATGATAATATGTTCATGGTCTTGAGGTATAATTTGCATGAAGGGAAATTTTAATGGTTATTGTGATTTTTTTTTATGGCATTGGAGAAGTATTTGGTTTTGGTCGATAGAGAATTGTGTTGGGCAAAGGTTGATGGGCGAAATTTGCTTATGAGAGGTGAGTTGATTAATTCTTGTTCATGTTCATGTGTGAAGTTGGTTATGGTAATGATTTTGGTATTGGGTAGATGCAGTGTTGTTTGGCGTTTTACACTACAAAAAAAAAGTTATTTTGTGGAGGTTTATATCTCAATTTGCGAAGGTTTTTACCCTCTGTGAATCAATTTGCGAGGGTTTTCTAAACTCCCACAGTTAAAGTTGCCACAAGCTATTTGTAGAGGTTTTGAGCGACCCCTAGTATCCAAGTTATATTGCTAAGGTTTTTTGGTAGAGGGTTTGAACCTCTTCTATTGGTGACTATTATTTTGTAGAGGTTTTAAACCTCATTTATTTACAACTATTTTATTTCATGAATTTAAAACCTCTATCTCTATTATTTATTAAAATAATAGTTTGCTTTATATAAATATTTGTTAGGAATCTATAATATTAAAATTAAATTAAATATATTACAATATGAATATAATTTTTCGTTTAAGGATAGGAATCTATTTCATCTAAGGATATTTTTTGTTTTTATATTTTTATGTTAGGTTGTTCCAACCTTCATCATCTTATGTGAACACACTTTATATAGAATGAGTGAGAGAATATGAGGTCGAATGCACATTTTTATTACATAAAAAAGCGCAATTGTACATGAGATATATAATAAATCCTATATAATGAACAAACTATTACTACTAGTTGCACTTTTCTCATAATTACCAAAAGGTATTACATGGCCCCTTATTCATGCCTTAGAGTCACAACCACATAAACTCATCACTCCATTAATGCATCACACCATATTGTATTCGAAGATAGATCTAGTACTCTATGGTTGCAAGAACTGGTGACCCTTCCACTTGAAAATTCATTCAAGTTCATTTATTGAGAGAGCAAGATTCAAGAAATAAACCATAAACGCAAAAATAAACAATACAAACTGACTTGTCCAATGAGAAACATTTAAGCTTTATAACCTTTATTTAAGTTAGATGAAACTAAATCACTACCGTTGAGATTGCCATTAAGGTAGTTCTAAAAGGGACTGCACCTAAGACAAGGTAAAAGAGACCACAATCTAGTAGTATATAAGTAACATTTTCTAATCTCCTACATATTTTTCTACATGCATATAAGCATTAAATTCATTATAAATTAGGATAGAAAAACTATTAGAAGAAATGTGGTTTCTCAGGACATACATCACTACTAGAAAAATGCAATTTAGCCACCGAAATAATTTAGTCACAAATTGTGACTAAAATAGTCATTGATTCATAGTAGTCGCAAATAGCCACTAATTTAGCGACTGAATAAATGTACAATAGCTTTTATTCATACAGCAACCGAAACTACGACCGACTATTTTTAGTCTCTAAATATTATGTTTTAGCCACCGATTTAGCGACCAAAATAAATCTTATTCTGTAAAATATTTAATATGGTAATTAGCCACCGAATATTTTTTGTCGCTAATTATTATTTGATATGTAATGTTTTAGCCACCGATTTAGCGACCGAAATAAATTTTATTTTATAAAATATATTTAATATGATATTTAGCCACCGAATAATTTTGGTCGCTAAACATTCTTTAATATGTAATGTTTTAGCCACCGATGTAGCGACCGAAATAAATTTTATTTTATAAAATATATTTAATATGATATTTAGCCACCGAATCATTTTGGTCGCTAAACATTCTTTAATATGTAATGTTTTAGCCACCGATTTAGCAATCGATAAAAAAATATTTTATAAAATATATTTAATATGGTATTTAGCCACCAAATATTTTTATTGGCTAAACCATACACATATTTTTATCATATAATTATTTAATTAGATTAAACTAACATGATAAAAATTTTAAATTAATATTTAATATAAATGATAAAATAATTAAATTATTTACTTTACAATGTGTTGCTACTAATAAGTTTTTTTCCTCCTACCTCCACCACCAACACCACCACCACCACAACCACCACCATTACCACCACTATCATCATCACCATCACCACCACCACCACCACAACCTCCACCACCACTATAACCAACATCACCACCACCACCAACACCACCAACACCACCATCAACACCACATCCACCACCACCATAACCAACATCACCACCACCACCACCTTCATCATCATTACCACCACCACCACCACCATCACCACCACCACCATTGCCACTACCACCTCCATCACCAACATCACTAACACCACCACCATCATCGATTAGGAGAAGTTGACAATTAGGTGAAAAAATTATTTTAAATCTAAATCTTATAAAAAATATACTAGGACTTAGTTTCTTTATGTTAACAAATTTCAGATGAATTTAATATATTTGATCATTACACCATTTTTGACTTTAAGCAACACTAAAATTTTCCACGAATATAAAAGTGTTGCCTAAACATAATATAGACAAAAAATATATTTAACCCTAATTTTTATTTGTGTTAATTTTAAAATTTTAGAAACACAAAATTAATTTTAGAAATATTAATTAAAATAGTTTAACAAATTTTAAAAAATAAACTATAAATAATTTAGAAAAATTAATTTTCAGCTTTTGTCTTAATGTCTTAATGAAAAAATTTAAGGGAAAATTCTTCCCTTAAAATATGTGGGTTAAACCATAAAACAATCGTGTTTAAAAAATTTTAAAAAAGTAAACTATAAATAATTTAGAAAAATTAATTTTCAACTTTTGTCTTAATGTCTTAATGAAAAAATTTAAGGGAAAATTCTTCCGTTAAAATATATGGGCTAAACCAGAAAACAATCGTGTTTAACAAATTTTAAAAAAAAATAAACTATAAATAATTTAGAAAAATTAATTTTCAACTTTGTCTTAATGTCTTAATGAAAAAAAATTAAGGAAAAATTGTTTCCTTGAATTGGTTCTGTGTTGTGAAACCAAAACCCTTTCCCTCCTCATTGTCTTAGTGAAACCAAAACCCTTTTCCTTTTCGTTGCCTCTCCAACTTCTTCGTGCTCTTTATCACTGTTTGCAGTCCACCTCTATCGTTCGTGTCTCGTTCTTTGTGTTTCACGTTCTCACTAGTTCATTAGCAGCAATTTCCTTCACACTAGTTCGGTTCACGTACTCGTTGGTTCGTGCTTGTGTGCTCACTTGTTCGCATTCGTGTTTTGTCTGGTGCGCATTGTCACTACTTCACGTTGGACAGTTCAGATTCCACCGTTTGGATTGGTTAGAAAACATCATTCACTGTTTGCTTAGGTTTGGTAAGTATAAATCTTCTCACCTATTACCTTCTTTTCTAGGTTTGGTAGATACCCATTTCTTTGGTTAAATATTCCGCAACATTTTTAGTTCTTTGTAGTCAACAGATGTTTATTTTGACAAAATTTTAATTTTCTAATTGTTTCTCGGGATTTTCTCATTGGGGTAACATATTGTATGATTTGATGCAAGGGGAATAAGTAAGAATAAAGTATATTTTATGTTTATGAGTTATTTTTTTGGGGATTGATAAGTTACTTCACTGCTCTGGGAGGGACGTGTTTGTTCTTGAGAAAAGAGAGGTGTGATTTGGCAGATGTATGATTTGGGAGGGACATGTTTATTTCTTGAGAAAAGAGAAAAGATATGGTTTACTGAATCAAGGGATTCAAGGAGAAAAATTGAAGAGTGTAGAGGATCCTTTTTCCCTGATAGAATAAAGTTATAAAGTTTGTGTGTATGGTGTGGCAGTCAAAGGGTAAGCAATCCAAAAGTTAGCACACATGATAAGGTTAGATTGGAATGAGAAAGTGTGGGTCAACGTGCAAAGCTATTTTCATCCCACATCTCCTATTTTATTTCCCATCCTTTCTTTTTAAACCCTTTGTCATGTGCAGAGCTATTTTCAATGACCAAACATTATTTTTCATTGCATTATTTTTGTGCTTGTGTGCATAATACTCATCTATTTTTAGATTTTGCATTTTAGGTAAGGTGGAGACAATAGAGTAAATAAAAAAAATACAAATATTATAATGTATAATATAAGAACTATTTATACCATTATTACGTATAATTTTAATAGTTCTAAAAACCCTCATTTGTATAAATAACTAATAAATCCATGTTAAATAATTAATAGAATCTTAGACAACTTACCAAGGATTATTATCTTCATTCTACATTCTTCAAAGTTTATATCATAATTTCTAAGTTCCTTTTGCTTGATTATACTGTATGGAAAAAAATTGAATGAAAATTTTAGTTTGAAATCCATGTTATAAAGATAGAATGAAGGCTACTTTGTATCATATTTGAAAGTTTAATTGATATTTAATATTAATTAATATATGTTGGATTCTCTAATTTTTTTTCCTATCACATTGCAGTTTAATTGGAGAAGGATGTTTGAGTGAGGTTTTATTAAGTTGCCTAGTGAAAACTTGGGAGAAAATAGAAGTAACATTTAAGAGTTGTGAACCTCAACAAAGGTGAGTTATGGAGTTAGCATTTTATCTTGTTCATGTTCAATTTAAATTTTAATTAAATGTTGATGGAACCTAGATTTAAAAGGACAAGAACAATGGATGGTTGCCTACACGTAGAAAATTGTTTCGAGAAATGATTAACATGAAAAATAATAGAAAATTGTCAATTTAAAAGTTGATCTTATATAAACACTTTTTTTTATTTCTATTTAGAAAGTTATATACTCCTGACTTGAAATTAAAAGTGTAAATATTTGCTTGATATATAGTTGCTATTTAATATTAATTAATATATATTGGATTCTCCCTTTATAGTTTATTTGGAGAAGGTTGTTTGCGTGAGGTTTCACTAAGTTGCAATAGAGGTGAGTTATTGAGTTAACATTTTATCTTATTCATGTTCAATTTATATTTTAATTAAATGTTGTGTTTTGAAGATTGTTTTCACTCTTTATGTGTTAATTATATGTTATTACCTAATATTTGATTACATAATAAAATATTACATGTTATTTCATTTGTGATATTGTTAGGCTCTTATTTACATAAAATTTTAAAATAAATTATTAACTTTTAGGTTGTGGTAATTATGCATTAATGGAAATTTCTGAAGGTAGAAAATGGATGTATAAAAGATTGGATGCTAATAAACATTTGACAGATGAATTTAGAGAAGGAGTGTATGAGTTCCTACAATATGTTATTGGTCAAGAAAGTTTGTAGAACAAGGTGAAATGTTAAGGTGTCCTTGTGCTAAATGTAGATGTAAAGTTTTCAAGTATGTAGATCAAGTTGGGTTGGATCTTTATGAAGAGGGATTCATGCCTAATTATTATTGGTGGACAATTCATGGTGAAGAATTGTCACAATTCGCCCAAGTGGATGTTTAGAGTACCAATTATCGAACTTGTGAGCAACGAGATGAATTAGATCCTTTCCATCAAATGATCATGGATCATGTTGGACCCTCAAATGCCTATTGTATGCAACAAGATGGTGTAATTGGATCAGAGCACGTGAACGAAGACCCTGATCCTGAAACTCAAAAGTTCTTTGACATGCTTGCTGCTACACAAGCACCCTTGTGGGAAGGATGTGAGAATCACTCAGAATTGTCAGCTTCTTTGGAAGCTCTAAGCTTGAAATCTGATTACAATATGTCTGAAGGATGTTTCAATAGAATGGTCCAACTTGTGGGGGATACTATGCCAAAAGATCATTGAATGATTAATAATTTTTTTGAAGCTAAGAATCAGTTGAAAAATTGGGTTTGGGTTGTACGGAAATTGATTGTTGCCCAAAAGGATGCATGTTGTATTATAAGGAAAATTCTCATAAAAGTATAACTACTTGCTCTATCTGTGGAATGGATCAATATAAGACAATAACTAGGAGAGGAATTGAAAAGAAGATTGTTGTTAAAAAAATGTGGTACTTTCCTATTATCCCAAGACTAAAAAGGTTATACTCTTCAATGGCCATTGCACCTCACATGAGATGGCATAGTGAGAATCAAAGGGACCCGTCTATTTTGTGTCATCCATCTGATGGGGAAGCTTGGAAACATTTTGATAGAATGCACTCAGAGTTTAGTCAAGATCCAAGAAATGTCAGATTAGGTTTATGTGCAGATGGGTTTAATCCTTTTGGTCAATATGGAAAAAGTTATTCTTGTTGGCCAGTTATACTAACTTCATACAATCTTCCACCTTCAATGTGTATGAAAAGAGAATTTATGTTTTTTTACCGTCTTAGTTCCAGGCCCTTCAAATCCAAAGCATAAGATTGATGTGTTTTTGCAACCACTTATAGATGAGTTATGCATTCTCTGGACTGAAGGGATAATGACTTATGATGTTTCATTGAGGCAAAATTTCACAATGAAAGCTGCTTTGATGTGGAAAATCAATGATTTTCCAACTTATGGTATGTTATCGGGTTGGATGACTTTGGGTAGACTCGCTTGCCCTATATGTATGGAAAGGACAAAGGCATTCTCTCTTAATCATAGCCATAAGATCTCCTATTTTGATTGTCATCGTCAATTCCTTTCACTTGATCATCCATTTAGAAAGGATAAAAAGGCATTCAAGAAGAAGTTTGTTGAGAATTCCCCCTCCTTCGCGTTTGTCCGGTCTTGATATTTGGAAAAGGGTTGCACAATTACCACTATGCACTGAATTACAAAAAGTGAATATTCTTGAATATGGTATAAAACATAATTGGAAGAAATAAAGTATATTCTGGAGGTTGCCATATTGGAAAACTCAACTTTTACATCATAATATTGATGTTATAGTGGATATAGTGGACCAGTCTTGTGATGGTGGATCATAGGATCATTAGTTATAATTTTAATTGTATGATGACTTCAATTTACTTACAACTATATCCATTTTTCTTTTTGGAAATGGTTCTTGTGACTAGAATATGTTGGATCATGTAATAGATATACTTTTAATTTTTATATTAGTCTTTAATACATTATATATTTGACTTGATTGTTGTTTAGTATAATTAAATGTTTAAATATTGTGTATAAGCAGGTAAAATTATGTATTCAAATGTAGCCATAAAAGATATTGTTGATGATTGTTTTTTTGTCATTGATTTAGCCACCGATTTAGTCACCGAAATACATTTGTAGCTATACATTTTTAGTTTTTGCCACCGATTTAGTACCAAAAAGAAATTTAATTAGAAAAAACAACGTTCATTATTAGTGACCGAAAAAAAAATGGTCACTATTTTATCACATTTGTGACCAAATTAGCGACCAAACTAGTCTAAAATCATAGATTTTTTTTTGTTGTTAGCGACCAAAAAAAAGGGTTGCTAAATTTTTAATACTAGCCACCAAATTAGCTACGAATTTTTTGGTGACTAAATTGGTCTCCAAAAGTTAAACGCGACCAATCCTTTTAGCGACCAATTAGCGACTATAATTTCGGTAGCTATTTAGCGATCAAAGTGGGTGGTCACTAAAACACATTTTTTTTGTAGTGCATATTAAATAGATGAATATCCATTAAGAAGTTATAGAAAAGAAGAGTTAGAACAAAGACATTAGAACAGAGACAATAGAACAGAGACAGATAAAAAGTAATTAAAATATGAAAATTAATATAATAAATATAAATATCGATACTAACGTATTTTTTATTTTAAAATCTTATGTAATATTATTTTTTAGTTTTAAAATATTTATTATGTTGCGTCATTTTTTTTAAAGAGAGTTTATTTTAGAAAATTCTCAAAATTAATATTTTTTTATACTTTGTATTCATTAATATTTGTGTGAAAAAAAGTTCTAGAAATTTTATGAAATTGTAAAATATATTTCGTGAAGCACCGAACCAATAATTTTTTATATTTTTTAAGAATTTTCTAAAATAAACCCTCTTTAAAAACTTGACACCACGTAATAAATATTTTAAAATTGAAAAAAAATATTACATAAGATTTTAAAATAAAAAATACGTTAGTACTCATATTTATATTTATTATACTAATTTTAATATTTAAGTTACACAAAAATTTAATATAAATAAAAAGTTATAAAATGTTAGTTGTCACAAAATTTAATTTTTAAAAACAACTTTTGTAAAATCATAACATAAAAATAACATAAAATAGTAAAATTCATTCAAAATAAAATAAGATCATAAATGAATTTATAACTTTTTAATAAATTAATTATAAATATTTTATATTTTTCTGGAAGAGAGAGTAAAGAAAAAAAATTAAGACAAAATAAAAAAAAATCAATATGAAAGAGAAAGAATAAAACGTTAAGACACAAAACACATAACTCCAATTCTTATCTTAATATTAATATTTTATTTATGGTATTTGCTCTTTCTGTCTTTTCTTTCATATTAATAACCTATTTACTATAATTCAACAGTTAAGTTAACATGAGTTTAGTTTCTTAAAACTGAATTGTTTTATAATACAGTCCAATTATTATTATAAATAGTTTAATATAATATAATATAATTAACTATAGTTTAGTATAGTTTAGTAAATTATGCTCGGTCCTACTTTTGATAAAGAAAAAATAAATCAAGGTTAGAGAGAATAGAAACATTCAAGTTTGATTCATAGAGACATTTTCCCTTAAATCTAGATGACCAATAGGAGGCCTCCGCAGACTACACCTTTCAATTTTCATTTCAACATGACAATAATTTCTTTAATAACAAATAAGATATGGCTAGTTTAATGATAGAACTCAATAGTTAGTTAGTTCTATATTTAGAACATCAATACTAATAGTGGAATCAATAAACATTGCGTTATTCAGTAATACATCTACAGTTCCCCACGCATCAACTACCTACAATTGCATGTACGAATAATTTCATCAATCTAATTAATAAACATTGAGGAGTGCAGAAACAATTCCAATCAAGATAAAACCCACAAAAGCTTGTAGAGTCTTGCCAAGCCAATATGAAATTCAATAAATGGATAAAACTTACAAATTATCCTAACTAAAAAAATGCAATAAACAAAATTGAGGTTGAGAACTTACAAGCTGTGAAAGGGGAAAATATTTTGAAGCTCAAAATGTTGATAAAGTCGTTTTCCATGTAATGTGTGAATAATGTTATAAAGAGAGCACAAGATGAGAAAAAATTCTAAGAAACAAATATATCCCAAACTCTTATGACATTTATAAGTTGCATCAAGTAATAATCATTTTTTCCTCCCAAAGCCCTGAAGCTGTTTCAACTACAAATTATTCTAATTGAAATGCAAATTGTAGTCAAACATTTCCTACCTTGAAGACATTGAAAAATGTGAGCACTACGAGCAATAGGAGACAAGAAATGGAAAACAAGTAGTAGGAGAAGAACTAACCAAAACACCTAGGTTTTTATGACGAGATCGATCGAGCATTGAGAACGGTGACAAAGATTAAGTAACCAAAACACCTAGGTTTGATGACGAGATCAATCGAACACCTAGTTTTGATTACGAGAACGATCGGGCACCTAAGCAAAATAAAAATGAAAACAAAATTAAAAATGTGCCTAAGGTTTGTTCAAGTTTTGAAATTTGGAGGAAAGAGGGGAAGTGAGTGTAAAATGTTGGAGGGAAAAGGGTTTTGTTTGGTTTTAAAATTTTCTCGTGATAACCTGAAAAGGGTGTTACACCAGTTAATGATAACAGCCTCTTGGTGTTACGACAACAATAATGAGTTTAGACAACAATTACACCTCTAGTCACATGAAGTTTAAATAAAAGTCTAAGTTCCCTCCTAGTGTAGTAAAGAGTCAGCCTAGGTGTTAATCCAATGAATCATGAAACCAATTAGAGTAGTGTGATATTCTGTCCAGAGTTTGAAATTGTAAAATGCAAGTTTAGAGGATTTTGAAACAATGAAAAGTAAATGAACATTAGAAACTAAAGTGTAATCTAAAAACTAAAATGCAATTCAAATTGATATAACATTTGAAAACAGAATAGAAAATAAGAACTAAAAACATAAATACAATATAAGCTAGACCAGAATTGAACATGTTAAATCAAAGAATGCATGGATTGAATTAAAATAAAAATATGATAACTCATGCACAATTAGAAAACTAAAGATAACAATACATGTATCAGTTCTAATCTAAACTAAGGAATTGAAACTACAAATAAACGTTAACAATTGAAACTGACTGAAATGATAAATGCAAAATGAAAACTGATATAAAAATATGCTAATTGAAATTTGAACTAATGAATTCAATGCAAAAATTAGTACAAAACTGAATTTCTAAAGTGACATTAACTAGAAAAATTGTAAAACATGTGTTCTATTTTGGAATAAACTTTAAATTGAATGCAAAACTGAAATAATCATCAAAGATAGATTTCGGACAGCGAATGAAATTAAAACAATGCCAAAAAAACTAAAATAGAAGTGCAGAAATTGAATTGAATTAAAAATAGTGTTGAAACATAAATGGCAATGAAGAACTAAAACTAGAAAAAATGTAAAAGTTTATTTAACTATCAAATTGAAATGTAAATTGCAAACTGATTTAGAAACATAAAATGCATAGGAAAACAAATAAATGGCATTGCATTGAATGATAAACAAAATTAAAGTAACCAGAACAAATTTGAAAAACAGAAACAATGAAAATCTAAAATGGGTAAAGCTGAATTAGAGAGAATAGCAAACACGACCATAGTTATTCTTTTCTTCACTTGATTGTTAAGAACTCAATTCTGAATTCTTAGAACATGAAGAACAATTAGACCACTTAGTTCACAGATTTGGATCAAAAACCCAATTTTTAAATCAATTGATTAAATCATTTTTAAATAATCTTATATGTTCCATATCAAATAATAAGATAATTTATTTATTTAAAAATTATAATTCTAAATTATTCAATATTTATTTCTTTTACAATAGATTACATCAATTAATGCATTATAAATTACTACATTAACCATCACTATATTAACTTATCATATTTGTTACATTGATTTTTTTAAACTTATCTTGTAAATTACTACATTACCCTCATATGTTGACTAATTAAACTACATTTTTTCATATACTTTTTTGCATAAAAAAATTAAAATTCATTAATAAAACTATTGATTATACAATCGGATATTAAGAATAAAAATTAAGTCAATAGTTTTAAGTAATATATTATTTTAGAATCTATTATTTATTACTATTTCTCAAAACACAATTATTAATTATATATTTAAAGTTATAAATATTGATTAACTAATATATTATTAACAATTATTTTCCAAAAATATTTTATTTCAAAATATTGATATACATTTTTCGGTATTTATTTGTTTCCAAAAAAAATTCTACATTAAAAATTACTACAATATAAATTTCTACAATATAAAAAATCAAACTAAACAAATAAAAAAATATTTTTTATTATTTTATTATTTCATTTTTAAAAAAATGAAAAAAAAAAAGGGAACGCAGGTCAGAATTCGGGGGAGCCGAATTCTGAACTTAATCAAAATGTGTGCTACATTGATAATTATAAAGTACAGTGTGCTACAATGGAAAAAAAATGGGTATAGATTATGAGTGCTATTTTTGTAATTATTGACCGCTTAACTAAGTATGTTCAATTTTTGGCTTTCGAAAGCTGTTGCAGTCTACTGCTTTTCATCGGCAAACAAAAGCTTTGAACAAATCCTTAGAAGCTTATCTGAGGTGTGTTTCGAGGAATATGCAGATGAAAACAAGGGACAAAGTTTCTAAGTTACTCAGGGCTAAGCAGATTTAAAGCGCAGAAACAAACAATATGTCAATACACCCTCTCACAAATTAGCAGCAAGGTATTACAAAATAATAGACAAAATTAATTCAGTCGCATACAAATTGGAGTTACCTCCTGGCACAAAATTTCATAATGATTTCCATGTTTCTTTATTAAAGAAACATCCACAAGCATGCATCAACCTCCCTTTTCCTGCACCCATACAAATTTCTTCATTTCCCATCAAAATAACTACCGGAAATTTTTTTTCCTGAACTATTTTTGTATTCCTGAAAATTAATTCAGGAAGTGTTAGTCATTCCCAAGATTTCGATGCCAAAACGAATTGGACCCAACAAATTAATCCATGAAAGACTGAAATGCGTTAAATTGGAAAACTCAACCAAGACAACCCAATCGTTCAAAAGCTGCAAGCAGTTGAGTAAAACCCATTAACTTGATCTTCTTCTTTTTAACTAAATTGAAGTTCAGCCTTCAAATAAAATCCCGCAATTTATTTTAATTTCTTACTGTTTAAAATTGTAAGAGATCCATAAAAATGTAAAATTTTATTAAAATAGAAACAAAAAGAATTAAAAACTTCCTTGACTTACTGACTTTGTAATACTACTTTTCCTTTCGAGGTATTTCATCATATAGTTTTTGTTTTTTTTTAAAAAAAAGAGAGAATAAGATCACCCAGTCCAACGCAAAAAATAAAAATAAAAAATGGATCCATTCCTGACCCATAATGAAATGGGTTGAAAATGGGGCTAGAAATTATGTTTAACATTATCATGTTCGAAACTGCAGTTATAAATCATTGGTCCATATACCCATTTTAAAGGCCAACTTAAGGTTTTGAACAGCATACAATTCGAAAGATACCGAGTTAGTGACCACCAATGGTAGCCTCAATTACAAAACCAAGCACATAAAAGAAAAGTAATGTCTTCAGAAGACAGGTATAAAGCTTCCTTTCAAGCCTTTAAGTTCTGATATCCATCTACATTAATAAATACCACCCCTCAATGCAAGCACCAAATGAAGTACTGAACCACCCTCAATGTTGTACTCTTTGGCTGTTTTGTCGTCAGCAAGCTGCTTACCTGCATATATGAGTCTGCAGAAAAATGCAAATCATCAGATTCTAGTGTTTCCAACAGAATAAAGTACTTTGTCTAATTTTATATAGTACTTAAAGTGAAACCTCAGAGATATAACATGAAACGGATCAAATACTTCAGATAAAAGAACGAGGACAAAATTTCAGTGATACTCTTGATTATCAAGCAAATCAAACGAAACTGATATACAACATTGGCAATCAGGCATTCACCAGAACATTCTCCGTCATCAATGAGTATGCAAAGCTTTACAATTTGACGGGACTTCTACGAATATAACAATGACAAGAAGCAAATAATGCACTATTATCAATAATTTTCCAATTCAGCTGGGGCAAAAATTTATGGATGAATAAGGATAAAGCATTTCAAACTTTTTTAAATATTATACATTAACCTACGCTTAGCCTTTGTTACCCAACTTCGGTTTAGGATTCTCTTTTCTCTAAAAGGAAAAAAGGTTAGGTCGACTACAATCTTAGAAAAGTTTTTGAGAAGAACCTTGGAAAACTACAACACAAGCTAGCCAATCAAGTAGAAGAGTCCAAGGCCTACACCAACACTAGAATCCCATCTCTAACTGAGACTTAAATTCATACCTAAAATTGAATGCAAACAGTTCTTAAAAGTTGAAGTAAAATTTTCAATGCACAAAGCCCCAAAAAGAAAACCAAGGCCTCTATAGAAGCGGATTCGAGGAGCTTCTACTTCAAGGAAAACTGGAAAAAGCTAAACAAAATACCAACATTGATGTCCATAAATAATATTTTAGAATATACACAAAATTATAAACTAAGTGATAAATGAATTTTATTAAAAAGCTCAAAAGAACGAAGCCATATAATTTTTTCACCTTCTATCGTTTCATCACAGTGGCAAGATTGCTTATAAATCTATTTCACAAGACCATATGATTGTCAATTATAACCCTACAACAGGAAGCTCGAAATAATGTACGCCAAGATATTGAATCAATGATATCTACATGCATGGAACTTATATCTATGTTTATTTATAAAAATAATTGACAGGAAATTATTCAAAAATATGATCAGAAACAAATGCTTTTTGTAGTTAACAAGTGACATGCACATTTCCATGTAACAGTTAAATCATGTGCTGTTGAATTAGCAAAGGCAGCTAAGCTCAATTAACACAAAAGAAGATAAAACCTCTGCTGCACAGGTGGAATTCCTTCCTTTTCTTCTACACGTTCCTTGATCCGGTCAATCGTATCAGTTGGCTCAATGTCGATTTCAATTTCTTTTCCAGTCAGAGTCTTCACTTTAATCATGGTTCCTCCCCTGAGCCTCAAGACCAAGTGAAGGGTTGATTCCTTTTGTATGTTATAATCAGCAAGTGTGCGACCATCTTCGAGTTGCTTACCAGCAAAAATCAACCTCTGCTGGTCAGGAGGGATACCTTCCTTGTCCTACAAAATGCATTCCACCCAAAGTTATTAGAAACTGATGGTGTAACTCACATAAAGGCTCCCTTTGGAATAGCAGCTCAAGGGTATTTGGACCTATCTATCAGCAATACATGTTTATCAAGTATTTTCAGTCCAGTTAAGAAAAGATTATCAGTACATAAGAGAGAACACTGGAAATGGAACGAGCAAGGGTAAAAGATTAAGCCAAACGAATGATTAATGTTGTTGCTAAAGTAGAAGGACAAAAGTTTCACGGTCATGCCTGTAAGCCAATGACTGAAAGAAAGAAAAGATTAAGGCAAATCATCCCCGAAAAATCTTTGATGGTACACATATATCTCAAATCCAATTGGTTGATAAATCCAATATCCAATATCAGTACATATAAGCAATGTTTTTTTAAAATGTCTATTTATTCGACCAGGTTAGTAATGAAAAACTTCAGATAACATTGTATTAAAATCCAAATCATAGTAGGAATTAAACATGTAAGCATATCATTATACAAATCATGCAATTATTGGTTGATATTACAAGTATAATAAAAAGTTAAAATTTTAAATAAAATCGTAGAACTAGTATTATATACATCACATGAGTTCTGTTGTATGAAATTAAACACTTTGAATTAAAATATTAGAATTAACTTACAAAAATAACATTTGTATTTCAAATAATTATAATAAAATATATTCATTTTCTAGGAGTTGATTATGTTAAAACTATGTTGTGAAACCTGGTTTGGCCTAGCCGATCCACCAAGTTTAACCAGAAACCGTTGACCAGACCAGTGACCAGACTGGCTTGGCCCAGAAATATATACAACCTGGGTGACCTAGCCAGGCCAAACAGTCCAACCTCTAACTCATTAACCCATTGCCTCAACCCGGTCAAGTTTCACAACACATTAAAACAAATGAATAGCATTTTCATTGGATAGGATTAAATATAAGTCTCTTATATTTGATACCATGAGGCATTTATAAAAAAAAACTGTCCAACTGGATTAATATAATACTCTATTTATCCTTCTTCAGTCTAGATTTTCAGAATGCTTCTGTAGTAAGATAAATGTTCACAGAAACATCATTATTTCTGACCACTTTAGTCAGTAATTTTGCTGCATGCATTTGGTTATGAATTTTAATATATTATTTGACTGCAGATTCTGTGTAACCATTCAGACTGATGGTTTTTGTTAGGAATATAATTATGGTTGAAATAATGGAAAGAATAAATAAATGCAATAGGGAAATGTTGTACAAATTATGTATATGAATATATAATGGACCTAGGGTACTGCATAGCTAGAAACTAAAATAAGTTTTAAAAGACCCTTATTGATCTGACCTAGTTACTTAAAACTAACAACAAACTAGATTACTGGTTGATTTATATTTATAGTATTCAGAACCACTTATGCCATTTTTTGTCATGTCATACTCTTACTATTTCAATGATCATGTCAACAATAAAAAATAGCTCTATATGTTATCTTTCTTCGGCCTGGTTAGTCCACATTTTGAAAACGCAATGTTCAAGTGAAGAAAAGGAAAGTCTAGTAGTATATGCTTCCAGAGTTGGAGAATAGGTATAGACTAATTGCAACCTCTTTGGGTCTTGCAAGCTATAAAACTAGATAACAGAATACAAAGTGATTATAAATCAGTTGTAAACTGGTTTAAACCCAGTACTTAGAACAAAAACAGATTCAAGGGTTCATAATCAATTTTGAATGGGTTTGAAATGGATACAGGGCCTTAAAACTTCTTAAACTTTGTGACTTTTATAAAAGTGTGAGCAAAATATGAAGTGCATTTCATCTAAACTATTAAGTCTTAGTTTTTTTATTCTTTCTATCTTCAATTAAACTCTGATATTAGTCCCTTTGGTGGGTCTCTTATACTTTTAAATCATTCACAAGTAAAAAAATAAAATGTTCTTCACTAGCTCAATACAGGTTTTGCGTCAGCTCACCAACAACCGAAACTCATTTGCCAACAATTCATCAGATTCAGTCTTGAAAACCACACCACATTAGCAGCTTAGCTTTCCATACTAAATTCAAGTCCAGCCTTATTCAGAGTATTACAACTAGGCAAATTAGTCAACAACTAAGAGAGGAAACACGCAGAACAATTTCATTACACATCTAAGTCTACTAATGTGTATCAAAAACCGATTTACTGAAATCTTGTTACAAAAGAGATCATTCCGGGGTGATTCAGACAAGTATTCCAGACTATAAATTCTTAGTAGTGTAAAAGTTTGCTTATAATTGAGAAACAAATATATCAACTCCTAGCAGTCATAGATTATTACAAGCCTTGAAATTAAATAATATCCATAGCAACAGAAATAATTAAATATAATGTGTAATTCAGCTTCAAATTTCTGCAGACACAATACAACAAGTATTTTACAATCCTTACATAGAACTGTTTAAAGGTTTAACCACTCATGCTTCTTAGTTATTCCTTACATAAGCTTCAGGTTTTTACAGACACTTTTTAACCTGTGCTCCTGCACACACTTTTCAATTTAACCAATTTCCACTCTAACAACAGGTCAGGCCACGGACTAAATCAAATAGTTTCTAAAACATATATGTTATGCAGACATACCATATCAACACAGTAATAAAACCATTTATAGAATAAACTAATTCAATAGGACGCACAATTCAACTCTAGACCTCGCATAAGTTGGAAAGGTCCGAAACGATTAGAAACCCTCGAATTGAATGAGAGAAAATAAAACGCAGAAGAATAGATGAACAAAACTCATAAAACCCTAGGTGAACGGAATCAAAGTTGTTATCAAGGAAAGAAAGTAGATAGAGAAAGAACCTGAATCTTGGCTTTGACGTTGTCAATGGTGTCGCTGCTTTCGACCTCCAGCGTGATGGTCTTTCCGGTCAAAGTCTTGACGAAGATCTGCATGTTGATGAATGAGAGAGAGGAGAGAGAGTGTGGGAGAGAAAACGAGAGTGAGAGATTGTTTGGTTAGTGCCTCTGAGGGGGTATTTGTAGTTCGTAGGTTGTAAGCAATGTTTGGGTTGTGTGATGAATGGGGACTAGGAGAAACAGTGAGGAGATTGGATCTTCAATTATACTTGTGTTTGGAAACTCTCAACCTATTGAACTTACTTTTTTGACACTATTGAACTTAAACCAAAACCAGGGTCCTTGTTTTATCTCTATCCATTCCTTCAAGTTTATTTAGTTTTGAGTTAAAAGAAACCCTAAAATTTTATAAATACTATTAAGTTTTTTTTTTTAAATTTATACATAATATACTCTTTTAGTATTTTTTTCTAGTTAAACTATCTTTACTAGTTTTATTATATAATAAAAATATAAATTAGTAACAAACAATCTACTTAAAAAGATCTCAACATAATCTCATAGACATGATATTTTATGCCATCAAATTTTTCAAACTTAATTTCTTTTGTAAATTTATAAACTTTCGGCGGTCTATGTTAAATTTTAGTGCTAGTTTTTAAAATTTTAAAATTTTTCAATTCAATATCTACAGTGAATTTTCTTAGTTATTAACCGAAATTATTTTTAAATTTAATTAAAATTATACAAATATAATTATAAAATTACAAATATAACATTATCATATTATCAAATTATCAAATTACAAAATTATACACTTATAAAATTATAAAATTATAAACTTATAAATTATTAAATAATAAAATTATAAAAATGTAAAATCGTTAAATTATTAAATTAATAAATTACTAAATTATTAAATTATTAAATTATTAAATTATAAACTTATAAAATTCTAAAATAATAAAATTATAAAATCTAAAAATCTAAAAATCTAAAAATTTAAAAATTTAAAATTTAAAATTTTAAAAAATAAAAAATTATACAATTATACAATTATAAAATTATAAAATTATAAAATATTGAATTATAAAATTATAAAGATATAAAATTACAAAATTATAAAATTATAAAATTACAAAATTACAAAATTATAAAATTACAAAATTACAAAATTATAAAATTATAAAATTTTTAAATTTTATAAAAATTATAAAATTATAAAATTTTAAATTTTAAAATTATAAAATTTTAAATTTTAAAATTATAAAATTCTAAAATTTTAAATTTTAAAATTATAAAATTTTAAAACTTTAAATTTTAAAATTATAAAAGTTTAAAATATAAATTATTATATTATTATATTATTTTTTTATTATTTTTTTATTTTTTTATTTTTTTATTTTATTAAATTATTAAGTTAATAAATTATAAAATTGTAAAATTATAACTTTTAAAATTATAAGATTACAAAATTATAATTTTATATTAAAAACTTATTTTTGGCAAAGGAAAAAATATACAGTAACATTATCCCACCAACATGGTAAGAATAAATGACTCAAACAATAATAAAAGTAAAAGAATTAGTTAAAAAGTTTCTTTGTTTAGGAATATCAAATTCATATACCCTTTTAATAGTACAAACAGACATATGCCTCTGAGTTAGTGCATGGGACAAATTTAAAACAGAAAGTTCAAGAGTCTTCTAAAGAACAAATGGCTAGATATCATTTGGATCTCACTCAACAGAAATGTTTCAAGAAATTTTGTCAATAGTTTTATGTTTAAAAAGTTTCAAGATTATTTATTCAATAGCTTTTTAACTAATTTTATTACTTTTATTATTGTTTGAGTAATTTTTTCTGACCATATTGGTGAAATAATTATAAAATTATAAAATTATTAAGTTATTAAACTATCAAGTTATTAATTTATTAATATGTAAAATTATAAAATTATAAAACTATATAATTATAAAATTATAAAATTATAAACTTATAAAATTTCAAAATTATACATTTAAAAAATTTTAAAATTTTAAAATTATAAAGTTATAAAGTTATAAAATTATTAAATTATTAAATAATAATTTGTTTTTTCAAAAAAAAATAAAAATAAAAATAAAGTAAATAAGTTTTTTCTTTGATTTTTTTTCTTTGTCTAAATAATAGGATAATAATAATAATAATAATAATAAATAAAAAGATAAAAAAAAGGCCGTTTTAATCTTTTATGTATTTTCTTTTGAGGCTTTGTTTCTATTTTAGTCCAAAATACTCTATACACCTACACTGTTTTTTCTTGCAACTAACAGCAGTCCAAAATTTTATATCCTCACTTTGCTCTATGTTTTGGCATTTCTCCTCCAAATCAAGAAGTTAATGATGAGATTCTTTTTTTTTTAGAAGCGAAATCTATTCTAACATTTAGGACCTTTTTTTCCCAAAGATAATTTATTTTGTGCTCTGATTTTATGACACATTTTTTTCTAGATGAGAAAAATAGTAATATGTTTCTCAAGAATATATTTTTTTCTAATTATAATTAATTTTCCTGATCACATTTGATTTTGTGCTCTGATATTTTTCTGTGATTTGATTCCCGTAATGTGATAATATTAAGACTAATTCTTGCCTTTTAAAATTCGTTGTAATTAAGACATACATTTTTATGATATTTCCTTAGATTTATATTGTTGTGTATATAATAAACCCATCAGACAAAAAGAAAGAAAAAAAGGATTTTTTTCTTACCTTGAGAGGCCTCTCTTAAAAAACCCAAAAACTCACGGTTCATCTTGCTCTTGAGTTCTTTTCCATAATCTTAAGCACCAAAAACTCATTCATCCAGGGAAGAGTATTGGTAAGACTGTATTAATATTTATCTACATTGAGAATGATTTGATTTTGGTCTTCGATGTTTTTTACAGCAGCTATTAGTGCATACATGGTTTTTCCAAGCCTATAATCATTTAATCATTTGTTTTATTATTTAAAACCCTTTAAATTTAAAAGCTTGATTGAATTCAAAGTGTAATGAGAGTTTTGAGAAAGTGACGTAGATTTAGTTGTACTTTCTAATTCAATCAAAATGATGATAAATAGGTGGGTCCCATTTTTTAAGTATACATTTGTACATCGTTCATATATTTGAAAAAGAATCATACATTGATGTGGGTTTTGGTGTTGAACTTTAGCTTTTACATGTTTTTTCTTATCATATTATTAGCTTTTAAAATGGTCCATATTATAATCAATTTCTATAATGAGTTTCGTTTCTAAGCAAATAATTAAAATTCGCTTTTAAAAAAGAAATAATATAATGATCGTCCGCATCAACTTAGTATTTTAGTTTCCTTTCTTTCGTTTTTTTAAATAAAAAGTAATAATAAAATATGTTTTTAAAATGATCATCTGCATCGGTCTCGTATTTAATGTTTTTGTTTTATTTAACATATTTCTGAAAATTTAAAATATCAACATTTTCACTCAAAAAAAAAAAACAATCAGGTTGTTTTCAATTTTTTTTCCTAAAGGTTTTTCAAAAGAACTACGTGATCCTGATTCTCTGTTATAAATGGAGATATGTAGCAGCAAGGAGTAATCCTTGTCGGGCCCAAAAAACAAAAATCTTTTTTTGTTCCTTTGAATTTTCTTTGTCATCTTTATTTATTTATATTTTATTTTATTTTATTTTTTGGAAAATAAACATTTAAAGGAGACCACATCCATTTGTATTTTACTTAAAGGTACGGGCGTTGTAGGGTGCTAACACCTTTCCTACACGTAACCAACTCCCTACCCAAATCTGTTTTCGTAGACCTTGCTCTTTTTTTATGGTTTTCCGTTGTTTCCTATAATAACTATGGTGGTGACTCCAAATGTCTCTTTTTTTTTATTTGTTTGTTGGTTCGTCATCCCATCGCGATTTTGGTTGTGACAAATGGTCACTCCATTGGGGACTTTAGAGAGTTAGACCATTTAATTAAATATATAAAATTGATGTGGTTTTTTCAATTTTTTTTTTCTCTTTTCTTTTTCATTCCTCTTTTTCTTCTTATATTTATTTATTTTAATTTTTTTTCTCATTTATTATTATTATTGTATATTTTTTGTTCATTTTGGATGATTGATTTTTTTTTTGTTCATATTGCTTTATTTTTATGCTTGAATTTTGAATCCTAGGATAGATGACTTTGTTGTTTATAGTTGTCTGGTTTTTTTCTATTTGTTTGCAGGAAGGGGTTTGGGTATGCATTATCCTCCCTTCACACACACACATTATGTGCATGACATGAGTGGGGCCCTATATGTTAGTTTTGAAATGGTGAGTTTAGCTAAGCAAGGGGGTTGAATTGGCTTTATAAAACTTTTTTGAAAGCTTAAACCTCTTTTCAATTGAATCTAATGGACGGGAAAGTTTGGATGTAAATGCAGCAGACCAGTACACTTTCAGTCGATTAAAATATAAAACAGGAGACTAAATTGTTCTTGATGCTATGAAACAATCGATTAAAAAGACAAATCAATCGGCTAAAATACTGGAGAATTATGCAGAATGCAAAATTTGCGAATTCAACTCAAATAACAATCTTTTACATACAAGACTTGTTCTAATCAGTATTTATAACAAGTATAAAGCCTCAGATTACACAAGAAGGCCTTAAATCAGCCCAAAGATCAAATTGCTTGGTTTTCTTGAGTTTTTAAAGAGTTTCAACGAGAGTGAGATGAAGGAAAGAAGAATGCACAATGTTTTTATACTGGTTCACTCAATCACAGAGCTACATCCAGTTTACCAGGATAACTTGAGCCTGGTTTCCACTAAATTCAAAAGTTTTACAAATCACAAACCGAGATTACACTTTTGAACAACAAAACACACAAGAATTTAGACTCACACAAAAATCTAGACACACAACCTACAAGAATCACACTTGCAGACCTGAAATCACATCAGGCAAACCATCCAAAGGCACAAGAACATCCAAACCTGATGGTGGCTGTCCCTAGCCAACCATACATATGTTCTTCAAGCTACTCACAAGCCAAAATGCCTTCAAGATCAACAAAGATCTTCAAAATACAAGTTCTAGTTGTGTATTGCAGAGAGAGAATGCTTCCTAGAGATGAATGACAAGGTTTCGTTTAGAAAAACTCATATTTGCACCTCTGCTCGTAAAAACACAACTTATATAGTCTGGTTTAAGTGAAAATAGTCGATTAAATTTTGCGTACAATCGACTGATTTCACCTGACTTAAGTGAAATCAGTCGATTGAAAAATAATTCAATGGACTGAATGCATTCATACCAGAAATTATATACAGCAAGCCTTTTAACCTGTTAAAACCCATTTTAACATACTAAAAGAGACACACTAAGGCACACAAGACATCTAACCTATGTCATATAGCCTATCAACAATGTATAACACAAACACATTACATTTAACATGTTATTTACAGATTTCACACACTAAAACTTAATCTTCAAGAGGATCTTCATCATTCTTCATCAAACATTTAAGATCTTCATGCACATGGCTTTATCAATTCTTTACTTCAAGCTTGCTTGTGCCAACAATATACCCGGGTCTGAGTAACTTTAGAATTATAGGGGATTGTGTAGCAGTGCCACAGTGGATGTACTTCCCAAGTGGTCATTGTGAGAACCCCAGCTAGAGTTTGTTTGCTTCATTGGTACTCCCACCTCTTGTGGTTTACCAACTGTCGTGGGAAATGCCATGAAGTGGGTCATAGCTCTAGTGACCTTGATATTTAGGTATTAGGAAACCATCCTGGTAAGCGCATCTATTTTTACCTTAGATCCATTAGGCATCGAACCTTTGTTAAGGCATAAGGGGAGATATACACGTCTTTTTATTCCTCGGTTTATTTTATTTTATTTTATCTTTTTATTTATTTATTTTTCTTTTCTCTTGATTTTGTATTAGTAATAAAATCATGCATGACATATTATGCATTCATGTATTTATGTTTTGCCATGTCATCTCATCATGTTTATTTGATTTTAGACTCGAAATTATAAAGTTGTGATTAAATTTGAAAAAAAAAACGAAGTTAACATGGAATTTGGAGTCGGGGTCAATTAGGATTTGATACTTTGAAGAAGAAATCATCCTCTAGGGTTGTAGAAAGTAATTTAAGAGCATGATAGCTAGGGCTAGAGATTAGGTTTTCTTTCTAACGCACTTATTTATGAGCTTTTTAGAGGGTGGAGTTTGTATTGACTCTTTTCCATGTTAATTTACTCACATCTTTATAATTTTGTATAAAATAAATTATTTTCATTCTGTTTTCCCTTCCTTTTCTTTTTCTTATTTTATTTTGTTTAATAAAAATAATAGCGCAAAAATATAAAAAACAAATACGGCAAGGCCAAGGCACCCTTACAGAACGCGAGCAAATAGTAAGAATATAGAGGACTGGGAAACCGCACAAGAGACAATAAAAGCAAATATCAATCAACTAAAGGACCAAGTAGGTCAAATCTTGGAGGCTTTGAAGTCCTTAAAGGCCTTAGGAGAAGCTTCATCAGCAAAGGGTGAGGAAAGCACTCACGACACTCTTGTTGCTTTCCCAGCGTACAGATTGCCATCTGGTTACACCCCACCTATTGGAGAATATTTAGAGGCTGAACATGCTTCCTTCTCATTCCCAATCAATACTCCAAGGAATGAAGCAACTACCTTTGCGAAACCACAAGTGACTGTGATACCCAAGCCTTTAAACACAACTTTCGGTGATGACTCTTTGGGCAAGATTACACCACACCCTACTATGCAGTTCGTATCCGTTGATGTTGAGGGAACCAAAACTAAGTTGGAAATTTTGGAAGAATAGCTACGAGCTATTGAGGGAGGTGGAAACTATGGGTTTGGCGATGTTGCGGGTTTAAGCCTAGTTCGTGATGTCACAATACCCCACAAGTTTAAAGTTTCGGAATTCAAAAAGTACAAGGGTACCACATGCCCTAGAAGCCATCTAACCATGTATTTTCGAAAGATGGATGCCTATGCTTATGATGAAAAATTGTTAATCCACTTCTTCCAATTGGCTG
This sequence comes from Vigna unguiculata, assembly GCF_037176805.1. Classification (NCBI taxonomy): domain Eukaryota; kingdom Viridiplantae; phylum Streptophyta; class Magnoliopsida; order Fabales; family Fabaceae; genus Vigna; species Vigna unguiculata. The sequence continues at coordinate 11,786,652 of NC_140792.1, forward strand.
GGGTAGCATTGAGTTGGTATACACACTTGGAAGCATCTCGCATTCGTTCTTGGATGGATTTTGTGGATGCCTTTTTGAAATAGTACAAGTATAACATGAATATTGCACCAGATCGGTTGCAATTACAAAACATGGCCAAAAAGGATGCTGAATCATTTAAGGAGTATGCACAACGATGGAAAGAGCTTGCTTCTCAGGTGGAACATCCTCTTCATGATAAGGAAATGGTGGCAATGTTTGTGAACACGTTGCAACCACCATTCTATGAGCACATGGTGGGGAATGTATCCTCAAATTTCGTTGATATCATCATCATAGGTGAAAGGATAGAGATTGAGCTGAAAAATGGAAAAATTTCATATAGCCCATTAGCGGCTACAATTCCTAAAAAGCTTGATTTCAGTCTTGGGAAGAAGATGGAAGTAGAGGTGCACGCAGAATCAACAATACCTAGGTGGGAAAATCAGACTCTTGCTTACCAAGCATAATCTCCACAACAAGGATCCTATCAATCACAACACGCCTCAAATAACACTTGGAAAATTGAGGCTAACACAAATCCCAACCATTCTTTAGGGCAAATCACTAGCCCTAGAAGGAATCAAGAAAAGAATTATATTCATTTCACTCCTATTCTTGTGACTTACACGGAGTTATTGTCGGATCTACTCTGTAATGCTTTGGTAGCTATTTGCCCGATGAAGCCATTCGAGCCTCCCTACTCTAAGTATTTTGATGTAAATGTCACATGTGATTATCACGGGGGAGCCATTGGTCATTCTATTGAGAAATGTTTGTCTTTCAAACACAAAGTGCAAGCTTTAATCGACTTAGGGTGGTTAAAATTTCAAGAGAATAAACCCAACATTAAGGTCAATCCCCTCTTTGGGCATGATAATGCTTCTGTACCACACCTAGCCGGTTCAACCCGACTATAGCCATAAAACCCGCCTATATACGCAAGTAATCACCATGTATGAATAGTTAGCAGTACCTAGCCTAAGTTGTTAAAAGGTAACCAATCTAGGCCGAAAACTTAAGATGATTAAGCAAGAACATGACAGGTTCAGAGAATTACCCACAAGGCCCCTAAGGGCCCACGATAATCGTCCTAAAAGGCTTGGCCCAAGACCCAGGCCCACCTACGACCTAAACAAGGGCCCAGCCCATGACGTGGCTAAGCATAATTAATAACCTATAAATGCACATGGACCCCAAAATTTTAAGGTACGCATTCATTACTCTCCTAATTACGAGATTTGACTTTTTAAGAGGTTTTGCTGACTTGAGCATCGGAGTCTCTTCTGCAGGTAAACCCTCTCGGATCCAAACCAATTCACACCGAGATATCCACAGACGACATATACCAGTCAAGAGGAAGCCTACTGAGGAGATTGCGGACTAGGGTCAGGTAACGCTTGTGTCTGACATCTTATTTGTTCTCTGCAGGAACAACTTCGATAAATGCTATTGATCTCGAGGGACACAAGTTGGTGAAAAATGTGAGCAAAATTCAGAGTTCACGAAGGTTTATTTTTTAGGCACTACTAACAATAGGATTGTTGGAAGGTAAATATAACTTAAGCGATGCATGCGGGTTCCATCCAGGTGCTAAACATTCCATCGAGGCGTGCAACAAGTTCAAAAATTTTCTACAGAATTTGATCAACAAGAACTTTATGCAAGTATGTTGTACGGATAAAAAGGACAGTAGAAGACTGATAGAAGAAAAGAAGGAGCAAAGCCTAGCTCGCATAGAAGGACGAGAACGAAAGATAGGGAAGATTCACATCAGTGACATCGAAGAGAGCTTCTGTAGTGCTGGATGGATTAACACTTGTCAAATATCGACCATCGAGGATGAAATTGGATCTGAAAGCTTAAACTTTATGCGATCTTGTCCTCTAGACGTGTAGCTGAATAATTGAGAGATAACGAATTTACCTGTGATGTTTAATTTGGAGAAAATGTGATAATCCTATTACTTTACTCGAAGCTTTAGGATTCAAGACTTTACGAGATGAATTTTTTTTCTTTTATGCTTAGTGTGACAATACAAAACATTTATAATTTGGTTTTTTTATCATTTTCGTTTTATTTATTCGTTTTATAAACTTAAATGATGCAAATATGATGATGAATGTTTTAAAAATATTAATGTCGATATTCCTAATTTTGAGCACTCTATTGACAATATGGAAAATGATAATGAGGATGATTGGGAACCTTCTCCTTATTGTCAGAAGATGAATGGGGCAGTTGGGGCTGCTAATAAAAACATAAAGAAGATTATATAAAAGATGGTGGTCATGTATAAGGATTGGCATGAGATGCTTCCTTTTGATTTGCATGGATATCATATGTCAGTACGTACTTTAATTGGGGCAATACCTTTCTCTCTGGTATATAGAATGGAAGCAGTACTCCCCTTTGAGGTGGAAATCCCATCATTGCGAGTATTAATGGAAACTTAATTAGAGGAAGCAAAGTGGGTTCAAGCCAGATCTGACCCATTTAACTTCATTATGGAAAAAGGATAACCACGGTATGTCATGAACAATTATACAAAAGAAGGAGGAAAAAACGTTTGACAAAAAGTTGCGTCCCAAAGGATTTCATGAAGGTGATTTAGTTTTGAAAAAGATTTTACTTATACAAAAGGACCACAGAGGCAAATGGACACCAAATTATGAAGGTCTATATGTGGGTATGTGGTGAAGAAAGCATTCTCCTATGAGGCACTAATTCTCATAAGGATGGATAGGGAGGAGTTATCATTTCCCACTACTGGTATACATCACGACCACAGAGTGCACAATCAATGCGACCTTGGTACAAGAGTTGGAAGGTACCCAATACCTAGTATATTTGTTAGCGAAGCATTGCAAGATCCTGAAACTAGATATCAAATGGTGAAAAAACTGGCCTTATCCCTTGTAAACGCAGCAAGAGGACTTCGATCCTATTTCCAAAACCATTAAGTCGTTGTAAAAACTGACTACCCCATCCAAAGAATCCTCCAAAAACCTGACCTAGCCCGAAGAACGTCGTCATGGTCCGTCGAGTTGTTAGAATTCAACATACGATATGAACCACATGGACCCATCAAAGCTCAATGCTTGTTGGACTTTGTCAACAACCTGCAGCAAACGCAGAGGAAGACCAATGGACCTTGTATATTGACGGTTCTTCCAACCAAAAGGGAGCATGAGTTGTCATTGTGCTAGAAGGACCAAACCAAATCCTCATCGAAAAATCCCTATAGTTCATCTTCAAAACATCTAACAACCAAACAAAATACAAGGCTATCCTTGCCGAATTGTTACTAGCACGAGAAGTAGGAGTGTGTCGGCTAGTGTGCAAGACTGATTCCAAGCTCACGATAGGGCATCTCAACGACAAATACCAAATTAAGGACTCAATGCTCCTTTAGTACTACCACTTGGTCCGTGACATCTTAAGCTCCAACTTCGATGAAATAGCAATACAACACATACTAAGAGGAGACAACACACAGGCATACTCTCTGTCCAAGTTGGTAAGTACTAGAAAGAAGGGGAGGTACAAGTCCATGCTACAATAAACGTTGACAACACTTCAACAGCTATCACCTGTATGAACCTACATGCCGATGACGATAATTGGATGACGCCATACACACAATACTTAAAGACTGGGACCCTCCCCAATCCTATGAACAAAGGATGGCTATCAAAAGTAGCAAGCTACACGTTAGTTGAAGAAGCGTTGTATAAACGGGGATATAGTCAGCCCTTGCTAAAATGTGTCACAAAGGAGTAGGCGTCCTACGTCATGAAAGAAATCCATGAAGGAATATATGAATATCATTTCGGATCTTGAACAATGATAGCTAGGATCTTGAGGGCAAGCTACTTCTGGCCAACCATGAAATTAGATTGTCATGAATTTTTTAAGAAGTGTATGTCGTGCAAAAAGCATGACAATCTCATTCACAAAAGGCAGTAGGAATTGCACCACATACTTTCCCCATGGCCATTTGCAAAATGGGGCATGAACATTTTATGACCATTCACACCAGGGAAGGGACAAGTTAAGTTCCTTATAGTAGGAATTGAGTATTTCATGAAGTGGATTGAAGCCCAACCATTAGCCACCATTACAACACAACAAGTCCAGCAGTTTGTTTGGAAAAGTATAGTATGTCGATACGGGGTGCCATATACAATTATAACCGATAACAGGAGACAATTTATAGACAAAGAATTGGCGAAATTCTATACCGGCCTAAGAGTCAAACATATCACCAACTCAATGGAGCATTCGCAAACTAATGGGCAAGGCCAAGCCGCCAACAAGATAATTCTAGTCGAATTACAAAAGAGGCTGGATGGGTCGAAAGGAAAGTGGCCAGAAGAATTTTTTGAAGTACTATAAGCATATAGATGTACACCGCAATCCGCCACTGACAAATCACCTTTCAGCATGGTATATGGAACAAAGGCCATGATTCTGGTAGAAATTGGAGAACCCTCTCTAAGAAGGCAAACATATGGTGACAAAGCGAACGAAGATAGTCTATGCATAAACCTCGACCTAATAACAGAGTTGCGAGAGAAGGCACAAATCAGGAACATGGTGGCCAAACAGAGAGCCGCAAGAAAATACAGCTCCCCAAACTTCAGCCATGTACATTCGTAAGGAGAGATTTAGTATGGAGAATGACAAGCAACGATAGGAAAAAAGACAAATGGTTTTCAGCCAATTGGGATGGGCGATACAAGGTGCGCGAGGACATAGGTGGAGGCGCCTATAGGTTGGAGCAGCTATCTGGGGATCCAATATCTAACACATTGAATACATCCCATCTCAAGTTTTATTTCAGCTCGGGCCGTAAAGAATCAACAACTTGTAACCCTAAGTGTACTCTTTTTCCTCACCTGACATTTTTCCCTAAGGAGTGTTTTGGCTAGGGAGTTCTTAACGAGGCACACAAACGATCAATAAAATCATGGTTCATTGCAAAAATTGTTGTATTTTCTAAGCTCTCTATCGCTTACTTAGATAGGCAGTCCTGGTTAAGCACATTTATTTCTAATCTCTAAATTTCCTGTCGCATACTCCGATAGGCAGTCTTGATCGAACACATATATTTGAATTCCCTGCCGCTTACTTAAGTAAGCGGTCATGGTTGAATAACCATTTATTCTTAAGTTCCCTACAACATACTTAGGTAAGCGGTTCTAGTCGAGCAAAATTAATACAATTTCTTGCCAATATCTTTATTGCAAATTCATAGACAAATTTATGTCAACTATATATCTTAACAATTACACGAAACATCCAACATAAATAGGCGGTCATGGACAAACAAAAATTATTACAAAATGCCTACAACTACTTTATCACAAGTTAGCACCAACATCTATATATCTCGGAGAAATACTTAATATAAATAGGCGGTCAACAAAATACGCGAAACGATCAAACATTAAAAATGCGAAAATGACATCTTAAAAACGAAAAACACATATACGTAACTATAAAGAAAGAGGAATATATTTCAAAGTAGTAAAAACGAAAACAATAAAAGATGTTCATGGCCAATAAAAAGTATGGATTATTACAAACTTGAGCTTATAAAAACAAAAATACTATCCGAATAAAATCACTTAGTATGAATCTCGGCCTCGTCAATAGCCACCGTCTCTCCATCAACAACAGGATCAGCATTAGCAGCCTCAGGCTCTTCCATAACTTGATCAGAATCCACTACTTCCTCATCCAGCAAGCGATCGTCGACAGCATCTTTGTTCACGTCGAAGTGAGAATCCTCAGCATCCACCTCCTTGTAAAATAAAGTCGCTTGCCTAAAACCCTTATTAAAGTCATTGATGTGCTCTTGAACTATATATGTTTTCAAATCTTCAAGCTCAACCTTTATCCCTTGGTATTTCTCCTACAGCTCATTGTTATCTATCTCCAGGTCCTTAGTTTTTTCCCTCATCTTCTTTTTTGAATCCCGACACCTCACCTTCCAAGAGCCCAATTGCTTCCTTTTGGCAACTAATTCTTCTTTCTCCTTCTCCCAAGCTACTTTGCCTTCTTCGTATTTGGCTTACAGTGTCTTTAGTTCTTTATTGGCTTACTCCACTTTGGCTTTTCCCCCTTCCTTAATCTCCTTCTACAGCAAGTTGCCAACCCTGCGACTCAGAATCAAAGCTTTACTACTAAACTCCACCATTACCTTCACCATGGCACTAGGCTCCATATTGTCTAAAGAGGACAACACGACCTCATCTAGGCTAATCTCGATGTCACGACGAATAGTGGTTTCAAGCAACTCTATCAGGCCAACCTCTGGTCTCTTAATCCCAAAAGATGATTCTGGCCTTAAAAGCTCCACCCTGACTCTCTTAATATCCTTCCCGACTCCCTTCTTGGTAGGAATTGTCATTTTTCTCTTCGAACCACCTTGCATCCAAACCTCCACCAGTGGCTCCTTCATATTGGGAATGTCAGCATCCCCGACATTCTTGGCCTTCTTAGCTAGCTCCTTCCTTTGACTCTTGAACATACTCAAGTTCTTATTCCCTAATTGAGCCATGTGACCTACACCACAAACACACAATTTGTCGTCATTCTTAGTCTAAAGTAAACAGAGAAAATAAAGCATGATACCTTCAAGATCAACAAGAGGGTGCATTGATAAATAAACCCTAACTAAACCCTTAGTAGGTAATTTTTTGCTAAACCTCCCAAAAATCTCCATTGTTTGTTTCTCATCTGTCGACAACTCCTCCTTTTTCGTTCCTTTATAATGCCTCGAATTATCCGTCCAACTAAATGGAAATTTAGTGCTTCCATCGTCGTTGTAGAATAATGTTCGTCCTTATTGCTTCACAACAACTTTGAAAAAGCCGTCTTTAAAGTGCTTAAACGATTGAGAAAAAGCGTCCAAGATACTTATTTATACCAGGCTAGCTAACAAGAGATAGCAGAGTGATCGGATCCCTCAATCAGTATCATAGAAATATAAGAAGCATTTTGGAGATGGATTAAGATACAGTGTCCGGCATAACAATCAGAATGCTTGCAAATACCCAAAACTATTAAGGTGTAGTTAAGTTAGGGCAATGTCCAGAAGATGTAATACTCCCATGGTAAATTCATCTAAGGGTAGTCGAACATGTAGTTGAGAAAAGTGGCACATATACATGTAAAACAACCCTTCTTCAGTGTGCTCTTGACCATGGCATACGCAATCGACAACACTAACACGTTCTAAGGATATAATAGTTGACGAATCGTCCCTTTCAAGTACGCGGACGCACAACCATGATTCTAATAATCGGGACCATCTGAATAATGAGTACTAATTTTGCACGTCTGAAGCCACCCAATCATATCCAACCTTCACTGGCAAACTACTTTCAGCCACCTCTTTCGCTAGATCTTCCCTTACATCCGGAACCACATCCATATGAAACCCCTTCTCACTGGATGTAGAACCACTCGACTCGCTCATAGATCCACTATCCCCACTACTTGTACCCAAGATAGAATCACTGTTAGACATACCTTAGAGTAAGAAGATGGTGACACAAAGAGAATATGTCAGACACAACTTTAACAGGGACAATACAATTTTCTCACAATGAGTAAATGAAAAAGTTATTACTTTTGAAATGGTTGAAAAGCCAAGAAGGGGGGGGGGTTGAATTGGCTAGTTAAAAATTTAGGCTATCTTTGCAAGCTAAAAACCACCTTTAATTGAATCAAATAGATCACCAAGTTAGAATGCAAACAATACTGAGCTATACACTTTCAATCGATCAAAAATAGAGTTAACAGATTGATTTTACTAAACAGATTCTGTTCTGGTATAATCAATCGATTGAAATTGAAAAACAGTCGACTGAAATACTGGGAAAAATGCAGAAATGCGAATTTGAATTTTAAACCGGAAACAATGCTCAAGAATGATCAAGACCAGTTCCAAATGATTATACAAACATGCTCAATACTTCAGATGCTATGAAAACATGCAAGAACATGAAAAAAGATGATTAAAGCACAAGTTCTTGAAACTTTAAAATGAAAATGCAAGAGAGAAAGGTTAGAGAAGAGAGGACACCACGAATTTTTATACTGGTTCACTCAAACCTGAGCTACATCCAGTTTGTCAAGGCAACCTTAGCTTGACTTTGCACTATTTCAAAAGTTTTACCAAGTATCCACCCTTACACTTCCAAAATATGCAAAAACACCACAAAAGACTCTTGAATCACACAAGAATCACACCAGCACAGCAAGAACCCTCTTACAGACCTGGAAAACCACCAGGCACACACACAAAGCTTGAGAAAGATCAAACCTTAGTGGTAGCATAGCCTTGCCTACCACAAACCACTTTCTCCAAGCTTCAAACCAAGCCAAAAGCTTCAATAATTGATCCAAGATCAATCTTCAATAACTACAACACCTATGATCACGAAGGAGAGAGTTTTCACAAGTTTCCAGAACCAAATCGTGCTCTAAAATTATCAATAACACTCTCTTTCGAAAATCACAACTTTTATAGTCAAACTGTTACGAAATTCAACAGGTTGATTTCACTTGACTTAAGTGAAATCAGTCGATTAAAAACTAAATCAATTGATTGAATTTGTTGCAGTTTAAGACTACTGCAACCAACCTTTTAACCTGTTGAAAAATCATTCAATAGACTAAAAGAGACATTTTAACCTGTTGAAAAACCATTCAACAGATTAAAAACACAATAAAGACCAAACTACATCTAATTAATGCTTTAAGGTCTACAACATGAATTACAAGCAACAAATACACTTTCTTAATGATGTAACTACATGGAGAGCACACATTCCAGCCTTGATCACCATGGATATCATCAAATCTCCTTTCCTTCATCAATGTAGGCTTCATTCCAATGGTTATGCCTTCAAGATAGTTCAAAAGAGCTTCATTCAATCTTCATCAAATCTTCAAGAAGCAAACCACATTGGCTTCTCATGTCAACAATCTCCCCCTGATTTGATGAAGCCAACCTTTATTCCATATATCTTCTTCTATCTTCCATTACAAAATGCTTCTTCCATTTGTTGGAAACCAATTGATGAAGTAACACCTTAGCTTGAACCTTGTGAACCTGAAAAAACATTTTACAGCAGCAATACACACAAGCTAGCAAGTATACAACTGTGATCATGCTCCCCCTATCAATAATATGGGTTGAAATTCAGATTTGATTATTGATTCCAATTTTTTAATGCTTAGTTTAATGTGATCAATTATCCATTTTCCAATTTTTCTCCCCCTTTGGATTCATCAAACATAACAAATGGATAAAGATAACAAGCATTGCATTTCATTTCATTAATACTGGAAGGGAATACAACCAACAGAAACTGAAAACAGAAAACATATGCATAAAGCTGATACAATCAACCGATTGAAATGAAAAACAACCAACTGAAACAGATAGAACTCAAACTGAAAAATGACAAACACACGGATGCAATGCATGATCCTAAACAATCACCACACTCAGTCATCCTGAGGGTCATTTCTGGTCTGGAATGATTGGAGCATATCATGGATATCATGGATTTGGCCATCCAATGCATTGAACCTCTCATTGCAATAGTTGTGATGTTCATGTTGAGACACATTGAGCTCATGCAACTGGTTCAGCACCATCCTCTCAAAATGTGAGTACACAGGGCCTCTATCCTCTGGAGGATTGTAAGGAATCAAGTTCATGGGTCCAACAGTTGGTTCTTCCTCTTGATTTGCACCACTTGGACCGGCTTCATGGTCATATGCACCACCAACAACAACTTCAGCAGTTGTCCATCCATTTCCCACATTGATAAAGCCTATTTTGTGCAGATTTTGGTTGGAGGTATAGTTCAATAGTCCAGTTGACTCCTCTAGCTCATCCTCTACATCAATACCAAAGTATTCAATGAATTTAGACACCAAAACCACATATGGAAGCCTAAAATTCGTGAGCCTCTTGGCCTTGAGCATGTGATGACGAAACACATAGATCCAATCCACTTGAATATTGTGTTGAATGTAGTACATGAGTATCAAATCTCCCTTATTCAATGTTGAATGGTTGCTACCACGTGGAACAAGGATTTTTGTGACAATCATACCAAGTAACCTTTGATCCACCTTGAGACCACCAACATGGAAGTGTTTGATTTCAGCAATAGGATTTCTTAAGCATTGGCCATAGTATTGAATCTTGTTGAATTCTGGAACAGCCCCAGTTTCACCTTTTCTCATTTGCACACCCCTTGGTTTAAGTCCAACCATATCTTTCAAAGCTCTCTTGTTGATCTCCATTTGAACACCCTTGATGCTAGACAATAAGACATCATTTTTGAACTCCAAGTTACTGAAAACTACCTTCACCAAGTCTGGATAGATTTTCCCTCAAAGTTCAAGGAAGGTCTTCAACTTTTGATACTTTAGTTGTTGGAATAGGCTCTCAAAGCCTTCAGCCCTTAGCCATGAGAACCTCAGCACCTTAGGAATGCTGATCTGCTTCCTATTCATCTCAATGAGGAACACTTGAATGTTATCCTCATGATCCTCAAACCATGCTTCAATTCTTCCATGGCTTTCATGATTTGGAGACCTTGGGGAAGGAAGAGTGGAGTGCTCATGATCAGATTGGGTAGCTCTTTGGGAAGGATGAGGCATGATGAGTGTTGGTGTGGCTGTTTCTAAGAGATGTATGATGCAAATGCAACAATACAAGTGCAGTATTTATAATTCAACAAACTAATTTTCAGAAACAGTTGATTAAATGGTGCAAATTTTTCTAATTAATTCATTTTATGTTACCCAAATCAATTTAATGCAGTCCAAAACAATATCTCGTGCATGCATGATGTTTTCAATGTGTTTTTATGAGAGAATCAATCAGTTCAGATCATGTGAGTTGTATGCACATTGGAATTGTACACTAGAATGTTTTTTGGTCAAACAATTCAGTAAAAGGAACATATGGCTGATGAAATGGGCAGTTAAGAGCAGATAGTACCTGACAAAAAGATGCTTTCTTTGACTGAGTCAGCTTAACAATTCAATTCGTGAGTAAAAGCACAGTTTAAGTAAAATCAACACGTTGAAAAACAGAATCAGTCGACTAAAACAGCATCAGAGCATCATAGATTAAAACCAAAATCTGGTTAAGTGAAATCAGCTTACTAATTTTGAAAATCAATCGATTGAAAATCGTGAAATTGAACTTCATTTTTCTAGATTCAGTTGTAATGAAATCAACATACTATATTATGAAAACAACAGATTAAAAATCATAGCAGATCAATTTTTCATCATCCAATGGCAGTTTAAGTGAAATAAACATGTTGAAATACAAAAACAATAGGTTGACAGATCATGAATTGTGCAAACAGAGGCAGATTTAAGTGAAATCAACACGTTGAAATGCAAAATCAATAGGTTGACTATGACAGTTTTTAACTTTTGCATACAACAGCAGATTTTTATGAAACCAATGCATGAGTACATAAGATTAACATGCTACAAACACATCAGACCACATTCTTGATGTCTAAAATGCCTAGTTCAGTTCTTAGCCTGTTAAACCTATCTCTAGCCAATGGTTTTGCAAACAAATCCGCCAATTGATTTTCAGTTTTAACAAATTTGATTTCACAATCTCCATTTTGAACATGATCACGAATGAAATGATGCCTAATCTCTATATGCTTAGTTTTAGAATGTTGTATTGGATTCTTGGTTAAGTTGATTGCACCAGTATTATCATAATACAAAGGTACCTTGCTTAGCCTTACACCATAGTCCAAAAGTTGATGTTTCAACCATATGATTTGTGCACAACCATGTCCAGCAGCATTATATTAAGCTTCAGCTGTGGAAAGTGCCACACAAGCTTGCTTTTTGCTATTCCATGAGATTAAACTTGATCCAAGCAAATGACAAGTACCACTTGTGCTTTTCCTATCCAATTTGCACTCTGCATAGTCTGAATATGTAAAGCCACTAAGAGATATGTTAGAATCACATGAATACCATAAACCAACATTGGTTGTTCCTTTGAGGTACTTTAGAATCCTTTTTGCAGCCTTAAAGTGTGATTCCTTAGGATTTGCTTGAAATCTAGCACATAAGCATACTCCAAACTGAATATCTGGCCTACTTGCTGTAAGATAGAGCAAAGACCCAATCAACCCTCTATCATTGGTTGAATATACTAGTTGGGCAACCTCATCTGCATCCATAAGGCATTTGTTGCAATTGGAGTGGCAGCTTCCTTGCAATCCTCCATTTTGAACTTTTTCAACAAGTCAAAACAGTATTTTGATTGATTTAAAAATGTTCCATGCTTGAGTTGCTTGAGTTGCAGCCCTAGAAAGTAGGCAAGCTCACCCATCATGGACATCTCAAATTCTCCCTGCATAGCTGCAACAAACTCTTCGCACAATGTGTTATTATTTGAACCAAAGATGATATCATCAACATACACTTGAACAAGTATAACATCATTATCATGTTTTCTAATGAAGAGTGTTTTGTCCACTGCACCTTTGGCATAACCTTTTGATAAGAGAAAATTGCTTAGCCTTTCATACCATTGCCTTGGTGCTTGTTTCAAACCATATAAGGCCTTTTTTAATTTAAAAACATGGTTAGGATAGAGATGATCCTCAAATCCAGGAGGTTGTGATACATACACTTCTTCGTTTAGGAAACCATTCAAGAATGCACTTTTCACATCCATTTGATGCATTTTAAAGTTACACATGCAAGCATATGCTAAGAGTAATCTCACAGCTTCTAGCCTAGCTACATGTGCATAAGTTTCATCAAAATCAATGCCTTCTTCTTGGTTATAACCTTTAGCAACTAGTCTAGCTTTGTTTTTTTACTATATTACCATCTTCATCCATTTTGTTTCTAAAAACCCATTTGTTCCAATATATTCATATCATTAGTTTTAGGCACTAGAAACCACACATCATTTTATTGTGGGGTTCTTGGTGCAGAAAAATTATTGTTGATACCATGCTTTTCACAAAAGTGTTCAAACTTTTCATTTTGAAATTCCCCACCATGATCACTTCGAATAGACACTATTTTGGAACTCTTTTCATTTTCAAGCATGTTGGCAAGTCTTTTGAAAGCATGAAAAGTGTCATTGTTGGCAGCTAAGAACAAAGTCCATGTGTAGCTAGAGAAATCATCAACAATGACTAATGCATAAAGATTGCCACCAAGACTCATGGTTCGAGATGGACCAAATAGATCCATGTGAAGCATCTCTAAAGGTCTTTCAGTTGAAACAACATTCTTGGATTTAAAAGAGACTTTAGTTTGTTTTCCTTTTTGACATGCTTCGAACACTCTATCCTTCTCAAACTTGAGTTTTGGTAGTCCTTCAACCTGCTATTTTCTATTCAGCCGATTGAAATGTTGCATGTGTATGTGACAAAGTCTTCTATGCCATAACCAAGTATCATCCTTTTTTGTAAGCAAACAATGGATGCTAAATGATGCATGATGCAAGTCAAGTAGATATATATTATTGACTCTCTTGCCTGTCAAAACAATACTACCATGTGCATCATATATCAAACAACTATTTGGTTCAAACATGACTTTAAAGCCTTTATCACATAGTTGACTTATACTTATCAAATTGTGTTTGAGTCCTTCAACTAGCAGCACATTCTTGATGTTGAAAGAGGATCCATTGCCTATGACTCCATTTCCAAGGATTCTTCCTTTGTTGTTGTCTCTATAGGTTACAAACCCTTCCTCCTTCAACTCCAACTTTGCAAATTTGGTTTTATCTCTTGTCATATGTCTTGAACAGCCACTATCAAGGTACCACAATTCTTTCTTATCACCTTTCATGACCTGCAAAACAAATTTGGATTATTTAGTACCCTTTGATAGGTTGGGTCCATCATGGTTATGCCTTTCTAGATCCTTTTGGGATCCATTTCATAATCCTTTTAGGAACATCATATTTTCTAGCATGACAGTTCTTAATAACATGACCTTTTTGCATACAATAGTTGCATGAAATGAATGGCATGTCACTTGGCATGCTTTTAGAAAAGAAACTAGAGAAGTTCTTGGTTTTCTTTTGAAAAGAAGGATTGAAACCAAGTCCAGCTTTGCCAAATACATAATTTTGTGAACCAAGAACAACCTCTGAGTTTGATTCTCCTCTTGTGAACCTTGCACAGGTTTTTATAAGGCATTTCACTTGATTTTTCAAAATTGTGCAGTTTTCACAGGATTTTTCAGCTGACTGATTTCTAAAATAGTCGGTTGAATTACTGTAAATCATTTCCAAATGTTCAAAATCAGTTTTTAAATCAGTTGTTTCTTTTTCCAGTTGACTAACTTTGTTTTCCATCCAATTGTTTAAGCCTTTCAACCGATTGTTTAATACAGAAATCTTGTTTGCTTCATTATGCAACTCTTCAAAATCATGCAACAATTGATTATAGTCATTTAAGTCTAGAGAACTTACTTGGTTTGAGGAAGATGACTCATAACCAGCCATGAGACACAAGTTGGCTTTTTCACTCTCATCTTGTGAGGAGCTACTTGTTGTTGAATCATCATTGTCCTCTCATGCAATGTATGCACGTTTCTCCTTTGACTTCTTCTCCTTTTTCCTATCAACACTCTTCTCCTTTTCTTTGTTAGCATTTGGACATTCAATTTTGATATGTCCTTGTTTTCCACAGTTATAACATGTAAAATTAGAAGAGATTGATTCATTGTGTTTGGAAGTATACCTTTTGGGATTACCTTTGATACCTTTCTTTTTGAGATACTTACCAAACCTCTTGACAAGGAGATTCAAGTTCTCACTTTCACTTGATTCAGCCACCTCATCCTCGAGTTCCTCATTTTTCTTGGTGCTAGTCTTCAAGGCTATGTTCTTGACCTTTTTCTCACTTGACTCAAGCTCATTAAGCCTTTGCATCTCAATCTCATGCTCCCTGAGCTTACCAAACAATGCAGTTGTAGTCAAAGTGGATAGATCTCTTATTTCTGATATAGCTGTGACCTTTGGTTGCCAAGATCTACCAAGACCCTTTAGCACCTCGATGTTTAACTCTTCCTTGTCAAATTCCTTACCCAAGCCTATGAGATGGTTGACTTTGTGAGTGAATCTCTTTTGCACATCCGCTATGGATTCTCCTTGTTTCATCTTGAATAGCTCATATTCTTGAACCAAGGTATGCTTTCTTGCTCTCTTAACATCATTGGTTCCTTCATGAGTCTCTTCAAGAACCTCCCACATTTCCTTGGCACTCTTGCATTGTGAAACACGAAAAAACTCATCCATGTTGAGAGATGAAGTGAGGATATTCTTTGCATTGTAATCATATTGGGCTCTCCTCCTCTCTTCCTCATTCCATTGAGTCCATGGCTTATTAACCTGCACATCATCAACAATATGCTTAGGAGTATATGGTCCATTTATGATTGCATCCCATATCCCTTGATCTATTGACTCAATAAAGATTTTCATCCTAATTTTCCAAAGTTGGTAATTAATGCCACTAAACATAGGGGGTCTATTAATTGAGGCACCTTCACCAAAGGGTAACTTGTTTTTAGCCATTTCAAGTAGTTCAAAACAGACTTAGGACCTTACTTGATCAAATTTCAAGTACCTTGCTCTAGATACCAATTGTTAGTTTTGAAATGGTTGAAAAGCCAAGAAGGGGGGTTGAATTGGCTAGTTAAAAATTTAGGCTATCTTTGCAAGCTAAAAACCACCTTTAATTGAATCAAATAAATCACCAAGTTAGAATGCAAACAGTACTGAGCTATACACTTTCAATCGATCAAAAATAGTTAACAAATTGATTTTACTAAACAGATTCTGTTCTGGTATAATCAATCGATTGAAACTGAAAAACAGTCGACTGAAATACTGGGAAAAATGCAAAAATGCGAATTTGAATTTTAAACCAGAAACAATGCTCAAGAATGATTAAGACCAGTTCCAAATGATTATACAAACATGCTCAATGCTTCAGATTCTATGAAAACATGCAAGAACATGAAAAATATTATTAAAGCACAAGTTCTTGAAACTTTAAAATGAAAATGCAAGAGAGAAAGGTTAGAGAAGAGAGGACACCACGAATTTTTATACTGGTTCACTCAAACCTGAGCTACATCCAGTTTGTCAAGGCAACCTTAGCTTGACTTTGCACTATTTCAAAAGTTTTACAAAGTATCCACCCTTACACTTCCAAAATATGCAAAAACACCACAAAAGACTCTTGAATCACACAAGAACCACACTAGCACAGCAAGAACCCTCTTGCAGACCTGGAAAACCACCAGGCACACACACAAAGCTTGAGAAAGATCAAACCTTAGTGGTAGCACAGCCTTGCCTACCACAAACCACTTTCGCCAAGCTTCAAACCAAGCCAAAAGCTTCAATAATTGATCCAAGATCAATCTTCAACAGCTGCAACACCTATGATCACGAAGGAGAGAGTTTGCACAAGTTTCCAGAACCAAATCGTGCTCTAAAATTATCAACAACACTCTCTTTCGAAAATCACAACTTTTATAGTCAAACTGTTACGAAATTCAACAAGTTGATTTTCAAATCAATCGGTTGATTTCACTTGACTTAAGTGAAATCAGTCGATTAAAAACCAAATCAATTGATTGAATTTGTTGCAGTTTAAGACTACTGCAACTAACCTTTTAACATGTTGAAAAACCATTCAACAGACTAAAAGAGACATTTTAACCTGTTGAAAAACCATTCAACAGATTAAAAACACAATAAAGACCAAACTACATCTAATTAATGCTTTAAGGTCTACAACATGAATTACAAGTAACAAATACACTTTCTTAATGATGTAACTACATGGAGAGCACACATTCCAGCCTTGATCACCATGGATATCATCAAATCTCCTTTCCTTTATCAATGTAGGCTTCATTCCAATGGTTATGGCTTCAAGATAGTTCAAAAGAGCTTCATTCAATCTTTATCAAATCTTCAAGAAGCAAACCACCTTGGCTTCTCGTGTCAACAAAAGTAAGCACACACCTCTGCCCCTAACTATTATTTATGCAGTAAATTGAAGCCCTAAAAATTTTCTCACCCAAACACCACAATAATAAAGAGTGAAGCGTTCATCATAAAAATCATAAGGTGACCCTTTAACTTCTTCTGACATGACCCTTGACCTGCCTGTCTCATCTCTAACATAACCTTCGCCTCAATTCCACTCCTTGAGGTTGGGGTACTACCATACCATAGGGGCATACCAAGAAAAGAGGATTTTTTTCTCAAAAATTGCAACGACAACACATGTACAGAAAACCTTTGGCATGACAAGCTCCGCCAAAGGCTGGGGAACTGATGTACTATACTGGTCGGACAAGACCGGCATGAACTAATACTCGGACTTAGTCGCTAACTTATATTACTAGAAGCTTAGACAATTGACTATACAAAGAGAAAATGCTTACATAACAACCAAATTATATGGATCAAACAACCCCTCTTTAGCTGGTAAAGGCCGCCTATCTAAATTAGGAAAAAACAGCTAAAGCCCCTAAAGCCAGGTGCTATACCTGAGGCCTAGGCCTTAAACTAGGCCCATACGAGCCCAATAAGGGCCCACCCTATAAGCAAAATAGACTGTAATTAATGTTCTATAAATACAAGTGGACCCTAGTAATTAAAGGTACGATTCATTAATGCTAAAGATTGAGATTTGACTTTGAGAACTTTTGCTGACTTGATCGTTGAAATCCTTTTTGTAGGTAACCTCCAAAATGTTCCACTCAACATCAGGAGGTGAAGACATGTCGAATAAGGCCAAAGAGTATCTATCCAAGAGATTCAAATATTGGGGTAAAATAAGATTTGAGTCTCATAATAATCTATTATTGTTTATGCAAGAACATGAATAAATGTTATTTATGATTAACAAATATATTTTTTATTATGAATTAATATTTTATTTAATGAGACCTATTATAGTTAACTCTTACGTGTTTGTCTAGTACATGTAAATACCCCTTATTTGTATGAGAATAGACACAACAATAAACACTAGAGTTCATATAAAAAGTGTTTGTTTTGTATTCTTTTCTATATTATTTTTTAAGACATTCGTGTTCTTAAGGTTTAGAGATCCTTCGCTGCACTCATTGATCTAACGGGTTGTCGTATATTGAAAGAGAAGCGCATATGATTTTTTTTGTCCTGTGCAATATGGGCATTTTCTTTTTAAGGAAAGCATTATGCATGCCTCAAGCCAAGATATTTCTACTTCTTTCCTTATTTATTTTTTATCAATTATTGTTATCAGAATTATTGGGTCTGATTAATATTCTTTTATTCACATATATGTCTTGATATTATTATTGCTCTAATAATTATTATTACATCTATTCATATTTTTATTATTATTGGTATTATTTGTTTAATCATTTTCTAACATTCCTAGAGAAAAAAAAAACTTATTCATTTCTAACATTAAAGACAATATAAAGCAGAAGACTGAAACCATTTGTTTTGAACTAATGTGTTTGTTATAATTATATTAAACCAGTCTCACATAAGCCCTAAAAATTTATAAGTTTTTATTTCTATTCGTAACAATAAATGAAATTGTGGATAAATAAAATTCTAGCTCATTGAATAATTTTTTTGTGATGTCTAAATCTAATGTTTTTTCTATTATATTAATTTATGCTTTAATATCTTCTACTCTTACCACTAATAAAGATGTTCTAGATCATGAATTTGTATGAAAATAATTATAAAATAATTTGTCATACAAAAACCATTATTGAGTTATGAAACTATGCATTTGCAAGGAAAAAAACTTTATCTTGATATTTATATGAAAAAAAAGACTGACAATAAATCTGTTTTATCATATTTATGAACATAAAATATTTTTTATAACATAAAATTAAAATGAAGTATTTGATATCATACTTATGATCATGTGTGTGTTGATAAAAAAAATTCTTCATATCAAAAATTGAGGGATGGTCAAATAAAACTAAACTTATCTTCTAGAAATTATTGTTTTTTAAATAAGATTTTCATGTTTTTGAATTTAGAAACTATTCCTTGCTGCTCAACAAGGTTATGAAATGATTTTTTATTACAATAAATTATTATTTCTAAACATGTGTTTTGGTTGGTAAATGATATATTTGTGATGGTTTGTTTGAGTTAAGTACCTTTATTCTATAATAAAATATTTAATAATTTTTCTTTGATCATTACTAACATAAGTTGTACTATATGACATACTATTATTACAATTGTTGAGAAGTTTGGTTAGAGATCATTCAAATTATAAAATTTTAAGGTACAAAATTAATTAAATAGAGAAGTGATGATGCATGTCTTTATAAATGAGTGTTTATATGTGAAACTCATGGTATTATTCCTTAAGTAACATCTTCATATTGTTTTAATCTAATGGTGCAGGGAAAAAAAAAACTTTAATATGGTAAATGCTTTGATAGAGTGAAACTTTATATTTTGTTTGTCATATCCTCAAATATATTTCCTTACAAAAGGTTGTGATAAAATTCTTAAAAGTCAAAAAAAAAGAAAAAGAAAGGAGAACCACATTTAAAATATTTCAAAGTGTGGGGTATCTTGCAATGGTTAATATACCTCTTAATAAAAATAAATAAAATTTCTTAGTTATATATTATAAAGTGAGTGAAAATATACCTCTAATACTATTTTGCCATCTAGAGATAATATTATTTGTGTTTCTTCTAGTTATGACATTTAATATGTTCAATTTCTTGAGATTATTAAATGATATATTAATGTAAATTGGATATTGATTTTGGTGACACAAAATCAACTACTGGTTATGGTTATGTTTTAACCTTGGATGAAGGTGCATTATCATGAAAATATGTTAAAAAGTTGTTGTTCTGTCATGATCTACTATGCAAGCATAAATTATTCCTATTTTCAATGCATTATGACATTCAAATCATTATATTTAAAGTTTCTACTAAAAATGTCAATGAAAAATTGATATATGAGAATGACAAACAAATTTTTAGAAACTTAATTACTCAAGGTATTATCTCTATTGACTTTGTTAGCTCACAAATATTATATATTTGCTTGTGAAAGGGTTGATGCATCATCAACAACAAGTATTTGAGTCGTCGAGGTGAATGAGATTAAAGCCCATAAATTAATTGCAATAACGGACACCCATCTCGACATGAATGGCGATCCCATGGAATAGAGTTCAATAGGTAAGAACTAAGTTGTTGTTGACTAAAGTACACCAACTAATTTGATTAAATTTTATGTCTCATTCATTTGGCGAGGTGTACTATAAATTGTGGCAATAATTAGGTTGAGGTATGTACATTATTATGCTTATATTTTTTAAAATACCTTTTAATAAACCCAATGACAATTTTGTACATGTGTGAGTCATAGGGTTTACCTAGTGAGTGTGATGGTGGGGTCGCCATTGTGAGACATGAGCAAGTCTTTAAGTGACACTCATGAAACAAGATACATGCACAAGGCCGTAATGTGCAACCACTTATTAGAACCTAATATGAACACCGATATTGTATGTGTTATTTACCAAAACTCAGTCACAAGAGATGTAGCTCAAGAGAATTAAGTCTATGCATATTCTCGAGGGAAAGTTTATAAGCACTAGGTGTAAGATTCAAACCTAGAAGGCTCCTTATGATGAAATATAATATTTTGTTTTAAAAAATAATATATTTTACTTTATTTTATTTTTTAAATTATGTGAGGGTTATTGGAAATATTTTAATATAAATTAAAAATATATAAGAATTGTTAGTTTTAATTAATATTATATATATATATATATATATTATTGTTATAATAATAATTATTATATTATTCATATTTTTATTATTAGTATTATTATTTTTTTAATATTTTCTAACATTGTTCATTTGTATAATTTTTTCTCAATATGCACATATTTAGTAATTTTTAATTCAAAATTGTATGAATTTGTAAATGCTCCAATTATATAACAGAATGAGTCATCCTTGTGTTTCAAAAATTTAACAGAAGGCCATCACGTATAATTATCAACTATACCATATACTACTAAAAGAATTTGTTTTAATTGTCTAGAAAGATCCAAGTGTATTAATTCAAGAGGCCTTTACGTAGAAACATAATTTATCTTTTTAAGAGAATTTTTGACTTGCTTGCCTTTTATACATGATTCACACATCTATATCCTTGTTGAAACATCATTTATCTTTGTTTATACATGACTCAAATGTAGTTAGAATTGTCCAAGGACATAGAGTGAGTTAGGTGTTAAATTACAAGTCAACTTCATCTTATTTCATTAGAGCATAAAAAACACTCTAATTGAAGAGCTCGACCAAAACAACACATAACCCCCTAAGCTCCCACATAGAGCTTATAAGAAATTTACAAGCACAAACACATATAAAGACTTGGAAAAGCAAGATTTGAGAGATGTGGAACTTGAAAAAGGTTAGGAACGAAATTGACTTGTCTATTATGCTTGTTAATTCCACATCACCTAGTTTAATGAGTGAATGAGGTTCTTCACTCTATAAACAAGAGGCCTCTACGCCTCCCCCAAAATAGTGAAACTCTCCCCTCTTTTATACTCACGTTGAATTTGAATAAGAATAAGAATCGATGATGTAAAAAATGTCATTTTATTCGTTAATTCTTCGAAGTCTATGTCACCAAAGAACTTTTCTTGGAAGTAGGGATGTCAAAAATGGATAAATGGATACTCGCGAGTAACAGGTACGGTTATTTTTTATACTCGCATGTTAACAGGACATGTACATGTATCATAGTATCCTACTTGTGGATACCCGTATCCGCTAAACTTTAATTCACAAAAATATCCTTATATATATATATATATATATATATATATATATATATATATATATATATATATATATATATATATATATATATATATATATATATATATATTAGTAAAGAAAATTTTGACCTAATCTTTTCTAAGCTGCATGTAACACCCCAATTTTGGAACGTCACGGAACGTTAGAAAATTTTTGCGTTTCGCGGAAAAAGAAATAAACATTGAAAATGTACTAATTAAAAACTTTTAATTTAAAAGTAAATAGGTAATCCAAATGTTAATTTGAAATAATAATAATATTAAATAAACAAAGTTCCAACTAAATACTAGAATTAAAAGAAAATTTCATAGTCTCTACTGTTTGATTTAAATCAACAAAATAAACCATAAATCCCGAGTCCACTCCATCCTTTCCGATATCTACTTCGAGTCAGAAATATCTGCATTACCATCTGCTCCCGTATAACATACACGTTATACGATCATCGCACAGGCAACATACATACAAACAAACAAATAGGGGTAAGCTAACCATAAACAATGATATTCATAAAAGAAATTCATAAATAAAACATGTCCAATAATACTCAGCGTCTCATTCAAGTAACACGAAAACATTATAGTCGCATTTCATCCTTGATCTGAACACAAACCCCAAATCCAAACAATCATACTAAACCAAATATAACATCACCTTCATCTAAAATCTTCATTAGATTCCACCAAGAGTTTTCAAGCAAATCAAAATACTCTCATTCTGTAAGGCCCATTAAAAATCTGTTAACTTTCCTGCCCTAAAGTTTAGTGGGCTGCCCTTTGTCAGTGGGCCTAAGGCCGGCCCAACGCATAAAGTCCTTCGGTCTGCCTTAATTCCACACTCACTCTCACTTTGCTGAAACAGATCTCCCAAACCTTTGAGCAGCCGCAATCACCTCCGCTAGGGTTCAATCTTTGGTCCCCGTCGTGCCTGTTTAAACCAGTTCCGCCCCGCGTAAGTTGTTTCCGCCCCATACCTCTTCGTTAGCACTGTTATTTCGGATTTCCTGTTGGGACCACACTAGGTAGCTTCGTTTCATAATATTCTTTTGTTTTCAGCTCGTTAAACTGCTCTAGGAGCTGCTGTGGTCTTTGTTCGTGCCCAAAAACCCAACTGTTAGCCTTTTTCCCAGGTACGGGAAGTTAGGGTTTTAATTTCGAGTCACGCTTCTGAACCTTGTATGAATTGGTTGTTAATTTGATGGCGTGATATTTCGTTTTGGTGCGTGCGAGCTGATTGTATGAACTATTTGGGTGAAGAACTTGGCTGCTGCAGGTGAAACAATGGCGAGACCTGTTAATCTCGCCCAAGCGAGCCAGACTCGCCTAGGCGAGATGAACAGGGAGCTCGCCCAGAGCTTTTGCGCGAAAGGTCGCCCAGGCGACCAGCTCGACTTTTGAGCGAGCAGACAACTCGCCCAGGCGAGAGGGGTCTCGCCTAAGCGAGATCCCGCGTTGTCCATGCTCATGGTTTTTGTGCCCTCGCCTAGGCGGAGGGGGAACTCGCCTGAGCGAGACCCCTCAGCCTGAGCGAGGTGCTGGGCGAGGCAGAGCTGGGATTGAATGTCTGTTTGTTCCTGAATGATCTGTTTTGGTTAGGTATGATTGTATGGTGAATGATATGCATATAGTGGAGCATGAGGTATTTTTGGCATGATTCATGAATTGCGTATGACGGGTTGGGTATGATAATGGCATGTGAAATGAATGAGTGGTTTGGAACTAAAGGAACACGTGATAAATATGAGATGAGGCCCTAGATTCATGGGGTGGTGATGATCAGAGGTAGGGATTCGAAATATGATGCGTATTAGGAATTAATCTCAGGGGTTGGGATGGAAAGGTAAATATGATTTTTCGTTCATTTATTTCTGAGCTATGAATGTTGGTCCGTGTCAGCGCATAAATTCCTTGGGGTCTCTAGGTGAGACCTCTGGGGTCGCGCTTCAGTGGTCGGGACGTAATTCCATGGCCCCTGTGGGTGTCCATGGTGGTGCCCCATTTGTATAACTAAGTAAGGATTCAAGGTAAGGACTGTATCCTGACACTCTAAGGGACCAGTTAGTCTCACTTAGAGCGGACTGACCCCTGTGGTGAGAGTAGCAGGAGGCCTGAAATCCATTAAGGGCTAACCTTGTGGTGAGGGAAATTTGATTCATCGTAACAATTGTAACACATAGCTCAGGATCGAGCAGCTCAGGGTCGAGTAGAGGTATCCACCACAAGTGCAAGCATCCGCTGAATCCGACTAAGTTATACGTATCCGGATGAGTCGAGTCGAGTCGTAGTGTATTGAATGAGAGTCATAACATGTTTGGTTGATTACATGAATGCGAGATGATGAAAATGCTTTTGACTGTATGATGCATATGTTGTTGGCTCTAGCTTACCCGTTTTGTTGCATGGTTGTGTTGTATGTGGCTATTCTTCCTCGCGATGATCATCAACTTGGTTGATGGGAGCAGATGGGCAAGGTTCTCGTGGTCAGCAAGGGAACGGTGGTTCAGCAGCTTAGCCGTCTGGGCCGGGGTCTTTTTATTCATGATTTCCTTAGGGCTACGGCCCCTGTATCGTCTTATGATTTCTTACTCTACACTCCTTGTTAAAATTGTATCTGTTTTCTATTGGCATCGTGGTGTGCCAGGCTGTAGGGGTTGCGTTAAGGACCCCAAGACTACGCTGCTATACTTTATCGCATGACGTTTCCTTTAATTTCGTTTAATAATTAAATGGGACGTTACACATTCTACCCATGAGAATTTCATATTGCCAACTAAATATACACCATCACAGCATGCTTGAAAAATAAGGTCTCCCAACCAAACCATATTCACATATCACTCTTGTATATAATCACATACCAAAAATCAAATACAAGAGCAAGAAAATTACAACGTCAATTCATACTCCTAACGCATTCAAACCCTTCAAAGAAAAATAGTCAATATATAACTTAACGTACTTGTCATTTCTAAACCCGCTGCCCCATTCATTTCACGCATGACAACAAGAGAAAAAAATTAAGGATTTTGTATCCTTTAATCACGTAAAAAAACGAACCCAAAAGAGAAAGGAAGAAAACATGGCACCGTCTGCACCAATTCCTTTAAAGGATACCCCTCCCTCAAAAAGTCACATGAATGGTTTAAAGGAAAGAGAGAGAAAAGAAAGAGAAAAGGAAACTGCTGCAATCACGTGAATTAAACAAAAGCCATATATCTTTATATGGAATTAATAGAAAATAAGAAAGAGAAAGTCAAGGCTGCACCTTTAAATTTTTTTCACTCATTCACACTCAAACCACACTTAATACTCACGATCCTAACCCGTTCGCACTCATCACACCTGCAACTCACGCACCCATGGCCCACATCACTTAAACCCTCTCGCTCACAACCCCCCACATGCACCATGCATGAACCTAGACTCCACCACACTAGCACCAACTTCACGTAACACACACAACCACACTCATCCCTCCTTTCACTCACTATTTTCACTTTACTGCTCACACATAACCTGCATACATCTCACTTTACTGCACTCACTGCTTGCTTCACTCTCTTGCAACATTTTCTCACTCGAACCTCACTGCACCATGTATGCAATACCATCATGTACCCGTAAATAAACTCCGGGTTTCATAAAAATGCAAATAAACATACAAAGAGAAGAAAAGAGAATAAAAATTGTTGAAACCAAAAACATCCGAATCTTGAGCACTATGTACGCAAACTAAACAACCATGGTACCAATCATCAATGTTCTGTTATAAAAAAACGAGAAAACAAGGAAAACGAACCCATAGTGTAGCTTCCTCTAAAATCCCCAAAACGAAAGGCATGAGATGCTAGTGAACTAAGAAAACTGCACTCAATGAAAAGAGAACCCAACGTTTAAAGGTTTATACACCCACTGGACAAGAAAACATAGTAACAAAAGCATTCAAGCATCAAAGATAAAGGCATATAATAGAAGAAAAACAGAACTGTACCATCATCATACCATAAGAACGAGAAGAAAATAAGCAAGATTAACAAGAGTAGAAAGCAAGGTTGGCTTCCCCTACCTCTCTAGACTCTTCCCTACCACTGAAAACTCTAACTTGCACCCTTTCTCTCTTTTCCTTCTCCGGTCTCCCTCTTTTCTCTAAAGAAAATTCCTAGGGTTTTGCTTTATCTAATCCCACCCAATAATTATGTTAAGATTGTTTTTAGCCCATTTTATTTTTCCTTATCATTTAACTCTAAAAAATAAAAAAAAAACAGAAGATAAAACAGAAATAAAAAGAAAATGAGCAACGAAATTTTGAATTGGTTGCAGCGTTATTTCCGCATGCATGGAAATGCAACCCCATTTACGCTCCATGGGCCCCACACTCCATGGGCCCCACACTCCATGGGCCCCACACCAGGTTCGAATCCTGCATCTGCTCTTCTATGCACGGAACTATCACCACTAGACTACATGCCATCACATGATATTATGTACATTATAAGATTTAAAGCCCTTAAACTCCACTAACCTTAATTCCTTAAATCACTTAAATAATTATTATAAACACCACAATAACTTAAATCACTCAAATAATAATTATTTTCTATTTCATAATTTAATAACCTAATTAAATTAAATAAATCAACAATATTAATCTAGCCATTAATTTTCTTTTTATTTGTTTTCCTTTAATCTAATTTTTCCCGGGTCTTACACTGCACATCTTGTCTTATCTTTTGTCTTCATTCTTCCAGCTTCAAGTATTGATACGTTGTCTTCTTCCAGGTACACCCCTTGACACTCTTCTCTTTCCTTTCTTTGAAATTAGCCATATACATCAAACCCTATATAGACAGTGGGTTTATGGTATGTTTGTTGTCAAATGATGGAGTTAACAAAATAAGAATACTGGGCACGTGACAATTGAGGTTTATTAACTTCTAAGAATTGAATTTTATTATTTTCTAAGAATTGAAAAATATGGTTTCGTAAGGGTTTTCTAATTTAACTGAGTTTCTAGTTTATTATTTTAATATTTCACGAGTTTCGTATGAATTGAAAATTACTATCGTATGACTTTTATCATTTTAATAGCATTTTGGTTTATTATTTTATTATTTCATGAGTTTCGTATGCATCGAAAACCACTAACGTATGAGTTTTATTATTTTAATAGCAGAGGGCACAATTTTGGTTTGTCAAGATTAATTATATGTATAATTTATGTATACTCACTTTATAAATTGTTTTTACAACCTCTTTGATAGAATTTTTGATAATAGAAACATTAAAAAGTCATATGGTTATGTGCATTTGTAATATTTTAAATTAACGATGTCTACGAATTTATATAAATTATCTAAATATGTATTGGTTTGTTGTTTAGCATGTCTACGAAAAAAATTTCTACTCCCAAGGAAGGTGAAGAACAAGTGAAAAATGACTTTAATGTTGGTGAATCAAATATAAGGGAATCAAATAATGTTCCTATGAATGAAGGCGATGACTCAACCCAAGTACAAACTGGAAGTTCATTTCAAATAGAGGATAACATTCTTGGAAAAGACACACATCAGTTGTATGGAATCACTTTAAGAAACAAAAAAGTAGATGGAAAGTGGAAAGCCATTTGTAATTATTGTGGCTTAAAACTTTTAGGGGAGTCAAAGCAAGGGACATCACACTTGATTGCGCAATTTAGGTGTTGCAAACTTCGAACAACTCGAGACATCAAGCAAGCATTTCTCAAAATAGAAAAAATAGGGAGTGAAACAATAGTTGTTGGCAACTATGTATTTAGTCAAGAAGCAGCAAGGTCTGCCATGGAACCTAGAAAGTCGACTTGTGAGGTAATGTTTCTAAATTATATAATTACAATTTGTATTATTTTCTTTACTTGTTTATGAATAAATTATTAAAATATTTATCTTTATGTTAGGTTCATTTATGTACTTGCTCCTCTTACAAGTAAAGTTCTTGCTGATGTCTTAATTCAATGTTTGATGGATTGGAATCTAGATAGAAACTTGTCCACTTTGACAGTTGATAATTGCACTACAAATGATGCTATGATTGAGCGAGTTTTTTAGAAGATTTTACCTAGAACTCTTATTTTAGGTGGCCAATTATTTCACATGCGTTGTTGTGCTCATGTTTTAAATCTGATTGTTAAAGATGGTTTATATATAATCTCTGACACCATTGAAAGGATTAGAGAAAGTGTTCATATTTGGACAATAACACCTAAAAGAGGGGAGAAATTTATAGAGGTATGCGGTCAAGTGAACATTCCATTTAAGAAAAAAATAGTTCTTAATTGCAAGACTAGGTGGAATTCTGCATTTTTTATGCTTCAAGTTGCTACACAATACAAAGATGTGTTTCATAGATTGTCATAGCGAGATAATCAATACAAAGCTTTACCTAGTGAATATGATTGGATGATGGCAAATGAGATTTGTCAAAGGTTGGAATTATTTTATGATGTGACACTTTTATTCTCTGGTAGTTTGTATCCAACTATGAATGTCATTTTCCCAGAAATATGTGAAATTAAGTTGAATGACTTTCCTATCTTAATTCCATTATTCATGGAGTGGCTGCAACCATGATTGCTAAATTTGATAAGTATTGGGGTGTGATCAACGAGGTGATGGCTGTAGGAATTGTATTAGATCCTAGGTACAAAATTGACTTGTTAGATTATATTTTTCCCTCAAAATTATGGAGAAAATTCTCATTATGAAATTGAGAAGGTAAAATCTATTTGTCAAGATTTGGTAAAAGAGTATGCCATTAAAGTCAAGGGTAAAAAATTGGCTGCTTCATCTCAAATTTCAAACCTAAATGAAGTGGATATAGGTGTTCTTGGAAGAAAAGAAAGTTGGAGGTCAAATTTTGAAAAACATGAGATTGCAAAGAGAAGTGACACACCAAATTTCAAGTCAGAATATTGTTATTTAGAAAAGACAATACTTCTTGATTCAGATGCACAATTTGATATCTTAGCGTGGTGGAAAAGTAATGGGTTAAAATACCCAACCTTGCAAATGCTGGCGAGAGACATTCTAGCAATTCCCATCTCACACCAATGCAGTAAGGGCTTTTGGCCCCGATTGTTTTTGATATTCTGCCCCGGTTCCAGAACCGAGGCATATTAGGGTGAGGCCAAAAAGGGATGGCTTTTGGTCTCGGGTGTGAACCGAAGCCATAGAGCTACTCTTCTACCTCGTTTCTACTATGAACCGAAGCCATTGTGTCAACGGTGGCTCAGCCGCGTCCGTAATGGAGGCGTTCTCATCGTGGTAACGTGTTCGTGGCGGTGCTCGTGGCTCGCGCGCAACAGCGATTGTCAGTGGTGGTTTGTGAATCTGCAGGGGTTGTGACAATGTTTGCTGATCTGGTTTTTTGATTTGCAGGTTTTGCAATCACAGATCTAGTTTGCGCAACCACTGATGGCGTTGTGTGAATGCGGGAGAGCGCTCTGTGTAGTGAGGTGCAGCACCAGCGGAGGCGACGCCGCGACGGTGGCTGCAAGATCGTGGTGGCAGCGACGGAGGAGGGTGGTGGCAGCGATGGTGGCAGGGAGAGAGACGAAAGAGCGACGCGACGGTGACGGGAGGTGCAACACAAAGAGGGTTCGCGTTCACGTTCACCTTCGCGTGGTTGCAGCGGTCGGAGGTGGCCGGAGGTGGTCGGAGACTTTGGTGGTAGAGGTTGCAACGGAGAGAGAGAGAGATAGAGAGAGAGAGAGAGAGAGAGGAAAGAGTTGCAGATTCGCGGCGCGGGGAAGTAGAAGGGTTTGCGAAATTGAAACCCTAAATAAACCCTATGGCTTCGGTTCCTCTAACAACCGAAGCGATATACCCCTTTTTGGCACCGGGTCTTGTTGGACCGAGGCCTATAACACTCTTTGTCACCGGTTTTGCGCGAACCGAGGCCTATAACTGTCTTTGGCTTCGGGTGTTAGCTGAACCGAGGCATAAAACTTGGCTGGAATTGCAAAAATGCCACCGCGCCATTATATGCTTCGGTTCCTGGCCAATTGAGGCATATAAGGCGAGGTAAAAAGGAAATTCTGCACTAGTTTCAACTGTTGCTTTTGAGTCTTCATTGAATAATGATGGCCGGATTCTTACTCCACATCGTAGTAGATTACTTCCAAATACTGTGGAGGGTAATGAAATTACTCCAACACTGGTTATGGACCAACATGGAAGGTAATGAAATTAACACTTTTACTTAGATATTTTAATTAAGTGATTGTTAGAAATTTTTAATGAACTTCTTATGTTTTCAGACTCTTCTAGATTAAAATTGGACAACATGAAACTTTATACAATGTAGTAAGATGTGGACAATGATGAAGTTAGTAATTTCTTTAATATTTCATTCAAAAATAAACTACAATATAAATTGTTATTGAGTTTTTATTTGTTTATTTTTCAGGAATCAATCGGAGAAAGTGGGCTTGTTGATCCAAGCATTAACTAAAGAATTTCTCTTGTGTTGAACGTCATTTTATATTTACTTTTATAATTATTTGGACTTGTATGAACTTGAATTTATTTGAACTTTATTTAAAATTGATAACAGTGGTGTATTTTTATTTTATTTGAATTTATGGTTAAATATTTGTTTTTTAAAATATTTTTGTAAATACCCGCAAGTACCCATGGTTATCCGCAAATAAAAAAAAAGGCAGGTACTCGCATAATAGATACCTGTACAAATATGAGGACGAGTACATGACGTATATTTATCCAGCGGATAAGGAACGAAGGAGTTATTACCCGTACCCTACCCGCTCTGTTGACATCTCTACTTGAAAGTAAGGACTCCTGAATTCTTTAAGAACTTGGAAAATTTTAATTTTAGTCGAAAAAATCTCATTTTAAACATTTTCTGAAATACTTTCTTTTATTAACCGATTTTTATATAATTTAAAAGAATAAAAAGAATAATTTTTGTTTGTTTAGGTCATCTCAAAATTATAATTAATGTGAAATGTTTTATTTATTCTAATTAGAAAACTACATTCTATGTTTTAAGATATAAATATTTTTAAGAGTTAAGAGTGTAAATAAAATTATGAGAGGAAATGATAACAATAATTAGTCCAATAAAGTAAAATAAGACAAAAATATATGTAGAAAAAAATGTACCTTCTTTTTCTCTCTGTCTATTAATATTTCACTAATAAAAATCATCTTAAAAAATTAAAATTATGACCATAAACATTTCTAAAACTAAAATAAGTTACATATAAGAAGATTAATTCTTTAAATTTAGTTTTTAAAGAATACCTTTTTTTTTTAAAATTTAGGACTAAAATATTCTTTTTAAATTTGGAAATTAATAAATATAAGATTAAAAACCTAATTAAGAAAAAACATTTTAAAAACATAGTGTTAATTTTGTGATGTTATTTTTTTTTAAATGACATGGAAATAAAAATAAAACATTTCAAGTAGAAATACCATATTGATTTTCCAAATGTATGGATGCAGATCTGTAGAGAAAGGTTAAGACCCCACAAAGAGGTGACACGCAAGATATCTCTCTATCTTCTCATCCACCACTTCTCCAATTGGAAGCACACGCCAACACTCTATTTTCTCCATCATTCAACATTTTTTCAATGTTCATAGCCACACCACTCCACACCACTAACCTCGATCTGCATCCTTGTTTCTCCTGTTATCTCTTCTTGAGACCCCAAATGGCTTCTGCCAGTGCCACCACTCTCTTCTCCTCTAACCCCATGTTTCCCTCTGACTACCACTCTCTCTCCCCCTCTCCAACCATTCCTAAATCCTTCACCGGCCTCTGCAAGCCTTTCCATTCGAGGGTTCCCACTTCCATCCCCTTCTTCCATTGCAGAAGACCAAAGTTCTTTGTCACAGCTTCTGTGAGTGTTTCTGCCTCACCCTCTTCTTCAATGATGTCAAGTTTTTGCTTTGTTTTTTTTTTATTATTTATCTGGGGCTGCCTAATTGTGCCTGGTAATGCCCAAGTTTCGATTTTTCCTTATGAGTCATGCTTATTTTGTGCAATGAACGTATTGGTTGTTCTTGGCGATGTTGAGAAGGATTTTTGGATTTAGGTGTTAGTTACCCTTTATTGTTGATGTGTTCCTTTTCCTATGAATCAAAATGGGTGTTTTTGTTTTTCCATTGATGTGGGGTTGGTGACTGTTTTTGTTTTGATTGTGCAAAAACTTTTTCTGTTTTCTCAAGGTGTGTAGTATCTAAGTAGAAATCGTTGGTAATCTTGCATGAAGGTCTTGGTGGCTATCAGCATGGGAAAGTTCTGTAATAGTTAGTATTTGGTTATCTTTTGATTCAAAATTTTAATTGAAGATGTTATTTTGTTATTGGTTATGTTTTAGACAAAATTGTATCTTTTACTTCAAAAGCCCTGAAGTACTGAGTGTTTTTTATTTTATGGGCATTTAATATTTGTTGTTTAAGACTTTCTCATTTTAAAATGCTTGACAAATCCCTTGCTTTAGGGTAATACCTATGGTCTCTAATGAATTGGAATTTTCTATGGTCCATTTGATTAGGATTTTAACTTGGACGAAGGGGAAAAGTCAAAATTTCGATGCACCTTTCATGCTTTTAGATAGCTTTTATTTGAAGTTTATTAATCCCTTTATACTCAAATATGTCGTGATTGAACAGCTTCTAAAACAATCAGGCTCTTAGTAAGGTTGTCTAACTTGAGTTTATTTAAACCTGTGGAGGCTTGGTAAACTAAACAAGTAGTTTTACCTTGGGTAAAATAATATTAAAAATATGTAATCATAGTATACATACAAACCATAGTAACAAATGATAGTACAATCGTTCTTAATGATCCAAGCTATGGACTCAAATTTCAGTTCATTTTTACTGCAAAAAACTAAAGGTTCTATTTTTAGTAACAGCAAATAATAAAACCTAATTAATTGGCAAATACAAAATAAAATAAAAGAGAGGAGGGTTGCTGGCCTTTGGGTTTGGGCATACAGGTTTCAGTTTTAATAATGTATGAAGGAAGTTAAGGGTTCAATGCATACCATCTCTAGCTTTCAGTTGCTTGCAGGTCAGAAAGGGTGTAATTGGTTCTTTTGCAGTTGCTGGCTTCCATTTGTGGCTGCTCAGTTCCGTTCTTTAGCTACTGAGATCCTGTTGTACGCTTTGCAGACATAGATCTGATTCATGGTTGGTGACTGGTCAGATGAATGACTGGTGTTGCTTCGTGGTTGATGGCAGCCATGGAGAAATGGTTGATGGCCAAGTAATACTCCAATGCAATCATGGGTCACAATTGGTGATGTGAACCCTCTTGGATCAAGATTTGAGTATCTCAAAACATGAATTTCTTTGGACAATTGTGGTAAGAAAAGTGAGAAATTAAAATGGAAAAATATGGGTTGAGCTAAGAAATGAAAGATAAACACCACAATCTCTAAACATTAATAAGTTGAGAAAGATTGACATTTGGAATTAAGAAATTCAAGGATAGAAGCAAAATTACTTCCTAAGAACCTATAGATATAGAATCCTCTCAATTGGAAAAATTTTCAGTTTAATTCAATTGTCACCCCTCAAAATCTTACATAAGGTTCTTTGTAAGCTTAGAGGCAACAAGTAGTAAATGCCCACTCAGGCTCCACAAAGAAATAAATTCCCACCAACACTTATTTCTAGTAGAATTGACTCCGGTATCCCATTACCTATCATTATGGTTTGGGAAGCTGAAAAACACTAAAAAACTGTTCTTGACAGCCTTAAAACTCATAAAATATTTAAAAAAAAAGAACTAGAAAAATTACATTAATAATGAAGGGTAATAGGGCTTAAGCAATTATTTAGTTCAACTGCTTAAACTCTAACCACCAATGCTTTTTCTGTGTTATGTGAATTCGGTTTTGTCATAAAGTCTTCATCAACATGTAGAAAATAGCATTAGGTGATATATCTTCATGGGCATATCATGCAAATCAGTCCATCTTTATTATTCAAATTCTTCCAAGTGCAGTCTTTGGTAGATTCCATCAAATAGTCACTTGGGTTTTGGGTAACTTAGTTTTCAGAACGAAACCGAAAGGAAGCAAAACATAAAAATTCTTATTTTTTAGGAGTTTTGAAGGATAATTTGCTTCACTTCTATGTACCCATGAACTTGTCCCTGAACTTGCAAGTTAATACAAGTTCTTCTGAGTTTGCAGCCAAGCAAATTTACTAGCATTCTTAGCCTTGGAATGGGGAATAGTTTTTCCAAAACTGTGAGTTTAACAGCCACATTCTTAGCCTTGGAATGGTGGTTGTTTTCTTTGTGCACTGTATTTTTAACATGCTTTTCTTTTCTAAATTTGTTATAGAAAGTGGAACTTAATGATGGCATGACGATAGACAACAAATATAACTTTGGCCATAAGACTCAATTTATAGGGTAATAAAAATCTTGATCAAAGGTTCAGATAGGGCTTTGGTTCTCTAAATTTGCACTCTGCTTATTGAATTATGCAAATTCCGCGTGTCCAAAATTACATTTAACAGCATGTTTAGGGCATATGAAATATTTTAGTTGTTTTTTCCGCTGTTTGCTTGATAATATGTGTTTGGAACAACAACTAAAATTTGTAAATAGGTTTTCTTTGAGCACCCATTTGAGTGGAGAAACAAAGTTTTACACATGCTATTTTTCTGTTTGGTGTGCACTAATACACTTGGGTTTGTTTGTTTGTTTGTTTCTCCTATAAGGCTGTAACATGCACATTAAATTCATTTTCTCAGCGAGAGAATGGAGTATTTGCTTGCATGTCAAATTGTTAAGATTACTGAATAAATTCATGTGCTTATGCTGTACCACAGGTAATAAAGTGGAGATGTCCAAAGCAAACCCTCCCTCCCAATTCAGATACTGGTTTCCAAAAGAAACTCCTCTATCTAGAATCCATTGGCATCGACTCTTTCTCACTAATTGAAAACCATCCAATGCTGATCACTACCTCTCTTACAGACATAAAATCGACTGTGGAATACATCACCTCCATGGATTTCACTGCGACCGAGTTCCGGCGTATGGTTGGCATGTGCCCTGAGATTCTGACCACCAATGTCTCCGACATAATACCTGTCTTCACCTTCCTTCATAGCGAGGTACACGTGTGTTGTTCAGACATTAAGCGGGTTATAAATCGCCGTCCCAGGTTGCTTGTCTGCAGTGTTAGTAAGAGACTTCGTCCTACCCTATACTTCCTCCAAAGTATTGGCATAGAAGAGGTAAACAAGCACACTGACTTGCTATCATGTAGTGTTGAAGAAAAGTTCATGCCCAGAGTTGATTACTTTGAGAATATTGGGTTTTCTCGCCGTGATGCAACTATAATGTTTCGCAGATTTCCTCAGCTGTTTTGTTATAGTATTAAAAATAATTTGGAGCCTAAATACAGTTACTTTGTGGTGGAGATGGGGAGAGATTTGAAGGAGCTGATAGAATTTCCACAATATTTCTCATTTAGCCTTGAGAATAGAATTAAGCCTAGGCATAAAAAGTGTGTAGAAATGGGGGTCTGTTTTCCTCTCCCTGCTTTGTTAAAAACAAAGGAAGTGAAATTTCAAAGTAGATTGGAAGTGTTTGTAAATTCTTCAACACCCTTGAAAACATCCCCTCTGTGGTGTGCTGGCTGTGATCTTTATGAAGTATAGAATAACAATTGCATTGTACATTTAATTGCTCTTGTGAATTTGTAAACTTAATTAGGTGCTTTATACTTCAGTTTGCTAATGTTTCTGGTACAAAATCACGGGCATCTTCTAAAAAGGCACATTTCTATGAGTTGGTAATACAATTGTTTCTTCAGACTGAAAAATTAAGACTACGAATTAAATTGAAATAACTGTGTAAGTTGATTTCAAATAATAATTACTTTAGTTATTCTGGGTGATAGTAAATAACTATCTAAATTTAGTCACTTACTATGGTTTTAATTTTAAATTATTTATTAATATCATCATTTTAGTTACATTTTTTAGATGATGGACTGATACGACTATTGATTTACGCTATCAAGATTTTTTTTTTTTTCATATTTTTAGTATAGACATTAAAACTTTCCTCCAAGTTGGGGAGTCAAAATGACCGTGGGAATCTAAATTATTCCACATTCTCAGATATTATTTCTTTATACTCCAAAAAAATCTGCACTTCCATTACATTTCGAAACGTAAAGATGAGATGCAAGCAAGTTCTTCTTTTTGGAATTGATAAAGGAATACCCCTTCTCGAACTTTCTTAATAGTGTTTCTTTCTGAATCTTACACAATTTAATTTGAAATGCATGGGAGGTGCTTAAGAAAATATAGGGTCCTAGAAGTTGAAACCCTTAAACAAGAGGTGATCACTTTATGCACCCCATTGTTTCCATACACACCATCATACATTTTTTCTAGTCCATGCTTAGAATGTGTAATTGTACCTCAATATCAAGTACTACATTAATTGTTTTATCACTCTTACCGTTACTTCAGTATCGTGGAATATAAAAATGAATTTTGAATTTTGGAGCAAAATATCATATATGAAATGGATAAGATGTTTGACACGAATGAGTCTCATATAGTGGAATTTGAAGGAGATTGCATTCAATCTTTTTACAATAGGTGAGGTAAGCCAAATTTGTTATTATTTGTGTAAAAAAAAAATAACACATGACATATGTTTATATTGTAATATATTGCTATAGGTATTTGGTACATGGGATGACTTAAATGAGTGAATAGAGAGTAGCATTCTGGATAAAAAATTGCATTTTTGATAAGATTCCATAATCTAAAATGTATTTAAATTTTGAAATATACATTTTGAATTGTGCAATAAGAATGCACACTACTAAAAATTCTCATATTACATGAGATTTTTCTTGTAAATTTGTTAAAAAAATTTGTAAGAAAAAACTTTTTTCTACTATTTTTTCTATTATTTTTTCTGCTATTTTTTCTAGGAATCTTAATTGGTAAGTAATTCTTTTGTAGGTAATTATTTCCTACAAAATTATAAATTCGTAAGTATTTCCTACAAAATTTGTTGAAAAAAATGTTTTATACAAAATATTTTGCAAAAGAATTAGCAGTAATTTTCTACAACTTTTTTTTTCATAACAAAATTTACAAGTATTTTCTACAAAAAAAAATTAAAACAAAATTAACAAGAAATATGAGTTTTTTTAGTCGTGGCAATGAATTTTACAATTTAGAATGTATTTACCTTTTGAAAAGTAAATTCTAAATTGTTCAATCTCAAAACTTTCTGGAATAACCAATATGTAATGAAATTTAACACAACAACAATGAATGAATTTCTTTTTGAAAACAAACCCATGAAACGAAAACATCGATGCGATAGGGAAATGGGTAGCTAGGAAAGTTTCTAACAGTGACAATGAGTCCAAACAATGAGTATGGAATACAAGAAGTAGAGGATGGAGGAATGACTAAAATAATGTAAGAGGTGCACAATGACTAGTGGAAAAAGTATGGAGAAGAAGAGAAAAAATAGAGTAAAGTGCGAAGAGAAAGTGTGATGAAGAAGGATGTCATATTTTGTTAGGGAGAAAAATAAGAAAAAGCACAACTCAAGGAGAAACTCACCAATGCACTTATTCTAGCTTTACCTGAATTTTCAAAAACATTTTGGCTAGAGTGTTATGCACCTAGAGTTGGCATAAATGTTGTATTGTTGCAAGGAGGTCACCCTATTGCATATTTTAGTGAAAAACTCAATGGTACCTCTCGCAACTATCCCACCTATGACAAAGATTTGTATGCTTTTGTGCGAGCTCTTCAAACTTGGAAAGACTACCTAGTGTCTAAAG
This sequence comes from Vigna unguiculata, assembly GCF_037176805.1. NCBI lineage: Eukaryota > Viridiplantae > Streptophyta > Magnoliopsida > Fabales > Fabaceae > Vigna > Vigna unguiculata. The sequence continues at coordinate 11,824,506 of NC_140792.1, forward strand.
AGTTTGTCATTCATAGTGATCATGAGTTACTTAAATATTTGAAGGACCAACACAAGTTGAATAAAATACAGCTAAGTGGATGGAGTACTTGGAATAATCTCCTTATGTGATTAAATACAAGAAAGGTATTATGGTTGATGCCTTGTCAAGAAGGAACAACTTATTTTTAAAATTGGGAGTCCAAATTCTTGGATTTAATCACATACTGGAAATGTATGCTTAATATTTTGAGTTCTCTTTCACCTATGCTGAGTGTTTGAAGAAAATACAAGGAGGTTTCTATGTATCTGAGGGGTACTTGTTTAAAGAAGGGAAAATTTGTGTACCTGAAAACTACCAGTCAAAGAAACACATAAGAAAGGGGCGGGGGCGGGGGTGAGTTTGCTTAAGGAAAAATTCTTTTGGCCTCATATGAGGAAGGATGTCTATAGACATTGCCATAGATGTGTGTCATGTTTACAACCTAAGTCTAGGACATGCCTTATGAGCTTTACACCGTCTTACCTGTTGCTTTAGCCCCTTTGGAAGATACTTGCACGAATTTTGTTCTTAGTCTTCTAAAAAACTTGGGATTCTATCTTTGTTGTAGTAGATCGATTTAGCAAAATGGCTCATTTTAATTTTTATTCCCAATGACAAAGTGGATAATGCAAACAACATAACTAGGCTCTTATTTAGAGATGTGGTTAGACTTCGTGGGTTAACCCGCACCATAATGTCTGATAGAGACTCCAAGTTACTTAGTCATTTTTGGAGAACCCTTTGGTCAATAGTAGGAACTAAACTTACCTTTTCTACTTCCTATCACCCATGAATGGATGGACAAACATAAGTTGTCAATAAGTTTCTATCCATTATGTTATTGCTAATCTTGAAGGGTAACCATAAATTTGGGATGAGTACCTTCCCCACATTGAGTTTTCTTATAATAGGATATGTAAGACCCGTAGGATTTAATTAATTAAATAAATAAATAATTAATAAATGTGGGTGGGAAAATAATTATGACATTAAATTAGGAAGAGTATGATGTGAAAAAGTACTAGCTCAAGTGGTTGAGAGTACTTTAAATGTGTGAGAGGACTTGGGTTCGAGTCCTATGTATGTTAACTTTTGTTATTGTTTTATTATTTAAATCTATGAATACATGCTATGGAATGATATGATAATTGAATTATGAGTGTTAGCATGAAATATGAATTGGCATGATGGTTTGATACTGGTTTGACAATTGCATGGATATGGGTTCAAGTCTTAGGAAACTTAAATTAAACTTTATTTTTATTTTGCTAATGTTAACTTTGGAAGGAATTGGAAGGGGTAAGAGAAACCTACTGGAATCAGCAGCCAAGGGTGGCTGTAATCACCATTCATAATGAGAAATGAATGGCCATTAAAAGATAATAAGGTGCATTTTCGTTTTTGATTTTTGGGTTAGCCTAAAGCACTAGTTTAAAAGGCAAGAGTGAGGGTTTAGACAAGGTTTTGCAAGGTTGAACATAGACTTAGAAAACAGAGACAAAAAGTGAGTGAGAAGGACTGGCGTGAGTGAATTTGGAGGCTGGGTTGAGGAAATTCAAGAGTGGCCATTGGTGACCAAAGGAAAGAGTTTGAGGATTTCAAGTGTAGCAAAGGAGATCAGGTTAGGGGAGCTGGACTCCGTTGTTTTATTTTAAATAATAATAACATGAGATGTATGATAAATTGAATGCCTATCTGCTGTTGTATTCACGAATTTCTGCATTTCTGGAAAATTTCCAAAAACCGCCTGGCAGGTGATTAACCACCGCCAAGCGACTCATCTGTTTTAAGTTGGTTTTGGGGTTCTGGAAGGGGAACCGCCTAGCGGCACACTCCCAGCCGCCAGGCGACGCGTGGGGTTCTTATCAGTTTCTGGGTTTTGGATGAAGGGCCTAGCGGTGTTGATCCAGCCGCTAGGCGACGCGAGCGTTAGGTCTCGATTTTGATGATTTCGGGGTTCTGGGTGGTTTCCAATCGGGGGAGACTTTGTGTCAATTATTGGTGCATGATCAGTTGTTGAAATTACTGTTGAATGCTGGAAAGTTTGGGTTTAATCAAATGTAACAGTGCAACTAGGTATTAAGGTTGAAAGGTTGGAAAAATTGGATACTGTAAGACCCATTCGTGTGGCAAACCTGAGGGAAAATTTAGGGAGTAGGTACTGTGGGTATTGCAAATTTTATGGGTGTGGAACTTTGTGAGAACTGGGGAGAGAATTGGATGCTTGCGAGGGCAGTGCAAAATTTTGGAAATTCCAGAACTGATGCACCGCCTGGCGGTATGGGACTTGAGGCGCCAGTGTAAGGAAAGTGGCTCTGTTTGGCTGCGAGAGAATTGAGGGCCTGAGGTAGTTCACTGGGAGGGTTGGCACCTTATGAGGGAGCTTGGGGTCATTGGATTATGAGCCTGTAAAAAGGAAATCCTATAACTTATAGATGGTTAGATTATGATAAGTATAGGGAATTATGAGGAAGGATTTGGGAAATGAGATTCTGGTATGATGCCTAAAACAGTGTAACAACAATTATGATATGCAGATATGCAGATAGTGTATCACGATAGTTATGATTAAAAGTAAAAGATACTTTAAGTCCAAGGAGTAAGGTAATATCCCTATATGTTATGATGTGAGGACTGTTATGGAGATAGAGTAGTTAAGCAACTTTGTAGAGAGTTGGATTATGGTTTAGGTTACTAATGGTAAATGAGAAAGTGCGTAATTTGATTAACACAACGGGGTGGTTAGCTGTTCTTTATGATTTTGGGGTAAAAAAAACTCAGAAAAAGTATAAATGATTGAATGATCCTTAAGGAGGACTAAGGTGGTAAACTAGTATGGACATATGAGTTGAAGGATTGTATCTTGATGATAGTAACCATCATTGGAGAAATATGGGTGAGTGAGGAATGAGGTGGTGAATATGGATACTTGGGTTGATGAGTGGAGTCATTGTGAAATAACCAATACAATCAGAGTGATGTTACTGTCACAGCGCCTAGCGGGACAATGGGAACCGCCAGGCGGTAGAGGCCAACAGTGGGCTACTGGTGCGTGGGCGCCTGGCGGTGAAGTTCCTTCCGCCAGGCGGAACCAGCAGCGAGGACGAACTATAAGCGCTGTGCGCCTGGCGGTACGCGACACCCGCCAGGCGGTCTGGGAGCTGGCAGCGCCTGGCTGCACGTGTCCCCCACCAGGCGATTTGTACTGCTGTAGCTTGAAATGTTGGTTTCGTGATTGTGATCTACAAGGTGTCTAGTGGTGCTTTAAAGGTGGGATTGCTGGTGTTCCTTGAGTTGTGGCTCGGAATGTATCCTTTGAGTTGTAGCTCGGGATAGGGGTTAAGCACATGGTATTCCTTGAGTTGTGGCTCGGAATAACATCTCTTGAGTTGTGGCTCGTGATGGCGGATGAACACGAGGAACCCTTGAGTTGTGGCTCAGGTTGGCGAGTGTTGCCGGTGTGAGTGTGCTGGTTGTGGCCAGTACGGATGGGTCCAGTTAGATTACCCTCCTCAGTTGTTGGCTGACGAGTTTGGTAGTCTTGGGACGATACGAACTATGTTCGTATATGGGAACTTTACCTGGCGTTACAATGTATGATCCGTAGCATGTTTTCCCGCACGTGCTCTATCGGTAGTGGCCGATAGGTATGGCAGCAAGTCACCTTGAAGTAATTCATTAGATGATGTAGGACACGAATAATCTGATTGGGGGTCAGATGGTAGAAATTAAAGAATGGAACAGTGTGAGGTGTTTAAGTTATGTATAGTTACATGTGGTTGTATAATTATATACCTGTAAGCTTTATGTATATGTGTTATCTGTTAAGCTCACCCTATCTGCGTGTGTTTGGCGATGATCGTGTACACGGTACACGGGAGCATATGTTGTTGATGCAGGTGGCTCAGGTGAAGCTTAGCTACAGAGAGGGGATATCCGGGGCATTTTATATACTTGTATTTTCTGTTTTTGGAAATGAAATGTAAACTCATTTGAGTATTATTATGGATTATGACATTTGGCAAATCTTAAAGTTCAGCTTCTATTATATATATATATATATATATATATATATATATATGTGTGTGTGTGTGTGTGTGTGTGTGTGTGTGTGTGTGTGTGTGTGTGTGTGTGTGTGTGTGTGTGTGTGTGTGTGAAAGTTTCACTTTTCCCGCGTTTGGGAAATAGAGGTATTAATAAATGCTCTGCTATTTATTTATTTTCTTTATTTTATTATAAACTCCTAATATCCTGACGGGATGTTACAGGATACTTCATAAGACTACTAAGATCTCTCCTTTTTAGGTTATGTATGATTTTAATCCTCTAACTCCTTTGGATTTACTACAACTTCCCATCCTTTTTGAATTTATTCACAAGGAAAGGGTAGCTAAATCCAAAATTATCAAGAAATTACATGAGAAAGATAAAACCCAAATTCAACAACAAATAGAAAGATACATAAGGTACAAACATAAGGAGAAAATAGATATCATTTTTTAAGAAGGGGATTGGGTTTGACTTCTTTTAAGCAAGGACAAATTTCCTAAACAAAGAAAGTCTAAACTTAATTCCTAAGGAGATGGTCCCTTTCAAGTTCTTAAAAGAGTTAGTGATGATGCATATAGGCTAGATCCATTGTTTGAGTATGAAGTGAATGCCACCTTTAATGTATCTGACCTTATTCCTTTTGTAGGTGGTATAGATGATGAGGCATACCCTCCATATTTGAGGACAAATGCTTTTCAAAAGGGAGGGAATGAGGACAAACCCCTAGCCAAGGGACCTAGTGCTAGAGTTATGGTAAAGAGGATACCAGAAGAATGGGACACCATAGTGCTCAACAGGCCCAAGTTAATGTTCATGTGGGCCAATGAGGATGGTGAAGATTTAGACTAGGATTATTGGGCCTTATATTTGGGCGAAGTAGAGTATATTCTTTTGGTTGCATTTGGGCCATTTTTGTAATAATTTGGCTTACACCTAGCTTCACTATAGCTGAATCAGAGTAACCTACCTCAGGTTTTAATTGGGCTAGAGGTGGCCTAATTCAAACCCTAGGTCGATCACTTAATGAGAGAGGCACATCTTCTTCTCACTTTGCACATGGTGCAATGTGGAAAACATATGTATCACTTGGAACTTGATCCACACTTCACGATGCAGGTTCTCCCTCCCTTTTGTGCAACTTTAGGCTGACCAAAGCTCTTATAAATGGAGGAGCACCCTTCTTGTAAAACTCACTCATGATTGATAGTCAAAGTATGTTGAGATTTCTCTAGACACCTTTTGTGAATGATAACGTTGTCACTAACGCGATCAAATTAATACTACTAAATTATAACAACTTTAGTATTGCTAAGATAGTAATCAACAAAATAAAAAGGGTAAAGTAACTCAAAGTCGTCTCCCAACAAACATGGAATTGATCGATTTATAACAAATTAGTTCTTATAAAAATTATACAAAGGGTTAGTCAAATAAAATAATATTGGAAAAAGATTAAAAGATATAAAAACAATTATAAAGAAAATAGATTGATTTTATTGCTTTTTCAAAGTAGATCCATAATCGGTTATATAAAGATTATTGCTCAATTAGTTATTGTTGTAGATTTTCAAATTAATCAATGTAAATTCTCAATTAATTTGTTAGCGTTCTCACTATTAACCAAAGTACATTCTCAATTAAAAGCAAACAATTTGTAGATTAATCATCGTAAATTTAACTAAAGTACATTCTCAATTAAATATTATTATGCCTAATCATGTTTATTCTTTTACCTCTAATATCAAGCAAAAAGATAATTTAATCAGAGTACATTCTTGATTAATTATAGTTAAAGTTTTCACCTCTAATCAAAGTACATTCTCGATCATTGGCAAAAACTCATTCAATCACATGAAAGTTTCTAAATTTAATCAAATTACATTCTCAATTAAAATTAAAAACCCTTGAACTCATATGTTTGATATGTTATGTAGATTTAACATTGTGCTAACTTGCAACAATGTAAAAATTATTACTTTTACTTTATTCATATATAAAAGACAGAAAAATATAAATCACAACAATAATCAAATGAACAAATCAATTATTATATTCTAACCTCAAAATTCATAATCAAATTATAGTGGAACCAACCCTTGAAGCTTAGCACTCCATGAAATCAAAATAAAATAAAAATAGGAGAAGAATGGAGAGACAAAACGAAATTAGGCCCTCTAAAGGGTTCCTAAACTTCGAAGTTTGAAACTTTCCTCTCTTTTGCTTCCCCTTTGGTGTCTTTATATAGGCCTTGATTGGACTTAGACTTTATCTTTTCTTATTGCTAAAATATTTTATCTCTTGATATAATATGTTTCAAATAATTAACAAATTTTAACAGTTTTGAAAATATTTGGAAGATATTATCAGTTGATATTATTTGATTAATTATCTAAAAATATCTAAAAAATTAGCAAAAACTTAATCTTCCCCAAAATTCCAATTCAGCCCATGCAATCTTGTAGTCCAAATTTGTAGAGAAATCCAAAAAAATGAATATTTGCACTTAAAGCCCTCTCATTTGACCAACCTTGAATATTTTGACCAGACTTTCACCAGGTTTGACCAATTGTTGATTGTGCAATGAGAGTCTGACACTAGAGATGACAAATAAACCCGCTCCCGTGAGTATTGCCTAAACCCGTCTCCGTTTTGATGGAGAATCCCCGCATTGATTGGTATAGGGAATCCCCGAGTTTTTCAATTGGGTGTGGGAATGGGTAAGGGAATGTACATATCCTTGTCATAATACTCGTTCCCGCCATATCTCCGTCCAATTTTAAATTATTAAAATATTCACAATTAATTAAGTAACCCTATATATATATATATATATATATATATATATATATATATATATATATATATATATATATATATATATATATATAATCTCTATTTTTTATTTCTTTTAATTATTTGGTTTGTCATGAAACTCATTCGCATCTCCAATATATTTTTCATCTTATCATAACCTTTATGTAATTATGTTAAAATGATGTATGTCAATTAAATTTTTTTTGTCTCACATTTGAATATTTCTATTATATTTTAATTTCTTTTATTGTATATTTTTCTTTCACATGAGAATGTTTAATACTCTCGATTTAAGTGTTTAATAGCATAAACCTTTCATTTACTAGGTAATATAAAAAAAATTCTTTACTTATTATTATTAATTTTTGTTTGATTTGAAAAACTTTTTTGTTTCGCTAAACAATTTTTGTTATTTCTCAACCATTGAATATATATGTTGATATTTTAAAAGTTTTCTTAGATATCTAAGGTATTTTTCATCTTATCATATCCTTAATTATACATTGTGTTTTCGTTTATGTGATTTCTTTCAATAGTCTCTCAAATTGTTTATAAGACACACATTTGTTAATTTTTTTATATTTTTATTTTTTGTTTATTTTCATCTCGTAGAATACTATTTTGATATATTTTATTTAATTACTTTTTATTTTCTATTTCATTATCAATCATATTGTAATTTTTTCACTATAATTGTATAAATAACGTTTATTTACTACAACATAAAAATTTAATGTAATTGTCATGAATATTTTTTATCACCATCCAAGATATATTGGAGTTCAAAAGATACAAGATCTATGTTAAAATTTTATTATTATGTTTATTATTTGTTCTTTGCGTCATTTTGATCAAGTGATGTATTATAACTTTTGTTAGTATATAAAAAAGATATTCATTAGAATTTAAAATATTAAAGTAAACAAACATTTAAAATATATTTTAATTTGAATTTTTGTTTTCCTTTTATATATTTTTTTTTTGAAATATTTTTAAAATTTATCAACTAAGTTTCATTAATGTTTGCAAATTTAATAAATGTTTAATTTATTTCAAAGTATTTGATATCGAAGAAACAACCATCCTCCTAATATTGAATATTTGATAATATTATGTTTCCTTTACCATATTTTTTTATTACTTTATAAAACTTAATTAAAATTAAAATTGAAGTAGTAAGAAAACAAATACGGGTATGGATACGAGTTATACCCGTTACCCGATGGGGATGGGGATGAGACAAAAGTTTGATACCCGTTGGATTTGGATATGGGGATGAGGATGAATTTTTCTATGGGGATGAGTATGGGATAGCGAAACCTTTCCCCACCTCATCCCGTTGTCATCCCTATCTAGCACGTGGCATCTGCTTTCTCTCTCCAAAATTAGGGTTTCTCCATCATGGTTGTTGTAGGTTTCGTAGTTCGCGCTGCTGCGATGGACGATCCACAATGCAAGTGCTTTACATCAAGGTCCAGTTGCTAACAACATATTTCAGGGTTCACGAGGGCTTCTGGGTTGTGTTTTCTTGTTTCAGTGGTGGCACGAGGTGGTTGTGCGAGTTGGAAACATGATGGAGCTCCATCAATGGTGGTTTTGCGCAGCTTTGGATGATGAAGCTACGTTCAGGCGCGATGGGTGATCTGTACTTCGCGGTGGTGTTCTTCGTCAATGGTAACACGATGTAGATCTTGTCAGATTTGATGGCGCCATGGTTCGATCTATGTTGTGACATCTGGGTTTGTGACGTTTCATTGAGGAAGCAATTATTTTTCTAGATTTTTTTTTCAAAACTCTTTCATCACTTTTTTTCTCACTTTTTGCCATTTTCATTATTTTGTGGGTGAGATACACATCCCCACACTTTATTCCTCAACCAATATTAAATAATCCACTAACTCCTTCTTTCTTCCTAAGGTAAGGAAAAATATGGTCTTTTTCTTCTCAAGATTTTGCAATGGGCTTAAACGAGAAAAAAGTTTAAAGCTCAACGGGGCTACTAATGGATTAATATCAAGGTGGGCTTATTTGGCAAGTAGCTTAAAACAAGAAATGCCTTAGTCATATCAAATCATTCATATTCACCTATGATGCAAAACAAAAGAATCAAGTTAGATATTTGAGTATAAAAAAACATGAGCAAGTCATTTAGAAAAAAATAGGAATGGCACATGGTGATCCATCCTTTTCATTAAGGCTCAAAACTCACTAGGTCAAATTCTTTCACAAAACATTTAATCAAGTAATTCTCAAATCAACTCAATTAGCAAATCTTAGAAACAATCCACTCAAAGCATATGCTTTTATTTTTTCATAATTATGATCATCCAGTTATTGAATCAAATCCTAAAAATCCAATGTCAATATGTTTTATTGAAAATAGGGAAATATTTTTTGTAGATTTCTTATGAGACATATTGTTTAAAAGTTTCACTAAGTAAAAAATTAATACTTTTACAATTTTCTCAAAAAGAAATCACAGTTTTTTTAAATAAAAAAAACAACAGAAAAAAAATCCTAACTATGGTTTTGTCTCCCTTACACTTATTTGACAAATTGTCCTTGATGGACTTATTTTGGGGAGGAGGCGGAAAATTTTGTGATTGTTGGCTCAATCTGGCCATATGTCAAAATTTATTTTTCTTTAATCTTTCTAAGTTCAAGTCAGCTTGTACAATTTTTTAATTTTGACATTTTATTTTCATAAACTAAAAACAAAAACACATATTTATGAAAATATTCTAATTTTTTTCCTACTTATGCTAAAAATAGAAAATAAATATGCATAAATTTCTTAATTTTTTTATCAACAATGTTATCAAGTGAATTTGAATCTAACCTCTTTTCCTGCTTTAATAACCTTTCTTCTTTCTTTGTAGCCATGTCAACAAAGATAACCACTAAAAACTTATTTGCATCATTCACATCAACAAACTTGATGTGTGGAACGTGTGGTTTTAATTTGATTTCAATATCATTATGTGCATTAGGGTAGTTAACAAGATCATCAATAATCCTCATAATCTCATCTTGTGAGAAAAATTTTGAACATGAAGTAGTTGACTCTACTGCTTCATCATCAACCAAATCAATTGCAATAATAGATGCTTCAGATGCACCTTACAATTGGTTCTTCAATTGCACTTGGTTCCTTCATTGTATTATTATCACAACTTAGCTCTTGACAAATATCATTTGTACTCATATCATCATTTGTAGATAAAGCTTTATATTCACATTAAGCAGCATCATATCAATCAACAGATATGCTAGTGTGAGAATCTTCAATTTCTTCATCAACATATTCAACAACATCTTTAGTATAATTAGTATGTCCATCAGTGGACATATTACTATGAACATCATCATACATATTAGCAAATATCTCATTGTGATGTGATTCTACTGTATCCATCCACTATTTCATTTCATTGATCTCTTGCTCATCTATCTGATTTATCTTCATCATTTTTGTTAGCAAATTCATCAAAATTTCAAAAGTGACCTTTCTACTATATCATTCATTAGCTGACTTAAATCTTCAGACATTTGGTCAGCTCTAATGGTCAACTTAGAAGCATATCTTCTATTTCATGACAACGTGTTTTAAATTCTAGAGTATAAGGAAATCTCTAGTGGGATAAGCGGGTGGTATTCATAGTTACAAGTACTTCTATAAAATTGTTCTTACTTGCATCCTTCAACATATCACAAAGTATTTTCTTATTTTCATACCACTCTTGCTCAATATTTTTGCCTCATTGATCAATTTGCAACTTTTCATCCATGGCCTCAAATTTCTTTATAACTTGACCCATTTGTATCATAACTTTTGTGAGACCCACAAAATTTAAATAATTAAATAAATAATTATTTTATAAATGCGGGTAAGAGAAACCTTTATGGCATTAAATATTAACCTTCTTGATGTGGAATAGTACTAGCTCAGGTGGTTGAGAGTACTTTGATTGTGTGAGAGGACTTGGGTTTGAGTCCTATGTATGCCAGTTGTGTGTTATTTAATTCTTAGTATTTTTTTTAGAGATGCTTGGGTGTGATAAGTAAGGATATAATATTTGACATATGAATATTATCGTGTAATATGACTTGGTTGAATTGGTTGTACATTTAAAGTGGAATTGTGTGGTGATGGGTTCGAACCTTGGTTTGAACTAAGTACTTTCTTTTTGCTAAAATTTACTCTAGTATGCACATGAAGAGGCACGTAAACCCTAGGATTTATGGCAGCAAGGGGTGGCTGGAAAACAGAAGGTAATAGGTCATTAAGGGAGGTTAATGAGAGATTAATGGCAAAATTCGTTTTAAGGCAATTTAACCATTTTAAGAACCCAATAAAAAGCTAATTAGGAGAAGGAGAGAGGGTTTGGTGAGGTTATCTATGTGGGTGCAGTAGAGAGCACGAATTGGAGAGTTTTGGGTGAAGCTTGAGAGCTGTCTTGAGAGAATGGAAAAGAAAGGCATTAGTGATCAAGGGAGAGCTTGCAAGAGTCAAGGCTAAGCTAAGGAAATTCAGGTTAGGGGAGTTCCTATTGCTTTGTTTGATGTTAACTTATTTACCATTGATTGAATCGTGATGTATGTGGGGTTGGGATTACACTTACATGAAAAATCAGAGATGGAATCGGGTTTCTGGAAATTTTCCAGAAACCGCCTGGCGGGTTGCGCGTGACCGCCAGGCGACACAAGCTGTAGACCTAGTTTTTGGGTTTTTCTTCATGAACCGCCTGGCGGCAGAGGATGAACCGCCAGGCGACGCGAGCACAATTTCGGGATTTTTCGATGTTTTGAGTATTTTGTGATAATTGTGATTTTTGTCGTGATGATCTCATATTGGAATGCATATCTTGATAATTCTATTTGGTTGTGTAGCTATGGTTATGTTGAATGCGTCCATTCTATATGAATTAAGGGTTAAGGTTTATGTTGGGGACTGGATGGAGTTCAGTTTGATTGATGACTATGATGAATATTATTGTCTGCGTGATGAATTGCTGAATTCTTGGATGAAAATGGAGAACTTCGGATTATGTTAGTGTTGGGGGTGAGTAAGCATCAAATTGATGAATTTATGGTCATAGGGAATATATGAAAAATGTTTAAATGAATGCAGTTAATTTCTGTATGATGAGTATAATGGTGTTACTCCAACATGATGGCATGTACTGGACATGGGGTTGCTTGGTCGTGCTCGAGTACGGGGATCATCTTCAATTGTAAAATGTGAATTGTAAACAGGACATTGTATTATGAAATTGATGGCTTTGGGTTTGGTTAAAAAGGTAAAAATGATGAGCATGAAATAGAATGTGACATTCAATTGTGGAAAACATGGTTAGATGTCTGAAATTGATATTGGTGTGGTTTGGATTGCATGTACACTATTTGAGTCCTCTAAGGTATAAGATACATTGCAAATTTTGTTGTTTGACTCTTGTGAATTTGGTAAGCTAGTTATAGAATCAAACCTAAAGTGCCATAAGCGTATTGTAATTGGATGGATTGAATGTTTTGTAATTTAGTATAGAATTGTGAATGGAGTGCAATAATTGTACTACAAGTCGGTATGTGGTGTGATTTGGATTCTTTAGGGGAATCTGTTAAAGTGCCAATAAACCAGTAGCAGTGCGCTACTGGTATAGCGCCTGACGGTGTGTGAGAGCCGTCAGGCGGACGGAACACAAATCAGTGGCAGTGGCCACAGTTGACGCGTGGCGCTTGGCGGTAGGGAGGGTTCCGCCAGGGGGACTGGAACAACAGAGAGGCTGGAAGGAGACCGGCGCCTGACGGCGCGAGACGGGTGCGCCAAGCGGTGGCGACGAGTGGCGCCTAGCGGCAGGGCGGAGTTCACCAGGCGGTGATGGTGCAGCGGTGATTCTGCAGGCGCGTGGCGCTTGACGGTGTGTGATACTCGCTAGGCAATCTGGAGCTAAGTTCCGCCTAGCAGTGTGTGATGCGCGCCAGGCGGTTTTGGTTCAGTGATAGTGCTCGAGGAGAGGTTTCTACACAACTTTAGGTGATGTTCATGATGTGAGGCTTTGGCTGGGGGCCCAGTTACGAGTGCATCTTGTATTGGGGTAACATGTGACCACTTCAGGTTGTAGCCTAGTGGTTTAGGAAGTCGAGTGGAGTGTGTGGGTTGTGGCTCGTACGGCGAGGTTTCGGATGATTGCCCTCTTTAGTGGATTCTGATAGAGATTTGGTAGTCTGGAAACAACTACAAACTTAGGTTTGTTTTGAGGAAGTCCACTTGGTGTCACGGTGAGATGTTGTGGCAAGGTTATTCCCACGTGTGGACTATCAGGTGGTGGCCTGTAGTCGGAGGGGCGAGTAGACACTCGTGGAGCGAAGATCGATCATTGTTCTCACTTACATGGTATAGAAATGATAGACGTCTAAAGGCAAGTGTTGGAAGTGAAATAGTAAAACAAAAAGTGGAAAGTGTACTAACCCGGGTTTACTTTTGTTAATATGGTATTTAATGTGATATTTTTATTTGACTCAATTGAGTCCGTATTTTCGAAAATTCGTTGCAATTGGTTTCTTTCTGTTAGTTGACCAGTAACGATGCTAATTATGTGCCACATGTCAGCACGTGGTTTTTTTTTATTTATTTATTTTTTTTAATTTTTAATTTTTTTTATAATTTTTTTAAAAAAAATTAAAATTGCCACGTATCAATCTGACATTGTGCCACGTGGCAGAGACAGTGTAATGTGGCAGTGGCAGTGCCACGTGTCAATATTGGATGTGAAAAGTCTCAATGTAGTCCCTGTATTTATTATTTTGTCTCAATTTGATCCCAATTTTTTTAAAACTGAATCAATTTTATCCCTATATCAGATTTAATTTTTATATAAATTTACAATGGTATTTTTTATTATAATTGATATTTTTAATAAAATTAAGTTTATTTAAATGACTATTTTGTATTGAACTTTATTTAAATATTGTTTCAAATATTTATATATCAATAATTTATTGACAAATTTTAGAATTGTTATAATTTTTTTTTTAATTTTATATTTGAATTTATAAAGTTTTTATTTTTAAAGCAACTCTAACATTTATCTATAAATTATGGATATATAAATATTTAAAATAAAATTTAAATAAATATTAGTGCAAAATACATTTAAATAAATTTAATTTTGTTAAAAATATCAACTATAATAAAAATACCATTGTAAAATTTATATAAAATTTAAATTTGATACAAGATGAAATTGATTCAGTTTTAACAAAATTGGGACAAAATTGAGACAAAATAACAAATATAGGGACTACATTGAGACTTTTCACATCTAATAGTGACACGTGGCACTGTCACTGCCACATGACACTCTCTCTACCACGTGGCACAATGTAAGATTGACACGTGGCAATTTTAATTTTTTTAAAAAAATTAAAAAAAAATAAAAATTACAAAAAAAAAATTAAAAAAAAATTAAAAAAAGTCAAAAAAACCACGTGCTGACACGTGGCACATAATTAGCACTGTTACTGGTCAACTAACGGAAAGGAACCAATTGCAACGAATTTTCGAAAATAGGGACTCAATTGAGTCAAATAAAAATGGGGGGACCTACTTGAGATTTCGCTACAAAAATGGGGACCTATGGAATGATTTAACCTTATTTAAATGAGCTCACCCTATCTGTGTGTGTGTGGCGATGATCATGTAACTTGTTACATGGGAGCAGATGTTGATGCAGGTGAGCAGACAGACGCTTAGAGACGAAGTGGGGATATCTCAGGGGTTTTTTGTTACCACTAGTTTTCATGTTGGATTATGGTTTTATTGTAATAATTATACAGACAATTTTAATTGTATTTCGTATTGATACGACTTATTTTATTTATATTGGCGCGTTGAACATCGAGATTTAAATTTTTCCCGCGTTTTTTTTTTTTGGGAATTGATGATAAATAAATGAGCTTGTTATTTTATTTATATTCTTATTTATTTTAATAAGTAATTTCCGGCAAGGATGTTACAACTTCCTTGTAGGATGGTTCATTGGTTGCTTCAACTTGTTGTGGTGATAGATATTATTACGGAAAACTATGTGGAACATATGGTTGTTGTGGATAGTAATTGTAATCCATCTATAAACTACATTGTTGATAATTTTCGTATAAAAATGATTTTCCATTTTTGAAAGAGGTTTTCTGAAAAGAAATAATTTGAAACCTTGTTGAGTAGACTTTTAGAAAAGAGAGGTGTATCTCAATGGACAACTTAAGTTATCTTTCCTTAGCCAAAGTGTTACCTACTAGTCTCACAAATTTCTCAACAAAATTCTTCAACCAAAAATTATGATTAAAAAAATTAAAATAACTAAAGAAAATAAAATTAAAGTTAGAAAAAAATTGAGAAAAAGATGTTAGTGATAAACAAAAATGAAATTATAACAAGAAAAAAAAACTAAAGTAATAAAAGTTCTAACCACGTTCCTCGACAACAACACCAAATTTGGTAATGTTGTCGTTTATGCTGTCAAATTAATACTACTTATCTATAACAACTTCAGTATTGTTAAGAGAGCAGTCAACAAAATAGAAAAGGTACGGTAACCCAAAGTCAACTCCCAATGAACACATAATTGATTCTTGACAAATTAGTTCTTATAAAAACTATATAAAAGGGTTAGTCAAATAAAATAAGAAATAAAGAAATAAAATTGGTGAAAGATAAAAAGATAGAAAAACAATGATAAAGAAAATAGATTGATTCCACTACTTTTTCAAATTAGGATTCATCATTGGTTTTGTACAAATTATTGTTATTGATTTCTTGTCTTAGATTTCAAAATTAATTAATGTAACTTCTCAATTAATTTGTCAGTGTCCTCTGTAACATCCCTAAGGAATATTACTATTTTTTTTATAAATAAAATTCCAATTAAAAAAATACCGCATTGATTATAACTATTTCCCAAAAATGCGGAAAATTTAAAACCATAATTAGTACCATACATAGTCCGAATGTACAATATCGTTAAATAAAAATATTATTAAAATTCATCATAAAAATATTTACATCAAAATCAAAACAACAAAGTTTCTTTCAAATCCCACGTAGCCCATGCTCTCCGTCTCTAAGTAGCTCCTGGCTCACCTATCACATCATCTGCTACCGGATAATAAATTATCCGATCATCACCATACACACACAGAAAGGGTGAGCTATGCACAACATATATAAACAAAACATGATATAAATATGTTTCCCAACCTAAAATAACACAACTAACTTTATAATTTCCAAATCACCCAAACCATGACCTCATAGTCCTTCATGAGTCATATGCATGAACTAAGTCTTGGGACTTCCTTGTGCTCCCACGAAACTAACTCATTCGTGGTCCAACCCTATGAGCCTATCTCGCTCATAGTCCTGCCCTACAGACTCCTCGTCTGTAGTAAAACATCCAAGTCTCAATACTTAGACCCTGGCACACACGCAATCACCATACTATGGACTCCTCGCTCGATAGTAGCCGACGGGAACAACACAGTTCCTTGCCCATCGTGCGCCCGACACATGCAATCACCATACTAAGGACTCCTCGCCCATTAGTAGCCGACAGGAACTCAACCAGTTCCATGCCCATCATGTGTCCAACCACCGAGCACATCCCAGACCCCTATTGGACTTAGTCCTTCAAGCCCCAAACACCACACCACATGCATACACATCCTATGCTTAGGAATAAACAACCAAAACATCACGCACAAGCACACTCTAACCCAAAATTTCTCAACATCAACACGTCATCTCACTTAGGCGAGATCCTCTCGCCTGGACGAGTCACACTTTCGCCCAAACAACAACAAACCTCGCTTAGACGAGCATTCGACAAAACCAACATGAACACACTTCGAGAACTCGCTTAGGCGAACCACTCTCGCCTAGGC
The DNA here is from genome assembly GCF_037176805.1 of Vigna unguiculata. Classification (NCBI taxonomy): domain Eukaryota; kingdom Viridiplantae; phylum Streptophyta; class Magnoliopsida; order Fabales; family Fabaceae; genus Vigna; species Vigna unguiculata. Next base: position 11,841,330 of record NC_140792.1, read on the forward strand.
GAGAGTGTTAGTCGCTCAAAACTCCAAAGCCTCTCGCCTGGGTGAGTTATCGCGCTCAAACCTCTAGGTCTCCTCGCGACCTCGCTTAGGTGAGTGCCTCTCGCCTGAGCGAGAGACCACGTCGCTCAAACCTCTCCTTGGTCGCCTAGACGAGAATCATGAACCAGAACTCTAGGTGCGACTCTGCAACTCTCGCTTAGGCGAGATAGACCCGTTTGAGCGAGACTTGCAGGGTTTCGAGTCTGATCACGTGCACAGTTCACTCTAATAATGCACAAACATACCAAAACACAGTACAAGCACTCCAAAACAATGTATAACATTCCCATTCACTCTAATTTAACACTTAAACTCGTATAACATGCTTTGTACCCATTGGAGATACCTCAATTCGAAAATTACCCAAGAGAACCACACAATACCCCAAAACCCCCATCCAACACTTGCTACACATAAAGGACTTGACAACAATCTCAAGTGTATCCAATTCTCAATCACAACACGCATATACATCAATTCATACCACAGAGTATTCAAATTATTGATCACAATTGAAAAAGTAGAAGCCTTGATTCGCAATCCCCGCTTGGTCCAGCCCTTGCACACTCAAACTCTCTCTATAGCAGTTACCCAAGTGCCTTTCTGCTAGGTTTTCTTTACCCCTTCACATTCATGCCACAACTAATAATTAGCAAAAATAAAACTTATGCTTTACCCACCAAGGTTTGAACCCATGACCTTCCACTTATAAGGCCAAAGCACAACCACTATACCAAATCACATTTGATGATACCCTCCCATCAAAACAGTTTACCTCATCAATCCCATACTCATACATATTATAAAAAGGCAATAATAAAATAACAACACATAATTGGCATACATAGAACTCAAACCCAAGTCCTCTCACACAATCAAAGTACTCTCAACTATTTGAGCTAACACTTTTCCACGTCACCTTAAACAACAATAAATATCATAAAGACACCTTCTACCCGCATTTATTAATTAATTAATTATTTAATTAATTAATTTTCTCGGGTCTTACATCCTCATTATATATAGGACTTGTTTTTTCTACTTCTCTTTGGTCTCTTTATATGGGACTTTGACTCAGATATTTTGTTGCTAAAATCTCTCATATATGTTTTTAAAATAAAGATAAAGATAAATATAATTTATCTTTAAAGTTGTTATGAATATCTAAAAATATTTGGACAAATATAGACTATTTGACAAATATAGTTGGTTGATAATTTTAGATATAATAAATTAATTATTTACCGATATTTGATAAATTATCACCTACTAATATTTGTATTAAAGATATATTTGTTTGTTGTGGAAATATAAAAAGATTTAAGAAAATCTTGACATATTTTAAAATATTTGACAAATATTGTCAGTTGATAATTACTAATATAATTAAATTAATTATAACTAATAAATTTTCATCACCTGAATTTTGCCCAATTTTCCATTTCAGTCCTTGTAATTACGCAGAACAAATTTGCTGAGAAGTGCAAATATATTAATATTTGCAATTTAATCCCTCTTGTTGGACCAACCTTTGACCAGACTTTGACCATAGTTGATTTCCAATTAGGGTTTTCCAGTTGGCATTCCATCTCTCTCCATAATTAGAGTTTCAATGTTCACGTTTTGGTGCAGGTGCATCTTCAAGGTTTTGGGATGCGTGGTGGATTCATGATGTTGTAATGGAGGTTGTGCGGTGGTGTTCGTGGTTGCTTCATTCTTGCAGGTGAGGCTGCAATGGTGAACAAACTGGCTTCAATGGAGTTTCTTCGTGGTGGCGGCATAGTGGTTGCACTTTCTACCTAGGGTTTTGGTTGGTTATATGGAGAAAGATAGTAATATGAATTGAAAGAACGGTTCCAGCTCCCCTAACCTGGGTTCCTTGCTACAAAAAGTGCATTAATCTTTGAGTCCTTGATTCCAATTAGCCTTAGCTTGTGATTCCTCCTTAAAAACTCCTTCTCAACTCTCACCTCTCCCTCTTCGCACTGTTATTCACTCCCTCAATATGCACCAATGACAGCCTTAGCAAAAATCCACTCTCCCTCCCTTAATTCTCACTAAATTTTTATCTTAATTAGCAATGAATGGACAAAAACAAAATTGTGTATTAAGGCTGAACTTAATTGTCATTCAAAGTTCATTAGTGGCTGTTTTTCCAGCCCCTCTTGGCTGCCCATTATCAACTAAGGTTACTCTGCCCTTTCACATTCATGCCAAAACTAATTTTAGCAAAAAGAAAGCTTAGTTTGTATCTACCAAGGTTTGAACCCATAACCATGTTAATGTCAAATCAATGCACAACCATTCAAGTAATTCATGTTTTATGAAAATTTATAAAATTCTAGGATTATATTATCACTCATCATGATCCAACACATTATTAAAATAATAAGAAATTAAATAACACACAAATGGCATACAAGTCCCCTCACACAATCAAGTACTCTCAACCATTTGAGCTAGTACTGTTCCACATCATACCTGTCAGTATTAAATGCCATAAAGGCTTCCGCTACCTACATTTATTAATTAATTATTTATTTAATTAATTAAATTTTGCGGATCTTACAGATATGGTGGCTTAGGAAACATGACAACTATTCAGCAATCACCTTATCATGTGGACAAGACTTATCAACTTTAATGGGAAGGCATGCCACACAAAGGTAACCTTGGATGTGATATTACCCTAGCATGCATTGGATGGATGGGATGGCTTAAGACACATGTCAACAATTCATAATGCACCTTGCAATGTGGACAAGATTTATCAACTTTAATGGAAAGGCATGCTACACAGAAGTCACATGGCACCCTAACATCCACATGCACTTGTCAACCTCAAACAACACAACTTTAATCCTATAAAATACATCATACACCACACTTAAACCATATACTATTGTTAGCATTAGACGTTGAAAAACCTCATTATACGAACCTGATAGCTAATAGGCTTTGCTGATAACAAAATCTATAAGGAATAAGGAAGAAAAGTTAGTATAACATTGTTCCAAAATATCTAAGAATAATTAAGATTAATATCCAAATTAGCATTGAACATAGGAAAGGATAACTAGGTCAAAGACCTTATTAGGCACTCATAAACAACCATTAGGAAACAATGTTTTTTACTGTGAACATATATAATTGTTAGGCTAATGTTTGTTCAATGAGTGGGAGTAAAAGCACTAAGAAAGCATAAGTGACAAAAGAAACATAATGCCTGAAGTCTAAAGCAAACACAATGAAAGTGAATTTTAGACAAGTTCAAGACAAAAGTGCAAAGATAGGAGAGTCACAAAAGTCATCAGATGCATTTTAGTGTGCAGACTCAGCTAGACTCAATTAATGAGATCATTGAACACACTATTCAATGTGATAACACAAGACATTAAACTCATACAAATGTTAGACGAATCAAATCAATTTATAATGTGACAACCAAAGAACAATGTTAATCCAATACAACCAATCTTTTCATCAATTTGAAAATAACACTAGTTATATTTTCTAATTATTTACTTCTTAAATTATTAATTATCTAAATTAATTATTTTCTCATTTTCTACGCCTAACTTATCTTTAAATAAATTATTATTACTAAATATGTATATATTTGTCAATTTTAATTAAAAAAATATTTATCAAATATTATTTAAATCATTTTTAGCTTTTTTTCCTTCTTTCTTTTTAAAAAAATAGAAAAATAAAAAATAAAGTTCAGAATTTAATTTTCCGAAACGGATTTTCTAATACTTAACTCACCAATTAAAGGTTACAATTTGGTTTTCAGAAAATAAAATTCTAACTTGAAAAAAAAAGATAATATCTATGTAAATATTATCTCAAGTATGCATTCAAATAAAAATAAAAGTATACGGGTCAAATAAAAAGCGTAATTGAACACCCACTGCACACACAGCTTGACAAAAGCCAAGGCAAAAACCGAACAATAAATTCATGGGCACCATATTAAATAAATAAATAAATAAATCCAACCACACCACATTCATTTTCTTTGATAACATTTAATAAACAAACCACACAAACTATTTAATTAAATTTATTTACTCTTTTCATTTCTTTCTCTCTCACCAATTGTACCTGCCAAGTACGCTTACCTGTACCTCCCAGTCTTCTCGCATCATCACCTTTTCATTTGCGTACACCCTCTTATTAGAATCCCAATCCCACCCTTCACCCATATAATATAATATAACACTCTTCTCTTCATCTTTAACCACTCCAACCACAACCACAAACCTCAACACTCAATCCTCAACAACCAACATCTGCCTCTGCTCCTCTCACTCTCACTCTCACTCACACTATTTCTCTATTTCTCAGATGAAGCAGCTCATCCGTCGCCTCTCGCGCGTCGCTGACTCCTCAAATTACACGCTCCTCCGCTCGGACTCTTACTCCTCGTCTCGGGGCTGCCGCCGCCGCCACCGGTCCGAGTCGTTCCGCGCCTCCAAGATCCGCCGCTCCTCTGCGGTGGTTCCGGAGGGGCACGTGCCGATCTACGTCGGCGACGAGATGGAGAGGTTTGTGGTGTGCGCTGAGCTCCTCAACCACCCTGTCTTCGTGAAACTACTCAACGAATCCGCGCAGGAATACGGCTACGAGCAGAAAGGCGTGCTCCGGTTGCCATGCCGCGTCTTCGACTTCGAGCGCGTGCTCCACGCGCTCCGCCTTGGCCTCTACGCGCCTGACGTCTCCGAGCTCCTTAGCTTCTTGCCGGAAGAATTATCCTGAGAAGTAAATGAAAAAAAAAAAAAAAGAATACGCTGCTCGTGATTTGGCTGGATCTTTTGCTGGTTTTGTTGCGCTGTATATACACATTAGGAACTTGAGAAAAAAGAGGCACAGAAATTTAGGGTTTGTAATTGTTTTTCCTTGGGTTCGGTTTCTTCAGGTTGTTGTTGTTCTGTCACTGTAAAGGCGAAGATATTTTTAACGCCGTTGTTTGCGACCGGAGAATGAGAATCATCACTTTTTTGTCATTTCCGTTACTTTCTTTCTCGGTCACTTTCTCAGTAAACAGACCGAAAAAGAAAACCTGTGACTTTTTTTTTTAACCGTTCGGGGATGTTAACCGCTCCGTTCTTTCTGCAGCGGTTTTAGTTTCTTTGTAAGTAAATTTGAAAGTGAAATTAATTAAATTTCAGTTTAATTTAATTGCAGTTTAATGATAGTGTTGCGCGAGTGGGAATTGGAAGGAAAATATTCCTGGACCGAATTGGGACCTTGAACTGCAGTTATGTTCTACTGTTATTACCAAAGGGAAAATACGCATTGTCGTGTCTTTTATCTTTGAGTAGTCTTTTTTAATAAATAAAGAATAAAACTTTGGCGAATATACAATAAAACAGTTTTATTAAACATTAAAATAACTAAATTATAACTACAAAAGCCTAAACATGTTTAACCCATATTACGATTATCTTTCACAAATTCTGCATTATACCTCCTAATAACTGTAGTTGATGCCATCAGATCGAGGCCAAATTATTGGCAGGAGATGATGAAAGTTAACGATTTTAAAAGTATAATTAAAGAGTATAAATCCAAACTAGCAACGATTTTAAAAGTTAAACGAGGATCTCAGCAAGATTGGATTTATTAAATTAATCAAATTGGCAGCCAAGCCATGATTGAAAGGTGAGTCTGTTTACAAAAAAATTAAGTTTTTTATTTCTTCTGGTAATAAGTTTTCTCTCATCAATAGAATAAAGACTAATCCTTATTGAAAAAAAATACATTGATGTGATTTTAAATGGTTCTACGAGTTTCTATATAGATTAGGATCAAACATAATTTATTACATGAATGATCTGTAACATTCCACAAATCTATTGGATTTTCTAATAGTTGAAAGAAACCTTTATTTGGAGATATTTTTTCATAAAAAAATTTAGAATAACAAAGTTACATTTTTATTAATTAAAATTAATTTGTGCATAAATTAATTTATAAAATTTATCTCCAGTAATTTTTCTAATATTATGCCAAAAAAGTTTATTTTATTTTTCGTAATAATAAAACGTGTGTCACTGGAAAGTAAGAGAAAATAAAGAGCATGTTTAGAGTTGAAAAATGGTAAGGTTTGTTTGGATGCATTAAAGTGATGATTGAATGTTTGGGCGTTGGCAGTAGTGGCAGGTCAGCAATGTAATAGCCGTGATATTCGGTGTGTTTGAGAATCTTAATCGGATCCACTAAGGTTAGGTCAATTACGTTGTTTTGTGTCTGCTTTGAGGTGTTTTCGTCATTTGGCAGTGTGTACTCTCTCTGCATAAATCAACAATGGCATGCCAGTCTTCCGCTTGGAAAAAAAGTCTGCCATATGGTTCCACTCTTCACCTATTAAGTCAAAAAAATTCCAATTTCAAGACTTTAAGTATTTCTATAATTTGTTTGGACCCAAGAGACACTGCATGCACTATATTTTATTGAAATAACAGGAAAAAAGTTTGAATAATATAATAATTTATAAAATATCTTTAATTTAATTTTAATAAAATTAAATATAAATTAGAATTAAATGATAATTAATTTTGAATTAATTATTTTATAAAATTCAAAATATTATTTAAATTTACTTTGCTAATATTATACTTTTATATTTTAAGACCCACTTTTTACGCTCCTTATATTTAAGGGTCTGTTTTAATTAGTTGGACCTAAGGTTGGCCCATAGGGTGTCCAAAACCTCTAAACCAGCTCTAACACTCTCATTTCTGCCACTTTTCAGAAAACATTTTCCCCCTTCCCACATAGAACAAGAGCAACGAGCTCTGCTAGGGTTTGACCCCTTTCCGCGTCAAGTTAGCAAACTTCATTTCTAATCCACGTAAGTTAGTTCTTGACTCATACTCTTTATTCTCCAGCTTATTCTTCGTGGTTCCAACTAGAGTTCATGTAGTAATTTCGTTTTTGGGTTCTGGTGTCAATATTCCTAACTCGCAACTTTGTTCCTAGAGCTATAGTAAACCTTCTATTGAGTGCGTGTGCTTTCCGCTAGCATTTTCAAGGTATGAGAAGCTAGGGTTTTGCGTTTTAATGTATATTGCATGTGTTTCAACTTTGTTTCGTGATTTTGGTGATTGTATGGTGTTTAAAATGATATGAACATGTACTGTGCATTGCTCTAGATGAATCTTTGTGTTGGCTTGCGAGAACAATGGAGGAAATCTGATATTCTCGCCTAAGCGAGTAGGTCTCGCCTAAGCGAGAGTATCAGAAACCCTCTCAGGTGCCTACGCGAGCTGTCGCTTAGGTGACAAGCTCCAATTTTGAGTGAAAAGCCATCTCGTTTAGGCGATGAGGTCTCGCCTAAGCAAGAAAACGCGAAAGCACCATTGTTCCACTTTTCGAGCTTTCGCATAAGCGAAAGGAGCTTGCTTGAGCGAGAGAACCCTCTTGCCTGAGCGAGAATTGGGCGAGAACGTGCTTAGGTGCTGTTTTCTCCTCTATTCTTGGTTGATGGTCGCATGCTTGATTGGATTGTTATGTTGAAGCACGAAATGAGTGATTATGCATGTATTTAAATATTTCATGGGCTGGATATAATGAGTTTGGTATGATCTTTCCTATGGAACATGATTCGATGATTGGTTATATATTGGCATGAGATTGGTATGCATGATAATTTTATGTTGGTTGGTGAGACATGATTTTGGTATGGTTTAGGACGTCATTCCATGAGTCTCTAGGTGACATCTTATGGTGGTGCCTCATGGTAAGGATGTAATTCCACGAAAGTTTCGTGGTGATGCCTCATGGTCAGGACGTAATTCCATGAAGGTTCTGTAGTCGTGCCTCATGGTCAGGATGTAATTCCATAACCTTTTTTGGTGGGAGCTCATGGTGGTGCCTCATTGTTAGGACGTAATTCCACGAAGGTTTCGTGGTGGTGCCTCATTATATAATTTAGTAAGGATTCAAGTAAGGATTGCATCCTGAAACTTTAAAGCGTCAATTAGTCTCGCGTAGAGCGTACTGACTCAAGTGGTGAGAGTAGTAGGAGGCCCTAGTCTTTGGCAGAATAATGACCTTAGATGTTTGAAGGCTAACCTTGTGCGTGGTAGGGTGAAACTCATTGGCAATGGCTCTGCAGAGTAGTAGAGGCCACCACAAGTGCAAGCATTTAGTGGATCCGACTGATTATATGTATCCAGATAAATGAGTCTTAGAGTCGTGTTGGTTGCTATCATATGGTTGAGTGATTTATGTGTTCTCGGCCTTTAAGTTCATGTGTTCAATTGTATGATAAAACCTTTTTACTCAAGCTTACCCTTTCTGTTTGCTTGTGTGTCCCGTGTGTGATTTTGTCCTTTTGCGATGATCATGAATTTATTGATGTGAGCAGATGTGTGAACTCTTGGTGATCGCAGTGGCAACGGGGATGCTGCAACTTAGTTGGACATGGTTTAGTGTTGGACCGTCGTTGAGCCACGTTGAGGAGTTATTATTATAATGTAATCTCTGCCTTATGAGTAAGCTTTTGGTCATCTATTGATTCTTTCTATTTTGTTAAGGGTACAATGGTGTGCCTTAGTTTTTTCTTTATCGAATACTTGGATGGCTGCGAAATCCTTATACTTTAAGTCTCGTACCCTTGGATATGATAATATGTATGAAGTTTTATTTTAATAGATTTATCTATTAAAATGGGACGTTACATTTATGGTATCATAGCAGTTCGTCCTTAGGATGACCTGAGGGTTGTGGGTTTGTCATGTCTCGTGGGTGTAAGTAGTCAAGTCTAGTCGAGTTTGTCAATGAAACCAAAAGTTTTAAGAACAGAAAACGTCTTTATAAAGTAATGAGGGTGCACACTCATGACTAGATCAAAGGTTGTTTTCGTTTCTTAATTCTAATAGTTTGGGGAAAGAAGGGTGATAAATAAAAGTTGGTTGTCTGTAGATGATGGAGTGTTGCTTTGTATGTTCTAGTTTGTCTTGTTACACCTTTGTGTTTTGTGTCAGGTGTCTACAGGGATAAAGGAATGCAGATTCAATGTCAGTTTGGCCGGCTTACCTTTACAAGTGTTGGATGAGGTCTCCGTGACAACTTCTTGCCTTAGAGATAGGAGGTTGTCGTATGATGGATATTGTTGAGCAAGGAAAGCTAAGTTTGGGTTAATGAACCGGAGAAGATGTTAGAATTCATAAAACAATGTTTGGTCAGAGGGAGTTTCAAGAATAGGTTCTTGGAAACAGATACTACAAGTTTTCTAAAAGGAGTCGAATCCAAAGATTAGAATAATGAAAGGTATAAGTGCATGCAAGTGTAACATCGTTGAGGAAATCAACTTGATTCTATATCCCAACAATGTTGAGGTTCAAAGCTTTGTGGATACACAGTGTTAGGAGAAGTGTCATAAGATATAACAATGTGGTCATATCTAGCGCTTTCTTGGATTGGTGGAAGAGGCAAAATTGGCAAATCCCAGGTTGCCGAAAGTGGTGGGATTGCTTAACAGTGAGAAGACTAAGAAAGGAGAAGACCGTGAAGTGTAAAAAGACGACAAACCTCTAGTGGAAGGCAGAGATGGATAAGAGTTGACGAAATCAGCTAGATAAGATGATGCCTCCTAAGTAGGGGGGAAACAATTTATGGATAGAAAAGAAGTGGCATAAAGGTTTCATACTAAGTTCAATAGTCAGAAGATGATGAATGGTCTTTTCAAAATTGTTAGTAGGATGTTTCAAGGAAAAGTAGTTTCCATGAGCAGAACAATTGACCTGAGATATAAGGTGGGAGGTTACGCGTACCAGAAGGGAGGCACACCTTTAAAGGTTGTTCTTGTATGGAAGGACAACCCAATTGATGTCAGAACAGAATGATGGAGGAAATGAAAAGAAAGGTTTTGAGTTATTGACATGGTGTCTATGATGGGTGATGCTAAGGTGGTTAGCATAGATGATCTCATTCAAAGATGCAGATAACGAAGGTGATGCTTGGGCTAAGGGTCAGTTTTCTTGGGATTGTATACCTCTTGGTGTCGCCAGTATGGTGGACGAGTTAGGGTCATATGCAAGCATGAGTAAGAACTAAGATGGTGGTTTCAAAACAACTATAATCAAGTGAAGATTGCTCAAGTCTGTGGTTTGTCCTGTGATGATCAGAGGATTCAAATTCAAGTCGATTTGAATTGTTCCCTTGGTAAGTGATGAGTGCATATTTTTACCCTCATTTAATGTTTAATTATGGGTATTTAATTGAATTTGTGTGCTTAAAGATTGATTTAATTGGGATTTCCTATAATTGGGTTTATTGAGCATGAGATACAAAAACATGTTAAAAATAGCTTTTTAGTTGCATAAATGTTCTTTGGATATTTTGAGGTGTGTTAGTGCAGTTGTAGCTAAGTTGAGCTCATGGAAGTGTGGAAATAAATTGCTTAAAGCTTCATGACACCTTAAAGATAAATCCAAGAATAAGAAATTATCAAAATCACAAAAATCCAAGCCAAGCATTGCATGAAGACGACAAGAAAAGCTTGAAAAAAGTGAAGAAGTTTGACTAAACCAAAAAGAGAGCAACAAAAAAATTGGACCTTACGGTTTTCTTTATCTTTATGATAGAAGATAATTTGGGAAAAATATATCTTTAGATATTTTATTTGATATTTTTAAATAATTATCTTATTTAATTATATCATAAAATATTAAAAGATAATGACTACCAAATCTTTTTAAATATGACAAGATCTTCTTGAATATTTTTAGATCCACAACAAACAAATATATCTTGAAGATACTGGACTATTTAGAAGATAATTTGAGGAGATTGCAAATGGTTGATTTGGAAAATTAATACAAATATTAATTGGTGATAATTTATCATATATCTTTAATTAATTAATTTAATTATATTAGATATTGATATTATTAACCAACTATATTTGTCAAATAGTCTATATCTCTCCAAATATTTTTAAAATAACTATAAAGATAAATAATATTTATCTTTATTTTAAAATATATTTGAGAGGTTTTAGCAACCAAAAAGCTCAATCCAAGTCCTATATAAAGAGACCAAGGGAGATGCAGAAAAAAAAAAGTCGGGACTTCAGAGTTTTGGAACCCTTAGGGGGGCCTAATTTCGTTTCCTTTTTCTCTCTATTCTTTTTTCTATTTTTATTTTACTTTTGCATTCTATGGATTGCTAAACTTCTTGGGTTGATTCCATTGTAATTTCATTATGGATTCTGATGTTAGAATAAAATAATTTCTTTGTTCTTTTTATTATTGTTGAGGTTTTAATTCATCTATGTCTTTTACCTTTGAATCATGTAAGAAGTAATGATTTTAAATCTATATGCATGTTGATCATATGAGTCCAAGGGTTTGTAAATTTAATTGAGACTTTACTTTGATTTTATTTAGAAACTTTCATGTGATTAAATGAGTTTTTATCAATAATTGAGACTTTGCTTTGATTAAAGGTATTTACTCTAACGAAAATTAATTGAGACTTTACTTTGATTAATTAAGATTTTTATTTGGTGAGGAGATAAAAGAATAGACATGATTAGGCATAGTAAAATTTGATTAAGACTATACTTTGGGTGAATTTATTGTGGATAATCTAAAAGTTCTCACTTTTAATTGAGATTGTACTTTGGTTAAAAGTGAGAACACCAACAAATTAATTGAGACTTTACATTGATTAATTTGCAAATCTACAACAATAATTAATTGAGCAATAATCTTTAGATAACCGATGATGAATCTATTTTGAAAAAGCAATGGAATCGATCTATTTTGTTTACTATTATTTTTATCTCTTTTTATCTTTTCTACTTCTTTCTTTGTTTATCTTAATCCTTTCATATTTTTATTATTTTATTTGACTAACTCTTTTGTATAGTTTTTATAAGAACTAATTTGTTAAAAATCAATTCCGTGTTTGTTGGGAGACGACTTAGGGTTAACTTTACCCTTTCTATTTCCTTAACTACTATCTTAGCAATACTGAAGTTGCTATGGTTTAGTAGTATTAATCTGATCGCGTAATTGACAGCGTTATCAGTAAGGGTGGGATATAATATAAAAAATGAATTGGTAATTTTCCCAAATCTCATTCCTATCGGATATGATGCCCTATGAAGTGATGTCCTTCGGTTCAAGGAGACAAGTCAGTGGTTCCATATCAAGAGAGGGACAAGTTGAAGGGTGGAGGCATAGTATCACGCGAGTTAGAGGATTTTAACAAAGGCAAGGGAAGATTGGGCACGAAGGATCTCAGCTATGGAAAAGTTTCTAAATATGGTTTCGAAACAGGTACTGGAATTTCCACCAAGGAAGGGGTGGTGTTCACTAATGCGTCGGTGTTTGAGGCAGAACCAATGCCAATATTCCCAATTGGATATTCATGCTTAGAGCGCGAAGTAAAAGAAGTAGGTGAAGGGTTGTTAGGGATGTAGTGGTATGGACTTAGTAGGATAACCTGAATATCTGTAAGTTTGGTAGATCTTAGAGGAGAGAGTGGTAGGATAGACTGTTCAAGGGTAATTGTTGGATGAGGGAGGATTGGCTCTTCAAGCCTATGGTTTTAAAGAGTGGAAACATGATGAAGGTAAGAAATTTCAAACAGGTTGACAGTATCATCAAGGTTTAGCGACAAGATTCTTCGCTAGAGGAAGGGATTCGAGATCTTGGTTTGACGAGGTAAGAGTGAGGAGTTGGTAGAGAAGTAAGTGTCTGAGTTGGAAGGAGAAGATGTGAGGAGATTTCATTGGTCTAGTCATTTGACTAGGATGACTAAGTTTCTCAAAAAGGTTGGGAAGAAGCCAAATCGGGCAATCTTAGTTTGATGGTGTATCGTAGAGTTGCTTAGTACAAACCAAACTAGAAATTTGAAATCAGTGAAAGTTATGGTCCTGAGGTTTTGTGGAATGATGGTTATAAGTTAAGGGATCAAAGATGAAGATAGGATGCCAAAACGATATGGTGACGGAAACAGTTGAAAGTTTTAACTTGGAAATGGAACAACTTGGTAGTGAACCTTGTTTCCTTGGTTGAAGCAAGCAAAGGAAGCAAGATGTATGAGTATCCCTAAAAATGGCTGAGAGTGTTGAAGGTGGGACAGTAGGCCAGAACTCAAGAGTGCTCAAGTTAGTGGAGTGATGCTTAAAGGAAAGAACAAGGTGATGCGAAGTGATAACTAACATGTTTTACTTTGAATCATGAAATGAGTGATTATGCATATATTTAAATAGTTCATGGGCCGGAATTGATGAGTTTGGTATGATCTTTCGTATGGAACATGATTGGATGGTTGGTTATATATTGGCATGAGATTGGTATGCATGATAATTTTATGTTGGTTAGTGAGATATGATTTTGGTATGGTTTAGGACGTCATTCCATGAATCTTTAGGTGAGATCTCATGGTGGTGCCTCATGGTCAGGACATAATTTCACGAAGGTTTCGTGGTGGTGCCTCATGGTCAGGACGTCATTCCATGACCCTTTTTAGTGGGAGCTCATGGTGTTGCCTCATTGTTAGGACGTAATTCCACGGAGGTTTCGTGGTAGTGCCTCATTATATAATTTAGTAAGGATTCAAGTAAGGATTGCATCCTAAAACTCTAAGGAGTCAATTAGTCTCACATAGAGCATACTGACTCAAGTGGTGAGAGTACCAGGAGGTCCTAGTCTTTGGCAGAATAATCGCCTAAGATGTTTGAAGGCTAACCTTGTGCGTGGTAGGGTGAAACCCATTGATAATGGCTCTGTAGAGTAGTAGAGGTCACCACAAGTGCAAGCATCCAGTGAATCTGACTGATTATATGTATCCGGATAAATGAGTCTTAGAGTCGTGTTGGTTGTTATCATATGGTTGAGTGATTTATGTGTTCTCGGCCTTTAAATTCATATGCTCAATTGTATGATAAAACCTTTTTACTCTAATTTACCCTTTCTGTTTGTTTGTGTGTCTCGTGTGTGGTTTTCTCCTTTTGCGATGATCATCAATTTATTGATGTGAGCAAATGTGGGAACTCTTGGTGATCGTAGTGGCGATGGGGATGCTGCAACTTAGTTGGACATGGTTTAGTATTGGTCACCATTAAGCCACGTTGAAGAGTTATTATTATAATGTATTCCCTTGCTTATGAGTATGTTTTTTGTCATTTGTTGAACCTTTCTATTTCGTTAAGGGTACAATGGTGTGCCTTAGTTTTTTCTTTATCGAATACTTGGATGGCTGCGAAATCCTTATACTTTAAGTCTTGTACCCTTGGATATGATAATATGTACGAAGTTTTATTTTAATAGATTTATCTATTAAAATGGGACGTTACATATATAAATTTAATTTAACTTTTTTAAACAAAATAGTGTCAAAATTAGTAATATCTAATTATTTTGTTTGAATTTTAAATAAAAAATATTAACAATCGTTTAAAATAGGAGTGAATAAAAATATTTATATATATATATATATATATATATATATATATATATATATATATTAAGTTTCATTGTAATTATTTATATCAATTGTAATGACCTAAACAATATTTAGAGTAGGAGTAGATCATATGAGTGTATGATACGTGTAAAATTCAATTATTTTATTTATATAAAGTTTGAGTTAAAAATAGAAAATTAATTAATCGAGTCAGGTTGAATACTCTTGAGCAATGAAATGGTATGGTGGAGATGATGTTCTAGGAAGGAGAAGTTATCCTGGAGGAAGAAGGCTAGAGGAGATCTAAGGAGATTCCTAGCTAGCATGACTCTGAATAAGGCAAATGTGTGGAGTGGTCTTAACATCAAGACATTTAGCATTCAAATTAAGAGTAACCTTTACACAAGTTTAGGAGACTCTTATTTATAGTAGAGAAACCTTCCTCAAATGCAATGCAAATGGGTGTGGAAATTAAATGAAACCGCTTAGCTTGGGCAAGAGCCATGCCTTCTAGATTCGTGAGTCATGGATCAAGTGCCAAGTGGAAAATAATGACTTCCATGCTTTTACCATGTGCAAAATGAGAAAAAAAATGCTCTAAGAAGCTTTTCGCCCAAGCTTACAAAGTGGGCTTGAATTGGCCCAAGTTGAAAGCTAGAATCAATGTACTTTAGCAAATTATTTTGTAAAACAAGGCCTAACTTTTGGCCCAAAAGAAAAGACTATGCTACTGATTTTACATGAAACCTATCATATTTTGATATCTTCTTTAGCCCAAGAGAATAGCATGTGAAACCCATTAAGCTTATTGGCATCTTGTTGGTATATGCCCTCTTGTATCTTTCTCATAATACTCCTAGTAATTAGGCCTTTGGATGGGCTTGGGCCTTGAATTGAGTATGGGCCATGTAATGGGCTTAGGCGTTGAATTGAGTATTGGTCATGTAATGGGCTTGGGCTGGATTCATCACTTTATCTATATTCTTTCTAGCTTTCTAATCAATTCATTCATTCATTTGAAAATCAGAGTGAACCATTTAAGATTCGGTGTCAAGGATAATCGTCATATCTAATCAAAGTCTAATTAGAGTAATTTCATCTTGTACCTTTTCTTTGGTTAGTCCGATGATATGCTTGGATGTGGGGGAAACTTGTTTGCATGTGGTTCTTTCGAGTTCAAGATAATATCTGCAAATCAATGATCACTAATTTGTTTATCTAAGATTTTCTTTGTTTAGATAGAACATCCTATGAGAGTTTGAGTTTGTGGAACATGGTAGAGACAAAACTCAAATCCAGATAAGGGAAGCTAGTTGTATTGTTTTTCATCTATGAGATTGGCTTTTAGTTTTATTTTATTGTGTGAATTACATGTTTGTGATGAGATATGATGAAGTGGGTTGTTTGTTCTTTCGGTTAATTTGATGAATGGACTACTTGTCCTCGCCCCTTAACCTGCACAAAGGACTATTGTCTTTGCCCTTCCTGGGACATTAAAACTCAAGAGAGACACCGAAGCTCATTTTTCCAGCTTATATGTCAAAAAAGATCATCCAAGTACACGGTCTGGCTGGGCACATGTTGGCCCAATAGGATGACATGTACTCAGACTCGCTAAGTAACCAAGTCAGTCCAATCATCTCAAGGGGACATAACCCCAAATTACTTGTTAATCATGATTAACAAGTAATTAAGAGTAATAAATCCATGCCTAACTAGGTAAGGCCCAGGAACTACTATAAAAGGCACATTTTACGAAGTATATATCTCAGACTAACTTTAGCATCAAAGTGTCTTTTTCAAGCAATCCTCATCTTGTACTCGAGAGTTGAGGATGAAATACCTTTAAAGTGGATACCTTGAGGTGTCACTCGGTCGTATGCATTGCATGACACTCGTAGAAATATAAAAGAAAACATTCAAAAATTAACAAAATCAAATCAACATTCCAATCAAATTTTTTACAAAGTACTACGTAACTTTAATTTCTCATTTTTAATGATAATATGTAGGACCAAGATTAACCCTTGTCGAGTCCTTTTCACTCAAAAAATATATTTGTTCAATGATTTCTTAGTTTTGGGAAAAGTAAATATTTTAAAATAAACACATCTCTTTTGGCAAATTTAATTAACGGTACCGCCTATGAGCGGACGTTGTAGGGTGTTAATACCTTTCCTGCGCAAACTATGTTTTATTTTATGGTTTTTCATAGTTTTCCACAATAAACTATGGTGGTGACTCCAAATCTCTATTTAAAAACCCATTTCTTTTTGGTTCATCATCCCGTCGGGATTTAAATTGCGACAGTAATGTAAATGCTAATAGCAAATGAATAGAAAATCAAATGTGGTTAACTAAGTCTAATATAGTTGTGCAAAGAAATGTAAATGGTCAATCAAAAATTCAATAAGCTATGCAGAATAGTGATTTTTAAAATTGTTCAATAAAGTGCTATGAGAACAAAAATAGTTACCATTTTAAGTTTATCTTAATGTTAAGTTTATTAGTATATATTTTGTGACGATTGCATAGTTTTGGTAGCTATTAAGTTATTTGTACATATCATTTAGGAAAAACATGAACATTTTTTAAATTGGTTGGAAAAAGAAGTAGGACGAAACACTCTTGGTCTAAACATGTTTTTAAAAGTTAGGAGCGTAAGGAAGGAAGGATGAATAATCTAACATGATTAAAACATATGCTTTGTATACACATTGCACAACTAAACATTGACATAGGATGAGAACCCAACCAGTGAGAATTGAAAAAAAAAAAAAGAATTTCGATATCTAAATCACCAACTATACATGCATGTCATGACATCATTTCTTTTTTCTGAATATTGATCACCTTGAAAAACCAATTTTCCCTTGACAACCCAGCCACATTACAGGCTATGAAAAGTCCTTAATGATCCTCACCATGTTTTGTGCAATCATTGATTTAACATGAAATACAAAGTTATGTGAATTGCTTTCAAAAGGTTGCTTAGAGTGAAACACTTCAAAATGGGAAGGCAAACTGAAATCTGATTTAAACACTAGGGAGCCTGTGTTAATCTAAGTTGTGCAATTGAAATACTTAGTATCTTGAGTTGAAATTTTAAGGGTTATATCCTCTTGTACTGTGACTACATCTCCCTTAATTTCTTTTAGGTGAAATCACAATTCTAAGTCCAACCAATTGCAGTACTTGATATTTTGTAAAATTCATTTCCTTTATTGAGGACAACAAAGATATAAAAAGAGGGGCCTATGGTAAGTGCTCATTTTACATATAATTCACATGCATTTTAGTAATTATCTTGATTAAATATGTTGCATATCTTAGGATTTTTCTCCCTTTTATCTAGAATTAACTAAAAGCGTTTAGATATGATCATGTGTGTCAAATTAATGTACTTTTGATGAATTTATGGAAATTTAGAAGGAAAAGAGCATGATGGCTTGAGTTACAGAATCACAACTTTAGCAACTATTAGGCAATTTCAAGAAGATTTGAATTTTTGTTCCACAACTCAAGCAAAGGATATCATGCCTAGGCCACATGAAGAAAACTTCGCCATGAAGCAATCTTAAGCACCAAAATTTGGAGCTCAACCATGGAGGAAACCCACCATTGAATAAAGCATTCCGATTGAACAGAGTGAAAAGGGTTCAAGCTAAAAGGAAACCCTCCACGAAAGGAAAACTCACTAGTTTAGCCATCATGTTTGGAGTTATAAATAACCCACGATTTTCTATAAATTAAGGAAAGCCCCCTGTTTTGTATCCATAATTTTGTTGTAAATTCTACTCTCTCTCTCTAGAGTCTCCCACTCTCACTTTACTTGTAATATCTTAAGTTCGAGGAAACATGAGGGAGGTGCAACTTCTCCTAGGATCAATTGTTAGAATCATTATGAGTTGCCAAACTTTTATGTGTTGGGATTGGATGTAGTTATTTTGAACTTATGTACTAGTATTGTTGTTTTATTCAATTGTCCTTTCATGTGTTGGTGATTCAATTTGCATTTCATATGTGATGAACTAATCAATCATTTGTTGTATATATAACTTGATTTAGGCGGAAGCTAATTCATCATTAGATCCAATTGAGCCATCTAAGGCTATTAGGAGGAAAAGATGTCCCTATATGACTTAGCTAGTGTAAAGAGTCTTAATCATTAATACAATGAGTTCATTCATAAGAGTGAGACATCACATTAAGTTTGAATATCTTTAGGTCTTAGTGACCTAGACATGGGCCTAGGATTACATTAGTGTACTTCCAGGAATAATAAATGAATGTTGATAATCCAATGAAATAGTATTTGTGCATAAGAATAGAGTAGCGAAATGTAATCCTAACACACTTTATCATATCTGAATCACACTTGTATTCTTATTCAGAGTTCTGGATCACAATCACTTTACAATAAAACATCTATTTTCGCAAATCTTAATCATCTCATGAGTTTTTTTATAAGAAGTTGATCAAATCCCTATGGATACGACACTTGGTACTATAGTCGAACTAGTGCACTTGCTGATGTGATTGGTCCTAAACTGAAACTTCATCACCCAGGCTTTATCAACTCTCTCAGTCTACACATAAATATGTAACACTATATCCTCTATATATTTTGGCTTCTAGCCACAACTCTATTCAACCTTCACTTTCCACTCCCTCTAACTTGGCCTTTCAAAGCGAAGTGTAAAGTAGGAAAGGATACACCCTCTTTTCCATGATTAGATTGAGCTCAAACTACATAAACTTAGGGTTGTCTAGTACCTCCATGTACTAGTGGACGACCTCAACCAATTGTCTAATGGAAGTGTATCCCACAGCCTATTAGATGATTGCCCGTCTAACTCAAATGTCATCTAATGCATCTAGTTGTCTAGCGCACTAGTCGTCTAACACCTTTCAACTGTCTGGTTTAGAATAATTTTAGTCCTGGTCTTGACAAGTTTTCTCCTAGATCACATAAGTGTGTTTTCTTAGGGTTTACAAGATCACAAAAAGGATACAAATGTTTTTCTCCTTTTCTTAACCGTTATTTTGTGTTTGCAGATGTCATCTTTGTTGAGTTCTCCTTTTATTTTAAGAGTCAATCTTCACCTCTGACTCCATCAAATCCTGACAACTCTCCTAGTACCTTTAATGTTCCTATTGTTTGTGACCCTCTTACTGTGTCTTCTTCACCCTCGGTTCCTGCTCCATGGTCAGCTTCTCCTCCACCACCTCTTCAGGTCTATAGTCGGCGAAACAGATCCCAATCACCACCATGTGACTCCACTTAAGTGCCAACTAGTCTGTCTCCTCCGGCTCTAACACCTGAGTTTGACCTTCCCATTGCCCTCCGAAAAGGTATGCGTTCTACCCGTAATCCCTCTCCCCATTATATTGCTTTGAGTTATCATCGATTGTGATTACCTTTTTATACATGTCTTTCATCTCTTTCTTCTGTGACCATTCCAAAAACTGTCTGTGATGCTTTAGCCCATCCTAGTTCGCGTCAGGCCATGACAGATGAACTAAGTGCTCTTCATAACAGTGGAACTTGGGAACTAGTCCCATTACCGTTTGGGAAATCTATTGTGGGTGTTTGCTATCAAAGTTGGACTTGATGGTACTATTAATCGCCTCAAAGCTCGTCTTGTGCCCAAAGGTTATACTCAAATTTTTGGGTTGGATTATGGAGATACCTTTTTCCCCGTGGCAAAGATGACTTTTGTTCGTTTATTTATAGCAATGGCTACTCTTCAACAATGGTCTCTTTATCAATTGGATGTTAAAAATGATTTCCTCAATGGTGATTTGCAAGAAGAAATCTATATGGAGCAACCTCCTGGGTTTGTTACTTAAGGGGAGTTACTCGTCCTGACATTTCCTTTGCAGTCAGTGTGGTAAGCCAATTTCTTAATTCCCCATGTGAAGATCATTGGAATGCAGTCATTCGTATCTTGAAGTATATTAAAAGATCCCTTGGAAAAGGATTATTATATGGTTTTAATAACCATACAAGAGTTGTTTGCTATTCAAATGTTGATTGGGTAGGATCTCCTTCTGATAGAAGATCTAAATTTAGGTATTGGGTCTCCATTGGTGCTAACTTGATCTTGTAGAAAAGAAAGAAACAAAGTGTTGTAGCAAGATCCAAAGCAGAAGCAGAATATAGAGATATGGCCTCAGCTGCCTGTGAACTTGTTTGGCTCAAGCAATTGCTTAGAGAGTTACAATTTGGAGATGTTACTCAAATGACACTTATGTGTGACAATCAGACTGCTCTTCATATTAGCTCTAATCATGTCTTTCATGAGAGGACCAAACACATTGAGATTGATTGTCATTTCATTCGAGAAAAGATCATGTCTGGAGACATCAAGACTGAGTTTGTTAACTCAAGTGATCAATTAGCAGATATTTTTACTAAGTCTTTACGGGGGCCTATAATTGATTATATTTGTAACAAGCTTGGCACATACGATTTGTATGCTCCAGCTTGAGGGGGAGTGTTAGATATTGTTTGATATTATTAAGATATTGTTAATCACAATATCAAACAATATCTTCTATTTACTCTATTTATTTTCAGTTACTCTTTTTAATTGTACCTCTCTCTATTATAAATAGATTATCCTGTGTGTGATTTATACACAAGGGAGATTAATCTCAAACCCTATTTTCTTTATTCTCATAACCTTTAATAGGGTTTATTGTTAGGTGCTTTGTACTTTGTGTTGATCCTAGTTCCTAGAAATGTCTTCTAGAATTATCTTATGTTCATTGTATATGATGGTATATAAGATATTATAAATATGAAAGTCTTGAGAGGGGTTTAATCACTCTCTCTCTCAAACTCACTCTAAATCTTCTTCACTTTAATCTCAAGTTGGTATCAAAGCGGATCGATACCACTCTACCTGTCTTTGTAAAATCTCATTATTCTTCTGTCAATTATTGTCTCCCGCCGTCTTCTGTCATCTGCTGCTGTCTTCTGTCGTTTGCCACCATCTTTTGTCCATCTTTTGTCGTCTGCCGCCGTAGTCCGTTGGATTTTTGACATCCAGCACCTGGGTTTGAGTTGCCTCGAGGATCGCAATCTGACCCACGTGGTTATGCCTCCGTTCTCTGTCACACACGCCGCCACACGTCATTCGTCGTCGTTGCTACCCTAGGTGCGTGAGTCTCACACGCCACCATCCAGTTGTTGGATCTCCTCTAGACCACCTTCGTTTGGCTCACTAGAGCTCTATGAGTCCATATTTGTCCTTCATTTTTGGTTTCACAGTCTTTTGGTGGGTCTCTTAGGGTTTTTCCTCATAAAACCATAATTTTCTCTCTTGAACCCTTGGTGATTTTTGTTTTTATCTTCTCTATTGCTTTTCAAATAGTCCACTTGCTACTCCCACTTATCATGTCTTTAAGGATTGTACCATCTTTTTCGAGCACTGCTCTGCTTCCATAACTTCCAAAAATTAGATTGAAAAAATTACTTTTCTTAATCTGCATCTGTGGAACTTTAGTTCCTTGACCAAGGGTTTCATGATCATTTGGAAGGAGACGAGAGCTCAATGCCACATGATCAAATTCAACAATAGAAAAAAAACTGATTTTCAGCTTTTTGCTCTACTTTGCCAATCGATAGAGGCCAATATTTTAAATACACTAAGGACTTCCAAAACTTGTAATACCTTTTGGAAAAAAGCCCAAGATATATTTGCATATGATATTCAATGCTTCTATGATTTAGCAAATCAATTAGCTTCTTTAAAGCAATATGTTTAATGCATTACCAACTTATGTCAAGTTTGTTAAGTATGGAGGTATTCCTCGCCCTCCATGTAGGAATAATTCCTAGTTTATTGCGGGTACTTCTACTCTCCATAACATGCTTTGATCCATCAAAAATATTCTTTAAATTTCAGCAAATAAGATGAGTCTGAGTCTATGATAATGGATAGTGAATTGATACTTCATAAAAACACTTAAATCTTGATTTTTCATCAATGAGTTAAAGTGAAATGGCCAATTATGAATAATGGCTGGTTTCAGTAACAATATTGATCTTTGGTAGTTTCATGTATCTTCGGGGGTTTCATGGTGAAATCGAAGAGCCTTTATTTCCACTTCTTGAGCAATCATTTTCTTACTGAGTTAGAAAATGTCATCTCTTAACTTCCCTTCCCGGAGACAGCTTTGCAAACAAAATTAGAGATCAAAGCGATTATTCTTTCACGCCCGTGTCATGGTGAGATCCTGCAGAAGGAAAAATCACCAAATCCGATACTGCAGAAGAAAATATCACAAAAATCTTGTCTTATTTATCATAATTGATTTTAACATGGTTAACTGTATTCTGCTAAAAAGGACCAAAAAAAAGTCATTGGATATTATCAAATCCTCTTTCGATCTATGAAAAAAAATTCAACAAGAAACAGAACCAAACCCGCTACCTACTTTAGGTCAAGGGATAGGTAGAGTAACTCTAGATATGGCTATAATAGCATCAGCACAAGGAAAGCACTTGCCGCCACTCGTAACACAATGGTATGGAACAAGCCATCTAGTCTGATACATGTATATCTATTTCTAACAAATGTTACTTGGAAAAGTTACATTTAGCAATTCATCAGAGCATAGAAACTCACCGGGCTTCCAAATCCAAACATAAATAGGTTTCACTTTCTCTTCAAGCCAATCTATTAGTCATTTTGATGGTTTAAAATTTGAAGCAAGGTCAAGAAAAAAAAAATCTAATGCCATGAATCTTATGACAAAATTTCCATAACTCCCATCGGAATGCAAGTTAGACTGAATTTTACACTGATATGAAATCAATTCTAAACTTTAATTAGAAAGAAAAAACTAATCTTCAGGGTACAAAACATTTTCCCGTGACAATCACTCAGACATATTCTTAGAAGGGGCAATTATGAATTGAAACACATAACAGGTGTAACATAATGCACCATCTCTTAAAGATAGTTTGTAACAAACCTTCCCAAATTAGAGAGGAGCAAAATCAAAGTTTTCCCTTGTCTTCTTCCTTCATCTTCTTCTGCCACCTTCTCTTCTTGTAATCCTGCAACATCTGGGGCATCTTCTCCATCAACTTTGCAGTGTTCTCCCGCTTCTCAGCAGATATCCTATCACATTTGTGTCCTTTCCTCCTGGTCTTCATCTCCTTTCTTTCAGGATCATAGGGCCAATCTTCCCCAGCAAGGAGCACTTCCTTTCGCAGTCGGGCACGTCGTCGAGCACTGATACTCAATGGCTTCCATGCCCCCAGGTCCCAGTATCCCCATACTCCCTTAGCAAGTTCATCCTTGTATTTCACTAACTTCTCACGCCAAGGATATTGATATTCTGCAACTGCCTTTACCACCGAACCAACACCCTTGCCCGCCATAACGTAGCAACAAACTCTTTTGCTCTACACATGACAACAGCCACTCAATCAAGCAAATTTACAAACAACTTCTTGGCAAACATGTTTTCTATTTTAGACCAAATGATTACATACTACATTCATATAGCTTATTCTCTGAAAATAAACATGTATAACGAGAGAAAAAAAAAATTCTAGAGATAAAACATCAAGCATACTAGATTGAGTTGAAATAAGTTATTTCTCTCCCTTCCGCTTCCTTTTCTCTTTTCAATAGTTATAGAGAAAAAAGAAATTAAGATGTCCAGGTCTGTGTGTAGTCTATTCTGTTAATATGTACTTGTATGACTTTACAGTTTATACTTCAATTATTACTCAATCTGTTTTCCAATTAAGTGGAACAAAATGGTTATGGGAGGGTGAGCCCGGATTAACATGTATCTCATTGATAATGGTGTCATGTACAGCTGGCCAGATATCACCACCAGTTAACGGTAATTAACTAAAGCTAGTAACGTTAATTGCATATACTGGATCAGAGGGGCAAAACAGAACAGCCATTGGCTGCGAACAACTCACCTGGAGTTGTTGCCCTCTTTTGTTATGTTGACCTTAAGTGATTCAGCTCTCCTCTCTCCTACATTTCACCCTCCATATTTCTATAGCCAGTATCATTTTTTGTTCCAATTGTTTCAATTGTAGCTTCATATATATATATATATATATATATATATATATATATATATATATATATATATATATATATATATATATATATATATATATATATATATATATATATATATATATATATGTATATATTCTATTGTTATGTCCACCCCAGGTTGTGTGGCATCTTAATTATGAAATCCCTCTCTCTTCACTCTATTTCAGCAGAGCCCCATTTTAGTGTGGCTTGGTTCCGTCATTATTTTAATGTTAGTTCAACCAAACATGTTTTGGATCATTCACTCTTTCCCTTTTGTTTCTCTCTAGTACTTACCATTAACACATCACCTCTAACCTTGCAACAAAAGTTCATAAACAAAGCCCCAAAAACAAGGCCACAAGTGTACTGTTATAACTCTCCCAACAACAAATTATGTTATTGACATGCATAAGTATAATCATATTATATTTGTCCACATGACAAAATCTAATCTAATTTTTACATCACACTTTTGAACCTTTTCCTTGGCCACTTCTTTCTCCTTTCCAACTTTTCTCAACATCATAAAATACAATTTTCAGTGCTTTAGAACACCCAAAAAACATCTAAATTATTAATTTCAAGTTTATTATTGGGTATAGAAAACACCACGTATCAGTGCCTTTTATAATTGATGTCATCACTTAATTACTTGGCGTCCAGATTATATACCCTCCATGCTTTCAGACAAATTAAAATTGACCCTACTAATGTCTAATTTATAAAACTAGTTGGTCAATACATCAAAGGGAACTGAAGCATGTGCTGTTTTAGTATAAGTATGTTGCCGGCAGAAAGTGGATTAGGCTAAACAACAGTGATAATTACAATCTCGAGCTCAGAAACCATTTTAAGGTGTTCATTGCAGATAGATACGCCAAAAGAAATGCAACCAATTGCTCGCAGTCAGTCTCAAAACAACAGTCACAACCAACACGGAAACGAATAACCACACTTTGACCAATATGCAGCAATCGATAATCAAACTATCACTGGCAACTCACAATTAATCAATTAAGAAGTTTCATTGAGATGAAAAGATGATAAATACCTGCTAAAGGCGAAGAAGGCGGAGATTGGTATCCAGGCTGTATATTTGCGATGAACCCTAGCAAGAGAAAGAAAATGTTATTCGGCATTGACATAGACGTGCATTGCTGGAAATGCTGGTCTTGCTTGGATTTAGGAAAAAGTGAAACAAGAAGCGAATTGGACATAGAGAAAACAGAGGGAGAAGGAACCTGTATGGAAGAATATCGAGATTGTATGGATTGAAGGCCACAAGTTACTCCACTGTGTATGCTACCTTTGATGCCTTGATGCCTCTCTTTCCCTTCCCGTCTCTTTCATACCCTCTGCAACACAAACCCTACTTCTTGATACAACGAAACCCTCCTCCCTTTATTAGCCTACATGGAGATTAACATCTGAATCATTATCCTGATTAAAGAAAAGCAAGTTTTCATGTACATATTCTTTCTCTTTTTTTCATTATGTTTGTGAAATTCTTAATTTCTGCTTATTATTATTATTATTATTTCTCATAATTTTATTCATTTAACTTTTAATTATAATTTTTTATTTTATTTTAAAATGTTGAATGTTGCAGTTAACTAATTAAATATGTTTGGCTTAAAAATTTAGAAAATAAAACTATAAACAGTAAAATATAGGATGAATATATGTTTTTTTTTTGTGACTTGACAATTAAGATAAATTAAGATTCATCTATAACAATATATAAAGGGGATTCCCCTTTTTGTGTCCACTTTTCAAAATACCGATTTTACCCTTTAAATATAATAATTTATTAAATTTTTAAAAATTGACCGTTACTTTATAAACTTTTTATAAAATCAGATGCCTTTGTTGTTCTGATATATTTCACTTTATTTTTAATAAATATAATTTTAATATATATATATTTATTTAATAACATTATAATATTATCACTGCTAATAAAATATTACGTATATTTAAAAAATATACACACAGGCGCGATAGCGCCTGTGTTACGCTAGTATATATATAATGAAGATATAAAATAATATTTATATATTATTAAAATAAAATAAAAAAATATTATATGAAAAATTTATTTTAAGTATTGCAAAATGAAATTATTACATATTTAAATACATATTAAGAGTAGTTTAAAAAAAGTAAATAAAAATGTATTAAAAGACACTCATAGCATGATGACAATAATGTCATATCTTTCTCAACTAATAATTTATGCACACAATTCCAAAAAAAAAATTAAATAAAAGCGATTTTTTTTTAATTCAAGTTCTTTTTATTAGAAAAATATTTACCTCTATTAATTTTTTATTATTATATTATATGAACTTCTTTGAATCATAAAAAATATAGAAAATAAACTAATCTAAAATAAGATAAAAATTAAAAATAAGAAAACAATAAATAAAACTAGTGTGTAACAAAAAATAAATTAAATAACATACAAATAATTGTAGATAAAGTAAATAATAAAAGTATAAAAAATAAAGGAAAGAGAACAAAACAGAATTAAAATAAATCAAATGTTAATAAAATACAAATAAGAAAGGATTAATATAAAAGTATTTTTTATTATCCTTTTCCAAATAATTTTAATAAACTTTTTTTACTATTTTAGAATTTTTAGAACTTTTTTATTTTCTTTTTGTGAACTTTTAGTTTTTGATGTTCAAACATTATCAGATAAACCACATATGTTCAAATGGATTTAAGTATAATTTGTAATACTTATGTTTGAAATAAAGATAAAATATAACTATTTAAAAATAAAGATATTATATATTTACATTTCATCTAGATTAAGAAGATTGCTATAAGTAGCATTTAATTTTACTTTTAAAAGAACTTCGAAATATATGAGAGTTGAGTGAGATTTTTAAAGTATTTCTGAAGTTCTTTGAAAGAAGAGTGATCTTCTTTCTTGAGCTTATCTTGGATAATATCAATGGATTTTTTTCAAAACTTCTTCCGTCAACTCAAATCTCTTTCTTTCATTCTTTTCTTTTCATAACGTCCACCATGTTTTGTAGCAAGTATATATCCATTTTCTTCTTTTTAGAAGCAAACTTCAACATTTGTATAATTCTATGGATTAAATTTGTGTCAAATGATAAGTTCCATAGAATTCTTTTCTTTCATTATTCAAAAGTTATTTTATACAAAATATAATTTTCAGATCAGATCGTACAATTCAAAAATTATTTTCAAATCTAAAATCTATTTTGGATTTCATAATTTGCAACTCCCCAGAAAATAAAAAATTCTCCTTCAAAACGAAAGGCCATTTCTCACTCATTCATTAAGGTTTAGAAGGTTAAAAGAAAGACTCTACTCCATTGAGAATAACTTCGATAACCATCCAAGGAAAAATAGCTCAGCCATATCACACTATATAAGACAGTTCCATGTCCAACGAAGAGGTGACTAATCAAAGAAAGCGGGGCTGAACCACACCATTTGAAACTGAAATCAGCACACGAAATTGGCTGTGTCAAAGTGTGATACTAAAGGAACATGTATGATTCTATATCTATACCCAAATATATCTCTAAGAATTTTGTTAGCCAATTTCCCTTGAGAGTCCAGTCTAAAACATCAATATGCCGCAAAGACTGGCCTATAAGAGTTATAAAAGTTATAACAAAAATATCATGCAAATATGATAGATCTTGGAAGTTTGTAAACAGTTGCACTGAAAAGTACAAAAAGTAGAGTCCAAAGTAATGACAATCACTGCATTTCCTCTGAAGTTTTATCTTTTGGATGGAGGCCGTTGATTTTGTACAATTAATTTTCAGCATCAAGTAATTCTTTAGCCATTTCCAATGCTAAACACTGCAATATGATTGCACTAAGAGGCCTCGGATTAAGCGTCATCACTAGCATCCTCTGAATCTGAACCATCAACCATCTTCTCAAGTGCATCAAGACTCCCAGCTTCAGAGACCGTGTGGATTCTGAGTTTGCCAGCATCTTCACTGAGAAAACAAAACAAAACATTCTCCCTTAGCATATACAATGGTTTGTCATTACTTCCTATGTTCTTATTTTGATGACAGAGGCAGTTTGTTCATAAAATAAAATAAAAAAATGTTCAAATGGATTTCTAGCATGCTGATAGAGTTATCAAGTATGTCAATAAACTTCAAGCGAAAGAGTGGTAAGAAACAAGATTCTAAATATTGATTGAAACGACCATAAAAGCAAGCATATAGAACATACTCTGTAACACCGAAGATTTCCTTTACAACCAAGGAGCTATCTCTTGAACAAAACTCTGGCAGCTGGAAACAGATTAGTAGGAGAAAAAATTAATCAGGTCATACATTAAACTCATAACAGACATAATTACAAGTATGGTCATTAAATGCCTTTTAAATGCACAAGATTATCCACATATGGGGCTTGGGTATGATAGATGCAGCCTTACTTCCACCAGTGTAGAGGCCATTTCTAAGACTCTAACACATGGCTTCAAGGTCATAAGGAAACAATCCTACCTTGTACCAAGACTCACTCTCGTGAGCCTTTTCATTAAGAAATTGAAAGACAAAAAATGTATTCAAAGTCACAAGGCAACAGACTTAACATTGTGCCAAGATTGAACCTGTCACGAGCCTCTTTACATTAAAACATTGAAAAATATAATCTCAAACTTTCAGAGCAGGAAGCAATTACTTACCCCAATATTAAGCTAATATATACCCAATAATTACATACCAGATTTCTCCCTGAAACCATAATTAAACTAGGTGCAACCTTTAAGGAATTTCCTGAACACATTTTAAATTAAAAAAAAAAACAAAAAAAAAAATTCCTGTAAAAATACAACACTTAATTTCAGTGTTATGGTTTCCAAATATTTGTTTAAGAAATCCTAGAACCAAAAAAAAACTAACCATATCCAATGGTACCAAAGACATTTAAGAGTGCTTATTTTATGTTAGATAAACAAGTAGACAAACAGAATTTCTATCAAATTGACAGTTCGGTCACTTACGTCGGACAGATAGAAGACCTTTCCAAAAAGGGCCTGGACAGCTATTTTTCTCTTGAAACCCTTTTCAGTATAACCTGACTTATCCATCACAATAGGGCCTAAAAATTCAAATGTTATCGCAGTCAGAATAGAAATAATGGGTCCAGAAATTTAAACAGATTCATTTAATTACATTTGTAAGGAAATATATTTCTCAGACTGAATGAAAAAATTTGAATGGGGAAAGATCAGTTCTCTACTCTGTCATAGTCAATACCTGATCTTTCTATCTCTCAAGTTACTATTATTTAAAAGCATGTTAGGCTCAAAATAGCTGCTATCCTAGAAACAGCACTTTCTAAAAGTTTTGCAACTTCACAATAAGAGCAGCTTTTTCAAATTTGAACTCTGATTCAAGCTTCAAGAATTAGAGAATAAATATATAAGAAAAGATCATGCAGAAAAATACGATGCTAAATCAAATAAAACAAATTACCACAAATATTGGTATACTAAGGCAAGCTGCAAGGTACTGGTAAAGCTAAGTAAGGATGAATAAAGAAAAAGAATGCATGAGGATCTGCATTACTGCTCTGAGACTTTCTAAGAAGGATCTCGTCCAGTAGAAAGAATGAGATACAACTGTGGGAAATTAAAAAAACCCTATCATTGAGCAAACTCTCCAACTATCAAAACTGATGCTCTTTCAAATTGGTTATCTCCTCTTTGAAATCCATTAACTAAGCTAGTGCGTGTGGATTGGTTTATAGAAGCCGGAGGTCACAGGTTCAAATTAACATGCCACCACTGTGTGAAGTTTAACTTGACACCATATACTGGGATAGTAACCCTTCTGAATATACATAACAAAGAGAAAAATAAATTGTTTGACAGAGTATGAGAATTTGATTACTTCTCCTAGATTTTATCCAAAACATACAACCATTCACCAAGAGTGATCAACTAAACATGAAGCCCAATGTTAAAAATACATTACCTTTGTCTCGCACAATTCGTCGTGAAAATTCGTCGTGAAATTTCATTCAGAATCTCAGCAACGTGTGAATCACTTAACATAGAAGCTCTTCTTAGCTGAATTAAATCAGCTACCATGTGAGGATTGAATGGTTTCTCATTTAGAGCATAGATATATTTGCGCAAAATTTCTTCCAAACCAAAACCTGTCTGCATGTGATATACAGCTGTTACTTAAAATCATATGACACATATGCACAAGCACACAAAATTTATCAGGGCAAGTAAAAAGAAACTGTTTTTTCCCATGAGATTTTCCCCAGCAAGCAAATGGAAGGCAAGGAAATATTTCCTGACCAAGACTGATAGTAAGATCCTTCACATTGGAAAACTCCAAAGAATTTCACCTTCGAATGTATCATGCTTAGGAATGAAACAAGCACCAATAATTTATTTTTTCTAGGGTCATACAAGGAAAAATGTAATTAGTTAGTCTGTGAAGTATAAACAATATTATCAGGATAAATTAAAAGTTTGTCATTATTTTACATTACAAGAACAGCATTTACCGTCAACCAGATGGATCATTGCTCACATTAATTTTGTAAACTAAAATATAATACCAACTAATGAAAAATGGACTCCGGGCAGATGATAAGGCATGCACAAAAAAACCAAAACCTATAACAGAAAACAGTCATTAAAGAGACATCTCAACCATGCACGTTTAAGACATGAGAGAAAACAGAATGTCTCTAATGTTTCCAATGCAATCCCGGTATGAAATGATAAAATTGAAGGAGTAAAAGTGACAGTAGAAGATAAGAATGATGCACCACACCTTGTCCTGAATTTGGACGATAGCTTCATGCGTAACTTGGTCTCTTCCGTTCTGAAATAAATCATCCAACGACTTGCACAAGGTGGCGTTTTACTGACCTGGAAATGAAGGGGAACATAAAAAGTTAGTACAAGGCGCAAAGGTGAGACAGAAAAAACGGTGGATTGGAGGGAATAACGAGTATGAGAGACCATTCTGCGGCGTTTTGCTTTGGGAGAAGAAAACTTTTTGACAGTCTTGACGAGGTGGGACCCACTCTGGGCCCGGGAATGGCTTGGGTGACGGAGGCGGTGAACTCGACGAGGTCCAAAGCCTTCTCCTGAATCCAGGGCAGCTCCTCCTCCACTTCTACTTCCACTTCCTTCTCTTTCTCTTGGTTTTTGATGGAATTGGAAGTAGCGTTGTTGTTTGAGTTTGGCGTTGCCGAGCACGTTCCGGAGTTTGAAGAAAGTGAAAACGGTGGGTGTCGTGGAGTGAGAACAGTGGGAAATGCCAAAGTTGTGCATTTTGTTAAGTGAAAAGGGATTGCGGAGTGTTTTCTGGGAGGGAGAAACCGAGAAGCAATGGAACAAGAAGTAAAAGCCATTGTGTTGTGGCAAAACTCAATCCTCGTTGTGTTCTGCCTTCGTCACTAGGTTGCTTCCCCTTTGTCCCACCTAGGCTGCTCTCTTTAGGTTTAATTCTATTTTCCGCATTTTATTAACTTGGCCTCGTTCCTCCATTCTCTCCTTTTAAATTCTAACTAAATTAGAGTAGGATATATATATGATGTTTTTCTTATTGATAATTAAACTAAATCACCAAATACTAATCTAAAATAAGAGAGAAATTATAATTAAGAGAAATTCATCTCCCTAAGTCATGTTTTTAAGTCTTGCACTTTTTTTTCTCTTGTTTTATTCATAGATCGTGTTAGTGGTTGGATTGGTATGAAAAACATTAGAATAAAAATGAAAGAAAACAATTGAAATATATATAACATAGGATTTGGTATATTCTCTATATACAGAACTAATGAAAATGAATAACAAAATATTACTAAATTGATTAAGACAAAAGTACTTTACATATTCTAGACACCGGAAGGTCTAATTAAACTTAACATTATTAGATATTCTTTAATAGACATTCTTTTTATTAGATATTTTTTAATAAACATTCTTTTTATTAGATATTCTTTAATAGACATTCTTTTATATTTTTCATATTATAATTTAGGCTTAAATATCTCTTTGGTCCTCATTTTCACATAGTTTGTTACGGTAGATCCTCATATTTTGGAATGTTTAAAATGGTTCTCATTTTTGCAATTTGTTATTAATTTGGTTCTTTTATGTGATGTCATTTAAATTAGTAACGGAGCATTGTACAAGTGACATTGTTTGCATTACATCTACCATTTTCTAGTTACGTGGACTGTTTGTGAACAGAGTGAAGTGGATAAATGAGTTTTATAATTAAGGATTTGGGTAAAACCCTATAATTAGGGATTTTGGGAGTAGAAGAGGAACAAATTCTCTT
Source organism: Vigna unguiculata (assembly GCF_037176805.1). Classification (NCBI taxonomy): domain Eukaryota; kingdom Viridiplantae; phylum Streptophyta; class Magnoliopsida; order Fabales; family Fabaceae; genus Vigna; species Vigna unguiculata. Next base: position 11,874,226 of record NC_140792.1, read on the forward strand.
CATGGTTGCTACTTCTGCATGTTGGTAACAACTTGAATGTTCGATCAAGTGATGGTGCTAGCTCCTCGGAAAATGTAGAGGATGTATTTGACTGTAGGAAAGATGAAGACACTGGTTAATATGGAAGGAAAATTTTCATCCATGTATTTGGGTATAACATTGAATTAGCATTGTCTAATGAAGAGACATGGAAAAATTCGTAATAGATCAAAGCCTATATATAGTAAGGTTGTTCTCTATTGTGTCCATGTCAATCTGTAAGATTGTTAGCAATTTTAGGGACTTTGGAATACCAAATGGAAAAGATGAAGAGGTTGTTGGGGTTTTACACGACAGAGAAGCCTACAATGAAGTTTTTGTTGGGAGAGAAAAGGGTTCTGTTTTGAGATGATTGCCATGGAGAGTTTAAGATGTTCAAGGATGAGAATTGATTTTGGGAGAAAGAGGGTTGAAGATTGAAGAGGAAGAAGAAGAAGGTGAGGAAGAAGAAGGAAGGGGCGAGAGAGACATGGTTTCAATCCCAAATTCCTAATTACAGGGTTTCCCCAAATCCTTAATCCCTAATTTCAAAACTAATTTCTCCACCTCACTATACACGTAATAAACAAAATAGAAGACGTAATACAAACAGTGCCACATGTACGGTGCTCCGTTACTCATTTAAAAGTCATGACTGTAAGGCCCAATTTTCTTTTATGCCTTAATGTTTAAGGGTTGGCCTTAATTTGTTGGGCCTAAGGGCTGGCCAATAGGGTGCTAAGGCCCCTAAAGCTGCTAGGGTCTCCCATTTAGCCTCATTCTTGCAAACAGTACCTAAAATGTTGCCTCTCTTCCTTTCAGAACGCTCTACTAGGGTTACTCACGCCTCTTGGTCAAGCTAGCTCTACGTTTAACTCGTCTTCACGTAAGTTAAACCTCAACCCCTACTGGTTCCTTTCAAAGTTCTTTTGTATTTTTTTGCTAGAGGTCCACTTTAGTAACCCGTTCCTGTTCTGTGCTACTGGTTCCAGTTCTTAGATCTGCTCTTGGAGTTGTTGGTCCCGTTGGTTTAAGAGTCGAAGCCCGATATTAGCCCCTTTCTAGGTAAGGGAAGTTAGGGTTTTTGCTAAATCTATGGTTTTTTTGTGATTGCTTGATGATATTGCATATTTGTTTGGATGGCATGCTGCTGTAAGCTTATGAGATGTTTATTTCGTTAGTTTGGTTGTATTGTTGGACTGTTGCACGAGAGAATAGTGGTGGGCACTGGTTTTCTCGCCCAAGCGAGCATGGCTCACCTAGGCGAGATCAATAGAGGCTCGCCCAAGTTACCTTACTCGCGTAGTCGCTCAGGCGACCTACGTTGTTTTGAGCGAGTGAACGTCTCGCTCAGGCGAGAGGGGTCTCGCCTAAGCGAGATCCCGCATAAGGTTATTGTTCCCCTTTTCGAGCCCTCGTCTAGGCGAAGGGGGCTCGCCTGAGCGAGACCCTTCAGCCTGAGCGAGGAGCTGGGCGAGGGCAGTGTGGTGTTTGGTTGTTTCTTGTTCTTGGATGGTTGGCACTTGCTTGGATATAATTGTTGTGGTAAAAAAATGTGATGAATGGTTGTGTATGAGTGATGTGATTCATGGATGGTGAATGATGGGTTTGGTATGAACTTGGCATGTAACTTAAATGAGATGGTTGGTATCAAAGAGGCATGATATTGATATGAAATACAAATGCTGAGTTGGTATGGATTCAATATTTGGATATGAATGAGGATTGGTTGAAAAGGGTGGCATGAGGTATGTGTATGATAAATGTTACCTGATTGTTTGAGCATGATTGGTTCATGTTAGTGCGTAATTCCGCTGCATAGCTGTTTGGACTGGTTTTTATGTTGGGTTTTTCTGTTAGGGCCATGGCCCATGTATTGTCTGGCCATTGGGCTTTATTTTAGAATATTGTCGTACTTTATTGTGCTTTGTTATTGGCATCGTGGTGTGTCAAGTTTCTTTCCTGTTTTCTTTGGACGACTGTAGGGAGTAATGTTTACACTCCTAAACCGCGCTATTATGTTATTTTGTGTGACGCCTCTTTTAATTAAGGCTGTTAATTTAAATGGGGTGTTGCAGTGACACAAAAGGACCAAATTAAACACAAATCCCAAAAATGAGGACCATTTTAAACATTTGAAAAAAAGTAGGACCATTGACAATAAACACTACGAAATTGAGGATCAAATAAGTATTTAAGCCTATAATTTAAAATCAATACATTATGTTAGAAGAAAAAAAAACATAGGATGAATCCATAATGTTGTTAAGAATATAGGATTATGCATTTATAACTAAGAAATAAAAAAAAAATTAGGCCTAAGTAGATTACATTCAAAACAAATGCATAATATTGTAACTAATAATATCTAATGATATATTAACTATGTCTAACATTCACCCTCAAGTTGATCCATATAAATGATATGTATCAAGTTTGTTACAAATATAATTAATTTTAGATCTTCATAAAGACTTAATAAAAATATATGCTAATTGATACGTGTAAGACCCACTAAATTTAAATAATTAATAATTATTTAATAAATATGGGTAGAGGAAATCTTTATGGCAATTAATGTTAACCTTTATGATGTGGAAAAGTACTAGCTCAAATGGTTGAGAGTACTTGATGTGTGAAAGGACTTGAGTTCAAGTCCTATGTATGTCATTTGTATGTTATTTAATTTTTATTCTTTTCTTATGATATGTTTAGGGGTGGTAAGAAAGTATAAAATTCTAGATTTATAAAGGTCACCACAAAACAAGAATTGGTTGAATTGGTTGTGCAATTGCTTTGTGAGTGAATAGTCATGGGTTCAAACCTTGGTAGAGCTAAATTAAGTTCTTTTTGTTAATGTTACCCTAGCTGGCCAAGGGAGGGGCTGGAAAACAGCCTTTGGTCATAAGGTGAAAAACAGAGGGCATTCTAAGGGCATAGTCTGAAGTGTTTTGGAGAGCATAAGGATTGCTGGTTTCTAGGTTTTCTTCATGAACCACCTGGTGGCAGAGAATGATCCGCCAGTCAACGCAAACTGGGATGCCAGTTTTGGTTGCTTTGGATTTTTTATGTTATCTGGGATGTACTCGTGATGATCTTTATGCTTGAGTATGAATTTTATGGATGTGTTCGACTGCAGATAATATGTATATGTTGAATGTAATAGTGTTGCAGGAAATTGGAAAATTAGGGTTCATGTTGGGTTTGAAAATGAATAAGCATGATCTTTGTCTATGGGGGCGGTTATTTAGGTTGTCTTTAAAACGTGTTGTGGTATGTGATAGACTATGATTTAGTATGTATATCATTTAGTAATAATTCTGAGATTAATATGTGTGAGATAGATGGATTAGGTGTTTCATATATATTGGTTATTGTAGTGGTAGTTTTGTTATTCAAGTATATGTGCAACACAGATCAAATCGTGGTGGCATGAGTTATATGAATATTAAACTATACGATTATAGGACTTGGAGTATATTGAGTTTATGTGGCAGGTTTAAGGTAATAATTGATTAAGTGTATGTGTGCATGATAAAATCGAATTAGCATGATTTGGGTGTGTTGCTATAATTTGGATAGGGTACTGTAAACTGTATAACTGTGTGTGGCAAATGGTGTGTACCATATTGACAATTTTGTGGCTTTTTCCAGTAGAGAATAAAGTAAGGCATGTTAGGGCATGATAATACTTGATTTGGGCATGAGTTATTTGTATATATTGAGTTTTAGTCATGGTGTTATGTTTTGAATACTATGATTGATATGTGAATGATTCATTGCATGTTTGGGGTCTCTTAAGACCTGAGGAAAGTGCCAAAAAATCAGTAGCATTGCGTTATTGGTATAGCACCTAGCGGCGCGGGGCGAGTCGCCAGGCGATAGAGTTCCAGAACAGTGGTAGTGGCCACTGTCTACGCGAGGCGCCTGGCAGCAGGGTTGGGTCTGCCAGGCGGTGACAAAGCAGTGAGCCTTCTGGGAGGCGCTTGGCGCCTAACGGTGTGAGATGTCCGCCAGGCGGTCTGTAACCAGGTTCCGCCTAACGACGCGAGAGGCGCTCCAGGCGGTTTTGGTGCAAAGGTGGTGCGCGAGGAAGGATTTCTACACAACTTTAGGTGATGTTCATGAAGTGATGCTTTGGCTGGGGGCCCAGTTACAAGTGTATCTTGTATTGGGGTAACACGTGGCCACTCTAGGTTGTAGCCTGGTGGTTTAGGAAGTCTAGTGGAGTGTGCGAGATTGTGGCTTGTACGGCGAGGTTTCGGATGATTGCCCTCTTCAGTGCATCTGATAGAGTTTTGGTAGTCTGGGAACAACTATGGACTTCTGTTCGTTTTGGGGAACTCCACTTGGTGTCGCGTGAGAGGTTGTGGCAATTTTATTCCCGCATGTGGACTATTAGGTGGTGGCCTGTGGTCGGAGGGGCGAGTAGACACTCGTGCAGCAAAGATGGATCAGTGAAGTCATCTAAGGGTGTAGAAATAATAGACGTCTAAATTATGGGTTGAAAGCTAAGGAACTAAGAAAAGGGGAAAATAATAACATGTGTTAGAGTTTTGATATTTATCTTTAATTTAATTATGTTGTGTTTAATTGTTTTATATGAGTTCACCCTATCTGTGTGTGTTTTGGTGATGATCATGTAACTTGTTACATGGGAGCAGAGGTTGATGCAGGTGAGCATGAAGATACGTAGAGATGGAGTGGGGATCAACTATGGGTCTGTTTACTAGTTTTAATAAGAACTATTTTGTAATGGTTTGAGAAACAATTATAATTGTAATTATTGAACGTCGTAGTTTATTTATTATTGGCGCTTTGGCTTTGGATTTTAAATTTCACGCGTTTTGGGGAAAGTAATTGAATTTGAAATGAGGTTTTGTCATCATTTTATTTACTTTTTATTTAAAAATAGTAATTTTCGGCTAGGACGTTACAATACGTGTGTCATTTGAGCCCTTCACCCACATGTTGGCCTTGACCCCCTCCGAAACTAAACCCTATATTTTTAAACCCCATGTAAAGTGGGTTGGGACAGGGTTAAGGTGGGGTTGGCCCTAAAACTAAATTAATTTGTTCTCTCTCTTTCGTTTCACTCGTCTAAATTTTGTCATTCTCTCTTCCACGACGGCATGAAGGGGCTCACCTCCTCCATCATCTTTGAGTGTTTAGGACTCCTTTTTCTTCTTTTCTCCATCATCTCCGAGTAGTGACTATGCTTCCAAAAAGTGCAAGGTTGACCTTAATGATGTTTTCTCCTTAACCTATTGCCTCAATTCATATGATCCTTGCCTAAACGGGTTCGTCAAATTCTACCCCATCTTGTTTCTTTTTATCAGTATGCAAAATCTCTTCTTACTTTTTCTTATCAAATTTAGACTTTTATTATTACAATATGCAATTGTTGTTTGATGAATTTTCTTCTTGGGGGTGTTGACTGAGGGGAACTATAACTTTGACTGCAAATCAATAGTGGAATAATGGTATATGTTCTTGTAATTTTTCTTCTTTTTATGATTAGGTGGAGGTGAAAAGTTGCTTGGATTTTGTTGTCCTATAGACCTTTAAGTGCATCATAGAATATCCAATACTTTGAGTCCACTATAGAAGAAGTTGCTAATACATTATAGGGAGTTGTGAAGGTTCTTACTTAACTTCTAATTGGCTTAGATATATTTTTGGTACCTGCAGACATAAATATGTTTGGTTATAGTTTAAGAAATATTTTGTTATTTATGTTCCTCATTAATTTTTAGACCTTTTGAAAATGATTAGAATCACTTGACAATGTTGGCTTGACACCCCTATATACACGTGTTAAGTTAGTAGTAATTTTCAGATAACTTATTTAGATATGACATCAAAGTGTGTCTAAAGTCACGTTTAGCCATGATCCTATTTTATTGATTTTTTTTAAGTTAGCATCGCTTATATATCTATTTTGTGTGATAGGTTGGAAGCATGAACTGTTATAAGGAAGTATCATTGTGTAAAGAGCTTGACATATATCCACAAAAAGCTCCTAGGATTTTTGTATTTTGTTAGAAGGAGAATGAAATAGGTTATTTGGTGGAGTACAATGGACATTTGGCTGCTAAGAATTTGAAGGCTTTCATTTAAGAACACTTACCAAGGTTTTCAAGCGAATCAACTTGAATAGTCTAGACCAATTTAGCACAATGACAAAGTTTTTTAGGGTGTTGCTTCTCTCCACCAAGAAGTACACTCCAGTAATTTGGCGTGTTCTTAGTGGCTTGTATCATAAACGCATTACTTTCAGTGATGCACAAGTGTGTAAATGATGGACTTGAAACACATTATTTTCCTCTGTTAATTTCCTTCTTTACTTATTGGGAAAGTCATATATACATTGATTGAAATGGAATTATTGTGGAAAGATGGGAGGAATGGGGCAATAATTTTTTTCCTTTTTTAATTCTTTTCTTTTCTAGAAAAGAAAAATGAATGAGGATGAGGCCTTATGTTATCTTCATTTTTGAAAGGAGCTGGTATTGAACAGGGTGAGATGAAAATGGCTAGGTTATTCACCTCCTTTGTCAAGAAGCAATTAAACTAGTTCAGTAACAGTTCCAAAGAGAGATAGTTTAACTAGGTAACATTCAGCTGCTAACACAATTTATAAGTTGTTAGAAAGTTGATAACATCAAGTACAATTTGAGACCCACCTGAACATTAATCCCTATACTATAACTATGTTAGGTTTCTCATATGATTTGCCTTATGCTTTTCTCTAGGTCTGCCATTTGCTATTAAAGGCCAAAGTTGATAAAATCCAATTTGAAACATCCAATTTAAGGGAAAATGAGTAGAGGTTTGGTCAGATGACGATTGATTTGTTTCTTAGTTTCTAGATAAAAACCTACTCTATAATTGGAAAATGAATGGTCTCTTTTTGTTTTCATGTAATTAACCACCCCTTATATGTACTCATTGTGATAAAATTTGAGGACAAAAGGTCATGTGAGCAAGCATATTTTAAGGTATGCTGAAAATTTTGAAGCATATTTTTACCACATAATTATTCTTTTATTTTCGTGGCAGTAAATTATTTTGTTTTGCTTCATGCACATTACTATTGTAGATTTATTTATTTATTCCTTTTGTCCTTGGTTGGTTAATAGATACTAAAGTAAAGATAATTTATTTATTCTTTCAAATGCTTACCTACTTGTTACATTTCTTGTGTGATCTCACGTTTCAATTTTTATTCGAGTTTTAGATAGTAGGTTGAAGAGTTCTTATTTTCTCTAACAATTTTGAGTTTAAATAAGTATTTTTAAGTTTATATATAGAAAAGAATTGTTGTGGTTTGAAAAGAAAACTCGTATCCTGGACTTTTTTCTCCTTGATTGCTCCTTAAATTGCAAATGGATAATGCTTTGATTGATGATCTATAGAAGAAAGACCTATTAAAATTATTGTTCATTTATGTATGTAGTTGTGTGCAATAACTTTTAAATATGGGCCATTCTAAGAGTAGCTCTTTAATTTTGGTTGATGATCTTGTATCTGAAACTCCTGGTCCATTTGAAAGTGCAACCATAAATAAAAAATGAGTCTCAAATGTTTGGAAATTTTTCATAAAAATAGGAAAAGACAAGGATGGTATTGAAAAGGAGGCTTGTAAGTATTGTGACAATAACTACAACGTTGGAAAAACCCCTATTGCTAAAAACAATTATGCGACTTCACCCTTAAGTCAGTATGTCAATGTGTGTAAAAGTATTCAAAACTTAAATGTGGATCTGAATCTTTATCAAGAAAGAAAGTTTGGGACACAAAGATTCAACGTAAGTCACTTGTGAGAGCCATAATTAAACATGGTCTTCCTTATAACTTTGTTGAATATGAAAGAAGTAAAGAGTGGATAAAATACATTAATCCTAATGTTGACATGAAATGAAGGAACACTACTGTTTTAAATGTGGAAAAGGAATACATGGAAGAGATGGATAAAGTTAAGCAAAGCATGTCTAGGTTTCCTTATAGAATTTGTTTAACCTTTGATGTTTGGACTGTAATTACTTATGAGGGCTATATTTGCCTAACTGCGCACTTTGTTGATAAAAACTGGAAATTGACAAGATTCTTAACTTTTTGTCGAATGAAACCACCACACACGGGTGTTGAACTAGACAATGTTGTATTTGATTGCCTAAAGCAATGGGGTATTGATAAGAAAATTATCTCAATTACCTTAGACAATGATTATGCTAATAATATCTTGCAAGACATTTTTAAAAAGCCATCTATGTGTTCATAGAAATTTATTATGTGATGGTGAGTTTTTCCATGTACAATGTTTGTTCACATCCTTAATTTGATAGTTCAAGATAGTTGAAAGGTCGTTTGACAAAGCACTTCATAATATTAGAGAGAGTGTTAAGTATGTTAAATCATTAGATGGAAGAACTCTAAAATTCAAAGAATGTTCTAGTGATGTTGGCATAAATATGAGCATTTGTTTGAGATTAGATGTAACTACAAGGTGGAATTTGACTTATTTGACGCTTGAAAGTGCAATCAAATATAAGAAAGCTTTTGAAATTCTCAAAGTGGTTGATAGAAATTATAAAAATTGGCCATCTTCTAAGGAATGGAATAGGGGAGAGAAAATGTGTCAATTCTTAGAACCATTTTATGAGATTATAAACATGATGTCTGGTTCATCTTATCCCACTTCAAACTTGTATTTTATGCAAATTTGGAAAATTCATCTTATTGGAGAGAATTTCTTGAATGAAGATGTCACCTTAAAGGAAATGGCTTTGAATATGAAAGATAAGTTTCAAAAATATTGGAAGGAGTATAATATTAGTTAGCTTTTGGAGCTATTCTTGACCCACGAGTAAAGGTTGATTTTATAATGTATTGTTATAAAAAATTGGATCCTTTAACGTACGGAGAGAAAACAAAGAAAGTGTTAGAGAAGTTCAAGAGGTTTTTAAGGAATATGTAAAGTGTTAGTTTTGAAATGGTTGAAATGCCAATAAGGGGGAGGGGTTGAATTCGCTAGTTAAAAATTTAGGCTATCTTTGAAAGCTAAAAACCACCTTTAATTGAATCAATTAGGTCACCAAGTTAGGATGCAAAAGGTGCTGGACAATATACTTTCAGTCGATCAAAAACAAAGTTAACAGATTGATTTTACTAAACAAATTCAGTTCTAGTATAATCAATCGATTGAAACAGAAAAATAGTCGACTGAAATACTAGGTAAATGTAGAAATGCATATTTGAGTTTTAAACCAGGAACAATGCACAAGAATGATCAAGACAGGTTCTAAATGATTATGCAAACATGTTCAATGCTGCAGATGTCATGAAAACATGCAAGAACATGAAAAAGATTATTAAAGCACAAGTTCTTTAAACTTTAAAATGAATATGCAAGAGAGAAAGGTTAATAAAGAAAGGAGACCACGAGATTTTTATACTGGTTCAATCAAACTTAAGCTACATCCAGTTTGTCAAGACAACCTAAGCTTGACTTTAGACTATTTCAAAAGATTTACAAAGTATCCACCCTTACACTTTCAAAATATGCAAAAACCACACAAAAGACTCTTGAATCACACAAGAGTCATACCAACACAGCAAGAACCCTCTTGCAGACCTTGAAAACCACCAGTCACACACACAAACCCTAAGAAAGATCAAACCTGAGTGGTAGCACAACCCAGCCTACCATAAACCACTTTCTCCAAGCTTCAAACCAAGCCAAAGGCTCCAAGAATTGATCCAAGATTAATATTCAACTACTACAAACTATATGATCACGAAAGAGAGAGTTTCCATAAGTTTCAAGAACAATTTTGCGCTAAAAAATGATCAATAGAGCTCTCTTTCAAAAATCACAGCTTATATAGTCAAACTATTACAAAATTCAACAGGTTGATTTTCAAATCAATCGGTTGATTTCACTTGACTTAAGTGAAATCAGTCGATTAAAAAATAAATCAACGGATGAAATTTGTTGCAGTTTAAGACTACTACAGTAAACCTTTTAACCTATTAAAAAACCATTCAACAGATTAAAAGAGACATTTTAACTTGTTGAAAAACCATTCAACAGATTAAAAAACATAACAAAGACCAAATACATCTAATTAATGCTACAAGGTCTACAATATGAATTACAAACTTCAAATACACTTTCTTAATGATGTAACCATGTGGAGAGCACACTTTCCAGCCTTGATCAACATGGATATCATTAAATCTTCTTTCCTTCATCAATTTAGGCTTCATTCCAATGGTAATGGCTTCAAGATAGTTCAAAAGGGCTTCATTAAATCTTCATCAAATCTTCAAGAAGCATACCACATTGGCTTCACATGTCAACATAAAGAATCTGTTTATTCCTAGTGTTTCTCTTTCCTAATCACCTATTGAATCCATCTCGATGTCTCAATCCAATACCAAAGGGAAAAGGTTGAAGAGATCAAGGATTATTTTCATAAGCATTTTATACCTAGTGTTCATTGTTTTCATTTTTTGTTTAGTTTCGTTTTGACAATGAATATGCAATGCATTATATGATTTTAAAATGTATCAGAATGAATCAAAATCTATCGTTGGCAAGAATGCGATAGATGCTTATTTAGATGAAGCAACAACAGATGATGATAAAGACAGTGAAGATTTTGATGTGCTCAAATATTGAAGACTAAAGAGAAAAAATTTCCTATATTGTCTATAATGGCTCGAGATGTGTTTAGTATTCCCATTACTACAATGGCATCAAAGTCAGCTTTTAGTAAAGGTGGGTGTGTACTGTCTAAATATAGAAGCTTCATTCTTCCTAATCATGTGCAAATGTTTATTTGTACTCAAAATTGGTTACATGGATTTTCTGAAAATCATAGTGGTAAGTCCGTTGTTAGTTTTAAAATCACTTTACATTAAATAATTAACTCTAGACTTGTGATTTGATTGTATTTCAATTGGTTATGTGATAGATGGAGTTGTTAAAAATATTTTTGGTCATGAAGGAATCATTGATGAGTCTAAACTTCTTGAAGATGTTGAAAGTCACTAACAATGACACTTTTTTTGATTCTATTATATACTTAGTCCATTATCTCAATATATTTGGTGTTTAATTCTTTGAGTCAAACATTTCATTTTTTAAAATAGATTAATATAAGGAGTTATTGAGGATCTTCCCCAAACATATTCACAAGAGGTAAGACAAGAAAAATGAAAGGAAGTTGGATAGAAGGTGAGTGTCACATGGAAAGAAAAGTAGGAGCCTTATTAAGATTGGAAGTTTAGACTATAAATGTATTATTTCAAGGTTTGTAGTTTATTATTATATTTTTTTCATGCTAAAAAGGAAGGCCCATGGACTAGCTTTGACCCATGGGGTTTTATGGATATTTTAGCCCTATTAGATTTTTTAATAAGGAATTTTTTGGCCATGTGGGCTTTTTTGGCCCCAAACCATGTGGGCCAAGGTCAAGTCCTATGAGAAAGGCCAATTTGATAGATCTACTAATTGATCACCTGGGCTAACAAATTCAGTCTTGATGTCTCCATATACGATCTTTTATCAAATAAAATGTGATGAGTTCAAATTTTTGCCCTCATTTAATGTTTAAATTTGGAGATTTAATAAAATTTTTGTGCTTAAGGATTGATTTAATTAGGATTGTGATTATTGGATTTATTGAGTACGTAAGGTAAAAATGGCGTAAAAATTGATTTTAGTTGCATAAAATATTATTGGATATTCTAACGTTTGTTAATACAACTGGAATTTAATTTGGGTCATTAAAAGTTTGGATTTGAAATATTCAAAGTTACAAAATAAGTCCAAAATCAAGAAATTCTAGAAAAGAACAATTCAGAAGTTAAATGCACCCCCAATTTTTATTTACACACTCCTCCTGCAAATGGACCACAAAAACTTGTTCTGCATCCCCAGTTTTTACTATGTTGCACCCCTCCTACCACTTAAACTCCTCTCAACCAGATTATGCCATTTGGCAATCCTCACCTTCCAAATCTGTCCAACCACATGATACACGTATCACGATCCTCTACTCACTAAACTAACCAATCATACACTGTCACGTCACCATCTCCCAAAATGAAACCCTAATCCTAATTTTTCATCATCTCCTTCCATCACCATGGCAGCCGCCACCCTTGCCAGCAGTTGCCGCAAACTCTCCACCACCATCTTTGTCGCACACCGCGAGCCAGCTTCAACAACTAGCGCACCACCTCCATGCAGCCTTGTTGCCAGAATTTGCACCACAACACCGTGAGCACGCCTTCGTCGCAGCAGGAGTTCACGCATCCATCACTACTACACTACACCAGGCGTTGCAACTAGTCACGGCCATCACCAACGTAGCAGAATCTCCACCGCGCTGAGGTTCTGCACCACCTTGAGTTCGAATCCACCATCACGTAGCAGCAGTCCAGCACCTTCAAACCACGAGCTTCACGTACCCACAGACACGCTGTGAATCTGCATCGTTCTCCATCTCCTCATGAATCTACAACACACCTTCATCATTTCATTCACGCACCAGCAGTTCGAACCTTCGAACTACATCTTCATGTCGCAACAACCTCTTCACCCCGATGCAGCGCCACTACGAGCATGACCACCGCATCTACAGCCACCGCGTCACCATTAGCCTCCAACCGCAACACCTGCACCTCGAAGCAACAACCATGGCAGCACCATCGCCAACCGCAATCCATGGTGGAGGAAGGAGAAAGGAGGCAAAAACCCTAATTCTGGAGAGAAAGTCTCTGCACCACGTGTTAGCATCTCATAGGACAGTCAACTAGTCAAAACTGGTCAACACTGGTCAATGTAAAAGTCAATCCTGGTCAAAATTGCAAAAATGGTCAAATAAGAGAGGCAGAATTGGAAATTGGACAGAAATTAAGTTGCTAATTAATTAAATAAAGATAAAATATTTTAGCAACCGAACAGATAAAGTGCAAGTCCGATTGAAGCCTATATAAAGAGGCCTAAGGGAGCAGAAGAGGGACACTTAGCAACTCTCTGGTTTTGGCAAATACCGTCATCCACCATATCTCTCATTTTTTCTTTCATTTTATTTTCTTTCCTTCATCATATTATCATGTATTCCATCAAGGCCATGGAGGGCTAAGCTTTTGGGGTTGATTCCACTGTAATTTCTTAACTAGATTCTGAGGTTAGATGAATTAATTTATTTGTTCTTTTGATTATTGTTGTGGTTTTTGTTTATCTATGTCCTTTGCTTCTTAATTGAATAGAAAATAATGATTTTAAATCTACACGCATGCTAATCATATGAGTGAAAAGGTTTTTAAATTCAATTGAGACTTTACTTTGATTTTATTTAGAAACTTTCATTTGATTAAATAAGTTTTTACCAATAATTGAGACTATACTTTGATTAGAGGTAATTACTTTAACTAAAATTAGTCAAGACTTTACTTTGATTAATTAAGTTTTCTATTTGGTGAGGAAATAAAGGAATAGACGTGATTAGGCATAGTAAAATTTAATTGAAATTGTACTTTGGTTGAATTTACTATGGATAATCTAAAAATTTTCACTTTTAATTGAGACTGTACTTTGATTAAAAGTGAGAATGCCAACAAATGAATTGAGACTTTACATTGATTGATTTGTAAATCAACAACAATAATTAATTTAACAATAATCTCTTGATAACCGATGAAGAATCCTATTTTGAAAGAGTAGTGGAATTGACCTATTTACTATTATTGTGTTTACAATCTCTTATTTGCGTGTCATTTATTCTTTGCATATCAAAACCCCATATTTTTTTAGTTTCTAGTTTTAATTGCATTTAGGATAGATTTTTATAAAACTAAAATATTTGAAATCAATTTTGTATTCGTTGTGAGACGACTCAGGATTATCTTAACCCTAACTAGTTTAATCACTACTAATTTGGCAATACTGAAGTTGCTAAAGTTAAGTAGTGGTAATTTGATCGCATCAATGACAGCGTTATCAAAATGATAATTAACTTTAATGTGTTTAGTCCTTTTCATGAAAAAATAGGATAAAAGCTAATTGAAGAGCAATTTGATTATCACATATAAGTGTAATTTGAATGACATCTTCATTTTGTGATTCTTTAAATAATTGTTTAAGCCAAATAAATTCACAAATGGTTGAGATCATAGTTCTATACTTTTTTTATGCATTAGATCTTATCACAACACTTTATTTCTTGATACTCTTCCAAGAGATCAAGTTATCACAAATTAGAGCTATCAAAGTGGGTCAAAACTTGTGGGCCAACCCGGCCCGAACCCGTGGTGGGCCAGGTTGGGTTGAAATTGTTTTACAAATTTCAATACGAGTTAATTTTTGATCTAGCCCATCAAGAACTCGGCTCACCTAAGTTGAACCCGTGGTGAGCCGGGTAGGCTCACCAACCCACCCGGAGATAAAGGGCCACACAATATTTTTGTATTTAGGTTGGGTTGGGCACTTTTTTTTTGCCAACATATTGAGTTGACAAATGCAAACCTAATATTTTTGTGATTTTGGTTTGCATTTGCAGTTGATTGTTTTGGATTGTATCAAAGTTTATTTAGATTTTAATCACAACTATAATTTAGGTTTTTTGGGAGTAAAGAAAATAAATTTTATTTTTTTAATTAGGTGAGCTAGTGAGCCAACCCGTTTAGCCCACCAACCCATGGTGGGCCGAGATGAGTTCAAATTTTTTTGGCTCGTTAATAAGTGAGTTGGGTTCGATTGGCTCACTAAGTGGCCAACCCGTGATGGGTCAGGCCGGGCCGAGTGGCTCGTTTTGATAACTCTATCACCAATGGAGACACAATATCAAAAAATTGAGTTTCTATTACATGAAAATCTTACCTAATTAGCATCTAAATAATCAACAACTTTAGTATGTTTATTATGACCATATAACAAACTTTTTTCAGAAGATCCTTTAATGTACTTTTATATACGAATGATTCCAATTCAATGATCTACACATAGGGAATTGAGAAACTTGCTCACCACACTAACTACAAAGAAGATGTTAGGACAAATACTAATAAGATAGTTCAATTTTCCAAACAATCTTTTGTACTCCACATGATTTGAGAAAGGCTCACTTTGATTAGGTAGGAGATTAGTATTGGTATCCATAGGTGTGTCAACAGATTTTGAGTTCATCAATTCAGTTTCCTCCAAAATATCTTATGCATATTTTCTTTAAGATATAACAATATCATTGTTGGATTATGCTACCTCAATCCCCAAAAAATATCTTAGTTTGCCAATATCTTAGATCGCAAAGTAATGACAAAGATGTTGTTTCATTTGGGAGATGACGTGGTGGTCACTGCATGTAAGAACAATGTCATCAACATATTATTAAATTGATATACCCAACACTTGAGTGATGGTAAAAGACTGAATGATTATCTCACTATGAGTCATACCAAATTGTTTCAAGTCAAGCCTTAAGAGACTATTTCAAACCATATAAATTTTTGCGTGGATGACATATCAATCCATAAGACTCCCCTTGAGTAACAAAACCTAGAGGTTGTTGCATATGATTTTTTTTTCCTGCAAATCCCCATTGAGAAAAACATTTTTTTACTTCTAGTTGGTAAAAAGGAAATTGTTGAGAGCATCCATGGCTATAAATAAGTGAACAAAACTATTTCTTCCACTAGAGAAAAAGTATCACCATAATGTAAACTAAAAATTTGTGTGTAACCTTTGGCCATAAGACAAGATTTAAAATGATCAATAGTACCATCAAGATCAACTTTGATAGAAAATGTCCACATACAACCAACAACAAATTTACCAGATAGTAATTGGATGAACTCTCAAGTTTAACTATTATAAAGAACACTTATTTCATCAAGCATGGTTTAATGCTAACCAAGATGGGCTAAGGCATCACCTACAAATTTTAGAATTGACACAGAAGAAATAGACGAAAGGAAGGTACAAAAAGTTGAAAATAAATTGTGGTAACTCAATGTAGTGTAATGAGTTGATGGATTATGCGTAGAGTGTATACCTTTACGAAAGACAATTGGAAGTTTAGACTCGGTTGTCGAAGTCGAAAGAGATAGAGTAGTTGGCACTAGAAACAGTGGCGAAACTTGAACAAAAATTTTAAGGGGGAAATTATATTTATTATATATAAATTATTTTTTCTAATTAAAAAAGGTTTTCATTTCCTCAAATTATTTTCTCTATTCAAAACAAGCACTCATATAAAATTCAACAAATATGATAATAATATATATAAAAGTGTAACATAAAATTTATCATCAACAATAATATATTCAAAAAGGCAAAACTTACCTTTAGTCAAATGCTCCTCTATGCTCTTTCAATGATTTAAAATCTTCAATAATTGAATCAGAACTGAAGCTTGTTTCAATATCTCTTTCAATATAGATTATCATAGTGCTTGCTAAAAATTCATTCTTCATCTTATTTCTCGACCCGTTCTTGATTATTTTCATTACAGAAAAGATCTTTTAGTTGTAGCAGTAGATCTTTCAATTGTAGCTATAGTAATTTTTGTTTAAGTTCCACCATTGATGACATAGATGCATTTTTTTCATCTTCATCACTAGCCTTCCTCTTGAAAAAAATAACTAATTCTTTTACTCTTTACCATAATTTTTCTAATATAAATTTGTCAACTCTCTAGAAAAAGATAAAATTATGACTACCCCAAATTAAATTTTAAAACTAAGACTCAATATTTTAAGAAAACTAATAACTTCTAAATGATTAGCTTCCCTTACCTTAGAGTAGATTCCTAATCTTGCTCTTACCTTTCACAACTTCAAAGTCTTAAATAGTTCTATCTATACAAAGAAGAGTTTGATCAACAATTAAAACATGATTTTATGATCTCTAATAGATAGAGATGCCTAGAGTGTAGAAAAGTCACATACAAGAGAAAAACATATTGCTTAAAAAAAGGTAAAAAATAAACTTACTCAAAAGAAGAAATTGTTCGGTCTAAATGATCCTTAACTCCTTAATTTTTCTGTGGTGCAATTGATTTTAGAAATAATAAGAAATTGATGGTGAAAATTAAGATAGAAATAAGAGGAGAGAAAGAGATGGAAGCACGAAAAAGAGAGAAATCAAATAAAAAGTAGAAGAAATTATATAAAACGTGATTTTTAAATTATAAAAAAATCTTTTAAACTAAATTAATATAAATAAAATAATAGATATGTATATATGTATATATTTAAAAAATATATAAAAAAAAAACGTTAGGGGAGTCGTGGCTCCCCCTTGTCAATACAATGGTTCGCCCCTGACTAGAAATTAGTCATTTTGTAGAGGTGAAGAATCCAAAGGTGCACTAGACATAAGAGGATCACAAATAATAAAGATGATGACTATAGCATATGGATACATATGAGGAGAAGAAAGAGACTTATTGTAAAGGGAAGATTCATTGAAGGTGACAAACATTGAAATAAAATAATAATTAAGGGTAGAGAAGCATTTATATCCTTTCTATGATCTAATGAATCTCGAAAAGACACATTTGTGTGACCTAGGGGATAATTTATCAAAACCAGGACTAAAATTATGAACAAAACATGTAGATCCAAAAAATTTAAGTGGTAAAGGGTGGAGAGGTTCATGAGGAAATAAAATAGAATGAGGAACTTTATTATCTAAGACCAAATATGACATGCGATTAGTGAGATAACATGCACTAAGAATAGCATCATCCCAAAAATACTCACTATGGATTAACATTGTGCGAGTTATTTTAACAAGATGATCATTCTTGTGCTCAGCCTCCCCATTTTTATTTAGGTGTATGCACAAGAGATTTGATGAAGAATGTCATGAAAAACCATAAAATTTTGAAAAGAATGAGAAAGATACTCATGGACATTATCATAAATTATATTTTAACAACTAAATTCAATAAAATTATTGATCAATAGTATGTTATTGTGTATCATAACTTAATTTGAGTATTCTTTAAAAATTTTCAATACAAAAAATTAATACATATTAATAATATGAAGAAGTTATTTCAACTTAATTACAAAATAATAAGTAAGTAGTGTTAAGGCACATATGAGATGTCACATGAATAGATGACAGTCTAACTCTAAAATTCTAAAATGTGTATTAGGAAAAACATAAATGAAGTTTACCAAAGCACTAAATGAAACTACGGAAAGAGCTAGATGACCACTTAAAGCTTATATGAACATATTTGAAGCATTATACAAAGATAAGCATGAAACATTGGAAAAAGTCAAGAGAAGTGTGAAAAGAATATAAGTGTAAAGCATTAGCAAAGCCAAGCAAAACGTTAGATGAAAATAAGAGCGCTAGACATACTACAAGTATAAAGTAAAAATGGACTCTACAAAAAGATCAAACGACAAGAACAAGTGAAGTAGACACGTTATACATGTTGTTTTCACATAACACTTTGAACTGTGAGATTGTCTAATCTTCGTATATATGTATTGACTCACATATCCTAAAGATGGTACTGTCTAACAAATCATCTTTTAACTTTTTATAATCATTTTAGTGTTGTCAATACTACAAAATAATTTTTGGAGAGAAATTTGTTGGCAATTGTTTTCTCCACCTCATCAAATTTCTTCTACCACCCTATCAAAAACTTTCGAAAAATGCTTTCCATTAAAGGAGGGGATGTTTGACTTCCTAAACAAATTTTCCAAAAGTACTTATCGGGAAAATAAATTCCGAAAATGATGAAATATAGGAAGAAAATGATGGGATGCAAGAAGTAATTTCCAAACTTGTTTGCGCCTAATATGTTGAGTGTTATAGAAAATGTGTTGACATAGAGGCAAACATGCTTTGAAAAGCATTGCACAAGGACAAATGAACAATCATGTATAACGCCCACTTATATTCTCTGCCTTAATGTTTAAGGGTTGCCCCAATCTAATGGGCCTAAGGACTGGCCCACAGAGTGTCCAAAGCCCCTAAGACAGCCAAACCCTCTCATTTTGTCCTCACTTTGCAAAAACAGTACTCACTCCTCTCCCTTTTCCCAAACAGAAGCTCTACTAGGGTTTGGACCTCTACCATCTTCAAGCTAGCTCAGTCTCGTTCTCTAAGTCACATAAGTTAATTCTCTAATCGCACCTCCTTTGTTTTTGGCCCTATGGTCATGATTCTAGCTAGGGTTCACATTGGTAAACCGTATTGAATCTGTTCTACCATTTTCTAGTTCACGAGTCTGCTTCAGGAGCTGTCGTGCTCATTCGCTTAGGTGTCGAAGTGGTCTGTTAACATTTTCCAAGTAAGGGAAGTTAGGGTTCTGCTTGATCTTCAGTTTTATGCTTGCTTTGATGATATTTCATGATTGTATGGGTTGTATGCTGTTATGAGCTTATGAAATGTCTTATTGAGCCGTTTGGGTTGTGTTTGTCGGCCTGTTGCACGAGAGAACAGTGGTGAGCATTGGTTTTCTCGCCCAAGCGAGTACATCTCGCCTAGGCGAGACTAACAAAGGCTCGCCCAAGTTTCCTGCTCGAGCTGTTGCTTAAGCAACGAGTCTCCGTTTTGAGTGAGATGCAATCTCGCTTAAGCGAGGAGGGCTCGCTTAAGCGAGAAATCGCAGGAAGCCATTATTCCCCTTTTCGAGCTCTCGCCTAGGCAAACGAAGCTCGCCTGAGCGAGAGAACCCTCTTCATTAGCGAGACCTTTATGCCTGAGCAAAGAGCTGGGCGAGGATGCATTTTGTTCTATTACTTCTTTGTTCTTGGATGAATGTCACATGTTTAGTTGGATTATTGTGTTAAAGCATGTCTTGAGCGAAGTTGCATGTATAAAATAGTTCATGGGTTGAATATGATGAGTTTGGTATGACTTTGGTATGGAATATGAATGAAGGTTGGTTATAAAAGTTGGCATGAGATTGGTATGCATGATAAGTACATACTTGGTTGGTGAAACATGAATTGTGTGTGGTTAGGACGTAATTCCACAATAGTTTCATGGTGGTGCCTCATTAGTTAGGATGTAATTCCATGAATCTCTAGGTGAGATCTCATGGTGGTGCCTCAGTTGGTCAGGACGTAATTCCATGACCTCTATTAGTGGGAGTTCATGGTGGTGCCTCATTTATATAATTTAGTAATGATTCAATGTAAGGATTGCATCTTGACGCTCTAAAGAGTTAGTTAGTCTCACATAAAGCGTACTGACTCAAGTGGTGAGAGTAGTAGGAGGCCTGAAACACTTTAAGGGCTAACCTTGTGCGTGGGGGATGAAACACATGTAACAATTAGCTCGGTAGAGCAGTAAAGGCCACCAAAGTGCAAGCATCCGCTGAATCCGACTAATTATATGTATCTGGATGAATCGTATCTTAAGTCTTAGTGTATTGTTTGCAAGTCATAACATGATTGATTGATATATGTATGTTGGATTATGAAAGTGTATGTATTGGTATGATAAATCATTTTCTACTCTAGCTTACCCTTTTTGCTTGTTGTATGTTCTGTGTGTGTGGTTTTCTCTTTTTGCAATGATCATCAATTTATTGATGTGAGTAAAGGCAAGAACTCCTCGTGGTCCACAAGAAAATTGTGACTCCGCTGCATAGCCTGCTTGGGCTGGATTTTGTTTGATTGGGCTTTCTATTAGGGTTATGGCCCGTGTATTATCTTACCGTTTAGTGTTAACTTTGATTACTATTGACCCTTGTGCTTTGTTTTGTATTGGCATCATGGTGTGCCTTGGATATTGTAAGGAGTAGTGTTATACTCCAGGACCTTGTCTCTTATATTATTTGTGTGACATGTCATTTAATTAAAGTAATTATTTAAATGGTATGTTACATTTATGGTATTAGAGCCTGGTTCTTTGAGTCTGTGGACTTTGGCGTCCGCTTAGCTTTCTTTGTGTCTTCTTAGTGTCGTTAGCCAATGCACCTCCCACTAATTACTCATGTACCACCATATTTTATTTTCCACTTTTATCCTTCTCAAATAATTTCATCCTTTATTTATTTATTTATTTATTATATATATATATATATATATATATATATATATATATTTGAAAATTATAAAAATTACAAATATAGAAAAAAAAATCAAAAAATTCTTCTCTTTCATTTTATTGTGTCTCTCTGGTCGCTTGCACCGTGTGACACTTATTTTCTAAAAATACCAAAAAATAGTTTTCTTTCCCTTTTGGTGTTTGTCCGACCGTTCACGTCGTGTAACACATATTTTCAACTAATTCAAAAATGCCAAACAAAATATATAAAATTTCAAAAAATACAAAAAATGTCAATATTTTCAAACAGCTACATCTTTTGTAAGAACTACGTGATCCTTGATTCTCCACCGTGAGATACGTAGGAGCAAGGACAGTCCTTGTCAGGTTCACCTCCAAAAAATCAAATCATTCTCCAAATAGTTTCCTTAAAGAACTACGTAACCTTGATTTCTCATTTTGAATGAGAATACGTAGGACCAAGGTCAATCCTTGTCGGGCCCAAAAAATAAAAAAAATATTTTTGTTTCTTTTTAGCATTTTTGTCTTATTATTTTTGGGGGAAAATAACATTTTGAAAATTACATCGATTTTTCATTTTTAATTAAAGGTACCGCCCTCGAGCGGACGCTATAGGGTGCTAACACCTTCCCTACTCGTAACCGACTCCCAGATCCAAAATCTGGTTTTTCGCAGACTTGTCTTATCTTTATGGTTTTCCATAGTTTTCCAGAATAACTATGGTGGCGACTCCAAAATCTCTTTTCAAACCCGTTTTCTTTTTTGGTTCGTCGTCCCGTCGCGATCCCGGTTGTGACAGATGGCAACTCCAGTAGCGATGCTAGAGAGTCCCCAAGAAACTGATGGAAGAAATGAAGAATGTGATGGCTAGGGCTCAGGATGGTTAAATCATGACTTCCTGTGTTTCAAATGTTGTGCACTTAAATGTTATGGATGTTTTATCGTATGGATCACATTGTTGACTCCGTTTTGTGCTAGTGTCCATTATGCTTATGATGGTGTTTTCACAACTTTATAATTTCTAACTAGAATTGGTTGCATTATGTCATATTTTCTATTTCTTTTCATTTCCTTTTTGTTCTTTCTTTATCCATTTCACTCAATAAAATTCAACTAAAATAAAAGTAAAATAGGCTAAACTTTCAAGACACCCTATAGGATGCGACCCTATCGCAAAATCATGGAAAACCAAGGAGAAACCCAAGAGATGATGAAGACCGATATCCAACAATTAAAGAGTCAGATGAGTCAAATCTTGGAGGCCTTGAATGCCATGCAAAACCCTGGAGAGACGTCGACATCACAACAACAACATAAGGTTCAGGAAAACCAAAATTTTCCTCCATCTAGCCTCCCTTCAAATTACATTCCACCCCTTGGAGTGGACTCGAGGAAAGTTTGCATTCAAAATGTTGAAAACAATGTGGTTGAAGAAGAAAATAAGCTTGAAGCTGCTACTTTCACATGTTTTGGGGAAACCACTCATCCAAATATCGTGAACATAGTAGAGACAAAGCAACATGATGTGAAGTCTATCGTCGCACCTAGGGACGTTAAGGACGAAGAGAATAAATTACAAATGCTTGAGAAGAGGTTGAGAGCCATAGAAAGGGAGAGAAATTTTGCATTCAGTGATGTTGTTGGACTATGCTTAGTCCAAGACATGGTGATACTCCCAAAGTTCAAGTTGCCAGAGTTTGAGAAGTATCGAGGGAACACTTGTCCAAAGAACCACATAACCATGTTTTGTCGGAAAATGACTGCCTATGCTCATGATGAAAACTACTAATTCACTTGTTCCAGGAAAGCTTAACTGGCATCGCTCTGAATTGGTATACGCTTTTGGAACCAACTCACATTCGTTCATGGAAAGATCTGGCTGATGCGTTCTTGAGGCAATATGGATACAATAATGATACAATGCCTAATAGGTTGCATCTACAAAATATGGCGAAGAAGGAGTTCGAGGCATTCAAAGAGTATGCTCCAAGGTGGAGAGAGATTGCTGCTCAAGTGGTGCCACCTTTGCCTAATAAAGAGATGACAACTATGTTTATAAGCACTCTATAATCACCCTTCTACGAGTGTATGGTGAGTAATGTTTCCTCAAGCTTTGTCATAATTGGAGAAAGAATTGGAATTGGTGTGATGACAGGGAAGACCGCACATGCTTCTACCATGGTAGCAAGTGTGAACGAGTCCAGTTCTAAACCTGGGAAGAGGAGAGATGGAAAATCTCAATCACGTCCCACTGCTCAAATACCCTTGACCTACCCTCATTCCGGAGCCTTTCCCAGACAAAATTTGATATCCGACCCCAACTCAACTTCCCACCGAACCATTGGACAGGGAAATGTTAATCAAGACAATAGGCTTGTGAGTTTCACTCCTATCCCAATGACCTATGCAGCATTGCTCCCAAGTCTTCTCCAAAGAGGTTTGGCCTCTATTTGCCCCACGAAGCCTGCCAAGCCCCCGTACTCCAAAACTTATGACGCAGATGCAAGATGTGATTATCATGGAGGGGCTATTGGTCATTCAACCGAAAATTGTTGGGGACTCAAGCGTAAAGTGGAATCCTTGATTGATTCAGGACAGTTAAAGTTTGAATGAAATCAACTCACCACTAAGGCAAGGTATGGCAACGCCTTTGCAAATGTTATGGAGAAATGAAGTGGGCTCTAGGACCACATAAGAAAGCATAATTCATTGTAATAGTGAAATTGATGTTGTTTTGTTTGCTTGCTATGAGGACTTTGCTCATTAATGACGCGATTTCATCCATGAACTTCACCGCGTTTTGTCATCATGGTCTTTCTCTTGGTTTTACTTGAAACAAGTCCTAAAAGGGTGTCGCAGAAAAGAATTCAATTAAATTAATGAAAAAAAAAGTAATGACAAGAATGGAGGTTACTTGCATAGAAAACATGGCATTAATTCTCACCAGCACCAAACCAACCTGAAACACACTTTCTCCTCCATTCTTGTTCACATGTGCACACATAACAGCCAAACCAATTTCATCTGCCACCCCATCACCCTCAATCTCTATCGTCACCATCAACATCAGCCCCGTGCCACTACGTAGACCACTTTCCAGCCTTATTATCCTTTCCTTCTTCATATTCAACCTTCATCTTCATCCGTCATCTTCATCCTTCACCTGCACAAAAATCAAAGAGAACTAGAAGCCCCAAATAGCACCAAAAACTCTCATTTTATCTTCCCCAATCACAGACTTTCAATCGAAACAAAAAGGAAAGAAAAATCGTCGGTAGCATCGCCGCCAGCGAGTCGGAGTCTTGAATGATGGTGGTCTTGGTGGCAACGGCCACAAGATTTCGTGTTTAAGTGAGCCACTTCGACACAAGAAGAGGAAGGGGAACTCTGCAAGCGGCAATGGCGTCGTGGCGGCAGTCCAGGCCGTGGCGGTCTGAGCTGGCAAACGCGAGGTCGGAGCGGCGTGGTGTGCAACGGCAAGACTCCGGGATTCGGCCTACCTCGCGCGCGGGAGAAAAACGAGAAGGGGGACAATTCAGGGAGTTGGGTTCTCGCCGGCGATGCTTCCAGTAGGGACTGGTGTCGACGGCGGCGTGTCTTGCCAGCCGTGGGACTTGCGGCAGCGACACTTGTTGTCGGAATCTTGGTGGCTCGAGAGAAGGGAGGAAGGGTGTTGTTGGTGAAGTGAAGAGAAGAGGGGCTATAGTTCAAATTAGGGTTCCCTTTTTTTTCTTATTTCAAATAAATTGGGTCTGAACGTTTTTTTCTCCGCGCACCTTTTTGTTTATATTTGCACCTCCATTTATTTGAGTTGGACTGTTTGTGTATTTTTTTGCGCACTCCTGATATTTGCTAGAACCATACCCCCATTTTTTGTTTTGGACTTGTGTGCAGCCCATGTTCCACTTCACACACCTCTAGTACTTGCTGCACCACCAGGTATACTAACTCCACTACTCATTTGTGTTATGGGTTTGTTTTATACTTTTCTTGTTGCACCCCACCTTTAATAAACACACCTCATTTACTTCATGCACCTCCTACATTACTCAATCACCCTCCTTTTTTTATATTCCACTTTTGTCTTTTTTTTTAATTACATTTCATCTTTTTATAAAATTATAAAAATTCCAAATAATAGAAAAAACCCAAAAAAAGGTTCTCTTTCATTTATTGTGTCTGTCTGGCCGCTTGCGTCGCATGACATTTTCCCAATTAATTCAAAAATGATTTTTTTTCCTTTTAGTGTCTGTCTGACCGCTCGCGTTGTGTGACACATATTTTTAAGTAATTCAAAAATACCAAAAAAATATAAAATTTGAAAATATAAAAACATCAACATTTTCAAACAAAAAAGCTTTTTAAGAACTACGTGATCCTTGATTCTCCATTGTGAGATACGTAAGAGCAAGGCCAGTTCTTGTCAGGTTCACCTTCAAAAAATTAAATCATTTTCTCAATTGTTTTCAAATTTCTTTAAAAGAGCTACGTAACCCTGATTTCTCATTTTGAATGAGAATACGTAGGATCAAGGTCAATCCTTGTCGGGCCTAAAAAAAAATAAAAAAATATTTTTGTTTCTTTTTAGTATTTTTGTCTTATTATTTTTGGGGAAAATTAACATTTTAAAAACCACATCGACTTTGCATTTTTAATTAAAGTTACCGTCCTTGGGCGGGCGCTGTAGGGTGCTAACACCTTCCCTACGCGTAATCGACTCCCGTATCCAAAATCTAGTTTTTCGCAGACTTATTTTATTTTCATGGTTTTCCATAGTTTTCTAGAAATAACTATGGTGGCAACTCCAAATCTCTTTTAAAACCCATTTTCCTTTTTGGTTTGCCGTCTCATCGCGATTTCGATTGCGACAGATGGCGACTCCACTGCGGATCACGATGGGACGACAGACCAAAAAAGAAAACGGGTTTAACAAGAGATTTGGGAGTCGCCACCATAGTTATTCTAGAAAACTATGGAAAAGCATAAAAATAAGACAAGTCTGCGAAAAACTAGATTTTGGATCCAGGAGTCGGTTACGTGTAGGGAAGGTGTTAGCAAATTAGTTCTTATAAAAACTATACAAAAGAGTTAGTCAAATAAAATAATAAAAATATGAGAGATAACGATAAAAAAATAAAATAAGATAGAAACTATAGTAAAGAAAAATAGGTCGATTCCACTGCTTTTTCAAAATAGGATTCATCATTTGTTTCCTAAAGATTATTGTTGTTGATTTCTTGTTTAAGACTTCAAATTAATCAATGTAACTTCTCAATTAATTTGTTGGCGTCCTTACTTTCAACCAAAGTAACTTCTCGATCAAAAACAAGAACTTTGTAGATTAGTCTTAGTAAATTTAACAAAAGTAACTTCTCAATTAAATATTACTAATCCTAATCATCTCCATTCTTTTACCTCTTATATCTAGTAAAAAGCTAATTAACCAAAGTAACTTCTTGATTAATTCTAATCTAAGTTTTCACCTTTAATCAAAGTAACTTCTCAATTATTAGCAAAAACTCATTCAATCATATGAAAGTTTCTAAAATTAATCAAAGTAACTTCTCAATTAAAATTTAAAAACCCTTGGACTCATACGATTTTTATGTTATGTAGATTTAACACCATGCTAACTTGCTACAATGTAGAAATCATTACTTTTACTAAATTAAGAACCAAAAGACATAGATGAAAATAAATCTCAACAAGAATCAAAAGAACAAACAAATTAATTGATCTAACCTCAGAATCCAGTTAAGAAATTACAATGGAATCAACCCAAGAAGTTTAGCCTTTCATGGAATGCAAAATAAAAATAAAAGAAGAATAGAGAGAAAAAGGAAACGAAATTAGGCCCCCCTAAGGGTTCCTAAACTTCGGAGTCCCGAGCTTGTCCTTTTTGCTTCTCCCTTAGTCTCTTTATATAGGAATTGGACTAGGCTTTTCTATTGCTAAAATCTCTCAAATATCTTTTAAAATAAAGATAAAGATAAAGATTTAAAAATATTTTGAGAGATATAGACTATTTGACAAATATAATTGGTTGATAATATCAATATCTAATATAATTAAATTAATTAATTAATTAAAGATATATGATAAATTATCATCAATTAGTATTTGTATTAATTTTTCAAATCAACCCTTTGCAATCTCCTTAAATTATCTTCTAAATAATCCAATATCTTTAAGATATATTTGTTTGTTGTGGAACTAAAAAGATTCAAGAAGATCTTATCATATTTAAAAAGATTTGGTCGTTATTATCTTTTAATATTTTATGATATAATTAAATAAGATAATTATTTAAAAATATCAAATAAAATATCTAAAGATATATTTTTCCCAAATTATCTTCTATTATAAAGATAAAGAAAACCGCAAGGTCCAATTTTTTTGTTCCTCTCTTCTTGGTTTAGCCAAACTTCTTCACTTTTTCAAGTTTTTCTTACCGTCTTCATGCAATGCTTGGCTTGGATTTTTGTGCTTTTGATAATTTCTTATTCTTGGAT
This sequence comes from Vigna unguiculata, assembly GCF_037176805.1. NCBI lineage: Eukaryota > Viridiplantae > Streptophyta > Magnoliopsida > Fabales > Fabaceae > Vigna > Vigna unguiculata. Next base: position 11,901,817 of record NC_140792.1, read on the forward strand.
TTATCTTTAAGGTGTCATGAAGCTTTAATCAATTTATTTCCACACCTCCATGAGCACAACTTAGCTGCAGCTGCACTAACACACCTCAAAATACCCAAAGAACATTTATGCAACTAAAAAGTTTTTTTTAACATGTTTTTGTATCTCATGCTCAATAAACCCAATTATAGGAAATCCCAATTAAATCAATCTTTAAGCACAAAAATTCAATTAAATACCCAAAATTAAACATTAAATGAGGGCAAAAATATGCACTCATCACTAGCTATATGGCTTTTTTGGTGATGAAGGTCCCCTATCTCCTAGTGTTTAGAAACATGCCCAAGATTTTGTGAAGTTTCTAAAAAATTTCTATGAAGCCACTAAATCTTTTTCAACATCATTTCATGTGAGTATACATATTGCGTTTCACCAAATGGCTACTATTTATTTTGCACTTGATAAGACAACCATGAATCTGAATAGTATATTACCATCTACCGGTTGTGACATGAGGTTGAAGTATCACAAGTATTGGGGTAATGTTGACAACATCAATCACTCATTACATTTTCATGTTTGATCCTCGTTACAAGTTTGAGTATGTCATTTGAAATTTTCAAGAAATGTACAAACATGATTCAAACAAAGTTGTTGAATTAACTATGTAAAAGACAGTTTGAAAAAAATGTATGATTGGTACAAATCACTTTATGATGAACAACATAGATCTAAGCAACCACTTGAACATCAATTTGATGCATCAACCATTTTTGAAATTCCTGTATATTTGGCAAGGGTTGATGCTTTTAAGGAGCACTTGAGAGAAAAGGACACCATAGATAGAAAGAACGAGTTAGAAAGGTATTTAAATGAATTTGTTGTTGATGGTGATGACCAACTTGATATTTTGGTTTGGTGGAAATAAACTTTCACAGTTTCCCATTCTATCAAGAATGGTTAGAGATGTGTTGGCCACCCCTATTTCTACAATCTCCTCTGAGAGTGCATTCAATATTGGAGGTAGGGTTTTGGATACTCTTAGAAGCTCTTTAAATCCACCGATGGCCGAGGCACTTATTTGTGCTCAAAATTGGTTGAGGATCACTATAACTCAATTTGATGGTATCAATGGCAATGAAGAGTTTGAGCTTTTTAAGAAGGTTTTCACAGGTACGAGTTTCATTTATTTGTCCTCTAAACTTCCTTTGTAATTATGTTGTTGTGTATATTAATAATTTTTTATTTCAATTAATTTTAGAATTTAATGGTAACACAATGGAAGGAAGCGAAGTTGGTTCATCATCTCACAATAACCAATGTTGTGACTCTTAATTGCTCTAAGATATTTGTCTTCCTTTAATTACTATTACTACTATTATTAAATTTACTTATTATTTTTGTTAAGTTTTAACTGATTTTCTTTTATGTAGGTGTGGTATTTTTTGAAGGCATTTGTTACTTTTATATGCAAAGACTCAATTTGAATGTTATTTTGGAAGATATCTCTCCATTACACTTTTTTTATGCAATCATTGCTTGTATTACCTTAATTAGGGGCATGAGTACTCACTTTGGTACATAAGGTTTTTTATCCTAAAATAGCATGGCAATGAAGAAACTCTAAAGGTGAGATATTATATATAAAAGAGAAAGTTGTAGTATGGTGACATGTTCTGATCATCTTCCTTTGCTTGTAGGAGCTATATTTTGGCTTGAAGAAATTACCTTTTTTGGATTAAAATAGCATTGGTAGTGAAAAAAACACTAAATGTGAGATATTATATATAAAAGAGAAAGATTTAGTTTGGTGACATGTTTTGATCATCTTCCTATGTCTGTAGGAGCTGAAACTACATCTTGTTTTGACTTGAAGAAGTTACTTTTTTTTATTAAAGACAAATTAAAAGGAAACCATGCTCAAGAAATATGATAATTAGGCGCTTTTTGGGGTTTGGAATTGGAATTGGCAGCAAAACTGTAAAAACTACTAAAGTGTGAGGGTGGAATGTGATATATATGGAGTCCCTGCCATAATTACAATCATTAAGGTATCATGTTCTATCATATAATTAATAGTATAGTTATGGGCTTTTTAATTTTGAGGCTGGAATCATTGTTTGATCTCTATTTCTAATTAATAGTAGTTATGGGTTTTTTAATTTTCTCATGCGTTTGCTTGTAATAATGATCTCTTCATAAAATTTAATTATTTAGTTTTTGGAGAGGACTACTACTAACGTGTCTATCTTTAATTGAATGACTTATTATTCATTTTTTTATGTTAACATTAGTCTTAAAAAAATTGAAACGATTTAGATGATGAAGAAGGTCTATTAACTCACTTTTTCAGTCGTTTTTATGAGTTAAACAAAACCCAAATAATCTCCCTAATGAAGTATAAGGAAATTAACTCGGGATTGAATCTAAGGAAATGGTGTGTGTCAAGTTTTAACTTGGTAATTTATTCTTGCTAAAAAGAAATAAAAGAAAGAAATGGGGGGGATTAAAATAAAGAAAAAGAAAGAAGATGTAGAATTTATTCAAGTAAAAGCTCAACTAAATGCAAGATGGAAATGATTAATGCCATGCAGGAATGCAATGTTGTTGCAGGGTATCTAAGAAATGATGAAGAAACTAAATCTAAATGGAATAAGGTGTCTATATGAATGAGTATGCATGTGCAGATTTGTTGTGATCAAATCTATGCAGAATTGGAGTGAAAGATTTCAAAACTATGCAAAATATGCATGAATACTTTATGCCCAAATGCATAATATAAGATGGGATCTAAATGGGAATGATGAAATGAATATAAAAGGGGATGAAAGTGAAAGATGCAATGCCAACTTTATGAGAATATGCGTGAAATGACTATGGCAACAACAAATCAGTGACTACAACCACTGTCACAACAAAACATAGGTTTAATGCCCACCAATTTGATTGGAACGTGCAACAAAACTGGTATGTGATAGCAACAACAAAAACTCAATGCAGATTCAAGATGAAGTTGAAATATAAATGCAGGATCAGTGAGCAGTGGTAGTAGAGAAACATATTACAATAGTGACAACACAGCTCTTGACAGCAGCAAAATCATATGGCATCTATGTGTATGCATAACCCAAATCTGGAACATGAATTGAATTGAAGATATGGCAGTGGAGAAAGTAAAGATGGAAATAGTAAAATGGGTGAAAACAGAACCATATTTTACTAGCACGTGACAACAATTCAAATTTCACATCAGAATCAACTCAAAACCTAACTGTAGTGAAAACATGAAGTGAGATGCCTACATTATACAAGATCTATTTAGCATAAATGATGCAAAATTTGGGACTTTGGTAGTAAATTCCTGATTTGTGACAACAACAATTCACAATTGGGACAACAAATTTCATAGTAGAATCATTGCAACTAGCCAAGCTATAGTGCTCAAAATCAGCTGCAATCACGCCAGAATTTAGAAGCAGTGCATGCAATGCAGATTAGTGATGAAATGAAAGATGAATGCAAGGGCATAATTAAGATGAAATGAAATTAGATTAAAATGGAATGAAGGTGAACTAAATTCAAAATATGAATGCACCTGCAGTATTTCTGGAACCATGGCAGTAGTGAATTCAGTCTGCAAAGTGTGTAAAGTTTTCATGCAACAGATTGGCACACATTGCAGTAAAGATTAGTCTGTGATAACAACAACACACTCAGACTATTTTCACTCAAATGCAATGCAGATGCACTAGGTAGATGATATGCATGAAAACTAATAATAGGAACTAAAAGGAAAAGAAACGAAGAGATTATTAGACTAATAAATGCATATAAAAAGCTCTACAAAAACCAATACCCGAATTCATGATTTAGACACCAAATATTGTAGTAAATTAAAGCCAGAACATAAAATTTAATTCAAAGCATAATCAACAACTAAAACTGAAACTAAAAACAGATTCATGAAATTAACACTACAAAAGCTAACTACACTAATTCAGAAACGGAAACTAAAGATCAAACTTGGAAAGTAGTAAAGGAAATCTAAATTACTTCAGAATTTAAAGGCAGAAAACTTAAATTGCAAGCGAATCATAACCAATCAGAGAATTTGAAACTGTAATGTGAGGACTGAATTCATAACAGTTGTATTTCATTGCCAAAATCAGAGGAATCCATGAGAACAAGAATGTATTGAATTTAAAATTGGTGAAAGGAATCTAACTTAGATCATCCCTGGCCACTTTGTGCTCGTGGTTGATCCAAGTGTAGCTACTTCACACACTAGGGAAGACTCAATCCCACCGACCACTTTGTGTTCGTCGGAATCTAAGCAACCCCCTACAATCACTTAAAAATCTCTCACTTTTTCCCCTTCGAATTCACACCGAACCCTAACCTCCAAAATCTGCCTCCATTTTCTTCGCAACTAGCCCCCTATCTGCACCCATTTGTGGCATCCTTGATCAACTCTCGTTCGTCCATCACGAATCAGGTTTCGAATCGTCCATCCACACACTCACCCATCGTTGAATTAGGGTTGCACATCAGATTTGCTTGCGCATCAGCCTTGATCAGATTCAGGCTCTTCGTAATGTCTGCTAGATCAAATCCTTCCTCATTCAATGATTCTCTCATAGGCAGCAGAGTTGGATCAACCGTATAAGTGAAACAGTGTGTTTCAGGCATCAGCAAATAAGTTGATTAGGGGCCTTTTTGTAAATAAAACAAAAAAATTGGGGTTAAGGGTTTCCTAGCAAAGTTTTATTGAAACAAAAGGGTCTTAAGGAAGATAACTAAAATGCAACAAATTACTACTAAAACTAAACTTTTTAACACAAATTTATGAAAACTCTATTTTTCTAAACACTCAACAAAGACTGATTAATTAAAGAAAAACAAATATTTATTCAAACTAAAAAGACAATTTTTAGAAAGAAAAATTAACACAAAATGGAGTGCTAACAAGGTCCATTGGCCTTCTACAGAATGACTCACATAAATAGACTTTCAGGGCAGACTAATCTTTAAAACAAGTAGGTCACGATTTTCAAAATAGTCTACTATAGATAAATGGGCAAGACTCATGCTGAGTAATTGTGATGTAAGTCAGGCTTATGTTCGTCAATCTAATACAATCCTAGCTACAAAAGTAAAATTTGCTAATAATTAATTGGGTTTTCTTGTGGTTGTCACTTACATTCTGTATTAGGAAAAAATTTTGTCCATATGGTTTTCAATACTAAATTATGAGAGAATTGATTTGTAAGAGACGAAATATATTATAATGTTTCTCTTTATAGTTAATATCAGAGCCTCTAAGGGATTTAATAAACATGTTGGTCTGAGTTGGCAATTTACTGAGTGAAAATCTATTTGTTTGGTCTGTTCATAGAAATTTTGAGATCAGTTGGTTTAAAAGTGAATTGTGTTAATATTGGATCAACAAGTGCATTCAAGAAGTTATCATCCTTGTGATTTATTTGTTCACCACTTATGTTCTAGGAAGAAAGTGCATTAAATTAAGCTATTAAGAATAGGTTTTTGAGTTTGATGTTTCTAAAGTATTAGTAAGTATATCATGCATCTGGAGTCCTTATCATAATTACAATCATTAAGGTAGCATGTCTATCTTCTCTTATTGACTATGCATGTGATAATTTCTTAACATTTATGCTTTCCAGATTGGGAGACACTATTTGTGAATGCAAACATCAGAAGAGGGATCACAAATGAGTTATGCAGTTTCCATCTTTGTTAATAGGCAATGGTATATATGTGCCCTAACAAGTGAGGAGGCGTAGGGTTGGATCCAAGCATGTATGTTCTTTCTTACTACATATTCATTATTTTAACAATGGTTGATATACTTACAAAAACTATTAAATCTTATAAATTCAGTCAATATATTTATTTAAATTCAATAATTTTTTTACCACTTGTTCAAATTAAAATTACATCCGAACAACCCGATATATTTAATCGTAACTAGTATTATTCATATCCAAATAACCTGACAAATAAAATGGTCGGATTGGATTTTAAAATATTAAATTTGAGTTACGCTAGATTGAGCATATTGGACTCGAACCTGATGCAACCTGATCGTCGCTTACCCCTAGTAGTGTGTGCATGGAGCGTGGATTTAGTGTATGTCTTAGGTATGTGCGTCACTGGTCAGTGTTTTGTGTGAGTGGTGTTAGTGTAATGTGATGTGTGTTAGCTTTGTGTGTGCAGTGCATGAGTGAATGTCCCGTGAGGGCTTAATGAGGTGAGTGGAAAAGAAAAAAAGAGTTAATGAGAGAAGGAAAATAAATGCCACATGGCGTTTTTTGAGTAGAGATTATTAAGTGTGAAAAGAAAAAGGATGGAGTGTGAAAATGAAATGGGACATCAGACTACTAATAAAAAATGGGTGATAAAAATAGAAAAAAGGTGTGAGAATAGAAAATAGTTTCCCCTATTTCTAATTTTTAATTAATTTAACCAATTAATTTTTCTTTCAAGTTTTTATTTTTCTTTTCGTACACTTTATTTCACTTATTTTAACCTTTTTTATTAATATTTTTCTATTTACTATTCTTTTTAACTTTTGAAAATATATTTTATTTGCCCTGATGAAATCGAGCGTTGACAATCTTCGAAAGTTGTACTTATCAGGAACATATATAGATACATCTTCCTTATGTTGTCTTCCAACTCCCATGTAATCTTTTAGCATCCATTCAATTATTCATATACCTAACTTATTCTCTTATGACCTTAAGAATCTTTTTAGTTCATCATCAATGTAACAAAACATTATCATTCATAAGGGGTAACCAACGGTCCGACGGGCCGAGACATTGAACCCGCATGCCCGTTAAAGCCCAACTCATATAGCCCATGACCTGGCCCACTAGTCGCATAAAAAAAATTGCACTTGTGTATATCGGTTACTTTCTTTCTGGGTTCCTGCATGAACATTTCAAATTCTTGTATGATTGGAAAAGACAAGTATTATGTATTTTTGAATGTGCTAAAATTTTAAAAATACATCCTGTATGTCAAAAGTACGAATATGAATATGATAAAAATGTTGAATTATCAATTTATTATTCAACTCCCCAAAGTCTTTGCTTAATTTTGTGAACTTGTTAAAGTTTCCCAATTTGATTAACATTGAAAGTTTTATCATAAGAATTTTTAAAAAAATTTAAAAAATAAAATAGCGGTTGGCCCACACTTATGTAGGGCGAGCTAGACTTTTCAGCCCACGTTGAAAATGCGGGTCGGGCCAAGTGCGGGGCAGGCCTACACAGGTCAGGCCGACTCACATTGCCACCCCTAATCATTCATAATTGAACATAAAATGACATTTGACCATAAATTTCCCTTCCTACATCAATAATTACACATTCTAAAAATTAAATTACCTCAAAGTACTACACAAAGATCATATCCTAAAATTTCATCCATCAAAATCAATCTCACCACCTATTTCCCAATTTATCAATTTGATCAACAAAATATATTGTAACAACCTACAAAGTATAAGCACATAATCGTAACTTAGTCCAATATCCTTTCATAATTTTATCAAGCTTTGCTTCCAATATTAACCATCAAATTTACTTAAGCCATAAATATGTATAGACTATAAAAATTTTCTTCATCTATACCAAATATTTATCCACAAACACATTTATCAAATTGTCATGGACTCATTAATCAAACTTGAGTTCTATTGCACCACATACTATAAGCTAAATAGTAAAAACATTGTACCCACCTATTTCTCTTACCTCCCATAATTAATGATTGAATCTGGAAACCTGGAACTTGCATTCTACTACCAACACATACATTAACTATGTCTAAGTTATTATTTATTAATTTAAATAATATCTCCATGAGCAAACCTACAACCTACAACATTACTTATTTTTCCTATGTCTTACAAAATGCCATGAAACCCATAAATTGTTTAAAAGAATGGGAAAGATATTCACGACCATTATCACTTCGTAAAATTCTAATAGAAACACCAAATTGATTTTTAATTTCATTAAAAAAAGATCGAAATATATGAAATAATTTAGAACGATTTTGTGGAAGGAACTATGACTATGCTTGCCTAATTGACAAACTCACACACCAAATTGGACAACTTGGATAAGGCAGGAAGAAGTTGCTACAATTTGGCAAGACTAGGATGACCTAATTGAGTATGAATAAGAGATGGAGACTCCATAACTTTGCCAACATGTGTAAAAGGGTAAAGCTGATAAAGACCATGAGACTAACATTTGGTGCCAATCACATGTCTCGAACTTCGATCTTGTAAACAAACAAAAGTTTGGGAGAAAATAACACAATCAAGAGAACGAGTTAGATGACTAATGGATAATAAGTTAAAAGGAGACATAGGAACATAAAGAACATTATCAATGGAAAGGTTAACAGTCCTAACACAATGAGCTAAATGAAGTAGTGACACATATGTTGTAACAAACATCCTTTTGCTTTAGTGATGGTCTAAGTCATAACAAACGAAGGTACTGACCTCATTTATTTATATTTCCTAATTATTATAAATTTATAGGGTCTTATAATGATGCTTATTAAGAATGGTGAGAATTTAATGAGTTTAGGTAAGAAATTTAGGATGATATGTGAACTATTATTTGATCTGTGTATTAAGTAGTGACACATATGTTGTAACAAACATCCTTTTGCTTCAGTGATGGTATAAGTCATAACAAATGAAGAAATGAAGGTACTAAATTGTGAGAAGCTTGAATGAGATTTATTGCACAATATAACAAGTTTACCTTATCCATTACTTTTGGGTTTACTTGTTAATATAAGTCTTGAATTGAATCATATATCTAGTATACTTATTACAAGTCTTTTCGAGAATGTTTGTTAATATTTCATATGTTGAATTTCTTTTTATATATAAATCCATGTGTGATTTATATGATTTTGCATGTCTTGTGTTTAATAAAAATGAATTGTTAATTATTTCCTTTTACATTAATTTTTCTCATATTGAAAATTTAATTTAGTGGTCTATCTTATATTTGTTATTTGTGTTGCGATTTGTTACGACTATATACAAACAAATGAATGTAGCTACGTGTGCACGAGTAGCAAATAATAAAAATTTTATTTTAGCTTTTCTTTTGTTAATATTTGTTTATATATATATATATATATATATATATATATATATATATATTGTATGTTCAAACTGTATTTCAAAATATTTTATATTTTGGATGGGTCTTTTGTTGAATTTATAGAATAACTCAGAGTGTTTTTTAAGGGTGTTACAAAGTGTATTAGTCTCTTTTTCTTATAATTCAAATTTTGGAATTAAATTTTAACTTCATTTTATTTGCAAAATGATATATCCTTCCAATAATATTTAATGGCATCTTCACTATATAAATTATTTTTAAGAGAAATGTTTTTTATTCTAATAACTCGAAGCTTTATTTAAAATTTTAAATCTTATTTTCTTTGTCATGTCAACATACTTCGAGGAGGTATTAGAGAATCAAGTCTTAATCTTATAATCTCATATCTCATATACCACCATCTAAGAGAAATGCTTTTTCATTAATGTTATATTTTAAAATTAACTAAGAAACAATATAAGACTAATATTATATATATATATATATATATAATATTATAATTATTTAATTAATTAAAATAAAAAAATAAACGTATTTAAAATTTAAAATCATATCAAAATTTTGAATTTTCTAAAATAAAAAAATTAATATTACAAAGAAACAAAATCATATATTAAAACTTAGAAAGGATTAACTTTATAAATTTTTAAGAAGACAAGAAGAAATCACGTAAATTTGCAATGTTATTCTATATTTTGTTCAGAAATATTTTTAATTATCCAAGCGTAAAAAATAGCCAAAATATCTCGTTCTGATTCTACTCTTGCGTAAACAAAAAATGAAAAAAATATAAATAAAAACAAAAGCAAAGAACAATTTCTATAATAAATTTGGATCAATAATATCTCGTTTGTAGGGTTCCTCTCAGGCTTTGTCTCTCTCCTCTCTTTGTCTCTCTTTCTTCTGTTTTCTCTTTGATCCAAATCCCAACACCTTTTTTTTTTCTTCTCCTTTTCCATGTGCTCAATTATCAGCACAGATCTTCTTCTCTCCCTCTTCCTTCGTTCAAACGTTCTCAAACACCCTCAAGAAACATAAGAAAGGAGAAGGGGTTTCAAGATTGAACAACCCTTTTCACATTGGGTCCTCTAATTCTCATTTTCTCTGTAAATCTTCGATCTTTCGCGGGTTTCTCTGCCTGGGGTTTCTTCTTCCTTCGTTTTTATGGTGGATATGGATGGGTTTGGAGCTGGGGGTGGCGTTGATGGCGCTCCCAACACAGAGAATCTTAGAGAATTGGGGAATGTTACCTCAGGTATGCTTCATCTTCTGGGATTCAAATCTCGTTGTCTTACGTTTTTCTTTAATGGGTGTTCGTTTCTGTGCTGTTTGATTCTGCTTCGTCTTGTAGATCTGGGGTGTTTTAGCCTGTGGATTAGCTTGAATTATGAGGAGATATAGGATTCATTTCAAAGTGTTTGTTTGGTTTTTAGCTTCAGCTCACAAGCTTAATGATGAAGCCTTTTAAGTTTATTTTTTTGGAGGAATTTTTATTGTTATGTTAAGGTTTTTGCTGTTGCTGACTTCTTTAGTTGATTCAGCATTGTGTTGCATGACTGTATAATTTCTCTATCTGTGTTGTGTAGTGCGTTGCATTATTCTTGTCGTTGATTATGGTGTTTTAGTATATTACTTGCATTGATGTCTTCTGAACTTTTAGAGTTGAAAAATTGTTGTACTTGCAATGATATTTGCCATTTCCCCTGGCTATATGTGTATTGGATCAGATCTATTTATTTTAATTAATCAGTGTTCAAATTATCTCTAATATATTTTCTAAGATATGGGTTGGCATTTGACTGGAATTATTTGTCTTGCAGAAGGTGCAGTTTTTGATGCATCGCAATATGCATTCTTCGGGAAAGAAGTCGAGTTGGGAGGGTTAGAAGATGATAACCGTTTGCCTACACTTGATTCTAATGAGGAGGAGTTCTTTTTCAATAGAGAAGATGTTAGTGACACAATTTCAATATTCTTGGTTCCTATGACTATTTTTGTTTGTAATTTAAAATTTTAAAATTATGTGGCTAAAAAATTTTACTATGAACATGTGCTTATACTTTTGGTCCAGCAGCGCTTTACAAACACACTACTATAATTTCATATCAACTAACATGCACTGTACTTTCAATCTCAGGCTGATGATGTGAGATCTCTTTCTGATATTGATGATCTTACTACCACTTTTTTGAAGGTAAGGTTGTTAAATTACGATCATCATATTTTCTGTTAATGCTTGAAACTTTTATCAGATATATATGACAAGTGTTGTGATGATGATAATTTATGTGCATTCATTTAAAAATAGATAAGCTGTGTTTTTTTAGTTTATAATCTTTTTATAAAATTGTGCTTCTGTTGTATGATTGATGTAATGCTTCAAATATGAGTTGAGGCATGATTTGGAGGATGATTATCTAAATGAATACTCAACTGTGAATAATTTAGATGAACCTTTGGTTTCGTTGGTTGTACAGTTTTATCTGTTTTTGTTAGCAGATTGCTCTTTTTAATCTTCATTGATCATGTAAATTTTCCTTATTGGGCCAGTGATGTTGCCCTATACTTTTCTGTTGGTTGAACTTTGTATAAGTTGTTTCACATCACTTGACATATTCTTTCTTCAAAACTGAAGAAAAAGGTAAGTTACAAGTGACGGGCTATGTTGTCTTGGTTTCCTTTCATTATTATTTTAGTCTGAGCAGGAACTGGGCCTAGGCCGGTTCAGTTTTATTATTGATTTGGGTTTTGATGTCATCAAATTGGCCTTAAACCAGATTCAACCTGTAAAACTATCTCCGTCTGAACCATTCCAGTAGGTTCAATGAAAGTCAGTTCTGCTGCCATGCTGCTGCATTGAAGTGTCATATCACTATCATAGTCACATCACCATATATGATCTTGTGGCTCACTGTAGGCGTCTTCTGTATGTGTCACTTATGTATGAGGAGTGCAAAATGGCATTTATAGGAATCAAACCAAGACTATGTGGCTTGCAATAGAAAGTTCCTCCACTAGGCAAAAAATAGCTATTTAATATGTATCTGTCAATGATAAGACATGCCTAAGCTTAACTATTCCATTATGATTTATAATAAGTAGTTTGTGCAATTTAACAAATGTGTCATTGACTCAACTAGTTACCCATTGATCCTGTCAATAACTAGCTTGAGTTTTTACATTGTTAAAATCAACAAAACACATAAGAAAGAAAAAAAAAAGGAGAAAGTAAGGGAAAATAAAGTGGGTTCCTGACCTGCCAGACAGTAAGCAAAACAACAAAGCAACTAAGGAGAAGCAAAGCAAAGAGATGGGAAAAATAAAACGGAGGATGGATTCACTGTAAACTGCCAAATGTTTGCCACAAAGTATAGGTGCTGGCTGGTAAATATGGGGGAGAATCCCAAATTACTCAATGGCCATGTCAAACAGACATTAAACTGTGATGCTATAGTGTCCAAAGAGTGGTCACTGGTTGCTTTGCCTCTCTATAGGGAGCTACTGAAAACCCAACTTTGTCAAAGTTGATCACTCCGATCCTTAATATCATGACATCATCACAAAATTATTGTTTATCTTCTCAGTAATCCATTCAATATAAGGAATCAAATAATCATAAGCAATTCTTCTTCCATCTTATCTCAGTCTGTCTCGTTTTGAAAGCATCATTGCTGAAAGTAATCTTAAATCTTCTTGAGTTTTCCTATTTTATGAATCATTATGGCGCTTTCTGTTAAGCAAATTAAGATAAATTCAAATAGAAAGTCATATTTAATAAACCAATGGAAGATTGAAATCAAATTTTAAATTAATTTTAGAACAGAAGAGAAGGCAAAGCCAACAGTAATTGGTTCTGTGGAAATGGATAGGAGGGGAGGAAATTTTTTCGTTTTACCTTGATTGTTGAGAAATTTAATCCTCTGTCTGATTTAGTTGTGTAGTACAGAGAGAAGAAACAAGGACAGAAATATTAGGGAAACCAAGTAGAAAAGATGTGTTATTTGGATGGATGAAAAATAAGAAAGTGGAGAAAAGTTATGTAGTTTGGATGAGTGGACTAAAGAATGAAACTAGTGCGAACCTGTTTTATTTTGTTTTAAAATTATTAAATTTAATCTCGAAATGGAGGCTTTTTTCTGGTGGGTCCCACAAAAAGACTTCCTATTGATCCTCTCAAACTAATGGGAGAAATTTGATATTTCTATCCTATCTATGTCCCTTCTTCCATTTCTTTCATTTCTGTTTCCATAAGAGCAACGTGTAGAGGAGAGGGGACTAAAATCTTCCATTCCATTTTTGACTCCCCTATAATATTGGGGTTTGTTTAAGAGAGAGAGAGAGGGAATTATAGTTTTTGAATTATGTTATCTTTAACATAATTATCTTAGAGGTTTTATTTAGCTTCTCTCCCTTCAATTAATACTCATAAGCTTCTAACGATATCTTACTGTTATTTTCCCTCTTTACTACCCGTGGTAAGTAACCTAAAGGGTCCCTAGCCTCCCTTCAACTATAGTGTAAAAAAAAATTGTGACCTTACATCATGATGACAATTTGTACTTATCATTAAACCTGAAAGTTGGATAGTTAACAGTGGCTTGTGACTTGTTGGCAGAAGCCTTTTTTAAAATATTGTTAATTACTTAAAAGGGGTGTTTTAGAGATGCAAAAATTTAGTTTCCTAGGACTCTAAAGTTGGGATAATGTGTTCCTCACGTTTGATTTACTTTTTAAAAGATAACATTCCACTAGGAAACAAGGTTTTCTGGGAAAGGTGTTGAGCCGGGTTTCCCACATAAGTAGTCTCATGGTGGGAGGTGGGAAACTAACTTCTTCATGTAAAAATTAAAGTATACACAAAATGTAGTATATTACTTTTATTAAACAATTTAGTGTGATAACAAATTAAAATTTTTGATAAAGATAAATAACACATTTTACTTTTGATTTCTGTAGAACTTGACCAATATTCCTTAAAATACTTTTCACCAATCAACCAAATTTTAGTTATTCCTAGAGATCATAGTTTCCGAATTTTTGTTATGAAAACATTTCCCTTCAACCAAATGCCCTTCTATGTGGTGAGAGAGGGGGACAAGTGTTAGAGATCCCACATCGACTAATGATATGACCAAATCATAATATATAAGTTGGGTGTAAACCTTATTGTACAAGCCAACTTTTTGAAGTTGAGTGGCATAAACCCACTTACTAATATAGTATCAAACTTTGCATAGCAAGTTTTGTTGAGTCTATTGCGTTACTCCTATCGGACCACCTACAAATATCTCGTCCCGTGCTTGAGGGTGTGTGTTGGAGATCTCTCATTGACTGCATATAAGTGTAAATTACAGTATATAAATGTGTATAAACTTTATCTTACAAGCCGTTTTTATTAGATTGAATTAAGCTTAAAGTCCACTTTCTAATTAAAAGTGATTGGAGTTGTGAAGCCATTATATTTTTGTCAGACTTTGATATTTTAGATTACTTTACGAGATTGATCATTCAGTGAAAGTAAAATAATGGACATAAACATAACTATGTAGGTTAGTGTGCATGGGTACTAGAATAAATAGAAACAATGAATATATAGACCAATTATTTGAAAGATCAAAATTAAAAGATAACTGCTCTTTTTAAATTGTTACATAACTACTAATTTTTAATATTGACTATCTATGTAATGTTATATGGTTAAAATTTATTGTTTTCAGTTTTCACATTCTTAAGATATAACCTTGGTTCAAGCACACTACAAAAGCTAGATATTGTAATTGAAGAGCCCAGGCCCTATAATTCCACATTAGAAATCCCGTACTTACAATGTGGACTCAAGTCCCATACCTTGCAATCGGATCCTAACATATAAATGTTTCATATATCTATGTATGTGCAACTTCATGCACTTATTTTCTTCTCCACATTAGAATCTCGTTTCAATGTGAACCCAAGTCCCGATGCCTTGCAATTGGATCCTAACATATAACTGTTCTTCAACTTATATACTCTCCCTGCTCCATCAGTATTCTTCAAATGATTCTTTTAGATATCGTGGCTTGTATGTGTTTTATATGTGTTACTCCTTAGGCACAGGTTAGACCAAGGATTGTCAATCATTACTCAAAATTTAGAAATTTTGGAGAAAATTTATGATATGAAAGTATCTAGTGGTTCTAGATTTAGTATCCGAAGATGTTGGCAATAGATATTTGTGCTACTGCATCAATGGAGCTTGTCAATATGCTATTGTATTTTGAAGATTCTCTGTGCATGATGCTAGTTTTTTCTGTTCCCTTTTTACCCTTCCTGTCAGCTAATGCTGCAGTCGGTAAGTCATTAATTTTTACAATGTGGCTGTTTCTCATTCATTAAAGGAAGAGGTAGTTAAATGAATGGTTAATATGATTAGCTTGTTTCCTTTTGCATTTCAAACTAGTTTGAATGTTTTTTGATCAGCTAAAAAATTATCTTAAACAGAGTAGCTATTTGATTTCCTATTGATATTTGCCCTATGTACTTGATTTTATTTTCCAGTTTCTCAAGTACTGTAGTTTATTGATTCTGCCGAATGCGTATCAATATGAGTATTAATAATCTTCTTTATTTTATTATATTTTAGTTGAACAAGTTCGTCAGTGGACCAAGAAGTGCAGGAGTTATTGGTGAACGTGGATCAAGAGAGAGTGAGTAAAAAACATTTGTAAAGAACTTACCACTTTGTTCTTTCTTTTGTCTCAAAATAATAATTTTACTTGAATTATTTATTTAACGTTTCTAAGAAATATTTTTCCATTCTTCTCTGATGCAATTTTTGTGTTTAAACTATAATTTGGCTGTTTGAATACCCAATAGTGAATTTATACTTGAATTTTTGAACTTTTAATCAGGATTATTTATGGATTTTTAATGGCAAGAAAACACGGGACCTGGTTTATGTGTAACTGTGAACCATAGAATTCTGAATATACACTATTTGCTACCCTTTAGTTCTTAATAGGAAAACTGTTTTTCATGAGATGTGGGAAAGCCATGATTCAATAAATAAAGTGCCTTTTTTGTTATATGTTGGTCATCATTTTATGAGAAAATAATTGATGCCTTATTTAATTTTTAGTAAGAATTGTATTGTCAATTTTAGTACAGCATAATACTCGATGTAGTTTAATGTTGCTTCTAAAGGGAGTTTTAGTATGGCATACACAAACATACAAACACACCTGCAATTTATAATATCTTTATGTAAGCGGGTATACTAAATTACTTAAGCTGAGAGTGCATTTATTTACAACTTGTGATATTGTGTACTACTATTTTTTGCTATCTTGCATACACATTTAGATGTATAAAATTATGAATACAAACCATATGAATTTTCATATTTAGTCAGAGGGATTCCTTATAGTACCATGAATTTTCAGAAGATTTGATATAACGTGCGTGCATGTTTAAAATCCACTTCATAATATTTGTGCTTTAAGATGTGGTTACGTGCATCTTTTAATCTAGTTGACTATGTCTTCTTGGCTTTTTAGCTTCCCCACTCTATTCCTTCTTTTTCAATATATGCAATATTTTTTCAGTTGGCTGACTTTTTGGTATTTTTTTTGCTGTACACAGATTCTATGTCAGAATGGTCACAGAGGGAAGATAGTATTAACTGGTTTGATCATAATCCTTATGATAGTGAAGGTTCTACAGATAGCAAAAGATGGTCATCACAACCCCATTCTTCCCTAGCCCATTTACATGATTCAAAGCCCTTGTACAGAACATCGTCGTATCCCGAGCAGCAAAGGCAGGAACAACATTACCACCTCCAACATTGCTCTAGTGAACCAGTTCCTAACTGGCTTGATCAGCACATTTATGATTCAGAAACTGCTCATGATCATGATGGCAAACGATGGTCATCACAGCCACATTCCTCCATTCCGCATTTACCAGAATCAAAGCCTTTGTACAGAACATCTTCATATCCTGACAAGCAACAAGAGCTTCCTCGTTTTTCTAGTGAACCAATTTTGGTACCAAAGTCTTCTTTTACTTCTTATCCTCCCCCTGGTGGTCTATCCCAGCACGCTTCTCCCAGCCATAGTACAGGACACTTAAACAGTCCTTATCATAGTGGAGCAGCCCAGATGGCGTTATCATCTCAAAATCGTTCTCATTTCTCCAATTCTGCGCTGCAGCCGGGTGCTTTAAATCTTGGGTCACATTTTGGTGGAAACGCACGCCAGTATCCTACTGGTTCCCATCTTAATCAGCGATTACAGAGTCAATTGGTCAACCAGGCAGGGTTGTATCCGGGAGATCATTCAAATCTCCTTAATAATATGTTACAACAACAATTTCACCTTCATAATGGATCAGTATCTCCTCACTTGATGACTCAATTACAACAACAGCAGCATAGACTGCGTCATCCTGTGCGTTCTGCAGGCTACTTATCAGGCTACCAGTCTCATCTATTCAATCCCCACCTTTCCTCTGGCTCATCTGCAATTAGCAAATATGAACATGTGCTTGGTCTTGCTGATGGTAGAGATCATAGACCAAAATCAACTCATAAAGGTAAACACAGTCTTCGTTATTCCCAACATGGTTCTGATGCCATTCAAAAGAGTGATAGCGGTTCATTTCAGTTCCGATCCAAGTATATGACAAGTGATGAAATTGAAAGCATTCTTAGAATGCAACATGCTGTGACTCATAGTAATGACCCATATGTAGATGACTACTACCACCAAGCTTGTCTAGCAAAAAAGTCTTCTGTGGCCAAGTTAAAACATCCATTTTGCCCAACCCAGATAAGGGAAATTCCTCCTCGAACCCGTGCTAATGCTGAACCACATGCATTTGTGCAGGTTGATGCCTTAGGGAGAGTTTCATTTTCATCTATTCGTCGTCCTCGCCCTCTTCTTGAGGTTGATCCTCCAAACACTTCTATAAGCTCTGATCAAAATATTTCAGAGAAGCCCCTTGAACAGGAACCCAGGTTTGCTGCCAGAGTCACAATTGAGGATGGTCTCTGCCTTCTTCTAGATGTGGATGATATTGATCGTTACCTACAGTTCAATCAGTTACAGGATGGTGGAACACAATTAAGACGAAGAAGGCAAGTCCTGTTAGAAGGATTAGCAACTTCACTTCAACTTGTTGACCCACTGGGAAAGAATGGACACAAAGTTGGACTTGCTGCTAAGGATGACCTTGTTTTCTTACGGTTGGTATCTCTCCCCAAGGGGCGTAAGCTCCTTGCAAAATATCTTCAGTTGCTTGCTCCTAGCAGTGAGCTTACGAGGATAGTCTGCATGACAGTCTTTCGTCATTTGAGATTCTTGTTTGGCGGTCTCCCCTCAGATCTGTCAGCTTCAGAGACTACAAATAATCTTGCCAAGGTTGTTTGCCAATGTGTACGAGGAATGGATCTTGGTGCTCTTAGTGCCTGTCTGGCTGCAGTTGTTTGTTCTGCAGAGCAGCCTCCTCTACGTCCCATTGGAAGCACTTCGGGAGATGGTGCTTCCCTTATTTTAATTGCTGTTCTTGAGAGGGCTACTGAACTTCTGACTGATCCACATGCTGCTTGCAACTACAACATGGGTAATCGTTCATTTTGGCAGGCCTCATTTGATGAATTCTTTGGCCTGCTCACCAAGTATTGCATGAATAAATATCATAGTATCATGCAATCCATGCTCATACAAAGTAGCTCGAATGTGGATGATGTTGGACCAGATGCTGCCAAAGCTATTAGTAGAGAAATGCCTGTTGAACTCTTGCGTGCTAGTCTTCCTCACACCGATGAGCGGCAGAGGAAGTTATTACTAGATTTTGCTCAACACTCCATTCCTGTGGTTGGATTTAACAGCAACACTGGGGGTAATGGAGGTCATGTGAATTCAGGAACAGTGTTAAGTTGATAGATAAATACATGAGAAAGAAGTTCACCTCCTGATACTGGTTTTCAGGTTAATGATCTTACAATGTTGTAAGGACAACCTTGCATCTGTTCAAGTACTTGTGGAGCAATCTTAAACGTGGAGGCATCTGCCTCACCCTTAGTTGTCTGCTTGTCATGATGTGCAGCTTTGTGATAAATTTGCATCAGGCCCTTTATGATGGGATGGACTAGGCTTGATCTGTTCCTCTTGTCTTTTCTTTTTCTCTTGACAGAGGAGCTTATATAATTGTTACTATGTGTGGCTGGTAGGGACACAGTAGTTGTTAGCATGTACATGTTTAGGTACATATTTGGTTCCCATGTTTCCTGTTATAGATAGAAGGGTGGGAATGGATGACGTGTGATAGAACCATTCTACTGAAAACCATAAAGGGCCATTGACGGGTGCAAATTTCACCGAGACACAGGTTGACCAGTTGGCATGCTAAAATCCACGGTGAAGAATAAGTCATGTTGAACTTGTTGCATATTTATATTTTCACTTGAGTTGTCAATTTGTAGATATGTGTTCTTATGTATTTCCTAACTTGAGAATATTTAGTTTCCTTTTTCTTACTCCTTGTCTTTGGCATTATTTTCTTTGGAAATTTTCTGATGGTCATTGCTCACATGCTCCTTTTCCTATCTGGAAATGTATGGAGGAAAATGAAATTGATGATGGATGGTTCAAAATATGTGCGTTAATTCCTTTACATGGATTGACTTGGAAGGTTATTTGTTTCTAACTTTTCATTTTATGTTATGGTGTAATTAACTTTGTAGTCTTTACAACATAGTTTATTTTTTTTTAAATTTTTTTTATATCCCTGATCATTTTTAGTTGTTGTCCCTGTTATATATTTTTGTGCCTTTATCCCTGCCATATTAATGAAGTTAATTGCTGAAGCGATTCTTTCTAACTGCAAGGAAGTGCATAAAATACGAGCTTCATGTGTGGATTTTGTGTTTTTAGGATTTTGTGTTTACTAAAGTCTCAATTTAACTAAGTAATATCATGTTGCTATCTAAATATCTATTAGTATACATCAAGTTACATTACTTCTTAAATTTTGGTGTAATGAGATTACCAAATCACACTTTCAGGAATTTATTTGAAATCCTTTTGAAGTTTTGAACTTTAATATGATAATGATATTATCATCAACCAATTTCATTGGAATAAATAAAAAGAAAAAGCATTAAAAAAATAGATTACAAAAAAAATAAAATTTAAAATACTAAAATAATAATAAAAAATATAAGTTTGAAAAGTTAGAAACAAGTTTATTTCATTAAAATAAAATATAGCGTCTAAAACTAAAAGAAAAAAAAATTAATTACGGCTCAAAAGGACTCAAAATTTATCTATTGTATTTTGTTTTGATAGAACGAATTTTTTTCTACATTAGCACATATACCAAAAATAATCACTCAAATAGCACAGTGTATATTTTATTTAGGGTTAAATATGTTTTTGTCCCTCAAATTTTAGTGAATTTTGGAATTAGTCTCTCTTTGAAACTTGATACCAATTTAGTCTTTTATCTTTAGAAATTATGAATTTAGTCCTTCTTACCAAATTTTGTAAAGTTTATCTGACGTTTCAAGCGCATTTTATGATAGTATTTAAATTGTTTACACCATTTGACACATTTTCGTTTCAATGTTAACTTAAATATTATCATAAAATGCATTTAAAATGTTAAATAAAATTAACAAAATTTGGTAAGTAGGACTAAATTCACACATTTCTAAAGATGAAGGACTAAATTGATATCAAGTTTCGAAAATGGACTAATTCCAAAATTCACTGGAACTTGAAGGATCAAAAACATATTTAACCCTTTTATTTACCAATTTAGCACACTTTTGAAAATGGGTCAGAATTCCGTTATTAAAAACCGAATTTTGACCTTGTTTTTTTCTTAAATTATTCCAAAACTAGTTAGAATTCGATTCTCGAGAAATCGAGCTGGATATTTTTTCTTTAATTTTCGTTTTTTTTTTCAAAATTGAAGAGAAAGCTAATTTTTTTTTATTTGTTTAGTTTTATTCTTTTTATAAGAAAAGGAAAAAAAATTAATGGTAAGAATTATAATAAATTAATTTAGTGATTATTAATGGTAATTGATGTAATTCTTTGAAACAATTAAATATTGAAAAATGTATAATTATATTTTAAAATAAATTAAGTTTATTATTATTTGAAATGTAATATATAGATTATTAAAAATTATATGTTCAAAATAGAGGAATAAATAATCGATTGAAAAGTTGTTGTTAAAGGAAAAAAAATTTGATTGCAAAATTATATTGTAAAATAATTTGATTTTATTATTATTTTGTTGTTGTTGAAAGTTTATAAATTAGGCATTGATGATTTGTAGTTAAAATTTGATATTAAATTTTGAGGCGTGAAGTTTTAAATAATTAACTTTTTTTTAAGTAATTATTTTTAGTTTGAATTATTGTACAATTAAATATTTTTCTCCTTTTACAAATAATCTTCGATCAATTATTTATTTCTCTATTTTTAAAATATAATTTTTAATTATTTATATATTGCATGTCAAATAATAAAAAACTTAATTTACTTAAAAATATAATTATATATTTTAAAATATTTAATTATTTCAAAATATTAAATCATTTATTACACTTTAAAATATTTTTTTCCTTCCCTTTTAATTAAAAATAAACAAATAAAAATTTTAATTTTTTTCTTTTATTTTTAATAGAAAAATTTAATAAAAAACGGAAATTAAAAATAAAAAAATTCATTCCAAGTCAGGTTAGGATTTGATTATCGAGAAATCAATTTTTGAATCAATTTTAAAAGTGTGCTACTGCTGCTGCTGTAAATATTAAGCACTGTATGCTAGGTGGGAAAATAAAAAGCGAATCCGTGCTATTTAAGAAAAAAAAATCGAGAAAAAAGACGAAAAATAGACAGTAAAAAGAAAAAAAACTGAGGCACATGGCACCTCCATCTATGTAGGATGGACACTCAAGGACACCGACACTTCAATACGTCAAACCTCTGAAATGGAAGACAACACTTAGATTATTATGAATTATTTAAATTCACAATCAAAATTTTTGTATTCAAAATTCTCAAGGAACTTCAAGAACGTAGATCAATGCCTGAAGCTTAGATAAAAAAAAGGATAAAAGAAACAACACATAGAAAACTGCATTCTTTATCCAGAATGCAATTTTTTTCAGAATGGAATATTTTCCAGCAATAGCGATATTTTCAGCGGTAGTTGAAACGAATTGGGTCTCCGGTCAAAGAAATTAGGACTTGGCTTTTTCTGCAGTTAAGGAGTTTTGGCAGCTAGAATTCGGCTCCTGCAAAGCCATATTCTACCAGACAGCTTTTTTCTTTTCTTTCTTTTTTAATTTTAAAAAGTTGGAGTATCAAAATGTTTGTTTGTTTTTTGGAATAAAATTTTGAAATGCATATTTATTTATTAAAAATATTTCTAATAAGTTTAAAATCTTTATAGTGTGATGTAAATTTAAAATTGACAAATATAGAGTTTAATATTTAAAATTTAGTTAGGAGAAAAGAATTAGAAGAATACAAAAAATAAACAAGATTATTAGAATATGGTAATAAGAAAATTATGATAATAATATATTCTAATTATGGTTGACTTTTGTAAACTTAAATTTGTAAATGTAAATTTATTTAGTTAAAATAGTTTATTTAATAAAAAAATAGGTTTAATAAATTAGAAAAATAAAATTAAATAATATGTAGGTGAATTTATTTGAAAAGAAGTTTAATGTAAAGTTAAAAATTAAGAATATGGTTTTATGTAGTTTTAATTTCTTTTTTAAATAAGTTAGTAGTAGATGTTTAGTAAATAAAAATGGAGAGCGGGACAATTTAGAGGAATTCATTTCAAGAATACTAATTTATTTGGGAAATACTATTATTTATTAATAAGATTAGTTTTATTTTTTGTAAATAACATATTTGAAATGAATTTCATTATTTTCATTCTATTTAGATATTTAAGTGTAAAGAAATATTTTCAGAATTTAATGTATTTGTATGTAATTATTTCATTTTGAAAATGAATTCTTTTATATTTAATTATGTAATTATTTTTATTAGTAGTTATATATATATATATATATATATATATATATATATATATATATATATAATTAAAGTATTTGAATGTTTAAATAAAGTAAAATTGAAAAGTGATATTAGTAGTTGAAAATCAAATAGACTTAATTCGATGCCCACTGAACAAATATATTAAAATAAGATTTAATTAGTGATTTAGTATCTGTTTTGGTTTAAAAATATTAAATTAGATTTTAAATTTGTTTTAGTTTTAATTTGGTTATGATTAGTAAAAAATTAATACGAACAATATTAATAAAAATGATCTAAATACATTTTTTCACAAATTAAAATCAAATTCAAACTAATAACAATTTGATATTTTTGGAATAAAAAAGGGATAGAACGACTAATTAAACCTTAAAATAATGTTTTATATCTCTCTTGGAGTGATGAATTATTTGTGGTTGAAATTGAACTCTTGAGGCAACAAATTTGGATCTTTGTTTTGTGGTTTTTGCAGTGTTTTTGTCATTAAAAATCGTTTTCGGGTATTGTTTTCTGGCAACGCTTGCTGTGCTATGTAGAGGTTGAGGAATAAGGAGAGTGAAAAAGAACAAAAAGTAATAACAAATTAAGAAAATAAATAAATAAATAAATTGTGTAGAATAAAATTCAATTTGTTTGAGAGAGGTAAGAAATTTAAAAATTTTGTGAGGTTAAAATCAGAATTTATTTGTATAAATAGTAAATCTTTTTAAATGTTAATATTAAGAATGAAAGTGAAAATTTTCTTTTTGTTAGTATAGTTGTTGGAAAATTTTTGGAAAGCTTTTTTAAAAGTAAATAAAAATAAAAATAAAATAAAAATAAAAATAAAAATTCGTTTGTAAGAATATAATTACAAAACTAATTGAAACTGTGAAGAATTTATTATTTTTTATTTGAGCGAGGAAATTAATTTAAAATTATCTATTAAGGATTATAATATGGGAATACATTATTGTACTTTTTTTTTTGTTAAAAAACCAAAATGAATAATAGAAAATTAGAATAAAATTACTGATGGCAAAACAATATTTATAGACATATATTTGTTATTATGTTTGTGATGATTACTAAAAAATATTATCATCTACTAGTCTCACATTGTTTGGAAGTCGAGGTTTAAGACGATTTAAATATACATTTTTCTTTCCATATTTTGAGGTGTTTTTTAAAGACAAAATTGTGATGAAACACATGTCCTAAAACGATGACAAATGATGTGTAACATATGGAGGTGCAAATAGTACATATGAAAATACAGGAAGAGGAATGAGCTGACCCAACCATAACTTCCCTATTATTATTATTATTATTATTATTATTATTATTATTATTATTATTATTATATTACTATATAGGATGAAACCATTCACTATTTTGATGTGTCTTTTAAGGACAAAATTGTGATGAAACCATTCATTATGTAGTTTTTTGAATTTACCACAATTCATCCTTGGTATAGCTATCAAAACGGGTAACCCGGTCTAGCCCAGCTCGACCCATCACAGGTTGGCCACTTAGTGAGCCAACCCAACCCAACTCATTTATTAGCGAGCCAAAAAAATTTGAATTCGTCCCGGCTCATCACGGGTGGTCGGTTAAATGGGTTGGTTCACTAGCTCACTTAATTAAAAAAATACAATTTTTTTCTCCAATCTCAAAACAACTAAATTATAATTCTAATTAGAATCTAAATAAACCTCAATAGAATTCAAATGCAATACAAAAGGAGGTTAAACTCCAACTACAAACTAGAATCACAAAAACACCTATGTGTTGGTTAAGAAAAATAACCTAACCTGACCCAAATGCAAAACCTAACATAATAAAAAAAACACTTATGTGACTTTTTATTTGCGGGTTGGTAAGTCAAGGCTCACCACTAGTTCAACCTGGGTGAGCCAGATTGTAGGCTGGCCAGGTAAAAAATTAACCCGTATTAAAATTTGTAAAAAGTTTCAACCCAACCCGGCTCGAACCCATGGTAGGTCAGGTTGACTCGAGAATTCCAACCCATTTTGACAACTCTACTCCAGGGTGATTAGGTGTCTCTTTGATTTTTTGTTTCTTGTATACAAAATATTGTGCTCTTCATATAAAAAAAATAACATGTTATTAGTATTTTGCTTTTGACTATGCATCTTCCAATGACTTTGTTGCAACTTCATGTAAACATGACTAGCAATCGTCATGGTTATGACCTAACTGCCTTTGTTGGTGAAGAAATTATTGCAATGGGTGTATGTTGTCGTAACCGTAGAAGAGATTGGAAGGTTTCCCGTATTTTCATGATTAAGTTTATCGACTTAGTGATAAAGACCCGTTTTAGCATTAACAATATATGGTGCTATGGTGATTAAGAAAACTTTAAGAAGATTTTCACTGAACATTAAGATAGCCAAGGTTATCTAGATGTGAATGTTCACTTCTAAAAACTCAAGAGAAAAGAGATTCACTTAACAGGAAAACCAAAATAAGAATACAAATACATAACTATCAACACTTAATTTCGTCCGGATAACAATAAAAGAGAAATTGACTTGGAAAATAATTAGGAAGAAGGGAGAAAAATGCAAAGGGTGAACATTGATTTGAGTATGAATATATATATATATATATATATATATATATATATATATATATATATATATATATATATATATATATTTCTATTTTTACTTTCATCTTATTTAACTTTAATTTTATTTTTTCTTGTTTTTCTTTTACTTTATTTTACCTTGTTTTATTTTTATTTTTATTTTATTTTGTTTTGTTTTATTTTTTATTTTATTTTATCTTGTTTTATTTTTATTTTATTTTATCCAATTTTGTTTAATTTAATTTATTTAATTTTATTTTCAATTTTTTATTTTCTTATTCCATTTTGTTTTATCCTTTACTATATATATAAATTTTTAAAATTGATATTATTATTAATTACTTTTGAAATTCAATTATAAATGATTATATTTAATTATAAATTAAATATAATTCTTAGATTGAATTGTTAAATAGAATATCATTATTTAAAATATTATTAAAATATAATTATCAAATATTTTAAAAATATATATTAACATATCTAAATTTGACATTTAAATTTAAAATATTTAATATTTTTATTGTATTTTAGATATTAAATTAAAATCTAATGTTTTGTATTTAAATGTTAATTTTATTAATATTATTTTACTTTTCTAAAATATTTATAATATTTGAAATATTTTTAAATATCAATTTTAAAAGTATTAGTATTTTAGAATATAAATATTAGAAAAAAAAATTAATATTTATATTCTTATAATAATTTAAATAATTGTATTTTATTTAACAATTAAATATAAAAATTTTATTAAATTTATAATTAAATTTAATAATTTATAATTGAATTTCAAAAATAATTAATAAAAATATTAATTTTAAAAAAATATTAGTATAATTTTCATAAAAGATATTAAATTTTATGTACATTTGAGAGAGACAAAATTGATTCATTTTAACCAAAATTGGGACGAAAATGAACAAAAATAACGAATATAGGAACTAAATTGAACAACAATAATGAATATAGGGACTAAATTGAACAAGAAAAAAAAATAACACAACCACAACCTGACACGTGGCACTGACATTGATACATGGCACAATTATGACTTGACACGTGTGTAAGGCCCTTTTATTTTTGCAACCTAAAGTTTTAAGGCATGCCTTAATCAGTTGGGCCTAAGATTGACCCATAGGGTGCCCAAAACTCCTAAGCCAGCCTAACCCTCTAATTTTAGCTCATTTTGCCAAAAACAACCACCTTACTCTCTCCTTTTTCCCTCATCAGAAGCTCTGCTAGGGTTTGGTCCCCTTCTTGCTCACGCTAACTCAAAATTCAATTCCATCTCACGTAAGTTAGTGCTCAAACTATACTTTCTCCTTTCTAAGTCTTATTTTCGTGTTTTCGATAGAGGTTCATTGTGGTATCCTCATTTTCATTCTGTGCCGCTGATCCTAGTTCGTAAATCTTCTCCTGGAGCCGTGGTGTTCGTGGGCTTAGGTGTCAGAGTCGTTTGGCTAGCTTTTTCCAAGTAAGGGAAGTTAGGGCTTACTTGTTTATTTCGATTTTCTGCTTGCCTTGCTGTTGTTTCACGATTGTATGGCTTGTATGCTACTGTGAATGTATGGACTACCTTGTTATGTGGTTGGGCTTGTACGTGTGGCTGATGCAGGTACGAACAGTGGCGAGAATTGATAATCTCGCCCAAGTGACCTTGTCTCGCCTAGGCGAGAATAACAGAAACTTGTCTAGGTTGTTACTCGAGCTCTCACTCAAGCGGAGGGCTTTCGTTTTGAGCAATGAAGCATCTCGCTCAGGCGAGAGGGTCTTGCCTAAGCGAGAACTCGTGGTATCCTGTTGTGGTTCGCTTTGTTGTTGCACAGGCGAGAGACCCCACTTTGAGCGAAGGGCAGTCTCACTCAAGCAAGGAGGTCTCGACTAAGCGAGAACTCGCGAACCCTGTTATGCGTTTTGTTGGTAGTCTCGCGTAAGCGAGGTCCTGTAGCTTGAGCGAAAGACCTCTTTCGCTTGAGCGAGGGTCCATAGCTTGAGCGAGACTGGTGCTAGAATTGTGTTCTTTTACATGTTTTTAATTGCTGGTTGTATGGTTGGTTGGAGTGCCCTATTTAAAGCATGAAATATGTGAAAATGCATGTAACATATGATTTGTAGTGCCATGTATGTTGTATAAAGATTAAATGGGGATGAGATGTTGTTATGATGGAATGGAAAGTATGAATTGTTGGATGGTTGGTTGTACATATTGGCATGGAATTGGTTTGCATGATAACTTTATGCTTGGTTAGTGAGACATGAATTTGGTGTGGTTAAGGACGTAATTCCATGAATCTCTAGGTGAGATCTCATGATGGTGTCTCATTAGTCAGGACGTAATTCCATGATGGTTTCGTAGTGGTGCCTCATTGGTCAGGACGTAATTCCATGATGGTTGCATGGTGGTGCCTCATGGTCAGGATGTAATTCTATGATCCTTGTTAGTGGGAGCTCATGGTGGTGCCTCATGATTAGGACGTAATTCCACGAAGGTTCGTGGTGGTGCCTCATTATATAATTTAGTAAGGATTCAAGTAAAGGTTGCATCCTGACACTCTAAAGAGTCAGTTAGTCTCACGTAGAGCGTACTGACTCGAGTGGTGAGAGTAGCAGAAGGCCCTAGTCTTTGGCAGGATAATGGCTTTAAATGTTTGAAGGTTAACCTTGTGAGTGGTAGGGTGAAACCCATTGACAATTGGCTCTGTAGAGTAGTAGAGGCCACCACAAGCGCAAGCATCCAGTGAATCCGACTGATTATATGTATCCGGATAATCGTGTCTTGAGTCTTAGTGTATTGCTTGTCGATCATTATATGCTTGGTGGATTTATGTATGCTTGACTTTTAAATTGTATGTCCAATTGCATGATAAAAACCTTTTTTTGCTCTAGCTTACCCTTTCTGCTTGCTTGTATGTTCTATGTGTTGTTTTCTCCTTTTGCAATGATCATCAATTTATTGATGTGAGAAGATGCGAGAACTCCCTGTGGTCATCAAGTTGATGGATATTTCGCTGCTTAGTTCGTCTTGGGTCAGATCCCGCTTATCTTTGAGTTTTCTTTTAGGGCGATAGTCCCTTGTATTATCTTGCTCTTTGAGCATTTATTTTTGAATATTGTCGATCTATTAATCTGTCTTGTTATTGGCATCGTGGTGTCCCTTAGTTTTTCATTCTAAGTACCTTGGATATCTGTAAGGAGTGACATTATACTTCGCAACTTTGCTCTTTATATTATCATGTGTGATGTTTCATTTAATTAAGCGTGTTTATTAAATGGGACGATACAACATGGACACTTTTTTTAAAATGAAAAAGTTTAAAAAAATAAAAAAAGAAATTCAATTTGTTTAAAAAAAAATTAAAAAACCTAGGAGCTGACACATGGCATGTACTGTTCAAAAAATTAACTATTTAAACACTGTTAGTAAAAAAGACCAAATTGACCAAAATTTAACGAAAATGGAGACCTAATTGAACACAAAAAAAAATGAGGACCAAATTGAATAAAAATAACTAAAATAGAGACCAAATATATATTTAAGCCATATATATAGAATGAAAAAAATAGGAAATGAAAGTCAACTACATTTGAAATTGGTCCTATTGTCCCTTTTCCCCTTTACCCGTCCATGCAACTAAAAGTGATTAGATCTTTACATTTTTCTCAGCTTTTAAGTCTTGTCATGAAAACAAAAACATTGGGTATCAATGCTCCACTCCATGACAATAGTAGCAAAAGCTGGTGGAGTGGTAGAACCTGCCTCGTGCTTTTGGCCATTTTCAAAAGTTCAAGCAGAATATGAATGAAAGAGGAAAATGACATAGTATTAACAAATAGGGGGGCCTTGCTCCATTGGAAAGAAAAAAAAAAGGGAAAAGAGACTAGAAAAAGAAAAAAAAAGGAACCCCTAGCATTGGAGGAGCATAACAAAAAAGAAAGGAGAAGCAATAGATAAATACGAAAAAAAGGCTGAAATAGAGGCATTAAAAGAGCATAAGCTAAGGGAACTCAAGACCACCAGCACAAAGGGAGCTCCGAGAGGTAAGCACTACACCTTCAATATTTAAGTGAGCATGATGTAGGTGTGTGTCGCAACCGAAATCCCAATGGGACGACGAATCAAAAATTAAATTTTGCAAAAAAAAGAGTTTGGAGTCGCCACCATAGTTATTATAGGAAAGGCTTAAATATACATTTGGTCCTTATTTTTGTTGATTTTATTCAATTTGGTCCCTATTTCCGTTTTATGTTCAATTAGGTCCTCATTTTCGTTAAATTGTGGTCAATTTGGTCCTTTTCACTAACGGTGCTTAAATAGTTAACGTTTTTGAACAATACATGCCACGTGTCAGCTCCTGGTTTTTTTAATTTTTTTAATTTTTTTTAATTTTTTTTAATTTTTTTTAATTTCCCAAAAAAAAAAATTTAAAAAAATCAAAAAAACCAAGAGCTGACACGTGGCATGTACTGTTAAAAAACGTTAACTATTTAAACACCGTTAGTGAAAAGGACCAAATTGACCACAATTTGACGAAAATGAGGACCTAATTGAACATAAAACGAAAATAGGGACCAAATTGAATAAAATCAACAAAAATAGGGACCAAATGTATATTTAAGCCTATAGGAAACTATGGAAAACCATAAAAAATGAGCAAGGTCTGCGAAAAACCAGATTTTGGGTCCGAGAGTCGGTTACGCGTGGGGAAGGTGTTAGCACCCTACAACGCCCGTCCTAAGACGATACTTTTAATTAAATATGCAAAAGTTATGTGGTTTTTCAAAATATTTATTTTTCCCAAAAAATAATATAAAAGGATGTACAAAAGAAACAAAAATATTTTTATTTTTTAGGGCCCGACGAGGATTAATCCTCGCTCCTACGTATCTCCATGTGAATGGAGAATCGGGGTTATGTAGTTATTTATGAAAAACTATTTGGAAAATTATTTAAAAAATGATTTAATTTGTTTTATAATTTTGAAAACCTTTTTATTTAAATTTTAGTATTATTTTAAAATTGGTGTCACGCGACGCGAACGGCCGGACAAATACTTGAAATAATTTTTTTTTATAATCTTTTTTATAATTTTTTTAATCATTTATACATTTTTAATATTTTTTTAAAATTATTTTAAAGTAGTTGTGAATGTCATTGCGACGTGAGCAACCAAATAGATATAAAAGCGTAAACAAAGAAAACTATTTTTTATTTTTAGATCATTTGTATATATTTAAAAAAAACAAAAGTCTAAATCGAATGTCATGCGACGCAAGCGGTCGGGCAGATACTAAAGAAAGGGGAAAAATATTTTTTATGATTAAAAAAAGGAATGAAAATTGAAAAAACTAAATCAAAAGATGGAAGAATTGATAGTGATATACCTTAACAAAATTTCAATATCTCCTCACCTTTTCTCTTTTCTCTTTTTTTTTATCCTTTTCTAATATTTTTGTGTTTGTTTTTCCAATAGAGATAAAGATGAGAGGTGTCTATGTGGGTAGTAATGATAGAATTAGAGAAGTGTAGAGAATATTTTCTTCTCTTTTTTTTTTCTACCTCCTTTAATCTGTTCTTTTTTTAAAGAGAGATAAAAAAGGAGGTATGTGTGAGAGTGATGATGGAAAAAAATTAGAGAAGTATAGAGAATTTTTTTTGGTCCTCCTTTCCGTATTATAAAGTGTGTATTTATACTCACATCTTGCAATATCAATGCAATCTCAGTCTTAATTGTAATGAACAATATAAGGAAGAAGTTGGTCATGATAACAACATATTATGGGAATCAAATCGCAGCAAATCAGAGCACAAAATAAATCAAGATCAATAATATTGATTCTAAACGTCAACAAATCAGATAACAAAATCAATCCCAATTAGTAATATTGATTCTTACCATTTGAAGAGATATTGTTTCTAATCATTACAATCATATCACTAATTTATCTTTCAGAAACAAAGGGTATAAAATATTTGAATTGTTGGGCTCATGAAAAGGAGTGTGATAATTAATAACAAATTGGGCTCTTCCTTTTTTCTCTTTTTTCTTGAACTCTTTTTTTTTCTTTTTGCTAAAAGTTTGAAAATATTTGAAGAAAAAATATTTCACCTTTTTTATTTACCATTAACATTATTTATTTATTATTTTTTTCTTGAAAATAAATTTATTCAGCCGGACGAAATTGGGTGTTGACAATTATCCCTCTTTACTTAGATTTTACTAGATAATATGAAAAATTAACTTTTTCATATTATCGTAATAAAAGATAAGTAAAGATAAAAACACTAATTTCGTTCCTGTAACATCCCTATGGAATATTACTGATATTAATTAAATAAAATTCGAAATACAATAAATACCACATTGAATATAAACTATTTCCCAAAACAAGGGAAATTTAAACCTCTAATATATAATAAGCTATAAAACCAGGAGTCCATAATTTCATAAAACTGAAATAAAAGTCAATGGCTCCTGCCAGGTTTACATGATTTTCTCAAAGCTAAATTGATAAAACATAGAATATATGTATATACAAAAACATCCCCTGCTAGTCCTCGCTCCGAGTCTAAGCATCTACTGGCTCACCTGTCACGTCATCTGCTCCCGGATAGCAAGTTATCCGATCATAGCCACACACACAGAGAAAGGGTGAGGTATGCACAATATATATAATCAAAACATGAATATAAATATGTTGTCCAACCCAAAATAACATAACTAGAATACTCATACTTTTCAATTCACCCCACCATAACCTCATAGTCCTTCATGAGTCATATGCATGAACTAGATCTTGGGACTTCACTGTGCTTCCACGAAACTAACTCATTCGTGGTCCAACCTTATGAGCCTATCCCGCTCATAGTCTTGCCCTACAAACTCCTCGTCTGTAGTAAATCATCCAAGTATTCTCACTTGGACCCTGGCACGCACGTAATCACCATACTATGGACTCCTCGCCCAATAGTAGCCGACGGGAACATAACAGTTCCTTGCCCATCGTGCGCCCGACACATGCAATCACCATACTAAGGACTCCTCGCCCATTAGTAGCCGACGGGAACTCAACCAGTTCCATGCCCATCATGTATCCAACCACCAAGCACATCTCAGACCCCTATTGGACTTAGTCCTTCAAGCCCAAACATCACACCACATGTATATACAACCTATCCTTAGGATAAAACAGCCAAACACACGCAAAAGCACATAGGAACATAGTAACTCGCATAAACTCGCTCAAGCTAGGGACCTCTCGCCCAAGCTAAGCCCTCAACCTCGCCTAGGCTAACCCACCTCGCATGTGCGAGCTTAAAACAATAACCATACCACGTTATCTTGCTTAGGCGAGATCCTCTCTTGCCCAAACACCCATTTCAAACTCGCCTGGGCTAAAAAGGCAAACGAAGCATCAAACACAATCACGACATCTCGCTTAGGCGAGGTCGTCTCGCCTAAGCAAGACCCTGGTTCGCTCAAACCCCAAAAATCCTTGCCTGGACGAGAAGTCGCGCTCAACACGCGCAACTCCATCATTATCTCGCTTAGGTGAACCTCACTCGCTTGAGCGAGAGTTTGTGTCGCTCAAACCCCATCCTCTTTGCCTGAGCGAGACACTCGTGTGGCAACAGGGTATGCGTCTCTGCTAATCTCGCCTAGGCGAGCCAAGCTCGCCTGAGCGAGAAATGCAGACTCCTTCACTGATCACGCACTCGATTCATCCCAACCTTGCTCAATTCGCACAACAAAACATACCAAACAGAACTCGATCATACCAAATCAATTTACACAATTTGCAACATCACATTGACATAGTATAGACTCCATAAAATCCCCAATTTCCAAGTTCCACCCCATTTCCGCATATACAGTGTATAACCCCTTTTTTTCATGCATTTAGTCTAAAATTCAAATACAGTAGTACCAAATTCACAACCCCCAATTTCCATCATGTGCATCACGAATTTCAGCGTATAATTTCATCAAAAACATACAATACACACAACAACACGAATTTTGGGTTCAACTCCCCTAACCTGGAATTTGGAATCAAAAATAAAAAAGATGGAAGCCTTGATTCGTAATCTCCCTCTTGGTCTAGCCCTTGCACACCCACAACTCCCAAATTCGTGCTTCTCTCTATAGCAATCCACCACAATGCCCAAAACCCTTCCCTTTACCTAAATTTTGGCTTTTATAGGTGCCTTTAAAATGGGTTTTAAAAATAAAACGGGATTGACTTTAGTGTGGGCTTAATGGCTATTCAAGTCCCTTAATGGACCCTTCTGCTAGGTTTTCTTTACCCCTTCACATTCATACCACAACTAATAGTTAGCAAAAATAAAGCTTATTCTTTATCCACCAAGGTTTGAACCCGTGACCTTCCACTCTTAAGGTCAAAGCACGACCACTATGCCAATTCACATTTGGTAATACCCTCTAATCAAAAACAATTTACATCATCAATTCCATACTCATACATATTATTAAAAATTAATAATAAAACAGCAACACATAATTGGCATACATAAGACTCGAACCCAAGTCCTCTCACATAAATCAAGTACTCTCAACCATTTAAGCTAATACTATTCCACATTACACCAACCCACAATTAATGCCATAAAGGCTCTTTTTACTCGCATTAATTAATTAATTAATTAATTATTTAATTAATTACTTTCACGGGTCTTACAGTTCCGGTTTCAAAAGAAGACAAATTTGAAAACAAACTTGACCATTCCAGAGGAGATGGTATGTATCTTAAAGAAAAAAACTAGGAGACCATTTTTTTTACTTTTTGAAAAAACCAAATTAGACCAATCCCGAGGAGAGTGTCTATATCTAAAGATTTGGTTACCATTACCATGTAGAGGGTTCCGATCGAAATTTTTTTTTTTTGAGAAAAGATTAGACCAATCCTGAGGAGAGGGTTCTATATCCAAAATATTCAGTGACCATTACCATGTAGAGGGTCACGATCTGACAAATCATTTTGTTTTATTATTTTATTTTTTGACTTTATGAAAAAACAATTTAGACCAATTCCGAGGAGAGGGTCTATATCAAAAGGAAATAGATCAATGACCATTGCTTTGCAGAGGGCCTCGATGTGACAAAGAAATCAATGACCATTGCCTCGCAAAGGGTCTTGATGTAAAGAGATCTATGACCATAGCCTTGCAGAGGGCCTCGATGTGAAAAAGAAATCAATGACCATTGCCTCGCAGAGGGTCTTGATGTAAAGAGATCGATGACCATTGCCTCGCAGAGGGCCTCGATGTGACATAAGAAATCAGTGACCATTGCTTTGCAGAGGGTCTTGATATAAAGAGATCGATGACCATTGCTTCGCAGAGGGTCTTGATGTATAAAAGGAGAATCTAAATTTTGCTTTTGAAGTGTCGACAAACACCACGTGAATGCCTAACATTCAATGATTTTGTGGAGTATGATGGATGATTTGATGATGCATGCCATGTTATGATTTTCTTTTTGAACCTATATGATGATGCATACATGGATGCATGGATGCATGGGTGGGATTTGCTTTTTTCATTTTTGATTTTTCCTTTATTTTAATTTGAAAGCAAGGAGAATTAGGCTTAAAGGCTAGAAAAAAAACTGTGAGGCCAAACAAGACTGGATTTAAGGGCCAATGTGGAAACTGGGTTTGAGGGCCAGTGTGGAAACTGGGCTTAGGGGCCAGTGTGGAAACTGGGCATGGGGGCCAGTGTGGAAAACGGGCTTGAGGTTAGTGTGAAATCTTGGCTTAGGAACCAGTGTGGAAGCTGGACTTGGGGGCCAGTGGGGAAACTGGGCTTGGGTGTTGACTATCAAGAAGTTTGAGTTGATCATGTAGTTGTTTATTCATGAAGTTGATGTACTCAATGCATATATGGATGATGGCTTGGTATGATGCATGAAATGCCTTATGTATGAATTTTCCTTTTGCATATTTTTGAAAACAAATTCGAATTGATCCCCATTTCATTGTTATTTTGAATTCATGGAATCATTCTACTTTGAATTTTTTTTTACTTTCCGAAATCATTTCTTTGGTCTAATCAACTACTAATGAATCATTTTTTTAATCATTTCTTTTGAAACACTATTTGAATGACATGCATGAAATTGCCAAGGGCTTGAAAATGTTTGGATGAGGTGACGAAGATTAACTAGGGAGTTGCCCTAATTTGAATTAGTCTCGGGGCACAAAATATGTTTGGACTTTCCTTAGTTATTGATGATATGAAGGAAAAGATGGGGACTTCAAAAAATTTTCCCTTAGTGTGAGAGCTTAGGATGGTCTTAGGGTGCAAAAGCGTGTTTGAATTTTCCCAAATGAGGAGATTAAAAAATGGCGGGGTCTTCACAAGTTGCCCCTAATGTGATCACAGTCTTTGATGTAAATAAATGCCCCAATGAATTATGGGAATATATGAAATACTAACAAAGTGAAAATCCTAGTCTGGATTTTGGGATTGATAAAGATGGACTATTTTTAGGTTGGTCAAGGTTTAGGCTTAGAGCGAGGATATAGTAGGAGCAAAGATGGAGTTTCATAAAGAATAAATTGAAATGGGACAACCCAAATTTAACTTAATTGTCTAATTGCCCATGCTAATTTTGAAACTTTGGAAATATGTCACCTAAGAATAAACTGCCCTAGTGTTTAAAATAAAATCTCTGAACACACTTTTTTAATCTTTTTTTTAATTGTTTTTAGAACAAACCTGTTAGCAAATAAAAATTTTCCTCTAAATTAAAACCTTCAAAAGATAACAACCAATCTTTGATCTGTGTGGATTTTATTAGGCTTGTATTGTGGCCAAGGCTAGGGGTATGGAAGTAAATGATAGTAAAGGCCCAAAAAGTTATGTGAGGGTTGTTTCAAACAAGGATCTTTGAATAATGTTTCATTTAGAATTTGTTTGACTTCTTTTTGTTCACCTTTTGCTTCTTTTTTTCTTTTCTTTTCTTGATATAACCATTTCTTTTTTCTTTATTTTTTATATATTTCTTTGTATTGGTGAACTACCATTTGGATGAAACAAACGCAGACATTATGCCAACCCTTAGTGTGAGGGTGACCCTTATTTAAGGCAATTTCAAAGAAATTTTTTTGGAAGGCTCAAATTGGGTAGCAAAGGATAATTACTTTTGTTTATTTTTGTTTGGATAAAGAAACATGGCCACACATCATTTCAAATCATGGTTGTTTTTCTCAACAAAAAATTTAATTTAGAGGAAAAGAATTTAATTCATGTAACAGGATGTCCCTTGTTTTGTTCTTTTCTTTTCACTTTTTTTTATCTTATTTTTTGCCTAGACTGTCCTTCAAAGTTGTTAGTCTAGCGAACTTTTCTTCTTTTTTGTTTAGTTTTTATGTTCAGAGAGTTTCTTGAAATCATTTTAAGATATGTGTTCCCTTTATGATGATCCTCCATGAAAATGATAACAAGGTTTATGATGGAAGAGAGATGGAAAGGAAGATAGATTTGAGCAATTTCATGTATGCAAGACTATATGATGATTCAAAAGACATGATAACAAACAAAATTTTATTTCTTTATTCAATCCATTGATTTGACCAAAGAATGTTTTATTATTTTTCTCATTTGTCATAAGAAAGATTCTAAGAATTTGGTGAGAAGAAAAGTGGGAAACAATTTGAATTTATTTAAGTGCAAATTTTTTTTGTTTTGTTTTTTTTTAAATTATGCATATGCATGTTGAAACTATGAACATGGTACCATGAATGACCACAGAATGGGAATGCAAATGCATGTTTGTGCATCTCAGAGCACTTATTCATTGATATGCTAATGAAATGCATGCTTATACCTTAAAATGCATTTTTTTTAATGGTGTGATTGTGATGAATTTATTATTATATACAAGGAAAGGTGAGGGTAAAGGACGCAAATAGTCTCCCTTTAGTACCTTTATTTAACATGGGTTTGATTCTTAAAGTTCTAAGGGAAAGTATATGTGCTCACAAGGATAGTTCCTTAATACCTAAATATCAAGTTCACTAGAGTTATGGCCCACTTCATGGCATTTCCCCCTACGGTTGGTAAACAATAAGAAGTGGGAGTACCAAGGAAGCAAACAAACTCTAGCTGAGGTTCTCACAATGACCACTTGGGAAGTACTTCCACTGTGACACTGCTACACAATCCCCTCTAATTCTAAGCAACTCAGACCTGGGTATAGGGCCCTACTCATGTAATGAATAAAATGTGTGTGTGTGAAGGAAGAACACAATGCATACCCAAACCCACACCTGACAATTATGCCAAATACAAAAATAAAGAAGAATATACACATACAATTATTCTAAATAAAAAAAAAGATAAAAAACACATACCCAAAAAAAATGAGAAAGCAAAAATATGAAGAAAAACCACATCAATTATGCACATACATATAAATGGTCTGACTCTCTAGCATCCCCAGTGGAGTCGCCATCTGTCGCAACCGAAATCGCAACGGGACGACGAATCAAAAATTAAATTTTGCAAAAAAAAAGAGTTTGGAGTCGTCAGCATAGTTATTATAGGAAACTAAGGAAAACCATAAAAAATGAGCAAGGTCTACGAAAAACCAGATTTTGGGTCTGGGAGTCGGTTACACGTGGGGAAGGTATGAGCACCCCACAACGCCCGTCCTAAGACGGTACATTTAATTAAATGTGCAAAAGTTATGTGATTTTTCAAAATATTTATTTTTCCCAAAAAATAATATAAAAGGATGTACAAAAGAAACAAAAATATTTCTTATTTTTTAGGGCCAATCCTCACTCCTACGTATCTCCATGTGAATGGAGAATCAGGTTACGTAGTTCTTTATGAAAAACTATTTGGAAAATTATTTGAAAAATGATTTAATTTGTTTTATAATTTTGAAAACCTTTTTATTTAAATTTTAGTATTATTTTAAAATTGGTGTCACGCGACGCGAGCGGCCGGACAAACACTTGAAATAAATTCTTTTTTTATAATTTTTTATTTTTTAGTTTTTTTAATCATTTATAAATTTTTAATATTTTTTAAAGTTATTTTAAAGTAGTTGTGGATGTCATTGCGACGTGAGCAACCAAATAGATATAAAAGAGTAAACAAAGAAAACTATTTTTTATTTTTAGATCATTTGTATATATTTAAAAAAAAACAAAAGTATAAATCGGATGTCATGCGACGCGAGCGGCCGGGCAGACAATAAAGAAAGGGGAAAAAAATATTTTTTATGATAAAAAAAATGCAAATTGAAAAAATTAAATCAAAAGATGGAAGAATTGAGAGTGACATACCTCAACAAAATTTCAATATCTCCTCACCTTTTCTCTTTTCTCTTTTTTTTATCCTTTTCTAATATTTTTGTGTTTGTTTTTCCAACAGAGATAAAGATGAGAGGTGTCTATGTGGGTGGTAATGATAGAATTAGAGAAGTGTAGAGAATATTTTCTTCTCTTTTTTTTTCTACCTCCTTCAATTTGTTTTTTTTTGAAAGAGAGATAAAAAAGGAGGTGTGTAACGCCCCATTTAATTTAATACAAAAAAATTAAAGGAAATGTCACACAGAGATAATCAACAATGCAGTCCTGGGGTTCATAACGTCACCCCTACAAAACCAGGCACACCACGATGCGCACAAAAGCAGGATAACAGTTCAACTAAGAGTTTATAATCCAAAGACAACGAGTACAGGGCCATAGCCCTAAAGAAGACATGAAGAAGAGAAGTGTAAGATCCAGCCTAGACGGCTAAGCGGTGGAATCACCATTCCCTTGTTGACCACGAGAACTTCGCCCATCTGCTCCCATCAACCAAGTCGATGATCATCGCAAGAAAGAACAGCCACATACATCACAACCATGCAACAAAACGGGTAAGCTAGAGCCGACAACATATTCATCATGCAGTCAAATATATCGTCATCATCCCATATTCATATAATCAACCAAACACGTTATGACTCTCATTCAATACACTACGACTCGACTCGACTCATCCGGATACGTATAACTTAGTCGGATTCAGCGGATGCTTGCACTTGTGGTGGATATCCCTGCTCGACTCTGAGCTGCTCATCTCCGAGCCATGTGTTACAAGTTGTTACGATAAATCAAATCTCCCTCACCACAAGGTTAGCCCTAAATGAATTACAGGCCTCCTGCTACTCTCACCACAGGAGTCAGTCTGCTCTAAGTGAGACTAACTGGCCCCTTAGAGTGTCAGGATGCAGTCCTTACCTTGAATCCTTACTTAGTTGTATAGATGGGGCACCACCATGGGCACCCACTAACAGGGGCCATGGAATTACGTCCCGACCACTGAAGCGCGACCCTAGAGGTCCCACCTAGAGACCCCAAGGAAATTTATGCGCTGACACGGACCAACAATCATAGCTCAGACATAAATGAACGTAAAATCATATTTACATTTCCATCCCAACCCCTGAGATTTCTTTCTCATACGCATCATATTTCGAATCCATATCTCTGATCATCACCACCCCATGAATCTAGGGCCTCATCTCATATTAATCACGTGTTCCTTTAGTTCCAGACCACTCATTCATTTCACATGCCAATATCAAACCCCACCCATCATACGCAATTCATGAATCATGCCAAACACACCTCATGCTCCATCATATACATGTCATTCATCATACAATCATACTCAGCCAAAACAGATCATTCAGGAACAACAGACATTCAAATACAGTACGATCTCGCCCAGTTTCTCGCTCAGGCTGAGGGGTCTCGCTCAGGCGAGACGTGCTCGCTCAGGCGAGCCTCCCCCTCGCCTAGGCGAGAGCACAAAAGTAAGGGCATGAGCAACGCGGGATCTCGCTTAAGCGAGATCCCTCTCGCCTAGGCGAGTTGCCTGCTCGCTCAAAAGTTGAGCGAGTCGCCTGGGCGACCTTTCGTGCAAAAACCTAGGCGAGCTCCCTGTTTCATCTCGCCTAGGCGAGATGGACTCGCTTGGGCGAGATTAACAGGTCTCGCCACTGTTCTTCACTGCAACAGCCATGAAAATTGAACCAAACCAGCATACAAAGCATTCTCATACACCAAATCGAAGGATTAAATCATACAAGCAGAAATCAACGCCATTACAGACCAAAACTACTGGAAAACAAGAGCTCTAACTTCCCGTACCTGGGATTCAAGCTAGCAAAACGCTCCGACCCGCACAACGAAGGTAGAACTGCCCCTAGGGCGGTTAGCAGCTGAAGTGAATAGGAACTGAGTTTGAGCTCGAAGGAAGGGGACCTTAGGGCAAACCCTAGCAGAGCTTTTCGTGAGAGCAAGGGGAAAAGGGTTGACGACTGCTGCGTTTCTGTGAGAGTGAAAGTGAGGGTTAGGGCATCCAGAAAGGGGTTTTATCAATTGGGCCAACCCTAGGCCCAAACATAAGAGGGCAGCCCTTAACTTTAGGGCAGAAAGTTAAAAGATTTTAAATGGGCCTTACAAGGTGTGTGTGGGAGTGGTGATGGAAAAGAATTAGAGAAGTATAGAGAATTTTTTGTTGCCCTCCTTGTATTACAAAGTGCGTATTTATACTCACACCTTGCAATATCAAAGCAATCTCAGTCTTAATTGTAATGAACAATATAAGGAAGGAGTTGGTCATGATAGCAACATATTATGGGAATCAAATCGCAGCAAATCAGAACCCAAAATCAATCAAGATCAATAATATTGATTCTAACCGTCAACAAATGAGATAACAAAA
The DNA here is from genome assembly GCF_037176805.1 of Vigna unguiculata. Classification (NCBI taxonomy): domain Eukaryota; kingdom Viridiplantae; phylum Streptophyta; class Magnoliopsida; order Fabales; family Fabaceae; genus Vigna; species Vigna unguiculata. The sequence continues at coordinate 11,943,409 of NC_140792.1, forward strand.
TCAATTCCAATTAGTAATATTGATTCTTACCATTTGAAGAGATATTGATTCTAATCATTACAATCATATCACTAATTTATCTTTCAAAAACAAAGGGTATAAAATATTTGAATTGTTGGGCTCATGAAAAGGAGTGTGATAATTAATAACAAATTGGGCTCTTCCTTTTTTTCTTTTTTTATTCAACTCTTTTTTTTTTCTTTTTGCTAAAAGTTTGAAAATCTTTGAAGAAAAATTATTTCACCTTTTTTATTTACCATTAACATTATTTATTTATTTATTTTGAAAATAAATTTATTCAGCCAGAAGAAATTGGGTGTTGATAGTATGTATTAGGTTTGATACGTTTCATCTTTCATACTTGAATGCCATGAACATGAAGGAGCATGATATAGTTGTGTATTTACTGTGTTTGCCTCATGATTCAAATGTGTCGCATGGCTTGTTGTTTCATTTTAGCACAACCAAAAACCACCCTCATCCCTAACTGAATCCTCACAATGAACATCATCATCAACCTTTATGTCCCATTTTCTTTAACCTCCACCATTCCTTCTTAATACTCGGAGCCAATATCGCATGTGTTGGTTGGTCACCATCTTTACCCTTGAAGTATACAACAAAGATCAATATCATTCTCCTACTCACCTCTATTACTACCTATGTCCTCCACCTACATCCAGAAAATAAAACAGATGCGCACGCCCACTGTTTCCAACCTTCACAATCACATGGAACCTCCATTGGCATCATCATCTCTACTTCCCATCATTCACCAAGTCTTCCTTCTTCCATTACTCAAGTAACTCGTCCATCATCAACACACAAAAAACCCACTCTCCTTTCTATTCTCGTTCAAATGTGTCATGTAATCTCTATATAAAACAAAAAATAGAAATAACAAAGATATAGACCAAAACCCACTTTACCTACCACCGATTTTGGACAAGGTTTTTAAACTTTCATTATCCACACCATTAACCCTTCATCAACACCATTATCATACATAAAACAAAAAGTCAACACAAAAGAGAAATAGGGTAATGAGGAGAGATAATCGTCGGCGACATTTGGGTTTCAAAACGAGTAGAGCAACAATGACTCTGATAGAGGTCTTGGTCGCGGTGGTCTGAGCGGTGGATTGCGTAAGCGGAGATAGACGTCATTGATGACGGTGTGGCAGGTGGCGCTATAGTGATTCGTCGATGATGGATGAGTGACCGATTTGGGGTCTCTAAAGAAGAAAAAAATAAGGAAGAAGAAGATTGGTCGAGACTCTAATCGCGGACTTGCGTTGGAGGATTGGTGATGACACACCCCTAGCCAAGGGTCCTATCACAAGGAGCTTGGACAAATAAATTCAAAAAGAGTTAGCAGCCTCTCAACAAGGTGAAGCTAATGTCCCCTTCTCTTGGCCATCATAAAGAAATTTTAGACCTTGTATTAAGGGTCTTGTAGTGTAGGATTTCTTTTGAAGGCCTTGTATTAAGGGCCAAGTAATGCAGGGTTTTAAAAACAATATTGCTTAAGTAGGGAGCATCATATTCGCCTACTTAAGCAACTCTTTGATGTTTAATTGTGTTAATCAAGTTAGCTTTATGAAGGGTGTCCCACAAATGCCACATGGAAAGCCTTTAATAGAGAGTTCTCTTACAAAAGTGGTGATCATGTGTCATTGTCCTATTGAAAAGGTTTTTCATAAAGTAGCTTTCCACATGACACTCCATGATTGGTTCAGTTTTGTGAGAGTGAGGAGTGCCACATGTGAAGTTCCCTTCACTAAGATAACATTTTTAGGGTTTTGGTGTATGTTAGCACTATAGGGTTTTGGACTATTGTAGAGACACCTTACTTTATAAATAGAGGTGTCTCCCCCATGTATTTTTCACTTTGAGATTCTTAATGTTATGCTACCAAATTTAATTTTTTGCCATAAACTTGTCTCTTAGTGACTTGTTAGAACATCCCATAACCTCTCTTAGAGCACCACAAACAACCTCCATCCCACCATTAAAACACCAAAACCAAGAGTTATTTCCGCTCATACATCAAACTTCCATGAGTTCATCATCATCATCACCATAGCACCATTTCTTGCTTTGGCCCAACCTAGTTTGAGGAGGAGGCTATCAACTAGATGTTGTTCGAATGACGTCTCTATATGAAGGAAAAAAGACAATGGCGAGACCCTAAGGCTAGTTTTGATACGCACACGTAAATGGAGTGGAATGGGGAAACCTTGAAAGTTTTTTCAGTGCTTTGACGAGAATGAAGGTAGAAATTGGTGTCACCGACGACCACGGTTGGGCGAGAAATGGGTAGCCATGAGTGGAATGGGTGATGCTACCATGGTCTTCGCACAATGGAGATGAAATTGAAAAACCTAATTTTTTTTTTCTTATTTTAAAAAGAGAGAAAGTTGGACAAGTATTTACTTCGTGCACCCTCTATTTTACTCGTGTAACCTTTGTGCTCAATTTCTGTAAGACCCAAGAAATTTAATTAATTAATTAATAAATGAGGGTTGTGGGAGCCTTTATGGTATTTAATTTTAACTTTTATGATGTGGAAAAGTACTAGCTGAAGTGGTTGAGAGTACTTGGTTGTGTTGAGAGGACTTGGATTCGAGTCCTATGTATGCCAAATTGTGTTATATTTTAATTGTGTATTAGTTTGATAATATGATTGATCATGAGGAGTGATAATATAATCCTAGATTTATAGGAATTATCACGAAACATGAATTGGTTGATTGGTTGTGCATTGACTTGACATTTGCATAGTTATGTGTTTGAACCTTGGTAGACATGAATTAAGCTTCTTTTTGCTAAAATCATTTTTGGCATGAATGTGAAAGGCCAGAAACCCTAGCTAAGGGGCAACAAAGAGGGTTGGAAAAGAATCAATAATGTTCTTTAATAGCAATTATGACTACCATTAAAGTGATTTTCGTTTTCTTGCCATTAACCACAATTAAGGCTTAGTTAATTAGCCAATTGAGGAAGAAAAATAAGCTTTTGAGACTGCCAAGAGTTAGTGTTGTAAGGAAAGTGTGTTCTGGGTTAATTAGAGAAGCTAGCAAGGACTGAGAGCAAAGTTGGAAAGCAAACAAGGGCTAGAATTATTGTGGTGCACAAGGACTTATGAAATTCCAAGACTTAAGCAAGGAATTCAGGTTAGGGGAGTTGGACCTCGTTAATTTTATGTTTTGGATTAACTCCATGATGTATAACATCATTATGTATGATTCTTCTCTACCATCGCTTGAATTTCATGTTTCTGGAAATTTTCTAGAAATCGCCTGGCGGCCCTTCAAAGCTGTCAGGCGACTCATGCCAGTATGAGTGCAGTTCTGGATTCCTGCGAGGGACCGCCTGGCGGCATGAACTAGCCGCCAGGCGACACAACCTTTCTCATCATGTTTTTGTGGGTTTTGGTATGATCTGCTTGGCGGTGAAGAACACCTGTCAGGCGACGCGAACGAGTTTTGGCTCGACTTGGGTTTTCTACGTATTCTGGGTTATTTTGGTAGGGAAAAATGCATTCGTGCATAATGATGAGTTGAGGAAAAAGAATAACCAAAGATTTACGTTGTAAATTGACTTAATGGGATGAATTCGAGATTCAATGTGTATTAGGGTTTTGTTAAGTTGGGGGAGTAATGTTGGGTAGCCTGATTTGTACTGCAAATGATTAAAATTCTTCTGTATTATTAATTGGTAGTTATCTAACTAAGTAATGGAACGTGTTAAGTAAGGATTGTGAGGAAAATTGATAGGTTAGTATGAATGGTTGGAGACGAGAACTCGCACAGGTGCAGAATCAGTTCTGGAATTTCCAGAAAATGATGCACCGCCTGGCAGCTCACAGCTTGCCGCTAGGCGATAACTAGTGGCAACAACTTTGATGTCTAGTTTGGGGAGGCTCGAGTTGAGGAGTCCCTAAGGGGTTCAAGCGGAATTGGACATGGGGAAAATAAGGTAAAATGAACTGGTAGTACTTGTATGCCTTAAGGTTTGGGGAGAAATAACAATCTTACTGATACAACTTGAAGATAAGTATGAGTTAGTGTGAATTATCAATAGGGGTAGGCTATGTTGTGTACTTTCAGAAACTTAATTGTTCGTTGTTGTGAGTTAGGATGGTGATTTGAATTGTTGAGATACATTTAGGTCATTAAAAAGGGGAATTGGAGATATGGCTACTGTTTGGCATAAAACTTGGGGTTGAGGGTTATCACTAATGAATTGGAACCTGTTTTTAGAGATTAGTGGTGTGAAATTGGGTGGTGGCCAAATTCAAGAATGGTTGATGTCTAAATTGTGAAGATATATATGTAGGCACATATATGTTATCCTAGATAAAGGTTTATGCATAATGGATGATTGAGTCCTGTGGTGATGCCTACAAAGGGACATTGAATAATTCTGGATGTGTGTTGTTGAGACCGAGAGGTGCTGGAACCTTGTTGGGGTGTGAAAAACTAGTACTATATGAGTTACTAGTGTAGCGCTTATTGGTGAGGTCTGAACCACCAGGCGATAGCTAATATTGTAGTGGCACAGGGAGCGCGTGGCGCCTAGCAGGTATGATGCTTCTGCCTAGCGGCCTGCAATTCATTTTTGCCTAGTGGCTCTGGAGCAGCGCCAAGTAATAATGCAGCGACAGGATTTTTGTATGCTTTGGATGTGCGTGGTCTACAAAGCTTTAGGTGATACCTTAAAGATCGACTTGCTAGAGTATTCCTTAAATTGTGGCTCGGAACGGTATCCCTTGAGTTGTGGCTCAGAATAGAGGGTAAACAAGTGGCATTCCTTGAGTTATGGCTCAGAATGGCATCCCTTGAGTTGTTGCTCGAGATGGCGGAGAAACACGAGCATTCCTTGAGTTATGGCTCAGATTGGCAAGTGTTGCCGGTGTGAGTATGCGTGTTATGGCTCGTACGAAAGGTCTCCACTCGATTAAGCAATCACAAGTTGTGGCTAGTGATGTATTAATCTTGTGTCGAGAGTACAAACTTTGGTTCGTATTGGGAACTCCACCTGGTGTTACGGAGTGCGGTCCGTAGCAGTTTTCCCGCACGTGTTCTACAAGTTGTGGCTTGTAGGTGTGGCAGCAAGAGCATCTTGAGGTATTCATCTAAAGATGTAGAACATCGATAACGAGGTGGTGGCCATATGGTATGGAATTAAAGGATGGAGTTCCTTTTATGTGTGTATGCATATATTTGGATATTAAATATATATATATATGTATGTTTATATGTTAGCTCACCCTATTTACTTGTGTTTAGCGATGATCATGTAATACTTTACACAGGAGTAGATGATGTTGCAAGTTGTTCTAGTGATGCTTAGAGTCGAAGCGGAGCTAGCTTGGGGAGTCATTTTACAGAATTTTACTTCTTTATGAATTTTAAAGACTTTATAAACATTGATGTTCTCAAACTCGAAATTTGTATTTGATGTTTATACTTTTGGTGGATTTTGAATAATGCACCCCTATAATTGTTAACCCCACACCCCATGTGTTTTGTTTTTCTCTTTTTGGCTTGTGTTTTATTCACTGCACACCACTCGTTGCACCCCTGTTTTACTGTCCACACCCTCATGTTATTATTTGTTTGTGTTGACTATTTTACTTCTTACACTCCACTTGTTTGTTTATACATATTCTCTACTTATTTTTGTTGGTTTTTTTTTTGTTTTATTAACTTCGTGCACCTCAACATGTAATAATCTTGCACCTGATATTATTATTTGTTTGTTTCTGGGCTTGTTTGTTGTGTTTACTTGTTGCACTTCCATGTTCCCTACACATTGCCTGTTAATTCCTTACTACACCATGCTTTTTATTATTGTAACTATGTTGGTTTTATTTTTTCTATTTGGCCTATTTTAACTTTTTGACCTTTATTTAAGGTTTTAAATAAATGTTTTAAACTCTTTATATCCATCATTTGTTTTTTAACACCTCAATATCTCACATGCTCCCCATTTTTCTAAATAATGGCATATCTTGGACAAAAAATTTAGGAGTGCCAACTTATATTTTTATATATAAACTATTTTTTTAGTTAAAATAATTATTTCATATATTCAAACAATTTTCATACTTTGATTCACATTTTTCATTTTATAATTTTTCTAAATTCATTGAATTTTTATGTAACATGGATATTCTAATTTCTATTCCAAAGTTTATTCAACTAAATCATTATGTTCAGCGAATTCATAATGCAGGCCAAGATACATCCATTAAATTTTACAAATTTTACCATATACAGCGGAAACACAAAAGCCCTAAATTCTATAATTTAGAATTTGGGGAAAATATAATCAGAGTTCATGCTAATTTCATAAAAAAAATCCCTAAAATTATAATTAAGGTTCATACTAATTTGGGGAAAAACTTAATTTGAGAGAAGCATTATATTGAAATGGGAGAATAATAAATCTAACCTACATAAATCATAATAGGATATTGTGAGAATATGTTCTTCAATCTCTTTGATCTCTTATCTCTCTTTCCCAATCTATCTTTTTGTTTTTTCTTTTACTCTCACACTCTCTCAATGGCTAGTTGTGAAGAAATCCAGAAAGAGAATCCTAATTCCAGTATTAACCAATGTCCATCAAGTTTATTTTTATTTTATTTTTAAGGTTTAATTAGTCAGATTGTACTCACTTTTGTTCAGATGTGTCAGTTTGGTACCCGCTTTTAAAAAGTTGTCAATTGAGTCCTAACTTTTGAAAAAATGTCTTAATTAGGTCCTTTTAAGAAAAAAGTTATTAACGTCGTGTTAACTGTATTGATATTTAAAGACTTACAAAATTAAATATTTATATTTATATTAAAATTTAGAGGTAAAAGTCATGAATAAAGTTAACAGGGTTAATAAGTTTTTTACTGAAATGAACCAAATTGAGACACTTTTTTCAAAAATTGATACTCGATTGACATATTTCTAAAAGCGATTACCAAACTGACACATATGAACAAAAGTGGACCATCTAACTAATTAAACTTATTTTTAAATAATAAATAATATATATATATATATATATATATATATATATATATAAAACTTAATACAATAAAAAAATAAAATAAAAATAAAAAATACTTCCTTATGACATAACTGACTCTCGAGCTTAAAATCTGGTTTTTGGAGACCACATTTTTTATTTTATGCCAAAATTGTATTTTATTGTAAAATACTTCGTATGTGGGACCTTAGGTCTAAAAGAGGTGTCTTGAAAAGGAGACAATCCTAAGCCTTCATATGTGGCACCTTTGACCTTTTAGAAGAAAAGGTTCAACTTGCTCTCTAAGGTTTCCAAAAGAAACTCCCTTCTAGCATGTGTGGTCCCAAGTGCAAACCTCTCCCTTACTCCAAGTAGTGTTATCCTCCTCCAAGTTGGGTCTAGCTTATTCCTACAAAACAAACAACCAAAGATTCAACATGTCAACTTAAGCCAAGTCAACATAAATCAACTTTAGGAAAGTAAACATAAAACTAAATCCAAAAAAGGTGAAGAAACTCCCCTTCTAAACATGTTTATTCTACCTAAGTATGTGCCATGTGCCTCCATCCTTGGTAGGGATTAAGGGGTCATCATTCTCCCCTTCTTGGAAAAAATTTGACCTCAAATTCTTGAAGCTCCTATTGATGAAGTTTAACTTCATTTGATGAAGTCATTTTTCCTTCCTTCTATGAGGTTTTTCGCAATTTTTACTAAGGATATAACCCCCAGCTTTGGAAAAGACATCCTTCCTCTCTTGATTATGCTTTAGTTATTCCCTTTTGACTTGGGAAGAGGATGAAGAATGGTAGTGTACATCTTGCTTTGGGATGCTCTTTTTGTAGACAAGTAACACCTTTGTGGAAACTCGCCCATTTTTCTTTTTCTTCATTTTCTCTTTTCGTTTTCATTACATTTCTATCCTTTTTTACCTCTTGAGGTGATAAATATATTAAAGTGATCTTTTTCCCATGTGTGTAAAAAACATATTGGTTGGTATGGCCATCATGTAAAGTGTGTATACCAAATTGACATGACCTACCTAGTAAGATATGTGTGGAATCCATTGGAACAACATCACATAGGACCTTATCTTTGTAGCCTCCTATGGAGAAGTTAATTAGGACTTGTTTATTGACATTTATTTCTCCCTCCTTACTTATCCAAGCTTGTAGGGCTTAGCATGACGAATGGTTTCTGAGCTAAGTTTTTCCACCAATCTTATGCTAGCCATATTTGCACTACTTCCTCCACTAATAATTAGATAACAAACCATTTTGCTAATAAGGTATCTTAGTTGAAAAATGTTTTCTCTTTGAGTGGACTCAAGTTCCTTTTGAACTTGTCTTATTATGTGCCTCACTACCATATGGTCTCTCTCACAAGTTTTAGTTTCACTAGAGGAAGAAGATTCTTGGGGGAGATGAATGTTCACTCTCTACATAATTACTCTTCTTTAAGGTGATGGTTCTCTTGGTTGGACAATTCAAAGCAATGTGCCAATACCCTAAACACTTAAAACATTTAATGGAACTTGACCTTTAAGAAGTGTAATGGTAAGTGTGATCACTTTGTGACTTATTTTTAGTTGGTGGTTCTTGGTGAGACTTAGAAAAACGTTGATCACACATTCTTGCAACTCTGACCTTCACCTACTATTTAGTCCATAGCTTTCTCCACAAAACTCCAAATGCGTTGATTCTTTTTTTTTTTTTTTGGAAAGTAGACTCAAAGGGCTTTGATTTAAATATAAGCACATATTTTTTGGACCTATGAGCTAGATGTTGTTTAAATTTGAAAATCATATGTATTTGCTGTCAGCACTATTTTGTGTGTAAGGGAGGTTGATTTGGACCATTCCAAGATAGCCACAACAGAACAAGGTTAGGAAAAAAACAAACACAAACATAACAACCTAAGTTATAATTACCAAATGATAAAGACCCATTTTAGTGTTTAGCATTATATGGTGTTATGGTGTTTAAGAAAGCTTTATGAAGATTCCTACTCGACATTAAGGTAATAATGTTATCTAGACATAAAATTTTGTTTCCTTGAAACACCATAGGTCAAGATACCAACCCACAACTTCTTCAAATCATCAATTAAGGGCTCCAAGTAAACATCAATAGAGGCCTTTGTATTGGATGGTCCTGGTATAAGACAACTCAAAAACATATAAGGTTTTGACATGCACATTTCAGGAGGAAGATTGTATGGAGTAACAATCACTGGCCAACAAGAATATGGTGAAGATGAAGCCTGAATGTAAAGGTTAAATCCATCTGAACATAGACCCAATCGCACATTACGTGGATCAGACGCAGAGGTAGGATGTTTACGATCAAAGTGCTTCCATGCTTCACCATTAGATGGGTGGCGTAGCATTCCTTGACTTTGGTTGTCATGATGTCAAGTCATATGTGGCGTGGTTTCCATAGAAGCAAACATTCTTTGTAATCTTGGGATTATAGGCAAATAGAACATTGACTTAACTATAATTAGTTTTTTCGCCTTGATCCCTGATGAATTGGGTGATATCTTGGTTTGTGACAAAATTTACATTCAAGCAATGTTGCATCTTTTTATCCACTATCATTGTCATAAAATACAACCACTCACACAATAATCAATCTTCTTAGCCTCCAAACCCAACTTCGATACTAACCTCTTAGCGCCATAATAACTCTTTGGCAAGGTCATACTTGGTGGTGTGAGATCTAACAAAAATTTGGTAAAAGCATCTAAGCATTGGTTGGGAATATTCCAATTAGACTTATAAGATAGAGGTCTAACACATACTAACAGTTTAGAGTCTTTCGCCCCTTCAAATAAAGGTTGATTTTCCTCCGCCAAAAAATTATAAAACCTTTATGTGGATTCATTAGGACACTTTTCTAAGTTAGTGTCGTTGGCTTGTTGGGTTGATTGAAATTAACACAAAGCGTTATTGACCATCTCTTCCATGTCACACAATTGCTCCATTTCTACAATATGTACACCATCTCTAGGGACATAATTATCACCTTCATGTAAATATATAACTAGCATATCTTCACCGTGTAATGTCCAAATCCAATAATTTGGTATGAACCCTTTTTTTATAAAGGTGCACTTGACAACCTCATATGTCAAAATCCTTGTACAGTCACACTTAATGTAAGGGCATCTAATCCCACCTTCAAGTTCAAAATATCTAGATTGTGTTACTACTTGGACAAACTCTTCAACGCCTAAGACAAAAGACTTTTTCAACCCCCTTCTACCACTATAACAACGATCATACATCCAAGCACGATCGAAAGGAAGTTCGCCCATGTTCTATAAAACAATAAAGGCCTTAAATTAGATTATTAAAGGGAGAATTGGAATTAAGTGGAGCAATGTGGGGATATATCTCACTTATTGTGTAAGATATCCAAATAGAAAACAAACATCATTGTCCTAATTGGAATGCAAGTCCCATGACTATGCAAACCAAAAGTAGTAATTGGAATTACCTAGTTATAGGAATTCCAATGTAATTACCTAATGATAGTAAAATGGATCCTAGATGGATCCAAAATCATATTCAAAGCATAAACATATTCATACCATAAACATATTCAAACCATAAAACAAATTAAAAGCATAAACAGATAAAAAAAACCAGCAATCAAAGAGTCAAATAAGTCACTCACCTTTACTTTGAAGCTTCAACGAAGAACACTCACCACAAATCAACAACCCTACTCACAAACACCTACATTGGCACAAATCATAACCAATAAAACCAAAAAATTAGTTTCACCAATTAAAACCAAACAATTAGTTCCAAAAATTAAAACCAAACAATTATCTCCAACAATTAAAACCAAAGAAATTCAGCAAGGGTTCAGATTTCAACCACTCTAGAAGTCACTTTTGATGGAGAGTTGACCCAAAGGTTGACTTTTTAAATAAAAAGCTCCAAATCAAGGTTTCATCATCCTAGCATCTTGGTTTAGTGATTTGAAACATGTTTGGGCCATCAATTATCTCATTCCAAGTATTTTACAAGTTTTGAGTGTGATATGCTCATTTTAGGTTTTCTAGACTACCTAGAATTAGGATTTTTGTTGTACACTAGTTCTTTTGGAAACATCATTATTTTAGTAATTGATTAGCATCATATTAACCATGTCTAGATGGTAGAATAATGCATTTGCACACTGCTACACGTTTTGACCCTTGATTAGAGTAGATTTTGTATTTTAGCCAACTTTAGCTTGTGTTTTAGGATGTAGCACGTCACATTTTGAGTTTTTAGTACATTTTAAATTTTGAGTAATTTCTTAGCTTTATGTTACCATTTTAAACTTGGTCATACAGTTTCTTTATACTTACTTTTGCTTTTTAGTTCAATTTAGATTTTTTTGGGTTTCTAGAGAAGTAGTTTAGAGAATATCTTGGTTCTAGGGAGTGGAATTTTGTTTAAAGTTTCAGTTTTGGGGAGTAAGTAGATTTTTAGAGTGTAGGTGTCTCTTACAACTTGTCTAAGTAGTTTTGTTATACCTTTTAGTTGCTTATTATAGACTTGCATGAGGATAGTTGTCTTAATTCTAGTTTAGACTACCAATTTTATTTAACTTGGCTCCAATTTTATTTAAGTCCCTTGATTTGCCTTAATTTAGACTTTAATTGTGTTTTTTAATGAAGCTTAGATGATTTTTAAAGAGAGGTGAAGCTAGGAGAAAGGGGTCCAGAGTTACAAAGAAGATATCAAGCCAAAAGCAATTTGTCATTATCATTAATCCTATGTGGCAGCTAGCTTTCAATCCTAGGTTTCTTTCTTTACCCATTTTATATCACCTTTAACATGTTTCAATTCATAGTTTTAGAATATAAAGCTTAAATCATCAAAACCCCAAAAAGTAGTTAATTTTGTTAAATTTCCCAGCACTTGTTCATTCTTTGAGTTTCAATATGAATTATTTCTATTTTTCTTGATTGTGATAGTAATTTGATGATTCAAACATGTTTGTTCAGGGTTTACATTGATGTGGTCTCAAGTTGTAACAATTTTTAGTCACTGTACAAAATTTGACCCATTAAGTGTGGTTTTGTTGTCACATTAATAGTTAATTTTGTTGTCAATTATGGTTTAATTAGTGGTTTTACATTTTCTACATATTTGATTTTGTTTCTGCAATGTATCCATACCCTTAGGCATATCAATAAGTTAGTTTAATGATTAGCATTGAATCAGAACCTTAAAATTGCATGATTATATGTCTTTGCTGTCAATGAGTAGTTCAACTACATCAAACTACAGCATATGTGAGTTCAGCTTGCTTGATTTTGTAATTATTAGTAAAAGCCACAAATGTTTTCTCAAACCAAACAAGCTCATGGCTCCCATCATTCTTTGTGTAATATGAAGTGGTGCATTGCAAGTAAACCAGGGGTTTACATTCAACAAGTACTTGGAGGGTTGATGAAGGAAAAAGAAAGAAGAAATCAGGGCTGAACAATAAATTCTGCAGCAGTTTTGGTAAAAACTAGTATGGTTGACTTTTGGGTTGACTTTTTGGAATTTAGCTTTTATACTTGATTCAACATTGGGAATATATGTGGGAAGTCCAATTACATTAGTTGGAAGCAAGAGAACTCTGGAAGAGGGATATAGGGTGGAGTCTTGGACCAATTTCATGCTACCCTTTCTACCTAAGTTTAGCATAGTAAGGTAGATTTTAGCAAATTGTTGCTAGGATTTGGGAGGCTTTTAGATATGCATTTGGTAAATTGTTAAGTAGCTTTGACGCATAAGAAGTTGCCTGAATCATGTCAGCTGGATCAGAGTGCATTGCAGCCTATTTAGAATGTGTTTTAACTTAGTTTTGGTTAACTTGGAGAGAATTTTAAGTAAGTTTTACTTAGCAGTTCAGTTAGCTAACTAGTGGTATTGTATAGTTATATAAATAAAATATGAACTAAGTGAAAAACACAATTTTTATAGATCCTAAAACAGTTCCAATTTTAGTTTCTTTCTCACGGGGTTTCTCTCTCCCTTCTTAGACTTGACGCTGGAGAACATAAGTGACTTAGGTTCATACTCTTCAATTCTTGGAAGAGAATAAGGGAGATGCGTGACTACCTCACTGCACCATGACTATGAATGGGAGAGAATTAACACATAATCCAGTCAATGCAATAAAAAATAATCTTACCAAATACCATCATTCTATCCAAATGCATATAACAATTCAGACAATTTCAATTTGGACTAAGCATCAATCAACAATAATCAAACCAAAAACAAAACCAATCCAAATGCATATAACAATTCAGACAATTTCAATTTGGACTAAGCATCAATGAGCGCTAATCAAACCAAAAACAGAACCAATCAGCAATCAAATCAAAAACAGAACCAATCTGAATTTAAAATATAGAGAGAAAGGGATAAATGGTCACACCTTACAATGGCTCTAATATCTCGCAAACACACCACAAGATTAGTGCTCTTGGACCAATGGATGTGGGAAGACCGAACACAATCCCTTACAAATCAAAGAACTATGTGAGAACAAGTAACAACGATCAAAATTGCAAGAACCGGAATGAATTAAACTCACCAAAACGACGGTGAGGGTCGAAGAACGCGGCAATCCAGATCCACAATGGCAGCAGAGAGGCGACGGTAGCAGAGAGGTGACGACAACGGCAATCCAGACCCATGATCAGCAGCGCAGGATTTTGATTCGCGTTTTGGGGGAAGAAAGTGAATTTGGGGGAAGGGGAAAGTGAAATGTGATTTCATATGAGCGCGAACTTTATCGAAGGATATCATCCGTTGGTAAGTACGCCACTATCGTCGGTGCATAAGTGACCTATTTCACATGAACATTACCGACGAATTAATTTGTCGTTAACTAAGAAGACAACTTCATACAGACATTACTGACGGATTAATCCACCAGTAATGACAACCATGGATATCCGTCGGTAAAGGTCACTTACCGACGGATATATATCTATCGGTATATATCCGTCGATAAATACAATATTTCTAGTAATGTATAAGTGTGGAAAAGGGCCTCCTTCCAAAAATACAAAGCTAAGGATAAAGGTGCAATAACACAAAACTAAGCTTCTAGAAACTAAGTCTAAAGGAGGTATCTCGAAAAGGAGACAACCTTAGCTTGGTCTCCAAGCCTTCATATGTGGTACCCATGACCTTCTAGAAGTAAAGGTCAAACTTGCTCTCCAAAATCTCGAAAAGAGACTCTTAACATATGTGGTCCCAAGTGCAAACCTCTTCCTTACTTTAAGTAGTGTTATCCTCCTCTAAGTTGGTTCTATCTTATTCCTACAAAACAAACAACCAAAGAGTCAACATGTCAACTAAGGTCAACATGTCAACCAAAGTCAAGTTAACATAAGTCAACTTTAGGATAGTCCACATAAAACTAAATCAAAAGAAGGTGAAGAAACCCTCCTTCTAAACATGTTTATTCTCACTAAGCATATGACATGTGCCTCCATCGTTGGTAAGGGTTAGGGACTCATCACTCAGCAAGATTAATAGTAGTAAAAATATGAAAAACTAGGTATAGAATTAATTCCCTTGTGTAGAAAATACACATAGGGTAATATATTTATTGATGAGATGCCTCTAACCAAGGGACCTATAACAAGAGTCATGGCTAAGAGAATACAAGAGGAATGTGCCTCAAATGTGCATGCAAGGCCCAAGATGAACTTTACATGGGCCAAGGAAGGTGTGAAGACCTAGCCTAGAACTTTTTACTTGTAAATACTATATTAGGACTTCATTTTGGGCTTTGTATTTTGGACTTAGTAGAATAGGGTTTTCTTTGGGCCATGTATTGTACCTCTAGTAGAAATTGGGCTTTAGAAAGTAATTTGGACCAAAAAGGGAATTGGGCCTTGAAATGGGCTTGATTTGGAGAGCATAAGCTAGAGAGGTCTAGAAGCTTCATGCTTGCGCTCCAAGGCTCTCAAATGAGCATCCCTAACCATGGCAAGTGTGACTTGCTTAGATGGTAAGTCACACCTCCCACATGCTCCATTTTGGCTCCAAAATTCAACTTTCTAGACTCTTTTCTCCCTCCACTTTTTGGAGCCTCCTTGGTCTCCTTTTAGCATACAAATGGAAGGCTTAGGACACGTATTTTTCAGCTTGAATTTTAGTAGAGGATTGTTGCCCAAATGTGTGCATATCTTCTCTCCCTTGAGCTCACTTTGGAATAGCCTCCTTACTAGTCTACTCTAGCTTCCATCCTTGAGAATTGGCCTCACCTTTCTTAAGAAACCTTCACCTACACCAAACCACACAACTTCAAGCCTTTTTCCTTCATGTTTTCGCGTTCAACCTCATTCACGGAGCTCTCCATCTTCATGCAAGCTTCCATGGAGCCTAGAAGAAGCCATCATTTATAATGATGAATAATAAAGGAAAATACGGGCTAAGTCCAAATACACACAATATTGTAATTAACATAAGATATTGTAATCAAGTTGGTGCATATAAATTATATGTACCAAGCTTGTTACAAATATAATTAATTTTAGGTCCACATAAAGTCTTAGTAAAAATATTTGTGAGCTAATCACTTAAGTTAACAAATCGAGTCTTGATGTCTCCAGATACAATCTTTTCTTGAATAAAATGACAAAATCTCAATGTGTTTGGTCTTTTCATGAACGATAAGATTATAGCTAGTATGAAAAACATCTTGATTGTCACATATAAGTGTCATTTTAGTGACATCTCCAAATTGCAACTCTTTGGGTAATTGTTTAAGCCAAAAAAGTTCACAAGTGGTTGATGTCATATATCTATATTCTTCTTATGCACTAGATCTTGCCATAAAAATTTGTTTCTTGCTCTTTCAAGAAAAGAAGTTACCTTTAATGGAAACATAATACCCAAAAGTATATCTTCTATCAAAAGGAGATTCTGCCCAATCAACATCTGAACAACAAATAACTTTAGTATGGTTATCGTGACCACATCACAAACCTTTTCCAATTGATCCTTTAATGTACTTTAATATATGAATGATTACGTTCCAATTATCTGTATATAGGGAATTGAAAATTTAACTTACCATAATGACTGCAAAGGAAATGTTAAGATCAATAATATGATAGTTCAATTTTCCAACTAATCTTCTATATTTCTCAGGATCTAAGAAAGGCTCCCCTTGATTAGGTAGGAGTTTGGTATTGGAATCCATTGGTGTGTCAACAAATTTTGTGTTCATTAACCTAGTTTTCTCCAAAATATTCAATGTATACTTCCTTTGAAATATAACAATATCATTATTGGATTGCGCTACCTCAATGCCAAAGAAATATTTAAGTTTGCCAAGATCTTTATTTGAAAGTGATGACAAATGTGTTGTTTCATCTGGGAGATGCCATGGTGATCAATGTTTGTAAGAACAATATCATCAACATATATTATTAAATAGATGCCATGGTGATCATCTGCCTCACTACAAGTCATACCAAACTTTTGAAGTACACTGCTAAATTTTCCAAACCAAGCCCTAGGAGACAATTTTAGACCATATAAAGATTTGCGAAGATAACATACAAATCTAGAAGACTCTATCTGAGCAACCAAACTTGGAGATTACTCTATATAAACTTCTTCATGCGAATCTCCATTAAAAAATAGCATTTTTGACATCTAGTTGGTAAAGAGGCCATTGTTGAAGACCATCCATGACTATAAATAAGCAAACAAAATCCATCCTTGCCATTGGAGAAAACGTATCACCATAGTCTAAACCAAAAATTTGTTTGTAACATTTGGCTACAAGACGAGTTTATAACTCCCTATGACACTCCTAACTCTTCCCTAGGTTCAAGAACTAGTAAGAACATATTGCTTCAAATATTCCAACTAAGAGAAACATGGTCTTGAACACCAAGGGAGAGGTAGAGAATGAGCAGTCTTCCGGTTCATCCCCCAAAAGTACTTCTTCAGACACTTCTTCCTCTTTTTCAAGTCAGGATGAACTAAAGCTTAATGAAGGATGCTTGTTGGTGGTTAGGCGCATCTTGGGCCAAGTCCCAAAAGAAGTTGACTCTCAAAGAGAAAATATTTTTCACTCAAGATGCCTAATCAACAACAAGTTTTGCTCCCTCATAATTGATAATGGAAGTTGTGTCAATGTTCCTAGCACAAGGGTTGTGGACAAGCTTGGCTTGAAAACCATCCCTTATGCTAAGCCTTATAAGCTTTCTTGGCTTAGTGAGGAAGGAGAAATAAAAGTTGAAAAGCAAGTCCTCATCAACTTTTCCATTAGAAGTTATAAGGATGAGGTTTTGATACTTTATCTTAGTGAATCTTCCCCCTTCTTCCAAAAGTTTCAGTCTACATGTCCTTAAGACTTGTCTTTAATCTTACATGAGTTCCAAGATGTTTTCCACTTGTAACCCTTTCTAACTTTTCCAAGACATTTGAAATTGAGTGTGTTGCATCAAATGTAGATATTGGGGTTGTGCTTCTCCAAGAGGGACACCCCATAGCCTATTTTAGTGGGAAGCTTAAGCGTAGTCACATCAACTACTCCACTTATGACAAAGAGCTTTATGCTCTTATGAGAACTTTCCAAACTTGGCAACATTTTTTCCTAAGATTTTGTGATCCATAGTGATCATGAATTCCTAAAGTTTTTGAAAAGCCAAGAAAGTTGAACAAGAGACATGCAAGGTAGGTAGAGTTTCTTGAACAATTCCCCTATGTGATTAAGCACAAATAAGGGAAGGCCAACATAGTGTCGAATGCACTTTCAAGAAGGCATTCCTTTTTTTCCATGCTTGAAACCAAGTTTCTTAACTTTGATCACATTAAGAATTATATGCTAAAGATTATGACTTCTCCATTTTTAGTGAATCCGACCTAGGGTCCAACAAAGAATTTTATTTCCTCAATCAATACCTTCTCAAAAGTAAGATGCTTTGTATACCCCAAGGTTCTTTAAGAGCATCATTCATAAGAGAGGCACATGAGGGAGGTTTCATGGGACATTTTAGGGCCAACAAGACTTTGGAAGTCTTGAAAGAACACTTCTATTAGCCTCACATGAGAAAACATGTAGATAAGCATTGCAAAAATTGCATAGCATGCTTGAAAGCAAAGTCGAGAGTCCAACCTCATTGTCTTTACACTTCTTTGCCCATCCTTTCCATGCCCTGGGTTGACATTTCAATGGATTTTGTTTCCGGGCTTCCAAGGACAAAAAATGGTTGGGATTCCATCTTTGTGGTAATGGATATATTTCAAAAACTGGCTCATTTTATACCATGCCACAAAGTTGATGATGGAACTTATATTGCAAATCTCTTTTTTAAGGAAGTTGTGTCATCCTTAGAACTATTGTGAGTGATAGCGACACTAAGTTCTTAAGCCATTTTTAGAAGACATTGTGGGAGAGGCTTGGAACCAAACTTCTATTTTCTACAACTTGTCACCCTAAAGTGATGGCCAAACCAAGGTGGTTAATAGAACTTTGAGCCAAATGTTGAGATGCATGATAGTCCAAAATATTAGAGAATGAGAGGAACTTTTTCCTCACATTGAGTTTGCATACAATAGGGTGGTGCACTCCACTACTTCCCACTCTCCTTTTGAGGTTGTTTATGGGTTCAGTCCCTTAACCCTCCTAGATCTTCTTCCCCTCCTCACTCATGAGGCATGAACTTCCCAAGATGGGAAAACAAAAGCTAAGATGATCCAAGACTTGCAAGCGCAAGTCAAGGAAACCATTGAGAAAAAGGTGAGGAAACATCAAGAGGTTGGTAACAAAGGGAGAAAGGAAGTCATCTTCAAGGACAGAGATTGTGTTTGGCTTCATTTGAAAAAGGAAAGGTTTCCTATTCAAAGGAAGTCCAAGCTTCTCCCAAGAGGGGATGACCCTTTCCAAATCATTAGGAAGATCAACAATATTACCTATGAGTTAGTTTTACCATGTTGTTATAACATGAGTAACTCATTTAGTGTATGTGATCCTTCTCCTTTTGAAGTAGGGTATAAGAAGGGGATGATGATGAAGGCTTGACCACACAAAATGCAATGGAAGCTCTCCCAAGAAGGATCACAAGGAGCATGTCTAGATAGGAGACTTCTAGTCTTTCGCCTATATCCTTATTTTGCATTTCATTATGTTGATTTTCCTAAGTTGATTTAGTTGACTCAAGCTTATTTGACTTGTTGATATTTGACTAGGTTTGACCTGTTGACTAGAGTTGACTTGACTTAAGCCAACATGTTAATCTATGTTTATGTGTTTTGTAGGTTTAATTAGGTTAAAAAGGCTTGAATAGGTGTAAAGTGGAGATGACATGGAGCTTATGTGGAAGAGAGAGTAAAGTATAAAGTAAAAGGAATAAAACAAATGTACCTTTGAAACTTTTGTCTCCTTTTCACCTTTGGTAATTTTTAGCCTTTTGTAGAGACGTTCATTGTCTTGCCCTAGAATCACCTTAGTGTTTCCCACCACCCTTTAGTTTGTGCCATTCTTAGAAGATGCTTATAGAAAGTAGGGTTTGGTAATTTCTTAGATAACCTTTTGTACTTTTGTTTATTTCATAAAGGCCCCTAGAATTAATATAGAGGTGTTCATAAGCTTGTGAAAGGGTTGATCATTTTGAGTTTATACACTATATGTTTCAACAAAAATTGTGAGGCCTTTCTCCAAGGGGTGAAAGCTCTCATTTTCCTTACCTTGCTTAGCAAGTGGCGACTCCATCACTCATATCTAGGAAAGAGTTGGTCATTTGGTCCTCACCTAAGAGTGGTGTGCTTCCTCTTCACTATTTCCATCTTCTATTGCTTCCATTTTGTTATTATTTTCCTTTATTTCAATTTGACTTTGATATTACCTTATCATTTTATTTTGTTTCTTAATTCAAACCATCACTCTCCTTCTCTAGAATCTTTAGAAGTGAACCTTCACATATAGATATCTTATTATCTTAATGTTCAGTGGTGACCTTCTCTAGGTTTTCTTAAGAACTCAAACACCATATTTCATAAAAGCTATAATGAACCTACATCAAAAGAGAATATAATGGGATAAGGGATGGAATGAGGCACGCCACTTGGTCTATTAGGCCATCCAAATAATTTGTGGTTGCCACCACTTCAGTCAAGGTTACAAATAAGACTAGGAGTAGAACACTCTCACAAGAACAAAGCTCACAAATGCACACAACGATGTCTTTAAATTAACATTAATTAACCTTTTACATATGGTGGGGAGGCCTTCTTAAATAGACAACGAGAAGGGCCTCCTAGCAATTACACAAAGATGGGAAGGACAACATAGAAAAAAGAGAAGGGCAATCTAACTAATACAAAAAGAATCTATAGAAAAAAACATTTAGATTTTGATGGATGACTTCTCTTTTTCTGAATCATCATTTGATTAATGTCTAGAGAATCACAACACAATTATAACATGTTGTGTAAACACCAATTTGGTTCTTAATTGGAAAAAAATGTCACTTCATGGTGAAAGAAGCAATTTTGCTTGGACATAAGATCTCTAAAAAAGGCATTGAGGTTGATCCAACAAAAATGGACTTCATGCAAAACTTAGCATCAAAAGTTTCTTGGGACGTGTTGGATTCTACAAATGCTTCATACAATGAGATAGTTGTGAGGAAATTCAACGCTAATATTTATCCATTGAAGATTTATGATAAGGATAAAATTTCTTAGGTGAGAGGAAGATGAATCAACTATGATAGCAATGCTATGAAGGAGTACCTACAAATTTCTAGAATATATATATATATATATATATATATATATATATATATATATATATAATTGATGAGGATATAGAGGGAAAAATTTCAAGCCATGATGAAGAATGTCACGCCTAAGCAGATAGTTGCACAACTATATGTAGCTAATAATTTAGGTCACATTCCTCTTCTCAAATGTGACACCAAACTCACATGTCTCATGGATAACTATGGACACGACCTAATTAATCTGTTACATCATGAAGATGCTATATGATGGATGTGGGTGACATTATTATAGAGGAGATTCATAAGATAATCATCTCCCATCCTATAACGAAAGGCACAACTAAGCTTCTACGGTTTTCAAGTTTGATCACTAGCTTATGTAAGATGTAAGGAGTCTCATCCCTCAACATACACTCAAAAAGCTGAGGCTCACCTTCAGTAAGTCCTACATACAAGCTAATTGCACAAAATACCTTAATGGTGTGTTTGAATGTGGTAGTTTAAGAGAGTAATTCATTTATTTGGAGAATTTGAAATTCTTTCAAGAAAAAATATATATTTGGATAAGGAAATTAAAAGGAAATTGAAATTGAGGAATTTTAAGAAGTTATTTCAAATAACTAAAATAGTAGAATTTGAAATTCACTAAAAAAAAAGAAAATTGAAACTCGTAAGTTAAGAAATTGCTCATTGGTTAGGGCAAAAAAAGTTCACATGTCCAAAATGTCGAGTCATGTTAGGCAGAAAGTCGAGACGAGTCAGTTCGAGTTAAAGGTCTAGCCAGGCCGAAGGTCGAGTCGGGTCGGCCAAATTTGAAGGTCGAGCCAGGCTGAACCAGGCCGAAGGTCGGGCCTGGTCAAAGGCCGAACGGGCTAGGCCAAACATTGAGCCAGGTCAAAAGTCGAGTTGAGTTAGCTAAAGAAGAAAGTCGAGCCAAGTCGGCCCGGGACAAAGGTCAATTCGATTTAGCTTGAACCGAAAATCAAGCCGATTCGACCTAGACCGTAGGTCAAGCCGGGCTGGCCAAGGCCCCAAGTCGAGTTGGGCTGGTCTAAGCCGAAGGTCGAGCCATTTCAGGTCGAAAATCAAGCCAGACCAAGTAGGGCAAAAGGTCGAGCCAAGCCAAAAGGCGAACCGAGTTAGACTATGCTAAAGGTCGGGACTAGGCGACCTTAGCCAAAAGTTGAGACGAGACGACTTAAGTCGAAGGTCGAGTCAAGTTGGTCTGGATAAAAGGTCGAGTCAGGTCGGTCTAGGTCGAAGGTTGACCCGGGATGAAGGTAAACACGAGTCAGCTCGGGACGAAAGTCGAGAAGGGTCGGTCCGAGCCGAAGGTCTATTTGAGTTGGCCTAGACATAAAGATTAAAGTAATCTACTCTAGTTGAAGGTTGAGTCGTGTCCACTCGAGCCGAATCGTTTGAGGACAAATCGATTCAAATTATGTCGATGTTGAATTGATCTGAATCAACCTAGGTTGAACCAACTAAAGTCGAATCTCTCGGGTCGACTTGAACCAAAGGTCAAGACGAGTAATACCAAATTTAGAGCTGTCAAAATGAGTTGAAACCCACGAGCCAACCCGACTCACCACGGGTTCGGGTCGGGTTAGGTTGAAATTTTTTTACAAATTTTAATACGGGTTAATTTTTGACCCGACTCATCTAAAACTCGGCTCATCCAGGTTGAACCCGTGGTGAGCCGGGTTGGCTCACCAACCCGCAGATAAAAGGGTACACAAGAGTTTTTTTTAGCCAACACATAAATAATTTGTATTTTTTTATTTTGGTTTGTATTTGGATTGTATTAAAGTTTATTTAGATTTTAATTAGAATTATAATTTAGTTTTGATTCAAAAAATAAATAAAAAAAATAATTTTTTTTTAATTAAGTGAACCCGTGAATCAACCCGTTTAACCCACCAACCCGTGGTGGACCGGACCGGGTTCAAATTTTTTTAGCTCGCTAAGAAGTGAGCCGGGTTGGATTGGTTCACTATATCATCAACCCGTGATGGGTTGAGCTGGGTCGAGTCGGATTACCCGTTTTAATAGCTCTAACCGAATTAAAGATCAAACTAAATTAAGTCAAACCCAAAAATGAAATTGAAATATAAAATATTTCAATTACATAATTCAAACTAATTATTCAAAAATAACGAGAATTCAATTATAAGTAATTTAAATATCAAATATTTCAATTTCTTAAAATTATCAACATCCTTATCCAAATATAAGGTAAAGTTAATTCCCATACACTTTATAATCATTTAAAATTTATAATGTCATATAACAATATTAAATTATATATATATATATATAAATAAAAGGCGTTCTTTTATTCTGATAAAAGACATATTAATTTGTTAATTATTTTAGAAGATCTATTTTATTTAAAATATTATATTTCAAAAAATTATTAAAAAGATATTTAAAATATACTTTAACATTTAAATATGTGATAATATATATATATATATATATATATATATATATATATATATATTATCTTAAATACCTTCTTAATAATTCTTTGAATATTTCTTTGAATATCATTTGAATATATATATTCAAATATGTATTTTGAATATCTCTTTAATAATTCTTTGAAATATAATATTTTAAATAAAATAGATCTTCTAAAATAATTAACAAATCAATATATCAAAATAAAAGAAAACCATATATATATATATATATATATATATATATATAATATTATTATATCTTTTAAGGTTTTATAGTGAAAGAGGGAAAGAGAAAAAGTTAAAGTGAAAACTAAATATTAAGTTTATTAGATTATATAATAAATTATAAGTATTTTAAAAATGTAAATCAATATATATATATATATATATATATATATATATTTATTTATTGAATTTTAAAAATTTATATACATATTCATATTCATTAAAGACAAATTCACATAAAAAAAAATATAACCCACTTTTGTTTTATACAAAAAGTTAATAAAAATAAAAAGTATTTTTTATTAAAAAATAAATAATTTGCATAGTTTTTTTATAAGTTGTTAGCAGTTATTAAAAATATAAAATTTAAAAATTTAAACAAATGGTCACTTAGACGATAATGTTGATAAAATAATTCTTTTAATTTAAAAAATTATTTATAGAGTAAATTGGAAAAATATATGTGCACATCAAAAAAGAAAATCTTCAAATAATTTAAGAAAATTATTTAAAAGACAAAATTGAAAAAAAATATAAACAATTAAAAAAATAATGTATTTTAAAAAAAATCAAATACTAGACATATTATACTCATTTAAATTCAAAGACAATTTCACATAAAGAATATTATCACTTCTTTTATAGCAAAAGTTAGTTAAACTATAAAATACTTTTTATTAAAAATAATTATAAAAATAAGTCATTTACATTTATAGTTTTTTTATAAGTTGTCATTAGTTATTAAAAATAGAAATTTAAATAAATAGTTACTTAAAAGATAATATTGATAAAATAGATATTTAATTCAAAAATATTATTTGAAAAGTAAAATTAAAAAATAAATGTAGATAAAAGGGATAGATGTATTTATAGATATAAAGATATATATATATATATATATATATAGATATGGATATAGGAAAGAGAAATTTGCATTTATATTTATAAATATCTATGATAATGCACAAAGTTAAAATACTAAATATACTAACTATTGAAAAAAATTAAATAATATATATTTCAACGTAATTTAAACTATCGGTTAATACAAAATACTTTTTACTAGTTTTTAAAATAATTTTTATAAAAATCAACACTAATTTAATGAAATGATTTGAATAAACATTACATTATATACTATTTATTTATATTAAAATTATTTGTCAGTTTAATAGATATTAACAATCATGTAAATTTTGTTAGAATGCACATATAAATAAATCTGTCCATAACTGCTGTTTATAAAATATTTATCGATTAGTCGTATTCCGGTTCCGGTTTTAGGGTTCTTCTACACAAACAAAAAAAAATTCTGAAATAAATCTCAATCTATATCTCCTTTGTATTTGTAGGGTTCCCCAGTCTCTTCCTCTTTTTCTTTTATCTTCTTCCTCCTATTTTTCTCCTTGGCTTTGATCCAAATTATAATCCTTTTTCATGCGCTCAATTGCTTGCACGGATATTCTTCTTCTTCGTTTTTCCCTTTTTCTTCGGGTTAAGTTTCAAGTTTTACTGAGAAAGATATAGTGTTTAAAGTTTCAATCTTTTCTGTATTGGATTCTCTTTTCTCTTTGAATATTTTGGTTTTTCTTTCTGGGTTTTGTTTTCGCTTTCTTTTCATGGTGGATATGGATGGGTTTGGAACTGGGGGTGATGTTGGGGGAGTTCCCAACACAGAGGATCTTAGGCAACTGGGGAATGTTTCCACAGGTTTGCTTCATCTTCCTGGATTCAATTTATTTTCTATCTTAACCTTATCTTGATGGGTGTTTGTCCGTGTTTTTTTTTTTATTCAGTTTGTTCATTTAGATCTGGTCTGTTTTATCCACTAATTTGATTTGAATTTTAAGAAAAAATTGATCCAATATTACTGGTTTTTATTGTTAGGAGTTCTTTTGCATTTCTGTTTGTTGGTTGTTATCTTCAGTTCACACACAGTAGCCTTATACGCTTCAGGTTCTAAGTTCTTAGGTTCTAAGTTCTTACACGGCATGCTGAGTAGCTGAACCAAAACCTTTTGTTGATGTTATGAATTCTAGAAAGTTTAATATGCTGATTATTTCATATGAATTGGATTTTTTTGTTGCCATCTTTTGGGGTATGTTGCTGTTGACTGCTGTAGTTGATAACCGGACTGTTGGGTGACTGTGTAATGGTTCTCTATCTGTTTTACACTGGTAGTTGATCCAGGACTGTTTTTTTTGTGTGCAAATCCAGATAGTGCTGAGTCAAGAGATATTTATTTCTCCACGTGTCAATGCTTTTGTTATATGAATATTATTTTTATTTACAATTCTTCTATTTTAGTGAAAGCCTTGTTGCACTTTCAATGAATAACTCATTTCCATTAGGATTATTATGACGATTTTTTGCAGCTTTACATTTTGAAATTGGTGTGATGTCTTACAAAGTGTCTTACAATTGTCTTACTTGTGTATCTTTTGACTTTATGCAATGCTTGGTGTCTTACATATTTAAATAATTGTTTGACATATTTGTAAACTTGACATTATGACTTGATATTATGCCATCACCCGTGCATCCTATACTTTTCATTTTAAATAGTTCTAATGGTTGAAACATTTTCCCCTATGCAGAAGGTGCTGTTTTTGATGCATCGCAATATGCATTTTTTGGTTCGGATAGTGCTGTTCAAGAAGTTGAGCTGGGAGGGTTAGAAGATGATGACGATTTGCTTGAGTCTAATGGGGAGTTCATTGTCAACAGAGAAGAGGTTAATGTCCATAATTCTTTTGACTTTAACCTCAAATTTTGTTTCCAGAATAATTTTAAATATAAAAATGTTGGCATAATCTCTGCTTCCTTCCCCACCCCTCCTAAAATCAATGGATATTGACTGGTACTCGTCATTGACTCTTAAATCGATCTGATGCTATTAGAAACTCATTCCAATTTACAGGCTGAGGATTTAAAATCTCTCTCTGATATTGATGATCTCAGTACTACATTTTGGAAGGTAAGGCTGTTAAATTATGAAATATGATTCTCTCCTGGAGTGGTTTGTATTTTTATTAGATAATTAACTAAAATATTGTCATGATGATATTATCAAATTTGCTGCATTCATTAAAGAATTGATAAATTATTTATTTTAATATTTATATTATATTATATATGATATATGAAGTTTATCGTTGTGTAGGATATGAACAAAGTAAACCCTGTATTGATTCAAATAAGTCAGTTAAGGCTTGTGACGTACAAAGAAGTAAAAATGTTTTTTTTTTTTTTTTTTATGTTATTGATATTTCTGAACCTTTATTTTAGGTCATAGTTCGGCTTCATTTGTTTTTTATTTTTATTTTTATTTTTATTTCTCAATGTTCCTGTGACAAAAAGGTTAAGCAAGAAATTGATTTGGTCCTGTTTCTCAATGTTCTCATTTGATGTGCTAGAATTTTGATTGACTATGAAAAATAATTTTGTTTCAAATTAGTTTAAGGTATCAAGCTAGAAGCTTGATCTTTTTGCGTACTCTATTTCATTTTAGTGATCCTATGCTTGTTGACCATCCTAGTACTAGAGAGTTGGAAGTTTGACAAGTGGGAATGGTGGTTTCTTTCTAGATTTTTTTTTTTGTATGTTAAAATGAGCAATAATCCATGTTTTTCTAATACCAAATCCACTAGCGTTTCATATTATTAGCAATGTCCTTGAGATTAGTGTTAGCTGCTTCTAATAACAAATAATAAGTTGATCACTTGAAGAAATAATCAATATAGATACTTCGTATAGAATCTTGCATCGTTTTCAGGCACTGCTAAAGTGTGATAGAATCATGCAGGATGGAAAAAGGAAAGCAATAATACCTGGTTAGATATATTCGAGATAACAACCTAGAATGTTGCTTAGAAAGTTCCACAATGAAGCAAAAAGGAAATTCGATAGTATTAGGAGATGAGTACGTGTGTGGTGAGGGGGAGATTATGAAAGTGGAAGGAAAAGTGAAGATGAAAATGTACCCTATTCTTAGTCGTTAAAGTGGCTGCTCACTTTAATTTCCATTTGTCATTATGAGTTTTCCTACTGCTCACTTTAATTTCGATTGTCATTATCCGTTTTCCTCATTTGGCCTGTGGATGTAGGTCTCTCTAGGTTGTACCCCATCAAATTCTTGTATGTATTATTTTTCTCATCTTTATTTTCTGTTTCCTTGTTTCCTTCTTGAAAAATGAGAGAAATAATTAGTAATATGCCAACATCTTTTCTGTTGTTGAATCCAAATCCTGTGGCATTCCTATGTATCAGTATTGTCTGGATCATGCAACCTTGTTCTGTTTAGAAACTTTGCAAAAAGCTTGGTGGACTGACTATTAAGATTTCCTAACCTTGGTTAAATGATTAAGTTTAGCAAGAAATACTGAACAAAATCTCCACTAGACGGGTTCGGTTGAAATTACATGTTATGCAAACATGTATGCAGGGAATTTAGACTTATGGGACTTTAGTCGTTATCTCCCACAAAAGAACGTTAGAAAAAAGAAAGTGACATTATTGGTTTAATGAAAGGCTAGCTTGATTCGTAGGATATTTCAGGCCTATTCAATTGTATTTGTTAGGTAAATTAATGACTGAACGTTAGAAAAAAGAAAGTGACATTATTGGTTTAATGAAAGGCTAGCTTGATTCGTAGGATATTTCAGGCCTATTCAATTGTATTTGTTAGGTAAATTAATGACTTCTTTCTCCAACACAACAGATAGTTTTTGATCTTTTTTTCTGTGTTTCTTTTTATGCTTAGCTTTATAATTATGTTTCTTTTATAATTTTGATAATAATACTCAAGTATGTGATCACATGTTTTGCTTTGTGCATGTTGATACGAAGATTAAGTTTTTTCTTTTTGGGTAGTTGAACAAGGTTGTAAGTGGACCAAAAAGCACAGAATATATTGGTGAACAGGGATCAAGGCAAAGTGAGTAATTGTAATGGATTTTCCATGTATTTTTTTTATCATAACTTATTGCTCCTTTTCTTCATTGATTTTAATTTTGTATTTATTTAACATTTGTAATATATTTCCATTCTATTATTTATAGCGAGGCCATCTCATTCGTGATACTTGTTTATATGAAGTGTAAGCATAAAGGTGTTAGGATTAATACTTGGAAGTTGGAATAGGTTAATTTGGAGTGGCGTTTGTTTAATTTGAAAAGTGAAAAAAAAAAGCTGATTTGAAAAGTGAAGAAAAAGCTGATTTGCTTGAGGAAATCTTACTCATGTTGTTAAAGCTGCTTGATTATCACAATGGAACTTCATATGATCTACATTTCGAAACTTTTATCTCATGAAGTAACTTTTTTGCCCTCTCCTTAGTTCATATAAGACATTGATATAGCTTGTTATTCGGTCTCTGCACTTGATCTAGAAACCACATTTTAGTCTAACTTTTCCAGAATACAATGCAGCATCTGATGGTAGACCTGGTATTGACTAGCATATCAGCCTAATACGCGTAGTATCCCTCAATTTGAGCCTTCCCTTTGTTCTCATGTAACAATCCTTGATTCAGAGCATACCTAAATATCTCATAAGTTGTACCATTACACTCTGATGATAAGAGACTGCATAAATTGACACACCACTAACTGTGGAGGAAACACCTCATCAAGTTATTATAATTATAAGGTGGTTAATTTCCTATAGACTCTGTAATAGCTTTGTTGGTTAGATACATTGGAATGTTGAGAAATATATAAAGTTTAAGTCACCATTTTTATTTCTAGTATACACCTTGAAGCTTTCATTGTCAAATGAATCATCTACATCTACCATCATTAGAGCTCTGATACCATACAAATGATACAGCATCAAAACACTCAGTAATAATATACTGTTTTGTTCTCTGGAGGATGACATTAGTGTAATGTACTGTGGAAAACTCCGTCACCAAAAGGATAATCGTTAGCATGCATATGTATTTAAAATTAAGTTATTTTTGCAATTGTGCAAGCATGCATTTGTAACCTGTAATAATATGGTCCAAGCTTTCTATGTCAATGGAAAAGAGGTGAGGGTTTTTGTTGCATGACTATTTATCATGTGGTACTCTTCTATGTAGAAAAACTTAAGAATAAAAAAAGTAGCTGGGCAAAACTTGCAAACTTGAATATGTTTAGGCTGTAGAGTTGATTCCTTTGGTCACTGAGTAATCAAATAAATAGTTTAGGTGGAGCACAGATGTTTACTGGATATGATATTTCATCAGACTATGTTGTCTGTAAAATCCAGCTCTGAAGATTGATGAATTAAGATGAGGTTTTGTGTGTCTTTGAGTTCCCAGTGACCTTACATCTTGGCTTTTAGCATTCTTGTTTCTTCTATTGTCACTGTATGCAAAAATTTCCACTTAACTGAATTATTTATTATCTTATATCTTATTCAGATTCTGCAGCTGAATGGGCACAAAAGGACGATGTTCTTAACTGGTATGAACAGAATGCTTATGATAATGAGGGTTCTCTGGATGGAAGAAGAATGTCATCGCAACCTCATTCTTCTCTTTCTCAGTTACATGAACCAAAGGCCTTGTACAGGACATCCTCATATCCTGAGCAGCCTAGGCAGCAACAACATCACCAGCTCCAACCTGGTGAAACGGCTCCCAACTGGTTTGATCAGCATATGTATGGTTCTGAGACTACTCACGATGGAAAACGGTGGTCATCACAACCACATTCCACAATTGCTCACTTACAAGAAACAAGGCCATTGCATAGAACACCTTTATATCCTGACAAGCAGCAGGAATTTCCTCACTTTTCTAGTGAGCCAATTTTGGTACCGAACTCTTCATTTACTTCTTATCCTCCACCCAGTGGTAGATCTCAGCAAGCTTCTCCAAGTCATAATACAGGGCATTTAAACATTCCTTACCATGCTATGGGAGCTCAGATGGCACTGTCACCTCAAAATCGTACTCATTTCTCCAATCCTGCGTTACAGATGAGTGGAACAAATCATGGGCCACCTTTCGGTGGAAACATGCGCCAATTTCCTAGTGGTTCCCCTCTTAATCAGATAATGCAGAATCAATTGGTAAGCCAGGCAGGGTTATATCCTGGAGATCATCCCAATATTTCCTCAGGTTTACCCATGATTAACAAGTATGATCAGATGCTGGGGCTGATGGAACTGAGGGATCAAATGCCAAAATCAGCTCAAATAGGTAGGCCGAATCTCCGGTTTACCCCTCAGGGTTTTGATACAAGTGGCCATAGAAGCAATAGTGGATGGCCTAGATTTAGATCCAAGTATATGACTACTGATGAAATTGAGAATATTCTTAGAATGCAACTTGCAGCAACACATAGCAATGATCCATATGTTGATGATTATTATCACCAAGGCTGTCTTGCAAAAAAGTCTTCTGGTGCTAAATTGAGGCACCACTTTAGTCCAGCTCAAATAAGGGAACTTCCTCTACGACCCTCTTCTAATACTGAACCACATGCTTTTCTTCAGGTTGATGCTCTAGGGAGGGTTCCATTCTCATCGATTCGTAGGCCCCGTCCTCTACTGGAAGTTGATCCTCCAAATTCCTCTAATGTAGGTAGTCCTGAGCAAAGCATTTCAGAGAAACCCCTTGAACAGGAACCAATGCTTGCAGCTAGGGTTACAATTGAAGATGGTATTTATCTTCTTCTTGATGTAGATGATATTGATCGTTTCCTACAGTTTAATCAGCTCCAAGATGGCGGTCTTCAGTTAAAACGGAAACGGCAGGGTCTTTTGGAAGGACTTGCTACCTCTCTTCAGTTAGTTGATCCACTGGGAAAGAATGGACGTACAGTTACACTTGCTGCAAAAGATGACTTTGTTTTTCTAAGGATAGTTTCTCTACCCAAGGGTAGAAAGCTTCTTGCTAGGTACCTTCAACTGCTTTTTCCTGGTGGTGATCTAATGCGGGTAGCCTGCATGGCTATCTTTCGGCACTTAAGGTTTTTATTTGGTAATCTCCCCTCTGATCCAGCTTCAGCAGACACTATTAATAACCTTGCAAAGGTTGTTTCAAGATGCATCCGTGAAATGGATCTTAGTGCAATTAGTGCTTGTCTAGCAGCTGCTGTTTGTACTTCTGATCCACCTCCCCTACGTCCCCTTGGAAGTTCAGCTGGAGACGGGGCTTCCCTTATTCTAGTATCCGTGCTTGAAAGGGCAACTGAACTTCTAACTGATCCTCATGCTGCTAGCAATTATAATATTGCAAACCGTTCACTTTGGCAGGCTACATTTGATGAATTCTTTGTCCTTCTGACCAAGTATTGTGTGAGTAAATATGATGGTGTAATGCAATCATTCCTTATACAAGGGACACCAAATATGGCTGCCATTGGTGCAGATGCTGCTAAAGCTATTAGCAAGGAAATGCCAGTTGAGCTCTTACGTGCAAGTTTACCTCACACCGATGATCACCAGAAAAAATTATTACTTGATTTTGCTCAGCGCTCTATACCTGTTGTTGGATTTAATGGTAATTCTGGGGGCCATGGTCACCATGTGAACTCGGAGTCAGTGCTGAGTTAATTCGATAATTGAACACATTCATCTGAGGAGCTGTTCAATGACAAAATTTCATAGGGACAACATTGTGTTCTATTTACTTTGGAGCAGTCTCATGGGGAAGGATCTGGTGCATATTGCGGTAATGCCATGTAGCATTGTGATAAATTTACAATCAGGCCTTTTGTGTATTATGATAGACTTGGCTTGATTTGTTCCTCTTGTCTTGCCTTTTTTTTTTTGTTTTGACAGGGGAGCTTATTGTTGCTCGGTTTGTGGTTTCTCTAGAGCACAGTAGTGGGTAGTATGTCAAGTTTTAGGTGTTTAAGTTGGATTCCCATGTTTCTTTATTATTACATCATTCAGGCATGGGATTGTGGTTGTGTTCATACTCCTTATCTACCTTTATATAGACGTCACATGTCCAAATTGAAGTAGCATTATGGGATGGACCAATTATAACCGGTCGAAAAAGGTGGCGTTGGCATTCCTAAGAATAAATTATGTTAACCTTGTTTCTTGGTTTCAGTTTCCTCTCCTTTTCCATTGCTGTAGACTGTAGTTTTGTATCATCATATAGTTTGCTGTTGCGTTTGCGGCTAAGCAATACATGGAATATTTGAATCGTTCAAGTAATGCACTTGTCTTTTCCAAGATGTTATGATTGGTTCTGTAATCTCATTGGTAAATTTTCCCGTATTGATTTATTTATCATTTCTTTCGTACTTCATCAAAACCACTAACTGTAAAGTTACTATAAACGGTTCAAGATCAATTTGGTTCATAATTGATCCATTTAAACAAATTGCAGCGCTTGGTTAAGAACCAAATTCCTCTAAATTGGCTTAGTCGGATTTGAATTTTATTTCTTACACATCTCCCAAATGAACTAGTCGGCATTTTACTTAACACTTGATTTGAAATATAGGACTCGTGGATTATAAAATTGTTCTGATTTAAAGAATAAATGGTTTCAAATTGAACATTCAAGTGTATATTTTACCGGTTAAAGTTAAAATGTTTCAAAATTCTTTCTTGGATTCTTTACGAGAAAATCTTAGGTGTTGGAAAATTTATTCATGTGAAGTAAAAAAATACCAATTGTTAGAATATCTACTAAATATAAGTAGTTGTTAAATAGGTATTTAATGTCGGTGATTAACATCTTTACTTATGAGTTGTTAGCATTAAATACTTAGATATTTCTAATGTATTTTCCCCTATAAATAACAAAGATAAGTTTGGGAAATATTCAATTTCTTAAGTTATATATATTTTTTTTAAGTTTAAGTTGTTATTAGGGCAGATTGTTTTCGCTTTGTTAGTTATGTGGTTTTCTATTGTTGTTCAATATTATATGTTGTTGTCATCTGTTTGTTGGTAATTGTTTATTGTCAGCTATGTATGTTGTCCTCTGACCATCAATGTCAGCTATTGGTAACCTTTTTGTAACCATATCATCTTTGAGTCTTGTCCACCAAGTTGGCATTGGTTGTGAAATATAGATTGTTGTTGTAATTTTGATTGTTCGTGAATTAATATGTCTACCTTTTCTCAAAGTGAATACAAACGTACTGATGTTCTTTTTGTAGGAGAGCTGGCCACACTCGAGATAAATGCTTCTCTTTACATGATTTTTTTAGCAGGATAACGAAACAACATATTTCTTATGAAGAATAATATTAAGAATATCTCAATTGATTTAAACTAGTTTATCAAAAGCTTGCAATGAAGCACGACCTTAAACTAGTTTATCAAAAGCTTGCATTTCTCAAACCTTAAAGTTCATGGATAATTGACTTAAGTGTTTCCATTTAAATTTTTGTTAATGTTTTATTACTTTCTTCCATTTCTCATTCTAAAATTCCTTAAGTTATTACTTTAACCAATAGATCTAAAGTCATTTCTTAAGGAGTTGGTCAAATCTCCTTTTCCATCTTTGAACCTAAAACATGTTCCTTGTTGTCCTTAATTGTCCTTTTAACTTAATTTTCTTAAGTCACTTAACTGAATTTTTAAATTTCTTTACAACCTTTGATGCAAATCTTTTGTTATTCAAGAGCATAGTATAGGTTGATTAATTGGTGAAGAACATGAATTTAGGGGATTCTATTATCTAGGCATAGACCATCAATGTTTAGCATTCCCATCTCTTAACCTAAGCTTTTATATGATCATTTGAGTCATTTATATTTATCAAAATTAAAAAGGAAGATTCCAAAACTTTGCAAACTCCAAGTCTTAAAATGTGAGTCATGTTAATTAAGAAAACATATTTGGTCTCCTTTTCCAGAAAAAAAAAAAAAAAACTAAATCAAGGTGTAACTTTGTCTTTTATGTAATTCATTCTTATATTTGAAGTCCAAGTTGGATTTCATCCTTTAGGTTTGTTATTTAGTCACTTATTAATGAATATTCTCATTGTACTTTAATTTATTTAATGAAAGATTGACTTGAATTTTTAACTAGAGGAGTCAGAGTCAACCTAGCTTACACGGGTTGGCTCACTACGGGTTGAGCTAAAAAAAGATCAGGTCAACCCAACTCACTTTTTTTTGTTAGTCAGAATTTTGCAATATAACTCTACCCACCACGGGTTGGTGGATTAGTGGGTTGACTCACTTACAAATATATATTTTTAATTTATTTTATATATTTATTGCATTACAATGAGAGTGAATTGACTTTATTTTTCATTATAGTGGAATCAAAATACTCACCTAATTCTCAACATATTATTATAAAGATAATAACTAAAGATTAAAGTATCAACGTATATCACATTACAAACAAAATAATTAAACATTCAAACTATTCAAATATTATCGAGCAACATTTTAGCATTAAAAATATGAAATTGTGAACTTATATAATTAGAAGTACTAAATAATTATAACAATTTTTTTAAATAAAAAATTGTTGGTGGGTTAAGTGGGTGAACCCGCCTTCAACCTAGCTTAAACCCGTTTAATCCGTGAGTTAAGTGAGTCAGGCTCAATTTAACCTACTTTTGAAAAAACATAATTTTTCTCAACCTAACCCGGCTCGAACTCATGGTGAGCCAGTGGTTGGAATCCATTTTGACATCTCTACTTTTAATAATTTTCATGTCATTCCTTAATGAAATCAAGAATCAATGTGGTCAAGTGATCGAGATTTTAAGGGGTGATAATGTCAAAGCATGCTTTTCTCCTAAATTTTCCACTCTTTTAAACTCACATGACATTTTACATTAGTCCACATGTCCTCATACACCTCAACAAAAGGGTATAAAAAAGCGAAAGAATAGACACTTAGTTGAAATTGTTTGTACCTTGTTGCTTGGTGCCAAGGTTGAAATTGTACTCATTCTTTTTTGCACATTATCTTATTAATAGAACATCCTCTTTGTCTTTGGACATTAAAGTTCCATATTCCATTGTGTTTTAAAATGAACCTTTGTTTCACATTCCTCCTCGAGTATTTAACTGTGTTTTGTATACGATATGTCTTTAGGTTTGGATAAACTTTCAACTCGAGTTATCAAATTTTTCCTTTAGGATAATTTTATCATCGAAAAGGGTATCAATGTTATTCACCTGATACTAAAAGATATTACATACCTATAAGTGTCACCTTTTATTGAAGAAATTGCTTTCTTCTTTTCTTCCAGGTAAGATCTTAACTATGTCTAAAGCTTTTGCCTAAGCCTTTAGTTGAGTCCTTTGTGTATCTTACACTACCACAGTTCTAATTTCTTCAAATATTCAAATTCATCTTATCATCCCAATTCACTTGGACCATCTTCTCCACCCACCTCCTAACCATAAACTCCAATGACAAGTCCAATGCGACAAGCCATGATTGATGAGACGTAGGTTCTTGAATGTAGTGGTACATGGGACTTAGTTCCTTTTTCACCGAGAAAGAAGAAATTTGGTTGTCAATTGGTCTATTTTATAAAAGATGGATCTAATGGTGAAGTTAATCGCTTGAAAGATTGATTGGTAGTAAAAGGATATACCCAAATCTTTGGGTTTGACTATTGTTATACTTTCTCTCTAGTAGACAAAATGACTACTATCAGACTTTTTCTTGCCATGACAACCATTTGTCATTGACATCTCCATCAATTATGTATTATGAATGCTTTTTTAAATTGTGATCCTGAGGAAGAAGATTACATGGAACAACCTCTTGGATTTATTGCGCAAAGGGTTTGGTTTGGTTTGTAAACTTAGTCACTTTGTTTATGGTCTCAAATAATCTCCACACGCTTGGTTTAGAAAATTCAGTCAGGCACATTGTTCAAACTTTTGGGTGGAAACACAATAAGGAAAATCATTCAGTTTTATATTGTCACACCTCCCTTAAAAAATATGTGTACTTAATGGTGTATGTTGATGATATAATCATTATTGGGAATGATTTTGGTAGATTATCTGATACGATCCTATCCAGGAAAGAGTATGATCGTTTCTGAATTTGAATCCTCAAGAGGCACGACACGAATAAATCAGAGAAGAAGGCGGAATAAGACAGAGATGGAGGACGCCATAATCTAGCAGATTGATAAGTCAAGTGAAGATTCACCACAAAGATGTTAATCTTTGATAAGAACCGGAGGCCTAAGCCAAGAACAAAGAGAATCCTCTCTTTAATTAAGTCAAATTCAATATATGACTAAAATTGTCTACATATTTTTTTGTACCTCTATATATAGGCACATAAGTTTAAGAAAACTTGAGAACCCTACAAGATGGCCCAAGCCCAAAACATCAAAACATAAACTAATTTATAAAAGAAAGTCCAAAACCCAAAAATATAGAACATAACTAATTTCTAAGAGGAAACCCAAAGTCTAAAAACATAAACTAATTTTCCTAAAAATTATCCTCCAAATGTGCTTCAAGCCATGATCTTCATATTCTTTTAATTTCAAATTGCTTGTAACATTAGGAGCCTTGAATAGTTTTGATCTTTCAACCTCTTGTTCCTTGCCCTTGTCATAGGTCCTTCAAATTGTAAAGGTTCATCTTCAAGTTCTTCTTGTATGGAATATTGGGATAGTCCTCTATCATTCCCTCCTTCTTGAAGAGAATTTGACCTCAAATTTGTCTCACTTGAAGATTCTTTATCATTCTCTCCTGTTTGGAGAGAATTCGACTCGAATTCTAGAAGGTCCTATGCACAAACACAAACTTAAATCAAAGACATAAATCGAAAATAAAATAATAGAAATTCTACTAAAATGAGATTTGGATCCTGAAAGAGGTCAATCTCTTATTATAAAAGATTTTGGAGTTCTGCCTCCAGGGTCAAATACCCACCTGCACCAATCATCAAACAATTTTAAATTAAAGATAAAATGCTCAAAGAGAAGAAAAAGAATATTGCTCAAACAAACAATCCAATTATAGGTATGACTTTGATCACCCATAGGTTTGCTAGAAATGGGTAAACAAGCTAATTCATGAGCGTATATTTCTAAGCTTGTGTCTTTTTTCATCATCATTTCGTCTTCCCATTGTTGATCTCCTTGTTGCTTGATAAATAATTCTTCCTTAAGTATCCTTTTGTCTTTCCATTGTTGATGCCATTGCTCTTTGATGAATAACTCGTCCATAGGTAATAAAACAATAAGAGGAAAGTTAGTACATTTTTTCATTGACAATTCATAATGCTCTCTTATTTCTTTTTCTTTTTCTCTCTTTTCTTCCTTCTCTCTTTTTCTACTCTCTTCTTTCTTTACTTTTTCTCGCGCTTCTTTCTCTTTTCTCTCTCCTTCTTCTTTCTCCTCTTTCTCGCTCTTTTCTTTCTCTTCTTTTTCTCTCTTTTCTTCCTTCTCTCTTTTTCTACTCTCTTCTTTCTTTTCTCGCTCTTCTTTCTCTTTTCTCCTGCCTTCTTCTTTCTCCTCTCTCTCTCTCGCTCTTTTCTTTCTCTTCTTTTTCTCTCTTTTCTTTCTTGTCTCTTTCTCTCTTTTCCTTTGCTTCTTTTTCTATAAGTGTTTCCTTCTCATGGGCTCTTTTTAGCTTTCGCTCTTGCCTTCTTTTCAATACATCTAATTTTTGCATTGTCCTTTCTTCCTCCTCTCTCAAGTATGAAATGTAGTTATTGAGGTCTTCATGAGTCATGGGACTTGCATCCCTATTAGGACATTGATGAGTTTCATGCCCATAGCCTTCACATTTGGAACATCTTAGTGTACTTGTCTTTGGCAATGATTTTCTCTCAGGATTGTGCTTCCGTTTAATACTAGCAATATTGCCAATTAGCTTTATAATTATGGATTCCAAGGCATTAACGTCTGCTACCAAGACCTCATAAACACTAGGTGTATCTTTACGCGTCACTCTCTTGGTACGTTCAAGTCCTTGAACCAAATGATCTTGGTTAAGAGAAGGATAATTTAAACCATATGTTAAACCAGTTCCAGAAGGATGCCTCTATGGAAACATGATTCCTTACTTTATATTTGCTAATTCCTACAAGAAAATGTTAGTATAATAAAATATATTTAGGACCTCACTACTCCGCTAAGTGTTTCACTCAATTTTTCACTCGTGTATCACACTTACAGGCTTTTTCTTGAATGTACTCTCTTGTCTTTTACCACTCAAATGCCCTTTAGGGCTTGGCAAAGAACTCTAGTAACTTAAGCAAAGAGTGAACAAACAATGTGAAAAATATCGCGAGATCTAAATCTTGACTTTAGAGGACAAAGAATATTCAAAACTCTAGACAAAACTTCAAGGAATTTTAAAGACACAAAACAAGAAAATTAAAATTAGAAAATAATAGGACTATCAAAGAGATTTAAATGAGACAACACGAAGACTCTAAGAGAAAGACTGATTGCAAGTAGATATTAATAAACCACAAATAAAATTGCAACAAAAAGTTGTGTTGAACTCCCCATTTTTTTTGGATCCTCTTTTTTTTTCAATATATATTTGTTTCCTTTCGACTTGATCCACAATATTTTTTTTGTTGTATTTATATTTTTTTTTGTAGTTCAACACAAACAAATTAAACAATTTATCCTTCAAACCCTCATACTCTCATGTAAATAAAATTAAGTGCACTTGCAAATCCCAAACATATAAACAAATAATTTCCACGAATCAAATGTAGAAATACACAATTTAAATAGAGAACAAAGAAGAAAAAAAAACACAAAATAAAAAAAAAAAATCAACCACATTGGAAACAACCTCAGGGGTTTTACTCCTTACAAATAAAACAAAAGAAATTTAAAACACAACACAGAAGAAGCAGACATTGAAAAATTATAGTTTTTTTTTTCATATGACAGAAAAATAACATAGAAGAGGAAATTCAAACCAGAACCTGGCTCTGATACCAGATGATACGATCCTATCCAGGAAAGAGTATGATCATTTCTGAATTTGAATCCTCAAGAGGCACAACACGAATAAATTAGAGAAGAATGTGGAATAAGACAGAGATGGAGGACGCCACAATCTAGCAGATTGATAAGTCAAGTGAAGATTCGCCACAAAGATGTTAATCTTTGATAAGAACCAGAGGCCTAAGCCAAGAACAAAGAGAATCCTCTCTTTAATTAAATCAAATTCAATATATGACTAAAAGTGTCTACATTATTTTTTGTACCTCTATATATAGGCACATAAGTTTAAGAAAACTTGAGAACCCTACAAGATGACCCAAGCCCAAAACATAAACTAATTTATAAAAGAAAGCCCAAAGCCCAAAAATATAGAACATAACTAATTTCTAAGAGGAAACCCAAAGTCTAAAAACATAAACTAATTTTTCTAAAAATTATCCTCTGAATGTGCTTTAAGCCATGATCTTCATATTCTTTTAATTTCAGATTGCTTGTAACATTAGAAGCCTTGAATAGTTTTGATCTTTTGACCTCTTGTTCCTTGCCCTTGTCATACGTCCTTTAAATTGTAAAGGTTCATCTTCAAGTTCTTCTTGTATGGAATCTTGGGATAGTCCTCTATCATTATCTTAATTAAAGGAACACCTATGAAATCATTTTTAGACAAAGGATCTTAGAAGTCTCAAATATTTTTTAGGAACAAAAGTAGGTAAATCAAAGGAAGGTGTTGTAATTTGTGAAAGGAAATATGCTTTTTATATCCTAAAATAGACAAACATGATTTATTGTAAACCAGTGGATTGTCTTATGGGTCCAAATAAAAAATTAATGGAAAAACAAGAAGAAGCTTTCTTTGACCCAAAAAGATATAGATGACTGGTTGGAAAATTTATTTATCTTACCATTGCTAGACTTGATTTATTTTTTGTAGTGGGAGTTGTGAGTAAGTTCATGGAGAATCTTTGTATTGATCATTAAAAGTGAAATTATACACATCATATGCTAGGTGTAATTACACTCGGTAGAAGCTTGACATATGGAAGAAAATAGTAAGAAAGGATGGCTTTTCATATGATAGATGAAGATGAGTCTAGTAGACACCCGAACAGAAGATATATAATTAAGTAATGTAGATGAATAATGGATGAGTGCTAGACGAGAGAATCATTAAATGAGCTGACTGAGGTAATAGACAATTCGATAAAGAGGAAGGAAACAAACTAAGTAAATCAGTAAACGATTTAGGTGTGCATAGTTGGGTAAAATAGTGAAGTTGAGGCTACAGAAAAAAAAGAGTCTAGACATATGCTTCCGAAAAATATGATTCGAATTAGGTGTGGGAAGTGGGAAAATGTATTTCTGGAAGAGAAATGTAGCAATTTGAAAAGATTATTATGGAAGTAGTTGAAAAGAGTTTTAGGTTGAAAAATCTAACACATTAATGGAAACATAATTCCGTAATATTATGCAGCCCATCACAGTACCTTTGCTATGAATGTCCATATTATGCGACACCAATATAGGGTGTGGTGTGAGAACCACCTGTTATGGGGAAGTGCTATAACATAATGATTTCCTGAAATGCTTTGGTCGATCCATGATGCATCGCCAATTACTCAATATGCTTTAGGTCAACAGGTCTTGAAATCAGGCTGATACTCTAAACATGTCGCCCTCATAATCAACATTCAATACCGACATGGACCACAACCCCTAAGCTCGAAGTTGCATCAATGATGGAAGTGAAAACCCGAGGAACCCTAGTATACCAAACACGTTAGCTCAAGACTGACATAAGATCACAACCCCCTCAAGCTTGAACATGCATCAGCAATGGAAGTGAAAAGTCGAGGAAACATAGTACGCCAAACTCGTCGCCTCAAGACCGACATACAAACCACAACCCCCATGCTCAAACTTGTATCAATAATGGAAGTGAAGAGTCGTTGGTACTCAACTTAAGCTAATCTATTTGAGCGAGAATAACAAATGCCAAAAGTTCTAAATTATAACTATGAATTGACGTGGAAAATGAAGTTCAACCGCCAAACAACACATCATTACATTCATTTAACTTCTACACCAAAGCCAAAACAAAAAAGAAATCATAAATATGCACCTTCCAGAACCCTCTGCCTTCTTCGCGAACTTCTAGAAAAATATCTAATTTATGTCACTTATTTGAAGTTTCCTTTGTGTAGAGTTGAGTGGCTAAAAAATTGCTAGTAGTAGAATTTGTGAAGAGAGGAGTTTTTGAATGGGTAAGGGAAGTTGTGTTGTGGTATGAACCATGAGTTGATGTTGGACTATGACGTTAGTGTTTGTTTGTCATTTTGACTGGTTTAAATATTATAAGTTTGTATATATTCACTACAAGAATGTAGCATTTTAGCTTCCAAAATGATGCGTCGGATCCGTGCAGGACGCATAATGCGCGTCGGTTAAACCCACGAAAATCCGACTATAATGCAAAAAATTATTTAAAAATGAAAAGTATTTATTCTCGTCAAGTTTATCAAAAAGGAATCTTTATTAATTTGAAAACAAACGCAAATGAATTGTTTGAGTGGGATGACCGACGCTCACAATTTAAAATTGTTGGCGTGGGATGGCCGACGCATAGGCTCCACAACTAAATCAACATGTTTTTATTAGGTTAACTTAAGTGGGGAATTTTTCAGAATTCGCTTTTCTCCTTCACCGGGAGTTTTCACTTGACCCTTTTCCCCTTGCCACCACTTGCATTATTCCACTTTCCCCCTTACAAGGTGCCAATTTGTAGGGATTGAGCGAAGAATGGGAGTGACCGAGAGAGTATCGACGCGAGCTGCTGTAGCGAGGCGTGCTCCTTCGACGAAGACGAGGCTTGTGAGAAGAGTGTGCAACGAGCTTCTGTCACCCTTCAGCTCTGTGACGAAGTGGTGGTTGTTCACTCCCTTCTCTGCGAACACCAAAGCGGCTTCCTTCTATACGACGGAGTGGTGGTTGGGAGGCGCGATTGGGAGGCCATTGAGTGGCAAAATCTGGAATTGCAAGGCGAGGGGTTTTCGTTCTCACTAGACAGATTTTTTGAAGCGTTTAGGTAAGTCATTGAAGCCCCATTTGCTGCATTTTTGATTTAAATCCCATTTGCTGATTACTTTTTTGGTTTAGGGTTACCAATTATTTCTTCGTGACTAAGTGTTTTAGTGGAGGTGAAGGAGTTTTGGTGAGCTAAAATCTTGAACCTAAGGGGCGTTAAAGTGAGCTGCGTTTTTAATAGGTGTTGAACCGTATAGTATTTGATTTTTTTATCTCATTTTCTTTTTGGAATCAGGTGGTGCTATGATGGGAGGTGGTCTTGTGATTGGAATCAATGTGTTTGGGTTAAGTAAACACTTTGGATCGGAGGTGAAAGTTCTGTTGGCAGCAATACACAAGGTCATCTTTATCTTTGAGCAATAAGTAATGTTTATGCATGAATGGTTGATAAATATATATATATATATATATATATATATATATATATATATATATATATATATATATATATATATATATATTCATCCTTTAGTGATTAGTTTTAATTTTAGGTGACTAATTTTTTGTTGGGTGTTTTAGTTTCTTTTTCATTTCCTTTTCCTGTGTGACAGAGTTATGTGTGATATATAGATAACATCTTAATCAAGAATGGTAATATTTTCACTTTTAGGAAATAGTACAGAGTTTCTCA
Source organism: Vigna unguiculata (assembly GCF_037176805.1). Taxonomy (NCBI): domain Eukaryota; kingdom Viridiplantae; phylum Streptophyta; class Magnoliopsida; order Fabales; family Fabaceae; genus Vigna; species Vigna unguiculata. The sequence goes on from NC_140792.1 coordinate 11,986,471, forward strand.
AACAATTGCAACCATGTATACGAAAATAGAACAGAGTTTCTATATGAACTTCTGAAAATAGTTAAATGAATGCAATTGTTGTTTTTTAATTAGAGGGACAGGGGGCAAGTATAATGCTTATCTTTGTCTTCATTTTGGAAAGATTGATTCTCAATTTCTCAACACACAAACATCATTAATTTAATATTTCAAGTTAAATAATCTTATTAATTGACACCACACCAAACAAAAGCATGATTCCATATGGGCCATAAACACCTTCTGGGTACAGCCAGAACAAAAAGTGAACCTTGAATGTGTAAAAATCCTTTATAGGAGAATTCCCCTTTTACTTTCATTTTACAGGTTTCGGTGAAATTTTTCTCTTCGATCATGGATTGTGGCTTGGATCTGAATCTTACTAGGTTTATTAGGTTCAGTTTATTAGGTTCAGTTGTATAATTTAGAATGTAATGACAGTGCACTAGATTAGTTATAAACATTTAGGACTTGTATTATGATATTATGTGTATCTTAGACCTGGATGGATTCTGACTATTGTAATTTGATTTTTAATTAGTTTAGTATCGGTGTAATTTAATTTTATGATGGATTATGACTATTGTAATTTGATTTTTAATTAGTTCAGTATCGGTGTAATTTAATTTTATGTTTGTAATTTCAATTTTGAATGAATTAAATGATATGCTACGCTGCAATTGACTGAAGCAGGTTATGGGGTTGTACATCAAAACAGATTTTTCATTTCTAGATTCATAATAATTTGCATAGGCTTAGCCGACGCAAAACTGACGCTACTTTTTATTATGTGTGGGCTCAACCGATGCATTGTTTATTGATTTTTTTTTCTTCAGATCAGTTCAGTCGACGATAATGACAAAGCTATTGTTCGTCGTCCTTTAGCCGACGCAAACAGTCTTTGCATCGATGATTTTGGAGTCTACACTGTGCCGTCGCGAGACCGACGCCCTAGACGTATTGGCGTGGGCTTTTGCATTGTTGCGTTCTATTTTGGCCCACGCAAATCTCTAATATTCTTGTAGTGATTGGATGTATGACTGATTCATTTAAATAAAATGTTCTGTGGTTGATGAAAGATGATATGATTTGAGTATTTTGATGATGATAGAAACTCAATCTTGATAGAAAATCATTGTCAAGGACAAGTGTGTTAAGATGTTCCAAATGCGAAGTTTATGGGCATGAAACTCATGAATGTCATAACTGGAATGCAAGTTTCCTGACTAATGAAAATCTCAAAAACTACATCCTATATTTGAAAAGAAAAGAAGAAAGAACATTGAAAAGATTAGAGAAGCTAAAAGAAGCAAGACAAGAGCAAAAGGACAAGCAAACACCAAGAGAAAGAGAAACTCAAGAAAGAAGAGAAAGAAAAAAGAGAAAAAGAGATCGCACTCTTTCTTGGATAAGATCGTATCACTTAAGCTGGCATTATACTTCACAAGTACACATAAGCTTACTCTATATTGTAGGGAATGTCCATTTCTTACATCTAACCAAGACGGTTTGGAACACTTTGTCTTTCTATTTACATAATATATAAAGTAATATTAAATACTATTTATGATTAACTTAAAAACATAGTTTACCTCCATTAAGAGAAAAATTGAGTGTTTTTGTTAAGTCCAAAAACATATTTCAAAATTGTATATAAGCCCCTAATATTTCTTAAAATTATAAATTGATTCTTATACATTTTTCACTAAATGAAAATTGATCCTTAATAATTTTTTTTATTATTTAAAACTTAGTCTTTAAAATCTTTTAATAATTGTAATTTAATCCCTAACCAATTTTTAATAATTGTAATTAGGTCCCTAATCAACTAATTATGTTGATTTTTGTAAACACTTTAAAATTTCAATAAAAATTATTCATTTAGTTAACGACTATTAAATTTAAAATGATTCTTGTTTCTTATATGATTTTCAATATGAATTTAACCTAAAGTTCTTACTAAGTTTGGATTTTATCGGTAATTTCATTGCAAAATCCATCATCATTAAAATTCATAAAAAAATTCTGAACATTTTAGGAAAATGAGAATCAAGATAAATAATCAATAATCCATAGGAATAAATGTTATAATGCATTACAAATAATTTGAAATGTTTTGTAATTAAATACATGATTTTGTGTTTAATAAGAGGTTAAAGTTGCAAAGTTGTATTACAAACCTATGAACTCAAGCCCATTGTATGGTCCCATTTCACAACAATAGAAACAAATGTATTGAGCTCATTTCTCTCACAAATTTTGTGCATCTCTAATAAGAACAAAGTAAGAAGATTTTCTTTTACCCTTATGACATGGAAAATTTAATATAAAGATTAAGCTTGAGTAGATTTTTATTTTTCCTCCCCATTGACAACCTTCTAGGATTAAAGACATGTTTCTTTTACAAATTATCTTGTTCTTTTACACAAAACTCTTCTCACTACAAAAAATATGATTATTATCTACGCCAATATTTCATAGGTAATGAACATTTTTCGTAGGTAATATGGATTTATCTACAAATTACCTACGAAATAAATTTTGTAGGTATTAGACTGGTAGATAATTTTATCTACGAAAATGTGTTTCGTAGATAACTTACCTACAACTATTATCTACGAAATATAGTGTAGAAAATTATCTATGAAAATTTTCGTGGGAAAGATTCATCTTGCAGTCCTCAAGTTACCTACGAAATATTTCGTATGTAACTTACCTACAAAATTTTTGTAGATAATTTATCTACAAAATATTTCGTAGGTAATTTATCTACGAATATTTCGTAGATAACTTAAATATAAAAAATAAAAAAAATCTAAAATCTATGAAATCACACACACAAAAAATAAAAAAAATCTAAAATCTATGAAATCACACACACAGACAAACATACACACACACACATATATATATATATAATTTCATAAATACAATTTATAACTATAATTTTTTAAATAACTTTAATTTGTCAAAAATGTATATCAGTATCAAATCCCTAAGATAGTTTTATCTTATCATTTGACAGCTCAAAATTCTAATTTTGATGGAAAATAAGTACAAAAAAATGTAGACGTACAAATCAATATGTAAGTTGTCTCAGGTGAACTATTTCATCGCCAAATGTCTCTCCCAAAAGAATGTCTTCTACACTTTGAAAGGCATATGGCACATCTAGCATTGTTCTCACGAACCCTTCAAAAGAGCATGGATTCCTCTTCCTTGGTGGGTACCATTTTCACTTAGTATGCTTTCTTGCTTAATCTTACCCTGCAAAATATTCAATCAGTATTAGAAAAATACTTGTGGTAACCTATTTAAAACCTATAATTATAAGAAACAATTCAGTACATAATGAAAGAAATTACAATCAACACATCCAACATGGATATTCCAAGCTGAAATCTTGTATATGCTTACTTGACTATATATATATATATATATATATATATATATATATATATAGTAAGAGACAACTTGTAAAAAATTGTCTGGTTCAACTATTAGACATGGTGAAGGAGTCTTGGTCCATGTTAAAAAATTCATTCCAATATCACATGTAGTTGAGTCAACAAATAAAAATTTTCATATAGGTTACTTTTCTTCTCCATATATAGCTTAGTAATTATACATCAAATTAATAAGAGATATGAAGATCATTTATATAAATATTTTGCAAGTTATTAATTTAGACTAGTCCCCTTTATAATAAAATTTCATACTCATGCTTTAAAGTTGCTCATAATTGACAACTAATTTGGCTTTCTGGAAGAAAAATCTATCAACCTTCTCATACTATCATGTGCTTAAGATTCTAGTGAATCTCTATGTGATTTGATTACCGGTTAAACTTTTCAATTTATGAAAAAAAAATTAATAACAATTAACTGAGACTTATAATAATTTATCCACCATGCTAATCAAGATTTATTTCCTTGCCTTTGATGCAAAAAAACTCACTTCTATTTCAATATACTTAAAAGAAAAAAAAAAAGGAAACACAATGAATTTAAACTCTAGGTTACACTTAAAATAAAAACTATTATTTCACTTTATTAGAGCACCTCGTGTGTAAAAAGTTTAGCATGATGGGCACACACACAAAGAAACTTTCTATATCTAATTATCCTCACCTTTAAAACAACTACAAATACATGACATGGAGAAGGGTTGTAGTTTCCAACACCATGAATTGCCAATGCAGATTATAATCCTAAGAGAGTGATGAATCAAACAAAGTCACAAGATAATTAGTTGTCCTGCATACAAACTAGCAAATAAGTTATCAACTCAAGAAAGCATTTCAACTCAAGAATGCACCCCAGCAGTCCTACATTTAGATTCAAGATTAGAAACTAAATTAAAGGGAAATGACTTTATTAAAATAAAAATTCTCACCTCACCTGGACAAAGAAAATAAAAGTGGGATGGGAGAGACGAACTTAAAGAATTTAAAAAATCCTCTTCGATTTTTACTTGTATGTAATCTTTTAAAATAAAAAGTTAGATAAACATAATGGATCTGACACCCTCCAAAGTCAGTAATTCATTTTAGAGGACAAGTCAAGTAAAATCTCAATAATCATTGATGAGAAAATCAATTATCATCTTTGTGTATCCATACATACATGTAGAACATATTATGCATGTTTCAAATATGAAAGTTGATTTTCTCATCAATGACTAAAATCATTTACTGTGCCTTTGCTTACTTTTCAAAACCAAATCCAAACATAATAGGAATGGTTTATAACATGAATAAGTGGAAAATTACTGATAGAAACACTAGTGACACTCTCCAGAATAGTTTGTCTACAAATGCATAATTGTAAAAATGCAATACAGAGAAGAACAGGACAATGAATCGGGAAAAAAGTAACACCTCCCAAACCCATTTTAGAAATTGCATATTACTGAATCAAAAACTAAATTTACACCTTTAGAATTCTTTGTTATACTATGAATCCAAAAGATAAATGAAAAGGCACATGCAAAAGCCACTAGACAAACCTCAACCACAGTGTCTAGAAGAAGCTCAGAACCATTATCAGGCTCAAAATCTATGCCCTCTTCTCACAGCTTATATAATATAGATGAATAGTTCTCTAAAGAACCTACAATTTTATAATACCTGACAAAATGAAATAAAATGAACTCTAGTTGGCAAGCTTCAATTTTATGCTATACTCTTCTTATTATGAAGGGGTAAACAAACAGAACAGCAGAGTCTCAAACATATTTCAGCCATTATTACAGCCATCAGAGCTACCAAGTAAGGCCATCATAATTGTAAGAATCACAGAAAAGCCATCTCTATACCTCCAACATAGTGCACCATCCACTGCTAAAGATCAATATAGTGCAAGAGAAATTAAATTGAAACCTTAATTTTGTCAGGCATGTGCTTTCCACTATCCATAGACCACACCAAATCAAACTGCCTATTAGGGAATGGTTGCTCCAGAGTACTAGCAACCTAAAAAGAAACCTGCAATGACATAAACATGAAAACAAATAGTTTATATTTATATTATAGTATAATAGTTAGATCCAAAAGAAATCAATGTCCAAAGGTGTCAAATGTGAGGGGTGAAAATCGGCGAGTCTGTTTCTAGCAAGAACCATAACTCTTTGGGTGTCGTTTTGGCAAATGCATTGAAGCGTAGAAGGCACATTGTGTAAAACAAACTGCGGGTACGAGGAGACGAATTAGGGTTATGAAAGTGAAAAGGTTTGGTGGAGGTTGTCTTGCAACGTCAAATTGGAAAACCCTTGCCATGGAATTGACGAGGAGTGTGTAGAACGCGTGGGAGAAGGGAAAGGGCTATCTTAGAGTGGTATGAGAGGCAAAAGAGGGTTTGGAAAAAAAGTGGTCCTAAGTGAGGGTGACACCGTGGAGTTGGAGACATTCACAACGATAAAGAGGATAATACTTGGTCATGAAGGTGGTTTATGAGCGAATGACTTCGAAAACCTAAACTTTGTCATCGGTGAGGAGATCAAAGAATTCGGATGTGAGGGAAGGGATAAAGGGTGAGAAAGGTGGCGTTGGCGAGGGATTTAGGGATGGAGCCAAAGAGGTGGTGATCGTTGTCATCGTCACCGGAGAAGAATGCATCGTCTAGGGTTTCTGTGCGGATGAGGTGAAGGCATGGACGATGAAGGTGAAATCGTGGCCATGGTCGTGATGAAAGGGGTTGCTAGTGAGTTTAAGGCGGGAGAGGACGATGTCGAGGGAAGGGTCACGACCGATGAAGGAGGTGACATGGGAGGGTTGTCTTCTCGACGAGGGTTACGAAGAAAAAAGTTTAGAGTAAGAGGAAATACGACAAGCTTATATTTAAAAATTTAAAATTTTAAAGTCAAAGTGTTGTATTTGGAGGGATAACCTATTATAAATTGGTTAACGTGGATGGTTAAACTTTTACTTAAAAAAATTATATTTGTAATTAATATATTATTTTTTATTAAAAAAGTTATATAATTTTTACGTACGAATTTCTTTCGTAGGTAACTTTTTTAAAATTAATTTATATGTATATTTTTATGATATTTATTTTCTACGTAGATAATCTTTCGTATGAAAAATTTTCGTCAAAGCATATCATATTTATCTACGAAATTTTCGTATGTAATTCTTCATTTGGTTATCCATGAACGAATAATGTTATCTAGGAACTTTTTTCGTAGATAAAACAAAATTATCTACGAAAAATATTTCGTAGATAATAGATGATTTTCTTGTAGTGTCTTGTAAATAAAACAACATCTTCCAGATCTTCCTCAATTACCTAAAACAAGAGAAATAAATGCCTAAGGTAAGCTTTCTTTTTCTCTTTTCTTTTCTTCCTTTCTTAGTTATTTACATTCTTAGTCATCTAGTTTCATTCAATTAAAGTTAGAGTTAGGATTGTGATAGTGTATTTTTATGCACTCATAGATCATTTAATAATAATATTATTGAATGAGACAAAGATTACAATCCCAACGTGTCTGCTTTTTATCCCTACAGAAATATGCTTTGCACCACAGTGTAGGTATGTGCCTGACATTGTCTCTCTGAAAAGAGTGGCAACGTATTTGTAACACCCTGTCTAGGATGCTATTAAATTACCTCGTAAAATTTGCAAATTTAAAAAACTTTTAATTTATGAATATGATACCACCATTTTAAATATAACAAGAAGATTAAAATTTTCTTCATTTCTATAAACTTATAATCCATTAAAGTTTCCATAAATAAAATCCATTGTTTATGAAGACATAAAAGGAAAACTTATTACAACATTCTACAATATCTCCCAATAAGACCCTCTCCACTAAGCCCCGACACATCTCCTCACAATTGTTCATCTTTACCAGTATTTGCATTAACATATGCTCCCGTATAAAAATATGATCATCACAGTCACAATAACAACGCAAGGGTGAGCTAATAGAATATCAAAACACTATAAACAAAAATATACATCTATAATATTCACACCTAACCCAAACCTTACATAGCAACAATGTTTCACAACACCATACACTTCCTTTGGTTGTTTGACGCAACCACACAAAACAAGTTGTCTCACACAACAATTCCAAAAATATCATTATAACAAATAGTACAACCACCAGTGATCTCCACGTCGAGAACCAGGTTTCCATTGTAGCTCTCGCACATAGCTTATAATAATTGCTCACCACTAAAGCAACCACCATTCATGCTTCTCTCAAGCCTTACAAAAAGGGTCCACTTCCCCTTCTTCCCAAGAAACTTACGTGTGAAGTCCCCTTCTACTTCTCACAAGCCCTACGGATAGGGTTCACTTCCCTTGCTCCCGTAAAGCCTTACAAGTGAAGTACAAAGCGGTCATTTATAGGTACAAAAGGGAGACACAAGAGTCAATTGTAATAAAAAATATATTCATTAATCATAAATAACATTAACTCATCAAATTAAAAGTCCATGAGAAAATATTAGTAATAGTAGAATTTTATTTTAATTATTTATTTTTTAAACTATATTAAAATATTTCCAACAACCCCCTATATAATTTGAAATAATAAAATAAGACACAATATAGTATCTTTTAAAACAAAAATATTGTTGTTCATTGTAAGGAACCTTCCAGGTTTGAGCCTTACACCTAGTGCTTATAAACTTCCACCCGAGAAAATGCAGAGACTTGATTGTCTTGAGCTACATCCTCTATGACCAGGTTTTAGCAAATAACACATACAATATGGTAGTAAATAACACATACAATATCGGTGCTCATTATATGTTCTAATCAGTGGGTGCACGTTATGGCCTTGTGCATGTATCTTGTTTCATGAGTGTCACTTAGATTCTTGCCCATGTCTCACAATGGCGATCCCACCATCACACTAACTAGGTAAAACCTCAAAGGGTGGTTTGTGACTCACACCCATACAATAATTGTCATTGGGTTTATTAAGAGGTATTTTATATAACCATAAAATGCATATACCTCAACCTAATTATTGCCACAATTTATAATACATCTCGTCATAGGAATGAGACATAAAATTTAATCACATTAGTTGGTGTACTTTAGTCAACAATAACTTCGATATTACCCATTGAACTCTATTCCATGGGATCGCCATTCACGTGGAGATGGGTGTCCATTGTTGCAACTAATTTATGGGCTATATATATTCTCATTCCCCTTGACGACTCAAATGCTTGTTGATTCATCAACCTTTTGATAAGGGGATCTGCAATATTTCTTTCTGACTTGACAAAGTCAAGAAAGACAATATGATGAGTAATTAAGTTTCAAATACATTTGTCTCTCATTCTCATATGTCAATTTCATTGACATTTTTACAAGAAACTTTAAATATAACAATTTCATTGTCAAGATGCATTGAAAAAAGGAATAATTTATGCTTGCATAGTAGATCATGACAGAAGAACAACTTAACATATTTCCATGATAGTGCACCTCCATCCAAGGTTAAAACATAACCATAACTAGTAGTTGATTTTGCACCAAAATCAATATCCAATTTACATAATATATCATTCAATCATCTCAAGAAATTGGACATATTGTAAAATACGAATAATATTACACTAGATGGCAAAATAGTATTAGAGGTAGATTTTCACTCACTTAAGAATATATAACTAAGATTTTTTTTTATATTAAGAGATATGTTAACCATTGCAAGACACCCCCACACTTTGAAATATTTTAAATGTGGTTCTTCTTTTTATTTTTCTTTTTGTAATGCATAAGAATTTTATCACAACCTTTGTAATGAATTCAATTTGAGGATATGACAAATAGGATATAAAGTTTCACCCTTTATAATTTTAGGCAAGCTAGAACTTGTAGAATAACATTTACCATGTCAAAGCATTTTTTGTTTTTCTGATGCACCATTAGATTAGCACAATATGAAGATGTTACTTAATGAATAATACCATGAATTTTACACAAAAACACTCATTTATAAAGACATGTATTCTCATTTCTAAAGACATATATTCATCACTTTCCTTTTTAATTAATTTTGTACCTCAATTTTATAATTGAATGGTCTCTAACCAAACTTCTCAATAATTGTAGTAGTAGCATATCATATAACACAACTTTCAACATTTGTAATAATCAAAGAAAAAGTTACTAAATATTTTATTACAAGATAAAGGTAATTAACTCAAACAAACCATCACAAATATATCATTTACCAACCAAATAAAATGTCTAGAAATAATAATCTTATTGCACTTAAAAACCACTTCATAACCTAGTTGAGCAGCATAAAAGTTTCTAAATTCAAAAACATGAAAAACTCCTTTTTAAAAATAAAACGATAATTTCTAGAAGACGAGTTTAATTTTACTTGACCATCTCCTCAATTTTTTATATGAGATTTTTTTTATTAGCACACACATGATCATAAGCATGATATCAAATGAAATAATTCATTTTAATTTCATGTCATACACAATATTTTTAAATTCATAAATATGATAAAGAAAATAATCATTATCAATCATTTTTATCATATAAATGTCAAGCTAAACTTTTTTTCCTTGCAAATGTATAGTTTAGTTCAAGTGTTTTCCATAACACAATAGTACTTTTATTATGACAAATAATTTTATAATTATTTTCATACAAAACACTTAAAATATATTCATTATATATATCATCTTTATCAGTTGTAAGAGAAAAAAAATATTAAAGCATAAATTAATATAATAGAAAAAACATTAGCTTTAGACATCGCAAAAAATTATTCCGTGAGCCAGAATTAATAACAACTTTTCTCTCTAGGAATGTTGGAAAAGTGATTAAACAAATAATATGAATAATATAATAATAATTCTTAGAGCAATAATAACACTAAAACATATATATAAATCAACGAATATTAATCAGACCCAACAATTCTTATAATGATAATAGATAAAAAATATGAGGGAAGAAGTAGAAATAGCCTGGGTTGAGGCACGCATAATGCATGCTTAGAGAGAAAACACCTCCACTACACAGGAAAATATATGTGTTCCTCTCCCAAGATACAACAACCTGTCAAATCGATTGAGCGAAGAATCTCCAAACCTTATGAACACTTAAGAGATAGTATAGAGAAGAAAATAAGTGCACTTTTGAGATAACTCTAGTGTTTGTTGTGTCTTTCCCCCATGCACTTAGGTGATATTTATAGGTAGAAAAGAGAGACACAAGAACTGTAATAAAAAATATAGTCATTAACCATAAATAACATTAAGTCCATGAAAAATATTAATAATAGTAAAATTCTATTTTAATTATTTATTTTTTAAATTATATTAAAATATTTTCAACACAACTAGAGTTACACTTCTCACTACTCTCCCATACAGACAGACTTAGCGAATACCACTCCTCAATGTTCCCTAAGAACCTTATGAGCAAAATCAACACTTGAGTTCACCACTAAAAAATATAGACCCTACCACCTTTCATTGAGTCAATATACATATTCACACATCTAAACAAGCATATATTTTCAAGTCATCCCAAACACAACAATTAAAATTCACTCAATAATAACTACTCATAAAAGATAGTTCATCACCCAAAAAACTGTTCAACTGATGCTCAACGTCCCTAAACTTCAGTACAGTTGTACGAATACAACAACACAAAAACACAACCTAAAAATATTGGTCACTGACTGCGTCCAATGATAACACATCAAAGAGAAGCCAAAAGCATCATTATAATTCATAGACTTACCCAATTTAAACCACTTTCTTCTTAAAATTGCTCAAAACTAAGATAATATGATTCCAACTGGAGTAGCAAAAATCAATTTATTATCAAGAGATTAACACTATAAACAACATTAGCTAATAAAAAGCACTTCAAAAACACTCTTTAATTTTAATTTATGAATTCGTTGATAGAACTATTCTCAAAATTGAATTAATTTTTGTTAAACCATCCAGATTCACAAAACATACTTATCCACCGAAAATTATATTCCCACACCTCCATTTAACTACTAGTTTCACTTCAAACATCAATTATAAAAAATCCTAACCTCCTTAATCTCAAATTGTGAAACAAATCTATTACATATTAAGAAAAGAAGATACTACCAAAATTACTATATTACCCATTTTCTTTTATTGACACGTGTCATAAAAATTAGTTTTTTCGTTATTTTAAAACTCTGGTATAAAAGGATCAGAGTTCAAATCCTGCAAAAGTCAATTTATTTTTATTTTTTCATTTATTTATGATTTTAACTATAATATTAATTATAAATAATATTATTATTTGTAATATTTTTATAAGTATTAGTATTTCTAATTATTAATAATATTATTACTATAAATATTATTTATAGTGATAGTAGTAAAATTATAACAAATATTATTACTATTATATATTATTACTATTAGTATTATTAACATTATTAGTAGTAAAGTTATTACTCTTATTTGTAATATATAATATTATTATTATATATTTTTGTTAGTAATTACGTCTCAATTTTTATTAGATTATGATAAATTATTTTTTCTCTTAAACTTAAAAAAAAGTAGGTATATTGATAAATATATGATTAGTTTAAAATTTCACTCCAACATTTCATTGTTGATGTTCATACTCATTCAAATTTCAAGGATTTGTCGACCATTATTGAATTATATCAATCTTTGACAAAAATGAACAAATTAAAGATATTTTATTTTATTGATTGTCTAATTCATTTTATTTAACTCTTAATGTTTCATTTTCTACAACGAACAGTGGCGGATCTTAACCAACATTGTTGGGGGAGCCCAAATAATACATCCAAAATTTATACATTTCATTATTGTCACTAACACAATAAAAATGAATTCATAACTTAGTATAACGATAACTAAAAAAGAAATCACAAATATCTAAAATATTGCCCTTCGTTCCTTTAGATCCCTGAACTCATCAATAATTGAATCAGAACTAAAATTTTCAGCTATTTCTTTTTCAATGTAAATAATCATATTGTCGGCAAGAAATTCATCTTCCATTTTATTCTGCAATCTTCTTTTGATAATCTTCATTGCAGAAAATGATCTTTCTGTTGTAGATGTAGAGACAGGAAGATTTAAAATAAGATGAATTAAATGATCAATCAAGTAGAATGTCTTTGACTTTCCTGTTCTTGCCAAAGATTGACATAATTCAATCATGGTTGATAAATTCTTCAAATCTGGATGGTTAGGAGCATCAATAATAAAATGTTGAAGTTGAAATTTTAAACCAATCTTCTCTTGCTCACTAAAATCTAAAGGATAATATTTGTTCACAAGAGTGCATATATCCTCAATGTTAAAAGCTTTATAAGCATCCTTAGGAACTAAAGCATTGCTTAGAGTTAAAAGTTCCATTGTTTGCTCACTAAACCTGTCATTTAATTCTTGCAACTGCTTGTCCATTGTAACAAGAAATATATTCACCCTAAAATGATGTTCCATAGTGAAGAACGGCCATGACGTGCAACATAAGTATAATTAAAATCAGGAATATCAATGTCATGTTGTTCACAAAAGAATACCACACCTTTCAATAGATTTTGCCAACCATCATCCCTCAACTTTTGAATCAAAATTTTAGTAGAACAAACCAATTGCATAGCATTCAATATATCCTGAGATTGTTTCTGCAAAGCTTGGCAAAGACCGTCAGTAATTCCCATAATCTCTTTCATCATGTGTAAAATTAATATGAACTCAAATGAAGACAACATATTCAATGCATCATCAGCATCACCCCATTGAGAATAAGTTGATCCATCAACAATAATTGTTTGAAGAACCAGACAAGATGCATTATATAGCTTCATCATACTACAAATGGAATAAAAATGTGAGCTCCAACGAGTATCACCAACTCGTTTTAAAGTGCCAATTTGATTTTTTCCTTTACCAGTTTCAAGTTCACCCATTTCTAACAATTGAGTTATTCCATCTAATTCAATAGCTTGTAACTCATCATGACGTTTACTAGAGGAACACACAACATTTACAATAAAAGCCAAATTTGAAAAAAATTGATGAACTGGAATGACCTCTCTTGAAGCAGCCACCAAAGCAAGTTGTAGTCTATTAGCAAAACAATGCACATAATAAGCATAAGGATTATCATTGAGAAATAATGCTTGCAACCCATTCCATTCTCCTCTCATATTACTAGCACCATCATACCCTTAACCGCGGATATTGGAAACATCAAGATTATGCCTAGAGAGAACGACACTCAATTCTTTTTTTAGAGTGGCGGCTGTTGTATCCTTAACATGCACAATATCAAAAAATCGTTCTTTTATATTACCATCCTTATCTACGAATCTCAAAACAATAGCCATTTGCTCTTTTTTAGATTCATCACGTGTTTCATCAACAATTATGCAAAATTTAGAATCTCCAATTTCTTCTCGAATGTGACTTCTTACTTTTCTAGAGAAAATGTGCAAGATTTCTTTCTGAATATGATGAGAAGTATACTTAGCATTATACAGAGCATTTTCTAACACAACCAGTGCCACTTTATCATTATATGATGCTAGAAGTTTAATCATTTCAAGAAAGTTACCTCTATTACTTGACTTTGGTGTTTCCTCGTGGCCTCTAAATGCACAAGCTTGAAATGCTAGTCAACGAATTGTGTCAATAGAGGTTTTGAGCCGTAAACGATTCTTGCAGACTTGTTCTGAACTTTGAATATTTATAATGTTATTAATGAGCATAGATTGATTCAACAAGTCTTCACAAGCTTTCATTGCACTGTTATGCGGTGAGCAAGGACTATCTCCAATGTGGTTGAGAAATGTACATCTTTTTCCCGCATTAACCTTTCTCCATGATCTAAAACCTTGTTTAGTAAACACATATGATCCAAAGCGACCATATGGCTTTGAACTAAATAGATAACATGCCAAACAATAAGCCCCATCATTAGTCGGGGAATACTCTAGCCAAGAAGGAAACATTTTAAACCAACTAGATTGAAATCTCCTTGGGTGTTTTTCCTTAGAATAAGGATAGTTTTCAAGTTGCATTTGATATGGACCCCATTTTAAATAAACTATTCGAATTTCATCTCTTTGACTCATTGGATATTCCCATATTTGAAGACGTTTTCCTGGATCACGTTCTAAAGAATTAATATGAAACTCCTCACCTATAATTTTTTGAACCTTAAGAAGGGGCTCCTCTGATTGAACAATTGGAACATTAGTATCATGCTTCAGAATATCTGGAAGAGTTGAATTTATCCTGTTTTCATCTTCACGGGTAGCTTCCCTTTTATCACTTTTAAAAAATGAATCTATTCTTTTATTCTTTATCAATATACCTATTTAAAAAAATACTAAAAAATGATTTATCATAATCTAATAAAAAATTGAGAGACATAAATACCAAAAGAAAATTAGATGATAAGCAAACCACACTTAAAATTCAATTATAAAAAACACACAGTACAATCATTTTTTCTTCTATGTTGATAAAATAAAAAATTAATATAAAAGAGACTCATTAAATAAATTATTAAACTAATATTTCACTATCAAGTGAGACAAAAGAGAATTACCTTCTTTATTTCTTCGAGGATGGAAGAGAACAGTTGAGAGATGAAAGTAAAAATAATTGATCTTTTTCTCTTCAGAAACAAAAGAAAATAAGTAAGAATGGAAGATGAGAAAAATTTGTAAGAAAATCAAGGCACAAACATATAAAAGTGGCTCATTAAATAAATTATTGAATTAATATTTCACTATCAAATGAGACGAAAGAATTACCTTCTTCTTTTCTTCCTCGAAGATGGAAGAGAATAAAGGAGAAATAAGAGAAAAAATAATAGATATTTTTCTTTTCAGAAACAAAAGAAAACAAATGAGAATGAAATATGAGAACAATTTATTAAAAACACAATCTATAATGAAAATAAATAATATAAAATATCTTGATAAATCTTTTTAATCTTCCTTTTTTATTATATTTGATTTTATATTTTATTATTTATTAGTATTAATTATTATGTTTATAAAAGAAATAAAATATTGGATTTAATATTTATAACAAAATAAAATCAAAATACTAATATCTATAATAAAAAAAATCAAAATATCTATTGTAAAAAAAGGCTTAAATACCTTTTTGGTCCTCATTTTCATAATATTTGTTGTGGATGGTCCTCATTTTGACCGAATGTTTAAAATGGTTCTCATTTTTATCGAATGTTTAAAATGGTCCTCATTTTCGCAATTCGTGTTTTATTTGGTCATTTTCTGTAACGCCGTTTAAATCATTAACGGAGCATTGTACAGGTGACACGGTTTATATTAGGGAAATTTTTTCATCTTTGTCTTTCTTAAGCTCAGAATGAAGTGGAGAGTCAACCATTGTACTGCATTTTGACTTTCCTTAAACTTCGTTCAATTTCACTTTTGCCAAACATTAATGTAGTGCATTTTGATGAGGATGAATTAATGTTATAAATTTAACTTCTTCCAGACTTAGATCAATTTAATTTTTCCCAAGCTTAGATCAATATCACTTACTTCAATGTCGTGCTCAGATTAAGATGTCATTTTGAACATGTTGGGACTGATATCAACATAATCAAACTAATTTATTTCTTCATTTAACAATAGTACAAAACAGATTGGACTTTAAAATCATTAATCTGCCTCATTTGTGTCATCATGATGACATCTTTTCATCAACACCACCATTTGAAAAAGTTGCAGCCCACATTATTAGAACCACCACTCTGTAAATCAATAAACCAAAAATTAAAATCAATTTATTATTAACACAAAAATAAAAACAGATTGTACCCAAAATTTTCTACCAATATTCTTTGGAGTTCTTGCCATCCTTAAAGTTGTCATCTCTCCGCAGCTACAAATTGGGGTTAATTCATTTCTCGTTGAACCACCAACAGTGCATGAAGTCGGTTGCCTCCAACGATTACAACCAGAGGTAAAGGAAGAAGATTGGGACCGTAACATACCTATATAATGGGATTGCAGGAAGAAGAAGATTGCAGCAACACCAATTGGAAATAGAGGAACAAGATTGCCAAAACTCACCAACTTCCCAAAAATTTCTTACCTAAACCCTAGCTCACTTATATAACCCCAAATATCTGATTACCAAACCTGTACAATACACGTAACACACCCTAATACAAACCGTGTCACATGTACAATGCTCTGTTAATGATTTAAACGGCGTTACAGAAAAGGACCAAATAAAACACGTTTGCGAAAATGAGAACCATTTTAAACATTCGGTAAAAATGATGACTATTTTAAACATTCTGTCAAAATGAGGACCATTCACAACAAACATTACGAAAATGAGGACCAAAAAGGTATTTAAGCCTAAAAAAAAATTCAAAATTTTTAGGGGTGCCAAGGCACCCCCTGCATCCATAATACTCTGCCACTGACAACGAAGATTATCAAAACAAAATTTGGAATAAGATGAAATATTGATTTCTTGAACACAATATGGTTATTTACATTCAAAAAGGAATAATTGGAGATTTTTATTCTGAATAAATTATTGATGAGTTCAAAATTTTTTACTATAAATTAGTTTGGCTCCTCCAAAATTATTGGTCAAGATCTGTCACGGGTTATTATTATCAACTATAATTAATAATCATTATTATTATCAACTATAAATATTATTATCATTATTATTATCAACTATAAATATTATTATTATTAATTATAACTATTTCTATTATTATATTACTAATATTATTATTATTATTATTAATAATAAGAACTATAATTATTATAATAATAATAATTATTATTATTATTATTATTATTATTATTGTTGTTGTTGTTGTTGTTGTTTTTATTATTATTGTTAGATACACATTTTACTTTTACTTACTATGTAGGAATCATGTTTCAATTACTTGTCATTTTTATTTGTTTTGTTGTTCATTTATCTTTACATTTGAACAATTATTTCAATTTTAAAAAATAGTTACTAAAATTAGTAAAATAATAAAACTGAAAAATAATTTTTTTTATTATAAGTAATTATTTAAATTTAAAATATAATAATTAAGAGGATAAAATTGATAAAATAAAAAGACACCAAAGATGTTTATCTCTTTATATGTGTAGTTGTATTAATATTAAAAGGATACCAAAGATGTTTATCTCTTTATATATGTAGTTATATTAATATTAATATTATTAGTAGTAGTAGTAGTATTAGTATTATTTTTGTTATCACTACGCGATATTATTATAGTGGTATTATTATCATCATCATCATCATTATTATTATTATTATTATTATTATTATTATTATAGTTAGATACATATTTTACTTTTATTTACTACGGAATGATATTTTAATTACTTACTCTTTGTATTTGTTTTGTTATTCATTTTATCTCTATATCTTGGTATTTTTTGAATTGAAAAAAAAAAGTTACTAAAATTAGTAAATTGATAAAACTGACAAATAATATTTTATTATAAATAATTATTTAAATTTAATAAATAATAATAAAGAGGATAAAATTTTAAAAACAAAAAGAAGACATAAAAAATGTGTATCTCTTTATATATTTAGTTAGTGTATTATTATTATTATTATTACTATTATTATTATTATTATCACTATTGGATATATAATAATGGTATTATTATTATTATTATCACTACGAGATATTATTATTATAATAATAATAATAATATTATTATTATTATTATTATTATTATTATAGTTAGACACATCTTAATTTTATTTATTATGAGATCATATTTCAACTAGTGGTCATTTTTAATTGTTTTGTTGTTGTATATATAATTATAGATTATTAGTATGTCAACATTAGTCTTGGTATTTATATTGACATTAATATTTATAGCATACAAATTATCATTATTACTATCATTTGTTTGTTATTATTTGTATCATTATTATTTTTTTTTTTATTATTATTACTATTCATAGTGATGTTATTAGTATAAGTGCTTTTTTTATTATAAAAAATGTTATTATACTAAATATTTTTGTTAAATAGATTTTTAATCTTTTAAAAATTTTATAATTTATAATTTATATTAATATTATTATTATTGTTGTTGTTATTTTTAATGGTTAAATAAATATAATAACAATTATATTATTATTCTAAACAGATTTTGAAATAAATAAAAAACGTGTACGGGTCATATATTATTATAATTATTTTGTAAAATCAATTAACTGCACCATATTATGATATTAATTTTATTTATTATATTTAAAACTGAATTTACCACTTCATTTCATTAATAATAACATTTACAACAATATAACCTAATTTTCATGATATTTATTATTTTATTTTTATATTATTGTTATTATTATCAATTATAACTCTAATTATTGTTATTATTATTATTATCAACTCTAATTATAATAATAGTAATAATAATTATTATTAACTATAATTGTTGTTATCAACTATAATTATTATAATCAATATTACTACCAACTATAAGTATTATTATTATTATCATTATTAACTACAATTGTTTCTATTATTATTATATTATTATTATTATTAGTACTACTACTATTATTATTAATTAGAACTATAATTATTATAATAGTTATTATTATTATTATTCTTTTTATTATTATGGTTACATACACATTTTACATTTACTTACATCTATGAATCATGTTTCAATTACTTGACTCTTTTATTTGTTTTGTTGTTTATTTATCTTTACATTTGAATAATTATTTCAATTCAAAAAAATAGTTACTAAAATTAGTAAAATAATAAAAATGAAAAATATTTTTTTTATTTCAAATAAAAATTTAAGTTTAAAATATAACAATTAAGAGGATAAAATCGAAAAAATAAAAAAGGGCACCAAAAATGTTTATCTCTTTATATATGTAGTTGTATTAGTATTATTTTAATTATTATTATTATTATTATCAATAATGCGATATTATTTTAGTATTATTATTATTATTATCTATTATTATTGTTATTATTATTATAGTTAAACACACATTTTACATTTATTTACCACGGGATCTGATGAAGGATTGACTATAACACCCCATTTAATTAATAGCGTAATTAAAGAAGCGTTACACTAGAATAATGTCTTAGCGCAGTCCTGGAGTTTAAACCAACTCCTTGCAACATAAGGCACACCACGGTGCCACAGGAAAAACCCAGTTATAAAGTTAAAGGAACATAAAGAGATCACAAGACAACGGAATACATGGGTCGTGGCCCTAAGAAAAGCCCAACAAAAAATAAAACATCAGCTCCAGCCCAGATGGACTATGCAGCGGAGTCACCGTCCCCCTGTTGACCGCGAGAACCTCTCGTTTATGCTCACATCAATAAATTGATGATCATCGCAAAAGAGAAGTACCACACACAAGACAATCAAACAACAAAGGGTAAGCTAGAGCCAAAACCATTTCATTAATAAAATCATATACATATTCACAGTTCATTATGCATACATCATGCAAGCATGGTACGACCTTCCAAACAATACACTAAGACTTGACTCGACTCATCTGGATACATATAGCCCGGTCAGATTCAGCGAATGCTTGCACTTGTGGTGGATACCTCTGCTCACCCCCGAGCTGCTCACCCCCAAGCTATGTGTTACAAGTGTTATAATGAATCAATTTTCCCTCACCACAAGGTTAGCCCTTAATGAATTTCGGGCCTCCTGCTACTCTCACCACAGGAGTCAGTTCGCTCTAAGTGAGACTAACTGACTCCTTAGAGTGTTAGGATGCAACCTTACCTTGAATCCTTACCAGACCATATAGATGGGGCACCACCATGGACACTCACTAACAGAGGCCATGGAATTACGTCCCGACCACTGAAGCGTAACCCTGAAAGTCTCACCTAGAGACTCCAAGGAATTACGCACTGACACAGACCAACATATATAAACAGCCAAGAATTTACACATACATTACACATAAATTTCATACCAACATCCATAACCAATCCTCATTTTCCACGATTAAATCAACACCAACTCGTCATTACCAATCATGAGTAAAATGCTTCCTCTCATACCAACACCATGCCACTGGTTTACCAACCATCAAGGTCCATTGTTGCTCATGCCAAATTTGTGACCACACGCACATATATATATCCAACTTCTCATGCACAACTCATACGAATCATGTCAAGCTCACAATCCCCCACAATATAATCCCCTCCCAATCATGCATATTAACATTCCCATTAAGCCATCATAAAATAACCCATAGAAGAATACTTTAAACATCCAAGCACGGAGAGAACAACAAGTTGGGACGCATCCTCGCCTAGCTCCTCGCTCAGGCTGGAGGGTCTCACTCAAGCGAGAATGACTCTCGCTCAGGCGAGGTCCCCGCTCAGGCGAGCTCCCCTCCGCCTAGGTGAGAGCTCGACATGAAGGATAGTAGCCCCTGCGCAATCTCGCTTAGGCGAGATCCCCTTCGCCTAGGCGAGACATCTGCTCGCTCAAAACGAGTTTTGGTCGCCTAAGCGACAACTCGCGCAGAAAGCCCTAGGCGAGCCTCTGCTCATCTCACCTGGGCGAGGCGAGCTCGCTTGGGCGAGATTATTAGTGTTTACCACTGTTCACGCCTGCAACGCACATAAACATATCCAAACAAGGAAACCAGCCAGTCCAAACATCCATGACAGTATATCGAACTCGAAAAATCATTAAATCAACAGTACATACATCACAAACACACCAGACAAGGGGTTCTAGCTTCCCTTACCTGGAATATGCTAGTACAGGAACTCAACCGCAACCACGGACACCACGGCTCTAAGGTATGCTTATGAACTGGAAAACAAAGGAGCAGATCACAAAATAAGCTCATTACGGAATCCTAGCTGAAAACAAACATGAAGAAGCACCAAAGGAAGTACGAGTACGAGTTGGAATGGACTTACGAGAAGCGGAAAAACTGGTTCGAGCCCACTGGATGCAAAAAGGCGGCTGAACCCTAGCAGAGCTCTCTCTCTCGGAGCAGAAGGTGTGACGGCTGATTCTGTGAAGAGTGAGGGTGAGTGTCTTAGGGCAGATTAGGGTTTAGTTTTACCACTTGGGCCAGCCCTAGGCCCAATTACAAGCGGCAACCCTTTACTTTAGGGTAGAATTGAATAAACAAGATTTTAATGGGCCTTACATTGACACCAACCAAGGATGGAGACACATGTTTGTTTAAGACTAAACATGTTTAGAAAGGAAGTTCACTAATCCTTAAAAAGAAACAAGATAATCCTTCATTAGGATCATATCTCAATTACTTGCACTTTTTATTTGTTTTGTTGTTCATTTTATTTTTATATCTATGTAATGAGTTGAATTAAAAATATAGTTACTAAAATTATTAAAATGATAAAATGGACAAATAATTTTCATTATGAATAATTATTTTAATTTAAAAAATAATAATTAAGAGGATAAAATTATATAAACCAAAAAGGACACAACAAATGTATATCTCTTTATATATATGTAGTTATTGTATTATTATTATTATTATTATTATTATTATCATTACCAGATATTATTATAATGATATTATTATTATTATTATTATCATTATAGTTAGACACAAATCTTAAATTAATTTACTACGGAATCATATTTCAATTATTTATCATTTGTATTTGTTTTGTTGTTAATGTATATCTTTATATATAATTATAGATTATTATAGTTGACATTAGCCTTAGTGTTAGCATTAATATTAATATTTATAACATAAATATTATTATTATTATTATTATTATTATTATTATTGGTATCATTATTATTTTTATTATTATTATTACTATTCATAATGTTGTTATTATTATAAGTGTGCTTTTTTTAATTATAGAAAACATTGTTATACTAAATACTTTTGCTAAATAGAGTTTTAATATTTTAAAATTTTCATAATTTATAATTTATAATTTATATTAATATTAGTATTAGTATTTTTAATGGTTAAATAAATATAATAAAAATATATTATTATTCTAAAAAAATTTAAAATAAAAGAAAAACAAAAAACAAAATCATAGGCTATTATAATTATTTCGTAAAATGTATTGTATTGTGATATCAATTATATTTATTATATTTAAAATTGAAATTATTATTGCCCCACTTAGATCTAGTATTTCATTACTTTAATAACAACATTTACAACAATATAACTTAATTTTCATAATATTTTATTACATAATACTTTCACTATTTTATTGTTTTAATATATAAAATAAAACAAATACGTCTCGTGCGTATGCAAGTTCAGTATACTAGTTTAATCCTAAAATTTCGTCCATTAAACATTAATCTCATAAACCTATTTTTACAATTTATCAATTCACAGATACTGATTTTAAAAACTCTTAGCTTCTTTTAAACCAACAATCCTCTGAAAATTTGATGTATTTACATAAACTTTATTTGTGATAAACCATTTATTAACATACATTAATTAATCACCAAATTCATCACTTATGCCATTAATCCAATTCGAAAAAGTTCACATGCGCCAATGAAAAATTATTATTATAATTATATACATTGTACTCATCTACTCCAACTGCCTTTTCTTAAATAATCGCTTTCTTTCTAAAAATCCATTGATATTATGAAACTAATTTTATTCAAATTTTTACACCTAAAAAAAATTAATGCCCTGCAAGTACCACTCAAAAATTTAGTCACAACACAATGCTTAATAATCAAAATCCGTAAGCCATCTTATTATCATTATATACATAAAATTAAACAAAACACATAGTAGCAAAATGCCACCTCAAAGCTGCCATTACTTTAAAGAAAACAATGTTGCAATTTGCCAACTCAATTAAACCTTTACATCAACAAAACAAAAATAAACATTGTTACTTCAATTCTTAACCAAAACCAAAGTCAAAATTTCATTTATAAAAATATTAAAAATAAATCAAAATGCTAAAAAGAAAATAAAACTTTTATCTTTATATATATATATCCTATAATAACAATAATATCAAAATCATAATTAATTTTATAATCAAAATTTCAAAACAGAAAATAGTCAAAAGTATATATCTTTAAACAAAATAAAAACAATCACAATTAAAAAGATAATTTATATAAATATAATCATAGCTGCAACAACTTTGATAAAAGTCTAAAGTCACAACCTCTATTCATGTATACGAGTACAAACCTCTCCAAGCTACATTGAGCATTGACCATTTTAGGTATCCTTCTCAATCTTTTCTTGAGATCGTGAACTCTCAATTATAATGAATAATCAAATAACACTCTCTCAGCAAGAGTGTACAATACAATTCACGGGTTACAATTTTACTCAGTGAAAGATTTTACAATATTCAAACTCTTAATCCAATTTTTCTAAACATAATTTATATGACAATTTCTCAACACTATGATCTTTCTTTTCTCTTGTTTGTTTCTTTCTCATAAAGCTCTGCATTCATTTTATAGTTGTAAGAAATAAGAAACACATAATAATAAAATGGTTAAATATGTTTGTAGTTCATAAATTAGGACGCAAAATTGAAATCCGTCATTATTGTAACTTTGATACACAATAGTGTTAATATTTTTTTTATGTGTTAAACAATGTTCAAAGTTAACATTTGAGTTGTAATGTGTTAAACGGTGTAAACAAGTTAAATGTTAGTCTTAAACATCGTTTAACACATAAAAACATTTAATACACTTGAGTTAAAAGATATTTATTTTCAAAATTTAGAAATCAAATTGTACCAAAGTTTAAAACAGAAACTAATTTCAATTTCTCATCAAAATTTAAGAATTAAAATCATATTTAACTCATAATGAAATAACACTATATACAATAATTATCTTTCAAGTTTCATTTCATATATTGGTTATGATTTGTTTTAGGAGAATCCGTCAGAAAGATTCAATAATATTAAAATTTGAGTTAATCTTTCATAAAATGTTAAAAGTATCTCGAACTCAAAATCTTGAAAGAATAAATGTACATGTCTTCTTCCTTAGATATTTTTTAACTTTCTATTTTCTGATTAGAATTACACTTAAATTTTCTAACAATTTTTAATAAAAGTAAACAATTACAACTACATTTATTTAAAAATTAACTTAATTACATTCGAAATATTTAAAATTCGAGTTGCTATTAAGTATTAAATGAAGAACATGTTCTTTTAATTAATAACTCACATTTTTCTTCAAGAACCTTTTCCATATTGCCCTCCAATATAGAAATTTGACTCTTCATTTCTACAATTTCGATACTTAGCTTTTCAATATTTTTTCAATCCATTCAAAATAATCACACCCTTTATGCCTACGTATATAGGAAATTCAATCAAGCACCCTACAAACAAAAATAAAAGCTCTCAAATTTGTCAAATAAAACTTAATATACCACACATTTATCAATTATACCCTCCTAATACGTAATATTAAAATTAAAGAAACACGATTCTAATAAAACAATACCATTACTGATAAACGGAAAACCACTAATAAACTCAAAGATAAAATTTGGTGTACCTGTATCCCTTCTTCTCTTACACTTTTAAGTAGAAGGTACTCATCTACACAGAAAACACATGCAAATATAACTGAGAACAAATGCTGGAAGAAACATCAGACATAATAATTGAGTGCTTCCTTCTAATCAGAGGGTGCTAACGAGGATCTTCAATTGAAACCACCTTAAGAAAATCTGTTTCAGAAATACAGGTTACCATGTGTTTGTGTTTGTTTTATAAGATTATAATATATATATATATATATATATATATATATATATATATATATAATTTAATTATAAAATAAATTTTATATAATATTTTTTTAATGTATTATTATTTATTTATGATATTTTCTAATTGTAGATTACATGATTCAATTACTTTTATTTACGTTGTTTTCTAAATTAAGGAGTTGGTGTTTATGACTAAAACTAAATATAATAAACATATGAGGATTATTTTTTGTGCTTAACGTTTTTAATATTCAAAATAAAAATAAAGGGAGTATGGTGGTTTCTTTTAGGGTCTCTTCTCATGCGAAGAAATACTGTAGTAATTGAGAACGATGAACAAGGGGAGAAACAATTGTTCTGTTTTGGGGAAAGAAAGCGACCAAAAAGATAATTAATTGTGATATTACTGCATAGAGTCTATCTCCCTTTTTCGAAGAGATTTGTGAGATAAATATGACAAATTACCACACTATCCTTTTATTATCCATGTTATTATATTGTGAAAAAAATTAGGTCCACTAATAGGCATGGGCTTGAGGTATGCGAACAAGATTTCTAATACACACATTTGTATCTGATTCCAGCTTTCCACTTACCACATTTGTATCCAGATGATTATTTTTTTAAATTAAATATTAAATTTTCTAAATCAAATATATTTTAATATATTTTTTTCAATTCATAAATATTTATAATATTTTTATTTATGATAATAATATATGAAAAACTAATTACAACTTATCTAAATATCATTTAATTATACTTTTTTAACACCAAGGACAATTAGGTCATTCTACATTTTTATCTATTAAATTTAATTTCCAATCCTTCACAAACTTTCACAAAAATTACTCTTAAATCCACTCCACTATCACTCTCAAATCCATACAAAAAAACAATATTAAATATCACTTTCTAATCAAACCAAATCAATCATCTCCCTCTCCCTCAAATCATCACCCACGTAAGAACACACTCTTAAAGATGTAACATATCAAGTTTCATGTGCCAATTGGTTTAAGATGAATATTAATAGTGTAACTAGAGATTGTCTTAGTTTAACTACATATGCTAATATTTTTAGAGAAGGTCGAATATGTAACTTTCAGCTTTTTATGAGTGTAAATTTTACTTATGCGAATTTATGAATCATTTATGCTTTAGAAAATACTTAGAAGAAAGACTTTTAGAAGTTTTAAATTGGAAATAGTTCTACTCTAATTTGTTATAATTTTTAGATCAAAAAGTGATTCTTGGAGTCCGAAGGGAAATGACACTCATACTTGCAATATTTTTTATACATATACAACTCAAAATTTCTTATTTTTTTGGAAAGAAATTATTATACTAATAAGTTAGCTAGACAACAATATAAATGAGTCAATATTATAACTCTATATGTTTAATTTTTTTTCATAATAGATATAATTTATCTATATCTCATGTAACTTTTAGCACAAATTTGATATTATCTCTATATTTATATTCATCTATTTCTTTTCATTTTAATAATTTTTCATGTAACAACAATCGATAAATTTTATAGTATCACTTAAGATTTCAAAGTTCACATTAATGTCTGACCTAACTTATTTGGAATATAATATGGTGTTGGAACCACGAAAAACGAAAATAACCTACTACTGGTACAATGCTGAAATACAAAGAATCCCTGAAGCTAATATATGGTGTTGGAATACACTATTATACAAGGTGGAGGGAGAGCATTTAAAATCAGCTTGAGCAACTAATATGCGAAGGAGACGATGCCTCCACCAATCTTGGACGTGGTTACTGAGTAGGGTTCCATCATACATGCCACCAAGAAGATCAATTTCAACGTGGCACCTTGACAGAATTTAATGATGATGAATTTGATGCAATTTTCTGTGAACTTTGCTCATTTTAAGAATAACTTGTTGATGCTTAGTCTGTTTGTTCAAGCCAACAACCATGAGAGAAGTTCAAGTTGGACACATATGCAAGAAATCACATTTCAAAGAAAAGTTGAGAGGAAAATGTTGAGTAGGAATATTAGTTGCATGGCTGCTGCCAAGTGGAAAAGCCAAGAAGTACCTTTTTGCTCCCAAAAACTCTTCGAAAGTGTCAAGAGCTTTAACGGCAGAAGCAGCAGCAAAACACAGGTCCCAAAATTGTTGTTTTTACTGCCTAGGAAAAGATACTATTTGTTTCGGTCATCATTGATTGTTTGAACTATGCCCATCTTGTGACCCTGTAAATCCATAACACTTGCTTAGCACCTCATGTATAAAATCTATAGGCCACATGGAGCACCAATAGAAATCATATGAGAGGAATGGAAAATTTCTCAAAGCAGATAGTTTGTTGCATCACAAATAACTACTAGTAAGACAAAAACACTATTATTAAGAATGTGTTTACAAAATAAAAGACAGAAATGCCTATGAATATAGTTAGATGGAAGAACTAATGAATGTGTTTTCAAAATAAAAGAGATAAATGAGCTTTGAACTAATGCCTTGTGAACAGAAATCAAACGGCATGCATGGCATGGCATCTTCAACTGCAATTTAAATCCAAGAAAGCACCTCAATAAGAAGAAAAAGGAGGGAACAAATACAAATTGACTATTATGAATTATTTTTAAGGAACTACTAAAGTAATACGAGCATTCTAAACTGACCAAACATTAGATTTCTTCACGAGCAACAAGTTTTCTCTCTCTAACCACCACAGCAAATTACTTTACTTGCTTTGAATCATGGAGCAAGCCTCATCCCAGGTCCTTCTGATGCCTACAATCAATATATAGAAGAGACCAAAAGGTATTAACAATCACCTGGTCATAAACATTTGTTCCAATATAGCTTATTTTGTGTTTACAATACCATATAAACAAAATCCTACTAAAACATCATTTGAAAACAAAGCAAATTTTCCCTAATAATTAAGGTACTAAAAACCTGCACTTAGTGACTATGCAAATGAGTCCCCACACCCTCTCTTGATCTCCCTATGTTTTTCTTATCTACTCACCCAGATAATTTACTGGTTCCTTTCACTTGCCATGGGATAATATTATAATTATGCTCTGCCCATGATTGCTACAAGGACTTTCCTATCAGTGATGTGTAAAAGAGATTAATCAATTTTGTGCCTTATTTGAGCTATACTTCAGGTCATTGTTTTCTCTTTTTCCTTTTTTCTTTTGACAAGGAAAATTCCTATCCTTCCCCAGATGTATCTTCTCTCCTTTCTATTAATTTTTATTATCAAAAAATGTTATCTAATAAGAAAATTGAGATTATGAAAATGCCTTAGAATATTATGAGTTTGATGAATTACAGAAGTTAGAAAACTTTGAATAAAGTATTCAAGAAGTTACATAAAATGGGAGCACTTGAATTGCTTTTCTTTCACTCATTTTAATAAAGAGGGTAGACCTGTCAGCTCAGAAAAACCAGTAAGCAAGGGCAAAATGAAAAATAAATATTTTGAAGGAAAAGGAAGAAAGAATAGCACATGGTATAGAAAATTTTAATGTCCCTAATTAAGCAGAATTTTCCTTTCAGATTTTAATAAAAAAGCAGAAAACAAAAAGTTAAAGGATTTATATCAAAATTCTAGAAGTAATTTTAGAACCTTGAAAATTAAAAATAATGTGACAGAAAGATCAGCATACCATACTTGACAAAGTTTGTAGCTCCTAAAAGAGTTAGTATATGCCTCTAGAATCTCTTGCCCTATGAACCATCTTGAGGAGTATTGATTCACCAAAAGCAATTTTGTTTTCTTAGTTAAGTTGAATAGAAGCAGAATAAATCAAGTGCACTAGCGCATCATCAAATTCTTCTAGTTCACCAGAATCTCGTAATTGACGATATGAAGGAGCCATGAGATTTGCCGCAATATCAACTAACTTCCACAAAGAGAGATTATAAGCCATTTTGATTATTTTAATGGACAACCGCCAGGAAGAATCAAGACAAGACATAATAACATTAAAGCAAGCTTCCTGAATATTTTCCAAAATCCAGAACTCAGCAAGCCAATAAAGCTCCACATACGGTTGTAGATTAAATAGCTTTTCTTGATCATCCATATTATCCCACAAGCATCCAGATGGAGGACCAGGCAGCTCATCAGAATAAAACCACTGCACTAGTTTAATCAATGCTTGCCAGCTAATATCAACTTTTATTACTTGTGAATGACTGCAACAATGAGTGAATAACATTTAAGAGAGACCCATAGGAGACAGAATCCAAGTGTAGAAGGAAACAAAAATTAAAGCAAAGAGGCTTGCAAAGTGTCCAATAGAAATGAAAAATTCTCACACCTGATTTGCATGTATATCCTAGACTAACTTGAGAATTGAAATGAAGTTAACATGGAAGAACATAACAACGCAAACCATCATGACAACATGATTCCACGTTACTTCCAAGGGATTAAGAACACCATTAGTGAGTCTCCAAAGGAAAGTTAATATGTTTTTGAAGAGAAAAATATCAATCTTGATCTATAATTTCAAGCTGTGGTGGAAGTTGAGTCCCACATTAGAAGTTTTAGTGCAGGGTTTACAAGGCCTGGGGCCCAAAGGTCTTATCAGGCATTTGATAGAACTCTCAATAAATATACTGAAAACGGCATATTATTTAATGAAAAACAGAGCCTAAGCTCCTAACAATAACCCAAATCGTAAGTGATTCCACTATCCCACGTTCTCCTATATTCCTACTCTACACTCCCCTAACAGAATTTTGCCAACTCAGCACCCTTCTATTCTGCTCTCTTGTTTCTACCCGTTTACACCATGTTTTGGGTCTCTCAACATTTGGGCCGACAATCTGGTCCAGTGTTCTATCACTTCCTTCCACTAGGAGAGCAACCTTGTCCTCAAGGTTGAGATGAGGAAATTGACAGGCAAATTGTGCTCCTCTTCCCCTGTAGCATCCTCAATAGCAAACCTTTCCATTATACCAAAAATTGTTTGATGGGACAATTGTTCTGTATAACAATTATACTGCTCAAAACATGCCCAGGTACAATGTGGTCATCAGGTTCCACCTCTAATTCCGATGGCAGATTGGCCTCTGCAGTGTACTCTCCAATGGCCCTTTTTAGGACACGTGAAAGACATAATGGACCTTAGAAAGAGGCAACTGCAATTTATAAGCAACCACTCCTAACTTTTCAATCAACTCAAAAGGACCATAAAATCAAGGGGAGAGCTTTCAATTAATGCGGCATGCCACCAATTGTTTTTTATGAGGATGCAGTTTGAGAAAAACCCACTTCCACACTTCAAATGACTGCATCCTATGCCTTTTATCAGCAAATTTTTTTTATCTGTTTTCATGCTTTACTCAAAATTTTACTTCAAACAACAAAGTTTCATCTCTGTCCAAGATATTGTGCTACAGCTTCTAATTTAGTAATCACCCAGAAAGGATCGTATAACTGATGGTGGATTTCTTCCACAAACAACCTTAAACGGGTCAGAACAGTGGAGATATGATATGTAGTATAATGCTAAAATTCATCCCAAGGTAAACTATTACTAAACAAATAGACAAAAATTAATTGCATAGTTTTTAGAGTTTTAGTTTTCCTCCTTTTCTTTCTATTCTCGATTTTTATGTTGAATAATGGAGAACTAAATTTTTGATCAATTCTTGGAATCAAGATCAAACAATACGAATTGAGTTTTTGTATTGATTGTTCTTCACTCTGAGTTTGTTCTTCTCTTCCCTAATTTCGATTTTGCCCTTTGTGATATCAATTTGCATTTATGAAATTAGAATTCAAATTAGGAATTGATTGAATCTTGATTTGATAACTAAATATGAATTGTATTGAAAGATATTGAGATTCAATTCATATAATTGGTTTAGTCGATTGATTGAACTAGGTTAAATGTTCAAACTTGGATTAAATCTTTAGGGAACTATGATTTTTGAATTGCTTGGTAATTTGAATTTGTGGATTGATCAATTTTCTATCTCTGGATTTCGCTTCTAATCTCTTAATTTGTTTTCCATTTTTCATTTTTAAATCCTTAAATCCCCAATTTTAATTTTTATGACAAAAATGTTAAAGATTGAATACAATTTAGTATGTGTCCTTGGATAATCAACTTAGGTTGTGCTCTATACTACATAATTACATAATTTAGAGACCCTAATAACTTTTTATTTCACCTACGATAAGTAAATCCATACCCTTAAATGAAGTTCCTACACTACAATAACTGGTAAACTCCAAAACCCCTCTTACACCTTTGACATTATGAAGGATTGGTGACTCCACCGCACTTCCCACCTTAGCAGGATCCATGGTAACTCCTGATAATGACCCAAATACTCATTGTTTCCTCACAAAGGTATATTTCTTCTTGTTGGCTACAAAGTAAATATTCTGCAACTATTGTAACACTTACTGAATGTGCAATAAACTCACTTGTCATTTCTTGGAGTACACAAGGATGCCATAAACAAAATGCACACACGAACCTTCTTAAATTAGTTTTAAAAACTTATAGGTTCAAAACTAGTCGGAGCATTCATCAAGCCAAATTCATAAGTTCTAAATTCCATTTTATGGATGTCATGTTCTCACACTCGAATATGATGATAACCAAACTTGAGATCCAAAGTTGAGAAATAACAAGTTTCATTTAATTCATCTAAAAGTTCACCCACTACAAGAATAAGATACTTGTCAAGAATTATTACTTTATTAAAACATGCACAACCAAGAGTAGTCTTTTTTCTTAACTAATATCAGGAGAAAGAATTTGAGCTATGTCAAATTGCTCCCTGTTGTAGTAAATCAGCAACCTGTTTATCAATCTTATGTTGTGCAGGAGCAGGAGCAGATAATGTTACAAGCTAACATTCACAGGCCCTTGTACCAACTTCCATTTCAATCACATGCTCAGAATCCCTTTTCGGCGTAACCCCATCACCTGCTTGAAAAACCCTTGAATTCTTCTAAAACATCCAGGAGTTCTTTCCCCTGAAATGAATTTAAGTTTGGATCAACAATTGCCATAGATACATTTACAACTCATCCCCCATCTTCAAAATTTCCATCAGTGACTTCCTTCAACCGGCTATGGAAAGATTTTGGATCCCCCACACCATTAGTGGAAAACCCTAGCAGTAAAAGTGGACTTTCATGGTGCCAAATTTCAAAGTCATTTTCCCCCAATTCATTTCCATTTTTCTTTAAGTCTTTAACCACAAACCCCTATTGTCAAATCCAAATCTAGCACTAAGCCCCTATAGTGATGTCAATTGCCTGCAATTGAATGCAAAGATTGAAACAAATACCTATAGTAGTAAACTATATGACTATCACCAAACCGAATTCTGATTTCATGAGTTGAAACAATAGGGCTGTTGACAAAAATTGTTACTTATGGAGAAATGAAGTTATGCAATGCCACACCATCCACCATCATCATTACTATGATTCCCTTCAATATTCCTTCAATCCACATAGTTGTTATATCATCAAGGATACCATGAAAAGGGAATATTATTTAATGAAAAACATAGCATAAGCTCCTTACAGCAATACCAGAGTGTATGCTTCTGAGAGAAGAAGAATCTTCTCTCCCAACACAATCACCCAAAAGTATAACTGACTCCACTATGCCACATTCTCCTATTCCCATCCTACACTCCATTAACAGAATTTGCCAACTCAGCACCCTTCTATTCCGCTCTATCTTTCACCTACATTCTGATCAAGTGTTCTATCAGCCTTGATTAGAGTTTAGCCAAGAACAGATTACATAGATGTTGATCAACAAAGAATAAGTAATAGACAGCCATGCATGTCTACCTTTTGAGTTTATACCATGTACATGTTCAATTTTCATGAGCCACAGTTTGAATAAATCGTAAAGCTTTTCATCATTCATAAATCAGAAAAACTGTAAGATCATTATGAATATCTTGATCAATAATTACCTTTCTTGCATTCCTGACCGGAACAAACCTTGTAGATAATCACAACCAGACTGCAATATAACTTTGTGAACATGCATATGGGGTACTGTGTCAGAACAAATATCGCATGTCCACCCAACAAGCTCATTTGATTTAGCTGCCAATATGACATCCCTGAAAATAGATTGAGAAAATCAGATTTTTTCTCCCAAACTTTGAAAACAAATGTTAGCAATCGCACTGTTACTGTTCCTCATTGTATAGAAAGTATAAACATTTCAATTACCCTAAAATCACAAAGTCCATAAATATTTAATCAATAAGAAATCTCCAACTAGTAAATGTATATGCCTCACTGTACTTGATAATACAATTGCATTTAGCAACTGCGTCCAAGTTCAACAGTCTTTTCAGAAAAGTAACTCATTTTAAAAGCACTGAATAAACCTCACAAACAATTAAATAAAGGTTGCTATATAAGTATATGTGAATTAATACATAAAATTTTGTGAGAATAAAAGATGGAAATGGACATAAACGAAAAAGAAAATGCAAGATTACAACAATCATGTGCAATTTCAAGATATTTATAAGAAGTTTATCAAGAAGCAAACCATACGAAAAACAACTTCCAGCTAAACCAAAAGCTGAAGTAAGATTAACGCTGGGGAAAGGTAAGCCCCATTTTGGACGCTGCCTATGAAGCATTTGGAACAAAGGCTGTAGATTGCAGCGCTTAGCAAGAATTTTTAGCTTCTTTGCTGTTTCTTCACTAGCATGTAAGTATCCCAAGTATACATATTCCAACAACAATACCAATGCTTCATAATCAACATGAGAAGATAGACGAACTTCTCTCACGGTCTCTCTGACAAACTCATCTGGTATCTCTTTAGAACTCTTTAACAATTGAGGAGGCAGTAGTGATGGACATCGAACAGCAAGAATAACAACATGAACATTTAGAGATTCCCCATTTGCTAAGACAAGCTTCATATCTGAGTATTCTTCCTTATTGAGAGATTCTCGGATCCTTTTGGCTAATTCACTTGGGAAACCATAATATCCAAAATAAGTTAGAATATAAGAAACATACCATCTCACACCAGGACTGAAAGATTTTCTTTTACAGATCTCTTGAAGTTTGCTAACTAATTGTGGTGTAATGTTTGTCACCTCTCTAGAAAACTGTGGAGAATTCTCTTGTAAAAGGTCACAATGATGAAGAATTTCAGTTAAGCCCAACAAACTATAAAAGAAGAGAACATTGGAGCCTTCCCAATCTTCTTTATCAAAAAAGCAACAAGACCTTTCATGGCATGTTGTATACAAATGAGGAGTAAAGTTTTGCCTTTCAATATGAATGTCATTATTTAAGCATCGTTTCAGAAGAAGAACAACTACCTTTATCCCTTTGCTCTCAATGATACATCTTGGGTATTGTGGTAAACTTGAAAGACAAGTAAACCCAATTAAATTAATAACCAGTTGAAGTTTATCAAATGATCCATAGCTTTCTAGGGATGATGTATAATCTAGAGTATGTAGTAAGCTTTTCAAGCATGGCATGCCTTTCACCTTCAGTACATCTGATAATAAGAATCTAGTGTGTGAGGAGATGGAATTACATGGAGAACGAATCATCATTAGAACAGCCCTTGATACTGGTTCACTTTGAAAATGATCATCAATATCCTTTTGACAAATTCTGCACCATTTTTCAAGTGTATCCACAAAACTCAAGCTATAGAGAAACCGAAAATTAGAATTAGTGAATTTGGAGCGCATCAACAGGTGAAATAAAAGATCAGCTGAAAATTTTCAGAAATATAATGAACAGTCATAGCAAGAAACTGAGACATATGATATGTTATTATATTAAAGTTTATACACATGTTAAATCCATCAAGAAATGATAATGGAAGGAATACAATTTACCATGCACATGTAATTAGTAAGTTGATGCAGAGCTCACTACCACGAGTATAAGGGTTTAAATTTTCTCCACAATGAATTGTAAGCCACCCAAGAATGTCCCACACATAACTCCTAAGACCAAGATGACAATTGGCTTTTAATCCCTCTTTTGCCATATATATTTGTTTTTCCAAAGACAAGACAGGTTCAAACAATTGGTCTTGAATATTTTCAATCAGAAGATTAAGAAGGACTCTATCAATTCCTTGTTTCCAAAAGTTGGTATGATGATCACCTGCCCAACGAGTTATTAGAGCCAACTGGCAAGCTTCCACTGACAAAGACTCATGGTTGTTTCCAATTTTTTTAGAACTCAGCCTAGTTTCTGTCATTCCACAAATTATGGCCTCAACAAGAGCTTCACCACACAAACCAACAACTTTTAAACAATTATCTTGGGATCTCTGGACAGAAAAAAACCAACCTTTGTTAGTAGAAATACTTTATATTACAGTGGTCATCTTATAGAACAATGAAATGTTACCAATAGGCATTGAGCAAGCCTAAACCCCTCTATCCGAATAGCATGAGGGTTTGATTTTCCCATTGCCTGCACAAACATTTGAGGAAATACTTCTTCATCCTCTACAAGTCTTCTTGCTGCAGAATCACATAAAGCTGGTAACAACAATAGAAATTAGTTGGTCCAGAGAATAGATGATAACAAGGAAAAGTGATTTGGTTGTAATGGACAATAGAGTGGTATTTTAATACCTATAGACGTGTACAACTTTAGAAGTGCAAGTTTAATAGAACTATCTGCCTTTGTATGGATATTTGCTAAAACTTTCATAAGTACTACATCATTACAAACAGGGAACCTAGACGGATGCCAGCGCCACAGTATTGTGCTCAAAAGTAAAGTCATCTCTTCAAAATACTCAATTTTCTTTACACCTTCAGCAAAATCCTTTATATTTCCAACAATCCGAAGGGACGCCTCTGTTTCTTTCAGTGCTTCCATAACTTCCTTCTCACTTGTAGCATTCAAATTTGAGATTACAAAATTCAAAGTGGTAGCACAGGGTATAGCAACTTCTACTTGATGTGAAGATAGCAAGGATGATAGACAATAAACAAGATCCAACATATGTGATTGCAATAATGGATTAGGCAGAACACTAACCAACTTCACAGCAACATTTAATGCCATGCTTAATAAAGCCTCACTTTTGCATTGAAGAATCCATAATAATGCTCCCAAAATATCAGGAACAGATTCCTGAAGAAGTAAAGCAAGGCAGGAAAGCGCATATATCATTGTTATTGAAAATACCAGACCAATTTATCTATATTAAACCATTCTACAGAAATTTATGAGTAGGAATTTACATTAGTAACTATTTTCAAAAAGTATTAGTTTGGCTTGTGAAAACATTATCTGTTTTCACTATGTCTACTGTTTTCGAAATGCAGGATACGTAAAAACAACTTTTTAATTTTTTTTTTTCACCTTTTTTTGTATAAAGATCAGAAAAGTGAAAATAAATATGAAAACAGAATTCTGTATTTCTCAACCCAAACTGCCCCAGTGAAATGCTTTCTTCGTTTTATTTATTTATTTATGCTAGTAATAATTAATTGTAATTAATTCACCGACGTAAATATAATCCTAACTTCGTAAGTATGCTGAGTAAGATTAACTCAACCAAATTCATAAAAAGATCTACAAGTTCCACA
The DNA here is from genome assembly GCF_037176805.1 of Vigna unguiculata. Taxonomy (NCBI): domain Eukaryota; kingdom Viridiplantae; phylum Streptophyta; class Magnoliopsida; order Fabales; family Fabaceae; genus Vigna; species Vigna unguiculata. The sequence continues at coordinate 12,023,401 of NC_140792.1, forward strand.
ATCTTCACAAGAATAGATACGCACATTTCATTTTGAAAGTCCCAAGTCAGGTCCATAGGTGCTACTTACTAGACTTAAAATCCCAAAAAGAAAAGGAAGCAAAATATACACCTTAACAACAGCATTACGTGCAGCACGTGCATCTCCCGATAAGGAATCAAGAAAGGCACCAATTGATCGTAGCACATTTTTCTGCACTTCAATGTTGGCGCACTGCCACCTCCACCTATTTGTCTTCTCATCAAAATGTCTGTATTCACAAAGAATAAAATCACAGCTAGAACAACAATCCACGACATGAAAAACACAATTCAATCACTTTGAGGCCCCACTTCGTGAAAAAACAGAAAGATAGAAAATTTAATGAAAAAATGACGGAATAAAAAATTAGATGGAAGTGGGATGCAAGTTAAGACCTGGTGCCAAGGTTTAGGGCCTGGAGAAGACGGCGATGGAGAGTCTGCATATGCGAACTGATGCAGCGATCGTTCTCTTTCTCTTTGTCTCTGCCGGATTTCATGGTCTCTTCCTATTATGAGAGAATTCGGAAAAAATAGAGAGAAAACGGGAATCAAAGTGGAAGAAGAAATTGAATTGTGTTGTGTGTGTTGCAGAAAGAAGGTGCAAGTTCAGCTCTGAAGTTTGAACACCGCCACAAGTCTCCTTCTTTACAAACTCTGTATTCGCACAAACTAGAAAGATGAGAAAAATACATAAATAAAATCTAAAAATGTCAATGTAAAACAATCATCATTTTTGTAAAATATATCGAATGCTTTTTAAATAAATAAAAAATGAAAAAAAAAATATAGATGGGAATGAAAAGTAAATAGTTGTACAAGAGTGGTAAATATATGTTTGGTATTGTGAAAATTATAATTAGTTCATCCCAACTCAAGAAATGTTGGATTTATTTTTTTTAACCAGATTTTATTAAAGTTTACTTGATGTTTCAAACGCGTTTCATGATAATATAATCGTGGATGTATTTGAAATATCAAATAAACTTAACAAAATTTAGTTAAAAAGACTACAATCACGTATTTCCATAAAATGGAAGACTAAATTAGTTCAAAGTTTAAGATGAAAGACTAAATTGGTTCAAAATTAAAAAAAAAAACTAATTCCAATTTTCAAGGAAAATTAAGGGACCAAAAACATATTTAATCCTTAAAAAATGATAATTTTGAGAAAATTGGCTTTTTTTTTAGCATCATCATGTTCACCAGACCAGTAGACCATAAATGAATACATCTTAAAAACACTTGCTTGTGAGGACTAATTATAATCATTGCAAGCATATTAAGTTGACATTAAAGGTGCATGAACAATAGCATCGTCTACTGGCCCCACATTTTGTAACACCCTGTAGGGGCGGCGTCACATCACCCCAGTTATCATAATCAGAAGGTCGTCTAAAGGTGCATGAACAATAGCATCGTCTACTGGCCCATATCTCACCAAATGAGTCTAATGAGGTCCAACTGAATGTATAGTGAATTAGTTATAAATCATGCAAAATGTAGGAAATTAGGTATACATTTCAAAATACTCATTTATCATTCATTAAAATTCAAAAGATGATACATCACATTGTTCAAGTTACATTAAAAGAGTTTGAGGAATGAACATGAATACAAATTTTGCCTATACTATTGGGGTTCCTTTCACCACGATTTACTAGGAAGCATCCATTGCACCTACTAAACCATATGCTCGAATGCATAGACATGGTCATGGCAAGTGGAAAACCACACATTCATAAAGCGAAAATGTAAGTTACATGTGGATTAAACATATACATTATCACGCCAATACACAACAAAACCTGAAATTAATTAAGAATGAAAATTAGGCCAAGTAATTCCAAATTAGTGAAAATCTAAATTATTGACCAATGAGGCCTAAAAGATGAAAATGCACTAAAGATAGATAATTAAGCATTAAACATCAATCAAGATGGGTACATAAAGGTAAGTAAATAGGGAGAAATAATGACTCATCAAGTATCAATCTTTCCAAGTATCACGAGTATAAATGTAAGGCCTAGGAAAATAATTATAATTGTAAGGGACAATTGGATGCATAAATATTAATTAAATTGATATGCAAAGTCATAAACAAAGGTGGGGCGTAGCATAATTGGTTAGAGCCTTGTTAAGGATGGATGATCATGGGTTTGATTCTTTATGTGTGCATTTAGAACAAATATTTTTATATACTATGGTTAAGACTAAATAATTAGAATTTAAGAGGAGAGTTTTCTGTGTAAGGGGTGTTAAACCATTTGCTTAATATTATTTGATTTATGGAATGGAGAAATTGGACAATGCATCTTTGGGTTACGTTTTTGGTGTAAGGGGTGTTAAGCCTCGTTCTCATTATTTGTGATTATGAATGGAGAAATGATTGCAGTTTAAAATATGGAATTATAAAGGGGTAATTTCGTTCGTAGGGATGGAATATGATAATAAGTTTCTTTAGTGATTGAATTCATGGTGGTAGTGTGATATGTATCGTTTAGGATTAAGTTTATGGGTAAGGAAAGATACTTTTGAGTCTATGATTGTTGTCAAGTTTTTTTGGTGAATATTTTTATATACTATGGTTAAGACTGAATAATGAAAATTTAAGAGGAGATTTTTCGGTGTAAGGGGTGTTAAACCATTTGCTTAATATTACTTGATTTATGGAATGGAGAAATTGGAAAATGCATCTTTGGGTTACATTTTTTGTGTAAGGGGTGTTAAGCCTTGTTCTCACTATTTTGTGATTATGAATGAAAAATTGATTTCAGTTTAAAATATGGAATTATAAAGGGGTAATTTCGTTCATAGGGATGGAATATGATAACAAGTTTCTTTAGTGATTGAATTCATGGTGGTAGTGTGAAATGTATCGTTTGGAATTAAGTTTATCGGTAAGGAAAGATATTTTTTTGTCTATGATTGTTGTCAAATTTTTGTGGTGAATATGAGATGAGATAGATGGAAAATTCGCTTTGATGTGGGGTTAAGATGTTTAATCTAATTACTTTAATTTTTTGTTTGAATGAATTAATGGGAAAATTGGGGATTTTGATCTTCATCTTGTTACCATGTGAATTTATTTGAGGTTAGAGCAATAGTTGTAAATAAAATTTGTTTTCCTTCGGAGTGTTAATTATGGTTGAAGTAAGCATGATTTGATAATGGGTTTTTGGTGGTGGCTACAAATGTTTTTTGAAGTGTAGGGCGTTAGAGGTAAGTTGATTGGAAATTTTGTTTAAAGCATTTGATGGACTGAATTTATCGTTTGGAAAAGTATAGGTGAAATGTTGTATGGAATAAAATTGTTTTGTTGTTGTTCTTGAGCATATAAGAAAATCCATGATGGTGTAATAGCAATTGGAAATGTTTCCTTGTGGTGATGAAATTATGGTTTGTGTTAGAGTACTATGATTTGGTTAAATTTGGGGTCTTGGATAAATTTAGTGGATTGAGTATGGTTCCTAAGGGTACTATTAATTTAGGTTCAGGTGTAGTAAGATTTTGCGTGTTTATTAAGAATCCATCAGTTGTATCAATGCTTGGGTGAATTTTAGTTCTTGGGTTGTATCTTTCATTTTCGAATCCAAATTCACAAGTTGTGGAAAATACACTAGTCACTTGTGGAACTCGTTGTTTTGACTCTTGCATATTCGAAGCCAAATCCATAGGTTGTGAGAAAATCCACTGGTCACTATTGGAACCCGATGTTTTGACTTTTGTATATTCAAAATCAAATCCACAAATTGTGGAAGAATCCACAAATCACATGTGGAACTCATTGGTTCACATTTTGTTTTCTGGAGCTAAATCCACAGGTTGTGAAAAAATCCACTAGACACCCGTGGAACTTGTTGTTTTGTTATTGTGGTTTGTTTTAACATTGTCAACACCCAATTTTGTCTGGGTTATAATGTAGTTTTATTATTTACTTTTTTTTCCTTTTCTTTTTCTTCTTATCTTATTTTACTTTTATTTTGTTTTTTTTCATTTCATCTTATTCTACTTTTATTTTATTTTATTTGTTATTTATTTCATTTTATTCTTATTGTATTTATTTTATTTTATTTACAATTTTCTTTATATTCATTTTTTACTTTTTATTATTCAAGAAAATAGATTAAAAATAATAATAAGAGAGAGAAGATTGCAAAGATCAATGGAAAGCTATTGTCTATGGTGGACAGGAGACAGGGTGGCTAAGTTGCAGGAAGCAACCACCCTTTCCACTTCTCGCTCGGCTTAAGAAATACAAGCATGAGGGACTTTAAGTTGGATTTTTATTGGCCTCTGCCCGAGGAATTCATGATGAACCACATAGATGGAGGGGAATCTAGAGAGTCAAGCCATTTAATTAGATATGCGAACTGGATGTGATTTTTCCTTTTTTTTTTCTTTCCCTTTCTTTTATTTGTATATTCTTGTCTCTATTTTCATGTGTATACATTTGTCTCTTGGAATAATTGTTTGTGAATTATTTTTCTTATTTTTTTAGATATTTGTTTGGGAAATTTTTTGGATGTTTTGCAAGTGGGGGTTATGGTATGCATCATTCTCCCTCCACACACACATATTGTGCATATTATGAGTGGGACCTGTAAGACCCGTGAAAATTAATTAATTAAATAAATAAATAATTAATAAATGTAGGTAGTGAGAGCCTTTATAACATTTAATTTTGACTTGTATGATGTGAAAAAGTACTAGCTCAATTGGTTGAGAGTACTTGATTATGTAAGAGGACTTGGTTTCGATACTTAATTATGTATGATTTGGAAAGCGTATGGCACCTAGCGGCATGAGGTGTCTGCCAGGCGGCCTAGAAGCCTGATGCGCTTGGTGCCTAGAGTGTTGTGCCAGATGATACCGTGAAGCAATTGTGGTTGCTTGCGTGGTCTACAAGGCTTCTATGATACCTTAAAGGTCGGTTTGCTAGTGTTCCTTAAGTTGTGGCTCGGAATGTATCCCTTGATTTGTGGCTCGGGATAGGGGTTAAGCATGTGGTATTCCTTGAGTTGTGACTCGGAATAGCATCTCTTGAGTTGTGGCTCAGGATGGCGGATGAACACGAGGAACTCTTGAGTTGTGGCTCGGGTTAGCGAGTGTTGCTGGTGTGAGTGTGCTAGTTGTGGCCCGTACGGATGGGTCCAGATAGATTGCTCTCCTTAGTAATTAGCTGACGAGTTTGGTAGTCTTGGGACATTACGAACTATGTTCGTATTGGGAACTCCACCTGACGTTACAGTGTGTGATCCGTAGCATTGTTTCCCGCACGTGCTCTATCGGTTGTGGTCGATAGGTATGGCAACAAGACATCTTGAGGTACTCACTAGCAGACGTAGAACACGGTTAATATGGTTGTGGCCATGTGGTATGAAATCAAAGGATGAAATTCCTTTGGTATGATTGTGTTATATATATAAATGTGTTGGGTATATGTCTTATTCTATTAGCTCACCCTATCTGCTTGTGTTTGGCAATAATCGTGTACGCGATACACGTGAGCAAATGATGTTGTAGGTGGATTTGGTGAGGCATAGCGCCAGAGAGGGGCTAGTATGGGGAGAAGATTTTACCAGAGTTTTTACTGTTTTGTATTTTAAGGATTTTTGTAAACTTCTGGAGTAATATGGTGTGGTTTTCTTATCTATTTGATTTTATGAATTATGAATTTACAATTTATATTGTAAGAAGTTTTAAATTTCCCACGTTTTTGGGAAATGATATTTCATTAAATGCAGTTTAATTATATTTCTTTATTTTATTTATTTTAATCCGTAATATCCGATCGGGATGTTACAAGGCCCTATACCCGGGTTTGTGTAACTTAGAATTAGAGTGGATTATACCCTCTTGGGAAAAGTTATCACTCTACCCACACTAGGTTTTTCAAAGCTCTTTTGAGAATACTCAGATAACTCTCTTTGCAGTCACAACACTAGCACTCCAGCTTCTCAAAAAGGTAAGTTTGAGGTAACTCTGATGTTCCTTAAAAAGGGGTTCCAAAAATTAGGTCAAAAACTGAACAGTCACGTTCAAACTGATAGGGATAATCGATTAAAACTAGTGATAATCGATTATTCTAGTGTATTTTCTAAAAACAAAACTTTGAGCAGATAATTGATTATCAGAGGTGATAATCAATTATTCCAGTGCTTTTCTGAAAAATTGGACTCAGCTCAAGATAATCGATTATCCTAAGTGATAATCGATTATCACATTGGTTTTTCAAGAAATACCAGAATTTTGATCTTGCTGTTGATTCTAAACTATTCTAAGTACAATTTACAAGATAACTTTAAACATAAAAACACATGTTCTTCATACTAACTTCCAAATGTTTTTTTAGGCTTCTTTTATCATCATCATCAAAATGTTGCTTCAGCATTTGACTTATCTTTTGCTTTTGCCAACAAAAATAAGCGCCTCTTGAGGCGTGAACATTCATTTCATTATGTCACTCTGCATATCATGCATGGCGTTTTCAAATAAGTGTATCACATTTCATCATCATATCATATGAATAAATGCCTCTTGAGGCACATGCATTACATGTTATGTAGGTTTTTTTAATTAGTTGCATATCATGCATGGTGCTCTTTAATCACATAGGCATACAAAGTGAATAAGTGCCTCTTAGGGCACAAACTCGCATTGCATTCAATTGTTGTCTTTATTTAGAGTTTCATACATAGTTTTTTAATTTGTATCATGCATCTCATCTCATATGAATAAAGGGTGTCTCCAAGAATGAATAGAAAGAAATAAAACAAGATTGTCACATTTTGAGTCATTTGTTTTTCTTGCAAATCGTCAAGTTCACTTCTTCTTTTTTTTTTTTTTAAAAAAAAGAATAAGGGGTGTCGTGCTTTTCTATGGTCAAATGTTTAATCAAGAACAATGATTTGACTTTTTTTTCTTTTAAGACGTTTGTGTGCACATGGTTTGAAAACATCCATCCTTCAGCTTTTCTAAAATGAAAGATTTGCCCGGTCAACATTAACATTACCCAAATCGTTACGCTTAATAGATTTGACAAGTTTATCATTGCCTACACCTATTGGGTGGTCCCTGAATCCATCAAGAAAAAAAAAAGAAAAGAAAAAGAAAAGACGGGAAAAATTAAGAAGAATATAAAGTTCTTTAGGCTGAAAACCTGGAAAGGCAATTTAGGCAAAAGAAAAAAGACAAAATATAGGTTGAATAAGTAATTAATGTTTGATATCATTGGTTTTGAAGCATTTATCTGACTTGAATAACATGAAATTTTGCAAACTCATCATTTTTCCATTACATTTCCACTCTTAAACCTACATTTTGAATTTCATGGAGGATCAACAAAAAAGGGGCACACTGTCCTAGATAGATTGCGAGCAAATCTCTTAACATGAAAATAAAAATAAAAAATGTTTGCTAGACTGAAAACCTGAAAGGGTGGTTTAGAGAAAAAGGAAAAAACCAAAAATTGAAAAAAAAAAGAGAAGAAAAAAGAAGTTTTGAGATTTGCTTTCAACTGGGCAGAACTTTTTTTGTTGACACACTACCAAAAGCTCCTTAAAATAAGCATGGTTATTCAAGAGGCATGCTCCTTTGTTGTTTCATTCCCACCTTCTTCATGGACTCCATCTTCATTTTCTACCATATCCTCCACTCTCAGCCTAAACCTTGACCAACCTTTTCGTATAATTGTCCAACATTTTTCTCTAAAATCCAAACTAGGCAGTTGCCTCATTTTACCATTTATATGATTGGTCACTTACCCCAAGATAGGGCAACTTCACCTCAATTATCATTGTCAAAGTAGAGGCAACGTCTAGAGTCCCCACCACATTTCAACATTTTCAAAAATGGGGCAGTGTGTCAATCCAAATCCTCAAATTAGGAAAACTTTTTAAGTCCCATCATTTCTTCAACCTCTTCAAAAATGGAGCAGTGTGTCAATCAAAATCCTCAAATTAGGAAAACTTTTTTAGGTCCCTATCATTTTCCAACCTCTTCTTTCCTTCTCATGACTAGAGGAGTGTATCAATCTAGATCCTCAAATTAGAGAAACCTTTAAAGTCCCCTTCACTTTTCTAACCCTTTCCTCAATAACTAGGGCAAGTCAAACACATTTTGTACCCTGAGGCCAATCCATTCTCTCACACTAGGCCAACTTTTGAAGTCTCTATCATTTTCTTCATGTCATCAATAACTGGGGCAAGCCAAAACATACTTGGTGCCCTATACCAAATCAAACAAGGCTAACACCCTTGGAAATTTTATGCATGTTGTTTAGATGATACTTCAAAGGAAATGATAAAAAATAGAGCTTCTCAATAAATTGACCAGACCAAAGAATGAATTTTGAAAAAAAAAAGAAAAAAGAAGAGAAAAAACAATGTCTCAGGAAGAGGGGAACTCCTTGTTATTTTACTAAAAGCAAGTGAAAGGAAAAAAAAAAACCAACTGGGCAATTCTTTTGATCTAATTCCTTCAATATCCACTATCTTTTCTGATACAAAACTCATACTTCATTCAAATTCTTCTCGATACCCCGAAATTGGGGCAGCTTTGGGTGTCTCATGAATTTCTCGCCCTAACATTCATATATCCATATTCTCAAACACTTGTTTCCAAACACCAAAATTGGGCAATTTTGTGGGTCTCACATGAATTTCTCACCCCAATGCTCATCAATCCCCATCTTCTGGAACAAAACCCATTGTTCGATAAAAATCTTTTGTGTATACCAAAACTGGGGCAACTTCGTGGGTTTCGCATGAATGTCTCAGCATAACATTCATTGATCTGTATCATTATACCTTTTTTCCTCCATACCAAGATTGGGGCCGATTTGGGAACTCTTGTGTTTTTCCCCCCGACATTCACAAGTTACTTCTCCTTTGAGGGTGTGTGGGGAACAACATACCCACATCGCAATCTTAGTCTCCTTCCAACTCTTTCCAAAATTCTTGGCCTTTCACTCACTTACGAATTCAAGCACACATGCACTAATGTTGCAAAAGAGAAAGTCGAATATATAATCATTTCAGGTGTTATACCTCGATAAATGTGACATTCATCAGTTTCATGAAAGTTTGAAAATAAATGTGAGTTTGATGATTGCAAATGAAACAATTGACTCATACTTGCATAGAAAAATCAAAAGACAAGACATAACCAACTTCTTTTCATAAGCATTCAACTTTTCATGCATATTAGGGTTTCGACACCCTCATTCTAGCATCAAGGGTTCGACACCTTATTCCTCCTGCATATTGGGGTTACGACACCCTGATCCCTACACCAAGGTTTATGACACTTTATTCCTCCTGCATATCGAGGTTACGACACCCTGATCCCTGCACCAAGGTTTTGACACCTTGTTTCTTTTGCATATCAAGGTTTTGACACCCTAGTCCTTACACCATGGTTTTCACACCTTGTTTTCTCCTCTTTAAGTCAGGGTTTCAACACCCTGCCAAGGTTTCAACACCTTATTTCTTTTCTTTAAAATCATGGCTACCAATGTCTGAACACTTTGTCATTTCTCTCTTGCAATCATTACTTTCTTTTCAAAAACTTCATTTCAAAATAGTTCAAATTTCATCTTACGTTCTCCATAACAATAAGTTTGATGATTAGAATGACGACAATTGATTCTAGCGTGAAAAAACAAGACTTCGAAAAGGCGGAGCATGACAAGTTTTTCATCATGCATTCATGCATTTCAGGATCTTGATCTCTACAATAATGGTTTGATTCATTGTGCTTAAAAGTAAGAAAACATGTTTTCTATCATGCATAACCATTTGCATGTCATATAATTGTGTCATGTGTTGACACTCAATTCAAAAAGCAAAAGACATCATAACACAAATGAGAATTTTCATGCATACTTTTTCAACCATTGTTTCTTCTAAAGGAATCAACCTATAAAAATCATCTTGACATTTTCCAAATTGATGGTCATCTTCTAGGACCTATATATCCTCTAAGCCCAGTTCTATACTGGCCCTTGTAAGCTCAGCTTTGTTTGGCCCATCAAGTCCCGTTTTGTCTGACCCACCAAGCCCAATTTTGTATTGGCCCACCAAGCCCAGTTTCATACTAGCCCACCAAGCCCAAATCTGTACTGGCCCCCAAGCCCAACTTTGTCTGACCCCCCAAGCCCAGTTTTATCTGGCCCAAGCCCAACTTTGCCCTAGCCACCAAGCCAGTTCTATACTGGCCAATCAAGCCCAGTTTCATACTGGCCCACCAAGCCTAGATCTGTATTGTCCCCCAAGCCCAACTTTGTTTGGCCCCTCAAGCCTAGTTTTATCTGGCCCAAGCCCAGCTTTGCCCAAGCTACCAAGCCCAGTTATGTACTGGCCAATCAAGCCTAGTTTCGTACTGGCCAATCAAGCCTAGTTTTGAACTGGCCCCTCAAGCCTAGTCTTATTTGGAACCCAAACCTAGTTTTGTTTGGCCCACCAAGCCTAGTTTCGTACTGGCCCACCAAGCCCAGATTCGTATTGGCCCCCAAGCCCAGTTTTGTCTGGCCTTCCAAGTCTAGTTTTATCTGGCCCAAGCCCAGCTTTGCCTAGCCACCAAGCCCAGTTTCGCACTGGCTCCCAAGCCCATTTTTATCTGGCCTAAGCCCAGCTTTGGTTAGCCACCAAGCCCAATTTCATATTGGTTTCCCCCAAGCTCATCTCACTGAGCCCCCTAAGCCCGGTTTGATATTGGCCCCCAAGCCCAGTTTTATCTGGCCTAAGCCTAGCTTTGTCTAGCCCACCGATCCCAGATTAATCTAGCCCACAAAGCCCAAGTCGCCTGGTGTCCTAGGCCAATTGTTAAAAGAAATGCAAAAAACAAAAGTGCAAAAGATTCCCTTTGACATATTTTGCCATTATCAAACACTTTCATCATATCACATCATCCATCATACATCATAAAAATCAATGAAAGTCAATTAAAAAAATTGTTCAAAAAGAGAAAATTTGAAAGAAAAAATTCAATCGGTACAAATTCAACGATGTTAAGCATTCACATGATGTTTGCCAACATATCAAAATCATCTTCAGGTTCATCCTTTTAGATCAAGACCCTCTCCAATGGAATGGTCATTGATTTTCCTTCTTTACATTAAAACCCTCTCTGATGGAATGGTTATTGTTTTCTTTCTTTACATCAAGGCCCTCTCTGATTGAATGGTCATTAATTTATTTGTCACATTAAAACCCTCTCCGATGGAATGGTCATTGATTTCTTTCTTTACATCAAGGCCCTCTCCAATGGAATGGTCATTGATTTATTTGTCACAGCAAGACCCTCTCCGATGGAATGGTCATTGTTTTCTTTCTTTACATCAAGGCCCTCTCCGATTGAATGGTCATTAATTTATTTGTCACATTAAAACCCTCTCTGATGGAATGGTCATTGATTTCTTTATTTACATTAAGGTCCTCTCCAATGGAATGGTCATTGATTTATTTGTCATAGCAAGACCCTTTCTGATGGAATGGTCATTGTTTTCTTTCTTTACATCAAGGCCCTCTCCGATGGAATAGTCATTGATTTCTTTGTCACATCAAGACCATCTCTAATGGAATGGTCATTGTTTTCTTTCTTTACATCAGGGCCCTCTCCAATGGAATGGTCATTGATTTATTTGTCACAGCAAGACCCTCTCCGATGGAATGGTCATTGTTTTCTTTCTTTATATCAAGGCCCTCTCCGATGGAATGGTCATTGATTTCTTTGTCAGATTAAGACCCTCTCCGATGGAATGGTCATTGTTTTCTTTCTTTACATCAAGACCCTCTCTAATGGAATGATCATTGATTTCTTTCTTTACATCATTGATTTATTTGTCACAACAAGACCCTCTTCGATGGAATGGTCATTGTTTTCTTTCTTTACATCAAGATCCTCTCCAATGGAATTGTCATTGATTTATTTGTCACAACAAGACCCTCTCCGATGGAATGGTCATTGATTTTTTTATGTTTACAACAAGACCCTCTCCTATGGAATGGTTGAGTCTATCTTTACTTTCCAAATTGTGACCCTCTTCACGGAATTGGTCGTCAGACCCGTTTGAATCGGTTTTTACTCATCTTTTTCCTCCTGAAAATCCGGACAAAATTAGTGTCACATTTTCATATTATCTAATAAAGTCTAAGTAAAGAGGGGCAGCTGTCAACACCCAATTTTTCTAGGTTATAATGTATTTTTATTATTTACTTTTTATTCTTTTCCTTTTCTTTTTCTTCTTATCTTATTTTACTTTTATTTTTTTTTTCATTTCATCTTATTCTACTTTTATTTTATTTTATTTTATTTTTTATTTATTTCGTTTTATTCTTATTTAATTTATTTTTATTTTATTTACAATTTTCTTTATATTCATTTTTTATTTTTTATTATTTAAGAACAAAGAAAATAGATTAAAAAAAATAATAAGAGAGAGAAGATTGCAGAGATCAATGGAAAGCTAGTGTCTATGGTGGACAGGAGATAGGGTGGCTAAGTTCCAGGAAGCAACCACCTTTTCCACTTCTCGCACGGCTCAAGAAATACAGGCATCAGGGACTTTAAGTTGGATTTTTATTGGCCTCTGCCCGAGGAATTCATGATGAACTACACATATGGAGGGGAATCAAATTGAAAAACAAACACAGGAAAGCGTTACTGCAAGAGGGGAGAAGTAACATCTTTGAGGGGGGACAATAAGAGGTATTGAAGAGATCGGCAAGAGTCGTTGAGCACCTTCATCCTCACGATTCCAAAAAAACACCATTAGCCATTTTTGCCTCTGATTCACTCAACAGATTCACCTCCTCCCAATCCCTCCATTATCACTTTCATCTTGAACCTGCACAAAACCACCATAACATATTCATATTGTCGTCCTTCACCCTCCATTCCTTTCACCATCATATTCACTATCATCTGCCACTTCTAACAGCTGGCATAATCACACGCGTTCAACACATAACAGTAAAGCATAGGAGAACGAAAAATTGTCGGCGACAATGTCGCTAGCAAGTCAGAGTTCGAAAAGGTTGAGTGATGGCGGCTCCAATCACAGTTAGGGGTGCTATGGTATGGCTTGGTGGCGTAGCTTCCGAATCTGGTGTGGCTCGCGTGAGAAGAGGTTCGAGAAGCTTGGAGCACCGCGAAGGTCGACAATGCTTCTGGTAGTGATTAGTGTCGTCGCCGACGGCTCTGACAGACCGGGAAGCAGACAACGTCATGACCTAAAGGCTGTAGTGATGGCTCGCGTATTGGGAAAGAGGGAATGAATAGAAATGTTACCGCTGATGAAACCTCCAGTGGTGATCGATATTGTTGCCAACGTCCTTGGCTTGCCGAAATAAGTGCAACATTGATGATGGATGGTGTTGTTTTTTATCTGTTCCACACATGAAAAGAGAAGAGAGGAGGGTCTGTCGTGATGAAACGAAGAAGAGGTTGCCAGAAAAAGGGAGTTTTAGTTTTAATTAGGGTTTTAAAAAAATTTGGATCTGTTTTCATGCACCCCCATTTTAATCTCTGCATCCCTGTTTTCACTTCATAGACCTCCACATTCTGATAACTCGCACCCCCTATGTTTTAATTTTTTATTTTTAGGCTTGTGTTTATGTATTACTCGATGCATCCTCACATTTACTTCACACACCCCACATGCTTACTTTGTGCACCTCCCACATGTGATAACTCGCACCCCCTATGTATTTGTTTCTTATTTTTGGGCCTGTGTTTATGTATTACTCGCTGCACCCTCACATTTACTTCACACACACACCTGCTTACTTCGTACACCTCCCACATGTGATAGTCTCGCACCCCTATGTCTTTGTTTCTCATTTTTAGGTTTGCGTTTATGTATTACTCGTTGCACCCTCACATTTACTTCATGCACCCCCTATGTCTTTGTTTCTCTATTTGGGCCTGTGTTTTATGTTCACTTCATGTACCTCACACATTACTCATGCACCCTACTACTGTTGTTTTTTTCACTTTTATCCTTTTTTTGTTATTAAATTTTTTCTAAAAAAAAAGAGAAAACAAAAATATTTTAAATTATAAAAATACAAAAGAAATAGAAAAATATAAAAAACGAAAAAAATATTCTATTTTGCTTTATTGTGTATATCCGGTTGCCCGCACCGTGTGACACTCATTTCTAAAAAACCAAAAAGAGTTTTCTTTCTCTTTTAGTGTCTGTCTGGTCGCCCGCACCATGCGACACTCATTTTCAAAAATACCAAAAGTAGTTTTATTTCTCTTTAAGTGTTCGTCCGACCGTTCGCGTCGTGTGACACATATTTTCAAGTAATTCAAAAGACCAAAAAAAACATAAAATTTTCTAAATACGAAAACATCAACATTTTCAAGCAAAAAGTCTTTTTAAGAACTACGTGACCCTTGATTCTCCACTATGCGATACGTAGGAGCAAGGTTAATCCTTGTCAGGTTCACCTAAAAAAAATCAAATCATTTTCCAAAAAGCTTTCCAAATATCTTTTCAAGAAATACGAAACCCTGATTTATCACTTTAAATGAGAATACGTAGGACCAAGGTCAATCCTTGTCGAGCCCAAAAATAAAATAAAAAAATTTGTTTCTTTTTAGTATTATTTGTCTCATTATTTTTGGGGAAAATTAATATTTTGAAAACCACATCAACTTTGCATTTTTAATTAAAGGTACCGCCTTCGGACGGGCACTATAGGGTGCTAACACCTTCCCTACGCGTAACCGACTCCCGGATCCAAAAATTTGGTTTTTTGCAGGCTTGTTTTATTTTTATGGTTTTTCATAGTTTTCTAGAAATAACTATGGTGTCGACTCCAAATCTCTTTTTAAACTCTTTTTTTTGTTCGTCGTTACATCGCGATTTCGGTTACGACAGCTGGCGACTCCACTGGGGAATCTAGAGAGTCAAGCCATTTAATTAGATATGCGAACTGGATGTGACATGATATGATGTGATTGCATGATAAGTTGATGTATGTTTGATCTTATGATGAGGTATGATATGTATGGGTGTGTACATATGTGATGAGACAATATGAACTTTGTGATAGTTATAAAGTCAGGATGGTTTCTTTACCTAGAGGACTTTGTCGAGTTAGGGTAAAGGGGTTTCATTCCTTTGTAAGTCTTTGACATGAGCTTAGCAAGAGTGCTCCACCCAAGGCTTTATTGAGCGGTGGAGTTGGTGCTAGAAAGTCTATGGAAAGCATGGGAAAGGACATTTCCAATAGGCATTGGTGCGCATGAAAGGTATAATGGTTGGCTATGAGAGAGTGACATACCGTTAATATTACTTGGTGGTAATATTATGATCAGTTCAACTTGTGGTGTTGAGAACATGTATTGGTGGATCTTTATGAATAAGTTATGTTACATTATAATATGCAACGTGAGTTACATGTTAATATGCCTGCTATGTGATGTGATACATGGTTAGCTCACCCTTTCATGTTTATGGATGTGGTTTCCACCTGCGATGATCGTATGACTTACGTTGTATAAGAGTGGATATGGATGCAAATGCTAGTGGAGAAACATAGTTGTGAGGAGCTCGTAGGAAAGCTTTATGGGAGTTTTTATGAAAAGCATTTGGAAATGTTACTATTGAATAAGGCAAATGTATTAGTTTGGCCGAGTTTTGAACTTGAAATGACTTGTAATGAGTTTTGGTTTTGATGACTTAAACTGGTTTGGTTTATTTTATTAATGCCTTATTTATAAAAATTTGTTCAAATGCCCTTTTTGGCAAGTGGTTATCGAAAAATGTTGTGAAGTTTCCTATTTAATAGGTGGTATCATAGTTTTATATTTTGGAATTTTGGAAATAATAAAATTACACATGGCATCTCGGAAGGGGTGTTACAATAAACCTCTCTAGGTATTACGAGTATTAATGTTTACAATACATAGAGTGCAAAACTCACATTGGGTAAACTTCATAGTTGTAAAGAGTATTATAATGGTTTTCGCACAATCTCTTTTTCTCTCAATATCAGACTAAGGATTTGACATTGTAGGCTTAATCCCTTTTCTCTCAAGTATTTTTTTGTTATGTGCTACGTGAATGCTTGACTTGTTGTATCTGTCTCTTTTTGTATGTGTATTCTTATTTCTATTTTTCTTCGTCTTTTATTCATCAAAATTATAATGTTTCTCTTACTCTTCTTTTATAAATATTCTTCAAAATATGACCATTGGGTGCTTGTTGAATTTTCGCTCTTCATTAATCTCCAATTATTATCTATTTGACCAATGCTTTGAAAATCTTTATATAGTAATCAATGTGATCTGAATGTTTTTGAAGCTTTTTTTATAAATGTATATATTTATTTTGGCTTGGCTTCTACACTTTATTCTTTGAGATCTTTATATCGTCACTTCATATTCATATCTTCATCATCACACTTTTAGCAATTTGTTTATATTATGAATATGTTCTTATGCACTTGTCCATGCCTTAATCTTAGCTTTCTTGAACTTTAATTGCCTTTAAATCCATCGTTTTAACTATGATTTGTTCAAATAGAGTAAAATGAGCCTTGAATAGATTTGTGTGCTAAAATAAGCATTTTAAGCCTTATTAAAAAATAGTTGTTTTAGGTAGGCGATATGTGTTAGATGCTCTAGTTAGAAGAGTTTAATTAGAGAATCTAGTATATATGTTGAAATCCCCTATATGAATTGAATAGATCATCAATGAGTTGAGTTTGGGTAATGTTTTATAATTGCATAAATGTTTGTTGGAGATTTTAATGAGAGCTTGAGCAGTTAAAGTGGAAGGAAGCTTATAAGTCATTTATAAAAGGCACATGGATGATTCATCTAGTGCTTCATAGCCCTATAGACGAACTAGTTTTGGACATTTTCTAGTGGCCAAGAAAAAGCTATGATTGCAAGCATAATGACTGAAAATAAAGTGTTCATGAAGAAAAGAAGATGATGCAATACATGTATCGTCTGATACATGTATTATTTTATGTATGCTTATTGGATGCTTTGTTCATGTCATATGGTTAATGTATTTCTTTCGTCATGCTTATTGAGCTTAGTTGTTACTCAACGAGCTTGGATGACTCATCTAATCTACATCGTATGATGAGGTATCCTTTGATTTGTGTCATATGAAGGACCTCATAGGTACCTTTTTGTTTAATGTGTTGGAACTAGGCTTTTTGCACATGAAAGTTATTATTTTGGCTATTGTTTCGAGCGATATTTGTGGGACTTTTTGATATATTAAAATGTTTTTATTCACACTGAATATTAATGAATAACAACAAAGTTTAATCCCTAGAATTTCTACATGAAATCTAGGGTAAATCTACTAATGTGGATTCAAGCAACTGGTACTGATATTTGTTAACTTTGCAACAAAAGTGTTTATTCTAAAAAAACCAATGAAGAACATGAATCAAGGCAACAACTAAACTTAACACTTTGGATCTTCAATGTAGTAGAATAACAATTAAGGCCCATTCATAACCACTATAAATAAAGAGCACCAATGAGCCATTCCATCACCACCTTATCCATTTATCACCTCATCTCATCATCATCCATTCACTTCTTTACTTTTTTTCCATTATGTCTTGTATTACCCTCCACATGGAAGGCTAGGTGTACTAGGTTCATTCTCTTGTAATCTCATAGTTAATTCATAGGTTATGTGTAAACAACGATTTATTCTCTAATACTTGTGCAATATAGAGTATCTTTTTTTCTCTTTCCTTTTGAATTTTGTTTACTATTCATAGGTCTGTTTTAGATGGTTTGTGTATAATTCAACTTATGCTTTTAGTAAGAAATCTTAGTAAGAAATCTTGTTAGTTTTCTATTAACATTTTATTGAAGTAAATGATTTTCATAAATAGATGTTGGAACTTTTGAAGTATAATCAACACACTCCACTTATCCCTAAAGAAAAAATTTATCCCCATACTTAAACCAAAATCCAACGGGTATCAAAATTTTGTCTTATCTCCACCAGATAATGAGTATATACTCATATGTGTACCCGCTTTGTTACTATTTCAATATCAATTAATTAATTTTATAAAATAATAAAAATCAAGACAAAGAAAAAATAACATTATCGAATATTCAATATCAAAATGAAGGTATTATTGTTACTTCAATATTACATATTTAGAAAGAAAATTATAATTATATACATTTCAAATTAGAGTACCAAATAAAATTTCATGAGAACTAAATTATTTATTAAATTTGCAAAGGTTAATGAAATCTAGTTGATAAAATTAAAAATATTTAAAAAATAAATAAGGAAAACAAATATTCAAATTAAAAATATTTAAAATGTCTCTTTACTTTAATTTTTTAAATTCTAATAAAATCTTTTTTTATACACTAATAAAAATTATAATACACCACTAGATCTAAATCAAACAAATAACAAATTTTAAACTAATAATAATTGAAATTTAGCATAGATCTTTCATCTTCTGAACTTCAATATATATTGGATGATGATAAAAAAGATTTATGACAATTACATTAAATTATTATATTATAATAAATAAAACCTATTTATACAATTATAGTGATAAAATTGCACTTATGATAATGAGTTGGAAAATAAAATATATACAAAAATATCAAAATAGTATTCTACATGATAAAAATAAACAACAAATAAATTATGAAATTTGTGTCTTATAAATAATTTGATAGACCGTTAAATGAAATCGTACAAAAGAAAATAAATGTTAATTAAGGGTATGATAAGATGAAAAATACTTTAGAGATCTAAGAGAGCTTTTGAAATATCAACATAGTCGAATTATTGAGAGATAACGAAAAATGTTTTAGCAAAACAAAAAAAATCTTCAAATAAAACAAAAATTAATATAAGAGAATAAATAAGATAAGTTTTTTATATTACCTAATGAGTGAAAGGTTTATGCTATTGATCAATTAAATTGAGAGTTAAACATTCTCATGCGAAAAAAAACACAATAAATAAAAATATTAAAAAGTAAAAATGTTCAAATGTAAGAAATAAAAAATATTTAATTAACATACATCATTTTAGATAAATGCACAAATGTTGTGATAAGAGAAAAAGTATCTTGGAGATGTGAATGAATTTCATGACAAGTCAAACAATTAAAAGAGGAAAGAAAGAAAATGTGTAGTGTGTGGTGTAGGTGTGGGTGTAGGTGGCTGGATGGGTGGGTGTGTCTGTGTCTGTGTGTCTATGTGTCAATGTGTATGTGTATGTGTTTGTGGCTATATGTCTATGTGTGTGTGTGTGTGTTTGTTTGTTTGTTTGTTTGTGTGTGTGTGTGTGTTTGTGTGAGTGTTGCTTAATAGACTATAAGTATTTTAATAATTTAAATGGGGGCAGGAATAAGCGCAGTGATGAGTATTATGGCAGGTATGGAGATGGGTTCAGACAATACCCACGAGGCAGGTTTATTTGTCATCTCTAGTCACAGATGTTACAATAATGCATTGTGAATAGGTTTTTACTCATAAACGTTCGAATGAGTCAGAAACTAAAAATAATTAGTTAATGTTATATGGTTAATTCTAATTTTCTTACCTGCTTATTTAACTACAAAGGTAAAAGAGTAGAGCATGATTTCACATGTAGATGTTAGAACATGTGAAGTCTAAACAAAGTCTTAGTTTTAGACATTGGAACAATTGAAAGTGTAATTAAATTAGTTGATGTTTATCTAGTTAATTTGCAGTCTTTGTTTCTAAATTTACTGAATTATAATCATTTGATAACCAATGAAGAATCCCATAATGAGAAAACTGAAGAATCAACTTGTTTTGTCTTATTTGTTTTAAGTCTTTCGTATCTTCGATTTATCAAAACCCACATTTTCTTTTATTGTTCTATGTTTCCCCTTTTTGTAGACTCTTATAAGTAATGTTCTAAGTGAAATTCTTACACTAGATTCCTTTGAAGACAACTTGGGTAAGCTTAACCCTCTTTATTCTTTTGATCACTTTATGTGCAACAGAGCACTAGAAGGGTGACCTCTATTTGATAACATCAACGATAATTATCATGTTGTAAAATTCTTTGTCATGGAATTTTGGTGCATTTGTTTGCAATTTTCTTATATATTTTTAAGGGTTAAATATGTTTTTAGTCTCTAAACTTTGACATGAAATTGGAAGTCGTCCATGTCTGAAACTATGATACATTTTAGTACTCAAACTTTAAAAATGAATGGATATGGACATTTTAACCCAATTACATTAATTTTTTTATGTGTCAAACGTGTTTCTCAACTGGCATTAAAGCGGGAACATGTCAAAAGTTGTAAACAACTCAAATGTTAGCATGAAATTTGTTTGACGTGAAATTTTGTTTTAGTTATAGGAAAATTTGTACACATGTATTTAGAACTTTATACTCCTTGGGACGAAATATTATGATGTAAATATTATTTTGTATTGTTTTGTAAAACTCAACTCTTGAGGAATGTAAATATCTTTATATGCATACCAAGTTTTCTATGATTGTGAGATAATATGGTGACGATATGTGATCACGCGATACCTTATATTTTTTGTAGTTAAATGATCTACTGAATATGGTTTAATAAATGATTAACTAGAAGTGAAATATAGGTAATGTGACACACGAGTGGAGTGTTATAGATTGTATATATGCACATTTATCTTTCTAAAATTTTATTCTTTTTCTCATTTACCGATCTTCCCAACTACCATAGAATCAACACTTCCAAATTTTCAAGACCTTTCCACCTTTAATTCCCACCACCTCACTTTATAAAAGCCATTTCTCATGAAACAATCATCAAGGCCTTTTTTTTTCCTAACAAAGCTTTGTTAAATAAAATAAAAAGTTGTTCTTTAGATCCTCACTCAATGCTCCATGGTCATTGCTATTATCATGACATTTATCATTTTTACCATTATTATTATGATTATCATTGTCATACAATATCAATAAACATAGTGATGACAAAGTGATAACAATAGTAATCATAACAATAGTAACAATCATGTCTTAATACTAAGAATAATAGTTATGAACGAGAATATATACTACATATTAATTACTTCAATAATTGTCATCATTAGTATTATTAAAAATTATTGTGATGTTTGTCAATCGGAGACTCTAATATAGCATTAACATATTATATAATATGTATCAACAAAAGATACGTCAATTTTTCTAGAGTTAAATGAATTTTTAAAATAAGAGAATTATGTGAAAATTAATTTTGTCTTGATTCTATTTTGGAAGATAACAAAAACCTTCAAACATTCTATTTAACAAATCAAAATTTGAATATTTTAAAATCAAACATATTAGAGCAAAAGCCAAATAACATTCTTATTATTTTGATTAACACTTGAATACAACAAAACTTGAATCTAAAAACATGAGAATTTGTGTCTAATAGACGTCGATTAGATTGTGATGCATATGCTTTGTATGGCAAACAATCAAGCACTATGTCAAGTTTCAGTATGTCAAATATGCAAATGTTGACCAATCAGACAATAAGTAAAATCTGAGACTTTAAGCTAACACGAACTAAAGGAATAATCCTAAAGCTTAATTTTTTGATGTAGGGATTCTCTTCACCATCATCATCAAGAGATTCACTTCAAGTTCAAGGTTCATTCAAGTATCTCTTGAGATTTGTGCTAAAGATAAAATGTTTGTCAACTTTATCTAACATAAACATATATCAACTTTGGCCCAACTATCTATCTAGTACAATGTGAAGTTTTATCACTCTTAGAAGTAAAAAACTATGAAACCTAGGGAGATAAGTATTATTAGTTATCAAAGAAGACTGCTGTTTACTTCTTAACAAACTAGTACTTTATTCACCTTACATGACACTTTTCAACAAGACTGATATTTCTCGATCTTGTCTGCTACTTCTCAACAAAATTGACATTTTTCAATCTTATCTAGTACTTCCCAACAAGACTTATACTTAATCCATCTTGCCTGATAGTTCTCAATAAAATTGGTATTTATTGACATGTCTAGTACTTTATGATCTCTTCTCGACAAGAATGACGTATTCTTAATTTATTTGTTTAACATTTAATCTAATCTTCTCGATTTTTGAACAGTAAAATACAATAGTAAAAAAAATAGTTACAATTATTTACTTTTGATTGTTGATCGTGAAAAGGGATTTTCTATTTTAACTTCCGTAAACGTTATTTTTATCATATGAAAGATAATAATAAAGAAAACGAGTTACAATTATTTACTTTTTGTTATTCTGAAAGGATTTTCTATAGTAACTTAGGTTTCACCAAACGTTATTTTTATCGTATGAAAAGAAGTGAGAGAAGAATTTCTCAACTCATCTCATTCTCATCCAACATCTTTTTCTTTTCTTCGCTTTGCCTAAATTATATTTTCATTATTACAATTATGCCCTCACATAACCCGACCCGAGCCTAAAGAGAGTTAGGGTTTCGCGCTTTTCGCTATAAATACCAAAACAGGGGTTTTTGTCGCCACAGGTTTACGTTCAGGGATCATCTTCTTCAAAAAATCGACATTTTGAAAGAAAAGCGTGAGAGTTCCTGTTGTTCAGGATGAGAGCTAAGGTTAAACGCATTTCCTTTCATTTTTCAAGTTTATATAATGATTATTTTATTTATAATTTACGTGTACCGAGCGTTTTAGGATCCGAGTATAATTATGAATTTGTCCTTATTCTCAGTAATTAGAATGTTTCACTTGATTGTCTGATTTTTGATGTGTTTTTCTGTTCAATATTGATTTTGCATGGACTTTCTTTTTTCCTTTCTGAATTGCTGATGTATTCCTTGTAAATGGGCTAATATGATATTTGCAGTTTGTTGTTGTATTCGATTTGAAGGAATTCGCTGCACTGTTTGATTTTGGGGATTGAAAAGAGGACATTGTTTGTTGGTTTTGGTTTTCGCAAGTGCCTTGTTTGATAGAAAGTGAATTGCATCAAGTATCTCATTTGAAATTGATTAGATTAGTTTTGAATTTTGAATCGACTGGACATGGTGTCTTTCAATACATTAGTATTGTTTCCTGTGTTCCCTTGTGGTACAAATTCTGGATGCTTGTCTAATCGCTCAAATGACAGGAATTTTGTGTAGCGAGACATTAAGAGGCCGGTGAAGTTGTGTTGATTTCATGAGGAACAAATTTAGGTTAAACAATGGTTCTTGAAACCCTTTCTCTGAATTAGCTAGTGAATTTTGTTTTATGCATTTGCTGTCAAAAGCACCTGATTGTTTTACATGTTTAGTTCAAATTTCAAAGCAGAGTAAGGGAGGGTTAGAGGGGGTATCCTTTTAGTTAGCAAAGGAAGGGGAAAGAAAATAATAGTATACACTGTAATACAGCAATTCCTGCTAACGAAGGGGAGATTAAGTAAAAATTCAAGGATATTTTTGTCAAAAAATTTTGTGAACGCATTCCAATAATGTGTAGATCTTTCTTTTCTTTTTTCTCCATAAATACGGATGTAGAGGGATTCTAACCCTATCTTTTTTTTTTCCATCTACAACATTTTAAGCCAAACTATGTAAAACTAATAGTTCTCCTAACCTCCATTTTCACTTCACCAATGCTGAATGCATTTTAAAGGAAAAGTGATTTGTCATTTTGTGAGTGATAAGGGGAGGAATTTTGCTCTTCTAAATTGTGTGAAATCATCACCTCTTTATTTCTTTATGTTGATTCTGCGACTGCAGAGGAGCTAAATCCCGAAGGGGTACTGCATTTATGTTGGGTAAAGGCCTATAGACATTGCTTGATATGTACTGTAAAATATTGTTCCGTATCATTCTGCGCGGAATATATATGTACTTCACCTACTATGGTTGTTGCAAGAAGTTTGTTTTGCCGATTTGTATCAGACTAACATAATGTTGCTATGTATCAGTGGAAGAAGAAGCGCATGAGGAGGTTGAAGAGGAAGCGCCGAAAGATGAGACAGAGATCTAAGTAGGTGCTTGAGCAGGAGTCAGATGAGCTTTCCTTCCTATACCTGGTTCATGGCATTTTGGGTTTTTAGGGCTTGAATGATCTTGAAGTCTAGTTGGGAGGGGAGGCATATCTCACGACTCAGTTAGCATTATTAAGACTATTGAGTGGGTTAAGTTGTTATGATGAGTGTTTTATCGTATCTAATTATGTACTGATTTTGTATACTTTTTTCCGAATAGCTTATATATATCGGAAGAGTTACCTGAAATTTAAATTTTATAGAGATGTTAAAATAGAGCTGACTTCATTAGTTGGTTCTGCAGGCAACATAATTTATCTATAATTTTTTGGCTTTTATTTTATTACCAGTTTTTTTTTTTCTGGTCTTCTCTTTTATAAAATAGTTATTATATTTTTAAAAGTAAAAGTAACTTTTTTACTTGTATAGAATTACTATTTAATATTTATTTATATATCGAATTATCGTATTCAAAATTAAAATTAATTTTATTAATATGATTTAAATTTGTTTATTTCTTTTAAAGTGGACTAAAATGCCAACATTTTGCACCTTGTTCCAACACTATATGCTTTACATCTGATAATTTTTCACACATGTAACCATATTTATAGGTTACTTAGAAGGTGATAACTTTTAGTTTTAATTTATTTATTATTTTGAAATTTCTTGTAACTTTTATTTTGATAAAAAGAGTATTGTATATGGTATGCTCAGGTTGCTTTGGACTACTTCAAGCAACTTCCCTATTGGAGTTAAAATTATTTAGAATATAACAAATTTGTAAATTGTTTAAAATTCTTTAGAGTATGTTGTATTAAAGAAAAAAAAATATTGAGTTGCTTTGTGATGATATACAATATGGATTATGAACTTAAATGAGAAATGCACTAAAATAATATTTTTATAATATAATGAAAAATTATTTTGAATTTTATTATTCATCTATTGTTGATTTTATATCATTAAAATAGTAGAACATTTAATTTATAAATTTGTATTCATTAAAAAGATATTAGAGTAATTGTTACATATTTTTTAATAACTTTTAGTTTATAAACTATTAATTAATATTGGACTTTTAAAATTATTTTTGATATCGTCAGTTCACATGTTTTAAAATATTTCAGGGTTAAGTATGTTTTTAGTCATTGAACTTTGGTCAAAAATTGGAATTCGTCCCTGGTTGAAACTTTGATAAATTTTTATTCCTAAACTTTAAAAGTGAATGAATGTTTAATTACGTTGATTTTTTTTTTTAACATGTGGAATGTGTTTTATGTTAATATTGGTGTTGGTTATGCCATTTGACACATTCTCGGCTTAATATTTACTGAAAAATGCGTTTGAAACTTAAGAAAAAAGTTAACAAAATTGAGTTAAAAGGATCATATTCATTCATTTTTAAAGTTTATGGACCAATCAAAGTTTCGACCAGGGACGAATTCCAATTTTGGATTAAAGTTCAGGAACTAAAAACATATTTAACCCAATATTTTATTACTTAAACGGTTTTTGATATATATATATATATATATATATATATATATATATATATATATATATATATATATATCGCAACCTTGAACAAGCCATGACAACTTTAAAGATGAATGTTGTATGCCGCTACTTGCCAAGACAAGATAAGGCTTGAAAGAACTCCACCCCCTAAAGAGGAATGCTCTCACAAAAGGTTGAAACACAAAGTGTATAAATTTTCCAAAATGTTGAACCCCTCTACAAGTGTTAGAGATCTCCTTAAATACAAGTCTAGGGACCCCTTAGCAAAACAACTAAGTTAAAGGATTACAAAAGAAACCTAACATGTTCTAGAAAGTAGGTCATCCTAGGGTGCACATGGGTGAATTTTTGTCCAAGCCATCTAGGTGGCAAGTCTTCATGGCCGAGGTTCCCAAAGGAGGGTTCTAGAACTTTCTAGAAGACTTGGTGTCCAAGGTATGTGGGCCTCCCCTTTCTAGATGCTTCTAGAAAGTCTTGTTCCTTCTCTCTCTTCCTTAGGACGTCAAGTGTCTCCTATGTGGTCCTTTCTTATTCCTAAAAAAACAAATTAAGAAATTTATTAGCATGTTGGTTTAAGGTTAAGCTAATCTATTGAGTCAACAAGTCAACTCAAAGTCAAGGTCAACATGTCAACTTAAAAATAGTCAACCAAGCTAACTTAATGAAATTTTAAACTAAAGAAAATAAAAACAAAGAAAGAGATCAAGGAACTCCCTTTCTTAAGCATGTGCCATGGGCCATCATCATTAGTAGGGATTAAGCCTTCATCATAAAATTAAGTCTTAAAATAGAAATTGAATAATTTTATCCAAACAAGAAAATTAAATTTTAAAATATTTTAATTACTTCATCTAAACTAATTATTTATGAAATAAAAAAAATTTAATTACAAGTAATTTAATTATAGAATATTTTAATTTTTAATTACAATTTAATTATTAAGTATTTCAATTTTTTGAAATTGTTAATCTTGCATCACACAAGGTAAAGTTTTTATTTGTAGTAAAAATACCCATCTTAGTACTACTTTTCCATACATAAATAATGCCGGAAACTATTCCTTTACAACTCAACGTGAAAAAAACACATTTCCAAAATTTATATTCTCAAATATTTTCAATCCTTGATGTAAACGGTAATAATATTTATACTAGTTTTTTCTTTTGTTGGAAAAAATAAACTGATGAAAACAATTCTAACAATCGTAAACTAATGTTTTATTTTTAAAGGTTTACGTTCCCAAAAGACATTTGAAGATATATTTTACGTAACATTTTAACCTTTTTATGATATATCGATATCTATATATCGATAGCAGGAAGGAACATAAGGATGAACATTTAATTTTGCTGTTTTATATAAAAATGTTAAATGTGCCTGAAATTTGACTTCGGAATTTGTTTTTATCCAAAAAAAATTGATACATCTTTTTCTTTAAACTTTAAAAATATTGGATATAATTTTTTAATCCAATTATATTAATTTTTATTTATTTATTAAACACTTCAATGTTCTCATTTCGATGTCAATTGGAAAATGAGTTTTTACAAAATATATTAAAGAATTTCAATATATGTGTATTTTTAACGGCACAACATAAAAAATCTCCAACAGAAAATCTGGACCGGGGTAAGCATATATTCACAAGGCAATAAAAATGGCATGGAAAGTAATTTGTAACCAAGAAAGAAACCAAAAAATGGATAAAACAGAACATTCAAAGAACTCAAATAGCCAAAATCTGTTAAATCTAAAGCAAAGGAGAGAATGCAATCAGCAATACATTATCTGCTCGAGCCTTTTCATTATTCATCTCTAGACACTATGTTCAATCAAAATTCCAAGCATTTGGTAACTTGTTTTACTTACCTAATAATCAATCTAAAAGAACAAAACAAGCTGAGAAAACTCCATTCATATCTGAAGGCACTTACTTTGTGTTAGGGGGTATAATGTCACTACTCTGCTGCTATTAATTCCTTGAAGTCAAATTGCATAGAAAGCCTTTCAACAGTACTTTGGCTCAGAACCTCTTTCCCACACAACTCTTTCAACAGGTCTGCAGCTATATCTGTCTTCTCTTCAAAAGCAAGCCCTTCCACAAGAATGGTATAGGTATTCTCATTAGGCACACATCCTTTGTTAACCATCATCAGAAATATCTCTATTGACATGTCTGTTCTCCGAGCTTTGCAAAATCCAAGTATAAGTGCGTTGTAGTTATCAATATTAGGAACATGGTCATTTTCTTCCAATATCCTGAATACCTTAAGAGCCTCATCTAGCATCCCCTCCCTACACATTCCTCTTATCATAGATGAATAAGTAAAAGAATCTGGTGTGAATCCATACTTTGTCATTTCGTATAACATCTGAAATGCTGCATATGTGTTCCCTTTCCTACACAGGCTTGAAATCACGTTTTTGTAAAAATCATGCATCGGGTTGCTTTGTTTATTACCCAAGCTTTGGATTATAAAGAAAGCCTCCTGCACTTTTCCTTGCTCACACAGCATTGCAACAGCACAGTAGGTTCCATCATTAGGAGTACAACGCCGGTGAATCATTTGGTCTATGCATTGAACAACAAGATCCACTTTCCCTTCCTTGCAGAGTCGTGCAACAATGGGATTATAGCTTGTAGCACTCACCTTGAATCCACTCCTTGTCATTTCATCCAAAACCTGAAAAGCTTGTTCTGTTCTTCCATGAAATGAGAGTGAAGTGATCAATATGTTGTAAGTGACCACCGAGGGAGACTGGTCCCTTTTATCCATCTCTGCAAGAAGTTCGTTAGCTTCCTCCCAACGCCCCTCATGGCACAAACTCCTCAGCAAAATGTTGTAACTCACAACACTAGGACTGAACCCTTTTGCAGGCAATTCCCTGAAAAGACTGATAGCTTCTTCAGTTCTCTCTTCCTTGCACAACCCAGTTAACAGCACATTGTAACTCACCAAATTAGGCTCTCCACCCTTGGCAATTATCTCATCAAGAAGCTTCATGGCCTCATCCACTCCCCTCTCCTTGTACGCAGCTTGGAGAAGGAAAGAAAATGTGAATGCATTTGGAACCAAGCCCTTCTTTCTCAACTTATCCAAAAGCTGCAAACTCTGCTTCAAGTTACCGTGCATGCAAAGCCCTTTAACAAGAGTGTTATAGGTAACAGTACTAGTTGGAAGACCATGCCCCTCCATTTTCTCAACCAGCTGAAGTGCATACCCAACATTGCCTCTCCTGCACAGAAAATTTACCAAGTATGTATAAGAGGCTGCATCAGGTATAATACCTGAATCAACCATCATATCCATCACCTTAACAGCCTTTCTAGCTTTGTTAAACTTGCAAAGATCGTACAAAAGCTGAGTTGCTTGGGCCTCCTCTGGCTTTTGGCCCTTACCCACCAAATACTCTAAATGGAGAAATGCATCATAGACCTTCAGCTCTTTGCCCCTATGGTCATTCCTCCCACCTCTCCAATTGGGGAGATTAAAAACCGCATCTTTTGGGGCAATGGCAATCTGGGTCGAAGCCGAAACCCTAGAAAAACCCTTGTTGAGGGAAAAAGTGTGGAGATTCGGAACCTGGGACTGCAAGAAACCGCCACAAGTGGGTCGTTTTGTTTTGGGGGATAAATTTGCAGCTGGTGACACTGTATTCAGCAGTGAAGCCATGATTGAAGAAGGAAAATGATGTATAACGATGGTGAATGAGTCCTAGCTGGTCAAGTTTTGCAGATAGAACAAAAACTAAGAAACATTGTGAACAGGTTCTGTTCTGCTTGCAAATTGCAATAGGTATGTTGAAACCAGTTACAGTGGATACACAGTGAAGTGTGAAGATTGATCCCTGGCGAGAATTAACAAGTGCGAAAGTGAGTGTGAAAGAGAAAGAGAGAAAGGTACTCACAACTGAGGATTTTCATTCGGCAGCGTCAACTACGTTCCCACCACACACCTACGTTTTATCGTGTTATCCAAACACAAATAGTTGTGTTTTTTTCTGAGATAAAAATGTTTGCTTTATTTTCACATTCGACCTACCAACCCTTTTTTCGTCATCAACCATAAGAGAAAATAAATTGGTTATATGAAGATAGAACAAATCCTAAAATATAAGTATTTATTGAAAGAAAAACATTGAGAGAAATATAGTTTTTTAGTAGTTACTCAAATATTTTTTCACGATAAAGCATATAAATATATTAAACACATATTTTATTTACGAAACCAATATTTAAATGTTAAGATTGGAACTGTTCAAAAGAATGGATTATTTGAATTATTTCACTTTGTATATTGTCTATCTAAACAAGTTTAGAAAAAAATACAGAATAATTATTCTTTATTCATATATGTAATTAAATTGTCCGGCTATATTATTCATATACTGCTTACCAAGATATATTATATGTTTAGAAACGATAACGAGTTGGATCAGTCACGGATAGTGGTTACTCACAACAAAAAGCAACATGTTTGTTTACCTGTTGAATATTTGGTTAAAAAATACTCGTGGATGCTCATAGATACTCACAAATATTTAAACAAAAAAGATATTTTATAAATTTTTCAAATAAAATTACAAATATATATATATATATATATATATATATATATAAATTAAATTTTAATTTTAATTAAATTTAATCTAACAAAATATAATTTTAATTAAATTTAGGTTAATAAAACATAAATTAAATTTTAATTATAATTTGTTACGGATAACAAGTACTTATGGGTACAGATAGTATGATACTTGCACTCAATCTCTCTATAAACGGGTATTAAAATATCCACGCCCCGTTACCCCATAGGTAATAAATATATGCGAGTATCAACTAACCTACGCGGATTTTATTTGTGGAAGCACATGTATTTTTGCCATCTCTAGATATGCTCTATCTTCAAGATTGAGATGTCTCCTCTCCAAGTCTAATATAATACACCACGGGGAGTTGGTACCTGCAAGTGATCTGACACTCAAGTCAATTGAAGCGAAATATGCAAGTATAACAAGCACAAGATTGAGTTTACATAAATTTTACCTTTATACACTTGTCTTTTACTAATTACCTCGAGTAATGCTTGGATTCTCGCCAAGTTTGATATAATGCACCATGGGGAGCAAGTACCTACAAATGCTCTGACGCTCAAGTTAGGTGAAGCATAGTATGCAAGCATAACAAGCACAAGATTGAGTTTACATAGATTTTACCTATAGCTTGAATTACCTTTATATACTTGTTTTTTTGCTAGTTACCTCGAGTAACACAGAGATTCTTCTTATTCTTCTATAAATGCTAATGAATGTCTCATTGTAACTATTGCAATGTCCTAAGTTAATGCGTTATTGTAATTACTATAGTTATTACATGCTATTTGATATACCTCTCTTAGGCTAGGTCGAGATGTACTCGCTCTTAGGCCGAGATGTACTCACTCTGTGTGATAAGTATCGTTTTTGTTGCTGTTGCACTATGAAGGTTGTCCAAACGTGTCATGAACATCTTGACCTAGATGTATTAGACTTTACACAATTGGTAGGTTGTCCTGATCCAAATGTGTCAGAATTATTTTGGCCTAAATATATCAGGATCATCTTGAACTAGAGGTATCAAGATCATCTTTGAAATAGATATATCATGAGCCTTACACAATATAGTCTCTAAGTCATAGTATTATTTTACAACCAGTTATTAAGCTTTTAAATTAAAAAAAATTTATTAGAACTATTAGTTTAGTAAAGTTAATTTTTAGTTGGATTAATGTTACTTAAAATGATAATTCTTGACAAAAGTCTTTAAAAAACTTATTTCTTTAAATAATCAGTTTTTTTATTTGTTATATTCATTAAATATAATATTTTTCAAAGACTGACTAGTCGATATAAATTTTTTAAAGCTCATTTTAGATTATGTTAAGTTAACTTTTAATTAAAATTCATTCTCTGTTTTTATTTAGATGTTGGTTTTAGAAAATTAATAATTTAAAGCAAGTTAAATAGACTTGGAGACTTGTATAATTATTTTTTTTAACAGAAATCAACACATTATTTACTAATGTTGTATTAGGTGTGTCTTTTTTAATTTAACTTTTTTTTTCTTCTAATAAAATAGTTAACCTTTTTAACATTTATTTATTTTATTTTTCATTTGCAAATGTCAAATGTGAAATTTTAGACAACTTAAAAAAATTGAATCCAATCAATTTCAACTTTTATTAATTTTAAAATTATCATTTTTATAAGTCCCATTTCTTTTCAGCTCTTACGAATTTGGGTCTGGCCTTTTCGCAAGCCCAAGGTCAGCCCATGGAAAGGACTCCAACCCCTGCCTAGCTCTCACACTCTCACTTTTCACCTTTTCAGAAAAATCAGTTCCTCTTCCATCTCTCTCTGCTGAGACTTGAGAACTCTGCTAGGGCACAGTGAACTTTCTCCTTGAGCTAGCTGGAATCCTTTCGTTTTCAAGTAAGTAACTCTTAGGGTCTCCAAGCACTTCCCTCTTATTCCTCACTATTTGGATACATGGGTTGGCGTAGGGTTTAACTTTATGCCATGTGTTGTCCCAGTTTTCGTGTTGCAGCTCGCTACTGTAGTTCTTGAAGCTCTAGTCCTCCTTAGTTGTGGGCTTGTTTCTTTTAGCGTCCAAAAAGGTAAGGGAAGCTGAGGTTTTCATTTTCTTTAAAGTATTTCGTGTATTACTGGACTGCTCTTGTGTCTTTGGTGCTTGAACCTTGTTGTCGGATGTATGAAGTTGGTTGTTGGGTGTGTGTGTTTGATTGAATGAGAAAATGCATGTGCTAACAGGTGAGAAAACTGCAAATCTCGCCCAAGCGGGTAGCCCTCGCCTAAGCGAGAATAACAAGGACTCACCCCTGAATTTCACCTCGAGTGGTAGCCTAGGCGACTGGCATTGTTTTTGAGCGAGGTACAGTCTCGCCTAAGTGAGACGCTGTCGCCTGAGCGAGAATTCGATGAAATTCTTGCAGTGGCCACTGTTGAACTCTCGCCTAGGCGAGAAGGGGTCGCCTGAGCGAGAGTAACCCTTATGCCTGGGCGAGGACCTTCAGTTTGGGCGAGAATTCGTGACAGAGGCTGTTGTGTTGGCTGATGTGACTCCATACTGTGTTAATTATTTTCTTTGCTCATAGTATGTGGCCATGCTTAGTATGTATGCTTGAATGGGACTGGAATGAAAGTGTTGTTGTGTGATAAGCTATGATTTCATTTGATTGAACATTGGGATGCATGTCATAAGTATGTAATGTGAAACATGATATGCTGGCTGGTGGAATTTCATGAGTATTGGTGAGGGAGTTTCATGGGAAACCCCTAGTGATATGTGTGTGTATATATATATATATATATATATATATATATATATATATATATATATATATATATATATATATATATATATATATATATATATATATATATATATATATATGCATGCCTAGTGTATACCTTGATATAGGAGATGTCTAGATAAATGAGGGTATCCTGAACTCTAATAAGCATTCAGGCTCACGTAGAGCAGAATGGGTTATGTGGTGAGAGTGGCAGGAGGTCCTTGTCTTGGGATAGTTTGGGCCCGAGACAATAGAGGATTAACTCTGTATGTGGTTGGGTGATAACCCCCTGCGTCTAGACTATGTAGAGTTTAGAAACCAGCACAGGCGCATACTTCCTTTAGAATTCTATATCAAGTGTATGATCCGGATATCGAGTCATAGTAACTGCATTTGATGGTCCTCACATGATTCTGAGTGTTTCCTAATTATATGTTAATAGTTTGCTTTGCTTTGCCTTATATATGCTCTATAAATTGTTAAAGAATATTTTCACTCTAGCTTACCCTTTTATTTTGTTTATCTTCCTGTTTCGTTTTCTCTTTGCGATGATCACCCTGTTGATGGGAGCAGATGGGAAACACGTTGAAGGTGGACCTGATGGTAATAGTGGTGCGGCGTAGAGGGTCCTGTCACCTCTGGCTCTTGGGGAGAATTTTTATGGCATCAGTGCCTTTTGTTTTTCCTAGCTCTAAAGGTTTTGTTTTGTGTACTGCTGAACCCCTGTGGTGCATGTTTTGTTAGAGGTATGTGTGATAGATATGCCTCATTTTCTTTAAGTACTTCTTGGATGATTGTAATGGTAAATCCTTATATGTACTGTTTCATCTGATAACTCTTCTATTCCATAAATTATGCGATGTTTTATTTAGTAGATTGCTCTATTTAAATGGGATGTCATATTTTTATGGTATCAGAGCCTTCGTTCCTTAGTGTCTGTGGGCTATGTGTTTGCTTAGCTTTCGTAGTGCCTTTCTTGTCGTGTTCAAATGAGTTTCTAGTCTAACCAAGTTTCTAATGGTTCTTTCTATGTGTCCAGTGTTATGGCACCCCCTCGTATAACTCCTCCTCCACCCCCTCAGAACGACGGACAAGATCTTGCTAGGGCGATCGAGGCTATGGCTGCAGCCTTGACGCAACAGAGCAACGCCATGTTGCAACAACATGAGGCGGCGATGCAACGCCAAGAGGCCTCCCTGGAGCAGCAACACCTGGTGATGCAGCAGATGGAGGCTGCTAGGCAGGCTGCTGATGATGCCTAAAGGCAGCACATGGATTCTCTCCGCCAGTTAGGGGAGAATGCTGCTGGTGCTCAGATGTATGGTCCTCATCCCCAACCTCCACCCCCTGAATGTAGTTTGGAGGATTTCTTGAAGCACTAACCTGCCAAGTTTGATGGCAAGACGAGTCCCGACCAGGCGGACCAGTGGATGAAAGACATGGAGCGCATCTTCAATGCCAAGAGATGCCCCAATGAGAGCAGGCTTGCTTTCACAGTCTATATGCTCA
Source organism: Vigna unguiculata (assembly GCF_037176805.1). Lineage (NCBI taxonomy): Eukaryota > Viridiplantae > Streptophyta > Magnoliopsida > Fabales > Fabaceae > Vigna > Vigna unguiculata. The sequence goes on from NC_140792.1 coordinate 12,057,799, forward strand.
CAGGAGATGTTGAGCATTGGTGAGCCAGTATGAGGCTGGTTATGGAGGAGAGGCTTGAGGAGGTCACTTGGGAGGCCTTCAAGAGGAAGTTCTTGTTAGAATATTTCCCTGATAGCGTGAGATACACTAAAGAGGTGGAATTCCTCCAGCTGGTACAGGGGGATAAATCTGTAGCAGAGTATGCAGAGAGATTCAAGCATCTGGGACGCTTCTACACCATGTCGCTAGATGAGGAGTGACGCTGCAGAAAGTTTGAAAATGGGTTACGTGGAGATATCAGGTTGATGGTGGCACCACTTTCCATCAAAGACTTTGTAGCTTTGGTGGAGAGAGCTCGTGTTATGGAGCAGATGAAGGCTGAGATAGAGACTCAGTAGGTTCAGCAACAGTAGAAGGCTAGTGGATCATCTGGGTCCCGACTTAGGGTGGAAGAAAGGAAGAAACCCTATTCTAGGCTGCAACCTCAGGTGGCCAGAGGATTCACCCCACAGTAGTCATCGGTTTCTAGATGCTATCAGTGCAACGGACCACATCTGAGGAGTGCATGCCCGCAATTGACAAGCACGCGGAGATGCCATGGTTGTGGGAAGACGAGGCACTTGATTAAGGACTGCCCCTCCTCTAGAGGGACTGTAGTGAGGTCCCCGGTGCAGGCTCCAGCTCAGACTCGTTAGGGGAGAGGGGGTAGCAGGCCCCAAGCGGCAGGCCGAGAGTATCTATGACCAGGGCGAAGGCGACAGGCTCAGGTAATCTTGTTGTTGGATGTTGCTTGATTGCGGGAAAACCTCGATGTGTGTTGTTTGATTCTGGAGCGACACACTCTTTTGTGTTAGAGTCTTGTGTGCATGAGTTGGGTCTGCCGGTTAGTGAGTTACAATTTGATCTTGTAGTGTCTACGCCGGCATCTGGGTTAGTCAGAACGTCTTCTGTGTGTACTAGATGTTCAGTGGAAGTAGAGGGGCGCATGTCTAAAGTGAACTTGATCTGCCTACCTCTACAAGGCTTAGACGTGATCTTGGGAATGGATTGGCTCTTTGCCAATCGTGTTCTCATTGATTGTCGGGAGAAGAAGTTGTTGTCTTCTCAGGGTATTTTAAAAGAGATTAAGGAGGGTACTCAGTGTTTCTTGATCTATGCTCAGTTGGAGGTGGAGAAAGACGGGAGAATAACGGTAATTTCCGTCGTGCGAGAGTTTGAGGATGTGTTCCCTGGAGAGGTACCAGGTTTACCCCCAAAGAGAGAAGTAGAGTTCTCCATTGATCTGGTACCAGGAGCGGGTCCCGTGTCGATAGCTCCTTACCGCATGGCTCCTGCAAAGTTGGTAGAATTGAAGAAGCAAATTGAAGAGTTGCTTGAAAAACAATTCATACGACCTAATGCTTCACCATGGGGAGCTCCAGTGTTACTAGTCAAGAAGAAGGATGGCGGTTCAAGATTGTGTGTGGACTACCGTCAATTGAACAAGCTGACCATAAAAAACAAGTATCCCTTGCCAAGAATAGATGATTTGATGGATCAGCTATATGGAGCGTCGATATTCTCCAAGATTGATCTCCGGTCGGGTTACCACCAGATCTTGGTGAAGGCAGAGGATATCCAGAAGACTGCCTTTAGATCCAGATACGGGCATTATGAGTATGTGGTTATGCCATTTGGTGTGACAAATGCTCCAGCTTTGTTCATGGATTACATGAACAGGATCTTTTGTCCGTTTCTGGATAAGTTTGTCGTGGTCTTTATAGACGACATACTCATTTACTCCAGGACGCATGAGGAACATGTCGAGCACCTGAGGATAATGCTTGGTATCTTGAGGGAGAAGCAACTGTTTGCCAAGTTGTCGAAGTGTGACTTCTGGATGAGGGAGGTGTAGTTCTTGGGGCACGTGATATCGACTCAAGGTATAGTTGTGGATCCAGCTAAGGTGGAGGCAGTGATACAGTGGGAATGTCCCAAATCCGTGACGAAGATTCAGAGCTTCGTGGGTCTAGCTGGCTACTACAGGAGGTTTATAGAGGGGTTCTCCAAGATAGTAGCACCCCTGACTCAGCTAACCAGGAAGGACCACCCTTTTGCATGAACTGATAGGTGTGAGGAGAGCTTCAGGGAGCTTAAGCAGAGGCTGACGAGTGCTCCGGTATTGGTAATTCCGGATGTGAGTAAACCCTTTGAGGTTTACTGCGATGCCTCTCAACAGGGCCTTGGGTGTTTCTTGATGCAAGAGAGGAAGGTGGTGGCTTATGCTTCAAGGCAGTTGAAGGTTCATGAGAAGAACTACCCTACTCATGATTTAGAGCTAGCGGCACTAGTTTTTGCTTTGAAGATTTGGAGGCACTATCTTTACGTTGTGCAGTTCTGGGTGTTTAGCGACCATAAGAGCTTGAAGTACCTCTTTGATCAAAAAGAGTTGAATATGAGGCAGAGGCAGTGGATAGAGTTCCTAAAGGACTATGACTTTGAACTTCTCTACCACCCAGGGAAGGCGAATGTGGTGGCAGACGCATTGAGTAGGAAGACAATGCATGTGGCACACTTGATGATAAAAGAAATGGAGTTGCTTGAGAGCTTCAGAGACATGAAGCTACAGTTCGAGTTGGAGCCAGAATTCATTAGGTGTAGCACTTTGGTTATATCTAGTGACTTCCTAAGATTGATAAAGGAGAAGCAAGCAGAGGATGCTAGCTTACAGAGGGTGAAAGAGCTGGTGGGATCGGAACAGGCCAAGGAGTTTGCCTTGGGTAGTGACGGTGTGTTGAGGTTCAGAGGCAGAGTCTGTGTGCCAGATAATGCTGATATGAGGAGATTGGTTCTTGAGGAGGGACACAAGAGTCGTCTTAGTTTGCATCCTGGCATGACTAAGATGTACCAAGACCTCAAGGAGAACTTTTGGTGGCAAGGCATGAAGAAGGAAGTTGCACAGTTTGTAACAGCCTGTTTAACTTGTCAAAAGGCTAAGGTGGAGCATCAGAAACCTGGTAGAACGCTCCAGCCCTTGGATATTCCGGTGTGGAAGTGGGATAACATAACTATGGATTTTGTTACCCACTTGCCTCGCACCGTGAGAGGACATGATGCTATATGGGTGGTGGTGGATCGTTTGACAAAAAGTGCTCACTTTTTGGCAGTGAATCTCCGAATGTCTATGGCCAAGTTGGCCCAGCTCTACGTTCGAGAGATAGTGAGACTTCATGGAGTACCCAGTAGCATAGTGTTTGACAGAGACCCCCGGTTCACTTCAAGGTTCTGGCAGACGCTGCAGGAGGCTATGGGTAGTAGGCTAAGGATGAGTTCTGCTTATCATCCTCAGACGGATGGCTAGTCAGAGAGGGTGATTCAGTCCTTGGAGGACTTGTTGAGGACGTGCATCCTGGATCATCTTGGTAGTTGGGATGAGGTGTTGCCGCTGGTGGAGTTCACCTATAACAACAGTTACCAGACGAGTATAGGGATGGCGCCTTATGAGGCTTTGTATAGGAGGAGGTATAGAACTCCCTTATGTTGGTACCAGGATGGAGAATCAGTTTTAGTAGGGCCAGAGTTGTTGTAGCAAACCTCAGAGAAGGTGTTTATGGTGAGAGATAGACTGCAGGCATCACAAAGTCGCCAAAAAGCTTATGCAGATTGGAGGAGAAGGCCCCTGGAGTTTGAAGCTGGGGAGCATGTGTTCTTGAGGGTGACCCGAACCACCAGCGTGGGAAAGGCTATCCGCTCCAAGAAGCTGTCTCCCAAGTTTTTAGGTCCATATCAGATCTTGAGGAGGATAGGACCTGTAGCATACGAGATTGCTCTGCCACCCCAGTTGGCTAACCTCCACCCGGTTTTTCATGTCTCACAACTACGAAAGTATGTTTTTGACCCATCACACGTGTTGGAGGCGGAGGATGTGCAAGTCAGGGAGGATCTCCGAGTAGTGGTACAACCCGTGGCAATAGAGGATCGCCAAGTCAAGGAACGAAAAAGGAGAGCCACTCGTCTTGTTAAGGTCATCTGGGATCGGAGGACAGGTGACTCTACATGGGAGCTAGAGGAGAACATGAGGAGTTCATATCCACACCTTTTCTGGTAAGTTTCCTTTTCGAGGATGAAAAATTCTATTGTTGGGGAGATTGTAAGCCCCATTTCTTTTCAGCTCTTACGAGTTTGGGCCTGGCCTTTTCGCAGACCCAAGGCCAGCCCATGGAAAGGACCCCAACCCCTGCCTAGCTCTCACACTCTCACTTTTCACCTTTTCAGAAAAAATCAGTTCCTCTTCCATCTCTCTCTGCTGATACTTGAGAACTCTGCTAGGGCACAATGGACTTTCTCCTTGAGCTAGCTGGAATCCTTTCGTTTTCAAGTAAGTAACTCTTAGGGTCTCCAAGCACTTCCCTCTTATTCCTCACTGTTTGAATACATGGGTTGGCGTAGGGTTTAACTTTATGCCATGTGTTGTCCAGTTTTCGTGTTGCAGCTCGCTACTGTAGTTCCTGAAGCTCTAGTCCTCCTTAGTTGTGGGCTTGTTTCTTTTAGTGTCCAAAAAGGTAAGGGAAGTTGGGGTTTTCATTTTCTTTAAAGTATTTCATGTATTACTGGATTGCTCTTGTGTCTTTGGTGCTTGAACCTTGTTGTCAGATGTATGAAGTTGGTTATTGGGTGTGTGTGTTTGATTGAATGAGAAAATGCATATGCTAGACGGTGAGAAACCTGCTAATCTTGCCCAAGCGGGTAGCCCTCGCCTAAGCGAGAATAGCAGGGACTCACCCCTGAATTTCACCTCGAGTGGTCGCCTCCTAGGCGACTGGCATTGTTTTTGAGCGAGGCACAGTCTCGCCTAAGTGAGACGCTGTCGCCTGAGCGAGAATTCGATGAAATTCTTGCAGTGGCCACTGTTGAACTCTCGCCTAGGCGAGAAGGGGTCGTCTGAGCGAGGGTAACCATTACGCCTGGGCGAGGACCTTCAGTTTGGGCGAGAATTAGTGACAGGGGCTGTTGTGTTGGCTGATGTGACTCCATACTGTGTTAATTATTTTCTTTGCTCATAGTATGTGGCCATGCTTAGTATGTATGCTTGAATGGGACTGGAATGAAAGTGTTGTTGTGTGATAAGCTATGATTTCATTTGAGTGAACATTGGGATGCATGTGATAAGTATGTAATGTGAAACATGATATGCTTGCTGGTGGAATTTCATGAGAATTGGGTGATGGATAGGCATGTGAAATGTATTGGTGAGGGAGTTTCATGGGAAACCCCTAGTGATATATATATATATATATATATATATATATATATATATATAGAGAGAGAGAGAGAGAGAGAGAGAGAGAGAGAGAGAGATGCATCTCTAGTGTATACCTTGATATAGGAGATGTCTAGATAAAGGAGGGTATCCTGAACTCTAATAAGCATTCACGCTCACGTAGAGCAGAATGGGTTATGTGGTGAGAGTGGCAGGAGGTCCTTGTCTTGGGACAGTTTGGGCCCGAGACAATAGAGGATTAACCCTGTGTGTGGTTGGGTGATAACCCCCTGCGTCTAGACTTTGCAGAGTTTAGAAACCAGCACAGGCGTGTACTTCCTTTAGAATTCTATATCAAGTGTATGATCCGGATATCGAGTCATAGTAACTGCATTTAATGGTCCTCACATGATTCTGAGTGTTTCCTAGTTACATGTTAATAGTTTGCTTTGCTTTGCCTTGTATATGCTCTATAAATTATTAAAGAATATTTTCACTCTAGCTTACCCTTTTATTTTGTTTATGTTCCTGTTTCGTTTTCTCTTTGCGATGATCACCCTGTTGGTGGGAGTAGATGGGAAGCACGTTGAAGGTGGACCTGATGGTAACAGTGGTGCGGCGTAGAGGGTCTTGTCAGCTCTGGCTCTTGGGGAGCATTTTTATGGCATTAATGCCTTTTGGTTTTTCTAACTCTAGAGGTTTTGTTTTGTGTACTGCTGAACCCCTGTGGTGCATGTTTTGTTAGAGGCATGTGTGATAGATATGTCTCATTTTCTTTAAGTACTTCTTGGATGACTGTAATGGTAGATCCTTATGTGTACTGTTTCATCTGATAACTCTTCTATTCCATAAATTATGCGATGTTTTATTTAGTAGATTGCTCTATTTAAATGGGATGTCACAATTTTAACATACGAAAAATTATTAGCTTATTCTTTTTATATTTAACTTCATAATTATATACGAAAAAAAATATATGCTGTATTTTAATGACCAAATTAATTAGAGTATTCTCAACTTCATGTATTTATATTTATTTATTTTAAAAATAACCGTCCTCTTAACCTTTTTTGTCTGGACATTCTTTTAACAAAAAGCAATTTCGAAAGAAAGAAACGGAGCTTAATAATTGAAGAATATTATAAACATTAAAATTTACCCGACCCGATAGAGCTGAATCCGAATACAAAAAATGGATCCAAATGAATGAAATGAAGAGTGTGACTGTATCAAGTGTGTAGTTGTAGTTTTTGGCTCTCTTTTGCTAGCTTTGTCAGTTCTCACTCTCCAAAAACACATAATCCTCTTCCTTGTGGAAGCAGCCACCTTCAACAAAGGTGGCTCCCTCTGTGCCCAGTAATCTCCCATCTCACTTGGGTCACAGTCTTGTCAGGGCAGCTTTGAATGTCGGTGATTTTAGACGTGCCCAACAACTGTTTGATAATATTCCTCAACCAGACCCCACCACTTGTTACGCATTAATTTCAGCTCTCACTAGTCATGGACTTCCACATGAGGCTTTAAGGCTCTATGCTTCGCTACGGGCACGTGGGATCAAACCCCAGAACACTGTGTATCTGGCTGTTGCCAAAGCCTCTGGTGCCTCTGGTGATGTCTTGAGAGTCAAGGAGGTTCATGATGATGCCATTCGATGTGGGATGATTTCTGATGTTTTCTTGGGAAATGCATTGATTCATGCCTATGGGAAGTGTAAATGCACTGAAGGTGCAAGACGGGTTTTTGATGATTTGGTTGTGAAAGATGTGGTTTCTTGGACCTCCATGTCGTCATGCTATGTCAATTGTGGATTGCCCAGACAAGGCCTAGCTGTTTTTCACGAAATGGGACGGAATGGGGTGAAGCCTAATTCAGTGACAGTGTCTAGCATTTTGCCTGCGTGCTCCGAATTGAAAGATCTGAAGTCTGGAAGGGCTATTCATGGATTTGCAACGAGACATGAGATGATGGAAAATGTGTATGTCTGCAGTGCTCTTGTGAACATGTATGCTAGATGTTTGAGTGTTAAACCGGCTAGACTAGTTTTCGATTTGATGTCTTATCGAGATGTTGTGTCTTGGAATGGAGTTTTATCGGCATACTTCACAAACAAAGAATATGAGAAGGGTCTTGCCCTGTTTTCCCAAATGAGGAGCAAAGGAGTCAAAGCAGACGAAGCTACATGGAATGCTGTTATTGGGGGTTGCATGGAAAATGGGCAAATAGAGGAGGCAGTGGAGATGCTTAGGAAGATGCAAAATATGGGATTTAAACCTAATCAAATTACAATTAGTAGTTTCTTACCGGCTTGCTCTTTTTTAGAAAGCTTGAGGATGGGCAAGGAGGTACATTGCTATGTCTTTAGGCATTGGTTAGTTTGGGACTTGACAACCATGACGGCTGTGGTATACATGTATGCTAAATGTGGTGACTTGAATCTTTCAAGGAATGTGTTTGATATGATGCACAGAAAAGATGTTGTTGCTTGGAACACGATGATAATTGCCAATGCAATGCATGGAAATGGAAAAGAAGTGCTTTTGCTGTTTGAGAGCATGCTTCAGTCAGGGATGAAGCCCAATTCTGTTACTTTTACTGGTGTTCTGTCTGGTTGTAGCCACTCAAGGCTGGTAGAGGAAGGACTCCAGATCTTTAATTCAATGGGTAGGGATCATCAAGTCCAACCTGATGCTAATCACTATGCATGCATGGTTGATGTCTTCAGCCGTGCTGGTCGGCTTGATGAGGCATACGAGTTTATACAGCGAATGCCTATGGAGCCAACTGCGAGTGCTTGGGGAGCACTTCTTGGTGCTTGTAGAGTTTATAAGAATGTGGAGTTGGCAAGAGTTTCAGCCAATAAATTATTTGAGATTGAACCCAACAACCCTGGAAATTATGTTTCATTATTCAACATCTTTGTCTCAGCCAAATTGTGGAGTGAGGCATCAAAAGCGAGAATATTGATGAAAGAGAGAGGAGTTACAAAAACTCCAGGCTGTAGTTGGCTTCAAGTGGGAAATAGAGTTTACACTTTTGTTGTTGGAGATAAAAATAACATGGAGAGTGATAAAATCTACAACTTTTTGAATGAGTTAGATGAGAAAATGAAATTGGCTGGATATAAGCCTGACACTGATTATGCTCTGCAAGATGTTGACCAAGAGGAAAAAGCTGCGAGTCTTTGCAGCCACAGTGAGAGGCTCGCTGTTGCATTTGGGATTCTTAATTTGAATGGACAGTCATCTCTTCGGGTTTTCAAGAATTTGAGAATTTGTGGTGACTGTCACAATGTCATTAAGTACATTTCTAAAATTGTTGGCGTGACAATCATCGTTCGAGACTCCTTGAGGTTTCATCATTTCAGAAATGGAAATTGTTCTTGTCAAGACTTGTGGTGATTATTTGAATCAGGCTGTTGCTCTTGTCAGGACTTGTTGGATATGATCTTTAAATTTTTTTAGGTTCAACAGGGGTTTGGTCAGCCAATATACCAATGTCAGATTCTTAGCAAAAAATTCCTCTCAAGAAAATGCCTCGATGAGGGTGCTTGCACTGTGCATTCATCATGCAGTTAAAACAATATCAGAGGACCTTTTTTTGATTATTCTCCGTATTTTGTGACAAAAATATGCTGATTGCTTCAGATATATATGGATAGAGTAGAATAGACTGAATGAATATAAGTAGATTTATCATTTTTTTGTTTGCTTTCAGTTGATATACAACTTTCATCGTACTTAGATATGGCAAACAAGAAATTCGTTTGTACAAAATCAGTGTAAAGAAAAGCATGGTGACAAAATTCATGAAATTATTTATTTTGAAATACCCTTCCACTTTTTGCTAAAATGAAAAAAATGGCAAGTGGGTACATTTGATGCATGGACACAACGAATTAAATGTATTCATACCATGGGTTTGGTAAATATTGGAATCTGCGAATGATAACCAAATATTACGAAGTGAATCGATGTACAGTGTTAATCCTCAGCAAATTGCAAGTTGTTAAAGGTACCAATATCTATACCTACTATGGTTGAAATCATCACAAAATGAAAAATTAGTTCTCAATCAAACAGAAAAAAACAAAAATAAACAAAGAATGAATTTAGTGTTTTCTGGATTCCATTTAAAATTTCAAAAAACACAATTCACAAGATCACTCTGTTTTGTAATAATAATTAATTAAAGTCAAGAGCAATCTCAAGAGTTGAATTTTACCTAACACATTCAGTATGTACACTTGAACATCTCTATGTTGCACTTTATAAAGTAAAAACAAAAAAGAATTGAAACTCCTAATTTTGAACAAAGATCGAGACGTGAGTATAACAACCAAAAATATTGACTACAAAGAAATCTTTAAAAACCATTTAAAAATATCAAACTTACAACATTTGCAATATCAAGTATACACATCTTTATTTTAAGTTTTATTTCTATTTAAAGGTATGTTTATCAAAATTACGTTTTGAGTTACTTTGTAAATTAATCACACATGGAAAATATTGATATAAGGCTTCATTATGAATAAAGTCCATCTTATTTCAGTCTAAAATTTTGAAATAATGCAAAATTATACTTCCTTAAATTGCAGGCAATTAAGGTGTGTGGACACAATTTACTTGTTGAAAGAAGTTCTGTGCCTGAATTTTCTCTTCATTGAAAGCCACCTTAGAGCTGTCTCTATGGATGGATGATGTGCAATGAGTACTCTCACCATTGAAAAGTGTAATATTTTTCTTTTGCTAGTTGGAACTTGCACCACTTTTTCCAGTTTCATAATCTTCATGCAGAGTGGATGATATTTTCAGAGTACCTAACCAAAATCTTGCATTCAATCAACTCTTTTCATCTACAAGCATCATACTAATGGCCCACTGATCCTCACTTATCAAAATTGAATAGGGGCCAATTGCTAGCTTCAACAACTGTTTCTTGAGAAAATCAAAAACATGGAACTAAAACCATTTTCATTACTCTTACTGCAACTAACGTAAAATTAAACTAAATTTAACATAAATGCCAACATTTAACAAATATATGACCACAAAATATTTCTATAATAGACATTTACCATAGGTCAAACCTAGATTGTCTCACATTTAGTTTTACTCTGTCTCTGTTTTTGGTTGTCACTCCATTGCCTTTGGAGGATCTCATTCGTTTAGACATAAAGGGAAATACAATATGTTAGAAAATGATTACTCAAATAATACTATTAATAATAAAAATATGAAAATAATATAATAATAATAATTAGAGTGATAATAATACTGAAACATATATATAAATAATGAATATTAATCAGAGATCAACAATTATAATAAAAATAATAAATAAAAGATAAAAGGTAAGGAGTAAAAATATCTTGGGTTGAGACACGCATGACGCTATCTTTAGAGAGAAAACGCTCCTACTGCACAGGGCTAAACAAATATATCAATACACAATCATGTGTTTCTTATCATATGCGTTTCTCTCCCAATATACAACAACCCGTCAGATCGATCGAGTGCAGCGAAGGATCTCAGAACCTTATGAACACCACTGTCTTAAAGATAATATAGAAAAGAAAAAAACACTCTTGAGAAGACTCTAGTATTTGTTATTCTGTGTTATTCTGTCTTTCCCCACCTAGGTGGTATTTATAGGTAGAAAATGAGACAAAGCAGTAAAGTGTAATAAGAATATAGCCGTTAGCCATAAAACACATTAACCCATAAATTAAAGGTCTATAAAAACATGAGTAACAGTAGAATTTTTATTTTAATTATTTATTTTTTAAATTATATTAAAATATTTCTAACAATCCCCACATAATTTAAAAAATAAAACAAAAATATATTATCTTTTAAAACAAAATATTGTAGTTCAGTGTAAGGAACCTTCCGGGTCTGACCTTTACACCTAGTACTTATAAACTTCCACCCGAGAAAATGCAGAGACTTGATTGTCTTGAACTACATCCTTTGTGATCAGGTTTTAGTAAATAACACATACAATATCGGTGTTCATTATAGGTTCTAATTAGTGGGTGCACGTTACGACTTTGTGCATGTATCTTGTTTCATGAATGTCACTTAGAGACTTGCCCATGTCTCACAATGGCGGCCCCACCATCACACTCACTAGGTAAACCCTCAAAGGGTGGTTTGTGACTCATACCCCTACAATAATTGTCATTGGGTTTATTAAGAGGTATTTTATAAAATAATGCACATACCTCAACCATTAGGTTTATTAAGAGGTATTTTATACAATAAGCATAATAATGCACATACCTCAACCTTATTATTGTCACAATTTATAGTACACCTCGTCATAGAAATGAGACATAAAATTTAATCAAATTATTTAGTGTACTTTAGTCAACAACAACTTCGTTGTTACCCATTGAACTCCATTCCATGGGATCGCCATTCATGTGGAGATGGGTGTCCATTGTTGCAACTTATTTATGGGCCATAGTCTCATTCCCCTCGACGACTCAAATACTTGTTGATACATCAACCTTTTGATAAGCAGATCTGCAATATTTCTTTCCGACCTGACAAAGTGAAAAGAGACAACACCATGAGTAATTAAGTTTCTAATATATATTTGTCTCATTCTCATATGTCAATTTCATTGACATTTTTACTTAAACACTTTAAATATAACAATTCAATTGTCAGGATGCATTGGAAAAAGGAATAATTTATGCTCTCATAGTACATCATGACAACAATTTTTTAACATATTTCCATTATAGGACACCTTCATCCAAGGTTAAAACATAACCATAACCAATAGTTGATATTGTCCCACCAGAAACAATATCCAATTACATTAATATATATCATTCAATAATCTCAAGAAATTTGATATATTGGCATAACTAGAAGAAAAACAAATAATATTACACTAGATGGCAAAATAGTTCTTGAGGTATCATAAACAAATTTAGTCAATTTATTATTTGAAGGAAACATCTCTAAATATTTATTCACTTTATAATATATAACCAAGATTTTTTTATTAACATGTATATTAACCATTGCAAGACACTCCCGCACTTTGAAATATTTTAAATGTAGTTCTTTTTTCTTTCATAACTCATAAAAAGTTTTATCACAATCTTTTATGTTCAAAATATGGTAAGCAAGATATAAAATTTCACTAATATAATGTTAAGCAAGCTAGAACTTGAATCATAACATTTACCATATCAAAACATTTTTTTTCTTTCTTTCGCTGCACCATTATATTAACATCATACACTATATGAAGATGTTACTTAATTAATAATACAATGAGTTTCACACAAAAACACTCATTTATACATACATGTATCATAACTTCTCTATTTAATTAATTTTGCACATCAAAATTTTATAATTTGAATGGTCTCTAACCAAAAGTTCTCAACTTCTCAACAATTGTAGCAATAGCATGTCAAAAATTACAACTTAACATTTTGTAATAATCAAAGAAAACTTATAAATATTTTATTACAAGATAAATGTACTTAACTCAAACAAATCATCACAAATATATCATTTACCAACCAAAACGCATATTTTGAATTAATAATCTTATTGCACTTGGAAACCACTTGATAACTTTGTTGAACAAAAAGGAAGTTTCTGGAAGACAAGTTTAGTTTTTACTTGACCATCCCTTCAATTTATCATATGGAGATTTCATCTTTTATCAGCATTTACATGATCTTAAACATGATATCAATTAAAATAATTCATTTTAATTTCATGTCATAAACAATAATTTTGAATTCATAAATTTGATAAGGTTATATTTATTATCAGTCATTTTTTTTTCATATAAATATCAAACTATTTTTTCTACCTTTGCAAATGCAAAGTTTAGTTCAATTATTGTTTATAACACAATAGTAGTTTTAGTATGACAAATTATTTTATAATTATTTTCATACAAACACTTAAAATATATACATGATATAGAACATATTTATCAATGGTAAGAATAGACAATATTAAAGCATAAAACAACAAAAATATTAGCTATAGACATCACAAAAAAAATATTCAATGAGCAGGAATTTCATTTATCCATAATTTCATTTACTGTTACCAATAGAAATAAAAACAATTATACACATAAATTTTTAGGCTTAGTTGATACTGATTTAATTATAACCATAACAAACACATTAGTTCATAAAATGTGTTTTGCAGTCTTCGACTTTATATTGTTTTTAATTTTAGAATTGAATACAAACGAGTAATAAAAAAATAGAAATAACAAGATAATTTTTCTCTCTAAGAATGTTAGAAAATGATTACTCAAATAATACTATTAATAATAAAAATATGAAAATAATATAATAATAATAATTAGAGCGATAATAATACTGAAACATATATATAAATAATGAATATTAATCAGAGATCAACAATTATAATAACAATAATAAATAAAAGATAAAAGGTAAGGGGTAGAAATATCTTGGGTTGGGGCACGCACGATGCTATCTTTAGAGAGAAAATGCCCCTACTGCATAGGGCTAAACAAATATATCAATACACAATCATGTCTTTCTTATCATATGCGTTTCTCTCCCAAGATACAACAACCCGTCAGATCGATCGAGTGTAGCGAAGGATCTCCGAACCTTATGAACACCACTGTCTTAAAGATAATATAGAAAAGAAAAAAACACTCTTGAGAAAACTCTAGTATTTGTTATTCTGTGTTATTCTATCTTTCCCCATGCACCTAGGTGGTATTTATAGGTAGAAAAGGAGACAAAGCAGTAAAGTGTAATAAGAATATAGCCGTTAGCCATAAAACACATTAACCTATAAATTAAAGGTCTATAAAAACATGAGTAACAGTAGAATTTTTATTTTAATTATTTATTTTTTAAATTATATTAAAATATTTCTAACACAATCTCCATTTTCCACCATGTGAGACAAATTCTAGATGCTCAACCTTGTGTTCGTTATACTTATCGTAATGTGTTCCCCTGAAAAAAAATGTGTTTTGTTAGTGCCATGTTCTTGTGTTCTATGATAGCTAACAATATTATCTTTTTAGTTTTTGATATGATTAAGATTAGAGAGGAACCTAATGGAAAAGGAAAAAAGGAAAAAAGGAAAAAAGGAAAAAAGGAAAGAAACATGATAAGAAAAAAAATATTGTAAAGAAAATTTAAAAGAGGGAGGGTAAAATAAATTGAAAAGGAAATAAAGAAGTAAGATTGATTGTAAATTTTAGAGATTATAGAATATTTTAGGAGTATTAAAAAATATTTTGTAGTATTCTAGAATTTAGAGCTTTCAAAATGGGTTGGAACCCGCGAGCCAACTCGGCTCACCACGGGTTCGGACCGGGTTGGGTTGAAATTTTTTTACAAATTTTAATACGGGTTGATTTTTGACTGGCTCATTTACAATCTGACTCACCTGGGTTGAACCCGTGGTGAGCCTGTGGTGAGCCGGGTTGGTGCAGATAAAAGGGTTACATAAGTGTTTTTTATTTTTTTTTATTAAGTTGGGCTTTACATTTGGATCATGTTAGGTTGTTTTTTTTATCAACACATAAATAATTTGTATTTTTTTTATTTTGGCTTGTATTTGGATTGTATTAAAGTTTATTTAGATTTTAATTAGAATTACAATTTAATTTTGACAAAAAAAAATAAAAAAATATTTTTTTTTTAATTAAGTGAACCCGTGAGCTAACCCGTTTAATCCGTCAACCCGTGGTGAGTCGGGCCGGGTTAGAATTTTTTTGTCTCACTGAAAAGTAAGCCGAGTTGGGTTGGCTCACTAAATCATTAACCCGTAGTGGATCGAGCCGAGTTATTCGTTTTGACAGCTCTACTAGAATTATAAGAGTAGATGATTTTAGACATGAAGAGACATATGTGTAAGAGTAATTTTCTTAAACATATCATTTTTAAGTACATGCAGTGATTGTGATTATCTTCACATGTCACTTTCAAGCACATGTCATGGTTGCAACTAGTTCACATGTGTATTTGTGTAACTAGCCGTACATGTCACTTTTAAGTGCATATACAAAGGTTGTAGCCACTTCACATGTCTTTGCCTTAAATCAAGGAATGTCCCATGTGTTTCTTCCATGGATATGTAAGGGTCATCCATGTGATATAATCAAGATTAAGGAATTAACTTTGTTTTAACCATAGAATTAGTAAAACATCAGTGTAATCATTAACTTAATTAGGTTTGTGTTCAAAATAAGTGTTATCCATTACTTTTGTGTTTACACCTCAAATTCATTTTTCTTGTATTCACATTATATGTAATTATTTCTCCTTTATATTGACTATACCATACTCTAAGCCTCTCATGTAATTACATTTGGATGATTGAATAAAACTAAATTTATAAAACAACTTTTGAGTGTCTTGACTTGAGAGTGTTATAATCTTGTCTTGATTCTTATATTGGATATTTTATTGAAGTGGTGAATCTACTTGCACTTATCCTTTGAGACCTCCTAAAGGTACGTGTTGTTACTCATTCCTTGCTTAATTCATTTTGTCATTTCTTTTGCAAATTGTTCTTGTTTTTGTATTATGTTAACCATGATTGTCATTACCACTAAACTCCGATGCTTATATGGGTTCTTAAATTATCCGACATCTCTTGAATCGATAAAGACCTAGTCACCTTTTAAGGATTACATCAATTTTTTCAAACATTTCGACCGAAGATGCTAAAATCTACCGATTGAAAAACATAGGCACACGCACAAATAAGGGATTAACTAGTTTGTTATAAAAACTTAAAAATCATTTTAGCAGCAATGATTAAAAAAAAGTTCATATATGAATGAACTTGACGCTTTTAGAATAACTTTGAAAACAACATGAAGGAATTTCTCAACTATAACACGTATAAATATTACAATAAAAATTATTATATGATTAGTGGCAGAGTTTCTTGGTATTATACGAGGGTTTTGGCCTCCTTTTATTTTAATTTTAATATATTTTATGCATGTGACACCTAAAAATTTTTGTATATATGTTTTGACACTTTCAAAATATTTATCGATGATGTACTTCAGTATATGATTATCTTATGATTTTGTTGTATACCTTTTTATTATATGGCTATCTGTAACATCCCATTTTAATAGTTTCAAACTACTAAACAGAACATTATAACATGATTTAACAAGCAGATAGTTGGAATAAACTATACACGAGTTTAATACAGTCATCCAAGTAACTATATGAACCTTCAAGCATAAGTATGGTCTATACTAGAGAAAGATCAAATATAAAATCAAAATGGGGACTTTAACCCAAGGTTACACAAAATAGAAGTCTACAAAACGCCTCATAGTAGCGGGTCAACTGTGATCCTGAAGGGGAGTATCCTTTTCTTGATCCTTTCCTGCTCACACCACAACGTAGGTGATCATCGCAAAGAGAACATACACAAAGAAGGCAAACCAGGACAAGAAGGGTTAGCTAACAATATAAATCAAGCAATTTAATTATAAGTCTCAGTAAGAAAATTTCACTTTATCATAAGTATTTAAGTGACCAATACAATACAATACAGTTACATAACTTTAGACTCGACATCCGGATTATGTAAGCAACTTTGGATCTCTTGGTAGCTTGCACTTGTGATGGTTCCCAAACTCTGCAGAGTTTGGGCTCAAGGGGTTATCACCCAACCACTCCCAAGGTAAGTCCCCTTCGCGTCCATGACTAATCGGGTCCATAAACTAGGACCTCCTGCTACTCCTTACAACATAGTCCATCATACTCTACATGAGTCTTAATGGACTATTGGAGCGTCAGGATGCCAACCAAATCTGAGTCCTTAAGTGCTTACACATACACTACATACTTCTCCTAGAATTTCCCTTGAAATCCTAGTTCCACCACCCCTTCACATTTCCATTCCTCAAGCTTTCATTATACAATTATATGCGTACATCACCAAACATAGCTATCCAGCATACCATAAGCAAACATCACATTATCTCACTAAAATCAGGCTTTTGAGCATCTATAACAGAGAAAGAACATAAACTCTGCAGGGAAAATTGCTTAAGCTAGAGAATCTCGCCTAGGCTAGGGAGTAGTCTCGCTTAGGCGAACTACTCTCGCCTAGGCGAGACCCCATACAGTGGGCAATCAAAATTCTGGGCGAATTCTCGCTCAGGCTAAGCTGGTTCGCTTAGATGAGAATATATCTCGCTCAGGCGACCCCAGCTCGCCTAGGCGAGACCTCGCGCAGTATCAGGGGTAACTCTTTGATACTTTCGCTCAGGCGAGAGCTGCTCGCCTAGGCGAGAGTATTAGGATTCCACACTGTTTTTCACATGCAGAGCTACGAAAATCATGTAAAAATCCAATTCCAACCAACAAGAAATTCTCAAACAACAATTTAAACAAGGATCATACCATTCAAGCACTCAATGATACTATACACTCGAATTTTAATTGAAAATTAGCTTCCCTTACCTTTTTGCTAAGAAATTGAGTTTGGTGGAGACAACTAGTTGCAAGGGGCCAGAAATCTCAATTTGACCTAGAGGATTTATCACCAAGACGTAGAGAAGGGAGAATTTCGCAATCAGACTCGGAATTCAGAGATTAAATGGTAAATTCGAGCTGGAATTGAGCTAGAACAGAAAAAGAGCATACCTAGGAGGCAAGGAGTGGAGGGAGGATGCATCAGAGGGTTCAGTTGGACTGTTGCTTCCAAAATCTGATCACAAGCAAAGAACTGGTGAGGAATTGGTTAAGAAAGTAGAGTTTTGAAAGTGTTTAGAGCTGAAGGGAAAGTGAAGGTGGCTGGCTCTTTTGGGTCATTACCATAGAGAGAGCAAGGAGAGAAATTTTATAAAAGGAGGGGTTTCACACTATTTTTTTCATACGATGACTTTAAGGTTATATTATTATTCATTGTTTCCCTACTTTATTATAATTAAATGTTTATTTTTTTCAACTATAATATTAAAAAATGTGTTCACACATATTATCAACTTCTTCTAGCAAAGGGATTATAATAAAATATAAAAACTTGAGATGTGTTTCTCCTTTTATAATAAAGAAAAAAAATGATTGTGTTGTATTTTTATCATGCGACATAAATACTATATAATTCTTAATATATATATATATATATATATATATATATATATATATATATATAACTTAATTCTAACAAATTTCATGTATACGTTGTACAATATTGCAGGAAATTCAAAATAAAATTGTTAATCAATAACTTTATTTAGTTTCCTTCTTATAATATTTTATTTTATTTTAACAGTTTTATTCATCAAAACTACACGTATAACACTCTCACCTCTAGGAAAACTATTTATTTCCCAACTTCATTCATATATTAAACATATTCGAATATTCGATTACGGTACATTCGCTTAAATTCGCATATTAATATTGAGATGGAAACTTAATTGGGATACAAACTTGAGATGTTAAGACAATATAAAATATTATAAGTCATAAAATTACAATATGAAATATTATGAATGTTGAAAATTTTTAGAGATTGTAAACATATAAGAGATATAAGATATATGATAAATAAAAGATATATGTTACAGAAGAAATTTGTTATTTTATTTTATTCATATAATTTATTTATCTATCTATCTATCTATCTATCTATCTATATGTAAGTCCCACTTTTTCTACTCCTTATGTTTAAGGGCCTAGACTTAACTGTTGGGCCTAAGGCCAACCCAGAGGGTGTCCAAAAACTCCACTTCCAGCCCTAATCCTCTCATTCTGCTGTTCAGAAAATTGTTCCTCTCCTCCCTTTCACAGCTGAAACACAGAGCTTTGCTAGGGAACAATCAGAGCGCCCATTGTTTCACTCTAACATCTTTTCCGGGTAAGTTGAACTTGAACTTGACCCCTTTTGTTCCATTCCAGTGTCTAGGTGTCTAGGTTCTACCTTGGGTTGACGTTGAAACCTCATGCTAGCCTTTGTGTATCTGTTTTTCCAGTTTCCTGCACTTGTTGGACTTACAATGCTCCCCTCTAATCCTAGAACCGTTGTGCTTACGTTTTTTAGCTCCACTCAAGGTAAGGAAGCTAGGGTTTTTAGTATTTTCGATATATCTGCCTATTTTCAGCTTTGCCTCGTGTTTATATGGCTTGTGTGCTACTGTGGTTGCTTGGAATACCTTGAAATGTTGTTTGGTTTTGAATGTCTGTTTGATGCACGCTTGAACAGTGGCGAGAACTGGTATTTTCACCCAAGCGAGCTTGTCTCGCCTAGGTGAGAATAACAGAACCTCACCCTGGATTCTGCTTGAGCTCTCTCTCAAGCGAAGAGCTTTCGTCTTGAGCGATGAATCATCTCGCTCAAGCGAGAGGGTCTCGCCTAAGAGAGAACTTGTGGGAGCCTGACGTGTTTTGCTTCAGTTGTAGCTTAGGCGAGGGACCTCACCTTTGGATGAAGAGCAGTCTCGCTCAGGCAAGGAGGTCTCGCCCAAGCGAGAACTCACGAAACCTACAGGGATCTCTGTTGGCAGTCTCGCCTAAGCGAGAACCTGTAGCTTGAGCGAAAGACCTCTTTCGCCTGAGCGAAGGCCCATGGCTTGAGCGAGGCTGGTGCACGAACTTGCTCTATGGTTGTTCTCTTCCATGTTTTCGGTTGTTGGTTGTATGATTAATTGGATTACCCTATTTAAAGCATGAAGTATGTGAATATGCATGTGTTATCTAATTGTATGGGATTGGAATTGATGAGCTTGGTATTAATGAATTCATGGAACATGATGGGATGGTTGGTTGGACATTGGTATGAGTTTGTTATGCATGATAAATCTATGGTTGGTTGGTGAGACATGGTTATGGTATGAGTTGGACGTAATTCCATGAACCACTTGGTGAGATCTCATGGTGGTGCAGTATGTGATGGACATAATTCCATGAACCTCTTGGTGAGATCTCATGGTGGTGCCTTATGTGATGGACGTAATTCTATGAACCTCTTAGTAAGGTTTCGTGGTGATGCCATAGTGTATATAATTAGGTAAGGATTCAAGTAAGGATTGCATCCTAAAACTCTAAAGAGTCAGTTAGTCTCACGTAGAGCGGACTGGCTCAAGTGGTGAGAGTAGGAGGAGGCCCTAGTCTTTGGCAGGATAATGTCCTTAAATGTTTGAAGGCTAACCTTGTGCGTGGTAGGGTGAAACCCATTGGAAATTGCTTTGCAGAGCCGTAGAGGCCACCACAAGTGTAAGTATCCAGTGAATCCGATCGATTATATGTATATGAATAATTAAGTCTTAGAGTCTTGCTTGTTTGCTATCACATGATTGTTTGTCTATCTTGTTGTTTCATGATCTATTTTAAGTATTTGTGTGCCATAACATGTTAAAATGATTTTTAATCTAGTTTACCTTTTGCAATGATCACTAAGTCTTTGGTGTGAGCAGATACGGAAACCCTGGTGATTGTAGTGATAATGGGGATGCTGCAACTTAGATGGTCATGGTTTGATGTTGGACTTATGTTTTGAAGGACCTTTGTTATTTTGAAATCTCTTGCTCTATAAGCAAGCTTTTAAGCAACTATTGAACTTTTATATTTTTGTTCCTAGCATTGTGTAATGCCTTTGTTTCCTTTTGGTATATTTGGATGACTGTAAAATCCTTTATACTTTAAATCTCGTGTTCTTTGGATATTATAATTTATGCGATGTTTTATTTAATTAGATTTATCTATTAGATGGGACGTTACACTGTCTGTCTATCTATCTATCTATTTATACACACACACACACACACACACACACACACACACACACACACACACACACACACACACACACACACACACACACACACACACACACACACACACACACACACACACACACACACACACACACACACACACACACACACACACACACACACACACATATATATATATATATATATATATATAACGAAATATAAAGTCAAATGATTTTACGAATTTTTTTGAAAATAAAATTAACAAAATTTTCCAAAATGCGAATTTTGACGGGATACGAACTTAAATGAGTGTATACTTAAGCGAATGTTTACCGTAGTCCTTTGTTCCAATTTTATAAATATAAATTGAATAGGATATAATAAATTTTCTTATAACACACATCTTTTCTATATATAAATAAAATAATAAATAATATAATAATATTCAAATAATTAATTTAAAATGTTTAACCAGAAAATAAATCAAAACTCTTGATTTCTGAAAAAAAAAATCCAAATCAATTTAAGAAAAAATTAATTGATTTTTTATTATTATTTTTCATCGATTTAGTTATCCTATTATTAAGGGCAAGGCCAGAAGAGAGAAGATGCTATAAATACAATGTAAGCGTGAAATCTTTTGTATCAAATTAAAAGATAATCTTCAAACTTAATTTAAATTATTCATTATATTATTTTAAATTATAAAATTGAAATGTAAAAGCCTATTTTAGATTAAAGAAAAAGATAATTGTAAACAAAAAAAAAATAAAGCCACGTTTAATATTTTCGATATTAAATATTAAAAAATAGCCTTTCACAATAATTTTACCTCTCCCAAGTTCTCCTACAGAAAGCTTATTTTAAATATTACAAATTTTTTTAAATTATAAAAATTGAAATATTAAAAACCTATTTTAAGTTAAAGAAAAAGATAACTTTAAATAAATAAAATAAAGACATGTTTATGTTTTTTCTATATTAAATATTAAAAAGTTAATTTTCATATATAATAACTTTACCTCACCCCTAAACAAAAAGGCTATAATTACATCTCTGGGTTTTGTAGTTGGAGTTATGGATATTTATTTTCACACATTCTAGTTCTCTCTTCATCCACCACATGTCACCATTCACTGCATCCTCAACCTTTGTCACACACACTTGTCGCATAACCATGCAAAGAGCAAGCCACGTATCACAGCGATTAGGGCAATAAATCCAACCCACTTCGACCGAATAACATCATAGTTGAGTTAAGCAATCATGGCGAAGAGTAAAGAAGACATAAAGTATGGAACAGCACAGGCTAGGGTTTCTGAAGATGAAGCAGTGAGGGTGGCGTATGTCAATGGCACTCCCCTTGAAGGGGGAAACATCGCTCACTCTCAACCAGTTCATATGTTTGCAAGTGCACGCAATGTTGCAAACGCTGCTGCAACAGAAGATTCAAACTCTCATAATAATCAATCTCAGATGCAGAAAGCTCACAGACCAGAAGAAGCTTCTTCTGCAGAATTCACCAGGGATAAACTCTGAACACCATCAACGACACAGACAACCTTAAAAATTTATGTGTGTGGTTTTGTACTATTTCTTGAACCTTTGTTTGTTTCTTTCTTGTTTTGATTTTTCCCAGTTATGTCCATGGCATGTTATCAACAAAGAATGTGATGACTTTCTAATAATTTAGAGGTTTTGTTCAGACACTATTCTATTTTCCTTTTTCATGTGATGCTTGTTTGAAGGGTTTCTAAATCTCCAAGGAGAAGAAGTGAAAAGTCATCACATGGTGAAATTTAATTAACAGACTTAGACTGGAGTAATTAAAACGACCAAATTTACATAAGTAATGTTCTTTATAGTTCTTTCGTGGTTAACAGTACTCAACTCATTAATTCAAACCTTAATCCTCTCAAATTTTACTATAAAAAATCGTGTAAAAATTGTGATACTTTGACACTTGTTGAAAATCATCAATTTTTACAACATAATACGATCACTGATAAACGATGATATTTTACATATTTTATATGTAAAATGTCACGGTTTATTACTTTAAAAGAATCGTGCATTTTAACTAACATAATTTATATTATTTAATTAAATCATTATATTTTAAAAAAGTTTTTTTCTCTTGTTTTAAGTTTTTTTTTTCTTTCACAAACTTTTTAGTTTGAAACATTCATTATATCTCTTACCTCCATTATTAAGTCTTATTATTCACCATGAACTCTTATTAAGTCTTATTATTCACGCGAACCCTCGTAGAGACTTCACTGTCAACTCCCAAGGAAACTTTTCTAGACAAGCATAACAGAGAGCTTAGAAGATAAAGCAATAGGCGATGTCATTGTTGCTTCAACTTCTTATTCCTCGAATTATTTTCACTCAAACTTATTTTCTCTTCATATTCTATTTTTATTCACTTTGCAATTAGAATCCTTACATTACAAAACCGACGGATATTCATCGACACAGATTCTTTAAAAATTTGGTTTACTGAAGAATTTACCGGTGATGTAAATGTTGAATTTAATGTTGAATTTATTGACGAATGTATTTGTTGATAATTTAGTGATAAAACATAAGACCAATTATCCGTCGATAAATTGTATGACTTTTATTGACAGTTGCGACTGTCTACCGCAAAACTTAAACATTTTAGAGGTTAAATTTATGCTATTAGACTTATATTATCATATAAGTTATTTGTAATTTTGATGAAACTGTTTAAATTGAAATTTTATCTGAATTTAAACTTTATTTGAATTGGAATTTTGTTTTTGAATTAGGTCTGAATTGGAATTTTGTTTTTGAATTGGATCTGTTTTTCTGAATTACAAGTATGAATAAGACATTAATAAGACATTAAACAAAGCTCGCTTTAAAAAAAATCCATAATTAATGATGGTTATGACTATAACTGTCGTTGTTGTTTACTGTTTTTAACAAAACCTAAATCAATGACGAATTTAGAATTGTCTTCATAGGCTTTGGTTAGTTGTGGATAAGCATTACTATAGTAGTGTCTCCCCTAAATCAGAACGCTTCCCTAAAAATCGAAACTTCTTCTTCCCGAAAATCTCAGTCTCCTGGACGAAGATCCCTTACTGCCGGAGAGCTGACAAGAACGACGGTGTCGTCGGTGCCAACTCCTCAATGCTGCTCACACTATTGCCTGAGTAATTTGTGTGGTGACTTTGTCGCTGCTGCAATCCTCACGCCACCACATCGTTGACGGATAAGTTGTTGGTGAGTGTGGGTTTTTTCTCTTCTTTTTGCCATCCCATCCATGTGTTTTGAATTATGTAGTGTTTTGTAGGTTAAGAACATCAAAGCTACGAGGGAGGCATAGGGAACCCCATTCATTGGCAGAGATGTTCGCGTGAGCGAGGCTGCGAGGGAGGTTGCTAAATTTGTGGTTGCACCATCAAGGAAAGTAAGTGGCAATGTCTGAGAATGTACCCCCTACTAAATTTGTGTTCTATTCTTAAATTATGAGAATGTACCTTGTGTTTCTTGTTTGATGGTTGTTTAACTGCTTATGAATGAATTGTTATGGTTACATCTAGCTTCTGGGTAATTCATATAGGCTACTAATTCAAATAGCTTCTGTTATGGTTGTTGTTGGCTCATCTACATCATTCTCAACCACTTCACGTGTTAATAACACTGATTCTGACATATGTACTTACGTTCAACCACTTATGTTGCACCTTTATTTCATGTACTCATTCTTGATGTACCCACTATTGTTGTTGCTTTTTCATGACCTAAAATTGATTTCAGTAATCCAAGCCTTACGTGATTTATGGAATCCTACTTTCGATCCTTTTTATATATGAAATCAGAGGCTATACAACCTTAGTACGTGTTCTTTTCATTGTTTGTTTGCATTATTTTCCTATATTGATTTTGCTTGATTAGAAAAACACTTCACGCTTACAAAATACTTTTACAGGCTACGTCGTTCATGGATTGTGGTTGAATTTACCATTTGGTACTTTCTTTTTTAGCAAATTGGAACAAAAGTAAGACTTTGCTGTATTGGTTTTTTTTGCTTTAGTTATTATTTACTTTATTTAAATTTAGATGTGCAATGCTCTAGTTTTTATGCATTTGTTCAGTTGTAACATGTTGATGTTTTGTGATTCACAAATAACATTTGTAACATCCTAGCCGGAAATTACTTATTTAAAATTAAAATAAGAAATATAATAATAAATCACATTTATTTTGAAAGTACTTTCCAAAAAACAGGAAAATTTAAGACTTTACTTCAACGCGACTCTAACGTCCCATTTAATTAATAAGCATAATTAAAAGAAGTGTCACACAATTATAATATAACCACACAGTCTTGGAGTTTAAACATAACTCTTTACTATCCAAGGCACACCACGATGCCCAAAAAAGAAACAAGTTATACAATTTACTGGAATCATATAGAAATTTAAAGACGGACAAGTACATGGGCCGTGGCCCTAAAGAAAGCCCAAGAAGGATAGGAAGTCCAGCCCGAGAAGACTAAGTAGTGGAATCATCTTTCCCCGTTGACCACGAGTACCTCTCGCATCTGCTCCCATCAATAAATTGATGATCATCGCAAAGGTAGAGGAACAACATACAGAGAAATCAAACAAGCAAAGGGTAAGCTAGAGGCAACAAGATTTTTATCATGCAATCAAATATACCTTCACAGTCCAATATACATATATAATCCAAGCACGTTATGACCTTTCAATCAATACACTAAGACTCGACTCGACTCATCTGGATATATATAACCTGGTCGGAGTCAGCGAATGCTTGCACTTGTGGTGGAGACCTCTGCTCACCCCCAAGCTATGTGTTACAAGTGTTACAATGAATCAATTCCCTCACACACAAGGTTAGCCCTTAATGAGTTTCAGGCCTCCTGCTACTCTCACCACAAGAGTCAGTCCGCTCTAAGTGAGACTAACTGACTTCTTAGAGTGTCAGGATGCAATCCTTACCAAATTATATAGATGAGGCACCACCATGGACACCCACTAGCAGGAGCCATGGAATTACGTCCCGACCATTGAAGCACTACCCTGAAATTTCACCTAAAGAATTTTAAGGATTTACGCACTGACACAGACCAAACATACTCAATCAATAAAGTAATAATTATCATGCACAAAACTCTCATGCCCACCTTTATAACCAATTCCACATTCACATTCCATGTTGAATTCCATTCCAACTCATCCATCCCTAACATGAATATAGAATTTCCCCTCGTACCAACACCAAGCCATTTTGATACCAACCATTTCATTGAAATCACATGCCAAGATCATACCCAAAATTCGTCATTTGCCCACCCATGAACCACTCCATATCTCATATCAAATTCATACCCAACTCATCATATTCAATTCATGTCAAACTCATAAGTCACAAACCATAATTCATCATATTCACACAAAGTCTCTCATTTCATACTTTAAACGACATAATCAGTCCAAGCATATGATTAATATCCAAAACAAAGAAAACAAGGAGCAAACCTACCCCTCGCGTAGCCCTCGCTCAAGCAAAAGGGTCTCACTTAGGTGAGCTCCATTTGCCTAGGCGAGAGCTCGACAATCTGGAACAGTGGCCATTCGCACTAGCTCGCTTAGGCGAGACATCCTCGCCTGAGCGAGGCATCCACTCGCTCAAAACAAGGATGGCCCATCCTGAGCGACAGCTCACGCAGAAGGCCTAGGCGAGCCTCTACCAGTCTCGCTTAGGCGAGACTAGCTCGCTTGGGCGAGACTATCAGTTCTCGCCCATGTTCTCACCTGCAGCAGTCACATTTTCGCACCAAACAACAACCACAAGCACTTCACATGTTCATAGTAACATATAGCCCATACAACACCAAATAGAACCAAGAATAGGCCAAAAATCATTTAAAACACAAAGCCCTAACTTCCCTTACCTGGAAAGAGCTATCCAAATGACTCGTATACACAAACAGTGAGCACCACAGCTCCGGGAATGACTTAGCGAGCTGGAAACACAACAGAATGGAACAGAACAACGGCATTGAGATGAGCCTTAGAGTAAACAGGAAAATAAGACTAGGAGAGATCTAGTATGAGCTAAGAAGCAACTTACATAGAGTCGAAAGAGCTTGAGCAAACTTGACAAAGGCTAAGGATCAAACCCTAGCAGAGCTTCTGTTGAGAACGAAGGGGTTTGAGGATTGATGTTTTCTGAAAGTGAGATGAGAGGGAGAATGTTAGGCTGGTTTAGGGTCTTTGGCTCCTCATGGGCCAGCCTTTAGGCCCAATTAGATTTGGGGCAGCCCTTAAACATAAGGGCAGAAAATATTGGGTCTTACATTTATTATGAAAGTACTTTCCAAAAAATAGGAAAATTTAAAACTTTATTTCAACGTGCCAATTATAAAATCCATACGACGTTCGATTATTACAAATATAAACTGTTTATAATATCCATTACAAAATAGTTCATAAACATCACTAAGTAAAACTCCCCGGTTGACCCCACTCTGATTCTAAGCATTCGCGTGCTCACCTGCATCAACATCTGCTCCCATGTAACAAGTTACATGATCATCGCCAAACATACACAGATAGGGTAAGCTCAAATAAAATAAAAATGACAACATGAATTAATAAAGCAATTCAAATCCATGACCTGTGTTAACACCCAAATCCTTAATCCTCAACTTCCAAACCTTCCGTTGGGCACCTCTTGATTCTACACCCTTTGATGAGTACGATGATCGACCTTTGCTACCACGAATGTCTACTCGCCCCTCCGACTACAGGCCACCACCTAATAGTCCACACGTGGGAATAATTTGCCAAGATCACGATTTGCAACACCAAGTGAGGTTCCTCAATATGATTCGCAGTCTGTATTTGTCCCAAGATTACCAAATTCATCAATTACACTAAATAGGACAATCTTCCGGAACCCATCCGTATGAGCCACGATCTCACACACTCCATTGGACTTCCAAAACCACCAGGCTACAACCTCGAGTGGTCATGTGTTACCCCAATACATCATGACCTTCATTCAAAGCTGTGTAGGAATCCTCCTCGTGATCCAACTCTGCACCTAAAATTGTCTGGCGCACCACTCGCATCACTAGGCAAAACTTGGTTCCAGACCGCCTGGCGGTATCACACAACGTTAGGCGCCAAACGCCCTTCAGTGCTCCTGTTCCCCATTTTCGCTTGGCGAAAGATCCCCTGCTGCAGGCGCCACGCGAGTCCAGTGGTCACTGCCATTGTTTTGGATCTTTATCGCCTAGCGGCTCGTTCCACGTCACCAAGCGTCATACTAGTAACACAATGCTACTGGTTTTTGGCACTTTTGAACAAGTTCCCATGAACCCCTAAACATACAACACACAATTCATAACACTTTTACACTTATCCAGTCATAACTCTATGACTGAATCACCATACAACAATTCATAGATTTTACAATTAAGGTCACACTATTAACTTAACTATGATACAATCCACTATGCAACCATCATTTTACGAATTAAGATATCCTCCATTTACTTAAATCAACTGCACACAATGCATATAATTGCAGTCTTCAAACAGACACAGTTCATATCGTAGTCCAACCAGAAGCCTTATTTTATTGTGTGCATTTATCCCAATCATCACTAATTATTTAATTTCGTATGTTTTACACGTATCCCGGCACCAAAAATATCAAAATGCCCTACTAATGTGCCACCAGGCGATGTATACAGATCTAGATTCTGTCCATATTTTTCCTACACCTGTGTAAACCCTAAAGTCCCAAATCATAATTCCAACACAGAATCTAACGTAATTTTAATGTTCAATATCACACTAGTTCCTGCCAATCCAATTCAATATTATTTTCATGCAAATAGTACATCAATCCTAATCCCAAACATATTTCCTCATTTCAAATCCCATATGAACCCTAACCCCCAATTGGATCTCAATTCATACCAATTTCATATAAAGTTTAACTCACAAGAAATTATCCACATTCAAATTCACACACGCATACGTAAAGAATCAACTCGAGCATCTAAATTATCGCAGAAACCACCAAAACTACAAACTAGGCAAATCAGTACACGTCGCTTGGCGGGTCGCACCTAGCCGCCAGGTGGTTCATAGGAAAACCCAGAAAATTGGGTTCAGATACATGTGTTACCTGGCGGCAGTTCATGTGCCGCCATGCGGTTTCTGGAAAAATCCAAAAACGCGAAAAGAATTAGAGCATGGCAGAGACATACACCTCAAGCACCATTCAATACAATACACAATCATGCAAATTTAAACTTTAACAACAGGTGGAACTCCCCTAACCTGGTTTTCCTTGATCAAACTTTCACAATTCGAGCGTTGCTTTTGGTTCTACAAAAAGGCTTCCCCTCTTGCCTCCACTCAATACACATACCAGCCTTCCTTCTCACTCAATTTGCATAGTTGATGTTTTGTAAATTCTCTCCTCACAATGAGCTACAATGGCAGCCTCAAACTCTCTCTCTCTCCCCCTTAATGAAGCTCTTAACTATGCTTTAATTGGGCTTCATGGTAGCAAAAACGAAAATTCTATTAAAGTGAGTTTAAGGGAGTATTCAATGACCATCAAATCAAGATTTCCAATCCCTCCTAGCTGCCTCCCATAAATTAGGGTTTCTAGCCCTTCAGAACATGCCAAAAATGACTTTAGCGAAAAGAAAGTTATTTTGCATAGGCCAAGGTTCAAACCCACGTCCATCCCATTACCAAGCAATGCACAACCATCAAGCCACTTCATGTTTCTTGACAATTCTTATACATCTATGAATTCCCAGCCACCCAACACGATTAAGCATACAATAAAACAATACCAACAAAAATAATCACACAATTGAATACAAAGGATTCCAACCCAAGTCCTCTCGACACAACCAAGTACTCTCAACCACCTAAGCTAGTACTTTTCCACATCACACAAGTTAGCATTAAATGACATAAAAGCTCCCACTACCCACATTTATTAAATAATTATTTATTTAATTATTTAAATTTCTCGGGTCTTACAACACTTGGTAGCCTTAATGTAATGAGTAGCTAGTTGTGAATGTATTTCTTTCTTGACATGAATGGGCTTTCTTTTTCTCTTTTACTCTTACTACATGATAAAGGTTGTATCCCACCACATTAAAACAGAAAAATGCAATATGTGGTAACCAACCAGAGTCGTCTCCCAACGACCAATATTCTTGTTCAAAGCTTCATTTTCCAGACAAACAAAACACCTATAACATAGAGGGTTTGGCAGATTCAATTTCAACACAAAATAACTAAAACGTAATTGCAGTTTTTATTAAACAGTCACGAAAACAACAACGATTCCTTGCTGCGAATGAAATTTCACCCATCAGAGATTACAAACTGAATTGGTTTTGTTATTCCTCATGAAACTCGCTATTAAACAACTAAGCAGAGGTTAACCACAAATTCAACATGCAATTAAGCAATGCAAACGTTCATGAATTTATCACAGTTCATTAAGCATGAAAATCAACTAAAACGAATTTCCTACTCTGAAAATTAAGCAAAAACATATTAGGTTCTTCAATTAAAATGCACACGCAAATCCACAAAAAAGAAATAACAAAACACAACCGAACAAAACATTAATCTCAAGGTTTCATTTCATTCTTTGCAAGGAATCAATGCATACGAAAATTAGTTGCCCATAGACTGAAATACGAACTAAAATGCATAGTTAAGAGGACAAAATAAGACAAAAAACACAAATTCAAAGAGATAATGTGCATAAAACGTTACTAATTGCTCCAATTTATGGAAGAATCAACAAAATGCATGAACCTTAAGCATGGGTACTCTCCAAAACGTCAAAACAGATTGGGGGAAGAAAATGAAATGGTTGTCATGCTAGAAAACCCTAAAAGAACGTGGTCACATCAAATCTGCCACTCCTATTTACAAAAATGTCATTCTGTCACTCAAAATTACAAAAATGCCACTATGGGCTGAAAATGTTGGCCTAATGATGTGGACAGGCTGACTAACATGGCGCAAACGTGGCAATGATGTGGAAATGACGTGGCAACTCTCTTCATCCGAAGATTAATGTCCAGGCTCCAAAATTGCTTCACCTAAATACCTAAAAATAATTAAAAACAAAAATTAGGCCAAATAATGTGAAATTAACCCAAATTCGGAACAGTGTCCTAATAAAGCCCAACAGATGAAAACACTCTAAAGATAAATAATTAAGCACTAAACAACTATAAAGTGGGTACACAAAGGCTAGTGGAATGGAGGAAAATAATGACTCATCACTACTTGAACATGGTTAAATTTGTGTATTGGTGTTTACATATTTGTGCATGTGTCCTTTTTTGGTTTTCCCACATGATTGGTTTGTCTAAAGGTAGTTGCACTACGTTAAAATCAATGTTTTTGCTTTCACGTTCTGTTTTTTCTTTTGTTTGAATAGTCAAATTCAGTTTTATTTCACGTGAGTGTTGTCAAGAGTTTATTAGGGTGGCCATGCATTTAAAGTGTTAGTGTTTGAGATGGCATTGAGGCAGATTTATGGACTTGGGGCAAATTTATAGCAAGTCTTGAATAACTTCTGTTGCGCATAATTTAATCAACTTGTTTCTAACTTGTTTGAATATATATAAAGTGATTTTGGGAGATTTATGGACTTCTCTACTCCCTATTTTGGCAGATTTATGGAAACCTGCTACACATAACTTGTTTTTGGCTTTGTATAACTTTTCTTACATATTTGTTACTTTGTCTGAACTGTTGCAGTTTTACTTACTTATTAATTATGTTTGTTTCTAATTGCACTTTGGTCTTAGAAATGTTGTACCTAGTTGAGAAATTTTGGTTTATTTGATTTGCTAGGTGCCAATTTGATTATGATTAATTAGAGAAAGAATATTCTGGAATTGAACTACAATTGGACAGTCTAGGTGATTCAATTTTGGTGATTCTGGTATGAACTCTGAACTTATTGTTTTGAATAGGGATGGCAACAGGGCGGGGTGGGGACGGGTTTCACTATCTCATACCTATCCTCGTAGAAAAAATTCATCCTTATCCCCATACCCAAAACCAACGGGTATCAAACTTTTGTCTCATCCCCATCCCCACCGGGTAACAGATATAATCTCGTACCCATACCCGTACCCGTTTTACTACTTCAATATTAATTTTTATAAAATAATAAAAATTACGGTAAAGGAAACATTATATTATCAAATATTCAATATTAGGAGGATGGTTGCTTTTTTGATATCAAATACTCTTAAATAAATTATAATTATTTACATTTTAGATTAGAATACCAAATAAAATTTCATGAGAACCAAAATATTTATTAAATTTGCAAACATATAAAAAATATAAAAAAAACAAATATTCAAATTAAAATATATTTTAAATGTTTGTTTACTTAAATTTTTTAAATTCTAATGAATCTCTTTTTTATACACTAATAAAAGTTATAATACATCACTTGATCAAAATGACGGAAAGAACAAAATAAATACTCAATGGTTGAGAAATAACGAAAATTGTTTTAGCGAAACAAAAAATTTCTTCAAATGAAACAAAAATTATTAATAATAAGTAAAGATATTTTTTTTATACTACCTATTAAATGAAAGGTTTATGCTATTAAATACTTAAATTGAGAGTATTAAATATTCTTACGTGAAAGAAAAATATACAATAAATAAAAATAATAGAAATATTCAAATGTGAGATATAAATTTTTTTTAATTGACATACATTATTTTAGCGTAATTACATAAATAGTTATGATAAGATGAAAAATATATTAGAGATGCAAATGAGTTTCCTGAGAACCCAAATAATTAGAAGAAATAAAAAATAGAAAGCGCATATATATATATATATATATATATATATATATATATATATATATATATATATATATATTCACAAGAGCCTTGATGTCTAGTTTTGAAGAAGCCTTAATGTCTTTGGTTTGTGTCTTAAAGCTAGTGTGAATTGTTAAATTGAACAAACTCTTAAAGCTAATAACATTCTTTAGAGCCAAATTCAATGGCCAAAAAATAACTATGTTACATAAATTAGTGCCATAGTTAAGTTTGACGAGTGATGCAAACTAGTGGCACATTTAAATTTGAATAAGTTTTTATTAAACTAAATTAATTATAGACTTGGTCTACATCATTGAATGGATGATTCATTTTCTGTTTTGAGTCTTATATACAGCCACTAACAAACCTAGTTGTCAACTAGCTACTCTAGTTAAAAATACCTAAGAGTCAATACCAAAAGCTAACTAAAATAACTATGTTTGGTGGAATGAGTGCTTCCTTCTTGACAATTTCGCTATATTCCAATGCCTTTTAGTGTTCTTGAGGGCTTCCAACTCTTGAATCACAATACAGCCTACATATTTGGAAGTCAACCCCAAGGTCAAACTTCCATCCTAGAAATGCTCTTCAATTTTGCTTCATCTTTGTGTGCAGCTGCTGGATTCCACGAATTCAGATTTCCAATCAAATTTCAACCATTATTTTGAATGTTTTATCCTGCACAAAAGTTACCAAACACAAGTTAGCCTTGTATTCACCTAAAGGAATCAAAACTAGACATAACTCAATGCACTAGATTCACTGACTAAGTTAATTCTATGTGCTAATTCTATAAAACTAACTCATAAAGTCTAAAACTAAATTTAACTCTAAAACCAAACGTAGGTACGAACCTAATATAAAAACTAAGCTAGAATTTGGAAAAAGGTAAGAAACTATGTAGAGACATTATAAGTGCTAAGAAACTAAACTAAACATTAGGAACATTAATTCTGCCTATAACAACCTAGAAACTACACTACTTAAAAACTAATTATAGCAAACTAATAGGAGAACCTTAAACAAGAAACCTTAATCTATGTAGACTACTTCCTACAAGTTTAAAACAGTCAAATAAGTATAAAATTAATACTAATTGTTGAAAAGTATGTAGCATGCAAAATTTCACCTATCCAAACCTAGAAATCCTCCCTAAAGGCCAGCTAAAATTAAAACTGCTCTACAAATCCTACTTTATCTATTTACTTCCTAAAATTGAGTAAGTACAATATAATTTCACTATCTAAAGTTACGACATTGTTGGCATAAGCAAGCTTGAAACAAAGAATTGATAAAGCCATGTGCATAAAGATCATAAGTGTTTGATGAAGATTGATGAAGATCCACTTGAAGATTAAGTTTTTAGAGTGTTAAATCTAGAAATAATATGTTAAATGTAATGTTTTGGTGTTATATCATGTTGGTAGACTATATGACATAGGTTAGATGTCTTGTTAGTCTTGGTGTGTCTCTTTTAATCTGTTAAAATGTATTTTAATAGGTTAAAAGGCTTGCAGTATCTACTTTCTGGTATGAATGCATTCAGTCAGTTGAATTATTTTTCAATTGACTGATTTCACTTAAGTCAAGAGAAATCAGTTGATTGTACGGAAAATTCAATCGATTGATTTCACTTAAACTAGACTATATATGTTGTGTTTTCGAGAGCAGAGTCATATTTTTGAGTTTTTTAGCACAAAACTTTGTCATTCCTCTTTGGAAAACTCTCTCTCTGCAAAATACAATTGCAACTCGTTGTTTGAAGATGTTGGTTGATCTTGGAGGCATTTTGGCTTGTGAGTAGCTTGAAGAACACATGTATTGTTGGCTAGGGCAACCAGCATCAAGTTTAGATGTTCTTATGCCTCTGGTTGGTTTGCCTGATGTGATTTCAAGTCTGTAAGTATGATTCTCGCAAGGTGTGTGTCTAGATTTTTGTTTGGAGTCAAAAATCTTGTGAGTTTCTTTGTTCAAAAGTCTAATCGTGGTGTTTGATTTGTAAAACTTTTGAATATAATGGAAACCAAGCTCAGGTTGTCCTGGAAAACTAGATGTAGCTTTATGATTGAGTGAACCAATATAAAAACAACTCTGTAATTCTCTTTCCCTCATCTCACTCACTTTGAATCACTTAAAATCTCAAGAAAATCAAGTAATCCACTTCTTATTGTATTTTAATGCGTTCTTATGCAATCTGAGGTTGTATAATAGTTAGAAATATTTATTGGAACAAGTTTTGTATGTAAAAGATTGTTGTTTGAGTTAAAACTGTGAATTTTGCATTCTACATAAACCTCAAGTATTTTAGCCGACTGATTTGTCTTTTTAATCGACTATTTCATAGCTCAAGAACAAATTAGTCTGTTGTTTTATTTTTTTAAACGATTGAAAGTGTACTGGTCTGCTGCTTTTACATCCTAACTTTCCAGTCTATTTGATTCAATTGAAAAGAGTTTTAAGCTTTCAAAAAAGTTTTAAATAGCCAATTCAACCCCCCCCCCCCTCCCCTCTTGGCTTAAATCACCATTTCAAAACTAACAATTGATATCTAAAGCAAGGTTCTTGAAAGATATTCAAGTTTGATAAAAAATCTTTTGAAAAGGCTAAAAATAAACTCCATTTTGCAGAAGGTGCCTCTATTCATAGACCACTTATGTTTTGTGGCCTAAACTATCAGATTTGGAAAATAAGGATGCAAATTTTCATTGAATATATAGACAAAGGGATTTAGGATGCAATAGTTAATGGACCATATACTCCAAAATGTCTTGTTGAAAATAAGCAGGTGAATAAGCCTTGGATTGCATGAACGAATGAAGAAAGGAGAAAAGCTCAATATGATTGCAATGCCAAGAATGTCATCATTTCATCTTTAAGTATGGATGATTTTTTTTTTGGATCTCCCAATGTAAGAATGCAAAGGAGATGTGGGATGTCCTAGAAGTCACACATGAGGGGACGAATGAAGTGAAGAGAGTAGGGAAGCATGTCTTGATTCAAGAGTATGAACTTTTCAAGATGCAAAAAGGAGAGTCCATAGATGAATTTCAAAATAGGTTCACTCACATAGTCAACCATCTCATGGGTCTAGGCAAAGAATTTGACAAAGAGGAGCTAAACATCAAAGTGCTAAAGTGTCTTGATAGAAATTGGCAACCAAAGGTGACTGCCATCTCTGAATCCAAGGATTTATCCATCATCACCACAGACTGTTTGGCATACTAAGAGAGCATGAGATTGAAATGCAAAGGCTAAGTGAGCTTAAGTCAAGTGAGAAAAAGGTAAAAACCATAGCCTTTAAGGCTAGCTCCAAGAAGAGTGATGAAACCGAGGAAGAGGTTGTTGAGTTAAGTGATAATGAGAACTTGAATCTACTAGTCAAGAGATTTGGGAAGTATCTCATAAGGAAAGGCAACAAAGGTAATCAAAAGAGGTACACTTCTAAACAAAATGATTCAAGTAATATTTCTAAATTCTCATGTTATAATTGTGGAAAGCAAGGACATATCAAGGTTGAATGTCCTAATGTTAACAAAGAAAAGGGGAAGGTTGGTGATAGGAAAAAAGAGAAAAAGGCCAAGGAAAGACGAGCCTACATAACTTGGGAGGACAATGATGATTCAACAAGCACTTCGTCTCAAGAAGGAAGTGAGGAAGCAAATTTATGCCTCAAGGCCGAATATGAATCATCCTCATCAAGCCAAGTGAGTTCCTTGTCATCTAAAGATAAAAATGACTATTACCAATTGTTGCATGACTTTGAAGAATTGCATAGTGAGGCTAACAAAATTGTTGTCATGAACAATTGGCTAAAAGGATTAAATAGTTGGCTAGAAAACAGAGTTAGCCAACTAGAATCAGAAACAGTCAACTTAAAAACTGATTTCAAACATTTGGTAATGATTTACAGTAATTCAGTCGATTGTTCTAAAAAAATAATTGGCTATAAAACCTTGTGAAAACTGCACAACTTTGAAAAATCAAGTGAAATATATTTTGAAAACTTGTGCAAAGTTCACAAGAGGAAAAGCAAACTTGGAAATTGTTCGTGGCTCTCAAAATTTTGTTTTTGGGAAGGTTGTAATGAAGCTCCATGGTGGAATTTGATGGTTGATTGAAGCTTCCTTGCAGCAAAATGGATGTAGCACCGAAGGTTGGAGATGTAGTGGCAACGAAAGTGGTTTGGTGAAGGTTCCTAAGAGGTTAGGCCAAATTAGGGAGGAGGGCTAGAGGAGATATCTAGGAGAATGCTTTAGCAACTTGGACTCTAAAAAATGCAAGTCATGGAGTGATCTCAACATGTATTTGCATTAAAAATTCAAGAGTAACCTTATAAAGAGTGTGGAGTCTCTCATTTATAATAGAGAGCATCTCCTAAAATGAAACCAAATGCAAGACTAAATGAAATGCAAATGCAAGGTGGCCATCTGAAGTACATGTGTCTAGATCTAGATCTAAGATCCATAAAAAGTGGATCACATGCCATGTGACATGTCACACTTTCCTAATTTAACACATGTGCTAAATGTGCACTCATGGCTAAGGCTAGATGCAAACTTGGTCTAGACTTTTGTAATTGGGCTTGAATGAACCCAATTACAAAAGCTAGATCAATTATGACCCAAAACTACTAGTAATTTTACAATTTATTTTTAAAGCATGACCTAAACAATGGGCCTAAATTAAA
The DNA here is from genome assembly GCF_037176805.1 of Vigna unguiculata. Taxonomy (NCBI): domain Eukaryota; kingdom Viridiplantae; phylum Streptophyta; class Magnoliopsida; order Fabales; family Fabaceae; genus Vigna; species Vigna unguiculata. The sequence continues at coordinate 12,095,380 of NC_140792.1, forward strand.
GTCTAATCTTATGTCTTGACATGTCTCTTGTTATTGGGCCTTTGATTGGACTTGGGCATTGAGGTGCATGTGGGCCATGGAATGGGCCTTGACGTTGGTCCAAGTTATAAGCCTTGTTGGGATCACATCAGGTTGGACTTTGTTATACACCTATCCATGAAAAGAAAACCAAGAAGTTCTCAAGTTTCTTTTCCAAGAGTGAACCAAATGCTATGCCATTCATTTCTTGCAACTATCGTATGAAGAAAGGTCATGTTCTTAAGAATTGCTATGCTAAAAAAATATGATGTACCTAAGGGATTTATGAAATGGATCCCAAAAGGATCTAGAAAGGCATAACCATGTTGGAATCAAACTATCAAAAGGTACCATGTAATGCTATGTTGTTTTGTAGGTCATAAAACAAGAAAAGAAAGACCTATGGTACTGAGATAGTGGATGCTCGAGGCATATGCCTGATGATAAGTCAAAGTTTACAAAGTTGGAACTAAAGGAAGAAGGCTTTGTGACTTATGGTGACAATAACAAAGGAAGGATACTTAGAGGTCGAGTCATAAGCAATGGAGCCTCATTCAACATCCACAATGTGCTTCTAGTTAAAAGGCTAAAGCACAATTTGAGAAGTATAAGCCAATTGTGTGACAAAGGTTTTAAAGTTGTGTTTGAACCAAACCATTGCCTTATATATGATGCATGTGGTAGCATTGTGTTGGTAGGAAAGAGAGTCCACAATATATACTTGCTCAATCTGCATCATGCATCATTTAGTATTCATTGTTTGCTTACAAAAGAGGATGATAGTTGGTTATGGCATAGGAGGCTTTGTCACATACATATGCATCATTTGAATTAGCTAAATAAAAAACAGTTGGTTGAAGGGCTACCAAAACTTAAGTTTGAGAAGCATAGGATATGTGAAGCATGCGAAAAGGGAAAGCAAACTAAAGTTTCTTTTAAACCCAAAAATTGTATTTCAACTGAAAGACCCTTAGAATTATTTCACATGGATCTATTTGGTCCTTCTAGAACTATGAGTCTTGGTGGTAACTACTATGCATTGGTTATTGTTAATGATTTCTCTAGATTTACATGGACTTTATTTCTAGCTGCCAAGAATGAAACCTTTTATGCTTTTAAGAAACCTGCCAAGGTTTTAGAAAATGAAAAAGGTTCTAAAATAGTCTCTCTAAGGAGTGATCATGGTGAAGAGTTTCAAAATGAAAAGTTTGAGCATTTTTGTGAAAAACATGGTATAAAGCATAACTTTTCAACTCCTAGAACTCTACAACAAAATGGAGTGGTTGAGGAAAGAACAAATCATTAGGTGAACTAGCTAGAACCATGCTTAATGAAACCTCATTGCCCAAGTACTTTTGGGCTGATGTAGTCAACACATCTTCATATGTTTTAAACCGTGTGTTGATAAGGCCAATTTTAAAGAAAACACCTTATGAGCTATTCAAAGATAGAAGGCGTGCTCTAAATCACGTAAAAGTATTTGGTTGTAAGTGTTTTATCTTAAATAATGGAAAAGAACAACTTGGCAAATTTGACTCAAAAGCGGATGAAGGCGTCTTTCTAGGTTATGCTATAAATAGTCATGCTTATAAGGTTTATAACAAGAGACTAATGATTGTTGAAGAATATGTACATGTTTTTTTTTATGAAACTAACCTAGTGCAGCAAGATCAAAGGCCTAAGATTGCAGATGAAAAAGATATATTGCAGGAAAAGCAAACTGCTGCAAAACTGGAATTTGCTACAAGAAATCAGACAGCTGAAAAGGAAATTCAGTCGGCTGAAAAAGCTGTAGACAACAACTTACCCAAGGAGTGGATTGAACCCAAGGGATTATCAAAGAACAACATAATTGGTGACATAAAACAAGGATTATCCACTAAACGCAAGCTTGTATTCTTTGAACATGTTGCATTTGTTTCTCAAATTGAACTTAAGAATGTGAATGATGCATTAGGTGATAGTAATTGGGTTGTTGCTATGCAAGATGAGCTTAATCAATTCACTAGAAATTATGTGTGGTCTCTTGTTCCTAAAACTGATGCAATGAATATGATTGGTACTAAATGGGTGTTTAAAAATAAAATGGATAAAAATGGTAACATTGTTAGGAATAAGGCTAGGCTAGTTGCTAAAGGTTATAATTAAGAGGAAGGTATTAATTTTGATGAAACATTTGCAAGTGTAGCTAGGCAAGAAGTTGTGAGGTTATTGTTAGCCTATGCTTGCATGTGTAATTTCAAACTTTCTCAAATGGATGTGAAAATTGCATTCTTGAATGGTTTCTTAAATGAAGAAGTGTATGTATCACAACCCATTGGCTTTGAAAATGGCCTATATCTTAATCATGTTTTCAAATTGAAAAAGGCTTTATATGGTTTGAAACAAGCACCACGACAATGGTATGATAGGTAAAGCAACTTTCTTTTATCTAAAGGATGTGCTAGAGGTGCGGTTGATAAAACATTTTTCATTAGAAATCATGCAAGTGATGTAATACTTGTTCAAGTATATGTAGATGATATAATTTTTGGATCAAATAATAACTCCATGTGTGAAGAGTTTGTTGCAGCTATGTAGGGATAATCTGAGATGTCTATGATGGATGAGCTAACCTACTTCTTAGGGCTGCAAGTGAAGCAACTCAAGCATGGGACATTTTTAAGCCAGTCAAAATATTGTTTTGACCTACTGAAAAAGTTTAAAATGGAGGATTGCAAAGGGGTTGTCACTCCAATTGCCACAAATGACCTTATGAATGCAGATGAAACTGGACAACAAGTTGATTCAACCAAATATAGAGGGTTAATTTGCTCTTTTCTATATCTAACCGCTAGTAGGCCGGATATCTAATTTGGAGTTTGCTTGTGTGCAAGGTTTCGATCTAATCCAAGGGAATCACACTTCAAAGCTACAAAAAGGATTTTCAAGTATCTGAAAGGGACAACTAATGTTGGATTTTGGTATCCTAATGAATCTAACATTATTCTTAGTGTTTTTTCAGATTCTGACTATGCAGGGTGTAAATTGGATATGAAAAGCACAAGTGGCACATGCCATCTACTTGGATCAAGCCTAATATCAAGGAATAGCAAGAAATAATCATGTTTAGCACTATCTACAGCTGAGGCTGAGTACATAGCAGGTGGACATGCATGTGCTCAAAGCATATGGTTGAAGCATCAACTTATGGATTATGGTGTAAAGCTAGAAAAGGTATATCTTTATTCTTGTAATACTCAATTTCGTCCGGATAAAAAATAAAAATTTTAATATTAAAAAGTAATTAATAAAATACAAAAAAGTGAACATAGAGTATAAATATATATATATATATATATATATATATATATTGTTTTTTACTTTCTATCTTTTTTTAACTTTAATTTTATATATTTTTATTTCTATTTCTATTATGTATACATATTTTTATTTTTATTTTCATCTTGTTTTTTTTTATTTTACTTTATATATTCATTTTATTTTTAATTTATATTTAAATTTTCATCTTATCTTATTTTATTTCCCTTTTTTATTATTTTCGTTTTGCTTTTAAAAAAATAATATTATGTATTAAAATAAAAAAAAAATTAAGATGATTTGAAAAGGTGGAAATTATAAGTCAACGTAAGTCCTCTACTGACCCTTCCCTCTCCATGTAAGAAAAACATTCAAATCTTCATATTTTACCCCAACTCTACGTATTAGCACAAAAACAGAAATATTGGATGTCTGTGTGTATTATTGTGGAACCCATGACACTCGTAGCAATAGAGGTAGCAATGCTAATAGGGTGGCTGGAAGTAGAGCCATTGGAAAAGAGACACAACTTCCAAGCATCGGGAGGGGAGATAACAAAACAAGAAAAGGGGAGATTCATATGCTCTTTAGAAGACCTCGAACATAATTTCATCACAAAAGGGAGACAATTCCATCACAGGGAGCCAGAGCAACAAAGCGGGGAGAGGCAACAAGAAAGGAGAAAGGAAACAAGCAGTTCAAGCAAGGAAAGATTTGGGGCTACAACACAAGTTAAAGAGCTCCGAGAGGTAAGCCCTACACCTTCAATAAATATTATGTTTGCTACATTTTGTCTGTTGGACCCTGATTCAAAAGTATCACACGCTCTTATTTTGGTAATCTCCATTCTTTCCCTCATCACCTTCCACTTGCAAGAAATTGCCAAATCAGAACCCAAACACACAACTTCCCAAACAGATATATTTTGTTGAACACATCTTCACTCGCTTTCTCGTTCACCATCATCTTCATGTCGCACCTGCATAAAACATAAAAAAAAACATACACCCAAAAGCAGCACTCACATGGTCATCCACATTGTCGTCCATCATCCTGCAGAGAACAAATAAGATGTATAAGACACAAGCGTTACCTTATTTCGGTCCACAATCTCCTCGGTAGGCTTCCTCCCGGTCGATACGTGTCGCCTGTGGATATCTTGGTGTGAATTGATTTGAACCCGAGGGGGTTACCTGCAGAAGAGACTCTGAAGCTCAAGTCAGCAAAATCTCTTAGAAAGACAAATCTCGTGATTAGGAGAGTAATGAATGCGTACCTTTAATTCGTGGGGTCTATGCATATTTATAGATTATTAATTATGTTTGGCCACTGATATCGCTGTCGTTAGGCGATCAAATTACCACTACTTTAGCAACTTCAGTATTGCCAGTTTGTAGTGAAGAAAATAGTTAGGGTTAAGATAACCCTGAGTCGTCTCACAATGAATACGGAATTGATCTCAAATATTTGATTCTCAAAAATGCAATTTAAAACTAGCAACTATAAAAATAGGGGGGTTTTGATATGCAAAGAAAATGACACGAAAGATTGTAAACACAGTAATAGTAAATAGGTCAATTCCACTGCTTTTTCTAAATAAGATTCTTCATTGGTTATCTAGAGATTATTGTTAAATTAATTATTGTTGTTGATTTACAAATCAATCAATGTAAAGACTCAATTAATTTGTTGGCGTTCTCACTTTTAACCAAAGTACAGTCTCAATTAAAAGTGAGAACTTTTAGATTATCCATAGTAAATTCAATCAAAGTACAGTCTCAATTAATTTTACTATGCCTAATCATGTCTATTCCTTTGTTTCTTTACCAAATAGAAAACTTAATTAATCAAAGTAAAGTCTTGACTAATTTTAGTTAAAGTAATTACCTCTAATCAAATTAAAGTCTCAATTATTGGCAAAAACTTATTTAATCAAATGAAAGTTTCTAAACAAAATCAAAGTAAAGTCTCAATTTAATTTAAAAACCTTTTAACTCATATGATTATCATGTATGTAGATTTAAAATCATTATTTTCTATTCGATTAAGAAGCAAAGGACATAGATAAACAAAAACCACAACAATAATCAAAATAACAAAACATATAAATTCATCTAACCTCAGAATCCATTTAAGAAATTACAGTGGAATCAACCCTAAAAGCTTAGCCCTCCATGGCTTTGATGGAATACATGATGATATGAAGGAAAGAAAATAAAAGAAAGAATGAGAGATGTGGTGGAGACGGTATCTGCCAAAACCAGAGAGTTCTAAGTGTCTAAGCTGTCAGTTGTAAATTGTCAGTCTTTTTTTTTTTCTGCTCCCTTAAGTCTCTTTATATAGGCTTCCACTGGACTTTGGGCTTTATCTGTCAGTTGCTAAAATCATTTATTTTTATTTAATTAATTAGCAACTTAATTCCTGTCCAATTTCCAATTCTGCCCCTCTTATTTAACCATATTTGCAGTTTTGACCAGAGTTGACTGCTGACTTTGACCAGTTGACCAGAGTTGACCAGTTGACTGCCTATCAGACGCTGACACGTGGCGCGGAGTACTCTCTCTCCAGAATTAGGGTTTCTCTCTCACACTCTTCTCCTTGGCTGCGCGGCTGACGGCGGCTGCTCCGGCTTCTTCTCCGGCGAGCGTGGCGACAGATACAGCGTGGCCGGAACTGGTGCAGGTACTGGTGGCTTCCGTTGTTGCTGTATTTCGGCGACTTGGCTACTTGAACAAGTGCAGAAATGTTGTTGTGACGACGTGAGGTGCAGATGCGAATAGGTGGCGCAGAGAGGAAGGAAGAAGATGCGCGCTGTTTGCGCTGGCGGTGTGCGACGATGTTGCGGTGGTTGCTGCAGAGATGGAGGAGGAAGCTGGGATTGGAATGCGACGCGGTGGTGTTACGAACAGGTGCAGGTGCGTTCTGTGCGAGAAGATGGACGCGGCTGGTAGATGCTCGCGTTCGCTGCTGCCATGGAGAAGATGGAGAGGCATGGTGGTTGCGGCGTGACGGCGCTGGTTCGCGCAGATGGTGGAGGCGCGAGAAGGAGATGGTGGCGCCGCCGTTGCTGCGCGAAATGAGGAAGATGGTGGTGGCGCGCAGAGCGGCTGGACGCGAAGGTTGTTGCTGCCGCTGGTTTTGCTCCTGCGTTTTCCGGCGTGGAGGTGGTGGCCGGCGAGGTTGGCGGCGGCGGCTACCGTGGAAGGTGGAAGGAGAGGAGAAAATTAGGGTTAGGGTTTTGGGAGATGAAGATGATGACGTGGCAGCCTTCCATTGGACAGCTTGTTAGTGCAAGGATTGTTGCCACGTGGCTTGCTTTGGTTGGCTAATTTTAAGAGGTGGGGATTGCCACATGGCATGATCTGGTTTAGTGGAGTTTAAGTGGTAGGAGGGGTGCAACTTAGTGAAAACTGGGGGTGCAGAACAGGTTTTTGTGGTCCACTTGAGGAAGGAGTGTGCAAATAAAATCTGGGGGTGCATTTAGCTCCTGATTTATTCTTTTTCAGAATTTCTTGATTTTGGACTTATTTTGTAACTTTGAATATTTCAAAATCACATTATTAATTGACCAAAAATAAATTCCAGCTGCATTAACAAACGTTAGAATATCCAATAATATTTTATGCAACTAAAATCAATTTTTACGCCACTTTTACCAAACTTACTCAATAAATCCAATAATCACAAATCCTAATTAAATCAATCTTTAAGCACAAAAAATTCAATTAAATCCCCAAATTTAAATATTAAATGAGGGCAAAAATTTGAACTCATCAGCCACGTCATGGACTGGGCCCTGTTTGGGTCGTAGGTGGGCTTAGGCCTTAGCCCAGGTCCCTTAGTTCGATCATTGTGGGCCTTATGGGTCTTACCAGTAATGTTTTGAATTTGTCAAGTTTTTGCTTAGTTTCCCAAAGTTACTGGCCTAGACCGGTTACCTTTTATCGACCTAGACCGGTTACTCTTTTAGCAGGTTTGGTTGCTATTGTTCTTTTAGCGGCTTAAGCCGGTTACTTTTATTTGCTCAGCATATATATGGTGATTGTTATTATTTGCGTCTTTGGTGGTTACATAGACGAGTTTTATGGTTATTATTTGGCTAGGCCGGCTAGGTGTGGTACACCAGTCCCCCAGCCTTTACCGGTATAGCTATGTCGGTAAAGCATGATAAGTGTTGGCGTCTTTGGCTAGGCCGGCTAGGTGTGGTACACTTTCATTTTCACTCCACTCCATTATTCCTATACAACACAAATTCTCCCATCATCCCTTTCATCACGAACCCACACCAATCCGCCACTAACAGACCTCCATCACCAAATAATAGATTCAATTTCCGACTCTTATTTTCTTTCCTCAACACTTTGTACAACCATCACGCCCAACCAAAAGAACAAGAAAATAATCCCCTTCCATGTGCAAAATAACAACAAAATAACAAAGATATCAAAGGAGGAAGAGTCAATGCCACCGGCGAGTTAGAGTTTGAGCATAAGAGTGTGGCCTTTTGGCAAAGGCTAGCCCAACGACGGTGGCTTTGGCCTAAAGGAGGTGTACGACGGCTGGAGTTGATGCTTGAGTGGGTGCCGTCGTGGGAGTCACAATTATAGCACAATCTAAGAATCCCTAAAGAAACGAAGGAGGAGACATTGTTGACGCTGGTGCAAGAGCGATTCGTGCAGATTGGAGCGTAGGGCGATGGCGTCGTCGGTGAGGCCTCCAGCGGTGGCCGGTGTCGTTGGTGGTGGCTCCAATTGGTGCGTGGCCTCAGGACTGGAGCTGTGTTCGTTGTTCAGAAAGATAGGTGAAAGGGGGAAGATGAATGGAGAGATCTTAGGGTTTTGGTCTTCAGAGAATAAGGAGTTTGGTCTAGGACAATCTTCACTCCGCGCACCTCTCTCGTTAATCTCTGCCCCCCCATTATTTTGTAGAATTGGTTGTGTTTTTTTCTGTGTCATTTACTTCGTACACCTCCATAATTATTAATCCTTGATGTGATCCTAATAAGACTTATAGCTTGAGCCAACGCCTAGGTCCAAATCATGTTCAAGGCCCAATCCATGGCCCACATGCATCTCAATCCCAAAGCCCACCAAAAGGCCCAATAACGAGGCATGCTCAAAAAGATCCAATTGGGCTTCATCTAAGATGGCCCAAACCCACATGGCTTCTCACACTCTTCACATGGGCCAAAGATGTGAAGATTTGAAGAGGTGTATGGAAGAGCAATAGAATAGCAATAAGATTGGCCCATTGTTTAGGACTTGTTTTCTAGAATAATAAGTCAAACAATGTGTAGTTGAATTGATAAAATTGGGCTTGACTAAGCCCAATAGGAGATTTGGCCATGAGCTTCCAAAGGTCCAAGGTGGACTAAGTGGAATTCAACATTCCTTCCTACACCTCATGGATCCAATACATCCAAGGGCTAGGAATGCTTCCTCCTTTTTCAAGGCATCGCCATAAGCCTAGCTCCTTCTCCAAGCCATCTTCCGAGGCCAAGATTGAATGCCTTTCTCATCCAAGGGCTAAGAGTGCTTATGTGTATTTGCTTTCATATAAAAGCCTAAATTTTAGGCTATTGTAATCACTCTTGAAATTTCCAATAAAATGTTTATGTTGAGATCACTCCACTCTTCTATTATTTTGAGAGAACCTAAGCTAAAGGTTTACAACATTAGAGCTCCATGCCATTTTTCGCTACCTATGGAGTTCCTACCAGCCACCACACATTAGAGCTCCATTAAATTGGTATCAAGAGCCACTCATGCTTGGAGTCTCAAGTTCGAGTAAGGTTCTCAGTCTATTCTTGTGTTTTTCTTCCAATTTCCGTGTTGTTCATCCATTTTTCACTGTGTTCTTTCATTTTTTGTGTTGTTCTTCCATTTTCCTTAAGTTTTCTTCAACTTTCTTTCAAATCAACCAAACATTTATGAGTCTACTTGAATTATATGGATTCAAATTGTAAATCTCCATGATTTTTGGGTCACATTTGTTCTTAGGAATCCATTTTATTTTCCAGCACTATTTTTATGTTTTGGCTGTTGTTTTCTTTCATTTTGTTCGGTGATTCTTCTTTCTTTTACATTTCCACCATTCAAGTTGTGTTCTAAGTCTTGATAATGCTTTATTTTACATGTTTCTCCCATTTTCCATTGTTTGAAATCAATTTCTACACTTGCTTGAGTAAAATCGTGCCAAAATCCACTCAAAAACGCAATGAAGCTTCATGCTATGCGTGTGGATGTTTGAGTCAGCTTTCCTCACTGTTTTAATGTCATTTCACCGATTGGTTTGTGCCTTAGAGTGCCTTAGATGTTCATCTTGATCTATGCTTAATTTTAGATCATAATCGAGCTACAAATCGAATTGATTTGTCCATTGAACATCTTCCACTTTCACTCTGCTTTTGCTCCAGTTTTCAACTTTTTTTCCACTACACACCTTCTGTTTGAGAGGTGTCACGAGTGACTCAGTGCACCAAATTTTAATCTGATTGTTGCTTCCAAAAGCTAAGTCCTAGACGAATTCTCCAACAAGAATCATTCAATTATGCTGAGAATTGAATTTTAGACAAATTTTTGAAGTAGAAGCAACTTTCTACGTTTTTTAGTGCAAATCTGTTGCTATTTCAGTTGTGTCCCGACACACACTTTTCTTGTTTGATTTAACTGGAACAATTCATAGCACTGGATCACCTTCTGATTTTCGCCTAATTTTCTTAACATCTGGGAAAAAATTAGCAAAAAGAATCATTCAAATATGTCCAACACAAAAAATATGATAAATCTTCAAAGTTAAGGCATCTGTCAGCATTTTCTGGTGTTGTGTTTTCGGGAAAATCATTGTTTAGTGCGTTTTTGGTGTGTTTTGCTTCAAAATTTCAATGCTCTTGCTCTATACATTTGTTTGTCTATGTGTGTATCCATATTGCCATCAATTGCTTTCATTTGGAGTGGCTTAGTTCCCTCATATTGGCACACATGCAATGAATACCATAAGCATTTTATGAGCACTGCAGTTTCTGTTTTCAGTTTTTCTAATCCATTCTAGTTCCATTCTAGGATTCCTTTTGATGTGCTTTCCTTTCTTTCAAGCCTTAATTTCTTGCTTGTCATTCCTTCATTACTCTTTCAGTCATGTTACATGTTCATTTACTTTGGTTTAGCACTTCTAATTAGTTTTTCTTGCTTTATTCTTTGCTTCTTTTCAATTGCAATGCCTCTCGGATTTTGGATTTGATTTAGTGTTTGGTATGAATTTTAGCTTGGTTGCTATTCTAGTGGTAGCATCTTAGGTGGTGGATGTGAAGTAAACTTTTAGCTTTGTGTTTTCATTATAATTGCTTCCTCTCCCTCACCTTTGAGAGTTTTGATCCTACAACCTTTGTAACCATTTTATTTTGGCATAGTTTTCTTGCTGTTTTTCTTCACTGTTTTGCAGCTGTTGGGTGCTATTTTGGTGCTCTTTGAATGTCCAAATACTTGAGTGTGGTGTCTCCAAATTTTCCACAATTCGTGCTCTAAGTGTTGGCCATCAACTAAGGCTTTAAAACTGCCATCAAGCTCTAGGAAACTCCTATTTTGGCAGCACCATTCGACACTTTCTTTTGCTTTGTTTCCATTGTAGTTTTGTGCTTTATTTTCTCTTCATCTTTTGGTCACTCATTTGATGCAAATTGAAGTATCTTTATGTGCAAATTATTTTGGTAAAATGGCCTAAAAAATTGTGAGTTTCTAAACTTGTTTTTGGCCATTCTTTTGGCATCCTTTGTATTTGCGGGATACTTCATTTTAGCACCTACTTTGTGTTCCAAATTTTAGTTATTTTTTCTCATTGTAATTGTGGCCTACTTAGGTGTCTTAGGGAACTACAAGGTGTTCAATCCCATTTCCTAAGTAGAACTTTTCTCTCCTATAATGAAACATTTTTAGTGGTAAGAGTGTTGAAAGTTCTAAGTGCTTTCTCACTTGCCTTAGGCCGCATAGTTTAGATTCATGTTTTCATGTTGCATGGTGGCTTGATTTGTGAGACCAAAGTCTCTAAATTTTTCCAATTAGGGGTCCGTTTTTAGTGTTAAATTTCTTTGAGTCTTGTTTGCCTGTTTTGTGCTTAGTGACTCAAGTGATTCTATTTACTTAGCACTTAGACAATTGTGTGATCTTTGAAACCATTTACAAGTGCATCTTGGCAAGGATTGGCCTTGGTATTTAAGAAGTCTTAAAGACTCACCTCGCCTAACCTGGAGGTCCACTTGTGATTGATTTCCTCTACCACACTTTGTTAAAGTTTCATAAGTTCATTCAATCACCATAAGTATATATTCTACATATAGTCCTAGGTTGCATAAGCATGACAATCATGAGTTGAATCATACATTTCATAGTGACATTCCATTCTTTGGGGAGGATATAGGACTAATGTCATTTAGAGATTGGATATGGGATACAGAAAAATTAGTGCAACCATTGTTTGGTAAATATAGTCAATTTGACATTCTTAGGCATGTTACTTCTAGGTTTATAGGATGTGCATCCGAGTGGTGGCAAGAGAGGTAGTATAGAGTGAAAAAGGGGAGAAAATCATGCATTAACACATTTTTCTAAATTAAAAGCATGCATGTGGAAACATTTCATTCCCCCTTCATTTAGGATAACTAAAGAGTAACAGTCTAGGATAGAAGACTTCATTGACATAGGTGATGCATTCATCCAAAATCTTGCTAAGTTTTCTAGACTTGAAAAAGATTTTTAGAACAATTTGGACTTACTCTTGAGTGAACAAAGAGAGAGAGAGAGAGAGAGAGAAACAAAATAGAGCACGAGAGAAGCTTGAAAGGTTTTGCCAACTTGATATGCAAAGAGTAAAAGAAAAGCTTGTGAAGCTTCGTACTGGGGCAAAGAAAAGAGAACAAGACGAATATGAGAAAAATGGGAAGAAGAAAAGAGAAAGAGCATTCCAAAAACAAAGAGAGCAAGAGGAAAGAGAAAATTTTAAGAAAGAAATGAGGGACAAAGAAGAACAAAAGGTAGAAGAGAAGTTGAGAAAAGATAAGGAGGAAAAAGAAAGAAAAGAGTATGAAGAAAAAGAGAGAGTAAGATAAGAGGAAGAATTAAAAAGAAAAGAGGAAGAGTTAAAAAGAAAATAGGAAAGAAGTAAAAGAACTATTATTTAGGGCAGTAAAGATACAACATCCTTGCATAAACCTGAAGATCAAGATTCCAAAGGGAGTAATTCCATCTTTACACTCTACCTTATCTTCCATTAATTCTTTTGTCTTGGTTCTTTCTAAAAATGTTTTTCCACCTTCATTCATTATTTCAAACTCCTCAAAAGATTTTTCAAAACCAAACTTTGACTTAAAGTTACCTTTTAGGTTTCAATTAAGTCAAAGTGAAAATCACAATTTTTTGGGAAATGAGTCGAATCTCACATTTTTCCAAACTTAAAAGCCCATCTTCACACATTTTTTGTCAATATCTATTGCATGGTCTTTATGATTTTACTGAAATTATGTTTGATGACTGTTGTAGATATGTTTTTGATCCTGGTGGAACCCAGCTTTAGTTGTTGTGCACCTTAAACAATCCTCTTGATCTGAGGATAGATCCTCTTCAAGAGGGAGGAGATGATGTGATCCCAACAAGGCTTATAGCTTGGGCCAACACCTAGGCCCAATTCATGCTCAAGACCCAATCCATGGCCCACATGCATCTCAATCCCAAAGCCCACCAAGAGGCCCAATAACAAGGGGCATGCTCAAAAAGATCCAATTGGGCTTCATCCAAGATGGCCCAAACCCACATGGGCTTCTCACACTCTTCACATGGGTCAAAGAAGATGTGAAGATTTGAAGAGGTGTATGGAAGAGCAATAGAATAGCAATAAGATTGGTCCATTGTGTAGGCCTTGTTTTCTAGAATAATAAGTCAAACAATGTGTAGTTGAATTGATAAAATTGGGCTTGACTAAGCCCAATAGGAGATTTGGCCATGAGCTACCAAAGGTCCAAGGTGGACTAAGTGGAAGTCAACATTCCTTCCTACACCTCATGGATCCAAGGCATCCAAGGGCTAGGAATGCTTCCTCCTTTTCCAAGGCATCATCCAATGGCCTTGAGCTTCCTCCTTCTCCTTTTCTCATCCAAAGGCTAAGAGGACTTATGTGTATTTACTTTCATATAAAAGCCTAAATTTTAAGCTATTGGAATCACTCTTGAAATTTCTAATAGAATTTTTGTATTGAGATCACTCCACTCTTCTATTATTTGGAGAGCACTTAAGCTAGAGACATTTCCTTTAGCCACCTTCCACTAGTCTAGTTCTCCTTTCACCACACCAAATTCCATTTAAAGTGTGTGTGTGTGTGTGTGTTGCATTTAAAGTGATAAAATTTGCATAATTTGTGAACTGGCAGAATTTTAATCAACTAAATTTGCAAATTCAACATATAGATTTCACTTAAACTGTTAAAATATGCATAATTTGTGCTATAGAACTGTTTCAATCTGCTAATTCTCGCAAAATAGCACATGTATTTCATTTAAATTGGTCTGGTGTGAATTTTGTGTGATCTGAAATTTTCAGTCAACTAAAACTGCAAAATCAACATATAGATTTCACTTAAAACTGCTACTACACCAAAAATCAGTTGTCTGGTACAGTTTTAGTCCACTGACTCTGTATTTTTATGTGTTAAAATCACTTATGTTAATGTGGATTTGCTTAAATTGATTTTAATTGATTGACCCAGTCAGAGTATCCATCACATGACTTTTTTTTTATTGTAGTAGCAGCATGTAACAGTTATTACATCAGCTAAAATCAACTTTTCATATTGCATTGACCATAAAGTGCTTTAATCACATGATTTCCAATGTTCATGCATTAGATGTGAACTATTTGTTAGTGGATTGTTCATAAAACGCATGGGAAACACATCATTGCACACTCTGATACAAATTCCCTAACATTTAATTGATTTTGATTTCCTGTACTGCATTGAAAACAGAAAGTATGTCCAAATTAATTGACTGATTTTGAAAATCAACATGTTGATTCTATAAATACTTGCATAAGCATCATGCATTGGCATTCTCATCTACAAGCAAGAGCCAAACCTACAATTCACCATGCCTAAAAGACAACAAACAACCCCCCTTAGATGATGAAAACTCCACCCCACCTACTTCGTCCTCTTCTAATGCCTTGAATCATGGAAGACTTGAAGTTTAGTTTGAAGGCCATGAAGACAGAATTTGAACCTTCTTGATTGAAATCAATAGGAAGCAAATAATCCTTTCTAAGGTGATACACATGTCATGGCTGAGGGCAGAGAATTTTGGCACCTTGAGCAACATCTCAAAGCTCAAAAATTGAAGACATTCCTTGAACTTTCGGGCAAGGTGTATCCAGATTTGGTGAAGGTGTTCTATGCCAACCTCAAGTTCAGCAATGACATTCTCAAAACAAGTGTCAAAGGTGTGGAGATGGAAATCGCTAGGCAAACATGGAAGGATGTGGATGGCCTAAGGAAAAGAGGTGTGCAAGTTCGCAAGGGTGAAACTAGTGTAGTGGATGAGTTCAACAAGATACAATATTTCAACCAATGTGTGCGTAATCAAGGTGAGCAAACTAGAAATTTCCATGTGGGAAGGCTTCATGTGGAGGAAAGGTTGTTAGCTATGGTGGTGACCAAGATCATCATGCCTAGGGGAAGCAATCATGCAACCTTAAATGAAGGTGATCTTGTGGTGATGTATTGCATTCAAAATGGTGTGATGGTGGACTGGACATACACCATCCATGACCACATGATGAAGGCAAAAAGGCTCACGGATTTCAAGCTTCCATATGTGGTGCTTATCTCAAGTTCATTGAGCACTTTGGTGTGGATGTGGAAGAAGAGCTTGAGGAGTCTATTGGTCTTCTAAATCATGTTTCCACACTGAATATGCACAAGATGAGATTCAGCAAGATAGGTAACACTTGGCTGATTGAAGGAGATCATGGTGCAAATATTGAAGTTGGAGCCAATGACCATGAAGCAGGAAATAGTGGAGGAAATCAAGGGGAAGATGAACCCCAACCCATGGCAATTGAGCTTTATCACCCTCCTGAGAACACTGGAACTTCATATTCCAAGTTTGAGAGGATGGTTCTCAACCAACTTCAAGATCTCAATATGGCACAAAATGCACATCATGCTTATTGCACAACAATGTTCCAAGACCTGGATGATCAGTTGCATAATGTTCATGACCTCCTCTCCAATGTCTAGAATAGAGACAACCCTGAGAATGAGTGAAAGGGATGACTCATAGGTCATGCATTGCATTTTTGTGTTGCATTTTGTGTGTCGGCCTACTTGTTCTAGTTTTTTAATTAGTTGTTTTCGTATTTCAATCGACTGATTATATCAGTCTTAGCTTCATGATGCACTTTTCATTATGTTTTCATTTTGCTCTGTTTGTATTGCGTATCAGTTGCCTTGATACAACCTTATGTTAATGCCTTTATGAAAATTTTCATCTTTCAGAATTGATCTATGAATCTATTTTCATTTGATGAATCCAAAGGGGGAGAAAAAGGAGTAAATTTGTATTTAATTGGAAAACCTGAAATAAATCTTCTGGAACAATGTAATACTGCAAACTTAATCTAAAATCTGAAGTTAAATCACATTATTAGTAATAGGGAGAGCATATGCATATGTGATATGTATGTATGCTTGTGCGCTTTTGCTTGGATGTATGTTTGGTATTTTGGTATCTTGTATGCAAAAGTTTTTTCAGGTTTCTCTATGGATCTTAGCTCATCAATTCAACTTGAGGATGTTGGCTTCATCAATTCAGGGGGAGAATCTTGGCACAAGCAAGCTTGAAGGAAAGAATTGATAAAGCCATGTGATGACACTACAAAAATAATTATTTTTAACGGGGGTTATATTTGGCGTTTATGGAGGTTTTAACCCCCACTAATGGTTTTACCAGGGATTTGAAATTCCCCCAGAAGTGCAAGCGTCGCTAACGGATTACCGGGGGTTTTTAGCAACCCCTGGAAATAGCACAACTTACTGAGGGTTTCGAAAACCCCCGTTAATGCTTGGGGTTCTGAAAACCCCCATTAATGCCTAGGGTTCCGAAAACCCCTAGTACTGCATGGGGTTCCGAAAACCCCTAGTAATGCATGGGGTTCCGAAAACCCCAGTTGTCCCTATTGTCAAGGTCTCAAGTGCTTGTATTCTTATTCGATAATCCCTCATGAACTTTGAAACAATAGTTTTGCTTCAGGTATGCAACATAGTTAAATAGTCATTATTCAAGAGCAATTAAAAAACCTAACATTCTAAAGTGGAAAATGTGAAAAGAACTGTAACTTTACATTTTTCATGCTTTCAACTTGATTTGAAATGCTTTCTAGAATAACTTTGGATATTTTCTCATGCAGCATTATAAGAAAAATGAGTTTTTAGAGTTTCGAGACACTACAACACATGCACCACTGATCCCTGCATACATTCTCAGGCCTCAAGATTAAATTACTAGGACAAAACTTGCCACGTTTAGTAAAGAAAAATGGAAATTGAGAATCATATTCGGACAGAGCCAACCAGCTTATTTTATTAGATAAAGTCCAGTTTCAGCATTAAAGAAACAAATTGAAGTATACATAACCTCAACCATAAAATAGTAGATATCACAATCAAATTGTTCAGTGATTCTCCTTCATTATGCGACAAAGATGAAACAAACCTTCTATTTCCTATGTACAAACAAATGAGGTATTTATCTAGCCAACCCATCTAGTCAAAGACAACCAATTAAATTCATGTACATAAATGACAATCCCTCAAACTACATTGCATAACAACTTCTTATACCTGCTCTAGGTCTGACAATTTAAATTCATCTTCATTCTTGCCCAATTATTCTGATTCACAACTTGATATTAGCACGGGATGGAAACTCCAAGAGGAGTAGCATCCATAGGTATAATCTTCTCAATTTCTACACCTTTGTTGGCTAAATTGTTCTGCTTGTTTAAGATGAAATGTGCACTCCACATGTTGTTCTACCAGAAGGGCAAGGTTATTAGACCAAATCTTGTCGGTGATGGATTCAGACACAAAGTCTTAGAAATTGGCCACAAACATTTTCAGAAAAAATTACACTTAGACAAAGCTGCAAGACTACATATGGAATACAAAGTCACCAATCCCCAAGCATAATATTCATACACACTCCCAAAATAAAGAAATCCTTAATACCTAGTAAAAATACGTCTCAAATAATAAATCTTGAAGAGTATACCCACTAAAAAAGAATTTGCAACCCTTGATACCCTTTCAAGGTGTGTGGGGCATAAAAAGACATGTGCACGTGATGGATAATAATAGAAGTTTAAAGGTTTAATGCAGCAAGGATGGCTATGCATTAAACCCTTTTTGAAACAAAAAAAAAATGCTTCAATCTTACATTTTGGTCTGCTTGTCAATTTTTAATAAAATAAGAATATTCCTATTAAAGAAAATGGTATTAAAAAGAGAAATTAAACTCTTTTTGAAACAAAAAAAATGCAAAGAATTTTAATGGATCGTCACAATTCATCAACTATAGGGAGATTCCACTTTAATGCTCGTAGTCATTAGCCACTTTAATGCTTAATTTCTTATCAAAATACATTTCTATAATTCCAAACTAAAAAAGTAAATTCAATAATTAATATAGTTTACCTTTCAAGGTTAGTGTTACGAGACTTAACTTCCATCAACTCTTGCTTTAATTGAAGAGCATGTTGTTTCTCTTTGCCGAGTGATGATTCCATCTCCTCTTTCTCAGCTTTCAGGACTGATATAATATCACCTATGGATCTATGTATGATAACAAAATATTAAAGCAATTACAGCGACCACGCAATGTATTAACACAATGCCATTTTATAAAATCAAGAGACGAAATGCCATACTAGCCACTAAATCTATTCATTTAGCTAAACTAATTAACAATCAATTCAACTACAATGTCAATGTAAGCTTGAGTTTGAATATATTTCTGAATCTACAGGATATAAGATTTCTACTATCCCAAATGATATTAAAAGTTGTCATGCGGACAATACAATACTTTTGTTATCTACATATAATCAACTTCTAAAGGTAAAGGAAAACAATGCACATATTACTTTCTATAAATAATGAAAGGAATCATCCTTAAACAAAACAAGACAACTATCAAAATTTATGGTGTAAAATGCTTTGGATTATCCAAATCAACTACAACAATTACATTCTATGGGTTTCGACGTGGGCACAAGCCTCAAGCTTTAAGCAATGGAAGAACCTCAAACAACATAAGTTTCCAAATTCCCACTGGTAGTAAATACAAATTGTATGAAGAAATTATACCATTTAACTTTTTTATAAATGTTGCTCTAAGTTTTGTAATTCTAGTGGTCACCAATCAAAGCAATAACAAGTTGATCGACATGCCATTTGCCATACTCATCATCATCATCTATCACAAAGTTTTCATTTTTCACCTCCTTCTCCACTCCTTCATTGCACCCCATGCCCACTTCAATTCCACTTTTCATCGATTTCATTTCAATTTCCAGCATCCATCGACAATCATCATTTCAAAACTATTCATCCTACAATTCTCTAAACATCATTCTCTTCATAGAATCACACACACGGGTAACATTCTCCCCTTCATTTTTAATTCTTCTTCTCCTTCCTAATTTCATCAACACAAGACAATGAACCTTCACCACGCCTTCAACCCATTTTCTTCTTCGCAATCATCTTCACAATTCCTAACACCATCGTCACTTTCACTTTTCCCTGCACACACAGAACCAATCCACAAACATCAACCTACATAATACCATCCACAATTCACACCTTACAATACAAAAATAGAAACCATTACATTATGCAAAGGGTTGTTCATCTTCTCCATCAATGTTATATACCAATCCCAATGCCATGTTCTTCAACATCATAATAAAAATCAGGAACAGAGGAAGGAGGAGAATGGGGACAATTATATACAAACATGCCTCAAAAGAGAGAGTAAAATACAATTATAGAGATGAAATTTTTTTGGTTAACTAAGCATGATACCATGATACAATAGTAGAGAAGCTAATTTGAATTACGAAGTCATGTGAAGATTCTTTAATTCAAAATAAAAGAGTGGCTGAAACTGATCTTATGGGACAATTAAATACCTGAAAATAGCAACAGTCAGTTAGGGCATGAGTGAACGAAAACAAAATGAAAAGTAGAGAAATGAAATCGAAAGCAGGAAATCAAAATCGAACGTAGTGAAATCAAAATTGAAATAGAAGGCAATGAAATCGAAATTGAAGGTAGGAAAATCGCAATCGAACGCAGTGAAATCGAAATCGAAGGTAGGAAAATTGAAATCGAACGCATGAAAATGAAAACGAAATCGAAATTAAGAGTAGGGAGATGAAATTGAAAGAGAAAGAATGATAAGAAGTAGAGAAACGAAATTGACAGTAGAGAGAATGATCTTCGTTACATTAAATTCAAGCATTGAGAAAAGAACGGTGGAGATCGAGGAGAACGGTGGTGGAGCATCGAAGGAGAACGGTGGATAACAGTCTCCTTCTTTCCTAAGTAAGATTGCCACGATTAAAATGAGAAAGTACGTCTAATTAAAATTTTAAAATATTATAAAAAAAATGGGAAATGAAAAAAAAAAAGGAAAGATTCAAATTTACTGGGGTTTCTTTAGCAAACCCCTTATACTTAAGGACGTTTATTAAAACCTCCTGTAAAATTAGTTTTTTCTGGAGGTTCTTGGAACCCCAATAAATAAATCCCTGCTAAAAATATATTTTTTTGTAGTGTGAGGCTGCTCCGTCGTGGGATTCGTCGGAAAGCCTCTCCAATCGGTGTTCTACCAATTGAAACTCGCAAAATATAAGGGAAACGCAACGGAAGACTCTAATTTGGAGATTAACACTCGCATCGCTCTGGTTTCTCATTTGTTTGGTAAACCCGACGAGGTGAAAACCTAATCTAGGGTTTAGGGTTTGAGCTGAGACGAAAGGGGGGATTAATCTCAACCAATCTCGCATTCATCAAAGCTGGTTTGTTACAAAGATGGGTCTGCCTTTTATAGAGGAAGGCAACCGAAAAGAGAATGGAAGAAACCTAACGGCAAAGCTGTCGTGACCAACAAAGTTTTAGCAAGGATGGTCGTCTAGCAAAACCTAACGGCAATAAAGTTTGGGAAACAACAAATAAAAACACCTAACAAAAATAAACCCTAAAGGAAAGTGTAGGACACGTGAAGGGTTGAAAGATCCACCCTAGCGGCTGGTGGAAGAACTCTGGCTGTGACTTCTGAAAACAGCATGAAGGAAACTAAATGACTTAGTGGTTGTTGTCATGAAACAGATTGCAAGGGTTTGAAGTAATTGGGTTGTATGTCAGGCCCAATTGAGAGTTGTTGTTGTCGTGGATGCAAAGGAAAATCTGGTTGCAGATGGATTGAACGCGTGAGGTCTGAAAGAAATTGGGCTGCCTGAAGCGAGTATCTCAACCCATGCTTCCACACCACTCACAGATGTTGTATGATGAATTGGCAGTAGCTTAAATTCAGGAGTGACCCAACAGACACACGTATTGGTGCTTAAACGTTACAAATTGGGCTTAAGCCCCATGACACTTAAAAAGTTGAATCATGTGTGAATGAACCTAGCTGGCCTGCAGCACGTCAAGGTCCAATCTCAAACAGAATTTAAAGGCTGCATTTAACAAAATAAGCCCAATTAGAACAAACTTTATTTAATTAAAAATAAAAGAAATTAAAAGGAATTAAAAGGAATGCGCCTAGGAGTTGGCCCAATGCTATAAACCTTGGGATCACATCATCCCCTCTCTCTTGAAGAGGATCTGTCCCAGATCAAGAGGGTTGTGGAAGGCTCACAGCAACCAAAATGAAGATTCCACCAAGATCAAAAACAAATTTGCAATAATCATCAAACAAAATTATAATGAAATCATAATGACCATGCAATATAATTTATTGTGCAATGTGTGAAAATGGGCTTATAAAATTGAAAAAAGTTGGTATTAGGCCCATTTCACAAAAAGAGTATCTTACACTTTGACTTAGATGATTTTTGAAAAGAATTTTAAAGTCAAAGTGTGTTTTGGCACAACATTTTGAGGTGGATGAAATATGTGAATGAGATGGAGAACAAAAAGTTTGAGAAGGAAACAAAACAAAAGATTTAATGAAAAAGTGAGAAGAGTTTAAAGATGGGAGAACTCCTTTTGGAAATTGGGTCTTTATGGAAGGAATTGGTGAAGGATGGTACACCAAATCCCTAACAATGAATTCCCTTTTGTCTTTTGACATGCTCTTTAACTCTACCATTTGTGATTTTCTTTCAAGTTCACTCTCTTGTCTTATTTTCTTTCTTTCTTCTAATTCTTTTCTCTCATTCTCTTCTTTGGCTTTCTTAAGACTCTCCTCTTTTGCCTATTCTTCTTCATCTCTTTTCTTCTTCTCATTTTTCTCACATTCCTCTTGTTCTCTTTTCTTTGCTTCAGCACGAAGCTTCTCAAGCTTTTCTATTACTCTTTGCTTATCAAACTCTCGAAGCTTTTCAATCTTTTCTCGTGCTCTCTTTTTGTTTTTCTCTCTCTCGTTGTTCACTCAAGAGCAAGTCCAAATTGTTCTTAAAATCTTTTTCTAGTCTAGAAAACTTAGCAAGATTTTGGGTGAATGCATCACCTATGTCAATGAAGTTTTCTATCCTAGATTGTTGCTCTCAAGTAATCCTAAATGAATGGGGAATGAAATGTTTCCACATGCATGCTTTCAATTCATAAAATGTGTTAATGCATGAATCTCTCCCCTTTTGCACTCTTGATTGTCTCTTTTGCCACCATTCACATGCACGTCCTATAAACCTATAAGTAACATACCTAAGAATATCAAATTGACTATATTTACTAAACAATGGTTGCACCAACTTCCTGTATCCCACATCCAATCTCTAAATGATATTGGTCATATATCTTCCCCAAAGAATGGAATGTCACTATGAATGGTATGATGCAACTCATTACTATTATGCCTATTTACATGCACACTATTATGCCAACCTAAATGCACACTACTGTAAGGAAAACTCATTTTCAAATGTTTTTGGAAACAATTTTTTTTTTACAAGGCCTTGAACAGTCTCTCAAGGCCTCTCTCCCAAGCACCCTAGGTGAAGAGAAGTCGTGAAAAAGAGGAATGAGTCAAAATCCTTGCAAAAAGCATGAATAAATAACCCATTTCGACATGTCAGCAATGTCACTACTTAAGGCCATCTCAACACCGCTTAGTGCCATCAGTTAAAACATGACCAATGGCCTCTATTAAGATGGCGCTTAACGTCATTCTCCATCGCCTAGCGCTAGTTCTTTCACATTTTCCACTGTTCAATGCCATTTTCCACTACTCAGCGCAAGTTCTTCAGCACTAGTTAGCACTTTTCTGTCGTTCGGCATAAGGGCGTTCAACCCAAGATAGTTTGACAACATTCTATATTTAAAGCACTAGGCGTGATCTCAATGGTGCCCGAACGAGTATTTGCTTCAAATTGATCCTTTCTTGTCCAAAACATGCTCCCTTGAGTTCTTACTTGATTTCTTCCACTAGAAGTGCTCCCTATTCAATTATTTTACACATTTAAAAAAAGATATTAGAGGTAAAACAAGCATAAAACAACTAAAAACAAAATAATACAAAACACAATAGACTTAAGAATAAAACAAGATAAAAGCTAAGAAATAGTTGTATTATTCATAACAAAAAACATACAAAAATAGGTAAAAATAGACATTATCAATGATGCCAAATGATGCGTTGTTACTGAGCCGTCTAAAAAAAACTCTTCCCTATGTTGTTGAATGGACAAAATAACAATATTTGCACAATCATAAGACATTATCTTTATTATCATGTTTTTTCTTCCTCTTTATTGGTCACTTTTTTCTTACTTATTTATTCTTCTCCTATTTCTTCTATATTTTTTCTTTTCAACTTCTTCTCTTGAACTTCTTTCGCTCTTAGCTCCTTTTGTTGAATTTCTTTCTTTTTCAACTCCTTTGAATGTGTTTTATCTCTCAACTATTTTTCTTTACTTTCTTTATCTTTAGACTCTTTCTCTTTAATATTTCTATCTCTTAACTCCTTTTCTCTAACTTATTTCTCTCTCAACTCATTTTCTTTAATTTCTTTCTCTTTCTTCTTCATTAACTCTCTTCCATCATAATTTGAGCATATCTTTTCCAATATTTATCAATCTTTTTTTCTTTATCTTTATACATTTGCTCTTTCTTTTCTTTCATTTTTCTCTCCTCAAAAATCTTTTTTAATTTCCTCTTCATCTTTGAAACAAACTCATCAACAAATAATTTGTGATAAGCATAAAGTTGAGGGACACTTTTAGCATCAATGCCTGCCATAAATTTAAAAAATAGAAATAAAAATTGAAAGTATATACATAAAAAAAATCATTGAATATCAAGAGTTGATGCTCTAATACCAACTGATGAGAAACTAGGGGTAGGATCATTTTGATTTTTAGTTTGGGGAAAGATATTAATGTCACACTCAAGAAAGATGAGAAGGTGAGTGATAAGTTATGAGGTTGGTCATCACAGGTTACCCTGATAAGATAAAAATTAGGGTTTTTATAACGTAGAACTCCACAAAAAAAAACTATCACAAGGAGAAAACTCAATCTTCTATCATGTTCATTTATCTTATTTGTATTGTAATTGTATCCTTTTATAGGATGAATTAATATTTTGCATTCCAGAATAATTCTTAATAACTAATATTTAATAATCATTAATACTATATTTAATCCTCATTATATGAATGATCATTTCCTATGATTAATGAAAAGATAAAAATTACACGAAAAATCAAAAACACCTCTCAAAATCATAGAAGTTAATGAGCGCTTTGAAGGTTCTAAGTGTCTTCTAGTCTTATAGTTAGCCATCATAGTTTAGATTTATTGCTTTTCTTAATTGATTTTATTTGCTTATAGTTTAGTGTGTATACTTGCTTATCAAACACTTAATTCCCTTTGAGGCGTTTAGTGCTAGAGGACTTGAGGTAAAGTTTGGTTAGGAAAGACTTTATTATTAAGAACTTGAGCTTCTTTTGTCTCCTTAAGTCTCTTAAGGAAATATTTTTGAAATATAAGTTTGGTGTGTGCATTGTATATAGAAAATCTTTAAGATGTCTAAACCACTTTCTTATCAAATTAGTAGTAATTGAGGAGACTCCAAAAAGTTTAACTATAAGATAATTGTAAAGCCCTCTTATTTCAGCCCCAATCTTTAAGGGTTGTCCCAAGGTCTAATGGGCCTAAGGGTTGGCCCATAGGGAGCTAAATGACCCAAGACCTGTCCTAACCCACTCATTCTATCATTTCAAAAAAATAGTTCTCCCTTACTTCCTCTTTGAGTAGCTGTGAAGCTCTGCTAGGGTTCCGCCTCGAAGCTATTGCTTGAGCTATTGTTCGTCACAGTTCAGGTGTCGAAGTCCTCTGCTAACCCCTTTCCAAGTAAGGAAAGTTAGGGTTTCACGTTATTTCTATTTTATGTGATTAATATTTTGTGAAATATGAGAAAAGTTTGGGGAAAACGTTAGTTTTTGGTATATTTTTGAGTTAGGGGTTCAAATATTCATGAAACTGTGATATTTGACGTTATTTCTCGTATTCTGATGCGTCGCTCAGTTGCTGGGCGAGTTGACTTGCTCGTTGGGCTACTGTGTATTTTTTTTATATGCGCAGTTTTAGTAAAATTAACTTTCCTGACTCATTAACCGTTGGATGGAGCTCAAATTTTGACATTTGGTTCATAACATGCTATTTTATGGTTTGACAGGTTGGATCGTTGATTAAATGTCTGTAGCTTGAGAAATGTGTCACGCATTACTGCAATGATTTTTGGTTTTGTGATAATAAATTTTCTTAGGAATTTTGGTGTAAGAATTATGGTTATGGGTTGTGCTTGATTGTATGGAATCGCAAGTACTTAAATGTTGGCACTCATTTATTTGGGATGAATACTATTTTGTGATATATGTATGTCTTGGTATGCATTTATAAAGTATGAGATGAATGAATTTGCATGAGTGATGTGATTCATGGATTGTGAATGATGAACTTGGATAAATCTTGGCATGCGATTCAATGAAATGGTTGGTATCAAAATGGCATGGTATTGGTATGAAGTACAATTCTATATTCATGGATTGGGAAGGATGAGTTGGAATGGATTCAACATGGAATATGAATGTGGATTTGGTTATAAAGGTTGGCATGAGAGTTATGTGCATGATAAATAATACTTGATTGATTGAGTATGATTGTCTGTGTCAGTGCGTAATTCCATGAGCCTCTAGGTGAGACCTCATGGTGGTGCTTCAATGTTCGGACGTAACACGTAATTCCATGACCCTGTTAATGGGAGTTCATGGTGATGCCCCATTTATATAATTTGAATTTGGTAAGGATTCAAGGTAAGGTTGCATCCTGATACTCTAAGGAGTCAATTAGTCTAACTTAGAGCGGACTAACTCTTGTGGTGAGAGTAGTAGGAGGCTTGAAACTCATTAAGGACTAAAATTGTGTGTGGGGATTGAGACATTGTACCACTTGTAACACTTAGCTTGGGGGTGAGCAGAGATATCCACCACAAGTGCATTAATTAAAAAAGAAAAATAAAAGCTTTGGAGTAAATCAAAATATTTTTATTTATTTATTGTCTATAATATATTGATCAATAAATTTAAAGATTTATTAATAGATTCATAATTTTTTTCATTGATTTTTTTTATTAATATAAATTATTTTAGTATCTTATTTTTATATTTTATTTTTTTATAAATTCAAGTTTATTTTTGTAACGTCCCATTTAATCGATAATCCTAATTAAAAGATACGTCACACAGGATAATATAGCAGCGCGGTCTTGGAACATAAGTATAACTCCAATTTAAAATTAGAGGCTAATCAAATAGATGGGCCATAGCCCTATAACGAAGGAAGCCCAAAGCAGTAGAATCCAGTCTAGACAGACTAGACATCATAATCATCCCTTTCTGTTGACCTCAAGTACCTCTCGCATATGCTCTAAAGCTTTTATTTTTCTTTTTTAATTAATGCACACCGAGACTTGAAGGAAAATAATCATATACGTGCTTTTCTCAATCCTCCTTCTCAGTCACAACATCACTTTCCTCCGTGAACCCAACTCAATCAAACCACAATGGAAACCCAGGAAAACGACAGCGTCGTCGTCGAGGCGGAGCCTTCCACTTCCCACGCTCCCGACGGCGACGATCCCCTCCGGCAGAGCTCCGAAGTGTTGGCGAGAGGCTTGTCTTCCATGCTCTCTTCGGTGATTACCGATTTCGATTGCAGAGCTAACCAAACTCTCCGAAGTCAGGACCACCTCTCTTCCGTCCTCGATCGTCTCACGGGAGGTTTATCTTTGTTTCTTCATCTTTTTTTAACAACATTGTGCCAGGTTTTCAATTGTTATTTGCTTTTGAGAACGATTCAATTTATAAGCAGTGCATTGCAAGTAGTTTTTACTTTTACCTTGTTGTTATTATTGCTTTGGATATGTGTTGAATTGGTTGAAAATTGGATTTAGTTATATGGTTGGTTATAGTTAGTTGAATATGAGGCTCGTGTGCATCAACAGGGTCTTAAATTGTTGGCAAATAGCCCTGTCCCTTAAACACGTAATCAAAGGTTTGATATGCACATATGAAATATATTTGTTATTCAAACTGGTCAACCTCTAAAGGGATCTCAGTTATTCCAGAGATTAGTCTTAGCCCCCCACACGAGGATGGTTCACCCAAACAAAATTATCATATAAGGCTCTTCTGTGTAATTGTAGTTTTCTTTATCTTTTCAATTCATAATACTTTTATGATATTGCCCTTGCTTTTCTGAATTTCTTTTTTACTGTCTTTGAACGGTTAACGTTATTAGTTTATGAGAGTGAGTTCTGTTATGGCTTTTGGAAATTGAACAAACTTTGCTTGTGGTTGTGGACATAGGCCTAGAGCATGTTTGGTAACAGGTTCTTTTGGGTTCGGGCAGACAATAAAATAAGCTAATCTAATCCAAAAGTTTAGTCAGCTTACTTGGTGAATTGAGGTCCATGTCAAATTGTATGTATATTTGAGTGAGCTGATCAAGTGGATTTCTCATGGGAAGAAATTCCTCTTGTTCTACTTACTATATGAAATTGTGAAGTAGTAACTCTAGTACTAAACTGTAACACTATTGTGCTCAACTTACTGGTGTCCGAAAGAAGCTCATTATTGTATAGATGGAACTAATACCGGAATATGAACTTTTGTGGATATACAACAAACAGAGGTGACGTTTTTCTCATTGTTATCGATATCAAATAGCAGCACATAGCAACCATCCTCACAAACACTACAATGAGATAGTGGATAGCAGGATCCCAATATCGATACAAGGTAAATAATGTATACCACACATATTAATGCTAAAAAATAAAAGATTACAAATTCGAAGATATATTAAATAATCGAAAATCATATTCTTAAGCTAAACACACAAGTCAATCAGAACAAAAATCAAGAAATCAAGTGTGATTTTTAAGCAGGTGATACTATGATTGCTTCAGGGTGAAATTGATGTTTAAAATAACAGAATAATTCAGCACAAAAACAGATAGAACAGAGGGGGTGATCAGTAGACTAAGGAGTACTTAGGAGGAGGACACGAGAAAAAATAAACAGGGTTGAGTGGCAGAACAGAAGCAGGGAAGGCAAGAATCTTAAGACTTTTGTGAGAAATGAAAGCAATGAAGGAAGTGCAAGCAATTGACGAAACAGAGTATGTACAAAACAGAAAAGTGGGTAAACCTAGGTTGTGCTGAAAAATGCTTGGCTTGAAATTAGGGATGTAAAAAATGGAGCCAAACAGATTTTGAACTTCAAAACTGAACCAAAAAAAAAGTTAAAAATTGATCAAACCAAAACCGTAAAAAGAACAACTTTAATTGTGGTTTAGATTGGTTTTTTCACCTGCTGTTAAAACTAAACTAAACCAAACCACTCCAATAATGTGATTATATTTTTTTGTAGCATTATGTAATGGTATTTTGAAATTTTCAATGATAATATGTGATTCTATGTGAGTTGGAGAATGACATTGACTATATGTGGCTAACTGATTGTGAATGATTTATTATATACTTCTTTTTTTAATAATGGGTGTCGGGGATCACACATTGTCCAGAGATATAGTCAAATTATAATATACAAGTAAGGTGAAAATTTCATCTTATCAAACCATTTTGAGAAGTTGAACTAAACTTAAAGTCCACTTTTTAAGAATAGGTTTGTGATGCAATTATTATCATATGTTGTCTTCTGCTTCTCTATACTTACGGTTATGTAAATAAAATGTTCAAGGGTTAGTCATGATTCAATTAGTTATCAGATTTTACACTAATTTGTTAGATGTTATATTGAAGATATTTCAAAAGTCAATTTGTGTCTATTTGAACCGCAAAACATCAGTTTGTTTTAGTTTGGATTCAAAAGTGTCTTCAAATCAAACCATATTGAACTCCATACTTTTATGTTTGGTTCAAATATTTTTTTGTCTAAAAAGCAAACCATGAATAACCCCACTAGAAACAATCCGGCAAGCACTTGGTGGTTTGTGTCAAAACAGGCAAGAAAGCAATTCATGCTGCATGAATGAAGCTTTGAACAAGGTTTCTGTTCTGTCATCAGTTTCAGCTCTTGCAGCCGCTACTGAGAATTGCTCCACTATTTTAATTCTGTAGTGACCTAAGGCTGCTCAATGTTTCCACTGTAGTGAACTACTGACTACTATGCTATATGGTCAAGAGAGAAAACAATTAATCCCACCATTTTGCTTGTGGTTCTTAGGTTTGTCTCTCCAGATACTTTGGAAACGTTAGAAACAACTTAAACCTGAGTCTTGAGTGAGAAAAGTAGGCACCTTTAGTACTTGGTCATAACTTTTAGCCACAGTCTCTCTAAGCTTTATATTTTGGAAACTTGGAAAAGCCATGAAGAGAAGAAGTATTGCTTGTTATTCTAAGTATACTGGAAGAAGGAAGAACGTGCAATTCATGAAGAGGCATTGTCTAGTGTACTGGAGGTGCACGGGATTTTAATTTCTGTGGTTAGACTTAGAGTTTTTGTTCGTTGCACAGTATCTAAAGTTGCACAGTAGTTATAGTCTCTGCTTTTTTCGTATATTTGCCAACTTAATGCTAATTTTATGCATTTGCTTGCTTTAGTTGCTATTGGAAGAAGAATTTATATTATGGCGCTGCTAGATAAAATTATTGGACACTCTCGAATAATGTTTGCATTACGATTCTGTTATTAATTTGGCATGATGCATATACTGAAATAAGCAAGTTAAGCCGGAAAGTTATACGCTCCTGATGGGCTAATTGTTTCCAGTTTTTTCTTTCTTAAATTACTGTTTGCAACTGAGAATTCTGTTATAAAATTCTGATGTTGGAAACAGTTATGCCAACGAACTATGTGGTCCATATGAGCAAAGTTCTGTAGAGGGTTGATTTCATAGCACCTCCCGGTGGGGAACGTTTTACTCAGAAAAGTTAATATCTATTTGAATTAATGCCTTGGTTGGAACATTTATTTTATAACTCTAGAGAAGACTCATTCCATGTCAGTGAAAACATCTATATGGGTATAGTGTAGCATATTTTGTGAAAGATGCTTTGCTTAACCTCTATAAAAGAGTGTTTTACTAATGAAGTGTGGAAAACAGAGCGTGAAAGTTAGATGTGTATAAAGCCAATTAAGTATTCCACTGACTTTAAAATGTAAAATAAACTACACTCCTCCCAAGATAACTAACTTATATACTTGTCTGCATGATGACAAAATTCTAGTGCTCTTGTAGTCTCTCTCCATGTTGTCTTCATTAGCATGTCAAACTTATGCCACTACTAAAGATTCTCCTATTACTTTAAGATGTCTTAATTTCTTATTACACTAGGTGTCCAGTTTGCTGACCTGAAATTCATCTTTTTCTTTGGCAGAACTTGATCAGTTGCTTGAAGATGCACCTTTGCCATTCATAATGCAGCATGCTGCTAAGATTTCTAGTGTTAGGAAAAGAGTTTCATCCCTGAATTCACTTCTAAAGTCCATACAAGGGCGGATTGATAATATAGATCGCATGATATCTGTTGGTACTGCTCATGGTATAGACAGGTCTCCATAGACTTTATTTCATGGTCGTTTTCTAATAATTAGTAACTGAGTATTGGATTTTTTTGCTGTTGCTGGTTTCCCCCCTTGTGTATGCTCTTCCTTTAGTCAGTTACAGTTTTATTTCGCTGTGCAATGTTTAGATAAAATTTGCAGTCTAATTTTCTGACCATTTTTTTCAACAATCTATAACCGAAAGATTCTAGATGAATTTACCAGTCATTGTTACATATTTCATCATGACAAAATCTAAATTTAAGCATGTGAGATTATAATTTTCTTCCTTAGTAGGGGCAAGTGACTCTGGTCAAATGATTTCAAATATTGCTGTTATACGGCAGGAATTTTGTTTTTGCTTTATTTAAATCTCCTTATTGTTGTGATTAATATAATTGTTATTTGATTTTATCATCTCAAATAGCTTGTGCCTCTGTGCTTGTGTTAAGTTGTACCAGAATAACTTGTCCAGGTTTACTAGCTTGTCAACAGTCAAAGTGTAATCTTCTCGGCTATATTTAAACCTTGGCTGCAAATTTGTTCTTCTATCAAATGAATTAGTAAAAGCTCCCTTCCACGTAAAAACGATGGAAAACTAATACTTTGTGCTATATATATTTGAAGTTAAT
The DNA here is from genome assembly GCF_037176805.1 of Vigna unguiculata. Taxonomy (NCBI): domain Eukaryota; kingdom Viridiplantae; phylum Streptophyta; class Magnoliopsida; order Fabales; family Fabaceae; genus Vigna; species Vigna unguiculata. The sequence goes on from NC_140792.1 coordinate 12,126,664, forward strand.
AGTTCTTGTCTCTCATCACTTTCATGCTGACAAGTTAAGCCGAACTACATCAGTTTGCATCACTGTGTACGACTTGAGACTCCTCTTCTTAGCCTAGCTCATAGCTCTGACCTGGTTTCCTCTTAGTTGGAGAAAGCTCCGTGACAACTTTTTTTTTACTTTACAATCGAGTTTTATCCTTTAGGCTTTAAGAGGAACTGTTGAATCCACATACACTTGCCATGAGAGAACTGGAATCAATCACTCTAGCTGGCATATTCCAGATCAATCATGGAGTCACTGTGATAGTTATCTTATCGGGTAGACCACAAGCATCACGGCTGCTCTGGCCTGATAAGGAAAGTGGTCAGTATCCACTCTATGCTTAAATCTGCTTCTAGGGCCACTGAAGATTTTGACAACCCTATTAGTTATGGTATCTACTGTAGCTTGAGCTGATTAGGATTGACTACTACACAAATGATCAGAAGTCCTAGCATGTGACAATCTGAATTAGAATATTGATAACTTGCCAAAGTGCACGCTGTGCCTTTTTAGTTGACAGGAAGGTCGAGCTTGCATTTTGCATAATTTTTTTGCTACAAGCAGACAATATAGTGATTCTTTTTTTATTTACAGTGGCTAGTAGGTGGATAAATAGTTCTTTGTCAAACAATTTCCAACAATAAAATGATGATGAATGACTTGTACTCCATTAGTTAGCATTGACATAATTAATAACCTTCTTTTGAATTCATATTCTTAATACCAACTTATTTTGTGTGCAATTTTGCAGAGAAAAACAACCACTGAAGTTCTAGGTGAAATGTCGTCAGAATAAGCAGCTTCCTTTCTTCCCTCATGTACCAAATATGTAATGTATACTTAAATTGAATTCTTCTTGTCAAGCACATACCAGCTTAGTGCCCATTAAGGAGTAAGGATTTTAGAATAGGATTCCAGTAACAAGCTGTAATTGGGTTACTTTTGACGAAGTAAAAATTCTTTTCATTCATTAAGGAATTCTTATTTTAAACTGAAAACCTGTCTTAAATGATAAACTTTATATTGTTAACAAATATAAGAATTGGAAAATATTGTATTACCTTTGATAGTATTTACAAGTAGTCATTTTATTTCAATTTTATGCTTCTCTATACATATCCCATTCCCTGCATTTAGGAAATGGGGAAAAAATGAGGAAAGCAGGAAGCTATAGCATGGTGGGGCTACTTAACAGGTTCCTCATCTAAATTAGCATACGTTGTTTGTTGGTGGTAATAAAAAATCGGCCCGTTTCATTCATTGAACTTGTGAGACAGAGTCTGCAAATGCAACCCAATCAATTTCATTGAACTATTTGCATCTTCTAGACCATCTAGATGCCTAGAAGATGATATATAGTCGTAATATATTCAAGACGTGCAATGTTTATATATAAAAATACTTAAAGATTGGAAGGATATGGTGACACATGCAAAATTTGCGAAGCATTAGCAGATCTTATTTCCCGAAGCAAGTGGCCAGAATCATGGCTTTGTTTGCTGTTGTCGTTTTGCTGCACTAGTGAGTGAAGAAGAAAAGGAAAGAAAGGAAATAACATAACATCTCAGCTGGAAGCAAAGGTTCTTCTGATTGAGGTACAGTAAAACCGTAAAAAGTTGTGGAATGCATGCAGTACTAAATTCCAAAGGGACCCAAGCCCATTGCAGTTTTTATGACATGCGCTAACATAACAACAACAAATTATCCTTGACAGTCCAGCTCATGAAGATACTTTGATGTAACTCCAGTAGTTCACATGCCCCCACACTGTAGTACGGACTTCACAGGTGGTGGTGGTGGTAGCATTATTCTATTTCTAAAACATCCATCCTCTCACCTGCTCTTCAATCTTACAAGGGGGACCTGCAATGTTGATGAAGATGAGGACAGAGATATGTTCCCAAGTCAGTCATCTCTTCCTTCAAATTTCTTTCATGTCAATACTAATAATTGAAATGAAGTGTGATTAATTTAATCATATCTTCCCTCTTTTTTAACTGTTTTATCTTTCACTATACAGAAATTATTTGTTATTTGTGTCTGCCCTCCTCAACTTTAGATTCTCACACTTTTTAGCCGTTAGCATTTTAGCAACAGCACCCTCCTTTTCTCATCCCTTTTGTGCACTGACCCAGTGACCCACTCCCTATGCAAGAGAGAGGGGAGGGAGGGGGGGAGGGGGGGTTGGGGTTGGGGTTGGCAGTGATGCATATGATAGGGTAAAAGGGATTGGATGAGGGGGAATCTGTGCAGAGACCCAACTGTACATAAGCACGTTCTCTCTTTGATGCCCCAAAACTCTCCCATCAGCCTTTTGCAGGCTCCCTTATTATTCAACAAACATATTGTTTTCTTTATGAGACACAGAAAATCAGAGGGAGGAGATCATGCTTTAAATACACTCACCCCCTCCCTCCTATTCAATAATACTACTACTAGGTCTAGTAGTATTTAATTAATGTAATTAATGAGGTTGCTTTTCAGCTGATTTACCTCGCAAGATAGAAATGATTGCACCTATCCATCCTCATCTCCATATAAAGCAAAAGAGAGAAGAAAGTAATGATAAAGTTGAGCTCACTAACCAAAAAAACCAAACTATTATAAGTCACGTCACACAATCCTGACCTGGCTTCGTAATGAAATTAATTAAGAATACGAATAAACTAGCAAAATATGGCAAGAATCTAGAGTTATTTGGATTTAGGGAATACTACTGAAATTACAACCACATGCACTTCCCTGCACATGTGAAAAGACACAAGTAGCCTTGCGATGCTGCATTGGGACACAGTAAACAGACACCGGCAGCATCACTATAAAAAGAAGTGTTGGTAGGTGCATCCATTTTCACGTTGTCACAAAGCCCAAACTCTAATGGGAACAAATGTGGTATTATAATGGGGACTACTAGCTTAGGACTGGTCAACACAGCTCACCCATATATCATATCAGATGCATCAAAATCCGAGTATGGACGAAAAAGCCTATAAATATATAAAAAGAAAAAGAAAAGGTGAGCAAGATGGCTCCTCATGCCTGCGATACTGCCTAGGTAGGGTTTTCAGGTTTTCGCGCTTTTCTTCATTTCTACACACTATAGGATGCAATAAATTGCTCCGATGCACCCCCTACCTGTCAATATTAGTTGATGATAATAATACCTAATCCACTTTTAACCCATCATTCACCATTAAATTATTATATTACATCACTAAAAAATTTAAAATAAATATCTTATAATAAATTAAAAATAAGTTAGAAAAATAATTAAAATATCATCATCATTAATTTTATGTCTCAACTTTCTCATGTAACATTTTTATCATTATCTTTCAAATTAGATTTTAATTCCTTCGATAATTATCGATTAATAAAGATGTTTATTTTCATGAACATCAAAAGCAAAATAGCAGTAATCATACATTATGTTTTTCATTTCTTTGTTGAAATGAGAATTATTTATTTATTTGGGGTGTAATAGATATAGCATGCTATGCTACGGCTGGAATGAGAAAATGTCGAATCAATAGTTCACAGTATACAGAACCCCAGACCCCAGAGCATGCGCTCAGGTGAAAGATGGGACACCACTTCCACAACTGAATTTTGTGAAAAACAAACTCAGATCTATTGTTTCCTCCGATTAATAACATTGAATTATTATCACATCAACAATTCTTTTTCCTTCAATTTTGAAAGTAAAACATCCCCAATTAATAACCTTTCATCGCTTTACTCATTCCTCCTCCATTACAGAGACAGTCTACAGTGATGCAGACACGATACAAGATTCATTTTACTTTATTTATTCAGAGAATTAAAAATGACCACGCTCTCTTCACATGGGTTTTGGCTTTTATGGTGGCTAATATAGCCCGAGTATGGCAACATGTTAGCCACGTGATTTTAGCCTGTTCCTAACTACTAGAAAAACAAAACAAAAATGGAAGCATCATTATTTTATATCTCCTTGGTTGGTGCACTTTTCGTTGCCGTTGCTGAAGAGTTGTTTGTTTGATCGCAGCTTGGTACTAGTGGGGTACATGATGCGTGTGTAAAGATATAGATAAATATATGAAAAAAAAAGGGATGAAGTTTGGGATTTGGAAATGGGAATAAATGGATCATGAACCAAGGCAACTAAACCGACAGAGGGTCCAATCTAATTAGGAGTTTAATCCCCAAGACCCGTGATAGTACCACGGAAATAGAACCATTACTATCACCATAAAGGATGGAAAAGGGGAAGGGGTCCAAAGCCATTCAACTTTTCAACATATCCCTTCCCTCAATTATGCACTTTGCTTATACCAAATATCAAATTGCTTCTAACAAACAGGAAATGGTCCTACCATATCTAATTACCAACGGACCCCATCACCTCCATCACTCAGATCTTTTCATCCAATGGATCCATCATCAAGTGCACAAACAACTTCATCCAACAAACCATAAAACCCTGACGGACAACAAACATAGATCACCCAATTTCAGGCTCTTCTGTTCCACCCCTCCATCAATATCTCGGACGCACACAAACGGCAAATTTAATAGTGAAATCGTGTTAGATTATTCATTCAAGGATCATAATCCCTTCTGGGAAACTCATCCCATCTCCAAGATCAAAATACACATCTTGATTAAAAAATTAAAAGGAGAGAAAACAACCCTGTCCCCACCCTATTGAATCTTCCATAAAGGTCACACACTCATCAGCTTCAGGTGTGTGGACCAGCCCCAAACTAATCCCATCCCAGAAAAATAAAATACAATATATCCATGTAAACCACACATCATAGATTAAAAATAGACCATAATTGGTCACTTAAGTTTTAATTAAAACTTCATTGTAATAAGGTTTGGGATCAGACTGACGTGCAAATAATAATTCAGCAGAGCTGGCGCCTCTGTTTGAATTTTTGGCATCATTTCCCAAAACCCTTCACAACATAAAAAAAACAATAACCACAAAACAAAACCTACAAACAGACACGAGATAAACTTAACATGTTATCCCCACAGATCTCGAAACATTTTAATCAATACTAATAAAAAAAATCACTTTCTACTTTCCCACTATGAATTTAAAAAAAAAAAAAATAACAACGCCGTGAACAACCAAAGAGCTCACTGTTTCAGACACAGTAACGGATCTTTTATCAATTATCATCATGATGAGAAAACAACAAAGGGCATCTAAAAATCCATCCAACCCCACCTCGCGTATTTACATTAATCAACCTAAAACTTTAACAAAATCAAATTAAATGAACCAACCAAACCCCCAAATCAACACCGTGCTTCTTCCTGCAATATTTCCATTCCGGGATTAGATAAAAACAGAACAGAGAGATGGATTGATCAAGTGGCAAAAAGGTGAAAAAAAAACAAAAAAAAGCCTAGTCAATAATATGTTACCCTTTATCTTGCTCTAAAGAAGGGTATTTACGTCAATTCCGATTACTCCTACCACTTTGGTGATGCCCCCTGTTACTCCCCGTCGTTTCTTTCTTCTGCGGAGAAGAAAACAGTTGCCCGAACCCGAAAACAGAACCGGATTTAGACGCGCCGCGGAGGGAGCAAACGGGGACGTTGAGAACGGGCGTGACTCTGACGTTAGCTGAATAAGAACGTTCCATGCCACGGTGCTTGAAGCGGGGCCCACCGTTGAACGTGCTGGGAGAACTCGAGCTTCGTTCCAAGCTCTGGAACACGATTTTCCCCGAAGAGTTCATTCTAGGGCTGTCCACGGAAACCCCCCTACACCCAACCGTTTCCGGTTCTCTCCGGATCGGACTCCTCCCAGGGCGGGAAGGCTGATCCAAAACGGTTTTGTTGGAGTCAAAGGACCCGGCGCGAGGTTTGACTAATCGGATTCTAGGGTTAGGGTTTCGGTGGATCGAGATCTGACTGAGGTTAGGGTTTACGTTTGAGGTCATATTGGGGTTAGGGTTTGATTTTTCAGAGTCAAGCGAGAGGCGAGGGAGGTCGTCGTGGTCGTGGCTGGACGAGGAGGATGAGAGAGATAGACGAGAGGAGATTGAGAGGGATTCGGCGTCACAGGAGTTGGTAAGAAGTGGCGCGTTTTCGGAGGTGGTAGAAGACGACGCCGTTTTGCGGTGAAGGAGGTTTTTTAGGGATTTGGAAGTGGTGGAGGGGGAGGGTTTGGTAGGGGTGGTAGTGTGGTAGAGTTTTTTGAGCCCGAGGAGGTCTTTCCAGCGGGAAGAACAGCGTGGGGCTTTGGGGGAGAAGACATAGGGGTCGGTAGGCGTAGTGGTGGCTGTGGAAGAAGGGGATTTGGGAGTTTGTGGGGAGATTGTTGTTGTTGCGGCGTTGGTTAGGGTTAGGGTTTGAAAGGTGGTGGTGGTGGTTGTGATAGTGGGGGTTTTGAGGTGAAGAGGGACTAGTTTGCCGTCGGAGAAGAGCTGGTCGGCGGGGAGCATGGTGGCGGGGGGATCGAGGGGGAACTCGAAGTCCGGTTCGGGTTCGGATCCGCGTGGTGAGAGCCAGGGAGGAAGGTCGAGGAAGGTTGTTTCCGGCGAGATTGCAATGTTGTTGACGCAGGCGGAAGCCATTGTGAGAGGATCATGCAACGGTGTGTTTGTTTTTGAGAGAAGTTGCAGAATGAATGAAGAAAGTAGCGAAGAAGAAGAAGAGAGTGTGTTGGTGCAGGTTAAGGTTAAGGTTAGCAATGGTGGGTGGCAGAAGAAGACGCATATATAACAGTTCTCTCAGCCTACATGGAAACTAGGGCCACGTGTCTCCCTCTTTTCTCTCTCTCTCTCCTTTTCAACAAAAAAATTAAAAATTTCACTTCATCATTATTCCATACTTGTCTCTTAACCTTTTTTTTTTTTCTGTTACAAAATTAATAGTTAAGTCTCTCTTTTTATAATACACTATTAGCTGGATCATTTCTACAAAATATCAGAAAAAAAAATTTTATTATATATATTTTATGAATTCAGTATTATAAAAATCTTCAATTTTCTGGTGCAATTATGTTTTTAAAACAAAATCTTCCACATTTGCAGCACGAGACTCGGTTGGAATTTTTTTTTTTTATGAAATGCAAATTAAAAAATAAATAAATAACCCAATGACACATTCTCTTTCTTTACATAAATGAACCTATTTATTTATTATTTATTTGTAGAAATTTTGTTGTATTTTTGAGGTTCATGCTTATCTGATGTTTTGTTTGATGAGTCAATTTTGATTTCGAAACCGTGTCCCACTGGTCTTATCCTCTTAAGCCCGTTTCCTTATATGTAATAAATTAATATAATATTAAAAGTTATATCTAATATATTTTTTGTAATAGAAAATCATGTATAAAGTCTTAAAATATTAGAAAATATTTTCAGTTCATAAATAATATTATATATATATATATATATATATATATATTAATAATTTACAAGTATCTTATACTCATGTTAATTTTAAATTAAATAAAATATTTAAAATACTAAAGGTTAATATTTAATTTCTACTTTTAGTATTACTAAAGATTTGACAGCATATATATTTCTGAGCAATAATAATTATGAATAATTATTTCAACATAATTGTAGCATAATATAATAAAAAATAAACAATGATAGGTTTGAATATAAATTATTTTCGATGCGGATTAACAATATCAAATTTAACACTTTTATTATTATGATATGTTAAAAATAATGATTTAATTATTGTTAATTGAAAAGAAAATGTGATTGGCTGTTATTATTAATTTAAATTTATTATTGATAATAAATTTATAAATCTAGTATTAATTAGAAAATTAATATTTAAAAAATATTCAATATATATTAAATTTATAAATAGTATTAGAAATATATGGATAAATATAGTATAACATTATAAATTCATTGTTATTAGTAAATGTAATTTATTATTAATTTATAAATAGTATTATAAATATATGGGTAAATATAGTATAACATTATAAATTTATTGTTATTATTAAATGTGATTTATTATTATTACTAATACTAAATATAATAATTTATCATAAACATATTTATTATATAAAATAAATATATCATTATTAATCTAAATTTATATTAATAATATTAATTACTTATATTTTAATAGAATTATATATATATATATATATATATATATATATTCATATTCTATAACTATATATAAAAATAAATTTTCTTTTCTTCATAATTATTATTCCTATTTTAGTTTCTATAATAAATTATTTATCATTTCTCTAAAAATAACAGATATTTTTACATGTTTTTTACAAAATTGTCCTAATAATTATGTTTTGTTTTTTACTTTTTTTTTCTATTCATCTACTATTATTTTTTTTTCTTTTCTTCATTTCTCCCACTTTATTCTCGATAAATATAAATTTATCATGTATATTAATTTAATAAAATTATAATATCATTATACATTTATTAAAATAATATCATACATATTTTAAAAATACATACTTAATGTTTATTTATGTGATATATAAAAAGAGATATTTCATTATGGTGTTCATATTTTTATTTCTAATTTATCCTTTTCTAAATAACTGTTTTTTAAAAATAAAATAATTATTTTATTATTTTTAATAGATTTAACTCTTTTATTCATTTAATTTATCTTTTAAATTAATTATTTTTAAATTAAAATAAGTTTTTCTTTTTTAAATTATCTATATATCTATGTATGTATAGAAAAGAATATTTTATTTTAGTGTCCATATTTCTATTTTTAATTTTATCCTTTAATAAATAATATATTTTTTAATTAAAACAATTGTTTTATATTTTTATTTTTAAGTAACTGTTTTTATTGATTAAACTGTTTTATTCATTTAATTTATCTTTTAAATTAATTGTTTTAAAACTAAAATAAATATTTTTAATAAAATAATTATCTACAAAATAAATAAAAAAATATACAATAAAATTTAAAAAGTTGTTGATATTTATTTTTAAAATTAAAAATAAAGAGAAACACTTGTGCGCGTTTCCACTGGTATAATTTATAACAAACTAGTTTATTAAAATGGTCAAAATCTATAATCTATATCGGGAATATCACAAGATTAAAATACAAAATATATTTATGACAAGTTAATTGAGATACCTATATCTTTTCTTAAATTTGCTAAGATTCTTTTTCTACTTTAATTGTTTTTGTCTGTAAGGTCCAATTATTTTTGTGCCTAAATATTTAAGGGTTGTTTCAAAGTTGGTCCAATGCCTAAATCCTTAAGGATTATTCCAAAGTTGGTTGGGCCTAGGGCTGGCCCAAGAAAGGAACCAGACCCTAAGTCTGTCCTAGTCTAATCCATTTTCTTCATTTGGAGAAAACGCAGTCGTCAAGTCCCTAACCCCTCTCCAGAGCTCTGCTAGGATTTACCCAATCTCAATCAAGTGAGCTCAGTTCATCTTCTTGATTCGTGTAAGTACTCTACGACTCATACACCCCTTTGTTTCCGTTCGTTGTTCACTTTTCTAGCTAGGTTTTCGTTGTGAGTTTGTGTTAACACTCGTTCCGTTTTTCTGTTCCAGCTTGCCCATCAGTCCCTGGAACTGTTGCATCCCGCTATTGGAGTTGAACCCTCTTTCTAGCTAGTTCCGGGTAAGGGAAGCTAGGATTCATGTTTTAATTCGCTCTTTGCATGCTTTTGGTTTTGTTACATGTTTCTGGTGATAGTGTATTGCTTATGATACTGTGAAAATGCGTTGGGTGTTGTGGTGAATGAGTTCCTGGTTGAACGCGCGTGGAATAGTGGGAGAGAACTGATATTCTCACCCAAGCGAGCTCGTCTTGCCTAGGTGAGAATAGCAGGAACTCGCCCAGTTTTCTGCTCGAGCGCTCGCCCAGGCAGGAGGCTATGTTTTTTAGTGACGAACTGTCTCGCTCAGGCGACACAACCTTGCCTAAGCGAGAGCTCGCGAAATTCTCCAGGGCCACTGTTGCAGTCTCGCCTAAGCGAGATTCTGCAGCTTGGGCGAGAGCACTCCTCTCGCTTGCGAGGACTCCCAGCTTAAGCGAGACCTAGCTTCGTTTCATGAATGTTGTTGGTTGTTTGATTGGCTGGTTCATTGATTTATTATATAAAGGGGGTGGATATACATGTACTATGTATGTTATGGGTGGGAACTAATGAATTGGTAATGAGCTTGGCATGAGATATGATTGATGGTTGGTCATGTATACTAAATGACATGTTAATGGTATGCATAGGAACTTCATGATTGGTTGATAATGTATGAGTAAGGTTTGCGTAGGACGTAATCCCATGACCCTTGTAGCGGGGCTTGTGGTGGTGCCTCATCATATGGACATAATTCTGTGGGCCTTTTTAGGGGGAGTTCATGGTGGTGCCTTAGCTATTGGACCTAATTCCATGAACCTCGAGGTGAGAGTTCACAATGGTGCCTCAAGATTAGGACGTAATTCCACGAGGGTAATGTGGTGGTGCCTCAAGGCCGGGACATAATTCCACGAAGGCCATGTGGTGGTGCCTCTTGTAAGGATGTAATTCTGCGAAGGCCTCGTGTTGACGCCTCACTGCTAGGACATAATTTCACTGTCTCGTGGTGGTACCTCATTAAGCGTATTCGGATAGTCTAGTATTGGAAATTTTAAATGGTTTGGTATATCATGTGTGGTTTCCCAATATTTATGCTTGAATATGTAATTGTATGTTGAGTGTATGATATGAGGACTTTTTCACTAGCTTACCCTTTGCTTATTTGTATGATTATGTGTGGTTTTCTCTTTGCGATGATCATCAACCTTATTGATGTGAGCAGATGTCAGAACCTTTGGCAGTGGTAATAATAATAGAGATGTTGCAGTTTGATGAATCTTGGACGACTATCGGGCTCACTTTGGGGGCCACAACTTTTGGAGTTTAGTAGTAGTAATTTCTCTCGTTCTTGACGAGACTCTGTACTTCGTTTAGGCCATGTGGAGCCTCTTCCTTTTGTTATGAATATGTTGGGATACTGTGTACGTCATATTTCAAATTTCCGTATTCTGAATATTTTTATATATGTCACATTTTATTTAAATTAATTTTATCTATTTAACTGTAACGTTACATTTTCTAATCTTTGTATCAATGAATTCAACTCTATCATATTCGGTGCATAATCGTGGTGTTTGGATTTAAAAAGTGGCCGAAAACTGGGAAAAAATATAAAAGACTTTTTTTTTTTTTTTAAGTTTGTGGATAAAAGAAGTTGTTGGATTTTTTTATCAATTAACTTAAATGATATATTTATTTTCGTGAAGCTTAATAGTTGTACATACTATTCGTGTCATTTAGTCAAATAGTATTATTTAGAGTCAATAATCATTAAGAAGAATATTAAAAATACAACATAAAAGCAGAAAAAGTAAAATTTTATGGATAAAATAATTAAAACCATAATAAAGACACTAAATTTTGTTCTAACACGTCTTTTACGATTTGATTGATGTTAGAGTACATTTAGAATCATTCTTTGTAAGATTAGAAAGTATGACTAGGATGTATTTAGATTGGTGCATGCCGATAACGGATACGGATATATTTATGATTACAGTTATTTTTGATACTCACGTATTAATAGAGTGGATATAGATATTATAGTATTTTTATATGTAGATATTTATATTTATTATATTCTAATTTAAATTAAAAAAATGTAAAAAACATGATTAAAATATTAATATATTAATTTTGAATGTATTATTTTTTTATCAATTAGTTCTAAAAAAATCATTTTTTTAAAACTATCATTCAACATTATTTAAATGGGGTTATTTGAACTTTATTTAAAATTTATGAATGTTATATATTGTATTTTATTTGAATTTACGATTAAAATATGTTGTTAAATATTTATTTTTATTTTTTTTAAATACTTGCGGGTACCCATGAATATTAGAAAATTATGTGGGTACCCGCATAACGGATACCCGACGGATATGGATATGGGTGCATGACGGATATTTATCAAGCGGGTATGGTACGAAGGAGCTACTACTTGTACCCTACCTATCCCATTGTTGACATTCCTATGTGTGACCATAATAATCTTTATTTTTTTAGTTCTTTAATATATTTTTAATATTTATTTTTCTATAAAATTTAAAATTATTAATAAGAATATGAATTAGAAAATTTTTTATATTGATAATTTATATAGATCATTAAATGTGTTATTAATAAATATAGTTGTAAAATAATAATCTAATTTAATTTAAACTTTTATTCACATGTATTTAAATTACTAATATTAATTATTGATATTAAAAAACTTAAAGTATAATTTAAATTAGTAATAACCATCAAAAGTTTAATTTATTATATAATAACTTAGATCAACATTTTAATATAAACCTTTAACATTTCAAATAATTTTATTAATTTATATTAACATGATTTTAAAGTAATTATGTATTATTTATGTGACGAATATACTAAATCACAAATAATAATGTTATTATTATGGTATATATATATATGTGTGTGTGTGTGTGTGTGTGTGTGTGTGTGTGTGTGTGTGTGTGTGTGTGTGTGTGTGTGTGTGTGTGTGTGTGTGTGTGTGTGTGTGTGTGTGTGTGTGTGTGTGTGTGTGTGTGTGTGTGTGTGTGTGTGTGTGTGTGTGTGTGTGTGTGTGTGTGTGTGTGTGTGTGTGTGTGTGTGTGTGTGTGTGTGTGTGTGTGTGTGTGTGTGTGTGTGTGTGTGTGTGTGTGTGTGTGTGTGTGTGTGTGTGTGTGTGTGTGTGTGTGTGTGTGTGTGTGTGTGTGTGTGTGTGTGTGTGTGTGTGTGTGTGTGTGTGTGTGTGTGTGTGTGTGTGTGTGTGTGTGTGTGTGTGTGTGTGTGTGTGTGTGTGTGTGTGTGTGTGTGTGTGTGTGTGTGTGTGTGTGTGTGTGTGTGTGTGTGTGTGTGTGTGTGTGTGTGTGTGTGTGTGTGTGTGTGTGTGTGTGTGTGTGTGTGTGTGTGTGTGTGTGTGTGTGTGTGTGTGTGTGTGTGTGTGTGTGTGTGTGTGTGTGTGTGTGTGTGTGTGTGTGTGTGTGTGTGTGTGTGTGTGTGTGTGTGTGTGTGTGTGTGTGTGTGTGTGTGTGTGTGTGTGTGTGTGTGTGTGTGTGTGTGTGTGTGTGTGTGTGTGTGTGTGTGTGTGTGTGTGTGTGTGTGTGTGTGTGTGTGTGTGTGTGTGTGTGTGTGTGTGTGTGTGTGTGTGTGTGTGTGTGTGTGTGTGTGTGTGTGTGTGTGTGTGTGTGTGTGTGTGTGTGTGTGTGTGTGTGTGTGTGTGTGTGTGTGTGTGTGTGTGACTTTTTAATGGTATCAAAAAGTATTATAAATATAAAATTTAGATTGAAAATAGTTTATAAGACAGTATTTTATTTTGAGTAATATTAATCCATATTTTTATTAGTGTTATTTGCATTTTTGAAGTTTTAGTCTCCACAATGATCTTGAGCATCAAGCAGCAACAAGGATGAAGTTTGTTATGTATTAGATGTTTTGGTGGTGCTTATTTTTTTGGGTTGACGTTATTATTTGAGCAGGTTCTTTGGGCAAAGTTCTCTGTTGGCCACAAACACGAAAATTTTCACATGAATTTCGCACTCATATTATATATATTAGTACGTACCTTAAGTTGGAAACTACGCAATAAAATTGTTATATTGACTTGAAGATGGATTGAAGATTTTTAAAATCTCATTTACTTCTTGAGTTTGAAACTGTTAGTGTTTTTACGTGTCAATAACTATTCCTATTTTATAGGATGTACTTGGTCAATTTGTTTTCTTATTTTAGGCCTCCTATAATGCTGCAGTAACCTTGAGTTTGAAACTGTTAGTGTTTTTGAGTATGTAGGCTATAAAAGCCAATGCCTTCACACTTGAATAAACACTTGATTACGAGTTATAACAATTGGTATCAGAGCTCCGCAAGGGACTTGATATGGTGTGAGCTAAACATCAAGGGGCCTGATACAATGTGAGCTAAGCATCAAGTGAAAATTGTGAGTGTACAGTCATGTCTACTGCAGAAAAATTTGTTCAACCTGCCATCCCAAGATTTGATGGGCACTACGATTTTCGGTCCATGACTATGGAAAATTTTCTACAAAGCAAGGAACTGTGGTAGCTTGTGGAAGATGGCATACCAACGTTTGGTATCACACCAACTGAGGCACAACAGAAAGTTGAAACAGAGGCACGTCTTAAAGGTCTGAAGGTTAAGAACTTTCTTTTCCAATTTATCGATCGAGAAATTCTTGAGACAATGATGAATAAAAGCACATCACAGGCCATATGGAGATCTATGCAGCAGAAATATCAAGGTTCAACAAGAGTGAAACGTGCTCAACTGCAAGCACTACAACGTGAGTTTGAACTCCTAACCATGAAGGATGGCGAGTAGGTTGATAGCTATATAGGGCGTACACTTAGTATTGTCAATAAAATGAAGTCTAATGGTGAAACTATGAACTCCAGCACCGTGGTCAGTAAGATTCTCATATCTCTAACCACAAAATTCAACTATGTAGTGTGTGCTATTGAGGAGTCTAATGACTTGAGTACCCTAAGTCTTGACGAACTCCATGGCAGCCTACTAGTGCATGAACAGTGGATGCAGCACGCTCAACCAGAAGAACAAGTATTAAAGGTGACACATGATGATCGTTCCAGTCCAATCGTGGTCGTGGCTAGGAATGTCAAAAATATCCGTACCTGTGGGCAGAGGCGGAGCCTCATAGGAGCAAGGAGGGGGCCCCAAATATTTTTTGATTTTTTTAAAATTATATATCCATTTTTTTAATTTTTAAAAATTTTGAAAATTTTAAAACTATAAATAGTATATTTTAGAAATTGATGATAATTAAATTGTGTCTCTTTATTTATTTTATAAAATACAATAGTTAATGTTAATAAATAATAAAAAATAAAAATATATTTAGGTTTAATTAGTCTTCTAGTATCTGTTTTCGTCTAAAAATATCAAATTGTCACTAAATTGAAACTAAAATTGGAAGATCAACTTATATTTTTGAAAACAATAATCAAAAGAGTAATTAAATCAAACATTTATTAAAATATTTTTTATTTTCTTCTGTCATTGCCTTTTAAAATTTTAACAAAATTGTACTCATCTCTCACTATCATATGTTTTTTTTTTGAAGAAAATTGAAGTTAGACACATCTCTCACTCTCATTTCTCATTTGTTTCCTTCATTTCTCGAAGAAAAAAAAATATAACTCTCTCTTGTCTTATTTGATGATGAAATATTATTTTAATAGTTATTAAAATTATTTTTTATCTCATGAGCCTTTTGTATACTTATTTTTTATTATTATAGAAGAAAAAAAATAATGTATTATGTGTTTTTTTATAACCGATTTTTAATTGTGACTTGATTATAATATATTTTTCTTCTAATACTTATGTCTCTCAATATTTTATTAGATTATGATAAATTATTTTTTAATATATTTTAAAAAAAGCATATCGATGAAGAATAAAATAATGAATTTATTTTGTAGAAGTAGTAAAAGGAAGCTACACGTAAAGATGAAAACAAGTTAAATTATATTTCTTCACATCTTTTAAAGTATTTAAAGCATTATACTAATAATCCAATCTAACGATCCAATTGTTTTATAGAAGAGACATTTTTTAAAGTGTTATACTAATGGTCTAATCAAATGATCAAAAAATTATATTATTATGGCCCCTCCAAAACTCTTGGTCAAGATCTGCCACTACCCGTGGGTATCTGCGGATAAAACTCGCAATGGGTAGGAAATAGATATTAAAAATGGATACCTGCTACCCGTGGGTACGACCCGTGGGTACGAGTATTTTTGATACCCGCATATTAACGGAGCAGGTACGGGTATCATAGTATCTGTACCCGTGGATACCTATACCCGCTAAACTTTAATTCAGAAAAATACCCTTATATATATATATATATATATATATATATATATATATATATATATATATATTAGTAAAAACATTTTGTCCTAATTTTTTATAAGCTACACATCTTGTCTTCTGTCTTCATTCTTCCAACTTCAAGTATTGGTACGTTGTCTTCTTCCAAGTACATCCCTTGACATTTTTCTCTTCTCATTCTTTGAAATTGGGCATATACTAAGGATGGCAAAACGGGTCAACCCAGCCCGTTTTGACCCGACCCGTTACTAACCCGTCCAAAATGGGTCGGGCCGGGTTGGCCCGCTACCTGGAAACGGGTTGAATAATAGAACCCGTCCCGCAACCAGACGGGTTGGCGGGCTAACGGGCCGACCCACCATTTTTAATTTTTTTTTCTTTCTATGTTTCCGATCGCATAAAAAATGGAGATGAAGTGCACCGTGCAGAGGATTTTCACAGAAAAAGGATGAGAACATGTAAAAATCCCAATATGTAAAACCCCCAACCTAAAAAATTTCAATGTGCAAAATTTCAGATCTATAAAATCCCCAATACAGAAAACCCCAATCAGTAGAAACCCTAACCCTACAATACATCACAACCAGAACACAACCACCAGAAATCAACAACCTTTCGTAGTGGGAAGAAGGGTTCTCAAAGTAGAAAGAAAGGAAGAGTGATGGAAGGGAAGTGTGGTGGTTGCTGCCGCTGTGCGTCTCCAATCACGATCCCGTTCTCCCTTGCGTCGAGGTGGTGGTTGTTGTCGATGCGCGCCTCCTTTTCCGATCTCGCTCTCCATCGTGTCGCATGGTGTCGCGATGGTTGTTGTTGTTCGCGGTGGCAGTTGTTGCTCACAGTGGTGGTCGCTGCTCACAGGTGGTCGCTGCTCGTAGTGGGTGGTCATTGGCGGGTTCACTTTTTCGCAGTGGTGGTGGTGGGAGACGAGAGTGTTGGTATGAGTTCGAGAATGTTGGTGTGAGTGTTCGAGAGGGTTCGAGAGAATGATGTTGCTGCTGGTGACAAATAAAACAAATGCAGCCCACTGATGTAGTCCAATTTTTTAAATTGTAAACGGGCTGCGGGTTGGCCCGCTTGAATTCACGGGCTGGCCCGACGGGCTGCCAGGCTGAGCGGGCCGGGTTGGAGTGGGCTAACGGGTTATAATTTCTGTCCCGGCTCGACTTTTTTTGAGCGGGTTGACGGGTCGACCCGTCAGGTCTGGCCCATTTTGCCAAGCCTAGCATATACATCAAACCATATATAGATAATGGCGTTTATGGTATGCTTGTTGTCAAATGATGAAATCAAAATAAGAATACTTGACACGTGACAGAGGTTTATTATTTGATTATTTTTCAGGAATCAATCGGAGAGAGTGAACTTGTTGATCAAAACATTAATTAAAGAATCTCCATTGTGTTGAACGTCATTTTATATTTATTTTTATAATTATTTGGACTTGTATGGACTTGATTTAGTTTAAAATTTATTTAAAATTTATGACAGTGATGTATTTTATTTTATTTTATTTGAATTTATGATTAAATATTTATTTTTTAAATAATTTTGTAAATATCCGTGGGTACCCATGGATATCCGCGGGTATGAAGAAAATAGACGGGTACCTGCATAACGGATACCTGCATAACGGATACCCGACAGATATGGGTACGGGTACGGGGCAAATATTTATCTAGCGGGTAGGGTACGGGGGAGCTATTACCCGTACCCTATCCGCCCCGTTGACATCCCTAAGAGGCAGTCACGGACGTGGAAGAGGCTGTTGACGACAATTTTTTAACAAAGTGCTTGTTGAGTGCTTTCAATGTCACAAGCTTGGTCATTATCAGTATGAGTGTCCTGGAGCACATAAGCAAGTTCATTATGCAACTTTTGGAGAAGCAGTGGAAGACAAAGAGGAGATTCGATTGGTTGCATATGAAGAGGTAATCCAGTTTGGTCAAGTGGAAGACTGGTTTCTTGACTCTGGATGCAGTAACCATATGACTGGAAATTAGCTCTGGTTCACTAAAATCCATGAAGAAGGACTCAATAAGACTGTCAAGCTTGGCAATGAAACTACATTGAAAGTAGCTGCAAAGGGAAGCATTCAGGTACACATCAATAACGTGGCTTATGTCATTTCAGATGTATATTATGTGCCGGAACTCAAGACCAATCTTCTTAGTCTCGGTCAACTTCAAGCACATGGTCTCACCATTCTGATTAAACATAATACATGCAAGATATTTCATCCCGACAAAAGCTTAGTCATCTGCACTACCATGAAAGGAAATTGCATGTTTCACGCTTCAATGAGCTCTCAACACTCTAAGTGTTTTCAAATTGAAGACACCATTGTAGAAAAGGAGACATAACTATGGCATAAAAGATTCGGGCATCTCAATTTCAAAGGACTTACCACACTTGCCAATAAGCAAATGGTGGTTGGTTTACCTTCACTAAAAATTCCTACGACTACGTGCACTACGTGTCTCGTTGGCAAGCAACACAAAAATGTTATACCAAAGCAAAGCTCTTGGCGTGCATTCACTAAACTCCAATTGGTGCATGCTGATTTGTGTGGTCCCATTTCTCCTGCTTCAAACAACAATAAAAGGTATATACTAAGCTTTGTTGATGATTACTCTCGTAAAGCATGTGTTTACTTTTTAAATGAGAAATTCGAAACATTCAACGGCTTCAGGAGCTTCAAAGCATGTGTTAAAAAAGAAACTGGATCGTTCATAGCTTGCCTAAAAACAGACAGGGGTGGAGAATTCATGTCTAAGGAATTTTCAGACTTCTGCAAATAGCAAGGTATTTCCAGGCAATTGAGAGCTGCCTACACCCCCTCAACAGAATAGAGTTGCAGACCGCAAAAATCGCACCATCATGAACTCTGTAAGAGCAGTGCTTTATGAAAAACAAATACCAAAATCCTTCTGGCCTGAGGTTGTCAAATGGTGTATTCATGTGCAAAACAAGAGTCCTACCACTGCCATAGATCATGGAACTCTAGAGGAGATGTGGACTGGACTCAAACCACGGGTTGACTACTTCAGGGTATTTGGATGCATTGCCCATGTTCACGTTCCTGATCAAAGACGAAGCAAGCTAGATGATAAAAGTCATCAATGTGTCCTCTTAGGTGTGAGTGATGAAACAAAAGCCTATAAACTTTTTTATCCGATTACCAAAAAGATTATTATCAGCAAGGACATGATATTTGAAGAAGACAAAAGCTGGAATTGGGAAGAAGAAAGAGCAGAATCTACGCCTACTGCTCTTAATATGAATGGCCAAAATGAAGACGAAAGTAGCCAAGAAGAAGAAGAAGATGATAATGTAGTGGTCACATCTCAACATGGAGAAGAAAGTGAAAATGTAGAGCTTACACCTCCACATATGGCAACCACAGAGTCGCAACAATCAGATTTCACAAATACTCTAGTTCAAGGGAGGGCGACAAGGACTCATCGACAACCTTCATGGTTGGGAGATTATGAGACTAATCTCTTCGTAGAAGAGGAGGAGGATCTACTGGCAATGATGTTGACTGATTCTGCAGATCCTCTCACATTTGAAGAAGCCAAAACTAGTTCGAAATGGCGAGAGGAGATGGATACGGAAATACAAGCAATTGAAAGAAACAACACGTGGGTACTAGTGGATCCACCTGATGGAGTTATACCCATTGGAGTGAAGTGGATTTTCAAAACAAAGTTAAATGAAAAAGGCGAGATTGAAAAGCATAAAGACAGATTGGTAGCCAAAGGTTACGCTCAGAAACATGGAATTAACTACACAGAGATTTTTACTCCTGTTGCTAGGCTCGATACAGTAAGAGTATTGTTAGTTGTGGCTGCTCAAAATGCATGGGAAGTCTTCCAACTTGATGTTAAAAGTGTGTTCTTGCATGGTGAAATTTAGGAAGAAATCTATGTTTACCAACCCGCTGGATATATCAAGCAAGACCGCGAGAGACAAGTTTACAAACTAAAAAAAGCCCTATATGGACTCAAACAGGCCCCAAGAGCCTGGTACAACAAGATTGAAGCGTACTTTGTTAAAGAACAATTTGAATGTTGCTCCAGTGAACACACCTTGTTCACACAAAAAGGTTAGAAACAATATTTTAATTTTTAACTTGTATGTAGATGATCTAATTTTTACTGGGAGCAACAAAGATATTTGCGAAGAATTCAAACATTCGATGCAGCTAGAATTTGATATGACAAACTTGGGCAAAATGAAATACTTCCTTGGCATTGAGGTAATACAAAACGAAGCAGGAATTTTTATCTGTCAAAGGCGCTATGCACGTGAAATTCTTGCACGATTTAGCATGTTAAATAGCAACCCCATCAAGAATCCCATTGTACCAGGAACAATTCTATCTAAGGATGAAACAGGAAGTCCAGTCGATGCTACACAATTCAAACAAGCCATTGGCAGCCTTATGTACTTGACAGTTACAAGACCAGACTTGATGTTTGGAGTCAGTGTCATTAGTAGATACATGGCCAATCCTAAAGAGTCCCATTGGGCAGTAATTAAACGTATCTTTAGGTATCTCAAAGGAACCATTGAACACGGTTTCTTTTATCAAAAAGGAAGAAAGATAAATTTCACAACCTACAATGATAGCAACTATGTAGGAGATCCAGATGATAGAAGAAGCACTTCCGGATCAGTGTTTATGATGGGAACTGCAGCTATATCATGGGCTTCAAAGAAACAGCCAGTGGTAAGCCTCTCTACCACTTAGGCCGAATACATTGTTGTAGCACATTGTGCATGTCAATGTATCTGGCTCAAAAGAATTCTGTAACATATTGGAAGAGAAGAACAAAAACCCACCGAGATTCTTTGTGACAACAATTCTACTATTCAACTATCCAAGAATCATGTCTTTCATGGCAGAAGTAAACATTGCAGTGAGGTTTCATTTCCTCAGAGATTTAGTTAATGATCAGATAGTTAGATTAAGATTCTGCAGTACAAAAGAACAGATCGTTGATGTCATGACCAAAGCTTAGAAACTTGATCAATTTGAAAAAATCAGAAGCATGCTTGGAGTATTCAAGGTTGATGAAGTAAGCTAAGCTTTAGGGAGGGATTGTTAGTGTCAGTTACTTTATGTTTTACGTGTCAATAACTATTCCTATTTTATAGGATGTACCAGGTCAATTTGTTTCCTTATTTTAGGCCTCCTATAATGCTGCAGTAACAACATTAAGTCTGTTATTTTGTTTTTGAGTCTGTAGGCTATAAAAGCCAATGCCTTCATACTTGAATAAACACTTGATTTTTTACGCATATACTGAGTTATAACAGAAACCTTGTAATGTCAATAATTAGTTTTCAGTATTTTTTGGGTTTTAGACCCCTGTTAATTTCAAAAGTTATGAATTTGATGTGTACTTTGTTGCATGCTTTGTCAGGCATTAACACACTTGTATTTAAACTTAAGACATATGCCCTACAAGGGTGTAAAGTTTTTTCCCATACAGTTTCTTCTAGTAGTGGCAACATATTATTTCTTAACCACTTATTAGTGTTAAACTGACATCCCTTAGAAGTTCCCATATTAGGGCAAGCTGAATTTGTTGAAATTGAAAAAAATAAAGCATATAAATGTGGATTACTATTCGGTAACCACTTTGGTGGAGAAATGGAGATATGAGACTTATACATTCCATCTCCCCACTCGAGGATTGACCATAATGCTTCAAGATATTGCACTTAAGCTCAATATAAGATATGATGGACCCCTAGTTGTTGCTCTCACAATGTTTAACTAAGAAGAAATATGTTATACATATTTAGGTATCATGTCTATCAAAAGATATTCGTTACTTGGTTCTAAGTTTGTGTTCACTTTGAAAGATGAATTTGAAGGAGGGTGAGTGGATGAATTTAAGGGGATTTGAAGGTAATGTTTGTGTTGTTTATTATAAGGCATTTGGAGATGAAAGTGAGTGGATTTGAAGGTAAAGTTTGTGAAAATTTGTGAATTATTTGATGGATGTGATAGACAAAAAAAATGTTTTAATACATAAAAAGTAAAGATTACAAAATTGTCATTGTAACTAATAAATTCGTAAAAGAAAACATTAACAACATATGTTTGAGAAAGAGCATGAACATTGTGTCATCATCTCCAACAGCTACAACTAGTGACAACTTCTCTGCCATGGACATGCAGCTCCTCCAAACAACATTGTCCTCATTTTTGACCGCACCAAATTCGGCCTCTCCAACCTATCCCTCCCCGGCGGGTGATCGTTGATGCCATGAGCCTAATGAACAAGTCGTCAAAACAGACTACATCGCCCACTCCATCGAATACGACGTCACCTTCAACACCTTCCTTGTCCTCTTTCTTCAAACCAACATACGGTGCTACTTTGCCTCTCACCACAACAAACACCCACTTCGACGACCGTTGCAAACCAAAAAGACAACATCTACAACATGAAATTATGCATACTTGTGTAGGGTAATTTTGTGATACCACCCACCATCTACAATATTAACCCACAACTCTTCTCCCCTGAACGAAGATTATATCTTCCATTAATCCTGCAAATCGTTACTCACTCTCACTCGCAAATCCGTGGAAATGAACAAAAATGTCACTCGTCATTCCATCCATTGTAATAGTGTTTCCTTCTAAGTGAATACAACATAAATGGCAATAGTACAAGGCAATATTGTTTTTAAGATCCTTCAATACAAATTAGGCAAGCACAATATTGTGATGTTGAAAAAAGGTTTATGTAAATAGAGATATATTGGATTTACAATTGCAATAATGAAGGCAAACTTGTTTTCATGTTGCTTTTGAAACAGTAATTTTGTGCCAATGGAACTAAGCAAAGTTGAAAAGACTATATTAAAGGTTAGAGATAACTATAAGAAAATTTGGTTGTTCAAAACAAGTTTAATAAAATTTAACAAATGGGTATATGTTTATAGGATATGGTAAGCATATTTATATTCATATTTAACACCTTCAATCTTAGGTTTATTGGACTGTATTTATGGATAAATTCCATTTTTTAATTGGAATTCACCTAATTTGACTTTCATGTAAATATGAATGAGGAAGAGCTTATTGAAGATAGGGAATGTGAGCATATAGGAATACCATAGCCACAAAAGTCCATTATTTCACCGTGCGGTAGTGATGGGATTCATAAACCTTGTCCAAAGCTTCATTCATGCAACATGAATTGCTTTCTTGCCTATTTTGACACAAACCACCAAATGTTTGCAGATTATTTCTATTGGGGTTATTCATGGTTTGGTTTTAGACAAAAAGTGATTTCAACCAAGCATAAAAGTATTATAGGGTTGAAAATGGTTTGATTTGAAGACAAATTTAAATCCAAACTAAAATAAATTGATCTTTTGTGGTTCAAATGGGTATAAATTGACTTTTGAAATATCTTCAATATAACAACTAACAAATTAGAGTTGAATTTGATAACTAATTGAATCATGATGAACCTTTGAACATCTTATTTACATAACCATAAGCAATAAAGACAAACAATCATATGTTTAAATATTTATCAATGAAGTTTAGTCTCAATGTTCAAATGTATATTAAGATATATGTTGTATTTGATATTCATTATGTCTCCAATAACATTGTATATTAAGATACATGTTGAAATGTATATTAAGATACATGTTGTATTAAGATTTTTATAATAATATTTATCTTTATCTTTAATTTAAAAGATATTTGAGAGATTTTAGCAATAGAAAATATAAGATTCAATTCCAATCAAGGCCTATATAAAGAGACCAAGGGAAAGCAAAGGAAAAAGCTTGACACTTCGGAGTGTAGGAACCCTTAGGGGGCCTAATTTCGTTCTCTCTCTCTCTCTCTACTTTCTTCTTCACTTTTTATTTTACTTTTGCTTTTTATAGAGTTCTAAACTTCTTAGTTGGTTCCATTGTAATTTCGTTATGAATTCTGAGGTTAGAACGAAGTAATTTCTTTGTTCTTTTCATTATTGTTGTGTTGTTCATTCATCTATGTCTTTTATCTTTGAATCATGTAAAAAGTAATGATTTTATATCTATGTGCATGTTGATCATATGAGTTCAAAGGTTTTTAAGTTTAATTGAGACTTTACTTAGATTTTATTTAGAAACTTTCGTGTGATTAAATGAGTTTTTGCCAATAATTGAGACTTTACTTTGGTTAAAGCTATTTACTCAAACTAAAATTAGTCAAGACTTTACTTTGATTAATTAAGTTTTTTATTTGATGAGAAGATAAAAGAATAGACATGATTAGGTATAGTAAAATTTGATTAAGATTGTATTTTGGTTGAATTTATTATGGATAATCTAAAAGTTCTCACTTTTAATTAAACTGTATTTTGGTTAAAAGTGAGAACATCAACAAATTAATTGAGACTTTACATTGATGAATTTGCAAATCTACAACAATAATTAATTGAGTACTTGGTTATATGACATGGGGAAGTCATAACTCCCTAAAAAAATTATTTTTATTTTTTATATATATATTTTTAAATTATATTGATATGTTATTTATATTAAATTTAGGAAAGTTTCTCACCATCCCACCATTTTATTTATATATATTATTCATTTATATATTTTTATTGTTTAAAAAATAAAATAAAATAAAAATAATTTTCTTAATAAAATCAATATGATGGTAATAAATACTAATATTAGCATTTTTACTGGTTTAAGATTCAAATAGTAATAATATGCTTTAATATTGTAATATATTACAGATTTTGATTATATAGTACTAACTTTTGATAATGTAAGGCCCACTATTCATTCTACCCTAATTTTAAAGGGGCTGCCCTAAATCAGTTGAGCTTAGGGTTAGCCCAAAGGGAACCAAGGACCCTAAACTGCCCTAACCCTACTCATTCTTCTCATTTTTTAGAAAACAGCCTCCCCTCTTCTTAGATTTTTCTACCACTTGCTCTGCTAGGGTTTTGATCTCTGCCATTGTCAAGTTCGCACAAGCTCGTTCCACTCCACATAAGTTGACCACCAGCCCTTATACTCTTTCCTTCAACTCTATTTTCGTAAGTCAACAAAGATTCATGGGTTTAACCTTGTTTTTTTGTCTTGGTCAATATTTTCAGCTCTTAAATCTGCTCTTGGAGCTGTTGTATTTGTGGGCTTAGGTGTCGAAGTAGTTTGCTAGCTCTTTTTGGGTAAAGGAAGTTAGGATTTCGCGTTTTAAGACATATTTGATGAGTTATGTTGCCTTTTCGTGATGTTGTATGCCTGAGTGAAGTTATGATGGTATGAATATGGATTGTGTGATTGGTGTGGTTAAAGGGTTGAATTGTGCATAAGCGAACAATGGATGGTTCTGGTTTTCTCGCCCAAGCGAGCTTGTCTCTCCTAAGCGAGATTAACAGTCACTCGCCCAAGTTGTTTGTGCGAGCTATCGCTCAGGTGACGAGCTCCTGTTTCGAGCGAGAGTCCATCTCGTTCAAGCGAGGAGGTCTCGCCTAAGCGAGAGTACATGACAACGCTATTATTCCTTTCTTCGAGCCCTCGCCTAGGCGAAAGGAGCTCGCCTGAGCCAGAGACCTTCTCGCCTGAGCGAGACCTTTCTGCCTGAGTGAGACCTTTCTGCCTGAGTGAGGAGTTGGGCGAGGAGTGTGCTTGTTCTGTTGTTTCTCTGTTCTTGGATGTTGGCCATATGTTTGGATTGATTATACTTTTAAAGCATGAATTGGGTGATTATGTATGAGTGAGATGATTTATGGCCTGTGATGGATGAGTTTAACATGATTTGGGCATGTTGCATGTATGAAATGGTTCATGGGCTAAAAATGATGAGTTTGGTATGGTTTTGGTATGGAATATAAATGAAGGTTGGTTATAAATGTTGGCATGAGATTTGTATGCGTGACAATTACATACTTGGGTGGTGAAATATGATTTGTATGTGGTTAGGGCGTAATTCCATGAGCCTCTAGGTGAGACCTCATGGTGGTGCCTCAGTTGGTCGGGACGTAATTCCATGACCCTTGTTAGTGGGAATTCATGGTGGTGCCCCATTTATATAATTTAGTAAAGATTCAAGGTAAGGATTGCATCCTAACACTCTAAAGAGTCAGTTAATCTCACATAGAGCGCACTGACTCAAGTGGTGAGAGTAGCATAAGGCCTGAAACACTTTAAGGGTTAACCTTGCGTGTGGAAGAAAGAAATATTGTAACAATTAGCTCGGTAGAGTAGGGAAGGCCACCACAAGTGCAAGCATCCGTTGAATATGACTAATTATATGTATCCGGATGAGTCGTGTCTCGAGTCTTAGTGTATTGTGTGGGTCATAACATGATTGGTTGACATGTGCATTTTGGATTATGAAGATGTATGCAACTGTATAATAAACTATTTTCTACTCTAGCTTACCCTTTGCTTGTTTGGTTGTATGTGTGTGGTCTTCTCTCTTTGCGATGATCATCAATTCATTTATGTGGGCAGATGTGAGAACTACTCGTGGTCAACATGGAAATGATGATTCCGCTGCTTAGCCTCTCTGGGTTGGATTCCAGCTTTCTTTTAGGGCCATGACCCATGTATCATCCTGTTTTTTAGTATTAATCGTTTACTGTCGATCCTTGTACTTTGTTTTGTATTAGCATTTTGGTGTGCCTTGGTTTCCTCTGAATATTTTTGGATAATTATATGGAGTGATGTTAATACTCCGAATCTTTGCTCATTATATTATATTGTGTGACGCTTTCATTTAATTAAAATTTAATTATTAAATGGGACGTTACGGATAACAAATACATTTTACTTGTTAAAAATAAAATAGTAAAACCAAAATTTTGTTGGAGTAGTATTTGTTTAAAAAAAAAAAAAACATACTAAATATGATTAATGTGCATATATAAAAAGAATATCACTTCCAATATAAAGCTTTCTATTTGTGGATACATATTTTTTTCATATATTGTTAATTTTCTCATATACAAATATATATATATATATATATATATATTAAAATTAAAATTAAAATTTATTCAATGGACATAAAGTAATTTGAATTTTTTTGTATAATGTTAGTGTGTGGTTAACCTTCATTCTATTTGCTAAAATAATCTCGCATTAGAGGTAGGTAGCTTTAATTGATATTTGATCTTTTGTTTTCATTTTTTTTAATGAATTTGAAGTTGTGAAATTGTTAAATGAGTTGTCTTATCTTAGTTTGGTTATATTGATTCCACTTAATAAATTGTTGTTAACTTAGTTAATATTTTAAATAAATTACAACCAAACTTGCTTTATAAAATAAATTTAAAAAAATATAATTGATATCATATTAATTAAATTAATTTAATTGTAGATATACTAATTAAGTTGATGTATAAATTATAATATATATATATATATATATATATATATAAAATTACTACATTTATTTTTTAAATATTATTACTATTTTATAGAATAGATCTACTTAAGTTAATTTTGGCCACCAACGACAATAGTTTAATTTAATTTAAACAACTATTTTAGTCCTAACCTAATTCATCTGGTAGGTTTTCGAAATTTCTTGGGATTGAATTTATTTTGATAATTTTAGTCACTTTTCAAAGTCAAAAGTTTATTAAAATGTTATAACAAAAACATAAAATGATATTTAATGAGAATTTTTAATTTACTTTAACGGTTGAATTAGTATAAGGTAATATATAGAATGAAAAGGCATCTATGTGAAGTGGCATTTGTAAAGTAACTTATGTGTGTGCATATACACTCGAAATGCTAATAAAACATAAAAAAATTAAACATGTTTGAAAGAAATTTGACATGACAAAAAATGAACAGAGTTGAAGGTTAAAGACTTTACATGGACAAGAAGCAAGCCACGAACTTTTCTCATTATTATGTTGACTTGGTTGGAATAAAGATTAAGACACAATGCAACCATAGCCATGATCTAGGTCTTTTGCCATCACTACAAACAAAGAGACATGACAATACCATATACCCACATTTATGTTATTTGTTATTTAAGGTTGGATCATTTGATACTTTGTTAAGCATATATAAGATTCTTAACCAATACTTTACCATTTCTTTATGTATTAATGACAACTTGTTTTCGTACTTATAATAGTTTCATATCGATCAGTAAATAAATGATAATTTAATCGTTTGATAAAGTAAATCAAACAATATTTTAGATCTTGACCGATAACGATAATATCTCTATTGATTTGAGGTCGAAACATTTTACACTAATTATATATATGTAAAAGTAATTTCAAATATGTTGTTTTTGTTCTAATTAGGGAAAGTGGTTTTAAATATAAATTATTGTTGCTTTAGTTTTTGATTATCGAAAATAATTTCAAAGATGAAACCTTTATTCTTTTTGTCTTCAATTAGGAAAATGAAAATGTGTTTCAAACTAACTCTTTTATTCTATGTACCTTAATTCAGAACGTTCAATAATTCATATTATTTAAGAGTCGAGCTACAGAACAATTTAAATATAATTTTTTTTAACTTTCTAATACATTTTTTTTAAGATAAAACCGTAAAAAAAAATTAAATCTCATAAAACCTCAAAATAGAGTTAGTGACCCTAATAATATCGTCTCAATGGAATCAAAATATAGAAATATTTTATTTACACAGCAACGTTAGGAGAATCTTATGCATTAAAATAAGTAGCATTTGATTTGAGTCCGTCACGTGTTTTCCAGAACAAGAAGATTTTAAAACAAAGATTTTGTTGAGTATGGTTGAGAAATGGTTTAGACAGGTGAATTTCAGCAACTATAGATGTTTTGTTTGAAACGTTGTTGATGGTACTATGCATTTGTCTTGATTTGTGAGTTAGAAACAGTTTTAAGCCATCTTTGTTTTTTATGACTGTGAAGCTACAATGCAGAATTGGGCATATGGTTCAGTTCTGATTATCGGAATGTACAAAATAACATAAGATAATGAATGTCAGTGTCGTGTCTCATGTCTCTCTTTGGTTGTAGCCATGGCAGAACACCCAGGTAAATAAGTTAATGGATTTTGCTCTATTGTATCTTCATGCTAATCTTTATTCTCACCAACTTAACACAATAATAAAAAATTTGGTGCATCCTGTTTCTTTCTTCATCTTGCTACAACCATTTTTTTTGCCTTTTTCAAACATATCTCATGTTGCTTGTTTAACATTTTTTAGTATATATATATTAAAAAACATCTAAAAGAGTAAGTAAGAGAGATGTGGGCATGTGTGTATAAAGTTGGGCTTCAATTTTAAAAACTTAAAAAAATAAAAAAAAAATAGAACTGTCACGGGTAACCCGGCCCGACCCGACTCGACCCACCACAGGTTGATGATTTAGTGAGCCAACCCAACCTGGCTAAATTTTTAGCGAGACAAAAAAATTTGAACCCGGCCCAACCTACCACAGCTTGGCGGGTTAAACGGGTTGACTCACGGGTTCACTTAATTAAAAAAAAATACAATTTTTTTTATTTTTTTTCAATCAAAACTAAATTGTAATTCTAATTAAAATCTAAATAAACTTTAAGACAATTCAAATATAAACCAAAATAATAAAAAAATACAAATTATTTATATGTTGGATAAAAAAACAACCTAACATATGACCCAAATGTAAAACTCAACTTAATAAAAAAAAATAAAAACACTTGTGTGACCTTTTATTTGCGGGTTGGTGAGCCAACCCGGCTCACCACGGGTTCAACCCGAGTGAGCCGGGTTCTAGATGAGCCGGGTCAAAAATCAACCTGCATTGAAATTTGTAAAAAAATTTCAACCCAACCCGACCCAAATCCGTGATGAGCCGAATTGGCTCGCTGGTTCCAATCCATTTTGACAGCTCTACAAAAGAATATTTTCAAGATTTAATTTTAAATGGTGTTTGCATATTAACTCTATTTCGTCATTCAAAGTGTTCACACATCAACTAAAAGTGGTATGACACTTTTTTGTCCTATTTGGATGGATTCAAAGTTGTGAGACATCAAACACACATTAAGGAAAAATTAATTAGTTTTAATTATATTTTTTTAACTCAAATACAAAAAATAATTATTTTTATGCTAATTAAGAAAATCCGCTAACATCATTTAATTTTATTAGTATTAATACAAAAGCATTTTTTAGATCGATTCCATTTAAATCTTATATAATGAATAAATAAGAATAATAGAAAATATTACCATTAAGTGAAGAGGGTTTTAGGATTAGAAGTAAAATTAGTTATGTTATTCATATTTAAACTCATCACAATAGTTGAAAGAGTACTAGAATATAAGATATTACGAATAATGGTATATATGTTTTGATTTAAAAAGATTATGTGTATATACTTATATATAAATGACATAATGGTTTAAAGTCTTTTGTAAATTTGTATATTTTAAAATTGGATCCTTGGTAAAATATTTTAGTGTATTGAATATTCAAATTTTTAATACTTTAAGTTCAGTTGGGTTTTTGGAATTTATTTTGTTTTGTTAATTATGCATAGCCAATGACGTGTCTAGAAGATGTTGAAAACCTTCAAACACCATTTCACAACTCTTATAAAAATAAAATAGTCTTAACAAAAGTTAACTTTTATATTTCTAAAAAAAAATAATAATAATGAAGGGTAGTGGCAAATAGTAATTAAAAGAAGTATAGTGTCAAAATACTAGTGTCCTAACAAAAACACCCTTCAAAAGTGATACTTGTTAAAATAGATAGGTCAATTCTTCTCAAACCAAGAGGGAGTGAATTAGTTTTACCAAATTCTACTCAATTTAATGTTCTCGAAACAGTTTTCAAAAGGATAGCTTGTTAAAAACAATTACAACAATGTGATTGGATGCTTAAGTGGTTGGATTGTTTAAACCATGACAAAAATAAAGAAAGGAAAGATAGAACACACACACACACAAGAGATTTATAGTGGTTTGAATCTACATTCAGTTTTCCTAGAAAACCACATGTAGAAAGTCTTTTCACTATGTTTCAAAGATTTACAAGATTTACAAAAACACTTAAAATTTTTTAACTAAGACAAGAAAAACACTTAAGCAAGGCTATACACACACTTGCATCAAACACAAAACACTTTCACAGTGAGTTTTAGCAAATAACAAAATACAAAATCTCAACTCAGTAATCAGATTCAA